>NC_081409.1:817943917-819340167 GCF_030272615.1 Cryptomeria japonica
TCTTCCTATGGATTTGTACTTCATAGTCCTTAGGGAGATAGACTTCTTTGATTTTAACCAACATTCCCTTCCAAGAGGAGATAGGTTCCTTGCCTATTTTCTTCCTCTCATCTTGCACAAACTTCCACCATGTGAGAGCAGTACCTCTCATCCTAGATTTGGACACCTTGACCTTTTGTACCTCAGTTATACCTTCACATTCAAAATGATTCTCCATTCCTTCTATCCATTAAAGGACCACTTCCACTTCCATCTTGCCAGTAAATAATGGTACTCCTTCTAGAGACTTCCCACTCAGGCCCTTCAATGCTTTGATGAAGGGTTCTTGCTCCAAAATGGGATTAGGTGTGGGTATCTTATCAACCTTAGCCACCTCCTTTCCCTTCCCTTATACTCCTTCCACTTTTACATACACTTCTTCTGCCTTGGTCTCAAAATCACGAAGCTTACTCTCCAATCTTTCTAATATTTCCTTCAGGAACTTGTTCTCTTCCTCCTAATCTTCCACTTTCCTTTCCAATTCAGCATCAGTCACCATGTTGTCTCCAACTGACTCTCCTAACAACAAGGACATCAACCTTACTAGCCCAAATTGTGTAGGCTCTGATACTAATTTGATAGAGTTCACCAATCCTGCTCAACACTTCACTAAGTTGATGTTGCTCAATTCCATCAACTCACCAGGCCTAGTTGCCTTCTAGACCTCCAAGTCCCTCTCAATCTCTTCTAGGGCTTGATTCTTGTCCTTACTAGGGTGTTTTCTTAAAGTGTTTTGATTAGGAACCCTATCAATCCACTATGCTTCTCAGGTGCTCAATTTTGGCCTGTTAGCCTCAACTTGTCATAATGACCTCCAATTGTTATGAGGTGTTGTAGAGGTGTAATGAGGTCTCATAACATGTTTTTAGAGCATATGTAGTCAAATTGTGGTTTTCAACCTTTAAATTTGTTATCGGTTTCACAATCTTGCCTGGAAAAGGGCTACAAGGAATTAGGCCTAATTAGGCCTCCTAGACTGGTTTTCTAGGGCCTGGAGGAAAACGACTCAAAGAACCCCCAAAAAAATTTAGCTTTCATTCAATAATACACCCATCCCTAAGATATTTTTGTGGTTTTAGGCTCTGTTTTGACCGTACAAGGTATGAACCCCAAAATGAGGGTTTGTAGGGCTTTAAAGGCCTTTAACTGGCAGAGAGTAGGCAAGTTGGGATTTGGCTATCAAATGGATTTATCAAGTCTCCTCCTTGTACACACAAGTCTGCCCCAACTTCATGGACCCCTCCAAACTCAAAAATGATGATCTTACATTCACCCCTACACTCTTTACCACTTTTTCACCTCTTTGTCTCTAGCCAAGTTGCTCCTAGACTTGCCTAGAATGAGGTGACAATCATACCCAAACACTTCTTCAGCACTTTAACCTGCATATTTACAATTTAAAAAAGGTTTCCAACCATTCCCCAACTATCCGTGATGGCGGCATGTGTGGGACTCATGGGACAACCATATTTACAAGGAAATTGGTAATTACAAACCAAAACTGGCTACTTCTGAATCAAATCACCAAAATAGTATTAAATGATAATTACAAGCTTTAAAATGAAAATACTACTCTAAAACACACTACTAAACCTTAATGCTTTATTGGATTCATATATTCAATCCATTAAACCTTCAAAGAATGCAAAAATTGACAAAAACAATGAAAAGTGCAGTCCAAAATCTTGAAATTGATTATTACTTTCAAAATACAAGTACACCAACCTTGGTAAACATGAAAGAGATGGTTTAGATATCCTTCCCACATGTTGAGTCCTTGCATGGCATTGATAAATCCCTAGCTTCAACATTGAACCAATTTCAAGACAAAAGTTGTCATGACAACTTTTTGCAACTTTGTGTTTTTTTACATTTTTGATCTCTCGAACCTAAGAGACCTATTCCCAGTCATCAAATATGACATTTCAAACATTACTAAGACCTATTTAACCCTCTCTAAGTATTTTGTCAAAATTTGACACTTTTGACCAACAAAAGGCGAAGAAAAACCACTCAAACACACCACTTACACAAAAATGCAAACCTAGGTAAAATGAACTCCACCTAGGCTTACATTGACAAATTACATACTCTTGGACCCTTCTAGAGTCCTTATTTACTACTGAATTAATTAGGGTCAGTACAAGCCAAAATTTGTAAAAACAAGAAAACTAGGACCTAGGTGCTCCTGCACCACTGCTGTCCAAAAATCTGGGAGTCTTTCCCGATTCGGTCAAGGGTTCTGATTATTTCGATGGAAGTTAGATCTCCAAAACCTTGCTTGATCTACCTTAGAGTTTCCTTTCCTGAAGTGCCCATTCCATTTTTGGAAATTACCATGATTAGTCAGGGGAGCCAAAAAAGAGTCGGTATAAGGGATGTTTCTCTCAAACGGTGCATCAAAGCTGTTAGGATTAGGTGGTGGATACCAGTTTCTAGGGCCCTCAAATACAAGATGGTTAGCCAAGCAGAACCAGCCTTTGTTGTTCCAACTCAAACCATTCGCCTTCCACTTATGTGGGTCAATAGGGCACAAATTAGCACTTGAGTAGGGATTTCCATGGTTTAACTACGGACTAGAATATTTGTAGCCCTGAAACCTATCTGTTACGCCCTCTTTATCCGGTTCCTAGACCACTTGCATTATACCATTCTTAATGGGAAAAGAAATGTCCTCTTCATCGCTCCAAGAACCAACCTTCGTGGATTGGGAGCCAGAATACCTCAGATTGGTAACCCTGTTTTGTTCGCCAGTGCTACTCCTGCTGTCATCTAGTGCCACCATCTCAAAATCAAATATATTTTAAAAAGAAGTATTTCGAAAATTATATTTATGTGCACTTCCTTATATAGTAATTAGAAATCAAATTTAAAATGAGAAAAAGACAAATTTTAGATATTTGTGGTATTAATTACTTTATCCTCTAAAATAGATTTGTCATCTTTTCAATTATTTAAGGCACATGTTTTTCATTTAAGTTTATGTAAACATAAACCTTTTTATCAGTATTATGTCATTTTTATATATGCAATATATCTAATCAAAGTGAAAAATATTAATGGTATAATAAATCATTCTCAAGGCACTTATTCTACTCAATCACAAATATTGTAAGAAATGATCAACTTCATACATATAGTATTTAAAATTTATGTTCTTTATTAAGAAAAAGGGGTTTTTAAAAAGTTACCAAATAATTTGAAATATAAGAAAAATATGAGACAAATAGTACAAATGGAACAAATATGTGAATAAAAATAACAATATTAAAAGACTAAACAAATTTATTACCAAATTTGTCAAGTTGTATGGAGATTCAAAGCACATAACTATGAAGCATAAGTCAAAAGACCTTTGTTTCTACTTTTAGTAGTGGCCTAAGAAACATCATTATCCCCATCTATATAAATAAGAGAGAGGAATGGATACTAACTTAAGAGTGGAGTGCGATCACCATTACTAACAATAGAAATGCGGTTGAGAATCAAAGTAAAAAAATAGGAATCACACAATGGGAAAGAAATATACATTATTCTTATTGTCAAGAGGATTAGAAACTATTGAATAAGATATACCTTCAACCTCATCCATATTATGGTGTTCATATAGAGAACTCTTCATGAAAGATGAACAATGTGAGAGGACGAAGTGTAGGCAATCTAACACCCAATGTACCACATAAAACAATTAATAGAAATTGAAAAGGAATGCATTTATAATCCAAATAAAAGTCCAAGAGTGATCAACAATTTTCAAAACATTGTCTATAAAGAGAGGAACACATGAGTACAAATTCAATGATATTTAAGCATACAAGTTGTGAAAAAAGATTGAAGTTTATTTATCGACAATGATAAAATAACACATTGAGCTATAAATTCCTTCAAATTAAGAGTCAGATGAAAAAAGAAGTTGATTATCTGGAAGATAGATTTAAACTCATAGTTGATTGATTATTCGATTAAAGGGTTAAGAAGGGAAACCGCTAAAGGATTTTTTTAGGATGGCATGCTAT
The DNA here is from genome assembly GCF_030272615.1 of Cryptomeria japonica. NCBI lineage: Eukaryota > Viridiplantae > Streptophyta > Pinopsida > Cupressales > Cupressaceae > Cryptomeria > Cryptomeria japonica. The sequence goes on from NC_081409.1 coordinate 817,947,973, forward strand.
TCTCAAAGCAAAGAGTAAAAATAAAGAGTTCCAATTTAGTAACAGCACCAATATGGGGGACTAAAAGGGAACATTAAGATCTGACTATATTTCTAACATTCATAATTTTTTATCTTTGATGAGAAAATAAAGTTATTTATCCTCAAAATTTGAAGATGCAAAAAGAACAAGAGTTCTAGCGATGGAAATCCACTTTCCAAACTTTTTTTTGTTTTTGGAAATGGTGAAGATTAATAGTTTTGGGAAAGAACACAAATTTGTCTTAGTTTAATTAAAAATACATAAAATACTATCTTGTGTTCTCCCTCTAGTGTCTAAAATTTTTTAGTGTCTAAATTTTTGGCTCCCACTTTTTGGTAGATCCGTATTTTTGCTGAAATCATACATTTTTTAGAAAATATAATTATTTAAGCTTTAAGAGGTCCCATTTGAATTAATTAATTGAAGAGAGTTATATCAAAGGCTCTTAGGTAAAAATTTCTTAGATAGAACCTCTCTACTTCTAAATCATACTTGCAATTGAGTCTCCTTTGCGTCCATGAAATGCTGATAAAAAACCAATTTTACATTAGCTTTTGGGGGGTCAAATCAATTCATTTAGAAGTTTTTTTTTTAAAGTATCTAGTCCTTATTATAAGCTTTCCAAATAGTATAATTTTTAATATATTTAATTTAATTAATATTTTTTAATTTTATTTCTTATGAATGTAGGTTTTTCACCAAACAAAACTTATTTGTTCAATGTATTGGGAAAAATAGTAAACTAATTCAATTTGTTTTTGAAAATATCTATGCACTAGGTATTGATGTCTTCTTTCTAACAAAAAACATAAAATTGAATTTTGATATATATAGAACAAGTTATGTGTTCAAATGTACACCTATATCTAAATTATAACTAGTCAGACTTCAAAACTTAATAAAATGAAAAATATTCAACATATCACTATCAAACCAATTTCATGCCCTGGGTATTGATGTTACAAACTAAAATTCAAAAGAATTAAGTTTTTATCATTTATAGAAAAAAATTTATGCATTTCAGGATGGACATCACTCTTAAAAAAAGCTGTTTGTTGTAAAAAACTACTTTTTGAGGGAGATGGAAAAATCAATAAAATTTTATTCAAACAAATTGTAAAAAATATATTTAGAATCTACAAACAAGATGTTACAAATCAATATTCTACATCATCTTCAAATTCTTAATGATTTAAAAGTTATAGGTGTCGGAAAGTGAATGTTTTTTTCAAAATGTTCATCCAAGTGTCAAAGTTGGTCAAAAAGTGGGAACGAGTATTGTGAGTTCACTTATGCTAAATTTTTTAGCTAATTTTTTTAATAAGTATATGACTTCTTATTATTTTTCTGAAGGATGTATCCAAAAAAATAAAAATTTGAGTATACTTCGCCTCAAAGTTTTGAAAACTAATTGAAAATAAATTTTATAATGCATGTAGAATGGAGTCTAGTTCTGAAAAAATATTGAAAAAAAAAATGATAAATGCTTAAAAAACTATACTACCCAAATTACCACATGCTTTATATTAACCAAATATAGAAACATGAACAAAATAAATTAAATATGAAAACCATAAGATCATTACAACATGAGAAAACTACATGGTTATATAGCTAAGAGAGAACCAAACATCATTATGGTATTTTTTTATATTTGCATTCAGACACATGTAAGCCTAATAGAGAGAACAACAAAAAATTTATAAGTTTTTTTAACATTTTCAAAAAGTCATGTCTTTGGAATGAAATGGTTGTCAAAACCTCTAGGTTGGGTGAAAAAGGAAAATACAATGTAAAGGGTTAGAATTTTCCAATGAAAATAATTTGATGAGTACCAAATCAAGTGTTAAATGAAAATGCATTTTTAAAAATTCTAGCACCAAATTATCTGCATTAGATTCTCTCTCTCTCACATCGATTCATATATTAAATAAATATTTTATTTATTTAATTATTTTATCTAAAAAATTATATTAATTAAATAGATTTTTATTCATTTTTTTAAATTGATTAATCTTCTTTTACCCTCTTCTCATTTAAATAAATATTTTTATTTATTTAAATTATCCTTTTGCCTAAAATAAGTAAATATTTTATATATTTAATTGGTCCCACTTCTATTAATTGAATAAATCCTTATTTATTTAATTAATTCATTACCTTTTCCCCTCCATGAAACTTGTCATTCATCTCTTAATTTTCCTTTAGCCACCTTTGTAATATTTTCCCATTTTCTATACCTACCCTTTAATCTAAGCCAACCATTTATCTTTTCACCTCTTAATACTATCCCTCCATTTCTAGGGTACTCTCTATAAAAGATGATTATTTTATCCTTTCATAACCCTAACTAATGCATCTAATCAATCTACATGTGATCAATTACTCAAGCGACTATGTAACCACAATTTATTCTTTGTTGAGCTCTTATGCACAATACAACATTTGAGGGAAATAATATCAAGCAAGATCAATGAAGATAGGAAACAATGGAGATCAAACCATAATAAGAATGTGAATGGTATAATCTTTCTATTTTGTTGTTTTTTATGTTTGTAGGTTCTTCAATGGTGGATGATGGATTTAATTGTAGACCTAGGGTTCTATGTGGTTTAATCTTTAGTGGTTTTACAATAAAATAACATCCCTATTTCACCGTATAAATTTTGGAACACCTGATGGGCCCTTAGTCCCTTGTTTCTAACATCGTTATGCAGTTTTAAGCCTTTTCATTAAGTTGAAAATCATATTAACAACAATTCCAAGACAAAGTTGCATTTACACATCATCCTACTACATTTGCATTTTTTTTGATTTTTTGTTTTGTAGGGTATTTGTTACTTTATGAAATTTATGTGATATTTTATGCCATGTATGCAATTTGTTTTGCTACACATATGTTCTTTGTGATTTTTTAGTTTAAATATTTTTTATGGGTCCAGTCTAGGTCTTTCTGCATCTATGTTAGCTATAACAACATTTGTGTTTTTCTCATTTTCCTTTTTTTGATTTTCTTTATTTCCAACCCATTTTGGCCTAGAAAATTGGTGGATTTTTTTCTATTGTCTTATCAAAAGCTTGAATTCACAAATTTCATTTTAGGATTTCTAAATCTAACCTAACAATTTTTCTTGCAAGTTGGGGTAATCAGTGAGAATACTAATCATTTATTTGCAAGGGTAATTTAGATGCACTTTTGTCTTGTTTCTAGTTTAATTAGGCTCACATGGTTTTCATTGATAATTTTCATTGTTTATTGAAGGGTAAATAAACTTTTCTTGAAGTTTCTTGTGCTTTTGATAAAATTTATATTTATATTGGAACCCTAAGGTGATAAAAAATATATCCTTTCCCCTTTCCTTTCATTGGTTCTTGGGTGTTTGAGAGGTTGTTATTATCTTTTAGAGGGCCTTCCTCCCATCTTGTGATAAGGAACTATGTGTGGGAAATGAGGGTGATAGAAATGTAAGTCCGATTTAAAAGGACCACACATTAATGAGACTCTTTGTGCAAGTTATAGGAACTATATCAAAATAGCCCAACTTCCCAAGGGGTGTCCCATTGTTCTCTATCTCATAGGATCCCTAAAGTCAATGTCTTTTCTCTCATATCACTGAGCAAAGTGACTTAGGAATGACAATTCCAAGAATGAGTGATGTTTGATTATTATACATGAATGCATTCCTAAGACATGTATGATATTGAAACTATGATGATTAAGCTATCATAAAGATGATGATAAGATTTATCTAATTATCCTAGCAATGATATACTAGTCTAACATGGGTATTCTATGATACTAAAAATGTTTCTAAATGCTTATTATGATGATTTAATAAAGAGAGGCAAATTTTCAGTAAAATGGCTATAAGGTTGATGCATGAAAACTCCTATATATCAAAATGAGAGAATGAGAGCTCTATTTATAGGGAAAATAGGGCAATGGATAGTCAGGATTGGATAATCTTAACAAGGGCTAGGATTGAAAGTTAATGAATCCATGTTCACAATTCTCACTAATGAAATGGCGACAATTGTCAATAAGAGGTTGCTTGAGAGGAGATGAAAGAAGCATTAAATGTTTGAGAAGACATCAAGGTCACCTTAGGAGGCAAGGGTTAAGGTTAGGTTAGGGTTATCCAGTGGATAAAGCTTTTACCCAAGGGGTAAACTCTTTTGCAAGGGTTAAAAAAATAACCAAGGTCAAAGTCATGAATACTTGATGAGACCCTTGGGTTAGATGAGGATTAAGTTAGAGAGAAAGTCTTTAATCATGCAAGAAGGTTGAGTTAACCATTAATGGTTATGTAGGAGCCTTAAATGGTTTGGAAGACTTTGAGGGTTAACTTGTTGGGGACATAATAACTTTAATGGTTTTCAAAGACTTTGGAGGCTTTGAGAAGTGAATAATATCTTTGCTTAGGAATGTGACAATATTTAGGAGATGGATTCAGATAAATTGGAAGTGATTAGAAGAATCTAGAAGGGGTTTAGGAGGCAAGTGGGAGATGTAGGGTTTTGCAAGTGGAGGAAAAAGGATTTTCATTAAAATAAAATTACTTTATTTCAATCAAATAGATGCAAATTGCATAAATACAAGTGGGAGAATTAAATAAATAAATTGGATTTATTTATTTGCAAGGATCAATTTAATTAAATGAAAATTTAATTAAAAGGGGCAAAGGGGAATTAATTAAACAGAGTGATTTATTTAATTAAATGCTAGAAAAAGGCTTAAGTGAACTTAATTAAATAAACTGAGTAATTTATTTAATCAAATAGATGAATATGAATAAATTAATTAAATAAAATTTAATTAATAGGAAGAATGGGGTTAAAATAAATATTAAATATTCCCTTAGGAAAGTGGTCAGATTTATACATCTACAGGAACAACCCAAGTGGTACTTTATTTCAGTCTTCTCTATAAATAATTATGTTAATTTGAAAAAATTCACTTATCACTTGGTGTAAATGTGTTATTGATAAATGTCTCCTCCAGTATCCTTATGATGTGTAAAACTCAAAAGGGTTGGGGCACCTCTTAATTGACTGAATCACCACATGTATAGCCAACAATATACTATAGAATATTACTAGACAACTTAGATTAGTGGCCCATCCATTTTTTTCTAAACATCTTGATAGATTTAGTGCAAAAGGATAGCTTCCTTTTTCCCAGGATACTCATCATAAGGTTTTGTGAGATGAGACAAAAATCCTTAGCTTAACATAAGCTACTTGTAGCATTTTGGGATAAGGTGATCAGGCCATCCTTCCAGTAGTCAAGGCCCCTACCTATCCTCTCAAACAAAGACAAAATAGTGTATATATCCATCAAATTTTCCCTACATTTGAGTTGAGGGAGATTTCAATATGTGGGCTAAGGTTACTGCCTTGAGACCTTGACCTTACACTAAGAAGTGTTTGAAGTGTTTTTCAATTATTTTTAGATCCATTGAAATTGGGCTATTTCAACCAATTGAAATTATACATTGTGCTTAAAACTTAGACACCAACTCCTTAAAACATTGTGTCTTCTTTTTGTTGGGTCTTCTTTCCATAAAACATCAACATTGAGATCTAGTCACGTACCAACAATTTTAAAAAATCTACATAGAAATCAAATATTTTACTAGAAATGTGTATATGTTCATTTACAGTGCATATATGATCTCTTTAGCCATGTATGTGCTCACTCACAATGCATATTCAATCACTCTAGTCATGTCTCTATCACTTTTTAATGTATATTTGACTTATCTTGTCACATCTATGTCACTTTTCACCACGTATCTAACTCATCTTGTCATGTCTATGTTCCTTTTTTGGTGCATATTTGAGTAGAACTGAGAAACCATTATCAATAGTGAAATAGTGTTTTTATATTATTTTATTGTGCCTATGTCGGATTTTGGCATCTATCTACAATTTATTATTGTGTATCTAAGTAGGATTGAGAATTGCATTGCAACTAAGAAATCATGAATTTGTACTCTAAAGCTGCATATACGAGATATTTTGATGCATCTATGAACTAATAGTATATCCATGTTTCTGAGATAATAAGAGCTTCTAAGGATAATTCCATAGCATTCTATTTAGTTAACAATTATCTTGTCTTGACTTTTCTATATGTTATCAGATATTTTTCAGATATTATTTTCAATCCACCATTCACACATTTTCAAGTAGAGTCAAGAGGTTCCTTAGTAGTCATCATACTATCTTGCAAAAATTTGGCATGCATTACTAGGTGTTTTCTGCATTATATTTATTATCTTGGGTACTATTAAGGTATCCCTAATTAAGGTCAACTTACCTCATCAGGAATTTATCATCTCATAACAAGCTACACCTTGCCTTAGATAATCATATTTATCTCGGAACAACATTTTTGGGACATTGTGGGACAATCCTATATTCACTCTTTCCATTTGAAAACATCCTCTGTCTTCCATACTATTAATATTTCTTCAATTTTCCATTTTAGCTAAGGTTACGTCATGGTTGAAACTTGATCATAAAGTATTAGAAAACATGCTGAGGAAGCTCAAAGATCTCTCAACATATATACATATAAGTTTGATGGAGATGAATATTACAACCCACAACCATTTGGGAATCACAATAATCCACCAGAAGTTAACAATGAGCTCATTGCTACAACAAACTTTCAAGACACTATATTTGATGTGTGATTTAATAGATTGGTTGAAGAGATCATGAGAAGAGACTGTCTATTTTTTTTACAATTATTTATTCAATGTGGTGCAATATTACCTCATGACTTTGATGTAACACAAATTTTGAAAGAGAATCCCAATCAAGATAATGTTAGTGGTAATGATTATGGTAATAGATGTGAATGTACCATTACTAAGTCACCGTCATCCTTGTTTCAAAAACCTAGAGTGATTGATACTCATGCTTATAGAAAGGATGTTAGAATTAATTATTAACAACCATGTTCTATTCCTCTCCAAAGGTGAAGGAATACCAACAGATATCCTCAACAACAAGATACTACGCAACATCATATGGGTGGAAATAGGCAAGGTCATTCCTGCAATTCCAATTATGCCCATGGTCATTAGAGATTTAATCATCCTAGGCCTAGTGCTCCTCATCATTATACCATACGAAGTGGCCCATATAATAGAAATTATATTCCTCTACCATATGAGAATATATATGACAAATATTACCATTAAATTCAATGCCTTCCTCCTCCTCTTGGTGGCTCAGGCATGAGAATACCTCAAAGAGACAAATCACGACCTAGCAGTGATTTGCAACAACAAATCGCAAGTATGAAAACACCAACAAAGGATTATAAAATTAATGACATATTCCTTTATTTGTGTTATAGATGCATACCAATTCCTAATTTTGTGCAACATTTTGTGACACCTAAGTTTGAAAAGTTAAAGGAAAAGGAGATCTTAAGGCACACATTAAAGAGTTCTTCATGGCTAGGACCTAATCCAACTTTTTCCAACACATTGGGAATACAAAAGAGCCTAGGGAGATAGATCACTTTGGCCACAATCATATTAAAAACCAAGTTCAACATCAAATCAACATCAACTTGAAACAATGCAAATTAAATCAAGTTATCTATCAAATCCATATCAACTTGAAAAACAACTCAAGTTTCACATCCATATTAGCTTGAAAAACAAATAAAGTTTCACATTCATATCAACTTGAAACAACGCAAATCAAATCAACTTATCTTTCAATCCATATCAACTTGAAAAACAACTCAAGTTTCACATTCATATTAACTTGAAACACTGAATATCAAATCAAATTCATATCAAATCCATATCAACATCAGATCAACATCAACTTGAAACATGGAAAATCAAATCAATTTATCTATCAACATATCATATCAAAAATCCAACTCAAAACATCATATCAGAACTCATATCGAACAAATTATCAAAACAACAACAGCAAGCACACAAACTGACTATTGTACCCATCCCAAAAAATGGAAAACACATACCTAATTTCATTCATCTAAAAATCCCTCACAAAATCCTATTTTCTCCAACATTTTATGCCCACACGCTAAAAATTTTTATCCATGCGCTAAGTTTCTTGCTATGCGCTACACAAAATACTCTACGCACTACTACATTAACCCAATGCACTAAACTAAACCTATGCACTACCCTGATCTAGCTTTGTGCCACCAAAAACACCCTATGCATTGAACCTCAGCTATGTGTATCCTAATCTACCCCTGTGCTGCAACCCTAACCCTATGCACTAGGTTACACCTACGCGGTACCCTAATCTACCTATGCGAAACCCTTTCAATCCTATGCACTAGGTCTTACCTATGCGCTACCCTTTTCCCCCTACACGCTAGCCTACTAACCCGCTGCGCTAACTAACCTTGATGCGCTATCCTAACCTACCTATGCACTACCCAACCCAACCCGGATGCTACCCTCGTTTGTAAAACTAGATGCACTACCCTTCTTATCGTATGTGCTAGGGTGCAGAACCTACATGCTAAACCATTACAATCCACGTGAAAAATTGGAAAGAATGACTGAAAACAATAAAACAAAAAGAAAAAGGGAGCAAAAATTGATGAATTACCGGTGGTCCATATGTCGTGGGCCTCCAATACCTCTGAACGCACTTGAATCAATGAGAAGCATGGGGAATCGACATTTTGTCTTCTCTCCAAATGTCAATTTCTCCAAAGTCAACAAGAACAAATGATACAAATAAAATCACTTTTTACCTTTTTATAGGGTAAACGAAAATTAGCATTAGGCAACGAAGCATGTAAATTTCTCATGGTCTCATTTCTAACCCTAGAAAACATCATTATCGAGAGATGAATCAAATTAACGCATTCAACATAGACAAAATTTTAAAATTCAATAAAATTTATCCACAATTATCACAATCAAATTAAATTTTCAAAAAAAAAATTGATTCATCTCTTGAGGGGGCATTATCAACATCATTTATCAAGGGCACGACATGAACATCTCGATACATGACATCACACTGATCATGATCAAATTTTGACGACACATAAATTTTATTTGAATCAACATGTGTACACATGTCACTTCAAAGAGGGGCAAAATGTAGATGTATAAAAATGACCATTTTCCTAATTGAATATTTAATATTGATTTTATTCTCATTCCTCTATTTAGTTAAATCTAATTTAATTAAATCATCCACATTCCTCTATTTAAATTAATTAAATTATTCCATTTATTTATTTAAATTCACTTAAGCCTTTTATATCACTTAATTGAATAAATCATTTTATTTAATTAAATCCCTTCTCTCTACTTTTAATTAAATTCACATTTAATTAAAAAGTTCACCCCAAATGAATAAATCTAATTTATTTAAATCCCCCACTTGCAACCAAATTAAAATAAAGCAATTTATTTTAATTAAAACCTATTATCCCTCACCCACTCGCATTTTCCTACATCTCTCACTTGCCTCCTAGCCCTTTTCCTAAATTCTTCTAGAATCCCTCTAATCCTAATCAATTAACCTAAAACCTTCAATTATCCCCTTTCCCTAAATTTGAGGAGGTCACTTCTCAAATTTGGAGTAAAGTCTTCCAAAGACATTAAAACCTTTATGCCTTCAACAAGCTAACTTGTTGAATACCCCCAAATTTGGAAGGACTCTTACAAATTTGTCCCCAAAGTCTTTCAAACTATTAATAGTTAACTAACCTTTTGTCACACGGTTAGAGACTTTTTTCCTAACTCAACCCTCATCTAACCTAGGGGTCTCATCAAGCATTCATTACTTTGACCATGGTTATCTCCTTAACCCTTGCACAAGAGTTTACCCCTTGGGTAAAAGATTTATCCAATGGATAACCTTAACCTAACCTTAACCCTTACCTCCTAGGGTAACCATGAGGTCTTCTCAAGCATTTAATGCTTCTTACATCCCCTCTCAAGCAGTCTTATGTTGACTATTGTCACCATTTCATTGGTGAGAATTGCAAACATGGATTGATAACTTTCAATCCTAACCCTTGGTTGGATCATTCAATCCTGACCATCCATTGCCCTTTTTCTTCTATAAATAGATCCCTCATCCCTCCATTTTATCATCCAAGTCTTTAGCATCATATTTATACTCAATTTTAGCAATCATCTAGCCTCTCTTTGTAATCAAAATAAATCTAATAGTCATTTTAGAAGCATTTATATCATCTTTGATTAAATCATATCACTATTATATCATGTTAGGATAGTATTTTACTAATCTTGTCATCTTATCATCTAGTTTAGTTCATTTTTTATAATCATGCATAGATAGGATGCATTCATACTAAATTTGATCTAAAGCATCCCTCATTCTTGCATTTGTCATCCCTAAGTCACTTTTCTCAGTGATCTAAGAGAAAAGGCATTGGCTTGAGGGACCTTGTGAGATAGAGAACCATGGAACACCCCTTGGGAAGTTGAGCTATTCCTCATAGCTCCATAACTTCCACCAAGAGTCTCATGGCTATGTGGGCAAGTCTTTGAATAATTTTCACAATTTCAATTTCATTGAACCACTTTCCCACATACAATGGGTATCATAGGAAGTTCATTAGAGGGTATCAAACCATAGTTGTCCTCTTAGACGAATTATTTTAAATCCAAAAACCTAATAAAGCCATTATCAAGACAAATAAATATCAATAATTATTTGAGATATTAATTAAATAAAAAATAACAAGAGCATCCATCCTCATCCTTCCATATTGGTTGACAGCCTTTAATATTCATGTAGATGCATCTAAAATATCCATAAGTGCAATATTAGCCTAACCTACATGAAATAAGCACCACCCTGCAACATTCACTATTGGAAAATTATCTTGACTAGAAATAAAATATTTGACTACATAGCGAGAAGCCTTAGACATGCTTTACACATCACAAAAATTATTTCACTACTTAATATTGGCTCCATTCACATTATTCAATGATCATCAGATCTTAAAGTTTGTTTTTTAAAAACTAGAGATATGAGGACACATGCGTCAATGGTTCTTACTATTTAAAGAGTTTAACTTTATTGTAATGGTCAAATCTAGTGGAAACAATCAATGACCATACTACTTATGGAGGATCGATACTCGAGAGGAGTCAAAAGACATTGATGTATATGACCCACTCGCCACATACTTTTTTAGGATCACAATAGTACCCAAGGAACTAAATGACATTTCTAAGTTACTTTCTATGGAAAGATGCCATCCATAAATGAATCCCCATGATGAAAAAGTGTTGCTAAGAAAATCATTACCATTTACTGTAGTTGAAGGACCTATGTATAAGGAATAAATGGATGACATACACTAGAGGTTTTCTAATGAGCACAAAAGAGAGAAAATTCTTAGAGATACACATCAAGAAATAGCAAGAGGATATAACTATAGAGATAATACAACATAAAAAATACCTTTACCAAGATTATGGTGGCTGAAAATATATAAATGTAGTAAGTCATATACGAATAAAGGTGATATTTTTAGAAGAATAAAAGACCATACAATTCATGATGAAAAGTGCACTACAACTGGTCATACACATACTCCATTTGAATAATAGGTGTAATTTATTTGATTATCCTTATGGACCCTCCAACAAAGCTATCTAAACAAGAGTTCATTAAAACTAATATTGATTACTTAAAAGATGGGCAAATTTTAAACCAACAAAAGATTATACTACATATATTATTGCTAAATTCCCATACAACAATATTATTAATAGATTCGGGTGCCTCTTAAGTATCACAATTGACAAGGGAAAGTATTCTACTAATAAAATTATAAAGGAGTTACTAGTTAACTTTATGATTACACATAATCGAAGCACTTCTTACCATCCACAAAAAAAAATATGGCAAGTAAACCATTAAATAATATCCTTGGATCTACTCTCATCAAGTTATGCAATAGAAGTAGAATTGATTAGGCTATTAAGATATTGACAATACTATGGGATTACTAGGCTATATACAAAATAGTGACATTGCACACCCTTTGACTTAATCTATGGGTAGTATATGTCTTATTGGTTAATTTCATAGTCACTAATCTCCACATCACCCTGACATTGAGAATAAATAAAGATAAATCCATAATAGAAAGGGTAAAAAAATTGTAGAAGTTAGATCAAGAAAGATAAATGGTCAAATCACACTATGAAGAAGTTAGAAAAGTTGGAATGACATAAACTTAAGGATAAAACAATTTTATGTTGGATATAACATGCTAATATATGATAACAAATAATTTAAGAAGAAATAAAAACTCAAAGTCTAATGGTTAGGACCATATGAAATAAATGATATTTAAGATACGAAAGAAATCTAGTTAGAGACTTTCGATGGAAACATCATGTAGTGTTATGGTAATAAAGAAATCTTAAAGAATTTATATCATGATTATAGATAGAGTTAACTTAAGGAAATGATCAAGGAGATTCCCTAGTTCTTCGCAATCTTGCATCAACCAAAAATATTTTTTTTGTATTTTATTTTTTGTTCAGTTCAGTTTGTAGTTTCAACATTTTATTCTGCATTTTCCCAGATTTGCTCACTCGATCTTGTGTAGATGGATTTTGTTCGTGGACATTTTCATCTACCTTGTACTTAGTTCATGGGATCTTTGCATCTTTTTCGGCTAGATATCGCTTCGATAATGTGAGACAATTTTCTAACTCAGCACACCAAAACCACTTGGAACTATCTGCTAATGGAAAATATATTGGATTATTTTTGTATCTTGTGGAGCCTTATTTTGTATCCACTAATGTTCCTTGGTTTATGGCTGACCTTCCCTTGGGTCCATAACTTATTCTATGTATTCTCAGGAGAAATACTTTTGGTGGAGGCCGACCTTGTTGTTCTACACATTAGTCTTTCACCATCAGAAATTATTTTCATCTTGGGCCGATGTGGATCACCCTTGAGCTATGGATATCTATAGATAAATGTAATCAATCATATATATAGGGATAAAACATAGAAGATAAATGGTAAGATTAGAAAATCTGAGATTTGGCTTGCATTCTTTCTTGAGCCCAGATACTATACATAAGCATGTTTGTAATCAGGCCTGTGTACTAAATCTGTAAGCCTGCACGTTACTGACCAGTTTGTATCTGAATTTTTGATATAATAAAAGTGATTCTTTTATTTCCTCCATAAAATCTTGTTTCTTCTATTGTGTTACTCCTACTACATGATCTAGACTAAAGAAGACAGAATACATCTTGTAGATTTCAAGAGAGGGTTATGGAAAAGAAGACAAAATACATGATAAGAGAGTGTTTAGAGGAACCTGCTTTAAGTGCGAAGGAGAATGATATTGTACGTTTGAATGTAAGAAGATAAAGAATAGTGGAAGAGAAATATTGGTGGATTAATAACCTAGTGCATCAACAAATAGACCTAAAGATGGTGAATTATTGATGATGAGGAGACCATTATCCCACATTGGAGATAAACAGGAGCCTTTGAAAAGGAAGAATTTGTTCAAGATAAGATTTCAAGTAGTCCATAACTGTTGTAAAGTTATAATTGATAGTGGTAGTTTAGATAACCTTGTTTTAGAGGAGATTCTAAGTTGAAATTGAAGAGATTAAAGCACCCTAAGCCTTATCAGATAACTCATCTTGTAGATTTCAGTAGAGGGTAACTCATCTTGTACTAAAACCAATATTCATGAGTTACCACAACCATTCTCCTTTGCACTTAAAGAAGGTTCCTCTAAACACTCTCTTATCAAGCACCTTGTACTTTCATGGATAATAACCACAATCATAAGAGGATAAAGAATCATTAGCATAACCACCTTTAACCACTAAGATAGGCTTACTTGCCGAATTTTGAGGAGGACAAGCACCTTGAATTGTCAAGAGGGGTTTATTACGTGTTTCATTTATATGGATCAAATTTATTGAGGATGGTTTAGGAATATTAAAGGTGTCCTTAGAAGAAGCATGAACAAGATTTTTGGAAGAATTTTTGATAGTCTCTCCTTGCACTAAAATGTTATCATGGATAAGATCAATTTTAGGAGGGACACTAGGAGTAGGCATTGATGTTTTAGGAGAAAAGTAGGAAAGGTCATATCATCCTTTATCACCAAAGGATATAAATAAGGAATGAACTCTCTAGGAGAAGGATAAACATTACTCTTTACAGTCTCACCTTTGAGAGGGAGATCTTTGAAAAAGATGTTAACAATCTCATATTGAACTAGGGTATCCTTATGAGTAGAACCGAGTTGAGGAGAGGGAGATGCTTTATTTTTAGATGGAGAATGATTGAGATTCATGGAAGGTGAGATTCTATTCAAGGAGTTATCAATAATTATTTCATCCCCTTTGGCTAGGGTTCTCCCATGGGGGAGAGAATAATCAACACCTTCTTCTAATGGTTCATCCCAAATAGTGACATCATCAAGAAAATTATTAGAAATATCTCGCATAGATATTTCCTTATTACTATTGCCAATTTTGGGAGAAGGGATAACATTGTTCAATTATTCGTCATACTTAGGAAGGAGAGAATCACTACATGTATTTAAATCATCCTCTTTCCTCAGAATTTCTCTAGTAGGAACTTTAGGGGAGAGTGAATTAATGAAATTGGTCATGGTTTTATCTTCTTTCTCTAAGGAATCTTTAGGGGTAAGAAAAAATTTAGGAGAAGGGAAAGCATTTCTCATTAATGCATCTTCTCTAGTGGGAATGTTGTTGGGAATGTTGTTGGAATCAAAAGAATTTTAATGGTGTATCTTATATTTAAGATATATGGATGATTGAATTGAGTATGTAAGATAAGTTAATTGTGTGATAAGTGTGTAAAATGTTTTGCAAACCAATTTGAGTATGTAGTGATAAGAAAGTTAGCTTGAGCAAGCTTTTAAGGGTGGTAAATTATGCAAGATAGTGTATTGTGACAATGAAGATTATTAGAGATCTTTTCCATGTTATTGGTCACTTGATTGTTGTTCAATGATAACGTTATGTTCAAGAGAATCCTTCTCAATTTCAATTTATCTATTTCCTTCGTTGTTAATTGGTAATAAGTCCTTTGGTAATAGTTTGTATCTTCTCTAGAAGAAGTGATCTTCAGCTATGGAAATCATCTTCATATCTTTCCTAAGGTTATGCACCTTAGTTTAGAAAGTCCTTTAGGTGTTGGCGCTCCTTGGTTGCAAGCCTAAAATGTTGTCAGCATTATTATTCACATCCTAAGTTAGATTCTCACCATCTTTTTTCCTTTTTCGGGTTTTTAACATAAATTTGGTGTTCTTGTGTTGATCATCAATGTGTTATTACTAATCAAGATAATATTATTTATTAATAATATTTTTTAATGTTCTAGACTAATTCACCCCCCTTCTCATTCCTATCTAGTGTTAAACATAATAACCCTACCCAAAACCTATAGACAGTATCTCAATATTCACACACTGCACCAACTGCACAACATACACTCTTAATATTCTATAGTGTATTAGTGATCAAGAGACATGCCATTCATTTCCTAGATAGTCATGTACCAATACCTTACATACTAAACACCAAAAAATGTATCACATATTAAGATACCAATACTTTCTAAAATTGGAGATATCATTGATTATATTCTAAAGATGGACACAAAATTTAAAGAAGGAATGGTGATATTATAGGATACATCAGTCTGCAATGTTGCGTGTTGGTAGAACACATAATTATATTACTTTGGAGTGGATTTCCTTTATAAATTTGATCATATACCGTTGTGTATAGAAGGGAGGAGAGTATCATACCATCTATAAATACTAATGATTGATAACCTCCTCCTTTAAGTGCAAAGAGGGGTTTATTATGTCCTAAAATCAATATTCACAAGTTATCACAACCATTCTCCTTTGCACTTAAAGCAGGTTCCTCTAAACACTCTCTTATCAAGCACCTTGTACAATCATGGATAATAACCACAATCATAAGAGGATAACGAATCATTATTCATGAGAGTGCTTAGAGGAACCTGCTTTAAGTGAGAAGGAGAGGGTAACTCATCTTGTAGATTTTAGGAGAGCATTATGGAAAAGAAGACAAAATACATGATAAGAGAGTGTTTAGAGGAACCTTTTTTAAGTGCGAAGGAGAATGACATCATGCTTTTGAATGTAAGAAGATAAAGAATAGTGGAAGAGAAATATTGGTGGAATAATAACCTACTACAACAACAAATAGACCTAAAGATGGTGAATTATTGATGATGAGGAGACCATTATTCCACATTGGAGATAAACAGGAGCCTTTGAAAAGGAAGAATTTGTTCAAGATAAGATTTCAAGTAGTCAGTAACTGTTGTAAAGTTATAATTGATAGTGGTAGTTCAGATAACCTTGTTTTAGAGGACATTCTAAGTTCAAATTGAAGATATTAAAGAACCCTAATCCTTATCAAATAGAATGGATTGGGGATGACAATAAGGTATTAGTAAGTGAACAATGTCTGGTAAAATTGTGAATTGGATCTCATCATGATGAAGTTTTGTGTGATATTATTCCCATGAATATATGTCATATCTTGTTGGGTAGACCTTGGTAGTATGATAGGAAAACAATACATGATGGAAGGAAGAAAATATACACTATTGTTGCAAATGGAATGAAATACACCCTATTGCCCTTGGAAGAGCCTCTTAAGAGTGAAGTTTGTACAAATTCTAGGATTCATCTGGTAGATGGAAGGAAATTCCTAGATGGGATGAGACATGAGAACATGTATTTTTCTTTAGTTCCTAAGAAGGAGAAACATTTGGATCAAAAAGGAGAACAACTAGAAGAGATAAGGGAGTTGCTGACAAAATATGAAGACATCATTTCAGACAATGTACATGATGGATTACCACCTGTGATAAGTATCAATCATTGCATGGACCTGATTTCTAGAGCTAGTTTCCCTAATAAAGTACCACACCAGATGACACTAGTAGAAAATGAGGAGTTGAATAGACAAGCGTAGGAGTTTTTAAGGAAAGATTTGATAAGAGAAAGTTTGAGCCCTTGTGTAGTTCCAGTAGTATTATCACCAAAAAGGGATGGAGAATGGAGGATGTGTAGTAAATCTAGAGGAATAAACAAGATCATAGTGAAGTACATATTTCCCTTGCCTAGGATGGATGACATAATCGATTGTTTAAGTTGAGCCAAATAATACACCAAGATAGAATTAAAAAGTGGATACCATAAAATAAAAATCAGGGAAGCAGATGAGTGGAAGACAACATTCAAGATAAATGAAGGACTGTATGAATGGTTGGTGATGCCTTTTCGCCTCACCAATGCACTGAGTACTTTCATGAGATTGATGAATGAGTTGTTAAATAAATTATTGGGTAAGTTTGTTATTGTGTACTTAGATAACATTTTGATAGTCACTAGGAGTAAGGAATAACATATGTTGCGTTTGAGAGAATAGATGTTGATAAACATTAAAAAGTGTAGTTTCATGAAGGAAGAGTTAGTCTATGTGGGATTTGTGATATCTTTGGATGGATTTAAGATGAACCTTGAAAAGGTAACAACAAT
This sequence comes from Cryptomeria japonica, assembly GCF_030272615.1. NCBI lineage: Eukaryota > Viridiplantae > Streptophyta > Pinopsida > Cupressales > Cupressaceae > Cryptomeria > Cryptomeria japonica. The sequence continues at coordinate 817,965,614 of NC_081409.1, forward strand.
TGTTGAATTGCCTACACCAAAAAGCGTTAGAGAGGTAAGATCATTTAATCGATTGGATAGTATCTACCAGAAGTTCATCAAAAAAATTTAGTTCAATTTGAAGCCCTATGAAAAAATAAATGAGAGGAGATGGGAAGGATTTTAAGTGGACATCTAGAGAAAATAAGAGTTTTGATTTGTTGAAGAAAAAGGTGATAGATCAACTTGTGTTGGCTTTATTGGATTTAAGAAAAGTATTTAAAGTGGATTGTCATGCAAGTGGGAATGCAATTGGAGTTGTACTAAGTCAGGTGTGAAGACTAGTAGCTTATTGTAAAGCGGAAAATCGCGGTCGAACCCTAGTTGTTCTCCCCTCTTCTGACTCCGAGGAGAGAGAAGGGAGGTTCGCTAGGATTCGATGGTTTTCACTTAGGGGGAAGACTTTACATTCAAAAGAGGGGTTGAAACTCATAAGATTCAATCCCACACGATGTAAGATTGGATGCTAAATGAATTTCAAGGGTTTGGAAAGCAAAGCTACCCTCTTTTGTAAAGAATGTTGATTAAGGAAATTAAGCTAAGGATGCATAGAAAGTCATAGAGATTCGCTTATAAACTGAGTTCGGGTTATAGGATGAAGCTGTGGACCTGGAATTAGCAGTAAAATGTCGATACGACACTGTTCTACAAATTTGAGAAAAAGTTGTTGGGACGATGGCGCCCGGCGCCACGGTCCTCCGAAAAATCCACGAAACGAAGGGGGATCTGTTCGTCTCTGCACAAGGATTCCAGATCTTCAATTTCAGCCACGTACCTACAAACTACACACAGAAAAGCGAAGACGATTGGGGGGTTAGGGATTAGGGGTTTGCCTTTAGGTCAAACCCCGGTTTTGGAATTAACCAAGAAATGAGCAAGAGCTGTAAATGTAAATGACTGTAAAACAAGTACTAATACCTTGTTCTAAGGATGTTTGTATCCTTATGTGCGAAGGTTTAGATGTTGTATGTTGTAGCATGTAGTATGTGATCTCCTCTTCAATGGTTGAATCCTTGTCTTGAATGCAACACTTAGCCTTGAATGGAGACTTGAAATGATCAATTGCTTGAAAGAATGCTTGAATGCCTGAATGCTTGAGTATAGTTTCCATGCCTTTTCCATCATATCGAATGAAAGAGGAAAATGTCATTTATATACTTGTCAATTAGGGCTGATAGACTGATTTTCCCGACCTTAGGCCGACCAGGGAATGTAATTTTCCAAATTGCAATCAAAAAGACCCGAGCCCCTTAGGAGACCAGGCCCAAAATAGGACCCAGGGACCAGGGCGCTGGGCGCCGTGGTCCTGGAGGACCAGGGCACTGGGCGCCGTGGTCCTAGAGGACCAGGGCGCTGGGCGCTCTGGTCCCACCTCCCGGGGCAGCAGGGTGCAAGGAGGTTCAGGCCAGGGTGCATAAAAAATGCAGTTTTCAGTGTCGTGAGAAAGTTTTGGGGTCTCCATTCAGGTTACGTGTTGCGTCGCCATCGTGAAGACCAAAATGCAGTCGAAATTGCAAGTGTCACAATTTTAGGACGCTACATTTAGCCCCCACTTTAGCGGGAGTATGTATGCTCATACTTCCGGTAAAGTACAAGGAAACAACGTTGAAAGACTTTCACCACGTCAAGGAGGCAAGATACACCAAGCCCCCAGTGGACTAAGGATCTTACAACTTCGATTGACAAAGTAAAAGGGAAGATCATGAGGAAGAACCATGACTGTCAGTAGTAAGGTTCCCTCACTATGAGTCATGCAAAAGAAATACCAAAAATCTTCAAGACAAAGCTAAGTTTGCCAAGAAATTTTCAAGTATCTTTGAAAGGATAGACAGGGTGTATGCCCCCCTACATTAAAGTGATCGCACACGCCTCAACGGGGGTGATTGTTTTAACATAGTGATACACATAAGAAATGAGAAAGGAAAAGGAGCACGTTATCGCAAAGATTTAGCCCCCAAGTGTGAGATAAACCCAAGGATAATAGACACAAAACACAAAGCACGAGGTGACTTCGCTTTCCTTGGGGTCAGTATGCTATATGATAATTCATGTATATATATCATATGTATGTATGCATAATTGTTCTTCATTCCCCAATCAAGGAAGGTCACCTAGAAGAAGGGAACACATGTGTCTTTTGAGTCAACATGAGAGAGATCAAGAGATCTCAATGCTTTGCATCGTCCTCAAGTAGACAACACTAAGGACGACAAATAGAAGAATGAGAATAACATATAGAAGAAGTAACAAAAGAGAGGGGGAGAGAATCTGCCATGCTAATGTAACTAGTCTAGCATGTCATCTACCCCCCGATCTTGCTGATCAATGTTTCGGGAAGGCAGGGAACACGCTAGAGGAGGAACATCCAACACAGCAGATGGAGCTATCAGAAGATCCAAACAAGGGCTATGTTCATGTTCCAAGCCACATTGTTCTTGTCTAGGAGCTAGGATAAGTGCTTTAGAAAATTCATTAGATAAATGGTTATCAACATCAACAAGTTCATATTCACTATCAGAAGCAAGAGGAGTAACATTTATATCATCATCAAGATTTATAAAAATAGGATCTTTAACTCGCACAGGATCAAGACCATCATGCATCTTATGTTTAGGAGATTTAGGCTCAATATCTGGCTGAGGAGAAAATGGAATAATGCTTGTTGAAGGTGTTTTTGGAGATTGCAAAGTTTGAGAAGCAGCTGCTTGAGCCCTAAGACGACACTTTCGTCGACGTTCCCATGCAGAACGATTACGTCTAGTCTTAGTAGGAAGTGTATAAGAGAGAGGAGGAGGAGTGTTCTCATCCTTATCACTTGGGTGTTTAGGTTGTGGTCTCTTAGGCTGGATAATAGGAGAAGAAGAAGGTCTCTTCTCTCTATAGAAGGCAGGAGGAGGAACTGCTCCATATAAAGGAGGAGTTTTTGCTTTAGGAAGAAGACCAAGTCCATCATGACGAGGAGGTATAGGTCTATTTTTAGAAGATTTATTAGGCATAGACATAGTCGCATCGATAGGGACGGGTTGGGAATCTTCTTGGGGAAAGACATTAGTTTTGTCTTTCAAAGGAAGAATTTCCTTCTCAAGAATGATAGGAATGTCAAGCTTAGGTGCTCTAGGTTCACTTAGAGATAGGATCATATCTGTTTTCCACTTTTGATAAGATTTGAAAAGATGATCACTTCGCGGAGGAAGAGATTGGAATTGTTTGGGCCAAAAGTAATCAATAGGAACACTAGAGGTTCTTTCGGCTGGTTTAAAGAGACTATGATTGACAGTAACAACTTTACCATTATGGAGAAATTTTAAACACTTATGAATAGGAGAAGCAATAGCTTTCATGGAAGATAGCCAAGGATAGCCAAGCTTCACACGAAATTGTTCGGAAGAAGGAATAATAGCAAAGTTCACATCAAGGGATTTGTTATGGACCTCAATAGGCAATGTAATAGAACCAATTGCAGGAGAAGAAAATGCATCAAATAGTTTCACAATCACATCTATTTTGTCATAGATCACTTGATTCAATTGCAAAGTAAAAAGAAATTCTTCAGTAATAACATTAACCATGCACGAAGGATCAATAAGCACTCCATGGCAAGGCATATTCTTGACTTTTGCAACTATGTATAAAGGACCTTCAGGTGCCCTAATGGTTTCGCTAGAATCAAATGTGATGGAAGGTTCTTTAGGGTTTTCTTGCTGCTCTACAAAGTTAATCACATTCGGAGTCATAGACACAAGACCATCAGATGAGAGAGAGGAATCATTAGCCTCAATCACATTAGAAGTATGAGAAGTATGAGAAGGTAATGGATCAGAAAAAATCTGAAGATTTTGGTTAGGAGGAGCTACAGATGTGTTGCCTTTATCATTCACTCCAGAAACAGAGATAGTATTATTATCAATCAAATCCTGAATTTTACCCTTTAAAGAAAAACATTTTTCAGTATCATGACCAGGCTGACGATGAAAATGACAGAAAGCTTTATGATCAAAATAAGGTGAAGTAATCTTTGCAGGATCAATTTGTCATACAGGAGGAAGAGTAAGCACATTTTGTCCCAATAACTTATTCATAATATCATGCAATGATTCATTCAAAGGAGTATACTTTCTTTCTTTCTTGAAAAATTTAGAAATAGGAGGCACACCTAATGCTGCATTCACATTGTTGTTGATGATGTTTTCATTGAATTTGATGGAATCTCTGTTCGGTTTAAACTTCCCAAATGGTTGTTGACTGCTATCACCCTTATCACTCGGAGCCATAGGATGTGATTGTTCCATTTGACTCACAGTCAGTTGATAATTGTGAAGAGTGGCACACAACTGCTGGAAAGAAGTAAACTCAGAAAACAGAAGTTTGTCTCGAATATCTTTTTGCAAATTAGAAATAAAGATTCTTTGAATATCATTATCAGGCACTGGAAAAGAAATTTGAGCATACAAATGCTTATATCTACCAATGAAATCAGTCACTTTTTCCTTAACACCTTGTTTACAATGCATTAAATCAATCAAAGTAACTTTAGGACTTATATTGTTTTGAAATTGTTGAATGAAAGCATTTACAAGTTGTTCGAAAGAAGTAATAGAATAAGAAGGCAACGAGCAATACCATTGTAGGGCTTTGTCTCTTAATGTTTTAGTAAATAGTTTTGCAAGCAACCTTTGGTCATAAGCAAAATCAGTACAAATTGTTTGAAAAGTCTTAACATGTGTTAGAGGATCTCCTTTACCATTATAAAGTTCCAAATGCGGGATTTCAACATGCTTAGGAGGAATAGCTCGAACAATGTCAAGAGAAAGTGGGCTCGCAACATCAAATGTGGGCACACTAAACTTAGATTGATTCATAGAGGCAATTTGTTGCTGTAAAGAAGAGACAGTTTATGCAAGATTATTAATGGTAGCTTCAGTCGAAGAGTTCATATTAGGTGTGTTAGATTGAGATGGAGGTGTGATGTTATTGAAAGATGGTAAAGAGTAAGGTGGTGGGACCCTATGATACTCAACCATAGGGGATGATTGGATAGGAGGAACACTACAAGGAGGAATGGAATGGTTAAATGAATTGCCCCCTTGTGTCATGTTCATTTGTGAAGATGTAATAGGAACACTTATTGAAGGAATGAATGAAGAAGTCGGATTGAATGAAGGAATAGGGTTAATTGAAGAAGGAGGATTGCCCCCATGACTGGTAATCACAGTAGGAATGTCTTGTATAGAAGTAGCCATGATATTTGATGTAAAGGTAGGTATACTAGCAATAGGAGTTGTCAAAGGAATAGAATGATTGACTTGTGTAGGAGGTTGTGTATAACCTAAAGATTCAGCACAACTCTTCATAGGCATCATGTTCGAATTCACAATGTGTGAAATACCACGCAAAACATCAATTCCATTCTTATCACTTTGAAGCATACGTTTTAGACCCTCAATTAAAGGAAGAGCTTGACTATCGGGATACTCATGAGACATCCATTGGTGAAAATCGTCAAATTGGTTATCCAATTTGGAAAGTTGTTCAACAGAAACTTCATGGGCAGCTTCTTCATCATTAGGAGGATTAGAGGAATTACCCATGTCCTCGTTAAAAAGGCTATTCAAATTAGGTTCCATCTCCTCGGTAGTTAAACCTCGAAAAGACTTAATTCTATAGCTTCGTCTAATGGGAATAGTGTAAGTAGGGCTTATTGTTGTAAAACTCATGCACTAGAGAGAGAGAGGTGATTTTGATTTTAGAGGTAGCAATTTTCAGTAAAACCAGCCAATCTTCCAGATTTAAGCTGTTAAATGCAATCACAACAGTCTCCCGAAATTTCGGAAAAAATGTCCGGGACCGTGGCGCTCGGAGTGCAACACGGTCCTTGCAACTTTTTTCGAATTTTGCAGGCATGAAAGGTATGATGATTTTAGAGCTAATCTGAAGAAATTGAGGGATTTTACGATCTGTAGATAGGCCAAATTAAAGTTGCAAATTCAAAATTGAACCCTATCAAGATTGTCGAAAAATGCAAAATTTGAATTTTGAAAAAGAGAGGGAAACTGAAATTTTGAATTTTATGATTTTAGAGGGAGTGTCAAGAGCAATGCAAATTTTGAAATTTGAAAATTGACTCAATTTCACGCTAAATTCAATTTTGAAAGCGGAAATCAAAGTTGTTGTAATTAGGCACTTAATTTCAAAAGTCACAAAATGCAAATATTTGAATAAAGCACTGAAATTTCGAATGAATGCAAATACAATTTTCAGATCTAAGACAGTAAGAACACAATTTTGACACAAAATTTCAGTTTCGATAATTTTTAAATGATTAGGAGCCTTAGACCAAGCAATCACAAGACCAACTTTGACTGTAATTTTGAAAGTGTTATAATTGATAAAATCAGCCAAAATTCTGGATTTTAGCAGGAAAATACAGCAAGATCTCGCTCCCAAAATTTTGGAAAAAATGTCGGGGACGATGGCGCTCGGAGTGCAACACGGTCCTCGCAACTTTTTTCCAAATTTTCAGGGATGAAAGATATTGTGATTTTATTGCAGAATCCAAAGTTACAGCTGATTTGGAGATGTTTTGATTGGTCAAATTGTCGGACAAAGGTTGAATCAAGAGGGTTTCAAAAATTAGGGTTTTGACTTTTAACCACTTAATTTTCAAAATTAAAGCACAAATATGAATTGATAATTTGTAATAGAAGGACAGATCTGAAACAAGCATTAACATTTAGACATTTCACAAGTTTAATTACTAAAAAGAAATTTAGGGTTTTTATGCAATCACCTCTAAAATTTTGCAAAAGATCAAACATGGAAATGTAATCAATTTTTCAGATCTAAGCATGAAAAATCAGAAAGGATGTTCACGTCGGGTTCACCAAAATGTAAAGCGGAAAATCGCGGTCGAACCCTAGTTGTTCTCCCCTATTCCGACTCCGAGGAGAGAGAAGGGAGGTTCGCTAGGATTCAATGGTTTTCAGTTAGGGGGAAGACTTTACATTTAAAAGAGGGGTTGAAACTCATAAGATTCAATCCCACACGATGTAAGATTGGATGCTAAATGAATTTCAAGGGTTTGGAAAGCAAAGCTACCCTCTTTTGTAAAGAATGTTGATTAAGGAAATTAAGCTAAGGATGCATAGAAAGTCATAAAGATTCACTTATAAACTGAGTTCGGGTTATAGGATGAAGCTGCGGACCTGGAATTAGCAGTAAAATGTCGATACGGCATTGTCCTGCAAATTTGAGAAAAAGTTGTCGGGACGATGGCGCCCGGCGCCACGGTCCTCCGAAAAATCCGCGAAACGAAGGGGGATCTGTTCGTCTCTGCACAAGGATTCTAGATCTTCAATTTCAGCCGCGTACCTACAAACTACACACAGAAAAGAGAAGATGATTGGGGGGTTAGGGATTAGGGGTTTGCCTTTAGGTCAAACCCCGGTTTTGGAATTAACCAAGAAATGAGCAAGAGCTGTAAATGTAAATGACTGTAAAACAAGTACTAATACCTTGTTCTAAGGATGTTTGTATCCTTATGTGCGAAGGTTTAGATGTTGTATGTTGTAGCATGTAGTATGTGATCTCCTCTTCAATGGTTGAATCCTTGTCTTGAATGCAACACTTAGCCTTGAATGGAGACTTGAAATGATCAATTGCTTGAAAGAATGCTTGAATGCCTGAATGCTTGAGTATAGTTTCCACACCTTTTCCATCATATCAAATGAAAGAGGAAAATGTCATTTATATACTTGTCAATTAGGGCTGATAGACTGATTTTCCCGACCTTAGGCCGACCAGGGAATGTAATTTTCCAAATTGCAATCAAAAAGACCCGAGCCCCTTAGGAGACCGGGCCCAAAATAGGACCCAGCGACCAGGCCGCTGGGCGCCATGGTCCTGGAGGACTAGGGCGCTGGGCGCCCTGGTCCTGGAGGACCAGGGCGCTGGGCGCTCTGGTCCCACCTCCCGGGGCAGCAGGGTGCAAGGAGGTTCAGGCCAGGGTGCATAAAAAATGCAGTTTTCAGTGTCGTGAGCAAGTTTTGGGGTCTCCATTCAGGTTGCGTGTTGCGTCGCCATCATGAAGACCGAAATGCAGTCGAAATTGCAAGTGTCGCAATTTTAGGATGCTACACTTATTTCAGTGAAAAATTGAATCATGCAAGAAAGACATATTTTGTGTATGATCAAGAGTTTTATTCAATAATTCAAGCATTAAAGAAGTGTCAACATTATTTACTACCTAGAGATTTTGTGTTGTATACCGATCATCAAGCTTTGAAATATTTGAATAGTCAAAGTAAGATGAATTAAAGACATATGAGATGGGTGGAGTTCTTGCAGAGTTATACCTTTGTTTTGAAGCATAGAACTACGAAGTCAAATAATGTTGAATATTGCTTGAGTAGAAGGAGAAACTTTATGACAGAGATGAGAGTGGAGGTATTGGGTTTTGAGGAATTGAAGAACTTGTATGAGAATGATCCTGATTTTCTAGAACCTTAAAAAACTTGTAAGGAACCCATTCTGGTGGATAGGAGTAGCTGACTGAATTATTTTATTCAAGATGAGATGTTGTTTAGAGGAGTCCAATTGTGTATACCTAGAATATCTATGAGGGAGAATTTGGTAAAAGAGAAGCATAATAGAGGATTAGCAAGACACTTTGGTGTTTATAAGATAGTGGCCTTGGTAAGTGAGAATTGCTTTTGGCTTCAGATTCATAAGTATGTTAGAAAATTTATATAGAGTTGTAGAATTTATCAACTTGCAAAAGGTAGCAGCCAGAATGTTAGATTGTATAAGCCTTTGACTGTTCTAGAGAGACCTTGGGAGGACATAAGCATGGATTTTATACTTGGATTGTCTAAGACACAAAGAGGAAATGATTTAATATTTGTGGTGGTGGATAGAAATTCAAAGATGGCATATTTCTTACCCTATAAGAAGACAACAAAGGTCATGCATATAGCTGACCTATTTTTCAAGGACGTGGTGAGACTACATGGGCTACCTAAGAGCATAGTTTTTGATAGACACTAAATTTGTTGGATATTTTTGGAGAACACTTTGGAAGAAGGTGAAAATAGATTTGAAATTTAGTTGTACTTTTCACCCATAGACTAATGAATAGATAAAAGTAGTAAATAGGAGTTTGGGAAATTTGTTGAGATGCTTAGTTGGAGAGAAGACCGGAAGTTGGGACTTACTTCTTGCACAAGAAGAGTTCACCTACAATAATTCAATGAACAAGAGTACTGGAAGAACACCAATTAAGACTATCATTAGAGTACACCCTAGAGGAATATTAGAGTTAAGAGACATTAGTAATAAGGATAAAAGGAGTGCGAAAGTAGAAGACTTTGTAGAACATATGCAAAGAGAACATAACTAGGTCAAACACCACTTGGAGGACATGAACAATAAGTATAACAAGAAAGTAGATGAAAGGAGGAGATGCAAGGAATATGAAGTTGGGGATGAAGTGATGATCTATCTAAGAAAAGAAATATTTCTATTTGGAATCTACAATAATTTGAAGATGAGGAAGTTTTGACTTTGTAAGATTTTGAAGAAATTTAGTTTTGGAAATGCACATGAAGTGGAGTTACTTGATACCTTGGGTTTTTCACCTATATTCAATATTGTAGACCTACATCAGTATCATGAGGTAGAATTTAGCGAAGATAGTACAAGAGACTTGTAGAAGAAGATGCCCTAGAGGCTACCTGACCAAATTGAACATTTTGGATAGTAGCATTGGCAGTAACACCTGAGATAGACAATACAGAGAGTTTCTTGTGAAGTGGAAGGACAAATTAGTTGACGATTCACCATGGATTACTAAGGCTAAGGTAGACTGTCTTGGTTTTATTCTAGTCCCTACAAAGTGAGGGGCTCACTTTTCAAAAACCTTGGATGTCTAATGCAGGAGCATCCCTGGTTCTTGGAAATGTTGCATCAACCAAAAACATTTTATTTTTTGTTTAGCTTAGTTTGCAGTTTCAGCATTTCATTCTATATTTTTCACATTTATTGACCGGATCTTTTGGAGCTAGATTTTATTCATGGACATGTTCATCTACCTTATCCTTAGTTTGCGGGAAGTTTGGATATTTTATGTCAGATATCACTTCTGAAATGATAGATAGTTTTCTAACTAAGAGCATCAAAACTGCTTGGATCTATCTACTAATGGATAAATATGTGGATCTTTTACGCAACTTGTGGATCCTCATTTCATAGCATCGAACATTCCTTGGCTTGTGGTCTAACTTCGCTAGAGTCCACACATCATTCAATGTATTCTCTAGTGAAATCCTTTTGGCAGAGGCTAACCTTGTTGTTCTACACATTACTCTTTTGTTATCGGCAATTGTTTTCATCTTGGCCCAATGTGGATCACTATTGAGCTATGGATATCATATTAATAAATTGATGTAATCAAGCATATATATGGGGATAGAACATAGAATATTAATGGGAAGATTAGGAAATTTGAGAGATGACTTACATTCTTGCTTGAGCTCAAATACTGTACATGAGCATATTTATAATAAAGCCCGTGTGTCGAATCTGTTAGCTCTCATGTTGCGAGCTAGTCTATATTTGAATTTCTTGATATAATTAAAGTTTTATTTTGCATTGCCTCCATCACATCATGTTTCTTTTGTTGTGTTATGCTTGTTTCATGGTCTGAATTTTTCTCTTTTAAGACACTCCCTATTGTGACTGCACCAAAACATGTTAGTTTTCAAAGAGGGTTTGATGTTGGTCTAAAAATAGAGTACATGCACTAGTCAAAACATAGTAACATCCAAATAGAAATAAAGGTCTATAATATGACATTGGAAAGATAGTGCTTAACCTAGGGATGTGATCTAAGAACCACATGCCCTATTGTACCTATACATAGATAATAATATCTATCGAATAGTAGAATATTAAAGAATGGGGTATTAAAGAGTATATATGATATAAATAGATATAGATAATTCAATGAATACATTTCATATATGAACACAACTATTTATAAATTCTCATCTAGTACATATGTATCTAGTATTTTACTCTAATATACAACTTATATAGGACCCTAAATAAGGTTCTGTGTTGCCTCACTATGACTATGTTTGAGGTAGAAGACTACATCATCAAAAACTATTTGGGTATAAAGCTTTAGTTTACATCCCTCATATTTATTTCTAAGAGGGAGGGAGAGATGAGAGGAGAGAGAAAGGAGCAAAAAGAATGAGAGGGCTAAGGTTGGAGGGAGGGAAAAGAACATAGAAACAAATTGGAAGACCTACATAGGGGAGAGGTAGATATAATTTCACAATGAGAGAAACAGGGGTAACGATGGAGGGAAAGAGGTGGAGAGAGAAGGAAATAAATAGAGAGGGAAAAGAGATCAATATGTGATACCTACCACCTTTTGATACAAATGTGATATACCTAGGGGGAGAGAAAAAGGTGAAAGAGATAGTGGGAGAGAGAGATAAAGCTTTGTAAAGAGATAGAGAGGAATAATTTGAGAGCTAAAGAGGGAGGGAGAGATAGTGATCAAGAGAATGGAGAGAGAGAGAGAGAAGATATAAACAATAAGAGGAGGGAAAAAAAAGAGGGAGGGGTGATAGAAATGGGTGTAAAGAGGGAAATCAAGCTATAGAGGTTGCAGAGGCCTAGATAAGTGAGAGAATAGTCATAAAAATATAGAGAAGAAATGGAGAGAAAAAAAGAAGTATTAGAAGATAGAGGAGGCAGAGAGGGAGAGAGAAAATAAAGTAATAGTAGAGAAGGAGGGATGCAAAGATGGGGTGAAACATAAAACCTCAACTATGGATCGTTAAGCATAAACCCTAAACTCATAGTTTTAATAAAAGTGATATCTCTCTCTCTCTCCGTATATATATATATATATATATATATATATATATATATATATATATAGAGAGAGAGAGAGAGAGAGAGAGAGAGAGAGAGGTGGTAGAGACTAAGGGGAGGTGAAATAAAATTAGAGAGGGATGGAGATAGAGGTAGTTAGAAAGAGAAAGGTAAATAAACAGTGGCAGATGAGGTAGATTGATAGAGAGGGAAAGTGGAGGTAGATAGAAGTAGAGAGTGTTGGAAAATGAACACTCCAATGAGAAATTGTAGGTGATTGAAGGTATTGTCATTGATGGCAACCTTAAAATCCTATGGCACTGGCAGACACTGGCACAGGCACAAACACTGGCAGCGATAGTGGCAAAGATGTTTACCAACACCCTGGCCAATAGGATTTTGTTTATTGTATTTTGTATTTAATTGTAAAATATTTTTGTAAGCCGACAAGGTGAATTGTATTAGGACTCATATAAGTATGAGATCTTGTAAATCATTTGCAAGAAGAAGCAGAGAAATGCATGGAAGGAATGTAATAGGTAGGTACGAAGATTAAGGCAGATTTTGGAATAAGGTTTATGGAAGTTGTATGAACTTAAACCAGTCCTGAACCTGTCATAGTAGATGCTGAATCAAAGCAGTACATGATATTGGATTTCCATAATCCATATTTGTAAGTCAGTGAGACTTCCCTTTTTGTATTTAAGCAGTGAGCTTGAGGCAGTTGGCCTTCTTGCATGTGCAGGCCCCTATTGTATCAGTAATATTCACTTATTGGCTAGTGAGTGAATATTATGGGTCACAAATCCCACTAAGGTTTTTCCCACACTTGCTTTCATCGTTAATAATATTGTGTTATGGTGTTCTTTCTATGTTGTGTATACTATCTTATTTAATTCATTATTTCTGGTTTATCGGTACACTATTTTGGCATGCAATTCATTTAATAAGTTTAGAAAATTCATTAACCGGTTAGATATTGATTCACCCCCCCCCCCCCCCCCCCCTCAGTATCTTTGGGAATCCTAACAGAGAGGAATGGATTGGAAGAGAGTGGGAAAGATGTAAGAAGGTATATATATATACACACACACTTAGAGAAAGAGAGAGAGGTGGCAGAGACTGATGGGAGGTGAAATAAAATTAGAGAGGGATAAAGAAAGACATAGTTAGAGAGAGAAAGGTAAATAAAGAGTGGTAGATGAGGTAGACTGATAAAGAGGGAAAGCGGAGGTAGATAGAAGTAGAGAGGGATGGATTGGAAGAGAGTGGGAAAGATGTAAGAAGAGAGAGGGTAGACAGAAGTAAAGAGGGATGGATTGGAAGAGAGTGGGAAAGATGTAAGAAGGGAGAGAGAGAGAGAGAGAGAGAGAGAGAGAGAGAGAGAGAGAGAGAGAGAGAGAGAGGTGTCAGAGACTGAGGGGAGATGAAATAAAATTAGAGAAAGAAGTAGTTAGAGAGAGAAAGGTAAATAAGGAGTGGCAGATGAGGTAAATTTATAGAGAGGGAGAGTGGAGGTAGATAAAAGTACAGAGGGATGGATTGGAAGAGAGTGAGAAATATGTAAGAAGAGAGAGAGAGAGAGAGAGAGAGAGAGAGAGAGAGAGTAAAGTTAGAGATAGAGGTACAAATCTTTTGGGAGAAAGGATAATTGAATAGAGAGTTAGATAGAGCTCATATATAGGAAGAGTAATAGGGGGACAGATATATCTCGAGATCAGGAGAGCTAAAGTTGGTTAGAGTGAGAGAGTGATAGAATTATTATTGGAGCTTTGATGATTATTAAAATTTAATAGTTTAAAAATTTATCAGTTCTTCTAAAACCCAGAACTTGTATTATAACTATTGAAGCTCTAAAACGGCTTTCAAAGATCCTACAAATATATACATGAAAATAGAAAAACATATTTAAATGTTTTTGATTAAGATAAATAGGTTGTGAGGGGACCAAAAACCCCGTACAATAGGTTTTGAAGGGACCTGAAACCCTCAAGTTTTTCACAGATCCAGAACCAACAAAGGGACATTGTAGATAGATACAACAGAGCTAACCAATAGCAAAGCCATAAACATCGAAAAGGGATTGAACATTACAACTCTGGTGGCACCATAGGTTGCTAGAAAAAGCAACCAAAATGCAACCGCCAACCAAATATAAAAGAGAGACAATACAAATGAGACCAACAACAACAATAGATCTAAACCACCTTATAGATCTAAGAAATAGCAAACAAGGGTTTAACAAGCACCCCTAGCCAAAAATTAGGGTTTTTACAAGCTCCCTTAAATTGTATCATAATTTCCATCTCACCAACAACGAAACTTGATCTGAACCAAAAACACAAACTGACCACACTAGGCCCTTAAACATTGCCAGCATCCAGCCTGTCCAAAGAAAAAAAACAAGGGTTTTTCTAGTCTCCCTGAACCTTGAGAAAGGGTTTTAAGAGGCTCCCACAACCTAATAGGGTCTTAACACAACACCCAATACCTACAACAATATAAATACATTTCCATGCATATCCAACAACATCTAACTCCACCTCAATAGGAGACATGTCTCCTCCAACCACCTCCATCTCCACCTCCATAGAAGACAAATCCACCTCAGAAGGACTAACGAGGAAAACCCCAAGATGCACATATAAGTGCATAATAAATCTATCCGTGGAACCAAGCAAAAAAGGGATTAAAAAACCCTCATCAAAAGGGGAACCAAGATAGATCATGCAAGCCCAAAAAATATCAGTTCCCATAAACATGAAAAATAAGGGTTTTGAAAAGGCTCCCTTAACCTTCTGCTAAAACAAGAAAACAAGGGCTCTCATAAATAACTCAATACCAAAGAAATCCATCCCATGGGGTTTTAGCAGGATCCCAAACCCAAATCTCTGATTTTTAGCATGGATCCCATAACCATGAAAAAAGTAGACCAGATCAATCACCAAAGGAAGGCAATCATCTGAAAAAACTCCTTCCATCTACTCTTGGGATGAAAAGTGAGACACAACTCCACCTTGATAAGACATGGATTCACCTAAATAGAAACATCAACACATGAACCATAAGAGATAAAACAAAGAGAGAAAATGAGAAGGAAAACAAACCCCCAGATGATCACAAAGCTATGTAGAAAATAAATCTCCATCAATCCCTCAAAAAGCAACGCTTTAAACTGGACAAAGGCCACGAAAGAGAGGAACCCGTAAAAAGATAGGACAAGATCAACCAACAAAACCACCACATAATAGATCAGTAGGCTCTGACAGAGAAAAGCACCCCTCTAGCACATCCCTCTATGTACCCCAAGCCCACAAAAGAACGAGGCCCTAGATACACCACCTAGATCCCAAACCTCCCCTCCATTCCATGAGAAAATGAAAAGAGGAGGTGGCAGGCAAAAGCCCCAAACCAACACCAAAAAGCGCAACCAAAAAGACCCCTCCACTCCTAGCATGAATCGGGAACAAGACCCCATCCACAAGAAGAAGAGTAGCATATGAGGGATAGGTTGTCTCCAAACAAAAAACTCTAGCCACTAGAGTAGCTGCTCTCATCACACCAGACCAAAACCACACATAAACCAGAGGAAAAAGAGGGCCCACACATCCAACCGTAGGAGGGAGGAGCAAAATACGGGATATCCTCTCCCCACCATCTGCATCACCATAATCATCACCATCTTCAAGGTCATCGACTAATGAAACCCTACTTGCCCTCTACAGCCTGCCTACTCATTCCCGCTCATCACTCCTCCTCTAATGCCTCAAATTTTTTGAAGTTACTTATACTTAAATGTTATATTTCATGTATGTATTCTTTTTGGGAGACTAAGTTTGACTTGAAGACAAATATGGTGCATTGGAAAGATTTCTAAGGTTTTGAAAATTCAATTAATGTTGGATAGAGAGAGAGAGATAATTGATCTAATGTAGACAATTTTGTGCTACTATTCTACAAAATGCATTTTTATTTGGCACTTGCTAGATTTGGTGCTCACCAAATTTTTTTTATTGGGAAAATCCAATCCTTTACATTGTATTTTCCTTGTTCATGCAACCCAAGTTGTTCAACAACTTTTTCATTCCAAGAACGTCACCTTTTGAAAGGGTAAAAAATTCGTAAAGTTTTGCTTGTTCTCTCCATTAGGATTTCATGTATCTCAATGCAAATGTAAAAAAATATGGCAATGACATTCAAATTCTCCTAGTTATATAAACATATTGTTTTTTTATGTTATGATGATGTGATAGTATTCATTTTTAATTTATTTTGTTAGTGTTTCCATATTTTTTCAATAACAAACATGTGGTACTTTGGGTAGTATAATTTTTTAACCATTCATCAATTTGTTTTCAAATATATTTTTACAAATACACTCCCTTCTACATGCATTATAAAATTAATTTTCAATTATTTTTCAAAAATTTGAGGGGGGCACATTAAAATTTCTATTTTTTAGAAGGTGTCCACTTAGAAAAATTAGAAGAGTCATATATTTGTTAAAAGCTTATTTGAAAAATCTAGCATAAACTACATAGTGTAAGCTAAATGTTCACTCTGACAATTTTTGAAATTATAAACATGTTTAAACATTAGGGGGAGAACACTAGATGATATTTTATGTATTTATTATAAAACTAAGACAATATTGTGTGCTTCCCTTATATGAAACCATTAATCTCCACCATTTCGAAAACAAAATAGTAGTTTGGAAAGTTGAATTTGATCACTAGAAGTCTTGTTCTTTTTGCATCTTCAAATTTTGAGCATAACTATCTTCATTTTCTCATCAAAGATAAAAAGTTATAAGTTTTAGAAATAGAGTCACATCTTAAGACTCCCTTTTAGTCCCCCACTTTAGTGCTCTTGCTAAATTGGAATGCTATTTTTTTTACTCTTAGTTTTGGGAATAGCATCCTATCCTACAAAAGCCATTGGTTTCCCTTTTTTACCTTTTAACCAAATATTGAATCAGCTATGAGTTCAAATCCATCTTCCAAATCTTGAACTTCCATTTTCCTATGACTCTTCCTTTATGCAAAACATTTTTCACTACTTCTACATCAAATAAGTATTGAAGAGAAGTTTGGTACCCTTGGGAATTATTGAGAATCTTCATCCCTTCTCTACATCTAAGATCTTACTTAAATATTCTTGGGCGTTTTCAAATCTAATAAATTTTACTTTCCTTGGATCAGAATGATCCTTATTTATGACCCAGATTTAGCAAACTTTATGTTCAGCCCTTCTGAGACTATTTTGTGAACTCTAGTGTATTAGTCTTACATTGCAGTCTTCTTAGAGATTACTTTTTTTATATCTAAATAATAAGACTAAAGTTCTATGTCTCCCTTGGCTTATTTTTTCTAAAACCTAGTTTTCTTTTTCTTATAAGTTAATGCTTCAAAACTTTGCTGACCTATTAACAGATATTTAAGAAATAATGTGTAATTATTTCACATATTTTTCACTATGTAATAATTGTTTAATTTTAATGTTCATTAATTATTTTTGATACCTAGTTATAACATCTTTATCATAACTCCATACTATTATAGTGTATATAACAAGCTCACATAAATAATTACAAGAGACAATCATTTGATATTATAACTAAGATTAATCCTCTCTATATATTTATATAGATTAAGAACCTATTATTTATGAGGTATTCTTTCTTAGCCTAACAAATTCATGTTCATTTTCTTGGATGTAGATTGGAGCTATGTGTGTCTATTGCAAAACATAACTAATATCGCAAATCATAAATGATGAGAACTAAAACAATTCATATAAATTATTTGAGACATCTTGATAAGTTAGACTCAATTCAAGATGAAAATATTAACAATGTAAAACATAAATATAAGTGTGATAATAGATAATTTCAAAAATAATATTTATTTGTTTGTTTTTTTATTCTTGGTCTAATGTAGACTTTGATTATATTCTTTCTCCCACCTATTCATTCATTTTCAATGGTAATCAATATTATGTTTTATTGATAAAAAATAATAGTGATTTATTTATCGTCTAACAATGGTCATGTATGACAACTTGTGTCCAATAATTAAAATGCATGTTTGAAGAAAAAAATAATACTTAATTAAAAATATTTTTAAATAATAAGCATTTGTTTAAATATTTATGCTTTGACATTTCAAATCAAAAAATTGTTACTTCTATTAACATCATCAAAAAATATTCTTATTGTAAAATTGACCCTATCAAAAAGATGTTGTGAAAAAACATTACCCTTTTCATCCAGCCACTCTATACTTATAATTAATGACACTAATAAAATATATCATATTAGATAGCATGCAGCTCCATAAAATCAACGTAGATCCCTAGATTGAATCTACCATAAAGTTGAGAAATTATGTTGGCCCCAAAGTGAAATAAAAATAGATACCCATTGTTTTTCCTTTTGTGATATATGATTTTCAATACCATTAATATCATCTTCAACCTATCTTTTTAAAGTTAAATACATGTTTATCGAATCATCATTCTTCTTCTTTTATTTTTTGGGTAAAAAGTTAAAAATATATTATAAATAAGAAGTACAGAAAGTCATATACAATGCTAAAGGACTTCCAGATAAAAGTGGACACAACCACCCAAAAAACATGAAGGAGCCATAGAGGCCTTATAACAACCCTGCACAACAAAGAGATGATCAGGTGATAAAGAATCCAAATAAAAAACATGCCAACCACAATGAGCATTTGATGCCCATTTAGCAAGAAAATTAGAAACCCTATTCCAATCATGAGGAATATGAAGATAGGTGTCGAACTTTGGTAACCAGAGATGAAAGTTGACACAAAGTGCTCTTAGAAGATGAATTCATAAGCAGAGAGACTAAAATCATCAAATCCAACTCACGTATTACGTGATTCCAACGTAACTTGAGAGCCTGTTGTAAGGCAAATAAGAGTGCACGAGCTTCCATCTGATTGTTCATTCCAAAATCCATCCCCCACTGAGAAAAATAATTTCATAGCACCATTATTGTCTCTTACAACACCCCCAATACGTACAGGTCCACGATACTCACAAGAAGAACTATCAATGTTTATCTTGAAAAAATTGTGAGGAGGAAGAGTCTAGTGACCATCCCTATTAATCCCATGAGAGGAATTCTGGATCCCAGAAAGAGAGACAAAATTCTCAAGAACATATCCAAGATGCAAATTTTGAATCACTATAATGTCAATAGGGGAAAGATTTCCATCAAAAGAACACTTAGCCATAAGGGTCTCTTGTACAAACTGTAGAAATTTGAACCAAATATGTTCAATAAGATGCTGATGACCTTGAAAAATCCCACAATTTATTTCTAACCAAACCTACCAAAGAAGGAAAGTAGGACCAATTTACCAAGCAACATGAAGTGTAGGAGCCTTAATAGGAGGCCGACCCAAATGTCTCCAAAAGTCAATCAAAGAAGTAGCATGAATGATAGAGCTATTCCAACAATTCCACCATAAAGACCATAATTGTTTTGTAAAAGGACATTGAAAAAATAGATGAGTAGAGTCCTCTACATTATGCCCACAAAGAACACACCTTGTAGGCCCTTGAAACCCTTGTTTATAGATGTTATCCCAAGTCAATCACTTATTTTAGCTAAGAAGCAAAGGAAAAAAGTTACATTTGAGCTAGTAAAATTTATTACTAACTTGTTTCCAATAGGGGAAAGTTAACAATCCAAACTCATCAATATCCAATTTCTTATAACCACTAGATACTGAGTAAATACTTGTAGAGTTAAAACCCAAAGCTAGGATATAATTACCTCGCAAAAAGAGAAATGTCTTTCTACCAAAATAGAAGAGAGAAGCACATGATAAGCAACATCTCCTCCATGGAGAAACTAGACATATCCCTCCATCCATAGATGGAGAACAATCCCAAACAACAACATTTCTTAAAGTGAAAAACCCTACTCCAGCCAGCTCCAATGAAAATCAGACTCAAATGCTGAAGAGCGGGAAAGGTAGATAGTTGAGGAGGATAATTGTCCCAGACCAGAAAAGAGCTATATCACTAGAGTTGACAGCCCCAAAAAGACCTTGCTTAATAGTAGATTCCCCCTTCTGAAGAGTATTCAACATAAATGAGCCCCTACCAAGTAAATTAAAATGATAAACATCTTGATAATTAACTCCATGTAGATACTTATGAGTAATTATCTGTTCCCAAAATTGAGTCTATTGAACACACCATCTCCGATAGAGTTTTGAAGCTATAACTTGACTATTTAGAAGAGCTTGTCAAAGGCCTAGAACACCAAATTGTTTAGGACAACAAACACTGTCCCAACCTACTAGATTCCACTTATCGAATCATCATTATTAATTATACATTAATTTCTCTTCAGTTGTGTCTATTGAACAAAATTACTATACATTATTAGTAGTAGTTTTTATATGTAAAATGATCAAAAATATATATTTGTTGATAACCAGTATTCTAAAAATGGTCACACTAGAATATATAGAACATATGATAAAATAACGAAAATTAAAAAAATGCAATGAATTTCAAAATGAGAGAAAAGGAAGAAGTATAATTAGTAATAATTTTGGGTGATATAATAAAATCTATTTTACAATTATACTAATAAACTAAAAATAATAGAAAAAAAATTAAAATATTAATCATTTATCTAATATTATACAAAAAAGACCAAAGATTATAAACATGTATAACCTAGACAAAATTCTTTAAATTTATTACAAAAAAATTATTTAAAATATTAAATATTATACAACACTAGTACAAATAATAATTGTTTTTACATAATTCTAATGTTTATTTGACTCCCATATTAACTATGGATGATTTTGCTAAAATTTTGATTGTATTTTAATGCAAATTTAAGTTATAAATTCTATCGGGTGTAATTTTTTCTTATCTAAGGAATAAATCATATTAATTAAAAACAAAAAAAATTAAAAAGAATGATAACTTATAAATAATTTAAAATATATTCTAAATATATACTTATTTTTATTATAATAAGTAGTTATAATTATATAAATATTATTATTAAAGACATTGATTCCCACTTTCTCTCATTCTTTTCTAAGACTTCAACCAATGACATTTCATATATTAAGAATCTCTCACCTTATTCTTTAGTGACCATTTTTTGTCACTACATACATCGCTTGACATTTGTTCCATGACTTGTCTTCATACCAAAGTCTTTATAAAGTCTTATTTGGTGGTTGATTTAAGGACATTGGCTGCTTGTAAGTTATATTTTCTCACTTTGGTAGATGGCTTAAATCGTAGAGTGGTTGAGTTCTTTTTACCTATATCTTCTGTATCTATTAGTGAAGATTATGCCTTATCTTGTAAGATTAACCTCATAATGGAGTTGAAGGTTTTACCATATGATTTAGAAAGGTTGACGTTGTGTTTTGAGAGGTTATATACTCTAGAAAATGCCTATATTATTTACGCTATTGAATGTTTGATTTATTCATCCCCTCTAAAGGTTCTTATGTGATAGCCACTCTATGAATGTCTCCCACACTACTCAACAAAAAGTAGATGTTTCTTCCTTATGTTGGAATAGGAAGTTATTAAAAATGCAATATTCTTTAGAAGTGTAGCATCATAAAATTGTGACCTTGCAATTTTCAACCACATTTGGGTCTTCACATTGGTGAAACAAATCCCCAAGACTGACTAGAGACTTGAAACATGGTCACACTACCCAAAGGTTGCATTTCCTTGCACCACCCACTCCCCTCTGCTGCTTCCTATCCTATATTAGGGTAGGATAGGGGTGTGGCGTGCCTGTCCCCCTAGGACATGGGTGTGGTGCCCCTGTCTTACTAGGACAAGGGCGTGGTACCCCTGTCCTTGCCCTATTTTGGGCCCCCTTTATTCAAACTTTGCATTGGGTTTTTCATTTGGTAAGCGTGAACATTTTCCCTATGTCAGCCTATGACAAAAAATCAGTCAATTAACCGATATTGATGAATATGTAAGATGCATTCCTCTCTCCTATTTAGATAAGATAAGTTAGTAAGCGAAAATAAAGTAAACAAGCATTCAAGCATTCAAGCATCCATTGAGCATCTCAAGTGACCTTTCAAGGATAGGTGTTGCATTCAAGTCAAGGATTCAACCTTTGAAGTGGAGATCTCTTTTGACATTCAATTCTACATATCCTTCAAACAACTCTATTTACATTGTACCCTCTATAGAGGTGAATTTAATTTTAGTCATTTACTTTCATTACTTGCAAGTACTTTTCATCATTGGGTTAATTCCAAAACTGGGGTTTGACTTGAAGGAAAACCCCCAATCCCAAACACATTTTCTCTCTTTTCTATGTGTAGGTTGCAGGTGTGTAGTTGTATTTGCAGATTTGCACTTCATTCTTAGAAGTGGAAAAACCCTTTTCATTGTACGGATTTTTCAGAGGACCGTGTTCACTTTCAACATGGTCCTGACAAATTTTTCCCAAATTTCTAGGGGAGATTCATCTCAATATTTTACTGCTAATTCCAAGTGCACAACTTCATCCCATGTTTATATCTCAACTTATAATCATTTCTTTGTCACTTTTACACTTAGTCTTAAATCGAATAATTCAACTTATCCATTCTAAAGGAGGGTTACTTTAACTTTCCAAATCCATTGTCAATTCATTTAGTATTCAATCCCTTCTTATTGAGATTGGATCTAGTGAATTCTTCTCCCTCCTTTAAATGTAATGGGAGTGAAAGGTTGAAGAGAATCTTTTGTGAAACTTTACTCCTCCTGTTGAGGAGAGAAAAGCTTTCCTCTTGATTTCACCATCACCCTTTTTCGCCACCATTACATTTTGGTGAACCTGACGCCTTACATGCTTGAAATTTCAAACCATTGGATATTTTTCATTCACAAGTTTAATTTTCTTGCAAATTTACAAAACTTAGTGGTTAATTCAATCAAAATCCTAGTTTTCAATAATTGGAATTGAACTTTTGTCTCGTAAAAATTGCTATTTATTGTTTTAGATCTGAAAATTGAATTTCTTGTCAAATTCAATTTCATAATTGTCTTGTTCAAATTGCAAATGAAATTTACAAAATTAAGTGGTTAGTTCTCAAAACCCAAATTTTCAAAAATCAAATTGAGCTTGTGCAAAAATTGAATTCACATTTAATTTTCAGATTTAGGACTATTTTTTAGATTTTTCTCCTTGCCTAAAATTCAAATTTTTAATTTCCCTCCCTTTTCCAAAATTAAAATTATGTGGTTAGGTCTTGAAACACTAATTTTCAAATTTAATTGGATTTTGTGCAAATCTCAATCAATTTCAATCAATTTCGGTTTTCTAAAAATGATTTAAGGTGGTCTTATCCATTAGTTTGACATTTTTCAAATTTGCAATTCAATTGCTTATCTTTTTCAAAACCCTAATAGGGTTTTATTTTCACATTCAAACCTAAATTTTGCCTATTTATATTTTATAAAATCAACCAGTTTTTTGGGGTTATCTCTAAAATCATTGTAACTTTCATCCCTGAAAATTTTTGAAAAAGTTGGGTGGACGTTTTGCACTTTCAACATGGTCCCTAGATTTTTTCCCAAAATTTTGGGAGACTATTATGATTGTATTTAAATGCTTGAAGCGAAAAATTGGCCGATTTCCTCGAATTTTGCTCCCTCTAAAATAAAAAATACTTCCCAATTTCAACATCACAACTTTCAAGGAAAAATTTGAAATTATGGTTAATTATAATCTGCCCTAATTTTTAAAGTTCAAATTTTGACAAATTTAATTTTGAAATTAAGTGGTATTCCATTGACCCTAATTTTTTAATCTCAAATTCTTAAAGTATTTTGAAAATTGTGTCATTTTCAACAAAGTTGAAATTGTGTAATAATAAATTCCTTGAATTTTGCATTATTCAATTTTGCAAACTTTGTTCCTAAAATTCAAAATTCAAATTCAAATTTTGCCTATAGTGCATGAGTTTTACCATTATTAGTCCTACCTACACTATCCCCATTAGACGAAGCATTAGAATTTAGGCTTCCTAATGGCTAATTTTTGAGAAGATGGAGCCTAATTTGAGTGACTTTTTCAATGAGGATAATGCTAATTCTTCTCATCGTAATAACATGTCTATTTACCCAATTGATGATTCCAATGATGACGAAGAAGCTTTGACTAGATTTTCCATAGATCAACTTTTAAAATTAGATAATCAATTTGACAACTTTTAACAATAGATGTCCCAAGAATACCCTAATAGTGAAGCTCTTCCATTAATTGAATGCCTAAAGCATATGGTTCAAAGTGATAAGAATGGAATTGACATATTATGTGGCATTGCTAATATTGTTGATTCTAATGTCATGCCTATAACGAGTTGCGCTAAGAACTTAGGTTATTCACAACTTTCTACACAAGTCAATCATTCTATTCCTTTGACCACTCCAATGGCTACCATTCCTACTTTCACTTAAAACATCATGGCTACATCAAGTCAAAATTTTATACCAACAACTATTAGTCATGGGAGGAATCCCTCTTCTTCAATCAATCCTTCATGCTTACTTATGCCTTCAAAAATTATTCCTCTTGTCTCTCACCTAATAAATGTGACGCAAGGGGGAAATTCATCTAAGCATTCTATTCCTCCTTTTAATGTCCTATTTCCTACTCAATCATCTCCCATACCTAGTTACCATAGTGTTCCTCCACCTTATTCTCAATCAATGTCTTCTTTCAACAATAGTACACCAGCTTCTCAATCAAACATGTCTCACATAAAACTCTTCAACTGAAGAAACCATTAAATACCTTGCTCAAATTGTGTCATCATGGCAACAACAAATTGCTTCTATGAGTCAATCCAAGTTTAGTGTGCCCACATTTGACGTTGGAATCCCACTTTCTCTTGATATTGTTAGAGCTATTCCTCCTAAACATGTTGAAGTTCCTCAATTTGAACTCTATAAATGCAAAAGGTGATCCTTTAACACATGTCAACACATTCCAAACTATTTGTACTGACTTTCCTTATGATCAAAGATTGCTTGCCAAATTCTTTACTAGAACATTGAGAGATAAGCATTTACAATGGTATTTCTCTTTGCCTTCTTATTCTATTACTTCTTATTCAACAATTTCAAAATAACATAGGTCCTAAAATCACTTTGACTGATTTAATGCATTGCGAACAAGGTGTTAAAGAAAAAGTGACTGATTTCATTGGTACATATAAGCATTTATGTTATCAAATTTATTTTCCAGTGCCTGATAATGATATTCAAAGAATTTTAATTTCTAGTTTGCAAAAAGATATTAGAGACAAACTTCTCCTTTCTGAGTTTACTTCCTTTCCGCAATTGTGCACCACACTTCACAATTATCAACTGATTGTGAGTCAACTGAAGCAATCCACTCCTATGGCTCTAAGTGATAAGGGTGACAGTGCTCAACAACTATTTGCAAAGTTCAAAATAAGCAAAGGATTTAGTAAATTCAGTGACAACATCAACAACAACAATGTGAATGATACAACAGGTGTGCCTCCTATTTCTAAATTTTCCAAAAGAGAAAGATAATTTACTCCTTTGAATTAATCTTTAGATATAGAATTATGTCTTAGTTGTTACAAATAAATGTTATCAAACTTCCTCCAATAAAACTAGTTGACCCTTCTAAGGCAACCTCACCTTACTTTGATAATAATTATTTTTGTCAATTTTATCATCAAGCTGGTCGTGATACTAAGAAATGTTTTGCGTTAAAAAGTAAGATTCAATATTTGATTGATAATGATAAGGGAAACAAATCAGTAGCTCATCCTAATCAAAATCTTAAGATTTTTACTAATCTTTTACCCTCTCATACCTCTAACTTGATTGAGACTAAACATACTTCTTTCTCTCCTAATGATGTGACTACTATGGCTCAAAATCACCTTCTCTTTTATCTTGTTGTGTTTGGAATTCTTTTAATTTTTGCACTCTTTAAACTCATTCTTCCTCCTATCACCTTGTCCTCCTATTCTGGAGCCAAACTTGACCTTGTCAGGGGATGATATTTATCTTGTTGGACAGAAGCTGCATTTGGATCTGCAAACCCAAAATAAAAAGATAATAACTACATATATCGTATGTAATAATATTGAGAAAACTATTAAAGAATATTTTTGTCTAGGATAGGATATAGTTTATACTGATAATTAAATTTTGTAAATAATCTATATTCTCTTATTAAGGGATTGTATCTGAGATGGTTTGGGTGGAATAGATATGTCAGTTCTTTGACATTGAGCTGAAGAAATATCAAAATAAGATTATACTTCCATATTAAATAAGAAAAACAATTTATCATTGATACAAAATTATGAAAAAAAATAGAAAATCTATGTAATTATATGTTATTTTCTTCATATTCATTCATTCCTGATTACTGACATTTGCAAAACAAATCTGGATAACATATAAGAGATTGCTAATGAACTAAACCATGCGCATTACCTATCATAATCAACAGCAAATTGTAAAATTCATTAAAAACAATTTCGATTGTAATTTTGAATTTGCATCTCAATCGTTAGTAGCAAATGATTTCTAGTGCTAATCAATAACTTCTTTATAGTTTGTTCTACATAGATCTGGTTAGTTTTTAAAAGTACTAATTGATAGATTGAAAATAAAGGTAAAGCTCCAGATTTGGGATAGCTTGTAATAAGAAGATGCTTCAAGCCTTGAATTCTACCTTTTTTATTCTCATTCCCAAAATGGAACATGTGAATAAACTTGAATTTTTTCGGCCCATTGCTTTTTGCAATGTGGTGTACAAGATTATCAGTGAATTGATTGCAGAGAGGTTCAAAACTATTCTTCATGTGGTGATCTCTCAGGAACAACAAGGTTTTGTGCCTGCTAAACATATTCTCGATGGGGTGGGGTGGTAGTGGCTTTTGAGGTTATTCACTCCAAGGAAACTTCCAAGGAGAGATCTGTGTTTATTAAATTGGATATGACCAAGGCTTATGACATAGTCAAATGGAGTTTTCTTTAGAAAATTCTCTTCACTTTTGGTTTTAGTGTAGAATGGGTGAATTGGTCTATGAATTGTGTTAATTATGCTTCTTTTTCAATTATTGTGAATGGAGAACCTTCAGAACCCTTTGGTGTTTCTAAAGGCCTTCAACAAGAGGATCCTCTAACCCCTTACCTGTTTATTATTTTGACTAAGGGTTTAGGACATTCTCATAAATTCTGCGCTACTCAAGAGTTGATACATGAGTGGCAATGGGGAAATGGCTTGCCACATCTCTCTCATCTCTAGTTTGTGGATGAAACATCTCTTATGGGATTGGCTTGTCTTTGGGAAGCTGATTCTTTTAGCAAAGTCTTGGATGTTTACCTGTAGTGATTTTTTTAAAGGGTAATATTAACCAATTGGTTATTTTTTAAAATTTGGAAATTAAAATTTGACTAATAGTTCAAGTTTTAAGGTACCCTAAATTTCCACACTTTTACAAAAAATTATTTCAGTATTATTTAAATCACCAAAGAATTTATTTGATTAATTTTTTTAACTCAAAGATTCGTCAAAATATTCGATACGTGGTTGGCTCAGATTCACCAAAATTTATTATTTATTATAAAAAAATAAATTAATTCACCAATAATACATCATAATTATTAGTTACTCTAGGATTCTACCAACAATATTTAGTTGCCACCACTAATTCAAAATATAATATAATGACCATCATTGCATTCCATGAGGAAACTGTACCTACAAGTTGTAATGCTCATGGGAATCGAGTTTCTTTTCAATTGTTGGCTTCAATGGAAATCAATGGTACAAAAATAATTTTGGGCCCATGAGTATTACAAATTTTAAGTACATTTTATCTAACGAAATACAAAGAGGGATATTAGATTAATTTAAATTAATGCTAGTAACTAAATAAAGTAGTGTTTACCCTTTAAACACATTAATGGTTTCCACTTAAGTATCTACTTTTCTATAAGAATTTATTTTTTTAAATGAAATTATTTGCAATAGTAATTAATGCATACTTTTGTTATTTTTTAATATTAGCCAAGATTTTCTACCAAAAAAAATTGATGTAAAAAAATTCGCTAATAAAATTAACATTTTTATTTTAAAAAATGAAATATTTGCCAATAAAAATTATTATATTTATCCAAAATAAATAAAAAGCTTGCCAATATTTTATATCTTTCTTTGAGGGGGGTTTTCTTAAAGTTATCAATATTTACCTCGCAGTTTCAGGTTAGAAAGTTAACGAGCATAAATCCATCATTTTCTTTTTCAATACTCCTCAGGCCATTCAGAGACATATTGTTGACATTCTGCAGTTCCAGATTGGGTCTCTTCCCTTTGTTTATTTGGGCATTCCTCTTACTATTCGTAGGCATTCCCGGTCCTCTTGGTAGATTTTGCTTGACAAGCTATGCCAGAAGGGTAATAATTGGACTCACAGTTGGTTATCTACTACTTCTCGTTTGACTCTTTTAAAGTCAATTATTCAAGCTCTTCTTGTATATAGATGTTTAGTTAGGCTGTCCCTATGTATTTTCTTTGGGAATTTGATGCCCTCTCTCATCAATTTCTTTGGAGTGGGAATTTCTCGATTGCTAAATGGAGCCTTGTTAAGTGGGAAATTGTGTGTAGACCTAAGAATGAGGGTGGCCTTGTCTTGCGCTCTACTATTTTAAATGGGAAGCTCTTGCTGCTAAGCTATATTGGTGTTGGTGCACTAACCAACATCAAATTTGTGTCTATATTCTCACCCTTAAGTATCTTCTAGATATTAATGTGGTTGATGTTCCCTGATTTTCTTTGATAGGAAGAGATTCTATGATCTGGAATACTTTGAAACTTGGGACTCATTTTGTTAAGAATGGTCTCTTTTGGATCTATCATATGAGATCTCAAGCTCTCTTTTGGTTGGATTCTTGGGATGGTCATCCTTTTATCGTTTCTTCTCATCCCCACCTCTAGGCTCTTTGTGATACCTTTTCTCTGGCTGGCTGGGACACTATTGACCATTATAAGATTGCCCATAATTATGGTCTGGCAATTCGGTTTCACTAGAAACATCCTTTTGAATGGCCTCTAGGAGGATATGTGGAAGATAGGCAGGAAATGGCTCAGATTTTGGAATCTCGAGAGTGCACTACCTTGGCTAGGAATGATGTCCTAGCTTGGGCAAGCAGTGATTTGTCTGGGAAGTTTTCTATTGTTGCAAGGTATGTTAAGTTGGGGCAGCAGACTTTTGTGGACATTTATGTTCTTCGGTGAAAACAAATTTGGTATCAGTTCTTATGGCCCAAGTACAATTTTTTCATGTGGTTGGTAATCCATAATAGGTGTTTTACTTGGGATAATTGGTGTGAGCATGGCTTTCAGGGCCCCTCGACGTGTGTGCTGTGTTGTAACAACAAAGAAACTATCTCTCATCTCTTTTTCCAGTGCTCCTTCACTAGAATTATTTGGCACTTTTGGTGGGTTGTGTGGAATCAAGCTTGTTGGCATGTCTCTTTTTTGGCCGAGTTCTTTTATCGTTGGGGTAAGGCTCTTGTCAAGACCTCTTTCCTTCATGTTGCTTGGACTCTTGGCCCTTCCTTTATTATTTGAAATATTTGGTTGGAGAGGAATCGTAGAATCTTTCAAGATGTGTTGTTGGAGGCTTACCACTTCTACTGGAAAATTCTTCATTATTTGAGAAAAACTATTTTGGCTAAATTTGACTTGTCAGAGGCTGTGGATCCTGCATATGTTATTTGCTATAATTGTCTTCATTTTCCTCCTCCATAAGGTCAGCTCATGAGGAATATATGTTGACACCCCCGTTGGACAATAAATAAAGTGGGGAGATGGAGCCCTCCTCCGCTAGTATTCTAAAAATCACCATGGATGGGTCCTTTGGAGGGAATCTTGGACCTGTGGGTATTGGTAGAGTTGGTAGAGATAGCTTGGGTATTGTTCAATTTATGTTCTCTTTTTATAAAGGTCACCATACTAACAGTTTAATGGAGGCTATTGCAATTCTGTTTGCTATGGAGTGTATTTATGCTCTTGGATGGAGTAGGCTCATTTGTGAATCTGAGTCATAAGATGTTAGTTGGCAGCTAGCTCTGGTTGTTGACCAGATTCTTAATCTGTGTGGTTCTTTGGATTTTGTTACATTCACTCACATGCTTAGAGAGTGTAATGGAGTGGCAGATTTTCTAGCCAAATGAACTTTTGATCACATGCAAAATTGGTATATTGTAGATAAGCGTCAATTACCTTTGGGTTTGTCTCAATAGTTAGACCACTTAATGGATCTTGATAAGGCTGCTTGATGCCTATGCTCTGCTTTGAATAAATTTTAAACACTCTTTTATTTCAATAAACAAAATACATATTAATATAACAGCATGTAGATTGCGATACGGAAGATCTGTATTTAAAAAATGACTGTTAAGGATATCAATAAAAATAAATTATTGTCTGTCATAAATTGAATACACTGTTTTTAGTGTCGCAACAATATAAAGAAATGTTTACCCATATAAAAATTAAATGGCTATACTATGAAGAGAAGAGATAAGTTACATACAACCAAAACAAACTGTAATTAAATGGGGAAAGTTAGATACTATTTCGACAGTTTATTGTTTTCTTTGTAGCATTCTTCCAAATAAGCTTATTGTTCTTCCGTCAATCTGTGCCCTTGTTTAATCCCAACCTTCTCTTATGCATTGCCGATTCTCAACAATCCATTATCGACATTAAATTTCTTCTGCAAATCGTCCTGTCCGTTAGAAGAAGGTGTTTTATTGAGGTCCACGGTATTTGGGCTGCTCCCTTCCGATTTTTGGTCTGCAGGTACAGAAAATCATTGAATAACATAATAAATTAATTAATAAGAAAATGTCAAAATTGTCTGGCCATACAACAGAAATTATTGTTGTTGCACGATTTTTGCTCCGATGGGAGAGACTCAAACAAGCGGAAGCATGGTGCAAGTGGGTCTGAGGAAACAGATCTAAGTTAAAAGAAACAGAGGTACCATCAAATTGGAACCCTAAAGTATGCTCCACCCCTTCCTCACAGTCCACATTACCCACTTCCATTAGGTTGGTCAAGCAACAGATAATGAATCACTGACTGATCCTATTGAAAATTAGATGAATGAAGGCCTTAGAGATGAGTAATTTATAGGGAAAAAAAATTAGTTTATAGCATCAATTTGTATATGAGAATACAGATGGGTTATAGACTACCTCATACTGATTGAAGAAGGTTAATTGTACTACAAAAGAAACATACATGTCTTACTTTCTAATAAGAGAGAAACAACTCCTATCATGCATCCTCATAGGAATAGAAAATTCACAAGATTGCCGTGTAATAGTAAGAAGAAAGCAATGATAAATGAGGCAAATAGCGAGGAACATGGTTTTGATTACAAAAATTATAAAACAGATTTTCTAAGGAAGTATTTATGTTATAGTAATTTTAATTATAGTTGGTACACATTTCAGATGAATAATTATTATTTTTATAATATATATAAGTGGGATGCACATCATCATATTTTTTTTCAAAGAGGGTAAAATTTATCAATCATTCACATGTTGCTGCTCATTTAGTGTATGCACCACCACTTGTGAATCTGATTCACAAATAATTTGTTACCAACAAGAATACACTTCATCATATTTTCTATCTATATATATTTATAATTTTTTATCACATGTCATGAAAAATATATATTTTTTATATTTATATTTCTCTATATTTAATTTAAGTTTTTCCCATCTTAATTGCTTTTTCCAATGAAATAGATCTCACTTATGCTATCTTTTAAATTATTTAAGACAAGTCTCTTTGAGCATAATCTTTTGTATTAAAAAATGTCTTAAGGGAATGAAATGTCATACTCAAGGAAACTAATCCATATAAATCACAAATCATGGAATAAATTATTATCTTGATATTAAGCATGATCAATTAACCGAGGAAAAGTTGATAAAGTGAAAGTGCTAAAGGGAATTGAAATCGAAGAAATTAAAAATCAAATAATTTTGGTGTAGGTGAATGATGCCCTGGATGGAAAATTGATTCACGGAGGAGGTCTCCCTCCTCCACGTGGTTTGCCTTCTAACTCAAGCTTTGTTTTTGTTTAAGTTTTCTTTCCTCTGCGACTTCATTTATTGTGCATTAAGTTTAGTTGCCCTCGCGGCTCCTCATGGAGCCTGGTTCGAATGGTGCTTTTATTGCACCGTCCACTCAATCCCATACTATGCCTGTTGAGAACCCAACAAAAACTATCTTGCCAAACGGTGGTAAATTATCCTAGCGATGAAGTATCCCATACTATGCCTATTGAGAACCCAACCAAAACCATCCCGCCAAACGGTGGTAAATTATCCTACTGCGACTTCATCGCTAGGGCTTCTGAGACTATCGCAGAGAATGCAAAATTTGTGGCTTCCTTCGGCAATGAAGGAGGATATCATCAGGGTAAGGACCCTAGTTTCGTTCCTAATTATATCCTCATTTCTGCTAATTCTTGCATGCTCAATGAAATTTTATTAGAGAAAAATAGATTAAAGAACTCTGCTATCTATTTTGCTTGCGTTGATGTGGAAAAAATTCCCTCTAAGGAAGTTTATGGATGATTGGTTTAATAATTATTGGAATCTGAAATTAGGTTTGCAGATTTCATTTTGTCGACAAATTCAAAAAGGATTATTTCTGATATTTTTTAATACCCATGAGATGCAGTTGGAATAATTGAAGAAACAATACTAGGTTGTGGGAAGGACCTCCTTCCGAGCCCTAGGTTGGACCCCTAAAGCCATTAATGAAGAAGTTTCAGCACTCTTGTGCCCTAGGTGGGCTCTATTAAAAAACATACCACCCTTTCTATGGAAATTTATCCCCCAAATTATGGAACCTATCGGTAAGTGATTTGCATTGATGAATCACCTAGGTTTATACTGCATATGGATGCTTGACTACTGATCTCTCTGAAACCTGGTGTCGAACTCCCTAAAGAACTTAAGATTAATATAGAAGGATAATGTCTATCTTTCCCACTTGAGATCTTAGGTGGTCTGAATGCATGCTTTCTATGTAAAAGAGAAGGCCATGTTCGCAACAATTACCCTATCATTAAGAAAACCAGCCACCCTAATGATAAAAACTTGGATAAAATAAACCCCCCTAGGCCTTCTGAGCCCAAAGGCTCCAAAACTAATGCTTCCTCTATTAAGAACACCCCCTCTGCTGAGAATAACAACACTACTCCCGACCCGTCTGTGAATCTTAATAATAGTGATAGTGTTGAACTTGCCCTACCTTCAGGGCATTCAATGTTGTGCCTCCACCACACTCTCCTATAGCTCTTGCCATCAACCAACTTGAGGATGAACACGGTGATGAATTTCAATTGGTTACCAGGAAATCCAAAAAGGGAAGGTGCAAGACCAAGCAACAACTTCATCTTGAAAAACTCTCCATGACCAAAACTCCTATGGTTGGTAAATCTAAGAAATCTGAAATCCTCATTGAGCATGCTATGACCACTAGATCCTCAGCAAATAAGTTTGGATCGACCTTAGTGGTTAAATTCATTGTTTAGGCTTTTGAGAATCCTTATGGTTCTAATATAGATTCAATTACTGGGGAAGCTCCTGGTAGACCCCCGGCTATTATTGACACTCCAAGCGGTTGTGATTCAATACTTAGGGATCCCCCAGAACCTCTCCCCTGTAACTCAACCAATATTAAAACCTATTTTGACCCACCTCTCAAAAGGTTTAATGAGATTGATAATGATTCCACAATTATGATCATTCCTGCTATGGATGAGAGTCTCTCCATCTATTCTCAAGTCTCCTGCTCTTTGAATAATGATCTGTATCCAGCCATTTTGGATTTGCAAATGGAACTTGGCTCAGATGAAATGTCTGACACACTTACATGGTTGTTAGGCCTCCGGGCTCCAAAACCAAGGGCCCAACCAGGGGCAAAATACCCCAAATCGGTTCTCAATGAAGTTAGATTCTTGGAATATTAGAGGCCTGGTAGATCCAAGTAGAAAACATGTGGTTAAAATGTATCTCAACTCGATTAAGGATATTGATTTTCTAATGTTGCAAGAACTCAAAACTACCAAGTTTAATCTGGATGTCTATCTAGACTTTATCTGGAAAGACTCTCAAAAAATCTACACTGACCATCCCAAAGGAAAGGGTGGCGTTGCTTTGTTGATCAATAACAATTGGGAAAAAATGATAACCCACAAAGGTACCTCCCCCTGCAACAGGGTTGTTTGGACCATTCTCAATGACAATAACTCCTGCTTTGGGGTTTTCTTTGTTTATGCCCCCAATGAATATAAAGGTAGAATAGAACTATGGAACTACCTTGACTCTCTTTGTGATATCCCTTGGATCATCACGGGTGACTTTAATATGATTGAAGACCATGAGGATAAGAGTGGTGGCAACCATTTCGAATGGAAAACCCTTGAAACACCTGACTGGGATAAAATTAAGCAGCATAAGGATTTATTCGACCCCCTCACTAGTAACAGAGAGTCTCATGTTGGTGCTTGGTATACATTGTGTAATTTCCAGCAAGGATGCAATTGAATCTACTCTAGACTTGATCGGGTGTATGCTAACAAGGATTTCTTCTCCTTTCCTCCTGATGACCTTGGCAACTGATTAAATATCTTGACTACAACCATCTCGGATCATCACCCTATTGCTGCCTAGATTAGCCTATCCAACTCCCCTCCCCTTCCCTCTTTGCCTGGTTACAAATTCATCCTTAATATTACTTTTCTTAAGGACCCAATGGTCCTTGATGCCATCAAGATGATCTAATTCTTCAATCTTCAAGACTGCAACCTTACTTCCACTATTGACAGATGGAAATATAACCTTACCACCTAGTAGAAACTGCTTCAAACCATTGGGTAAAAGAAGGCCATGGACCTTAGAACCTCTGAGAAATCCCTTTCCAGCATGCTCCACTCCCTTGAAGGCAAACTGTAACAATCTCCTGACAATGTTAATCATGCCTCCCAAATGGCTATGGCCAAGAATGCCCTTAGACAACATCAACAAGTCAAAATCAGAGGTGTTATGATAAAGCCCAACAACATTGGCTCCAATTTGGTGATAGAGGATCTAAATTCTTTTTTAAATTCCTCAAGCATTAAAAACTTAGAGAAAAAGTGTATATATTAGTGGTTGATGGTAAGGACCTTGTTGATCCACCTGATATCATTGAGGCCTTCTCCCTGTACTATCAAAACCTCTTCACATCTAAGGACTCTGAAAATGCTAGAGAACTTACAATTAGATTTTCTGCTATCATGCCCCCTAAAATCTCTAGTGGTGACTCCCTACTTCTTAAGTTAGAGATATCCATTGGTGAGATTGAGAGAGATATCATCTCCCTTAGTAATGGTAAGGCACCTAGGCTAGGTGGCCTATCTGCCCAATTCTATAAGGCCAATATTGACTGGGTTAGTAAATACCTCCATGAGATATTCAATGAAGCCATTAACAAGGGATCTCTGGCTGAAGGTATCAACCAAGGGATTATTAAACTCTTCCCTAAGAACGAGGACAAGAATCTTGTCAAGAACTGGAGGCCAATCACCCAGGAATGTCTCTTACAAAGTCTTGGCCAAAATCCTTGCGAGTAGACTTGAAAAAACATTCCCTAAGTTTATCTGCTCAACCCAAACTAGCTTCATCAAAGGAAGATATATCCTTGAGAACTTGATCACCAGTTGGGAAGCCATGGAATGGGCTAAAACCTCCAACCATGATGTTGCTATGTTCCTCATTGACTATGAAAAGCCCTACAACATAGTTGAATGGGATTTCATCCTTATGATGCTTAATGCTTTTGGGTTCTCAATGGAGTTCTATGACATGGTTAAAACCCTCTTTAAGGATGCCTATGCCCTTATTGACATTAATGGTGTAGCGTCCTAAAATTGCGACACTTGCAATTTCGACTGCATTTCGGTCTTCACGATGGCGACGCAACATGCAACCTGAATGGAGACCCCAAAACTTGCTCGCGACACTGAAAACTGCATTTTTCAAGCACCCTGGCCTGAACCTCCTTGCACCCTCCTGTCCCGAGAGGTGGGACCAGAGTGCCCAGCGCCCTGGTCCTTCAGGACCAAGGCGCCCAGCGCCCTGGTCCCTGGGTCCTATTTTGGGCCCGGTCTCCTACGGGGCTCGGGTCTTTTTGTTTGCAATTTGGAAATTACATTTCCTGGTCGGCCTAAGGTCGAGAAAATCAGTCTATCAGCCCTAAATGACAAGTATATAAACTACATTTTTCTCTCTCATTTGGGGAGAAGAGATACATGAGGGAAAAAGCGTGGAAACTATACTCGAACATTCAAGTATTCAAGCATTCAAGCATTCCTTCAAGCAATTGATCATTTCAAGTCTCCATTCAAGGCTAAGTGTTGCATTCAAGTCAAGGATTCAACCATTGAAGAGGAGATCACATACTACATGCTACAACATACAACATACAACATCTATACCTTTGCACATAAGGATACAAACATCCTTAGAACAAGGTATTAGTACTTGTTTTACAGTCATTTACATTTACAGCTCTTGCTCATTTCTTGGTTAATTCCAAAACCGAGGTTTGACCTAGAGGCAAACCCCTAATCCCTAACCCCCCAATCGTCTTCGCTTTTCTGTGTGTAGGTTGCAGGTACGCGGCTGAAATTGAAGATCTGGAATCCTTGTGCAGAGACGAACAGATCCCCCTTCGTTTAGCGGATTTTTTGGAGGACCGTGGCGCCGGGCGCCATCGTCCCGACAACTTTTGCTCAAATTTGCAGGACAGCGCCGTATCGACATTCTACTGCTAATTCCAAGTCCGCAGCTTCATCCTATAACCCGAACTCAGTTTATAAGCGAATCTTTATGACTTTCTATGTATTCTTAGCTTAATTTCCTTAACAACATTCTTTACAAAAGAGGGTAGCCTTGCTTTTCTAACCCTTGAAATTCATTTAGCATCCAATCTTACATTGTGTGGGATTGGATCTTATGAGTTTCAACCCCTCTTTTGAATGTAAAGTCTCTCCCCTAAGTGAAAACCATCGAATCCTAGCAAACCTCCCTTCTCTCTCCTCAAAGTTGGAAGAGGGGTGAACAACTAGGGTTCGATCGCGATTTTCCGCTTTACATTTTGGTGAACCCGACGTGAACTTCCTTTCTGATTTTTCATGCTTAGATCTGAAAAAATTGATTACATTTCCACGTTTGATCTTTTGCAAAATTTTAGAGGTGATTGCATAAAAACCCTAAATTTTCTTTTTAGTAATTGAACTTGCGAAATGTCTAAATGTTAATGCCTGTTTCAGATCTGCCCTTCTATTACAAATTTTCAATTCATATTTCTGCTTTAATTCTGAAAATTAAGTGGTTAAATGTCAAAACCCTAATTTTTGAAACCCTCTTAATTCAACCTTTGTCCGACAATTTGACCAATCAAAACATCTCCAAATCAGCTGTAACTTTCGATTCTGCAATAAAATCACAATATCCTTCATCCCTAAAAATTTGGAAAAAAGTTGCGAGGACCGTGTTGCACTCCGAGCGCCATCGTCCCCGACATTTTTCCCAAAATTTCGGGAGCGAGATCTTGCTATATTTTCCTGCTAAAATCCAGAATTTTGGCTGATTTTGTCAATTATAACACTTTCAAAATTACAGTCAAAGTTGGTCTTGCGATTGCTTGGTCTAAGGCTTCTAATCATTCAAAAATCATTGAAATTAAAATTTTGTGTCAAAATTGCGTTTTTATTATCATAAATCTGAAAATTGTGTTTGCATTCATTCGAAATTTCAGTGCTTTATTCAAATTCTTGCATTTTGTGACTTTTGAAATTAAGTGTTTAATTACAACAACTTTGATTTCCGCTTTCAAAATTGAATTTTGTGTGAAATTGAGTCAATTTTCAAATTTCAAAATTTGCATTGCTCTTGACATTCCCTCTAAACTCATAAAATTCAAAATTTCAGTTTCCCTCTCTTTTTCAAAATTCAAATTTTGCATTTTTCGACAATCTTGATAGGGTTCAATTTTGAATTTGCAACTTTAATTTGGCCTATCTACAGATCGTAAAATCACTCAATTTTTTCGGATTAGCTCTAAAATCATCATACCTTTCATCCCTGCAAATTTCGAAAAAAGTTGCAGGGACCGTGTTGCACTCCGGGCGCCACGGTCCCGGACATTTTTTCTGAAATTTCGGGAGACTGTTGTGATTGCATTTAACAGCTTAAATCCAGAAGATTGGCTGATTTTACTGAAAATTGCTACCTCTAAATTCAAAATCTTCTCTCTCTTTCTAGTGCATGAGTTTTACAACAATAAGCCCTACTTACACTATTCTCGTTAGACGAAGCCGTAGAATTAATTCTTTCCGAGGTTTAACTACTGAGGAGATGGAACCTAATTTGAATAGCCTTTTTAACGAGGACATGGGTAATTCCTCTAATCCTCCTAATGATGAAGAAGCTCTCCATGAGGTTTCTGTAGAACAACTTTCGAAATTGGATAACCAATTTGACGATTTTCGACAATGGATGTCTCAAG
Organism: Cryptomeria japonica; assembly: GCF_030272615.1. NCBI lineage: Eukaryota > Viridiplantae > Streptophyta > Pinopsida > Cupressales > Cupressaceae > Cryptomeria > Cryptomeria japonica. The sequence continues at coordinate 818,004,198 of NC_081409.1, forward strand.
AATACCCTAATAGTCAAGCTCTTCCTTTAATTGAGGGTCTAAAACATATGCTTCAAAGTGATAAGAATGGAATTGATATTTTGCGTGGTATTGCACACATTGTGGATTCAAATGTGATGCCTATGAAGAGTTGTGCCAAAACCTTAGGTTATACACAACCTCCTACCCAAGACAATCATTCTATTCCTTTGACGACTCCTATTGCTAGTATACCTACTTTTACATCAAACATAATGACTACTTCAACACAAGACATTCCTCCTATGATCACCAGTCATGGGGGCAACCCTTCTTCTTCAATTAACCCTCTTCCTTCATTCAATCCGACTTCTTCATTCATTCCTCCAATGAGTGTTCCTATTACATCTTCACAAATGAGCATGACGCAAGGGGGCAATTCATTTAACCATTCCATTCCTCCTTGTAGTGTTCCTCTTGTCCAATCATCTCCTATGACTAATTATCATAGAGTCCCACCACCTTACTCTTTACCTTCTTTCAATAACATAACACCTCCATCTCAATCTAACACATCCAATATGAATTCTTCGACTGAAGCGACCATTAACAATCTAGCACAAACTGTCTCTTCTTTACAGCAACAAATTGCCTCTATGAATCAATCTAAGTTCAGTGTGCCCGCATTTGACGTTGCGAGCCCACTTTCTCTTGACATTGTTCGAGCTATCCCTCCTAAACATGTTGAAATCCCGCATTTGGAGCTTTATAATGGTAAAGGGGATCCTCTAACACTTGTTAAGACTTTTCAAACAATTTGTACTGATTTTGCTTATGACCAAAGGTTGCTTGCAAAACTGTTTACTAGAACATTAAGAGACAAAGCCCTACAATGGTATTGCTCGTTGCCTTCTTATTCTATTACATCTTTTGAACAACTTGCAAATGCTTTCATTCAACAATTTCAAAACAATATAAGTCCTAAAGTTACTTTGATTGATTTAATGCATTGTAAACAAGGTGTTAAAGAAAAAGTGACTGATTTCATTGGTAGATATAAGCATTTGTATGCTCAAATTTCTTTTCCAGTGCCTGACAATGATATTCAAAGAATCTTTATTTCTAATTTACAAAAAGATATTCGAGACAAACTTCTGTTTTCTGAGTTTACTTCTTTCCAACAGTTGTGTGCAACTCTTCACAATTATCAACTGACTGTGAGTCAAATGGAACAATCATATCCTATGGCTCCGAGTGATAAGGGTGATAGCAGTCAACAACCATTTGGGAAGTTTAAACCGAATAGAGATTCCATCAAATTCAATGAAAACATCATCAACAACAATGTCAATGCAGCATCAGGTGTGCCTCCTATTTCTAAATTTTTCAAGAGAGAAAGAAAGTATACTCCTTTGAATGAATCATTGAATAGTATTATGAATAAGTTATTGGAACAAAATGTGCTTACTCTTTCTCCTATAAGACAAATTGATCCTGCAAAGATTACTTCACCTTATTTTGATAACAAAGCCTTTTGTCAATTTCATCGTCAGCCTGGTCATGATACTGAAAAATGTTTTTCTTTAAAGGGTAAAATTCAGGATTTGATTAATAATAATACTATTTCTGTTTCTAGAGTGAATGATAAAGGCAACACATCTGTAGCTCCTCCTAACCAAAATCTTCAGATTTTCACTAATCCATTGCCTTCTCATACCTCTAATGCGATTGAGGCTAATGATTCCTCTCTCTCATCTGATGGTCTTGTGTCTATGACTCCGAATGTGATTAACTTTGTAGAGCAGCAAGAAATCCCTGAAGAACCTTCCATCACATTTGATTCCAATGAAACCATTAGGGCACCTGATGGTCCTTTATACATAGTTGCAAAAGTCAAGAATACACCTTGTCGTGGAGTGCTTATTGATCCTTCATGCATGATTAATGTTATTACTGAAGAATTTCTTTTTACTTTGCAATTGAATCAAGTGATCTATGACAAAACAGATGTGATTGTGAAATTATTTGATGCATTTTCTTCTCCCGCAATTGGTTCTATTACATTGCCTATTGAAGTCCATAACAAATCACTTGATGTGAACTTTGCTATTATTCCATCTTCTGAACAATTTCGTGTGAAGCTTGGCTATCCTGGGCTATCTTCCATGAAAGCTATTGCTTCTCCTATTCATAAGTGTTTGAAATTTCCCCATAATGGTGAAGTTGGTACTCGTCAATCATAGTCTCTTTAAACCAGCTGAAAGAACTTCTAGTGTTCCTATAGACTACTTTTGGCCTAAACAATTCCAATCTCTTCCTCCACGGAGTGATCATCTTTTCAAATCTTATCAAAAGTGGAAAACAGATATGATCCTATCTCTAAGTGAACCTAGAGCACCTAAACTTGATATTCCTATCATTCTTGAGAAGGAAGTTCTTCCTTTGAAAGATAAAACTAATGTCTTTCCTCAAGAAGATTCCCAACCCATCCCTATGGATGTGACTATGTCTATGCCTAATAAACTTCCTAAGAGTAGACCTATACCTCCTCGTCATGATGGACTTGGTCTTCTCCCTATACCAAAAATTCCTCCTTTATATGGAGCAGTTCCTCCTCCTTCTTTTTATAGAGAGAAAAGACCTTCTTCTCCTATTATCCAGCCTAAGAGAACACAACCTAAACACCCAAGTGCTAAGGATGAGAACATTCCTCCTCTTCAATCTTCTCCACTTCCTACTAAGACTAGATGAAATCGTTCTGCACGTGAACACCGACGAAAGCGTCGTCTTAGAGCTCAGGCAGCTGCTTCTTAAACTTTGCAATCTCCAAAAACACCTTCAACAAGCATTATTCCATTTTCTCCTCAGCCAGACATTAAGCCTAAATCTCCTAAACATAAGATGCATGATGATCTTGATCCTGTGCGAGTTAAAGATCCTATTTTTATAAATCTTGATGATGATATAGATGAAAATGTTACTCCTCTTGCTTCTGATAGTGAATATGAACTTGTTGATGTTGATAACCATTTATCTAATGAATTTTCTAAAGCACTTATCCTAGCTCCTAGACAAGAACAATGTGGCTCGGAACATGAACATAGCCCTTGTTTGGATCTTGTGATAGCTCCATCTGCTGTGTTGGATGTTCCTCCTCTAGCGTGTTCCCTGCCTTCCCAAAACATTGATCAGCAAGATCGGGGGGTAGATGACGTGCTAGACTAGTTACATTAGCATAGTAGATTCTCTCCCCCTCTCTTTTTGTTACTTCTTCTATATGTTATTCTCATTCTTCTATTTGTTGTCCTTGGTGTTGTCTACTTGAGGATGATGCAAAGCATTGAGATCTCTCGGTCTCTCTCATGTTGACTCAAAAGACACATGTGTTCCCTTCTTCTAGGTGACCTTCCTTGATTGGGGAATGAAGAACAATTATGCATACATACATATGATATATATACATGAATTATCATACAGCATACTGACCCCAAGGAAAGTGAAGTCACCTCGTGCTTTATGTTTTGTGTCTATTATCCTTGGGTTTATCTCACACTTGGGGGCTAAATCCTTGCGATAACGTGCTCCTTTCTCATTTCTTATGTGTATCACTACGTTAAAACAATCACCCCCGGTGAGGCGTGTGAGATCGCTTTAACGTAGGGGGGCATACATCCCGTTCATATCTTTTCAAGATACTTGAAAATTTCTTGGTAAATTGAACCTTGCCTTGAAAATTTTTTATATCTTTCTTGCATGACTCATAGTGAGGGAATCTTACTACTGACAGTCATGGTTCTCCCTCATGATCTTCCCTTTTACTTTGTCAATCAAAGTCGTAAGATCCTTAGTCCACTGGGGGCTTGGTGCATTTTGCCTCCTTGACGTGGTGAAAGTCTTTCAATGTTGTTTCCTTGTACTTTACCGGAAGTATGAGCATACATACTCCCGCTAAAGTGGGGGCTAAATGTAGCATCCTAAAATTGTGACACTTGCAATTTCGACTGCATTTCGGTCTTCACGATGGTGACGCAACACGCAACCTGAATGGAGACCCCAAAACTTGCTCGCGACACTGAAAACTGCATTTTTCAAGCACCCTGGCCTGAACCTCCTTGCAACCTGCTGTCCCGGGAGGTGGGACCAGAGCGCCCAGCGCCCTGGTCCTTTAGGACCAGGGCGCCCAGCGCCCTAGTCCCTGGGTCCTATTTTGGGCCCGGTCTCCTAAGGGGCTCGGGTCTTTTTGTTTGCAATTTGGAAATTACATTTCCTGGTCGGCCTAAGGTCGGGAAAATCAGTCTATCAGCCCTAAATGACAAGTATATAAACTACATTTTTCTCTCTCATTTGGGGACAAGAGATACATGAGGGAAAAAGTGTGGAAACTATACTCAAACATTCAAGTATTCAAGCATTCAAGCATTCCTTCAAGCAATTGATCATTTCAAGTCTCCATTCAAGGCTAAGTGTTGCATTCAAGTCAAGGATTCAACCATTGAAGAGGAGATCACATACTACATGCTACAACATACAACATACAACATCTATACCTTTGCACATAAGGATACAAACATCCTTAGAACAAGGTATTAGTACTTGTTTTACAATCATTTACATTTACAGCTCTTGCTCATTTCTTGGTTAATTCCAAAACCGGGGTTTGACCTAAAGGCAAACCCCTAATCCCTAACCCCCCAATCGTCTTCGCTTTTCTGTGTGTAGGTTGCAGGTACGCGACTGAAATTGAAGATCTGGAATCCTTGTGCAGAGACGAACAGATCCCCCTTCGTTTCGCGGATTTTTTCGGAGGACCGTGGCGCTGGGCGCCATCGTCCCGACAACTTTTGCTCAAATTTGCAGGACAGCGCCGTATCGACATTCTACTTCTAATTCCAGGTCCGCAGCTTCATCCTATAACCCGAACTCAGTTTACAAGCGAATCTTAATGACTTTCTATGTATTCTTAGCTTAATTTCCTTAACAACTTTCTTTACAAAAGAGGGTAGCCTTGCTTTTCTAACCCTTGAAATTCATTTAGCATCCAATCTTACATTGTGTGGGATTGGATCTTATGAGTTTCAACCCCTCTTTTGAATGTAAAGTCTCTCCCCTAAGTGAAAACCATCAAATCCTAGCAAACCTCCCTTCTCTCTCCTCGGAGTTGGAAGAGGGGAGAACAACTAGGGTTCAATCACGATTTTCCGCTTTACAAATGGTACCCTTTCTTTGAATCAAACCATCTAGATCCATTCGCCAAGGGTGCCCTCTTGCCCCTGCCCTCTTTGTGATTGCATCTGACGCCCTCTTTTATCTTCTTAGGGACAACTCAATTTCCCCCTGTGTTAAAGGTCTTAGACTCCCTGATCAATCCTAGCTCCTTAACATTCAATTTGCTGATGATACCTCACTTTTCCTTGAACTCACCAAGCACAACTTTGAAGTCCTTAACCAAAAAATTGAAATCTTTGGCTTTGTCTCTAGTGCAAAAATCTCCCAATCTCACTCTGTTCTTCTGGGATGGCAAGACTTATCTCCCGATTCGATCCCACAACTTGGGTTCCATTGGGGGTGACCTAATAAGATCATTAGATATCTTGGTATCCCCTTCTCCATCACCCCCTCCCTCAAAGAAATGTAGACTTGGGTCAGAGAGAGAATTGGCCAAAAACTCAACAAATAGAATAATAAATATCTCTCTCTTGTTGGTGGGGTTCAAGATTGTCAAAAGATACTCTCCTCTTACAACATATACTACTCCTCAGCCTAGATGTTTAGCAACTACCAAATCCTTGAGATTCAAAAGCTTATAAGGAATTTCCTGTGGTCCAATGGCAAGGAAAGTAAAAAAAAGCACACTATCAAGTGGTCATGGTGTCATGTTGAAAATAAATTAGGTGGCCTCGGCCTTAAAGACCTTAGATTACAAGGGATCTCTCTTGTAGCCAAATGCATTTTCCATGCTCTTGATGGTGACGAGCCTTGGAAAATTCTCATTATAAATAACAATGAGAAAGTCATCCCAAAATATGCTAAATCATGGAAATCTCTCCCATTTGTTGATCTTGTGGCTAGTAAATTCCTAGTCTTGGTGCAGGGAAATACTATTTTCAAGTCGATCTGGAAGGCCTGGGAGCATGTTAGAGGCTCTCTTATCAACACTAACTATTATACCATTGGCCATATTCATGGTGAGAGATCTATATGGTGGAATCTCACCCACTCTAATAAAACTCTTGTCCTTACCCGGGGATGCTCTGCTAGACTTTGGGCGCAGAAGGGAATTAGATACCTCATTGATATCTTAGAACAAGAAGTCCTTATCTCTTGGGATGAACTTAGAAGAACCTTTGGTCTCCCTCAATCTTAGAAAAAAAACTTACAAACTGATCCAACTTGCCTATGCCACCTTCAATCTTCCCAAGGACTGCGCCCTCGACTCCCATAGGCACCTCCTCTACAAATGGCCTAGTGGTACTTCCCTGCATATGATTAAAGCCCATGACATATATGATGTGCTATCCTATGATCCCACCATCCACTCCCACATTAATCAGATATGGTATTCTTATCTTGATGCATCTCTCTAGCAATCCTCCTTCAACAAACTTTGGAAATCCCCTATTGAACCAAAAATTAAGTATTTTAGATGGCTTCTACTTATTGACAGGTTGTCGATAAGAAAGGACAATTGTAATACTAATCTTTTCTCTATTTGTAAGACTCCGGAGACTTCTAGACATATTTTTTTGACTGCGTTGTTGCTAAGGAAATATGGATTATGTTTGGTTTTATCTTACCTCTCAGTGTAAATATTTTGTATATTGTTACTGGACATATTCATGGAATTAAAAAAGATACTAATCTTCTTTGGTCTATTCTCTCTGCTTATATTTTATGGCAACTATGGAAAATTAGAAATGATGACAGATTTCAGGATCGACCCAGGATCCTTATCGAATCTTTCAAAAGCCTTACCTTTCACAATATTGTTGTGCAGGTATCTATCATCATGGACATTGAAAGAAACAAACTTCTTAGGTTCCTCAAAGATGGGGCACCTACCATGTTAGTCTATGAGATGCATGGCAGGTACGAGTGGATGAGAAGCGCTGAGAGCTTCGCCTCCTTTGACCTTGCCCTGAGCAAGCTAAAGAAGGAAATACATGACAATGGCATGGCACCACCAAAGATTGCTATGCTTGCCCAGATTCAAGATAGAAGGAACATTGTCTGGATGGAGGGCTCTGTTGGGTGGACTTCCTAGGTTGAAAATCAGAATGACATCCTCTATTGACATATATCGCCCCCCAAATTTTTGCTATGAATTGATCATTGCCCGGGCTGATCACATCGACATATACTCCTTTTGTGGCTCCTTTCCGTTGCCTTGGCTGGGGATTGTGCTATTTTGATTATCATTATATTATATTTGATTACTTCCCCCTCCATTAGGATGTTTTGTTGGCTGATTAGTTTATCTGAGACATATATTCTCTAGCTTAGTCTGCTGGTTCTCCATGTTTAATTCTATTTTTGTGGGTTGAGGCTTGCCTCCCCCTCTAGTTCCTTGATTTTTTGTAAACTCTCGATTTAAAAAATAAAATAAAAAATTATCTTGATGTGTCCATGTATGTATGCACATACTTATACAAATATATACATACATAATATTCTTACATTGTATATACATATCTACATATACATTTGTGTGTATATATTTATACTTTAGTCTATGTTTCTTGTAAGATATAGAGTTTCACGAAGAGGCTCTACCCCATCTAAAGTGGAATAAAAATATGACACAAATATTACAATTACATAAAAAATTATGAAAGGTAACAACAATATAAAAATACAAAAATAAAATTCATAACTAGATATGGCAAGTTGTACGTCTTTGACCAAATATATAACCAAGCAAATTTTCTTCCTATTTTATAAAATGGTCCAGGAGACATAGCTATCCACATCCTTAGAAATAGGAGAGAGGGGGGGCCTCTATGGGGAACTCGAAAAGGAGATGATGGTCTTTTAGGGAAGTGTGACATTCCTATAAACACCATCACCTTAACATTCTATAGTCATAGAAACAATATGAATCAAAATAATAAAATAAAATAAATAATGGAGATTTGTTGATAGACGTATATTTGTTTATTAAGAAAATTTAAAATTTAAAAATGTTTCTAAAAGATTACAAGGATTAGAATAAAATACAAGAATGCTTTGGCAAAGTTATGTATTTATTTATTTGACATAACAAGTTGTACGTAACAAATTATTGCATCACCTTTAATTTTAAAGTGGTATTGAAGTTGACAACGTTTTATTTATATTTGTCATTATTGGATATTGTGGGTTCTTAGAGTAATAAGATAAAGATAAAACAAAAATTATTGTTTTTTCTTTGTCAAAATGGGTAACAAGGAATTTTTTCAATTTTTTACATGAATATATATTAGACATTTGTCATGTATAGTTGGTGTTAGGAAAATGGTCTATGGAGTTTGCAATAATAAAAAAACACTATTGATAAAAGGTTACTATGAATCTTGACAATTTATCATTAGGTCATAGATATAAAGGTAGATATTTTGTACATTTTGTTTTCTTTATAAAGAAAACTATATTTTTTGAATAAATCATGTTATGGCTAGGTATTGTGATGTATTTTGAGAGCTTGATAGTAATTGATTTGCCTCTAGATTTCTATTTTAGATATCCATGTAAAACAATTCTTGCTATAGGTATAATGTAATGTCTTATTAAATACTAAATTATATATTTGGAGCCTTTTGGGGTGTGAAGATTTCCTCTAGAAAGACTTTTTCCTATGTAAACCATTGTATTGTTGTATGTATTCTATTTATCTTTTTGTCTATTAAGTTTCTATTAAGATTGTAGGAAATTAAGGTAAGAGGGAATCTATCATATCAAGATAGCTTCTCTATCATGAATGATCCATTGCATGGGAATCATCCTTCTTTATTAGTTTCTTTGAATAAAAGAGAGAGCTTGGCATCATTTGTTTCCCTCAATAAAATGTGGAGCCAAGAATTTTGAGATTTATTGTTATTATTCCTGAAGAGAAGAGAGTACATGACATCTTGATATTTTTCTGTGTAATCAATACACTCAATTTTTGTTGAAATCTTCTATAGCAAAGGAGGGATTGTTTCCAAAACACTAAAGAAGTTATTTGAAACAATCGAGGGAGATGTAGACTATAAAAGGAGAGTTATTCTCAAGTGCAACACTAAAGGAAGCATCTTGACCTAGTTCGAGGAGATATGAACTTTGAGAGGAAAGTTAGTGTCTCATAGTAGAAGAATATTGGGGAAACTTTATGTTTTCTCAATTGTGTAGATGTTTGAAGGTTCTATAGTGTAAAGATCCACTAATGATGCCAATCTATGGTTTCATGGGGAGTGAGGAGGATTAGTTATATAAAAGTCTCCAAAGGCTTACATTCCACTATTGGAATGCTTTACATTTGTTTGGATTGAGATAATAAGGTGAGGAATGTTGAAAAATATTATATATTTAATTACAGATTAGTATAACTTTCAAATTAATTAATAAATTAGTTTTAATGTTAGAGTAGTTTACTAAATAATTAGTTGGAAAAATGCATTCATGTAGCTTAGTTGGTTAGATTGATATGAAAATTAAAGGCTTTATAATTCATTACATATGAATGTCATTATAATTCCATGGATGTCAATAATCTTGTTCCATTCTTATTCCATATATCATAGTGATTTGATCTTCCTTTTGGGCTCTACTATTTCAACATTGTTTACCCTTCTACAATAGCCATGGGTTTCCACCATAGAGGTTGTCTTTCAAGTTGTTGATTTATCTTGGACTTGCATTTGGAGTTGAGAATGATATGTCTCATTTCTTTAACACGTTTTTTTTCTTTCTAATTTTAGATATATTACATATGTAAAAATAATATAACATTTAAACACAATATTATGTTTAAAAACCCTTAAATGAGAAATATGTGTTATATATAATCAAAAAGATATCACAAGAGATATTTATTTTATTGGAAAAAGTAATTAAAGCCTCAAAATCTTAAAATATATCTTGTTGTCATTTTAAATTTGATTTCTAATTACTACAAAAAGAAAGATAAATCTAAATATTAAATATACAATTTTGAAGATGCAATATATTTTAATATGTTTAATTGAAAATAATGAGTTACAATGATAAATATAAATATTAAATATTAAATATTAAATTTTTAGTTTTAAAATTTAAGAAATATACCTCAATTTTAAATTGATAGAAATTTAAATAGAAAAAATTATAGATATATAGATAACAGATAGAACATGATGTGTATCCAACACATATATTAAAAAAAAAAATCTAAATATTCTAAAAATTTCTTATAATAATTATTTCTCTAAAATGCTTATCAAAAATATAATTAAAATTAGTATAATTTTTATACTTTCTTCGAAAATCGGCTTTATGATTGTTGGAAATCTGCTTTGCAATTGTTGAAATCGAGTTCATCTTCCTTGATATTTGTGTTATTTATTATTGCTTTCTTCTATTGCTTTCTTTTACTCTTAGTAGTCAAAATTGTGGATTTTCGATGGCTTTGAGCGCGCGTGATAGGAGTTGCCTCTCTCCTATAAAATACCACATCTACCCTAGCTTCATTCATCTAATTTCCTTACATAGAATCAATCAGTGAGTCATTATCTATTGCTTTGATAACTGTAATGGAAGTGGGCAATGTGAATTGTGATGAAGGGGTGCAGCATTCAGCGAGTACTGATTTAGGGTTCCAGAATGGTGCCCCTGCTTCTCCTCCTCCATTTTCCAAGTTAGATCTGTTACCCCAGGCGCCGTTGAATCATGCTTCGGCTTCTTTGGCCCCTCTACCAGGGACCCAAGATTTAGCAAGTAAATAATTCCTGTTGCTTGGCAACATTAATCAGACTTTCAATTTATTTTTTCAGTTATTCTCATATTCTAACATTTTCTGTTACTGCAGACGAGAAATCTGATGTGTGCAGTCAAAATAGCCTAGACCTCAATAAATCACCTGCTTCTGACGGACAGGATGATTTGCAGAAGGATTTAAATGTGGAGAATGGATCGTTGACGATCACCAATGAAAAAGAGAAGGATGGTATTAAAAGGAGGCTCAGATTGTCAGGGGAACAATATGCTTATTTGGAAGAATGCTTCAAACAGAACACAAAAGTGGATAATGTATGTGTGGTTTTCAGCATTTTATAACAGTTTTTTGTTTCATAGAGAGAAAATTCCCCATCACAGATCTACGACCTGATTATCATATATAGACCAAGGAAATTTATCTTGCTTATTTTGGTTCTGGTTTTATTTTTTATTTTTTATTTTTTCAATCTATCTATTGGCACTTTTAAACTCTAATCAGATATAGAGAGAAGCAACTGTAAGAAGAATATTCATTTTAGGGCTAGATTCTAAAATTAGTTCTAGAATTCGTTTGCAACTATTCAGAAACATATTGAATATTAAAGTCTAGATTTCACTCATGATAATAGTAGATAATGCTCATGGTTTTGTTCAGTACCAATCTATTATAAATTCTGAAATTGCAGATCCGGAAGGAAGCTCTGGCAAAGGAGCTAAATATCAGCCCTCGACAGGTTTATGTCTGGTTTCAAAATAGGAAGGCAAGGTAATAAAGTCTCCCTTATAATAATTCATTTCATCACATTTAATATAATTACGAGTATTAGTAAAATTAATTTCTGTCAATAAAATTTGCAGGAACAAGCAAAACGAAAAGCACGGTAAACCGTGGAAGAGCCACTACAAAGCATTAAGACAGGAAAACAAAAGACTGCGGAAAGAGTTGGCAGAAATTAAGACTCTGAAACAGGCGCAGGAAACACCATCTGTAGTAAAATGAGTGCTGCAAAACAGTTTTCAGCAATCATTTTATTCTTTCTGCATCATATCAATATTGTATTTATTGCAGTGATTGCTTACATTTCGGAAATCTCTTCTTGCTTACTCTAAGACAGCTTACTCTTACTTAAATCTTCTTGGGCGTTTTTAAATGTAATAAATTTTTATTTCCGTGGATCAGAAATGATCTCTATTTATGAGCCATATTTAGTAGACTTTATGTTGAGTCCTCCTGTGACTATTTTGTTAATTAAAGTGAATTGGTCTTATATTGAGCACTTCTTAAAGAGACTAGTTAGAGGGCTCTGTCTCTCATATATATATATATATACATTATTGAGTGAAGTTCTACTTTAGGGTTGATTTTGTCATAAATATAATGCATATGGGTCTTTTGCTTGCGGAGACCACCAGTAGTTTAAGTGTTTGATCTTACATTTTTGTGTGATAATTTATTTTTCTCTATAGTAATTTATTTTATATTTAGTTAATAGTATGTAATAAATATGTATTCATCAAATAAGAATGGAAAATAGACCTTATTTGAAGAGGATCTGTTCTGAAGGTTGAATGACTTGATCTCAGACAAGTATGATAAACAAGGTTCAAACATTTACTAGCCATTGTCATCTCCCAATTATTATTAATATTTAAAATTATTAATATTCTTGATATTTTCCAACATTCTGAATTTGATTCTATCTTAGAAGAACATGAACCTTGTGATCTATCCAGTGATCTATAACACTAATAAAATGTAGTTAGAGAGTATGTATGCCTATATAATCCATCTAAATCTATGCATTGAATCTACCATAAAATTAGAAATTTTTTTTTTTGTCAAAGTGAATTGAAGATAAAGATCATTATTTGTTTCTTATGTTATACAACTTTCAATATCATATTAACACTATCTTTTATTTCTCTTTGAAACTTAAATAAACTTTTATATGATTCATCATTCATAATTATGAGTTCTTAATGTTAATTATATATATTTAACTAAATGATCTTATATAAACATTAAGAAATTAATTCAAAAAGCATAAAATAGAATATACCATAAAGAATAAATACGAAACATGTGGTGGAAGGAGAGCCATTTCACAAGATCAAAGCTCTTTTGCTTTGTTTAAAAAATGAAATACTTGAAAAAAAATTATTGGTATGGAATAGAGAAAACTTTTTGCAATTAAAAAAAATTTGAGGAAGTAATAAAGGATGGCATGGATCAAACTAAATTCCTAAAAGATAGAGAACACTTGGGAAAACATGAAGAGATTTTTACAAAAGAGGAGACTTTTTGGTGACAACAATCAAGAGAGACCTAATTAATGGAAAGAGAGAAGAATTTGAAGTTTTTCCAAAATAGCACTAATATAAAAAGGAGCATTAATAGAATAACCAAATTGAAAAGTGGACAGGGTAATCTTATAGAAGATCAATACAGTATTACAAAGGAAGTTATTTCCTTTTTAAAGAATGTAGCGTCCTAAAATTGTGACACTTGCAATTTCGACCGCATTTGGGTCTTCACGATGGTGACGCAACACTGAACCTAAATGGAGACCTCGAAACTTGTCCATGACATCAAAAACTGCATTTTCCAGCACCCTGGCCTGATCCTCCTTGCACCTTGTTGTCCCTGGAGGTGGGACCATGGCGCCCAGCGCCCTGGTCCTTCAAGACTAGGGCGCCCAGCGCCCTCGTCCCTAGCCCTATTTTTGGGCCCTGTCTCTTTTGGGTCTTGGGTCTTTATGTTTGCAAATTGGAAAATAATCTTCCCAGGTTGGCCCAAGGTCGGAAAAATTAGTCTTTTAACCCTAATTGACAAGTATATAAACTACATTTCCTCTCCCATTTTGGAAGATGGAAAAAAGGCGGAAACGATATTCAAACATTCAAGCATTCAAGCATTCAAGCATTCCTTCAAGCAATTGATCATTCTAAGTCTCCATTCAAGGCTAAGTGTTGCATTCAAGACAAGGATTCAACCATTGAAGAGGAGATCACATACAACATACAACATACAACAACATTTACACCTTCGCATGTAAGAATACAAACATTCTTACAACAAGGTATCAGTACTTGTTTACATTACAAACATTTACATTTACAACATTCTCATTTCTTGGTTAATTCCAAAACCAGGGTTTGACCTAAAGGCAAACCCCTAATCCCTAACCCCCCAATCGTCTCCATTTTTCTATTTGTAGGTTGCAGGTATGCGGCTGTAATTGAAGATCTGGAATCCTTGTGCAGAGACAAACGGATCCCCCTTCATTTCGCGGATTTTTCGGAGGACCGTGTGCACGTCGGGCGCCATCGTCCCATCAAATTTCGTTCAAATTTGCAGAAAAACATCATCTCGACATTTTATTGCTAATTCCAGGTCCGCAACTTCATCCCGTATCCCTATCTCTATTTATAAGCGAATCTTTCTTGCTTCTACATACATTCCTAGTTCAATTATTCTATCTACATTCTTTACAAAAGAGGGTAGCCTTGCTGTCACAACCATTGAAACTCATTTAGAATCCAATCTTGCATTGTGTGGGATTGGATCTTGTGGGCTTCAACCCCTCTTTTGAATGTAAAGTCCCTCCTAAGTGAAAACCGTCAATCCTAGTGACCCCCCTTCTCCTTGGAGTGGGGGATAACACCTAGGGTTCGATTTTCCGCTTTACATTTTGGTGAACCCGACGTGAACATCCTTTCTGATTATTCATGGTTAGATCTGAAAATTGGATGCCTTGATTACATTTCCATGCTTGATCTTTTGCAAATTTTAGAGGTTAATTACATGAAAACCCTAAAATTTTCTTTTTAGTAATTAAGCTTGTGAAATGTCTAAATGTTAATGCTTGTTTCAGATCTACCCTTCTATTACAAATTATCAAATCATGTCTATGCTTTAATTTTGAAAATTAAGTGGTTAAGTGTCAAAACCCTAATTTTTAAAACCCTCTTGATTCAGCCTTTGACTGATAATTTCATTGATTAAAACACCTCCAAATCGGCTGTAACTTTGGATTCCGCAACAAAATCATAATATCTCTCATCGCTGAAAATTTGGAAAAAAGTTGCGAGGACCGTGTGCACCCCGAGCGCCATCGTCCCTAACATTTTTTCCGAAATTTCGGGAGTTAGATCTTACTGTATTTTTCTGCTAAAATCCAGAATTTTGGCCGATTTTATCAATTCTAACACTTTCAAAATTACAGTCAAAGTTGGTCTAGAGATTGCTTGGATTAAGGCTTCTAATCATTCAAAAATTGTTGAAATTGAAATTTTGTGTCAAAATTGTGCTTCTTACTATCCTAAATCTGAAAAGTGTGTTGGCATTCATTCGAAATTTCAGTGCTTTATTCAAATTTTTGCAATTTGTGACTTTTGAAATTAAATGTTTAATTACAACAACCTTGATTTCCACTTTCAAAATTGAATTTTGTGTGAAATTGAGTCAATCTTTAAATTTCAAAACCTGCATTGCTTTTAGTATTCCTTATAAAATCATAAAATTCAAATTTTCAGTTTCCCTCTCTTTTTCAAAATTCAAATTTTGCATTATTCAACAATCTTGGTAGGGTTCAATTTTGAGATTGCAACTTAAATTTGGCCTATCTACAGATCGTAAAATCACTCAATTTTTTCAGGTTAGCTGTAAAATCATCATAACTTTCATCCCTGAAAATTTCAAAAAAAGTTGCGAGGACCGTGTGCACTCCGTTCGCCATGGTCCCAGACATTTTTTCCGAAATTTCGGGAGATTGTCCTGATTGTATTTAACAGCTTAAATCTAGGAGATTGGTTGATTTTACTGAAATTTGCTACCTCTAAATTCAAAATTTTCTCTCCCTCTCTAGTGCATGAGTTTTACAACAATAAGCCCTACTTACACTATTCCCGTTAGACGAAGCCTTAGAATTAAGTCTTTCCAAGGTTTAATTACCGAGGAGATGGAACCTAATTTGAATGGCCTTTTCAACGAGGACATGGGTAATTCCTCTAATCCTCTTAATGATGAAGAAGCTCTCCATGAGGTTTCTAAAGAACAACTTTCGAAATTGGATAACCAATTTGACGATTTTCGACAATGGATGTCTCAAGAATATCTCGATAGTCAAGCTCTTCCTTTAATTGAGGGTCTAAAACGTATGCTTCAAAGTGATAAGAATGGAATTGATATTTTGCATGGTATTGCACACATTGTGGATTCAAATGTGATGCCTATGAAGAGTTGTGCTGAAACTTTGGGTTATACACAACCTCCTACTCAAGACAATCATTCTATTCCTTTGACAACTTCTATTGCTAGTATACCTACTTTCACATCAAACATAATGACTACTTCAATACAAGACATTCCTCCTATGATCACCAGTCATGGGGGCAATCCCTCTTCTTCAATTAACCCTCTTCCTTCATTCCACCTGACTTCTTCATTCATTCCTACAATGAGTGTTCCTATTACATCTCCACAAATGAACCTAGCGCAAGGGGGCAATTCATTTAACCATTCCATTCCTCCTTGTAGTGCTCCTCTTTTCCAATCATCTCCTATGACTAACTATCATAGTGTCCCGCCACCTTACTCTCAATCAATACCTTCTTTCAATAACATAATACCTCCATCACAATCTAACTCTTCGACTGAAGCGACCATTAACAATCTTGCACAAACTGTCTCTTCTTTACAACAACAAATTGCCTCTATGAATCAATCTAAGTTTAGTGTGCCCACATTTGATGTTGCGAGCCCACTTTCTCTTGACATTGTTCGAGCTATTCCCCCTAAACATGTTGAAATTCCGCATTTGGAGCTTTACAATGGTAAGGGTGATCCTCTAACACATGTTAAGACTTTTCAAACAATATGTATTGATTTTGCTTATGACCAAAGGTTGCTTGCAAAACTGTTTACTAGAACATTAAGAGATAAAGCCCTACAATGGTATTGCTCGTTGCCTTCTTATTCTATTACTTCTTTCGAACAACTTGCAAATGCTTTTATTCAACAATTTCAAAACAATATAAGTCCTAAAGTTACTTTGATTGATTTAATGCATTGTAAACAAGGTGTTAAAGAAAAAGTGACTGATTTCATTGGTAGATATAAGCATTTGTATGCTCAAATTTCTTTTCCAGTGCCTGACAATGATATTCAAAGAATCTTTATTTCTAATTTACAAAAAGATATTCGAGATAAACTTCTATTTTCCGAGTTTACTTCTTTCCAACAGTTGTGTGCAACTCTTCACAATTATCAACTGACTGTGAGTCAAATGGAACAATCACATCCTATGGCTCCGAGTGATAAGGGTGATAGTAGTCAACAACCATTTGGGAAGTTTAAACCGAATAGAGAGTCCATTAAATTCAATGAAAACATCATCAACAACAATGTGAATGCAGCATCAGGTGTGCCTCCTCTTTCTAAGTTTTTCAAGAAAGAAAGAATGTTTACTCCTTTGAATGAATCATTGCATAGTATTATGAATAAGTTATTGGAACATAATGTGCTTACTCTTCCTCCTATAAGGCAAATAGATCCTACAAAGATTAATTCAACCTTTTGATAACAAATCTTTTTGTCAATTTCATCGTCAACTTGGGCATGATATTGAAAAATGTTTTGCTTTAAAGGGTAAAATTCAAGATTTGATTGATAATAATACTATCTCTGTTTCTGGTGTGAATGATAAAGGCAATACATCTGTAGCTCCTCCTAACCAAAATCTTCAGATTTTTACTGATCCGTTACCTTCTCATACCTCTAATGCAATTGATACTAATGATTCCTCTATCTCACCTAATGATCTTGTGTCTATGACTCTGAATGTGATTAACTTTGTAGAGCAGCAGAAAATCCCTAAAGAACCTTCCATCACCTTTGATTCTAGTGAAACTATCAGGGCACCTGATGGTCCTTTATATATAGTTGCGAAAGTCAAGAATACACCTTGCTGTGGAGTGCTTATTGATCCTTCTTGCATGGTTAATATCATTACTGAAGAATTTCTTTTTACTTTGCAATTGAATCAAGTGATCTATGACAAAACAAATGTGGTTGTGAAACTATTTGATGCATTTTCTTCTCCTGCAATTTGTTCTATTACATTACCTATTGAGGTCCATAACAAATCCCTTGATGTGAGCTTTGCTATTATTCCATTGTCTGAACAATTTCATGTGAAGCTAGGCTATCCTTGGCTATCTTCCATGAAAGCTATTGCTTCTCCTATTCACAAATGTTTGAAATTTCCCCATAATGGTGAAGTTGTTACTGTCAATCATAGTCTCTTTAAACCGGCTGAAAGAATTTCTAGCATTCCTATTGATTATTTTTTGCCTAAACAATTCCAATCTCTTCCTCCGCGAAGTGATCATCTTTTCAAATCTTATCAAAAGTGGAAAAAAGATATGATCCTATCTCTATGTGAACCTAGAACACCCAAACTTGATATTCCTATCATTCTTGAGAAGGAAGTTCTACCTTTGAAAGATAAAACTAATGTCTTTCCTCAAGAAGATTCCCAACCCATCCCCATGGATGTGACTATGTCTATGCCTAATAAACTTCCTAAAAGTAGACCTATACCTCCTCGTCATGATGGACTTGGTCTCCTTCCTAAACCAAATATTCTTCCTTTATATGGAGCAGCTCCTCCTCCTTCTTTTTATAGAGAGAAGAGACCTTCTTCTTCTCCTATTATCCAGCCTAAGAGACCACAACCTAAACACCCAAGTGATAAGGATGAGAACATTCCTCCTCCTCAATCATCTCCACTTCCTACTAAGACTAGACAAAATCATTCTGTGCATGAATGCCGACGAAAGCGTCGTCTTAGAGCTCAAGCAGCTGCTTCTCAAACTTTACAATCCCCAAAAACACCTTCAACAAGCATTATTCCATCTTCTCCAAAATCTCCAAAACATAAGATGCATGATGGTCTTGATCCTGTGCGAGTTAAAGACCCTATTTTTATAAATCTTGATGATGATATAGATGAAAATGTTATTCATGATGAAAATGTTACTTCTCTTGCTTCTGATAGTGAATATGAACTTGTTGATGTTGATAACCATTTATCTAACGAATTTTCTAAAGCACTTATCCTAGCTCCTAGACAAGAACAACGTGGCTTGGAACATGAACATAGCCCTTGTTTGGATCTCATGATAGCTCCATCTGCTGTGTTGGATGTTCCTCCTCTAGCGTGTTCCCTGCCTTCCCGAAACATTGATCAGCAAGATCGGGGGGTAGATGACGTGCTAGACTAGTTCATTAGCATAGCAGACTCTTTCCTCCTCTCTTTTGTTACTTCTTCTATGTGTTATTCTCATTCTTCTATTTGTTTTCCTTAGTGTTGTCTACTTGAGGATGATGCAAAGCATTGCGACCTCTTTTGGTCTCTCTCATGTTGACTCAAAAGACACATGTGTTCCCTTCTTCTAGGTGACCTTCCTTGATTGGGGAATGAAGAACAATTATGCATACATACATATGATGTACATGAATTATCATATAGCATACTGACCCCAAGGAAAGCGAAGTCACCTTGTGCTTTGTGTTTTGTGTCTATTATCCTTGGGCTTATCTCACACTTGGGGGCTAAATCCTTGTGATAACGTGCTCCTTTTCCTTCTCATTTTCTACATGTATCACTACCTTAAAGCAATCACCCCCGATGAGGCGTGTGTGATCGCTTTAACGTAGGGGGGCATACACCCCGTCTATCCCTTCAGGATACTTGAAAATTTCTTGGCAAACTTAGCTTTGCCTTGAAAATTGTTGGTATTTCTCTTGCATGACTCATAGTGAGGGAACCTTACTACTGACAGTCATGGTTCTCCCTCATGATCTTCCCTTTTACTTTTTCAATCGAAGTCGTAAGATCCTTAGTCCACTGTGGGCTTGGTGTATCTTGCCTCCTTGACGTGGTGAAAGTCTTTCAATATTGTTTCCTCATACTTTACCGGAAGTATGAGCGTACGCTTATACTCCCGCTAAAGTGGGGGCTAAATGTAATGTCCTAAAATTGTGACACTTGCAATTTCGACCACATTTGGGTCTTCACGATGGCGACGCAACACTAAACCTGAATGGAGACCACGAAACTTTTCCATGACATCAAAAACTGCATTTTCCAGCACCTTGGCCTGATCCTCCTTGCACCCTGCTGTCCCTGGAGGTGGGACCATGGCTCCCAGTACCATGGTCCTTCAGGACTAGGGCGCCAGCACCCTAGTCGCCCAGGACCATGGCGCCCAGCGCCCTGGTCCCTGGCCCTATTTTTGGGCCCGGTCTCTTTTGGGTCTCGAGTCTTTATGTTTGCAAATTGGAAAATAATCTTCCCAGGTCGGGCCAAGGTCGAAAAAAATAGTCTTTTAACCCTAATTGACAAGTATATAAACTACATTTCCTCTCCCATTTTGGAAGATGGAAAAAAGGCGGAAATGATATTCAAACATTCAAGCATTCAAGCATTCAAGCATTCCTTCAAGCAATTGATCATTCTAAGTCTCTATTCAAGGCTAAGTGTTGCATTCAAGACAAGGATTCAACCATTGAAGAGGAGATCACATACAACATACAACATACAACAACATTTACACCTTCGCATGTAATAATACAAACATTCTTACAACAAGGTATCAGTACTTGTTTACATTACAAACATTTACATTTACAACATTCTCATTTCTTGGTTAATTCCAAAACTGGGGTTTGACCTAAAGGCAAACCCCTAATCCCTAACCCCCCAATCATCTCCATTTTTCTATGTGTAGGTTGCAGGTACGCGGCTGTAATTGAAGATCTGGAATCCTTGTGCAGAGATGAGCAGATCCCCCTTCATTTCACGGATTTTTCGGAGGACCGTGTGCACGCCGGGTGCCATCGTCCCATCAAATTTCGCTCAAATTTGCAGAACAGCATCATCTCGACATTTTATTGCTAATTACAAGTCCGTAGCTTCATCCCGTATCCCTATCTCTGTTTATAAGTGAATCTTTCTTGCTTCTACATACATTCCTAGTTCAATTATTCTATCTACATTCTTTACAAAAGAGGGTAGCCTTGCTGTCCCAACCCTTCAAACTCATTTAGAATCCAATCTTGCATTGTCTGGGATTGGATCTTGTGGGCTTCAACCCCTCTTTTGAATGTAAAGTCCCTCCTAAGTGAAAACCGTCAATCCTAGTGACCCCCCTTCTCCTTGGAGTGGGGGATAACACCTAGGGTTCGATTTTCCGCTTTACAAAGAATATTCTAAATAATTGGGAATGATCCAATTTTAATGCTCAATCATCTCTTGGAAAACATACCAAAACTAATTTATGAGGAATAGAACAAAATTATAAATGCAATATTTTTATAAAGGGAGATTAAGAAAACTCTGAATCAAATACATCTATTGAAGGGGTAGAAACTCCGAGAGATTTTTAAAAGAAATTAATAACAATTTTATTTTAATTATCCTTAAAAAGAATCTACATAGGGTTTAGAGGACTATAGGCCAATTACCCTTTGTAATACTATTTATTTTTTCTTTTTGTCAAAGCTCTAGCCAATAGATTAGTTTTGTGCTCAGTAGATCAATACTTGATGGATTAACATAGTTCAGGATTCTATTCATTCATCATAGAATAACAAACAACCGAGCATGATTGTAAAAGTAGACATAAAGAACAAAGTCGATTACAAATTTTTATGTGAATGAAAAACCAAAGATAATTAATGGGATACCTAAAGATTGTTTGGAATCTTCCCGAGGGATCAAGCAAGGAGATCCAATTTCTCCCTTTCTCTTCGTCATTTGCTAGAGGATTTAGGAAAAAGTATATGTAAATCCCAAGAGTCTTGTTTTGTAAATTGTAAAAGATATAAGAATTACTAAGTCAATGTTAGCTATCACCCATCAACAATTTATTGATGAAAGTATGTTGAATGCTATGAGATTTCCACAATCCATGTTATATTCTTTTGAAATTTTCTAGATTTGATTGCGTGTATTTTTTTCCCATCAACGCTTCGAATCATACTCAAGGATTCATCAGTACGATGAAAGTATTCCAAAAAAATGAAATATATTGAGTTGCAGATTTGTGAGAGAATAAAAAGAGATGTGGGGTAGGGGAGGGCATGAGGATCAAAGGAGATGAAAAAAGAGAAAAAAAAGAACCAAGGAAGAAAAAAGAAACTAGACAAGGAGACCACCTAAAAGCTGGAGGACAAAAACCTCTAGAATAACCTAAAGAAAACTAGTAAATAAAAAGCTAGTAACACATACATACCTATATAAAAACAAATATGAGAACAAATTAATGAAAAATATATACAAATATATAGACATACATAATCATATACATATTATATACATACAAATACACAAAATTATATATAAATCTATATGCAAACATAGCTACAAAAAAAAACAATATGAGAATACAAAGAAACCAAATACACAAGAAAACTAAAGGGATATAAATATATATAAGAGAGAGTGTGTGTTGTGTGTGATATAGAGAAAGAGTGACTAAAGGGATCTAAATATATATAAGAGAGAGTGTGTGTTGTGTGTGATAGAGAGAAAGAGTGTGTGTGTGTGCGCACACACATATGAAAATATACATTTATATATAATTATATATATACATACACACACACACACACAAGAAAAATAAAAAGAAAGAAACCAAAAAGACAAGAAGACTAAAAGGATATAAATATATATAAGAGTGTGTGTGTGTGCGCGTGCATATAATTATATACATATGTATATAATTATACACACACACACACACATACACATACACACACACTTATAAGAAAGGAAAGGGAGCAAAAGAGAAAAACAAAATGGAACAAACTGACATAAAGTGAACCACCACCGCCACCAGAGAAAAAAAATAGAGCCCCACCAAGGTGGGTAACCCTAAGGCAAAGAGATAAATAGACCTAATCCAACCTAAGGGGAGGGAGGAAAAGGAAGAGTAAGATCAAACCAAAAGAAGAAGAGGGAGAAGAGCGGAGGAAAAAGACTAAAGAAAAAGGGGGAGAAGTCATGGCGGGGGACGGTGATGATACTTGAGGAATGAAAGAAAAGGGTGCCAAGAGATACTAAGGTTCAACCCATCATTGCAACTAATATTGGAGGGGTGATTAATAATTGCAATAGCATCTTGAAATTTCCTTTTAAAAAATTTGTCCTCCCTACACAATATTTGAGTGTCCTCCAACAAATATAAATCTTGGTGGTTGATGAATGCTCAACTAAGGCTGATTTGAGGGCATGTTCATGCTTTATATCAATGCCATGCTCTTTTATTCTAGTCATGAATGAATGACCCGTTTCTCCAATGTACGGTGTTCCATAGGAGGATAAAATCTTATAGACACTTAACTCTAGGAAGGAATCCCTACTATCCTTAAGTAGGGGAACATGCCTCTTTACTGTGGAAACGAGTTTGAAGGCACAACGAAGACCTTTTTTCAAAAGGATTTTTGATATCTTGCAAGAAATGACTTAAACATAAGGGAGAGAAACAAAAGGAGCTAGAGAAGGAGGAGAGGGAATGGGGTTGGAAATGGAGAGGAAATAGGATTTGGCTTGGTGGAAGGCCCTAGTAATTTGTTTGCTGGAGTAGCCATTCCACTTGAAGACTTGACAAATATGGGAGAGATCTTGGTTTAAGTTATCCTCATCACGGATGTGATTGGATCTTAAAGAAAGGATTTTGAGGATCCCAACTTTCTAGCTAGGGTGGTGATGAGAAGCCAAATGAAGATATAAGTCAGTGTGGGTGGTTTTGAGAAACACCCGACGACCAACAGATCCATCATGTTTTTAACAGATTAAGACATTCAGGAAAGGTAACTGGTTGTTAGATTCATTCTCTTTGGTGAAGGCGATAGACAGAGTAATGTTGTTGAGGTGAGCATGAAAATCTACTAACTTGTCTAAGTCATGCAACCAATAGACATTAGTGTCATCCATATATCATTTCAACCACTTTGGCTTGAGGGGGAAATAATGTAAGGCTACTTCCTCAAAATGTTCCATGAATAAGTTCGCTATAAGTGAAGTTCTACGTTAGGGTTATTTTTTCATAAATATGATGTGTATGGGTCCTTTGCTTGTGGAGACCACCATTCATTAAGTTTTTTTGATTTTAAGGGTTTGATCTTAAATTTGATCTAACATTTTTGTTCAATAACTTCTTCTTTTTTCTGAACAGTAATTTTATTTTTTTTAGTTAATAGTATGTAATAAATATTAATTCATCAAATAAGAATGGGAAATAGATCTTACTCAAATAGGATCTATTTTGAAGGTTAAATGACTTGATCTCAGACAAGCATGACAACCAAGGTTCAAACATTTACTAGCCATTGTCATCTTCCAATTATTATTAATATTTAAAATTATTGATATTATTGATTTTTTCCAACATTCTGAATTTGATTCTATCTTGGAAGAACATGAACCTTTTTATCTATCTAGTGATCTATAACACTAATAAAATGTAGTTAGAGAGTATGTATGCCTATAAAATCCAACTAAATCTATGCATTGAATCTACCATAAAATTACAAAAATATTTTTGTGTCAAAGTGAATTGAAGATAAAGATTATTATTTTTTCCTTATGTTATAAAACTTTCAATATCATATTAACATTATCTTTTATTTCTCTTTGAAAGTTAAATTAACTTTTATTTGATTCATCATTCATAATTATGAGTTCTTAATCTAGACTAATTTATGTTGAATTATATATATTTAACTACATGACTTTATATAAATATTAAGAAATTAATTTTAAAAGGATAAAATAGAATATATCATAAATAATAAATACAAAACATGTGGTGAGCCATTTCACAAGATCAAAGCTCTTTTGCTTTGTTTAAAAAATAAAATACCAAAAAAAAAAATTATTGGTATGGAATAGAGAAAACTTGATATTTTTGCAATTAAAAAAAAATTGAGGAAGTCATAAAGGATGGCATGGATCAAACTAAAGTCCTAAAATAAAAATAACTCTTGGGAGAACATGAAGAGATTTTGACAAAAGAGGAGACCTTTTGGAGACAAAAATCAAGAAAGACCTGGTTAATGGAAGAAGATAAAAACTTGAAGTTTTTCCAAAATAACACTAAGATAAAAAGGAGCATTAATAGAATAACCAAACTGAAAAGTGGAGATGGTAATCTCATAGAAGATCAACATAGTATTACAAAGGAATTTATTTCCTTTTTAAATAATATTCAAAATAACTGGGAAGGATCCACTTTTAATGCTCAATCATCTCTCTTGGAAAACATCCCGAAACTAATTTATGAGGAATAGAAAAAATTTCTAAATTCAACTTTTTAAGAAATGGAGATTAAGCAAGCTCTTAATCAAATACATCTAGACAAAGCCCCTAGCCTAGATGGTTTCCTAGTTGGATTCTTTCACAAATGTTGGCATATTGTGGTGTCTAAATTCGTAGATGCTATTGAAGGGGTTAGAAACTCTAAGAGATTTTTAAAAGAAATTAATAAGACTTTTATTTGAATCACCCCTAAAAAGGAATCTATAGATGGTTTAGAGGACAACAGGCCAATTTCCCTTTGTAATACTATTTACATTTTTTTGTCAAATCTCTAGCCAATAGATTACAGAAAATCCTTCCTTTCATCATTTTAGAGGAACAAACAAGTTTTGTGCCCAATAGATCAATATTTGATGAGATTAACATAGTTGAGGAGTCTATTCATTCATTCTTGAATAACAAACAACTAAGCATGATTGTAAAAGTAGACATAAAGAAATATTATGACAAAGTAGATTACAAATTTTTATGTGAATGCAAAAAAAAAGATAATTAACGAGATACCTAAAGATTTTTTGGAATCTTCCTAAGGAATCAAGTAAGGAGATCCAATTTCTCCCTTTCTCTTTATTATTATGGTAGATGATTTAGGAAAAACTATATGTTAATCCCGAGAGTCTTGTTTTGTAAGAGACATAAGAATTACTAACTCAATGCCACCCATCAACAATTTGTTGATGACATTATGCTCTTTAGAGTTGGAGAGGAGCAAGAAGCTTCTCGTCTAATGTAAATCTTTCAAAAATACTCCCAGGCATCAAGATAAATAATAAATGAGAACAAATCAAGAATATTTTCCTTTTTTATTGATCAACTTAAGGAAAGATTGATTTTGAACACTCTTGGCTTTAGCACTAGACCACTGTGTTACACCTATCTTGTCCTTCCTCTAGATAAAAGGAAAAGATTAAATAAGATCTAGAATAAGTTTGGAGACAAGTTGGATAAGAGTGGATGTCATCTTGGAAAGGTAAATGGTTATCTTGGGTTGGAAGTGTTAGAATAATGGGTGGACAACTAAGAGGGGGGGGGGGTGAATCAGTTGTCAATAGATTATATTAGTTAAACCATTTTATAACCTTTAACTAGAGCACATAAATATTGAATATCGGAATAGCACAAACATATACTAGGAGCAATAAAATATAAGTATGAAACAAAGAATCAACACAATGCAACCATACCACATAAAACCTTTATTTGTACATAGAAAACCCAGTAAAGGGAAAAACCACAGTGGGAAGCCTACCCATAGTCAAATAATACTTCTGTAGAAAGTATGTGATACAATAAGCGACATGCACATGCAGGAAGGCACACTGCCTAGAGTGTACTGCTCATTAAAAAGGAGTCTCACTGACTACAAAGAGGTTATAACCACCTCAATATAATTGGACAACCATCTAGAAGAATGAACTACCAATGATAGAATCTACCATGCCTGATTACAGTCTCAGTTAAGCTCAATATCAAAGCCCTTTGACCTCTTACATAAACCCAATTCAATCATGTATGGTCGACTAAATCTCCTTCGTATATGATATTTCATTCCATGACCATGACCATGACCACTATAATCTACAATGAGATCTTACATCAATTTATACAAACCCTAAGGCCTAAACTAGTTAGGTCATCCACCTAAAAGATATAACAATAAAATCATTACATACATCCACATTACAATGATATACCATGTTCTCTTTACACCAAAACAATATTAACGAATCCATAAATCATCCCACTAATGTGTAGAGAACACTTAATAGTATGTTGCATGATACCGGTCCATAATCTGGATAGGTACCAGACTTAATTTGCATCCACAAACACCAAAGTGATGTTTCTAATCAGTCAAGGCATGAACAAAGATCACCTTTTGTATCCTTAATTCAATCTAGAAGTCATACCAACACCACTTATGCATCCTGTCAAATATTCTTAGTAAAAGCTCTACCAGTAAAACCCTAAGCCCTTACCGGTATAGGCTTACTAGAGTGTATGATAGCATCCTATCATCAAGTCAATACCAACTAACCAAAACATACTCCAAAAATGTCAAACCAAACATATTCCATTGATCCAAACATTATGGTAGTATCCAACTGATAGTCCCTGTTGGCATTTTTGTTGTTTATGCTGTGATTGTCATTGATGGACACACACTTGTATTGAGATCCCCTTTATATGTATGAGCTTATGCTCAACCAGTATTTGTTCCAACTGGTATGTTGTATACTAGTCTCTAGACTAGTGGTGATTTTGCAGAATTTGTTTCCCGGTTTGAAGCGGCATGTCGACCCCGAGCGGTTCACAGATCACAAGCGGTACGGGGGTGCAAAGTGGCGCAACACATTCTTACCAGTCTTCATTTTTGTCAAACTGGCAACTGGTATTTTGTATGAAGCAGTAATACTTTGTGATGAGTTACCATATTTTGTTTGATGGTGCCGACACATTGACGGTGATTCCTGTGTCGTGTTACTAAGTATGTCTAGATTCATTGAACCTAGGAAATTTTAAAGAAATCCTATTGGACCGACATGAAATCAAATTCCTTTAAAAGGACATCATGTCTAGGGTTTTAGGTTGTTGCGAAAAGGGTTAATGGTGAGCTAGGGTTTAAGGTGGAAGTTGAGAATGATCTTATCTGAGAAGATCAAGTTGTAACTGTGTGAGAGAGAGAGAAGACTGAAGTAATGCTAGAATGCATTAGCTGTGAGCAATACTAGATCTAACCAAGTAGTTTGTGCTATTAGATAGATCAAACACTAGTTGATTACTCACATCTTTGACAAGTCTGTAGCCCCTAACCGGGTAGCCTCAAAGCCTTTGTAAAACCCTCTAACAAGGTGGTTCACACATGTGAATCTAAAATCCTCTAACAAGGTAGTCCTTAATCAGACTTATCTCCTAATAGAGATTGAGATTCCTAACAAGATCTATTCTAGTGAAGAACATTGTAAGACCTTAACCAATTTGACCTTAACTGGTCTAGTTTCTATTCTGTAGATAGTGACTTGTGAGTTCCATCTCACCGTGGTTTTTCTCAGTTGGGTTTCCATGTCAAATATTCTATGTTATGGTTTCATTATTTTTGTGGGTGAATGCTTTATTTGCATTTTGGTGTGCATGTGAGGTAACTAGTTTGATTGTCAAACTGCTTTACCAATTTATCTTTAGACTATGTACGTGTTTTAGTGTAGTAGTTTTTGGCATACTAATTCACCCCCCTATCTTAGTATTCATCAATTGGTATAAGAGCCAACCTTTCTATAAGTTTAACCACTTGGAAAGAGATATAGGGGAATACACCTTGAGGGAACTTACTCAATGGCTCACTAAGTCTGAGCAAGCCTATGATGATCTTATGGTCAAATAAAAGGCATCTCAAGCAAAAAGAAGAGAACATGCAGAGAGGCCGATGGAACTATCTGAAAGTAGTTCTAAAGATGAAGTTAACATGGAAGCCATGATTGCTGAAGTGATTAAGCTTAATGATTCAAGCTCCAATCTGAGAAAGGAGTTGGAAGGACTAAATATTCAGTTTAGTCAAGAGCTTGAGAACTGGAGAAAAGCAGAAGATCTGGTAAAAGATAGAGATCATGAGATCTCCAAGTTGAAACATGAGATTAGTGCACTAACTGCTCAGCTTCATGAGAGTAGAATGGAAAAAGAAGACATGCAAGGAGAACTGAACATTGCCATCTCTAAAAATGCAAGTCTTATGGAGACAAACACTGCTATTTCCAAAGAACTCTTTGAGTCAAAGGAAATACTTGCTAAGTTTGGCAAAAGTATAGTCAAGCTAGAGCAAAAGCTTGAGTCATCTAGACCGGCAAATAATACCAATGGTCTTGGTTTTTCTGGACATGAGGAAGGTGAATCCTTAGGAACAAATGTTGAAGCATCAAAGAAGCAACTGACACTCAAAGAAAAAGGTAAGAAAAAATTCAAACCTGTTTGCTTTAACTTTCTTAAAGAAGGACACACTGCCAATGTATGTAGGAGCAAAGCCTACAATAATTTTCCTTATTTTATCAATAATGTACCTAGATCCAATAAGTTCAATGGTCATTGTTATGCATGCAACAAGTTTGGGCATAGAGCATTTGAATGCAGGTCTGTAGTGGATAACACTGGAAGATATCCTCAGAGGACCCAAGGAACTGGTCCTGAATCTTTTATGAACTGGAACCACAACCGGTTTAATGTCTTCAATCATCAGTCAAGAAGCGATGGTCATCAAGTAGCAACTAGATGGAGAGAAAGTTGTATGATCTGTCATGGTCATGGTCACACTGTTACAACATGCAGAAGAAAGAATGGAAGCATGTACAATGGACCTTGGAGAGCACCTAGACTTGTTTGGTATCACTTCAACAAACTGGGTCACATTGCAAGATTCTGCAGAAGCAGAAAAAGTATATCTGATGATATACCGGTCACTCAAGAAGGAGAAATAGATGTTGAAAAAGTTCAAGGAGACATGAAGAAAACATGGAAGAAGAAACCAATATTGTCGGAGGAGGAACCGGTTTCTGCACCTAGTGTGGAAATATCGAAACTGGCAAACTAAGCCTCAAAGGCTTAGTGGTTGCAAATAGTGAAATGCTTTCAAACCCCCGGCTGACACTGGTAAAAGACCTTAATCGGTATACGATACCTGTTGCTTGGCAGAAGACTGGAAATGGTAAAAAAGGCAAATTAGGGTTTACGCCCTAATAGAGGAGCATTAATGACAGTAGGTGAGAGACATGTATAAATGAATTTTCAAATGATTTCTCACTATCTATTTTTGAGCGAAGAAAAGTTTTCAAGTGCAGAGCGAAGAAAAGGCGATTTGAGCTTAGATTTCAAGAAATTGAATAACCTTGAAAGAGATTCAAATCTAGTTTGCAAGCGGTAGTGGAGAACTCAAAGCGGTGATTTGGCATCCGACAAAGAGAGAAGTGAAGCAGAATTAGGAAGCCCTAAATTCGCATTTGAAAGGTATTTTTCATGTTCTTGAAATACTCTTCAATGGCTTCCACATCTCATACTAGTTCAAGCACATCCATTGACTCAGAAAGTTTCATTCAGAGGAAGTCCAAGTATAATGCATTATCACAAGTTCTAGTTGGAGTCATAGTCGAAGAAGGAATTTCAGATTATATTGATTGCAAAATAGAAGACCTAGGGTCTTTAGCCATTCATACCCAATTAGGTCTATTTTGTGGAAAGGACAAAAGGATCAAACCAAAATTTAGTGTCATAGAGAAGAAGAAATTCCACAACGCTATGTATTTCCTAGAAGACTTCACAGAGGATCACATCAGGATCATCTTGAGTAGAGTCCATGGTGACAAGATGTACCTAGAGAGGACGCATGATATCATGCCTCAGGTAATTCATGCAATCACCAATTTCTGCAACACAGGGGAAGTGCCAACCCTGAGGAAAGTGAGCAAAATGGAAATGACCAAGCTCACCGGTTCAACAAGTGATTCATGGGGCATAACAGTCAATCCTATCAAGGACGATCTGGTGAAATATGCATGCATGGTGATTGGATACAAAACATTCTCAGCCAGCAGGATTAATTCTGTATCTGTTGCAGTGGTAAATGCCACTTACCTAATGATAAAAGAGGATGCATCTTTTGATTTATGCACTGGCATGCAGAGGCAACTCCTGCTAAATCTCAAGGCAATCAAGCAGGACAACTTACTGAGGTTTAAGTTTGGACAACTACTAGTAGGGTTGTTCTTTTATTTCCAAGGCTACTTTTCGGGCGTCAGAGATGTCCAGTGGTCACCTGAGCAACCGGTAACCAAGTAGATAAAGGAAAGTGTGCAAGCCATTGAAACTAGCTACCCTAAGGTACTAAACAAATACTTTGATGAGTTCAGAAGAAAGATGAGTCAGAGGGTAAGAATCTCAGGTGACATAGTGAAGAAATATGAAGATGACATCTATTTCACTATTCAGGTGTACAAATGTCTAATGGAGAATGTTGAGCCTAGAATGGAGGAAGTGGAGCCTATGGGCTATGAGGTCATGTTTGACATGTTGGAAGGGTATAATTCAACCCTTATTGCCTCACCTCTTGATCCAAAGGCTAAGAGGACCGGAACCTACTTGGAGAGGATCGCACCGGTTGAAGAACCATTGGTGAAGAAGGGAAAAGAACTGGCATCCAAGAAAGCTAAGGCAGTGCCTGCAGCATCGGCACCAGCTACCACTGCGACTACAAGAGTGACCAATCGGTCATCGATAAAGAAGAAACCGAAGGTAACACCGGCAAAAGTCTTCAAAAAAAAGAGGAAGACTAAGGCAAATGAACCGGACTCCGAAGAAACTGAGTCTGATGAATAGCCAAAGAAGGCTAAATAGACCAAGAAGATGAAGAAGAATGAACCGGCAACATCCGCACTGGTAAATATAGATATCTCCTCTTACAAACCTTTGACACATTGTCAAAGAACAATAAAGAATATTAGGAGAATGTTACTTCATGATTTAATAGATTATTATGATGAATTCAATAGTGAAGAAAAAGATGAAGTACTGCAAGAAATCATTCTTTATTTATGCAAAAATGACTGCTCACCATTAGAGATTAAATCTCGGACACCAGATTAATTATTTAAAGCATTGGATAACAAATGGCACATTTCCATTGAAAAAGAATAGGAGATTAGGGAGAAAGTTTTTGCACAATACTTCCCTGAACTCTCAAATTTAGAATTGTTTGATGCCCTAGATCAAAATAAAGGTCACTTTTTCACAAGGAGAAGAAGACTCTGGTTGTTGGAGGGGAGAGTTGATGATGTAGAAAAAGATACACATCAACACATGGCCCATGCTATCAGCTCTCACAAAGCTCAAATGGCCAACCTCCAAGTGGAAAAGGAACTGGTTATCTCCAAACTAGAAGAGGTTTTTGATGGGGAAGGAAACCTAGTGGAAGAACCAATCGACACCATAGATGTCGATGCCCTGGATGTAGAAGATGTCACTCTAGACATACCTTCTAAGGGAACTGAATAGGGGCAACAAGCTGATCAGGGTGGTGAACAAGCTGTGGACACACAACAAGTAGCAAAAGAACAAGAAAAGAAAATAAAGAAGGATGAAGATGAGAAATAGAGAAAAGAGGAAGAGGAGAAATAGAAAGAAGAAGAAAAGAAGCAAGAAGATGACAGGAAAAAGAAAGAAGAAGAAGATAAGGAAGAAAAAAGAAAGGAGGAAGAATAGGAGAAGGATAAGAAGGAAGCAGAAGAGAAGAAGAATAAGGAAGTAGAAGAGAAGAAGAAGAAGGAAGAGGAAGAACAAAAGAAGAAGGAAGTGGAAGAGAAGAAGAAGAAGGAAGAGGAGGAACAAAAGAAGAAGGTAGAAGCAGAGCAGAAGCAAAAAGAAGAAGAAGACAACAAGAAAATGGAAGAGGAAGAGAAGAAATAGAGAGAGGAGAAAGAAAAGGAAGAGAAGGAGAAGAAAAAGAAGGAAGAAGTAGACAAGACCATTGAAGCAATGAAGACCATGTAGATGGAAACTCCCAAAGCAACCGGTAGCGAAGCCAAACCGGCTGCTATCTCGAGCCCCATTGATCTCCAATCTACAAGTGAGTTTGAGCTTATGCAGAGCATCAAGGTTGCCCAAGAGTGCCTTGAAGGCATTCGAAAGAAAAGAGAACAAGATATTATTCATTATGGGTAGCTCGTCCTCCCTAATTTAGGATATTCAGAGAGCCTTGATGGAGCAGTTTGAGATGACAAATCTTGGCTTCTGCACTATTTTTTTCACCCATAGGTTATTCAGTCTTCCAATGGGATTTCCATACTTCAATAGTAGTATTCTCTTGATATGCTTCACATATTTGACATGCTTACCTGCAAGCTTGCACCCACACCATTTTAGTCATGTGTTGTTTTGTGTGCCACTTGTTCTACACCTTCCATGGATCCTACCTTACACACTCAGATCTTTATTTTGTAGTTGGTCTTGTCTGTCAGTTCTCCCATGATCCTCATGAGAGCCATTGGTAAGAAACCAAACATATTTTGAGGTACATTTGGGGCACTACATAGTTTGGTGTTCACTATACTTTAGGATACCCTCACATTGTTGGCTTCACTACCTTAGATTCGGATGGTGATTCTCATGATTGAAAGTCTACTTTTGGCTTTGTTTTTTGCCTTGGTTCTGGCCCTATCACATGGTCTTGCAAGAAGCAGTCTGCTATTGCATTATCATCTATAGAGGCTAATTATCGAGCAGCGATGTTAGCTAGTCAGGAGGTTTTATGGCTTTGACAGTTGATGACTAAGTTTGGAATCTTTCCTGATAATCCCACTATTCTTTGGTGTGACAATCAGAGTGCCATTCACCATTCTCATAACCTAGTGGAGTACCAAAGGACTAAACACATTGAGCTTCACATGCACTTCATCAGATAGTTGATTCGGGATGGCTTTCTCATCTTGGAGTACATTCTTATAAAGGAGCAGGTTGCTGACATCTTCACTAAACCTTTGGCATCTTTTTGCTACCTTCAATTGTGCTCTATGCTTGGGGTGAAGGAAGTTGTCCTTGGGGGGTCTCACTGAGGCCTTCCTTCCTTCATGTTTTTTTTATAGAATTCCTTTCCCATCTCTTTTTGGAGTAGAGTTTTTTCCCATGTGGTTTTCTCTATTTCTCCATTTCATAGAGATTTGGTTGTGGTTGGGTACCTCACCAAACCTTGTTTCTGAGACCCAAATTTTCCTTCTTCAAGTAGTTGCATTTTGCTTTCTTGAATTTAGTTTTTTAGCTACTCCCTAGGTTAATCTTAAGGAGGGATGTTAGAGTTATCTTGTATTAGCTAATAATTATTTATTTAATTATTATTCTATTATACTCTACACTTAAGCTAAACTTAGGCATTTAATAATATTATAGGTATTTAATAAATATTCTAATTATTAAATACTCTTTATCCCTTAAGGGTTTCTTTAGGGTTTCACATCTTTAGGGTTTCATATTCTCCTTTCATAAGGATTGTATTGTAATTTTCTTTTATATTCCCTCTCTAAATGATAATATTTTTCTTCAGAGTCATTATTGTGTTTCTATCTCCAATCTTCTCTTGTGAGATATATTTTTCTTGTAGGTGCTCTTGGGATTTCAGAAGTTGTATTTTCTCAACTTCTTCACAGAGTAGTCACCTTTTCTCTCAAAATTGTAACCTCTTCCTCTATCTTTAGAGACACCTTATGAACAAATTTAACCATATTTAAATTGAGACCTATTGCCTCTATGATGGAAGTGTTTGCCACTCCCTTGACTAATAGACCCCCAAACAGTTGATCAACCTCATAGCTCATGCTAGGCCTCTTTGTAAATATATGCGAGCACCAAATAACTAATTGATCAAGATGATCATCAAACAGTACCCTTGAAAGAACCTTATCTCTTTGTGTCAGATCCATCGAGTCCAAATATTTGTCATGTCTCTTCCTTAACTCATAAAAAACAATGGTAGAGGAAATATCCCATCCTTTCAACAAGAGTATTCCACTTCTCTTCTTAATTTACCTTCCTACCTCTAGAGTCATAATAGAAAATTGTTCATTTGCAACTTTCAAGACTTCATCCTTCATTCTAAAACTTTCCTCATTTTCTAAATCACCAAAATTAATGCCTCTTCCCCTTTCAATTTTATTTTTAAACTTTCTTATGACATAATGCTTGAATTTTGTGGTATTTATAAAATCATATCACTCTTAAATTGATCACAAGAATTCAATCTCACATCTTCATTGAGATCTCCTCCTATTTTAAATGCATCAAGGGCCCATTCCTTAGAAGGATCTTGAATGGAGAACCCTATCCTTGTGTCAAATATGTGAGGTGGTAGGGAGTCATCTCCTTGGAATTTAAAACCTTAATAGGATTGGAATGAAATTTCCCTCCTTGGGGAAAGCATGTGTAATGGAGTGACAACCCTTAGGCTCTTTGGTCTTGGAAAAGAGGGCCACTAGAATATGATGCAATAATGGGCTTCTTCTTGGGTACCTCTATAAGCAACCTCTTTGTATTGGAGGGGTGTGATGATTGAAGGTGAAGAGAAACTATGGGAGGAGGCTCTTGAGGACTCCATGGAGGGGAAGTAGGGCCAATCAGGGAGCCAATTGATCGGGGGGATTCCACCCTTTCTTCCTCCACCACATGTACTGGAAGTGCAACATCCAAGTGGGGCCTCTCATGGGGTAGATGCATACTATCAACATCTAAATAAGAAGAAAATATTTTTCTCATCCTGGCTTCTAGAATCACTAGTGCTTCCCAAGAAGGAGAATATGAGTTATCCTCTTTTCTTATTATGTTTTCTTCGTAACAAATCTTTTACCATCTTTCTTTTCTTTTCAACACTTCCTCATAATCCACTCCATTTCTTATGATGCCTTCATCATCCTCTTCATCCCATTGATGTTATTGTATCTTGGCTTTGCCAAGCCCCTTGACAAGCCATTTAGAATCATATAACTTATAATTAGGTAGGGGGGGCCTATACCTATTTAGCATAGAGTCAAGGATGTCATATACTTTTCTATTCATAAAATGATACATCCCAATCACAACTTATGATGGGATCATTGACCCTTTCTTATCTAACTCCCCTACAAAGGACTTATCTTCTTCAACTAGCTGATACATTATTTCTAAGAAGGCTACCTTATCTTAAATAGTAATAGGTAAAAATCTAGGGGTAACAGGACTACCAAAAATTCTTATAATGGTCTGGTGCATAAAATAGAACCATGACCCCCAATTGTGAGTGATTACTAGTTCATGCTTAAGGTCCTTGGGCCTAAGAAATTCCTTAGCCTCTTGGGTTAGACCCCACCTAAATTTCTTCTGCAAAAGACTCAAAAACTTTTCTTACAAAGAAATTTTCAAAAACTAAATAATTTGACTCATTCATATGTGTGCCACAAATATAGGTCCATTAATGAACCACAAGTTGTTCTCCTTTAGCCATGGTTACAATTTGCAAACTAGGATGCCATATCTTAAGACACTTGTATAGAAATATATGCATCAAGAGAGAATAATACCTAAAGATTGTTAACTTTCACATTTTAAAATCACATAGGGCATTATGCAATCCCTGAGCTACCACAAAAGCATAGTCAAAATTCTTGTTGATATCCGTACTCTAAATATCTATACAAACCATCAACATCTAGCTTGGAATCAATTCCTTTGCATCTATAGCACAAACTTGACATAAAGAATAGTATGTGTATAAAAAGTAGTTTATATATAAGTCTATGTTGTAACGGGTAGTCTCTTTGATGTCAGTTTTCTATCATCCCCCTTTACATGTGGAGGCTTAAATGATGCCAATTTTATCCTATATAAGAGCTCATTCTTCTTATATTCTATATATAGCCCTTGTGGATCAATAACCCAATCTATGTTAGGGTTGAGCATGAACTCTGTGTTGATGACATCTGTGGTGATCTATATTAATCTACCACATTCACTAGACACAATCTCCCTAGTATCAGGCTTGTAATTTGCAGCGATTGTAGGAACCAATTCAGTATTTACATAGACATTTGGCATCACAAGTCTTTCCAAATTGTAATTCCATACATTGGGCACTGGAACTCTATCCTTCTTCTTATTATAGCCTCTCATCCATAGACTAAAACCTAATGGTGGGATCAGTGCATCCTTGATACCTGTAGTCCAGTCAAAAATGAATTCATTTAGCCTAGACCCCAACTTTGATCTCTTTGGTGTCTAAATAGATCCAAGAGGATGGATAATAATCTCCTCAGAAAATTTTGTCTTTCCTAGACTAGAGAACTCTGCTATTTCTAGGGTTAGGGTTTTACAAGAAAATGAAACGATGAGAAAAAGGCTTCAAAATTTAGCTTAGGATAAATTCTTTGTACTCATTCAACTATAAGAAATTGAGAAGTTGGCATTAAATATAAGAAAGCTAGAGAATGCAATGAAAGTGCAGTCAACAATTATTTCTTAGAAACCCTAATTATGATAGCGAAGAGGCTTGGAACAATTACAGAATATCTAGAGCATTGTAACTTAGAAATAGAATAAGATTAGTGCAAATATAGCTAAAAATTATTGATCACAATTGGTAAAATAGATTAATTAACTATGGGTATGTATGAAGATATGATGGTAGGAGATAATTGTTGTAATTCTTATTTAAATGTTAGGGCCCTTATTGGTATTATGGATGACTTCGTAATGTGTTGCATTGGTTTTGTCTGATGTCAACACTTATCTTTTTGGAGGTCTACATTGTTGGTTTGGCACTCTAGTTATATTGGTTTGTTGTTGAACCGACACATTGTGGTCTTGACATGGTTATAGGCTTATGCACAATCACCGACATATGCTTCACCAACAGGATATATTGTTCACCGGCAATGATGATAACTTGTTATCATCTGGAGATCATTTGGTTATGTCAAAGACATGGATTGGATGTTTGGATTTGATGTTTTTATTATTGGTCTAATTGAGTTGACATATTTGCCTTTGCCGATAGATAGGTCCAGGTTATGCACTGGTACAAGATATCATGTTCCAGATCAGCACGACACATTTTGGAAACGGTTTATGGATTCAATAATATGTAAATGTATTGAGGCTAACATATTGTATCACATCAAGACTTATTTTGTAATTGACTTAAATATAATATCTCTAGGGAGCTGACCTCATGTTAAGGTCTTAGGTTTTGTATAAATAAATGTAATATATCATTTGTGAGATGTAAAAAATGTGTATGTGTGAATATTGAAGATCGTATAAATAGATCCTTGTGAGAATCATGCACACATTATCTAGAGGTTGAAGGAAGGTTATGAAGGTGTTTGTCAGAGCTTAAAACCAGTACTCAATCCATCATTGTAGATACTATTTTGAAGCAGTACATTATTATTGGATTTAACCATCCAATTGTAGTCAGTGTGACTCCTATTTTGTGTTTGAGTAGTGAGCTCTAGGGAGTTGACATTTCTGCATGTGCAGACCCCATTTGTGTACACTTACTATCTGCAGTAGTATCAGCTGATTGTGGGTAAGGTTTCCCACCTTGGTTTTTCCCCTTATAGGTTTTCCACATTAAAATCTCTGTGTCATGTGTTGTGTATGTTTTTTTCCTTTCTGTTTCATGCATTAAGTTATATCGGTATTGCTATAACAGTTAATGTATTTTATTGGCATTAAAGTTTGTTTTACCAGCATTGAGTTTTAAGTTAGAGTAATTTTTTTTGGGTTATAATTTATTGACAACTGGTTCACAACTTATTCACCCCCCCTCTTAGTTGTCCTTCCTGATTCCTAACAATTGGTAACAGAGCTAAGTCCTCTTTTTGCAGAACCATAATAGCTTGAGGAGATCCTATTGTAGCAAATATTTTCAAGAAGGATAGTCCTAAACTTTATGGAACTAATTATGTTATATGGAAGATCATAATGGAAACACGTCTGAACTACATTGGAAGAGATATATGGGATGTTACTAAGTCATAGGGAGATACTCAGGAATTGGCTCAATTTGTGTGTTTGAAATTGATTTAGCTTGCAAGTTCCCTCAAATGTAATTGTTGAAGGTTTTTTCACTTTTTTAGGTACTATTTCTTTGATTTATTTCCTTCTCTAAGATCCAGACCAACCTTAAGATCTTCCTACCATGTCAGTTCTTGTTTTCACTCAAACTTGCTCTTAAGTCTCACAAAAATGAAACTTAGCTTCTTAGTTCCAAACACTAAGATCAATCACCAAGAGTTTTAGGAGGTTTAGGACATTATCTAACATCCTCTTAGGCTTAATTCAACTTGGTTTGATGGTCTTTCAATTTTTCTTCTTACCCGATTTGAGAAAAAGCTCAAAACAGGGCTACAAGAAAACAGCCCCAATTAGCCCTTCAAACCTGCTAAATTGCTTATAACTCCACAAACTGCCAAAACACCTCATGGAAATTTTACATTTATGGATACCCTTTATTGAGATATTTCAAATTTGTGCTATGAGAAGGTCTGAAAAGACCGTACAACTGCTATCCTATAAATGTGCCTAAAAACAAGGGTTTTCAAGGGTTTTGAGTCTTCAAACTCCTTATCACCATTCCAAACTCTTCTTCCGACCACCAAATATTTTTAGAATGTCTCTACCATCATTATTAATCCCTTCCACTTTGTTCCTTGCAAGAATAATGAAAAACACTTGATGTGCAACCAATTTTGAAGAGGAAAAGTGCTAAAAAACCATTGTATTTCAATACTTTGGCTGCTCAAAATGCATTTCTCAACTAATTATTCATTGGAACAGTCTTACATATGGCTTAAAAGATCCAATAAAAATTTATTCCACCTTGGGAAACCAAAATATGGTTCACTTGGTGTGGGTTTGTAGAGCAACTTTATTTTCACCATGAAAGTTCACTAGTTGGGCTATGGGAGCTCGCCTAGTTAGCAACAAAAACCACTTGCTTTGCCATTGCCAATAAAAAAAAACTTGTATGTACAAGAAGGATATGTACAAAAACTTTACTCTTATAGGCAATGGAGAAAGAGCCAAATAAAATCAAGTTGTTTCCATTATTGAAGCCAAACCCTTACTCAACTGAGAACAGGGCAAAAGCAAATTTTTTTTGCTACAATGCTAAACATCCACACCAGAACACAAACCTAGATGAGAAATTTTTAAAACAACATGGAATAACTTCCCAAATGAAAATAGTACAGCCAAATTCTCAGGAAGTAGGGATTGCTATACCATTTGGAGCAAAAAAGTGTAAGAAAAATGACAAAATCTTGAGTTTTTGTATTGAAATCTTCTTTTCTTTGAATGAAAACCTAATAAAAAATTTCATGAGGCTTTAAATAGACACTCACCATCTAAATAACTCCCATTTATGGACCAATAACCACCTTTTTCTTTATTTTTATAATTGTCAAAATGTTGCTTGATAACTTTGACAATTTTTAGTACAATGAGCATTTTTTACTTGTGAGCCAAATAGATTTAAATCCATGATGTGAAATGGTTTAATATAGCCACAAAAATATATTTCAATTCCTAAAAAGGCTTTATAATGCATTTTAACCATTTTTCCACATTTTGCACATTCTAGGCTTACAAAGCATAAAATGTCAAAAATAGACCAAAAACTTAACAAACAGAAAAACTAAGACACAAAGGACACTTAAAAACACTAAAAACACCCTTTGGAAATACAAAAATTCCATTATTAAATTGAGACTAACATAGGCCATTTCAAACCAAAATTTGATGAAGTGCTCCATGAGCTTCACTAGTTGCTCCTGCATCATACTCCCTCAAAGACAAAGAAGTCAAGTGATGCAGTTTGGAACCAATGAGAGATCAATTCCAGACTAAATAAAGTTTGATTCACATACACAAGTAGCCTCAAAGTTTGGTTTTTTCCTCCACTTGATCAAATACTCCATATAGACTTGGTGTCGGGTCATTTTTAGAATCCTAGAATCAAAAACTTTTTCAGCTTGAGGCATGGGTGTAGAAGGAAGAGGAAAGTCTGAAAGTGATTGGTGAACATTTTAAACTCTCTCATCCTCTTTGTGAAGCTTCCCTTTATATGCAACCAAATATGCAATATTGAAGATATGAGACAATGCAACATCATTAGCCAAATCAATCTTATAAGCATTAGTGCCATACATAGCCAAAACTTTACAAGGACCTATTCTCCTGATTTGGAGTTTGCTTGAAATTATTTTTTGAAGAGTTTTGTTTTTTCATCCACTTGATAAAATGCTCCATATATACTTGGTGCTGAGTCTTTTTTAGAATCCTAGAATCCAAAAAAATTTCAGCTTGAGGCATGGGTGTAGAAGGAAGAGGCAGGTTTGAAAGTGATTGGTGAACATCTATAACTCTCTCATCCTTGTTGGGAAGCTTCCCTTTGTATGCAACTAAATATGCAATATTGAAGATAGAAGACAATGCAACATCAGTAGGCAAATAAATCTTATAAGCATTAGAGCCATACTTAGCCAAAACTTTACAAGGACCTATTTCCCTCATTTGGAGTTTGCTTGGAATTCCTTTTTGAAGTCTGGACTTATT
The DNA here is from genome assembly GCF_030272615.1 of Cryptomeria japonica. Taxonomy (NCBI): domain Eukaryota; kingdom Viridiplantae; phylum Streptophyta; class Pinopsida; order Cupressales; family Cupressaceae; genus Cryptomeria; species Cryptomeria japonica. The sequence goes on from NC_081409.1 coordinate 818,045,585, forward strand.
CAAGTGCACCATCACCCAAGTAACCAACTAAAAATTGTACATCTTTCCTTGTTGCATCAACTCTAGCTTTGAGCTTTTGTGAAGCATCTTGGAGAGCTTGCTTTGCTTGATCATGAACCTCCTTCATAGACTGAGCTACATCATCAACTTGACCACTTATTTGCTGCACATTACCAAGGTTTCTTGACTCCATAACACCCCTTCGGTGCATAACATACACTATCTCAAAAGGACTCTTGCCAGTAGACTTGTTGACACTGTCATTGTAGGCAAACTCTTCTTGGTGAAGAATCTAATCCCAACTATGTCCATACTCTTTTGTTAAACACCTTAAGAGGTTACCAAGTGTTTGATTGACCACCTTTGTTTGGCCATCAGTTTGGGGATGATAGGTTGAAGCAAAAGACAAGTTAGTACCCAATCTTTTCCAAAGAGTTTTCAAAAAATGTCCAAGGAATTTGACATCTCTATCTGAAACAATACTAATAGGAAAACAATGGATTCAAATAACCTCTTTGAAAAAAAAATGTGCAATGTGACTAGCATCATGAGTAGTTCTGCAAGGAACAAAATGTGCCATTTTACTGAATCTATCAACAACAACAAAAATGCTATCAAAACCAAGCTTTGTTTTGGGTAAACCAACCACAAAATCCATACTCACATATTTCCTTGGCTTTGTAGGAATGGGTAATGACTGATAAAGACCATCACTGGTAGATGTGCCTTTTTCCTTTTGACAAACCATACACTGCTCAACATACCTCCCGATATCCCTTTGCATTCTTGGCCAATAGTAGAAACATTGCACAAGTTCCAATGTCTTGTTTAGACCAAGATGACCACTCAAACACCCATTGTGCTTCTCTTGGACCAAATTTTCCCTCATTGAGCCTTTGGTAACACACAATTGTCCACCTCTAAACAAAAAACTATTTTGCAAGGTAAAGTCAACATATTCACTATGAAAATGGTTTTGAAATTCTTGACAATCCTTGTAAATAGCTGCAAAATCTTCATCATTTGGATACAAATCCTTGAAGCGATCAACTCCAATACTCTGAATCTGCACTTCTTAAACTGTTAGTAGCCTTCTACTCAAACCATCTACTACTTTATTACGTTGTCCCTTCTTATGCTTAATGGAAAACGTATATGATTTTAAGTACTCAACCCATTTAACATGTCTATGACTCAACTTATCTTGTGAATTCAAAAAACTAAGAGCTTGATTATCTATGTAAACAAAAAACTCTTTGGGTAGAAAATAGTGCCTCCATTTTTGAGGAGCTTAGACAAGAGCATACAATTCAAGATCATATGATAAATACTTATTTTTTGCATCATTGAGCTTTTCACGAATGAAAGCTACTGGTCTATTATCTTGACTCAAAACAATACCAACTACTATGTTACTTGCATCACATTCAATAGTGAACAACTTATCAAAACTAGGAAGAATGAGTACTGGTTGTGTAGCTACCTTTTGTTTCAAGAGTTCAAACCCCTTATTAGCTTCTTTGGTCCATTGAAACCTTTCCTTGATTCCACCTTTATTAGTATCTAGCATAGGTGCACAAATCTCACCGAATCCCCTTCTAAACCTCCTATAGAACTGTGCCAAACCATGAAAGATTCACACTTCACTTACTGTTCTTGGTGTTGGCCAATTGGTGATGGCTTTCACCTTTGATGTGTCCATTTTAAAGTCTCCACCTGAAACTAAAAAACCAAAATAGACTAGTTCTTGCTTCATAAATTCAAACTTCTGCAATTTTATTATTAGTTGCTCATCATAAAATTGTTGCAATACAAATTTAAGATGCTTTAGATGTTCATCTTTCATTTTATTGAAAATCAAGATATCATCTAAGTATACAACAACAAAGTTACCAATAAAATCTATAATCACTTCATTCTTGAGTCTCATGAATGTACTAGGAGCATTAGTGAGACCAAGTGGCATAACAAGCCACTCATAAAGTCCTTCATTAGTTTTGAAGATTGTTTTCCAATCATCACCTTCCTTTATCTTGATCTGGTGGTAACCACTCTTGAGATAAATATTTGTGAAAAACTTTGGACCTCCAAAGCAATCCATCAAATCTTCAATCCTTGGGATAGGGAATCTATATCTGAGAGTGATTTTGTTAATGGCTCTTGAATCTATGCATAGTTTCCATGTTCCTCCTTTCTTTGGTGCTAACACTATAGGTATGACACAAGGACTTATGCTCTTCCTTATCAAACCTTGATCTAACAACTCTTGTATTTGTCTAGCCACTTCTTTATTCTATTCTAGGGTCATCCTATAGGCTACTTTGCTGGGTAATGAAGCTCTAGGAATGAAGTCAATTTGATGGTTTATGGATCTAGTAAATGGTAGGGTTGTTGGTGCTCCATCACTTATGATTTCTTTAAAGTTGTCTTGTATTTTCTGCACTTCATGAGGGATTTGAACCTCCTTTTCTTTCTTTTCTTCCTTTGGTTTCACTATGAGAGCAAATCTCACTCCTTCACCCTCTTCAAGAGTGTTTATGAACTCTTTTTTACTCACCAACAAGGCATTTTGGTTTTTGGATTTGCTGCCCTCTCCTTCATCATTCAAGGACTAAATTTTATATGTGACTCCATCTTTTTGAAAAGAATAAGAGTTCTTCTCACCATTATGAATGGCTTTTCTATCAAAGTACAATGACCTACCCAGAAGTAGGTGGCAAGCATCCATTGGGAGTATATCACATAGGATTTTATCCTTATAACCCCCTATGGTGAACTAAACCCAAGCTTGTTCATTCGCCACCACACGATGCTCCTTGTTGAGCCAAGTGACCTTATATGGACTACTATGTGGAACTCTCTCCAATTTCAGTTTATTTGCTTCTTCCTCTAACACAATATTGTCTGTAGACCCTGGATCTATCACCACTCTGCAAACTTTACCCATGATCTTACACTTGATTCTAAATAAAGATCTTCTTTGAGTTGGTTCCTCTTTGTTTGGCTCCTTTATCAAGACTCTTCTCATCATTAAACTTTCCCCATCTTCTAAAGCTAAACTCACTTCTTGTATCTTACCGCTTGCTACATCTTCTTGTACATATGTCACTCTTCTTTCACCTCCTTGAGATGAAGAAGATTTATCAGGGCATCTATAGGCGGGATGACCCAACGTTTGGTAATTGTAACACTTCATGGTGGAGAAGTAGGACCCTCTTCCTAGTCCACTAGATCTACCTCTTCCAGGGTTGCTAGACCCCCTTCCTCTATAGCTGGTCTTGCTATTAGAATCCCCACTTTGCTCTATAAGTTTGGAATCTCCTTGGGACCTTTGATCAGCTCCTCTTCCACAAAAATTTCCTATGTGGCCTCTACCATCTCTTCCCCTACCTATGCCTTTGTTTCTTTGTTCTTACTTCTTACTTTTCTCTTCCACTTTGAGTGCCAGTTGGTAGCACTTCTGCACTATATTGGGACACAACAAACTCAACTCTACTTGTATATTCCATCTCAAGCCATTGACATATCATGCAACTCTTATGTTCTCATCTTCCACAACCTTTGACCTCAAACATAGTCTTTGAAACTCTTCGGTATAGCTTCTCACATCTAAATCCTTTTGCATCAAATTATGCCTCTTCTTATTTAGTTGGATTTCATAATCATCTGGTATGTAGGTTTTCTTGACCTTAGATACCATTGCTTTCCAGGTTGCTATAGGTTATTTCCCCTCTTTTTCTCTCTCAGCTTGAATGAACCTCTACCATGTTAAGGCAGCCCCTCTCAACCTAGACTTAGTTACCTTCACCTTCTGGGCTTCTATCACCCCATCACATTCAAAGTGATTCTCCAGGCCTTCAATCCACTCCATGACTTAATCTAGATCCATCTTACCACTAAAAAGAGCTACACCTTCTAAGTTTTTTCCACTAAATGCTTTCAAAGCCTTCAATAAAGGTTCTTGTTCAAGAACATGGTCAGGTATAGGGATCTCATCTCCTAATGCTACCAATTTTCCCTTAGCGTCCACCTTATCATTCACTTCTCTAGTCCTGACCTCTACAGAAACTAGTTTTATCTCTAGCTGCTCCAAGCTCTCCCTTAGTGCTCTATTTTCCTATTCTTGGTATTACCTTCTTAGGTAACTTATAATTGTTCACCACCTTGGAACTACTCACTTCTACCCAAGATTTACATCTTGCTCTCATACCACTATGATAGGAAGATACTCAAGAATTGGCTCAATTTGTGTGTTTGCAATCAATATGGCTTCCAAGTTCCCTCAAAGGTAATTGTTGAAGGTTTTTTCACTTATTTAGGTAGTCTTTATTTGATTTATTTCCTTCTCTAAGATTCAAATCAAACTTGAGATCTTCCTACCATGTTAGTTCTTGTTTTCACTCAAACTTGCTCTCAAGTCTCACAAAAATGAAACTTAGCTTCTTAGCTCCAAACACTAAGATCACTCACCAAGAGTTGCAGAAGGTTTAGGAAATTTTCTAACATCCTCATAGGCTTATTTCAACTTGGTTTGATGGTCTTTCAATTTGTCTTCTTACTCAATTTGAGGAAAAGCTCAAAATAGCGCTACAAGAAAAGAACCCCAATTAGCCCTCCAAAACTGCTAAAATGCTTATAACTCCACAAACTGCCAAAACACCTCATAAAAAATTTGCATTTATGGATACTGTGTGTGTGAAAAGTGGTATGAGAATCTGTATCTGCAAGACACAACACTTCAATCAAGTCATTACATGCATGGTTAATCAGATATAATAAATGAATAAATAAACCATAACAAATCGACCCATTGCCTTCTAAAAGATGCGAGTATAAGATTGCTCTCAGATTATTAGCAATACCAATGACTAGACAACATCAAGACGAAGGATTTTATCTATATGAACATGATGAATGCTAGATGGATGCAATATTAATCTAACAACATTTTTTCAATATTAAACTAAATGATTTAATCAATATAAAATAATTAATATGCAATATATCAATGAAATCCTAGAGCAAAAATAGTATAAGAACAATATATTCTCCAGCCTCTCTTTGAATGAGAGATGGGCCTGAATTTATAGAAAATTCAGAAAGATACCAACGGTTGAGATCAAATGATGATGAGCGGTCAAGATTTTCCAAGAGGAAGCACAATCCAGGTGAATTGATGTGATTGGATGCTTTTCTCAGTTTTAAAGGAAATTGAACTAAAAATAAGATTAAATCAAGAAAAAACTGATTTAAAGGAAATTGAACTAAAATTAAGATTAAAATCAGGAAAAAACTGATTTATTCTCTATTTCATTCAATTTTAATATTTAATTGTTTTAATTCTTTTCTTTGAGATTATCTATCAATTTTTAATTTGTTTTTTTCAAGATTATCTCCAATTGATTTCTTTTCTCAAATTTTAATTCTTTTTTGTCAATTAATTCTTTTTTTGATTTATTTCCATTTTTGAAGATTTGTGCTCAATTGATTTATTTAATTGAATTAATTCCTTTTTCTTGATTTGTTTCCTTTTTTGAAGATTTATGGCAATTTGATTCATTTAATTAAATGAATTCCTCTTTCTTGATGTGTTTCCTTTTTTGAAGATTTATGGCAAATTGCTTTATTTAATTAAATATGCTAAGATATTTAATTAAAATAAATAAGATAATTGTTTAAAATGATTTACTTGGAATGATTTAATTAATTAAATAAATATTTAATTAATATTGAGTGATTGATTTGCCATGTGACATTTGATGATTTTAGAATTAATTGTGTGCTCAAGATTTATTTAATTGCCTTTGGTTAGGACCTTGGTGATGTTGTCGAGATTAGGGGCCTATGGTTTAGATGACCATTTTTAGGGTATTACAGATACCCTTTATGGAGATATTTCAAATTTGTGCTATGAGGGGGTCTGATAGGACTGTACAACTATTGTCTTGTAAATGTGCCTAAAAACAAGGGTTTTCAAGGGTTTTGAGTCTTCAAACTCCTTATCACCATTCCAGACTCTTCTTTAGACAACCAAATATTTTGAGAAGGCTTGTACCATCATTATGAATCCTTACAACTTCCTTCCCTACAATAATAAATACAAATACTTGATGTGAAACCAAGTTTCAAGAGGAAAAGTACTAAAAAAACATTGTATTTTAATACTTTGTCTGTTCATAATGCATTTCTCAACTAATTATTCATTGGAAAACTCTTCCTTTTGGATTAAAAGCTCTTCTACAACTTAATTCCACCTTAGGAAACCAAAATAAGGTTTACTTGGTGTGGGTTTGTAGAGCAACTTTGTTTTCACCATGAAAGTTCACTAGCCAGGCTATGGGAGCTCGCCTAGTTAGCAACAAAAACCACTTTATTTTCCATTGCCAATAAAAAAAAAAATTTATGTAAAAGAAGGATATGTACAACAACTTAACTCTTAGAGGCCATGGAGAAAGAGCCAAATAAAATCAAGTTGCTTCCATTATTGAGGCCAAACCCTTACTCAACCGAGAACAGGGCAAAAGCAATTTTTTTTTGCTACAATTCTAAAACTCTACACCAGAACACAAACCTAGGTGATAAATATTTAACACAACATGTCACAACTGATCAAATGAAAATAGTACAACCAAATTCTAAAGAAGTATGGACTACTATACCATTTGGAGCAAAATAGTGTAAGAAAAATGACCAAATCTTGAGTTTTTGTATTGAAATATTCTTTTCTTTAAATACCAACCTAATACAAAGTTTTGTGAGGCTTTTAAAAGACACTCACAACCCAAATCATTCCCAGGTATGGACCAATAACCACCTATTACGATTCCACCTTGATGTGAAGGCTCTTATCACAGACACCCAGCTAATTTAGATGTTTCCAGATCATTGGGATCATTCCTTCGAGCAGCAAACAAGAAAATATTATGTCCCCAATCCTTGCTCCTCTTAGTCAAGATAGACTTCCTCGAGTTACTCAAAGGGATAATAATCGAAAACCATAATAAAAGACAGCACACAAATACAATTTTCATGCATAGCTCAAATAGTTTAGTGATTGTTTTCCATTATGTTGTTTTGCTTGTTAATTCAGTGATAAAACTCTTTAGTAGTCAGGAGATAGGTAACTGACTCGGAGTGGATGACTAGGTTTCACTAACGTAAGGTTGACTTGGTTGATACTTCTTAGGACATATAATGTGCTCTATGGATTACCTAAGACTAGGACATTTATTGATTTCAAGCCATGAGGGTTCCAACGAACCAGGATGTCACAAAAGTGACTGAAATATGTACAAGCGAAAGAAAATATGCAGGAAAGCAAGAATGCCAACATTGCATTGATAGATGGAGCGCTTGAGTACAGGAGGTGCCTGTTTACCAGGTTTTCACCTACTTGGAAGAGATTCTTTTTTTTTTTTTTGACCAAGGTGCCTATTTACTAGGTTTTCACCAGGGCATTTTCTTTCTTTTTTTCTTTTTTTTTCTTTTTTTTTTTCTTTTTTTTTTTTTGAATTTCTTTAGGACTTTTTCTGATTTTTATGATTTCTTCAAGACATTTTCTGATTTTTAGGATTTCTTCAGGACATTTTTTTGATTTTTAGGATTTCTTCAGGACATTTTCTGATTTTTAGGATTTCTTCAGGAGATTTTCCGCTGTAAAAGCTGCTGGAACAGAGAATATCTAGGTGAAGAATTTCTTCAGATGGATGGTGTTAATCGGTTCACGGAACTATTCTCCTTCTGATGTTGAGAGTTGATAGGCACCAGAGCCGAAAGCTGCAGTGATGATATAGGGACCCAACCAGTTGGGTTCAAACTTCCCTTTGTTATCTCGAAACTGTTGATTTTTAGGATTCTCTCTGAGAACTAAGTCACCAACCTAAAATTCTCAGTGTCGAACTTTCTTGTTATATCCTCTGGACATTCTCTTTTGATACACTCTGAGATGATCAAATGCCACTTGTCGATGCTCATCCAGCAATTCAAGCTCTTGCAATCTAGATATTCTATAGTCTTCATCAGTAACAAGACCTTGCAAGGAAACTCTTAGAGATGGTATTTCTACTTCAATGGGTAATACTGCTTCGGACCCCAAAGAAAAAGGTGTAGCCCCAGTAGGTGTTCTGATACTTGTTCTATAAGCCCACAGTGCAGGATTGAACTGCAGATGCCAATCCTTCCCAGATTTGTTCGCTGTTCTGTGCAAGATAGTCAGTAGGTTTTTGTTAGATGCCTCTGCTTGTCCATTACCTTGAGGGTAATATACTGAGCACCAGTGTTGTTTGATTTTAAACTTCTCACAAAGTTCATCTAGATATTTGTTCTTAAACTGTCCTCCATTGTCTGTTATAATTGATGAAGGTATACCATACCTGCAGATGATATAGTTAAGAATAAATAGAGCTACTTGTTTTCCTGTTGCCTTGATGAGTGGAACTGCTTCTACCCACTTAGTGAAGTACTCAGTGGCAGTGATAATAAATTTATGTCCATTAGATGATGCAGGATATATTTGGCCTATTAGATCAAACGCCCACTGTTGGAAGGGCCAGTGCGTTACAAATGGTATAAGATCCCTTGCAGGAGTGTGGATAAGGTGCCCATGTAACTGACACTTTTCACAGGTTTTAGCAAATTTTATGGCTTGCTTCTCTATGTTTGGCCAGTAGTATCTAGCCCTTAGTAGTTTTTGCGCTAAATTTAGACCGTTTGAATGAGATCCACAAACACCTTCATGAACTTTGGATAATGCGCATTGGGACTCCTCAGTTTCTAGACATCTAAACAAAGTATTATCTAAACCTCGCCTGAATAAGTCATTAGCAATGATGACGTATCGAGACGCATTTTGGATTAGGTTTCTTTTTTCATTTCGAGAAAGATTGGTAGGGACAACTTGGTCACGTAGGTAAGAGTAAATGTAACTATAACGAGATGAGTCATGTCCAATAATAGAACAGACTACCTAGGACTCGAGAGAATCATAGGCAGGGTAATGTAACTCTTCCACTAGGAATTCAAAGCGAAAATTAGACTCTTGTAGCTATGGTATAGATGCCAAAGTGGCCATTGCATCTGCCACTCTATTTGTTGTTCTGGGTATCTGCTGAAATGATATGGAGGTGAAATATTTCTTGAGGTCATCCACCATCCTCTTGTAAGGCATCAGTTTCTCATCTTTCGTCTGATATAGGTCATTAATCTGGTTGATAATGAGTTGAGAATCTCCATAGATGTGTAATTCCATGATCTTCCACTCGATGGCCAACTTGGTCCCATTTACCAAAGCTTCATACTCTGCAATATTGTTTGTGCAAGGGAAGAGAAGTTTGTAAGCTTTTGGAATTGAGTATTTCTGGGGAGTAATAAATAGTATCCCGGCACCAGAGACATGTTGAGTAAAAGACCCATCAAAGAACATCTTCCATGATTGTTCAGTAAGGTGCATGATTGATTCATCTAGGAATTCTATATGCAGGGGTTGATCATCTTCAAGTGGAGCTTTAGCAAGTTGGTCTGCGATAACCTGTCCTTTGATAGTTGTACGCTCTACATATTCAATGTCAAATTCTGTAAGGACCATGACCCATTTGACCAGTCTTCCTATAAGCGTTGCTTTACTGAGAAGGTACTTAAGTGGATCAATCTTGGCTACTAGCTTAATAGAATGTGCCAACATATAGTGCCTTAGTTTTTGTGATGCAAAGACTAATGCTAAGCATGCTTTTTCTATTATAGTGTAATTCATTTCATATGACACCAATGTTCGGCTGATGTAATAGATAGCTCGTTCCTTTTTATTGTCATCTTGCTGTGCCAGAAGTGCCCCCAGTGAAGTACCTATAGCTGATATGTACAGGATCAGTGGCTTACCTTGAATCGGTGGCATTAATATGGGTGGATTAGAAAGATATTCTTTGATTTGTTGTAAATGTAGTTCACAATCTTTATCTTAGTTGTATTGAATCCCTTTCCTTAATACCTTCATGAAGGGTTGAGCCTTGTCAGCTAGCTAAGATATAAAATGCCTTATGGACTGAAGATGACCTTGTAGACTTCTCATCTGACTGATATTCTTGGGTGGAGGCATATCCATTATAGCTTGGACCTTTTCAAGATCAACCTCAATTCCCTTTTTTGAAATTATGTAACCAAGTAATTTTCCTAATGTGACTCCAAATGCACACTTTTTTGGATTTAAGCGGAGCTTGAATCTTTCCATTCGATCTAATATGAGGCCTAGCTCTTGAATATGTGTAGATCTCTTCATAGTTTTTACCAGGGTGTCATCTACATAATCTTCTATGTTTTTATGCATCATATCATGGAAAATAGTGGTTAGTGCTCTTTGGTAAGTTGCTCTTGCGTTCTTTAGACCAAATGGCATAACATTCCAGTAGAAGGTTCCCCACGCACATGTGAAGGCTATCTTCTCTTGATCCTCAGGTGCTATCTTGATCTGATTGTAACCAGAGAATCCATCCATTAATGAATACATCTCATATCCAGCAGTCATATCTACTATCATGTCAATGTTGGGCAATGGAAAATCATTTTTTGGACATGCCTTGTTGAGATCCCTGAAATCTATGCAAACTCTAATAGATTTGTCTGCTTTTGATACAGGTACTATGTTGGATATCCATTTTGTGTAGTCTATAGCTCTGATAAATCTAGCTTTTAGCAATTTCTCTAGTTCAGCCTTGACTAGTAGTGCCACATGAGGATGCATTTTTTGGAGTTTTTGTTTGACTGGTTTAACTCCTGGTATAATAGAGAGATGATGCATGATGAGATCAGGATCTAGTCCTGGCATATCTGAGTATGTCCATGCAAAGTTAATCTTCTTTTCTAAAAATAGATTGGTGAAATCTTTTAACTCTTTTGCTGACAGTGATTGGGCTAAATGAATGACATGCAATATCTCTTGACTCCCAATGTTCATTGGCTGAGTTGGTTCAATCAATATGGAAGATCTCTCCTGGAAGTGGCTTGGCAGTATATCAAGTACCTCACCTTTAGGTGCCTCATAGAGGTTTTCACCTTTGGGTATGTCCTTTATTTTCTCTTTTTTAGAGTCTGACACCGCCACAATGTGGTTTTCTCTATTAGATCTTTTATTCTTATTTTTCTTGTTTTTGCGACTAAGATACTTGATATTCACTTCAGTCATGTTTTCATTTTGTTCGCTGGTAGAAGAGTACATGGGTTCAACTGCATTGAGATAGTAGGCTAGTGTATAGTCATTGGCAAAAATAGGCACGTTCAAGGGTTGGTTATAAAGAGTATTATCAATCAATTCTGGATGTATTAAGGATAAGGTTGGTACAGGCTCAAGGAAGTTCACAGTACTATCATCATTGTTTCGAACTGACCAGTCGAGTTCCAGAATACTACCTTGCATATGTGTCTCAAGACCAGGAAGAGTTATGACACGATTATCATCATTCATGTTAGTATTTATTGGACCTAACTCAACCGACCTACTTCTAGCATCGTCGTGTACTTCATACTAGGCTACATACCATGGTATAACAGTAGACAATATTTCATTATTCATGATAGAGTAGTCATAATGTGTTGTTGAATAGTTGTTGTCATATATAGAGCTCTTGTCTGAGCCATTAGAGTCATAGTATGGAGTTGCTGACTCATCTTCAAGTGGTTTAGTGAAGGTATATATAGTATCAACACCCACATCCTTGATGTTGCAAGTTCCTTCTTGATTTGGTTCATTGATTGCTTGCATTTGACACACTTGTGGATATGACTTTGACGATTCTGTTAAGCCCTGTCATCTATTCCATTCAACTTCTCTTGGATTGATGACTGGTTCTCTTGCTCTAGCTTCTAGTTCTTCTTGTGTGATTCCGTACTTGATTTGTCCTGTCTCATTAGGATAATTTGTAAGTGAAGGACTTGCTTGTGTCCTTTCTTTCTTCAGTTGTCGGTCATAGTCTTCTTGTCATTTTAATCTAATTTCTTCTATTTCCTTTTGCATTCTTAGGCATATCATCTCTTTTGCGTCATCTACGGTATCCCTGAGTTCTTCAAGTGTTTCTATAGTAGATGTATCTGAGATGTGATCTAGACCCCATTCATACTCATTTGAATCAGTTTCTGAGTCATCTACCTGTTGTCTGCCAGTATATGTGACCGGAATGTTCAGTGGTGCAAACAATTCTCTGATTCTATATATTTCATCTCTCATATTCTCTGGAGCGTCTACTTCATGTGGTATCATAGCTGATACAACTGGAACTTGATTACCATCTATTTCCTTTCCCTAGGTGGGTAATTCTTTTTGTTCACCATCACATTCCTCTTGAGTTTGTTGAGTATTAATTTCTTGTGTTGTTAGAGGTAGTACCTTTTTCTTCCACTTACGTTGATGGCAAGGTGTGTGCTTCTAATCTGATGACTTTCTTGGATCATATCCCAGTCTAGCTTTATCATTGGTTGACTTAGTTTGTAGCTGAATAGGTTCAACAATACCTTTTTGACATTTGCCGAGAGGACCAGTACCTAAATATCCCATGCATTGAAGCATCTTATAGCCTGGACCATATTGCGTTGGAGAAATCTCACAATGTCGTATTTCTTTATCTACACTATCTTCTTTGAAGAGTGATTTAAGGACATCAGCCCCTTCTATTTCATCTGCAAGAGAAGTAGAGGACTGTATAAAGCTGCCATCATAAATGACTTTTGGAGTTGAAGTTTGTGGCCTCATGCCCTCTGATGGTTTTCCTGACTGTCTTGGTGATGGAGGAAGAGACATGAGTGAGAGTATAGGCTCTATCTTGTAACCATCCATGCCAGTGTTTGTGATTTTCAGTTTCTTTTCCAAATCTTTTAGCAGAGATTCTGAACTTTCAGCTATGGAAGCTGCTCTATTATTAGGAACAAAAGCATTAGCACCTTGCGTTAATGCATTGCAAGCATAGCTTGTATCGGTAGGAATACTGACCTCTACTCCATTATAAGGAAACTTTAGACATTGATGGTACGTAGATGGTACTGCTTTCATTTCATGAATCCATGGCCTACCCAGTAAGATGTTGTATGAAAGATGAAGATCCAGGACTTGAAAAATGATATCTCTCTCCACAGGTCCTACTCTTATTGGTAATGATACCAGTTCCTTAGAAGTTCTTTCTTCTTCATAATAAGCCTTGATTGTTATCTTCTTTGTTGGATTAATAACATTTTCAGAGAATCCCAGCTGTGTTAATAGATTGTAAGAACAAATATTCAACCCAACGCCTCCATCTATCAAAACACGTTTAACGCGGTGTTTATGGATCATGGCTTCAATGTGTAATGGCTGGTTATGTGGATGACTTAGTAAGTTATCATCTTCTTCAGAAAACATGAGGTAATGAGGGGAGATCAAGTGACCTACCATAGATTGAAATCGATCTACGTCTAAATCTTTCGGAACACTAGTGGTAAGTAGAGCCTTGTCTAGGACTTCTTTATGAGCAGATGAGATCTTAAGCAGTTCTAGAATGGAGATCTGAGCATTGGTTCTCTTTAATTGTTCAACAATACTATAGCCAGGAGAAGACGATGGAACTAGTTGCTTTGATTTGCCCATGATTGTGTCTGTTTGTTTATTTGGCAGTTTTGATGTTGTTTGATCAAAAGTGGAGGAACTATCTCCTAGGAGAGAAATCTTCCTTTGAGCACGAGTCACGGCATTAGCAGCTTGTGCTTGATTTTGATGATCCTGGACTATGATCACATTGCAATATTCAGGTTGAACAGATTCAATCATGTTGATCACATTATCATTGTTAGTGTAAGTATAATTGACTCTAGCTCCTCCCTTGGATTTTGAGGAATCTCCTTGTTCATAAGTGGGTAAGGGATCTTTAAAGGCCTTATGATCAGCATTAGTTGCGTGATTTCCCACAACAATCTTGCTTGCATCAATGAGATCTTGTATTTCATGTCGGAGTTTCATGCAGTGGTTTATGTTATGTCCCTTGTTCCGATGATAGTCACAGTACTCATTTTCTCTCCACCATTTGGGTCTAACTTCTGGGTCATAGGGTCAGGAATTGTCTGGCAGTGCTATCAGATTATTTGCCAATAAAGTTTTAAAAGCCGATTCATATGACTCATCTAGAGGAGTAAACTCAAGCTTAGGCTTGAAGACCCAAGGTTTGTCTTTAAACCACTCTCTTGTTTTCTTTGGGGGATTCTCTATTGTAGTTTCAGCTGCCTTGAGTGCTTGTGTGCCACTGGCTAAGTTAAATATTGTGGATTTTGTTTTTGCTTGAATAGTATCTACCACTCCATCGCTAACAACGTTCTTATTGTTGTCTTTGCTATATTTCCAGTATTTACTCTTTTCTTTAGAGCTAGAACCTTGCAATGTTTCTTTCCAAAGTGATATATCTCCCTTTTTATAAGTACATCTTCCATTCTGAGGGCGTTATCTACCATTTTGTTGAATGAAGGGTGCACTTGCATCTAGACACTGTATTTCAATTCAGGGACTAAGTTGTTGACGAAGATGTCCATTTTCTCAAGATCTGGGATAGTCCGTGAATATCTAGAGAACATCTTTCTCCATCGTTGGAGGAAAGTGAGAAAGGGTTCTCCTATCTTTTGTCTGGTATTGCAAAGCTCTATCATAGTGACTGGATGACGAATGTTGTATGAGTATTGTTGTAAAAATAGTTGGATTATTTCTTCAAACATTTTTATCCCTTTGGATAGACTTGCGAACCATTCCATTGCTTGACCTCCTAAACTCCTTGGGAAAAGGCGCATGAGGTACGTTTGATCATGCATGAACTCCATACAAGTAGCACAGAACTCTCTAACATGGTCTTGAGGATCTGAGGTACCATCATACTTGTCAAATTTTGGTATCTCAACTCGTGAAGGAAATGGAGACATGTAAAGGTTTTTGTCAAGTGGGAATGGGCATATTGTGTCCAAAGAATATTGTTTTGGCGTTTTATCTTTGTTTTCTATTCTTGTGACTGCAGTTTGTAATGCTTGCATTTGTTTGCTCATTTTTCCCCATGGTGTCTCTTCCTCTTTAGAAACGAGGGCCTCCACATTATAACCAGTAGGGAGTTTGGCACCTTGTTTTGCTAATTCTAGGAAATAGTCTTCTTTTTCCCTAGCCATGATGACCTTCATCATTTTTCAGAATTTTTTATTATTTTGACATCTATGTACTTCATCTTCAGGAGGTTCAGAAAGCTCAGACTCAGTTGATGAATCACTATCAGTGGCATGATTGCTGAAGTCATCGTGAGTGTTTTGTTTATTAGCTTCTCTTTCTTGTCTTTCCCCAGACATGGTGGGAGATAGGGGCTGATCGAAGATTGGTATATCATAAACTGGTATTTGTGATGAGGACGGTATCTATGATGAGGATAGTTTATTGTAAAAGGGGTTTTCTTTGAAGAATGGATTGTCTTTGGTCAAAAAGGGGGTTTCTTTTTCTTTGTCCTTTTTATTGCGAGAACTTTTAGTTTGAACAGGCATTTCCAACCGACAGGACCGAGAGTGAGATGTGTTGTAGAAGTCAAGATCAAATTGTAGCTAGTAGTTCGTTTAACATAGTAATTAAGAGAAGTAACTTAAGATCTAGTCTGGTTTCAGGAATGATCTATCCTGTGTAAGACGTTATCTAAGTTGACTTAGGTTTGATAAAATGTTCATTTGAACTAGCTTAAAGATGATCGACAAAATCGTGCAACGCAACGACAGAGGTACACTATCAAGGTTGTTTATGCTCAAGAGGATGATAACCAGTTTTAGGCTTGCTGTAGACTGATCTAGGAAACTTTGACTATTTTGACTGACAGGATCAGGAATTCATATGATAGAGGATTGGATAGAGACGAGATTCTGACAGACAGAGTTTCAATGACTGATGACTACTAGTTTTTGATAAGGATTGATGTTTCAATGACTAACAGAGACCAGTTTGGACACAGACAGAGTTTATCACTGACTTTGTTTGTTGTTTTCTCCAGTTTTGGTATTCCAGTTTTAGTTTTAGGGATGAAAACATAGAAAACACACAAGACATATAATAATTCAACCACAACACGCTAATCCTATGGAAGTTGGCTTAGAGAAGAAAACCTTTGCTTGCTGACTTAGGTACACACCCAATAGCTAATCAGAATACGGCCGTTGAGTCTCATGCAATGGATTCTCAATGCCGTATTAGCCGATTCCAAATGCTAATGGGGGCATGATATGGCAAGTGTCTTGGGAGAGTTACTATCTCTCTTGCACAAAGATTATCAACCTTTCGGAGGTGAATCAGGTAGTTTCTATCTTATGGTTCTTAGTCAGGAATTCCGTTTGAAATTACCCCTTGAAGTCACGCAAGCATGATTGAGGCCTATAGCCCAACAAGGTACCGAAACAAGATGTAGTCACGTAGACGTGATTGAGACCGTGAGGCCCTACAAAATTCTCGATATGAGAGATCTCAAAGAGAAAACTCAAATAATCCCATCTTCTGAGACTTTAATCACCAGAGGCCTATTTATTATAGTGAGTTGGAATGCTCAGGTCCAGCTGTACTCACTTGGGTCATTCTCATAGGGTGATTACTTTTTCCCACTGTGATAGGCACGCTAAAGGTACACAAATCTCAAAACTTAGAAAAAAACTTCGAGGGTCTAGATTTCTGATTGTCTATAAAAGACAAGAGCATACTCTCCTACCTCTTAGATTTTTCTGAAAACACGAAAGATAGATTTGTTCTTTAACCAGGTAGCAATTTTAGTGCCTAAGAAAATACTAAATGAATACACAATGTTTAGTCGATTCTCCTTAGGCAACCTGCAAAACCAATATGTCAGTAGTCATTTTCTTCTTGATTCTTTGGCATGCGTATGTTTGATTGATAGATTCTTTGACAAGCGTCCTCAAAATATTAAAATCTCAAAATTAGTTTCCAAAATAACATAAAAAAATCATCAAAAGAAAATTCTATCATGTAAACTTTAAATTAAACTAATCTGACAAGAATTTCCATTTTATGACTATCCTAGTTATGACAATTTTTGATAGTACTACACTCTGTCGCTTATAACTTTTGAACCAGAAATGTGTGTGTGAAAAGTGGTATGAGAATCTGTATCTGCAAGACACAACACTTCAATCAAGTCATTACATGCATGGTTAATCAGATATAATCAATGAATAAATAAACCATAACAAATCGACCCATTGCCTTCTAAAAGATGCGAGTATAAGATTGCTCTCAGATTATTAGCAATACCAATGACTAGACAACATCAAGACGAAGGATTTTATCTATATGAACATGATGAATGCTAGATGGATGCAATATTAATCTAACAACATTTTTTCAATATTAAACTAAATGATTTAATCAATATAAAATAATTAATATGCAATATATCAATGAAATCCTAGAGCAAAAATAGTATAATAACAATATATTCTCCAGCCTCTCTTTGAATGAGAGATGGGCCTAAATTTATAGAAAATTCAAAAAGAAACCAATGGTTGAGATCAAATGATGATGAGCAGTCAAGATTTTCCAAGAGGAAGCACAATCTAGGTGAATTGATGTGATTGGATGCTTTTCTCAGTTTTAAAGGAAATTGAACTAAAAATAAGATTAAATCAAGAAAAAACCGATTTAAAGGAAATTGAACTAAAATTAAGATTAAAATCAGGAAAAAATTGATTTATTCTCTATTTCATTCAATTTTAATATTTAATTGTTTTAATTCTTTTCTTTGAGATTATCTATCAATTTTTTTATTTTTTTTTTCAAGATTATCTCCAATTGATTTCTTTTCTCAAATTTTAATTCTTTTTTGTCAATTAATTCCTTTTTTGATTTATTTCCATTTTTGAAGATTTGTGCTCAATTGATTTATTTAATTGAATTAATTCCTTTTTCTTCATTTGTTTCCTTTTTTGAAGATTTATGGCAATTTGATTTATTTAATTAAATGAATTCCTCTTTCTTGATGTGTTTCCTTTTTTGAAGATTTATGGCAAATTGCTTTATTTAATTAAATATGCTAAGATATTTAATTAAAATAAATAAGATAATTGTTTAAAATGATTTACTTGGAATGATTTAATTAATTAAATAAATATTTAATTAATATTGAGTGATTGATTTGCCATGTGACATTTGATGATTTTAGAATTAATTGTGTGCTCAAGATTTATTTAATTGCCTTTGGTTAGGACCTTGGTGATGTTGTCGAGATTAGGGGCCTATGGTTTAGATGACCATTTTTAGGGTATTACAGATACCCTTTATGGAGATATTTCAAATTTGTGCTATGAGGGGGTCTGATAGGACTGTACAACTATTGTCTTGTAAATGTGCCTAAAAACAAGGGTTTTCAAGGGTTTTGAGTTTTCAAACTCCTTATCACCATTCTAGACTCTTCTTTAGACAACCAAATATTTTGAGAAGGTTTGTACCATCATTATGAATCCTTACAACTTCCTTCCCTATAAGAATAAATACAAATACTTGATGTGAAACCAAGTTTGAAGAGGAAAAGTACTAAAAAAACATTGTATTTTAATACTTTGTCTGTTCATAATGCATTTCTCAACTAATTATTCATTGGAAAACTCTTCCTTTTGGATTAAAAGCTCTTCTAAAACTTAATTCCACCTTAGGAAACCAAAATAAGGTTTACTTGGTGTGGGTTTGTAGAGCAACTTTGTTTTCACCATGAAAGTTCACTAGTCGGGCTATGGGAGCTCGCCTAGTTAGCAACAAAAACCACTTTATTTTCCATTGCCAATAAAAAAAAAAATTATGTAAAAGAAGTATATGTACAACAACTTAACTCTTAGAGGCCATGGAGAAAGAGCCAAATAAAATCAAGTTGCTTCCATTATTGAAGCCAAACCCTTACTCAACCTAGAACAGGGCAAAAGCAATTTTTTTTTGCTACAATTCTAAAACTCTACACCAAAACACAAACCTAGGTGATAAATATTTAACACAAAATGTCACAACTAACCAAATGAAAATAGTACAGCCAAATCCTCAAGAAGTATGGACTACTATACCATTTGGAGCAAAAAAGTGTAAGAAAAATGACCAAATCTTGAGTTTTTGTATTGAAATATTCTTTTCTTTAAATGTCAACCTAATACAAAGTTTTGTGAGGCTTTAAATAGACACTCACAACCCAAATCATTCCCAGGTATGGACCAATAACCACCTATTGCCTTATTTTTACAAATTTTTTAAAAATTGTCAAAATGTTGCTTGACAACTTTGACAATTTTTAGTACAATGAGCATTTTTTACTTGTGAGCCAAATAGACTTAGCTCCACCATGTGAAATGGTTTAATATAACCACAGAAACATATTTCAATTCCTAACAAGGCTTTATAAGGTGTTTTGATCATTTTTCCACATTTTGCGCATTTCAGGCTTACAAAGCATAAAATGTCAAAAATAGACCAAAAACTCAACAAACAACAAAACTATGGCAAAAAGGACACTTAAACACACTAAAAACACCCTTTGGACATACAAAAAGTTCATTATTCAATTGAGACCAACATAGGCCATTTCAAACCCAAATTTGATGAAGTGCTCTGTGAGCTTCACTAGGTGCTCCTGCACCACTAAGAATGGCTATGTTGGTCCTACTCCAAATAACCCTCATCCACAAACATTGGATAAGGACTTGGAGAATGATTTCAAAGAAAGAGAAACATGTCTGAGTGCATTATCAGATCAAAAAATCATGGGATTATCAGACAGATCTACTACTAAAGCTATTTGGGATAAACTGGAAACATTGAATGAAGGAGATGCCACTGTCAAAATTGCAAAACTGGAATGTTACTGGGTCAGGTATGAAAATTGAAAAATGGAATAAGATGAAAGAATTTCTACACTTATGGAAAGATAAAATGAAATTATTTTAGGAATGCAATGTTGTGGAGGATCTTTAAGTGAAGATGAAATTGTCTCTAAAGTATTCAAAGCTTTACCACCAACTTACAAAATGAAAGTAACTTCTATTAATGAGTTGAGAACAATGCCTAATACATCAGTATATAGAGATACCTTAGCTGGAAAACTTTCAGCATTTGAGCTTGAGGAATTTGGTCCTATTGCTATAGTCAAAACTGATTTAGCTTTCAAAACATCATCATCAGTATCATCATCACATCTGACAAAACTGATTGGAAAATACTTTATGCAAAAGAACTTGAAGATACGAGAACAGAAAATGAAGAAATTGAAGAACTTGAAGCACTATTTGCAAGGAAGATGCCTAAAGGTCTAGTAGGGAGTAAGTAGGAAGATGCCTAAAGGTCATATGACGTCTAGGTGTTGTTATAAACATGCAAGACTAAGAGAGGAAGCAAAGAGAACATATAAGCCTAACCCTAAATATCAGAGATACAAATTTAAGAAAAATAGAGATAAGTCATGTTACTATGCAGATGAAGGTGTTACAAATGATTCAGATGAAGATCCAATAGATAATGGATGGGCATTTTTTGTAATAAAAGAAGATCAAATTGCACCTATTGTCAAACCGGTAGAGTAGGCATTACCAACAAAAACTGAAGAAAAGGATGAATGGATCATAGATAGTGGTTGCTCGCATCATACGATTGGTGATAAAAGAAAATTATTATCATTTAGGGAATTTCATAGAGGTCTAGTAAGATTTGGAGATGACAAAGCTTGTTCAATCAAAGGAAAAGGCACTATATCTTTGGATGGTAAGCACAATATTGACAATGTTTATTATGTTGAAGGTTTAAAGCATAATCTTTTGAGTATTGGTCAATTAGTGGAAAAAATATTTCAGTTACAATTCAAGAAAGGAAAATGGAAAATCATGAATAGAACTGGATTGGAGATTGCAACTGGTAATCAGACTAAAGGTAATATCTTTCATTTGAATACAAGTGATAAGACATGTTTGATTTCTCACATTGATGAAAGTTAGTTATGACATAAAAGAATTTTTCATGTGAATTTTGATTGCATTGTAAAGATCAATTCAACTAAGGTAGTAAGGGATTTGCCAAATATTGTGAAACCTCATAATCTGGTATGTAAGGAATGTCAAATGGGAAAGCAAGTTAGAACAACATTTAAAGTATTTATGAGAAATCCAATAATATTCTTGATTTAAGTCATACTAATTTATATTGTCCAACAAGAACAAGATGTCTTTAGGGTGATAGATACTTTATGCTAATAATTGATGATTATTCTAGAATGTGTTGGGTTACTTTTCTCAAGGAGAAATCAACAGCTTTTGGAAGATTCAAGATATACAAGGAAATGGTAGAGAATACAACCGACAAGAAAATCAAATGTTTGAGATCTGATCAATGAGGAGAATTTACATCTAGGGAATTTAATGCATTCTATGAGGAGAATGGAATTAAAAGACAACTATCAGCACCCCGGACACCCCAACAGAATGGAGTTGTGGAGAGGAAGAACAAAACTATTCAGGATGCAGCAAGAACCATGATGATAGAAGAAAATATACCTCATGTGTACTAGAGAGAAGCAGTGAATACAATGGTTTATACTTTCAACATAGTTCACATCAAAAGTGAAACCGACAAGACCCCTTATGAACTATGGTTTGGTCATACTCCTACTCTTAAATACTTTAGAATATTTGGAAGCAAATGCTAGATTAGGAGAGATGAGTCTATTGGCAAATTTGACCCTAGAAGTGAAGAAGGAATATTCCTTGGTTACTCAACTAGAAGCAAGGCATATAGATGTTATAATAAAAGATTACAGAAAATCATTGAAAGTACTAATGTGAAGATAGATGAACATTTTAGAGGTGAATCAAAGTTTGTAGATTTTGAACTAGTAGTTGAAATGATTATAAATAAACTGACACAAATTGGATCGGTACAAAATGTAGATCCAGTCACATCGACATTGTCAGAAAACTCAACTGTGATTGAAGAATAACAACATGTGAATAAACCTAGGTATGTAAGATTGAATCATTCAGAGAATTAGATAATTGGAAACAAGAATCAAGGTGTTATGACAAGAGGAAGATTGCCAAATGAAGAGGTATGTTTAATTTCTCAAGTTGAACCAGCATTTATTATTGAAGCATGTCAAGACAAATATTGGATAAAAGAAATGGAAGATGAATTAGAACAAATTGAAAAGAATAATACTTGGACATTAGTTCCCTGGCCTAAAGACAAAAATGTAATTGGAACTAAATGGGTATTTAGAAATAAAATTAATGAAGATGGTGAGGTAATCGGAAACAAAGCAAGATTAGTTTGTAAAGGTTATTCTTAGAAAGAAGGAATTGATTATAATGAAACTTTTGTACCGGTAGCTAGAATTGAGGCAATTAGACTATTTCTTGCATTTGTAGCTCATAAGAACTATAAAGTTTATCAGATGGATGTAAAATGTGCATTTTTGAATGGAGATCTTGAAGATGAAGTTTACATTGAACAACCTAATGGATTTTCATTAACAGATGATAAGGATATGGAATGGAGATTAAGGAAAGCTTTATATGGATTGAAGCAAGCTCCCAGAGCTTGGTATGCTAGATTGGATAAATATATTTTAAAGCTTGGATTCACAAAGGGTAATGTTGAGAGTAATTTGTATTACAAAATAGCCAATGATGACATTTTGGTTATTGAATTATTTATGGATGATAATAGTTTTGGAGGTGAAGATGGATTATGTACAGACTTTGCTAACAAGATGTAGCAAGAATTTGAAATGTCTATGATTGGAGAGATAAAAAAAATTCTAGGTTTGTAGATTTCACAGATAGATAAAGGTGTATTCATATGTCAAACAAAATACTTGAAGGAACTTTTGAAGAAGTTTTGTATGAAAAACTCCAAACCTGTAAATACTCCTATGACTATAAGTGATAAATTGACATTGAAGGATGATTCAACTCCTATTAATCCGACAAGGTACAAATCTATGATTGGAGGATTACTGTATTTGACACAAACTAGACTTGATATAATGAATATAGTATGTATTGTTTCAAGATTTAAAAGCAATCCTAAAGAAAATGATGAATCACTAGTAAAAAGGATTTTCTGGTACCTACAAGGCACAACAAATCTTGGTTTATGGTATCCTAAGAATGACAATTTTGAGTTATGTGCATATACAAATTCAAATTGGGCAGGAGATGTAGATGATAGAAAGAGTACCTCTAGAGGCACATTCTTTCTTGGCAGAAGATCAATTTCATGGATCAACAAGAAGCAGACTTGTACAACATTATCTACAGCAAAAGCAGAATATGTTGCAGCAACAACTAATTATACTTAGGTATTATGGATTAAACAAATGTTGAATGATATAAAGGGAAAATGAGAAGAACTGGTAATTATTTATTGTGATAATTCTACAGCAATTAATATATCAAAGAATTTGGTATTTCACTCTAAGACAAAGCATGTTTCTATTAAGTATAATTTTTTGAAAGAGAATGTTGAAGCAAATGAAGTGAGATTGGATTATGTGAATACTAAAGAGAAAATTATAAATATATTTATAAATCCTTTGCCTAAGGAAACATTTGAATATCTTAGAGAGCAACTTGGGGTAATTTCCCCATCGACAGAGACTTGAATGATGAAGATTGGCATCAAACTGACAGGGACTAACAAAAACATCTTTTTCTGGCTTTTATGAAGGAGAGATACTTCTCAGGGGGAGTAGTTAGTTGTATGTTATGTTTTGATTCTTAACTACTTTGGCATTTGATGTCAAAGGGGGAGAGATATCTATGGAAAAACTTTGTACTTTGGGGAGAGATGAACATTCTACTTGGAGAGATGTATTTTGGTTTTGGGTTCTATTTTTGGTACCAAACTTTGTATTGATCTATCTTTGGGAGATTGTTGGTTTGTTGGTATATGGAATTCTTCTTTTGGCACTTAGATGTTTTTTCGTCTAGTGTTTCCATCAATGCCAAAGGGGGAGATTGTTGGTATTATGGATGACTTCATCATGTGTTGCATTGGTTTTTTCATTGATGTCAACACTTATCCTTCTAGAGGTCTACATTGCTAGTTTGGCACTCTGGTTATATTAGTTTGTTGTTGAACCAACACATTATGGTCCCGACATGGTTATTGGCTTATCCACAGTCACTGGCATATGCTTCACCAGCTGTGATGATAACTTGTTATCATCTGAAGATCATTTGGTTATGTAAAAGACATGCATTGGATGTTTGGATTTGGTGTTTTGCTTATTGGTCTAATCGAGTTTACATATTTACCTTTACTGATAGATAGGTCCAGCTTATGCACGGGTACAAAATATCATGTTAAATTAGCTCAAGCTAAATTCTTTGTACTCATGCAACTATAAGAAATTGAGAAGTAGGCATTAAATATCAGAAAGATAGAGAATGCAATGAAAGTGCAGTCAACAATTGTTTCTTAGAAACCCTAGTTATGATAGTGAAGAGGCTTGGAATAATTTTAGAATATCTAGAGCATTATAACTTAGAACTAGAATAAGATTAGTGCAAATATAGCTAAAAATTATTGATCACAATTGGTAAAATAGATTCATTAACTACGGATATGTATGCAGGTGTGATGGTAGGAGATAACTGTTGTAATTCTTATTTAAATGTTGGGGCCCCTATTGGTGTTATGGATGACTTCATCATGTGTTGCATTGGTTTTGTCTGATGTCAACACTTATCCTTCTAGAGGTCTACATTGTTGGTTTGGCACTCTAGTTATATTGGTTCTTTGTTGAACCGACACATTGTGGTCTCAAAATGGTTATAGGCTTATGCACAGTCACCACTATATGCTTCACGGACAAGATATATTGTTCATTGGCAGTGATGATAACTTGTTATCATCTAGAGATCATTTGGTTATGTCGAATACATGGATTGGATGTTTTTCTTATTGGTCTAATTGGGTTGACATATTTGCCTTTATGGATAGATAGGTCTAGGTTATGCACCAGTACAAGATATCATGTTCCAGATCAGCACGACACATCTTGGAAATGGTTTATGGATTGAATAATATGTAAATGTATTGAGGCCAACATATTGTATCGCATCAAGACTTATTTTGTATTTGATTTAAATGAAATATTTCTAGGGAGCCAACCTCATGTTAAGGTCTTAGGTTTTGTATAAATAAATGTAAGATCGCATTTGTGAGATGTAACAGATGTGTCTGTGCGAATCATGCACACATTATCTAGAGGTTGAAGGAAGGTTATGAAGGTGTTTGTCAGAGCTTAAATTTGTACTAAATCCAATATTGTAGATGCTATTTTGAAGCATTACATTATTATTAGATTTAACCATCCAACTATAGTCAATGTGACTCCTATTTTGTGTTTGAGCAGTGAGCTCTAAGCGGTTGGCCTTTCAGCATGTGCAGACCCCATTTGTATACACTTACTATCTACAGTAGTATCAACTGATTGTGGGTAAGGTTTCCAACTGTAGTTTTTCCCCTTACAGGGTTTCTATGTTAAAATCTTTGTGTCATGTGTTGTGGATGTTGTTTTCCTTTTTGTTTCATGCATTAAGTTATACCGGTACTGCTATAATAGTTAATCTATTTTACCAACATTAAAGTTTATTTTATCAGCACTAAGTTTTAAGTTGGAATAATTTATTAACATCTGGTTCAGAACTAATTCACCCCCCCCTCTCAGTTGTCCTTCCCGGTTCCTAATAGCCCCAATAAAAAAATCTTGGTTAGTCAGTGAGAAATGAGAAGAAAAAATGTAGGAGTTTTAATATTATTTATTTTGCCTTTAGTCCTCAAGCCTCTATGATATTGGGGAGTTAGGTCGAGCATGCATCTTTTCCCAATCATGCAATTGTGCGATAATCATGCAATTGTGCAACAATCATACTTGAAGAGGAGGTGTATATAGAGCAACCAAATGGATTTTCCCTATCAAAAAATAGTGACATGGTGTGGAGGCTACATAATGCCTTGTATGGATTGAAGCAGGAACCTAGACCATGGTATGAATGTTTACACTCCCATCTTGAGAAAATTGGATTTGAAAGAACAAGTGAAGATAGCAATTTCTATCTGAAGTCAGAAGGAGATCATATTATGATCTATGAAGTATTTGTTGATGATATAATTTTTGGTGGAGATGACAAGATGAGTCATGATTTTGTAGATGAGATGAAGAAGGAATTTGAGATGTCACTTATAGGGGAGATTAAGTTCTTCATTAGGCTACAGATTCAACAAAAGAAAGATGGTATATTTATCACTCAGTCCATGTATGTCAAAGAGGTGTTGAAGGCCTTTGGCATGGATGACAACAAGCCGGTTGGTACACCGATGGTGACCGGTTGTAAATTGTCAAAAGAGGATGACTCAGCAATGGTGAATGAGAAGGAATATCGATAAATGATTGGTAAGTTGCACTACATAGTACATAGCAAACCAGGAATTGCACATGCAGTGGCATTACTGCACGGTTCCAGAAAAGGCCAAGAGAATCCCACTTGGTAGTAGTCAAGTGGATTCTTAGATATCTGAAGGGAACTATTGACTATGGATTGTGGTATCCATACAGTAATGATTTAAATCTGAAAGTGTTTACAAATGTCGATTGGGCTGGTAATGTGGATGACCGAAAGAGCACAACAACCGGTGGTACATTCTTTCTTGGTGGTAGACTAGTCTCATGGATGAGTAAGAAGTAGAGTTGTATCTCTCAATCTACTGCAAAAGCAGAATATATAGCAGCATTTATGAACTGCACTCAGACAATTTGGATGACACATGTAGTAAGTGGTTTCAAAGTCCCTGTATCTTAACTGGTAAGTATATTTTATGACAAAACAAGTTCAATTAATATTTCCAAGAATCTGGTTTTGCATGCTAGAACCAAGCACTTCGAGCTCAAGTATCACTTCTTGAGGGAGAAGGTTCAGAACACAAAGGTTGTATTGGAACATGTTTCCAGTAAGGAGCAGTTAGCAGACATATTCACCAAGCCTCTACCAAAGGCTACATTTACCTATTTAAGAGGTCAATTAGGGGTGCTGCCCCTTCGATAGGTGAACTAAAGGTACGTGCTCCACATTAGTCAGGTATTGCATTGACAAATCTTTTCAGGATTGGTGTGTTGAAGGATGCTACTCCTTAGGGGGAGCAACATAGTGGAACATAGTTATTTGTGCCTCCACTTTGGCATTGTTGTCAAAGGGGGAGAAGATGTGAAGCAAAGAAGATATCTGCAGTATTGGGGAGAAGATGTGAAGCAGAGAGATATCTTTGTATATTTCCATAAATGCCAAAGGGGGAGAATTTTGGCATATGTGTAGAGTTTGATGACATGATGATATTCTATGTTGTCATTGATGTTAATATGTTGAAGTATGACATGATGATATTGTATGTTCTCATTAATGTCAATATGCTGAAGTATGAACCAGTATATTGAATAAAGCAAATTGGCAAGTGAACTGGTATAATGATGTGAGCTGGTAATGCAAAGTGGTAAACTGGTATGTTGGAATGTGAACCAGTATCGGGGTTTCATTTTCTATGACTACCAGTTGGTAGTCTGAGTTTTAGGGTTTCTGGTTGATGCACTTCAAGTCTATGTGATTCGACCAATGATATCCTATGATGGGTTAGCATTGAGATGAACATTAGATCATGTTTCCATGCCAGCCTTGTGCGCGTGAAGAATTTCCTTGAAGATCTTGCATGAAGAAGATTCATCCTATCCACCTTGGGAATATGCAAAGTCTCAGTAAATGGTGGAGAGTGCATGATGGGTTATCAGCTTCTAGAAGTGGCAAAGAACGAGCGATGGAGAATGTCTTTAGATCTATTCAAGACTATTTTATTCAATGCAATGTGTTTGAATGGTCAGGATTGGACCGACTGTATTGACAACCTAAATGTTTAGGGTTTAGGGTTTATGCTACCAACTATCTGTTTTCTATAAGGTCAATGATGATTAGTATTGTGAAGTTGTTGGCAAATGTTATGTATGTATCCAAGTGAAAAGATACTTGATTCTTGCCAGACTAGAGATGTGTGTTTATACTTGCAAAGTGTGATTGTAGAAGCAAAGGAGCTAAAGTGGATTTGCCTTGGCATTGTGTGCTATTATCAGATCAGTGTATTACCTACTGAATTCTAACCATTTCAACAATTGGAAAATCCCTTAACCGGGTAGCTTTAATAGGCTTTGTTTAAAACCTTTAATAGGGTGACTCAAATCATTGAGTTCTTCAAATCCTCTTGCAAGGTAACCTTTAACTGAGTATTTAGCCATCCCTTAACTGGGTGATCCCTAGTAGGATCGGTTCCTAGTAGAACCTATAGTAAAATCCTTAATCGTATTTGGCTCCTAATAAAGAGAAATTCATAAGAGTTCAAAGAACAACTTGTGGATATTCATCCCCACTGTGGTTTTTCCCAGTTGAGTTTCCACATGAAAAATCAGTGTGTCATGTGTGATGCTTTTCATGTGATGGTTTAGTGTTTTATGTTAAGTGGTAATGCAAGTTGATTCAATGATCATAAGTATTTAGGATGTATTACTTGCTTAAAATTTTGGGTGAAGTTGTGATAAGGTATTAGGTCTCGAATTGATCTAGGTGTTACCAGTTTGTGTTCTTCACAATCATACCATGTTTTACCGGTAGTACCCTATTTCAGATCGATGATAGTGTTTACCAGCTAGTTCAGTCTTTGCAGTCAAAGTGGTTTGAGAAAGTTTTTGTCTATATTGATTCACCCCCCCTCTTAGTATCTGTTGAGTACTTACTTTTCCTCATTATTCATCATAGAGGAGAAGTACCAACTCATCAATCCAGATAAAATAATAAGGCTCTGAATTCCACCGAATCAATACAACACAATGCATATAGTTCTCGTCAAAAGGGGTGGAGACCCCTAACTGCCTTTGAGATAGACAAATGTATCTGTAGGCAAAGGCTTAGTGAAAATATCAATAATTTGTTCCTTTGTAGATACATATTCCAACTTCACCTTTTGTTCATTAACTTTCTCTCTCAAGTAATTATATTTGATTGATATATGTTTAGTTTTTTAATATTGCATCGGATTCTTAGACATGTTTATAGTACTAGAATTATCACAGTATATAATAGTAGGCTCATCATAAATAACTCTGCTATCTTTCAATATTTTCTTTATCCATACTATCTGAGTGCAATTACTAGCAACCACAATATACTCAACTTGAACGATAGACAAAGATATTTAATCTTATTTCTTGTTGGTCCATGAAACCAACTTCTTACCTAACAATAATTCTCCACCAATAGTACTCTTCTGGTTATGAACATCACCTGCCCAATCTGCATTAGTGTAAGCACACAACATGAAATCATCATTCTTTAAATACCATAAACCATAATCTTTAGTTCCCTTTAGATATCTGAATATTCTTTTAATAGCAGTGACATGACTTTCCTTTAGATCAACTTGATATCTAGTTACCATACACACAACATGCATAATGTTAGGCCTACCAACCATAGATCTATACAAACTTTGATTAACTTTAGAAGATACATCATTTTAAGATAATTTACAACGAGTCACCAAAGGAGTTCCAACTGGTTTCAAATCATCTAACCCAAAATTCTTCAGTAGTTCCTTCACATACTTAGTTTCAGATATAAGGATACATTTTCGTGTCTATTCAATTTTCAAACCTAAGAAAAATTTCATCTCACCAATCATAGACATCTCAAATTCTTTTTGCATATCACTAACAAATTTCATACTCATATTATCATCACCACCAAAAAAATGTCATCAACAAAGACTTCAACAATCAAAATGTTATCATTTTTAATCTTAAAATACAGATTACTGTGAGCAACACCTTTGACAAATCCTAATTTTAGCAAGTATTTGTCTAATCTAGCATACTAGGCTCTAGGAGCTTGTTTCAATTCATAAAGTGCTTTCTTAAACTTACATACCATGTTTCCATCATCTGATAGTGAAAATCCATCAGGATGTTCATAATAAACTTCTTCTTCTAGATCACCATTAAAAAATGCATATTTGACATCCATTTGATATACCTTGAAATCTTTATAAGAAACATAAGCAAGCAAAAATCTAATAGCATCAATTCTAGAAACCAGAGAAAAAGTTTCTTCATAATCAATCCCTTCTTGTTGTGAATATCCTTTGCAGGGATTTATTTCTAACCACTTCTATGGCTTAATTCAATTTGTTTCTAAAAACCCATTTAGTACCAATAACATTCTTTTCCTTAGGTCATGGCACAAGTTCCTAGGTATTGTTCTTTTCAATTTGATCTAACTCTTCTTCCATGGCTCTAATCCAATCATCATCTTTATAGGCTTCAATAACATCTTTAGGTTCAACTTTAGAAATCAAACATATTTGTTTTGAAGATACCCTTCTTCTAGTCATCACTCCTTTATTCTTATCACAAATAATTTGATTCTTAGAATGATTAAATCTTACATACCTCATGGTTTTCTGATTGTTCTAATCTTCAGACTCAAGATCTTGAAGATCTTTACTGATAGTAGCAACAGTCTCTGTCTCTATCGGATCATTGTGCTTAGGCTCTTTTGGCTGAATAGGAGCTAAAACATGTTGATGTTCATCATAAGCTATGATCTCCTTCCCAAGGTTTTCATCCATCTTCACACTTTCACTCTCAACAATCTTTCTCAGTCTCTTTTTATAGCACTGGTAGGCTTTTCTTTTTGTAGAATATCCAAAAAAGATACGTTTATCAGTTCTAGCATCAAACTTTCCAATATCATCATCTCTCTTGATATAACATTTTCTACCAAAAACTTTGAAATATTTCAGAGTAGGAACATGACCAAACCAAATCTCATAAGGGGACTTATTGGTATCACCTTTGATATGAACTCTATTGAATGTATAAACTATAGTGCTAATAGATTCTCTCCAGTAGACTATAAACATTTACTTCAATCAACATGTAAAATAGTACGGTTCTTACTTTCAATAATACCATTCTGTTGTGGGGTCCTAGGAGCAGATAGAAGTCTTTTGATTCCATGCATCTCACTGAAGGAATTGAACTCACTTGAACAAAATTCTCCACATCTATCAGATCTCAAATACTTCAACTTTAATCTAGACTCAGTTTCAACTTTATCTTTGAATATCTTGAATATCTCAAATGCCTCTAATTTTTCTTTCAAAAAGATAACTCACATCATTCTAGAATAATAATTAATTAGCAACATAAAGTATCTATAACCCTGCACACTTCTATCATTTTTAGGTCCACACAACTTAGTATGTACAAGATCTAACAATCCATCTAATTTTTACCATTTGCTCTTGAAATAATTTCTCATTTGCTTACCCAACTAGCATTCCCTACATACTAGATTAACAAGTTTAACAATCTTAGGTAGATCCCTAACAACTTGTGTAGAACTCATCTTGATTAATGAATCAAATTTTCAATGACACATTCTTCTATGGTACAACCAACTCTTATCTATCTTAGCAATCAAATAGCTTTTCTCACTAGTATTCAAATAAAAATTGTTATGTCTAGTCTTAGTTCCAGATGCAATCTTTATATTGGAGGCATTCAAGATCTTTCATTTACCATCTTTGAATTGTAGATCATGTTAGGATAACTGGTGAACAACCGAGAGGGGGGGTGAATCAGTTGTTAATAGATTATAACTTTTAATCTACAATACAATATTAAATCAGAGCACATAAACATTCAAATATCGATAAAGCAGAAATAGATGATGGTAGACACAGATATCGGTAAACAATGTAATTCAAGAATTAAATAGATAATCAATGCAAAGCAACCATACCACATAACACCATGATTTGTACATGGAAAATTGGAAAAGGGAAAAACCATGGTGGGAAGACTACCCATAGTTAGATGATACTTCTGCAGAAAGTATGTGATACAATGAGGGGCCTACACATGCAGGAAGGCACATTGCATATAGCGTACTGCTCATTACAAAAGAGTGTCACTGACTATAGAGGTTAAAACCACCTCAAGATAAATGGACAATAATCCAATAAAGTGAACTACCAGAGATAGCATCTACCATGACTGAAAACAGTCCTAGTTAAGCTCAATACCAGAGGCCCTTTGACCTCTTCCTTAATCCCAATTTGATCGCCTATGATTGACATAATCCTCTTCCTGAATGATATTACAATATTTGCACATTTCATTCCACATCCATTCCATCATCTAGAAATGAGATCTTACATCATTTTATACAAACCCTAAGGCCTAAACCAATTAGGTCGGTCACCTAAAAGATATTACAATAAGATCATTACATAATTATGTATTACAATGATATGCCATGTCGTCTTAAGATCAAAACAACAATTAAAAAACCATAAATCCTCCTCAAACATCCTGATAATGTGTAGAGTACACATTAGCATGATACCGGTCTATAACCTAGATAGGCATTGGACCTATTCTAGGTCGATCATGCCAAAGAAACATCTTCAAGCAATTGAAGCACAATCAAAGAACATCTTCAACATCCTGAAATCCATCTAGAAGCCGCACCAACACCACTTGTGCATCATGTCACGATTCCTCAGTGAAAGCTCTACTAGTAAAGCCTTAAAGCAATGTCGGTAAGGGTTTACAAGAGTGTATGATAGTATCCAATACCAAGCCAATACCAACTGACCAAAACATGCTCCAGAAGCATGTA
Source organism: Cryptomeria japonica (assembly GCF_030272615.1). Lineage (NCBI taxonomy): Eukaryota > Viridiplantae > Streptophyta > Pinopsida > Cupressales > Cupressaceae > Cryptomeria > Cryptomeria japonica. Next base: position 818,078,354 of record NC_081409.1, read on the forward strand.
TCACCATCCATAACAACTAGATCTTCTCTTGGTAACACTAGATCTTCTACTGGTAACCAAAACCTTTCATCTAGTGTTGGTAACCAACCATAACATCTAGTGTTGACATCAATGATAAAACATCAATGCAACACATAATCAATTCATTCATAATTCCAATAGATTATAACCCTTATCAACCATCTATCCAACACTCCAAATATTATGCTTCAAATATTTAACATATAAGACATCATTCGTGTTATGTTTACCATCAAAAGAAATAGAACCTCTCCCATGGATTACATAGGATTTTTCATGTCCAAATCTAAGTATTCCACCATGATACCTTTCCATTCTTACAAAATTGCTTTTGTCACCAGTCATATGATGTGAACAACCACTATCAATCACCCATTCACCTTTTTCTTCTACCTTAGCAGCTAAAGCTTTCTCCTTAATAGAGTTGCTAGTGGAATCAATAGACACAAGCCTATCTTCTTTAATGGAAATAAACACAAATTCATCTCCTTCTAATTCTTCATCTATAACACCTTCATCTATAGCATAATAACAATTCTTCTAGTTCCTAAAATTCTAGTTAGACTTATAAGGCTTATCATACTTTTCATGCTTCACATATCTGTCATTTCTATAAAACTTATCAAACTTATCATTTTTTTCATACTTAGCCATTCTCTTTGGACATCTAGAAGAAAAATGTCTTATCTTATTACAAGAAAAATATTTCAAAAGAAACTTTGCATTATACTTACTAGCACCTTTAGGCAATATCTGGTAAATCAATGCTTCAAGCTCATCAAGCTCTCTTTCTTGCTCTACTATCTCTCTCCTTTCTCTTTCATATCTGGATATCTTGCAATCACCAAGATTGCATTCTTAACAAACACAAATGCTCATGCTTTGAATGATGTCTCAGACTTCCCACGTGATTATTCAAATTTTCTCAGCTCAAATGCAATAGTTTTTCCAACCAATACATATCTTGTAACTATAGTTACACTCTATATCTCATCAATAGCGACAACCTTATTTTTATAAGGAGGAAAAGATTTATCACTTTAGCAACAATCTCATCTTCTTGAATTTTTCCATTGATAGATCTAATACCAAGAACAAGCTCATTCACCTTAGCCATTTATGAATGTATGTTCTCATCATCTCCCATCTTTAATGTCACATACTTTCCTTTAAAACTCTACAACTTTGCAACTTTCACTTGACTATCAGCTTCATACATGATCTCAAGCTTCACCCAAATCTCATGTGCGGTCTGAAGTTCCATAACATCTATCATTTCAGAATCAGTCTAGGCAATGAGTAATGCTTCCTTCTCTCAGATGTTATATTCAACTTTCTTAACCTCATCAGGAGTGGATGGTCCATTCTGAGGAACAACATGGGCATTCTTAGTAATCTTCCAATAATCTTCTACAAAACATTTCAAATGCACCTCCATCTTTTTCTTCCATAAAGTGTAGTTGCGTCCATGAAACCTCAAACTATCCTTATTAAAAAGAATACCTTGAGATATCATCCTGGATCTCCTAAAGTGATTAAGCTTCTACCATAGAATCTATCTCTGATACCAATTGTTTGCAGCAATCATGAAGGAAGACTGAGAGGGGAGAGGGGTGAATTAGTCTTCATTGGATCAAAGAAAATTAAAATCCAAAAAATAAACTAATAAACCACAACAATTACAGATAAGAAAATTAACAACACAACACACAACACCAATATTTTGATGTGGAAAACCTAGTTAAGGGAAAAACCACGGTGGGAACCTACCCACAATAAGATGGTACTCTGCAGTAGTATGTGAAATTATTACAACAGGGAATGCACATGCATTCAAGAACACTTCCTAGAGCTCACTACTCAAAATATATATGCCTAGAAGGATACAACCCTTAGGGAAGTCTCATTGACTTACAATATGATTCAGACTACAATCCAGAAGGAATGAACTACAATAATAACATCTACAAATGCCCGATGATAGTTTTAGTTAAGAAAAGTTGTCTTCTCTGCAACATCAGTCTAACCACAACACTTCGTTAAATGATATATCCTTATTCATACATTTACCTCTCTCTAATAATTCCGACACAATACCTACACCTAAATTACATAAGTATATCTTTTATATATTAAATTCATCAACCTTGATAACAAGGTCGACTAAACCCTCAACTCATAATTACAGATATTACATTACATGATACAAAGATCGATCACCAAACCAATATTATGATTTAAATTATATAGAGTGGACCTAATTCAAATTTTCAAATGATTACATCTACTATAAATCTTTCCAATATCAATGGCAAAATACTACACCACATAAATATTGCATAACACACAAATTATCAATGTTTCTTAGAAATCACCAAAAAATTGCATGATGATTAATGTGGATCGCCAAAATAAATAGGACATGACTAGTAAATAACATCAAGCATGTTAGAATCATCCAAAATAATTGTACCAACACCTCTTTTAGAATATTCATTGATCAACATTTCAAAGCTCAATAACACAAGCAATCAGCAACTATCACAAGGAAAGATAACTTGCGTAGCACCAAATCATGAACCATCTGAAATGAAGATACAAAATATTATTCCAAACAATAATCCAAAGTCTCATCACAAGATCTGATCACACTAGAATATAACAAAGGGAATATCGGATTTTGCAAAATAGTGATCAACAAAACCAAACTACAAAACCAAACCAAAAATCTTTTCCAAACTCACCGAAATAACTCTCACAAATATGTTGAGATCAATGACAAGAACATACACTAGAAACAACAATGAACAACCAAATCCAACAAACCCTTGTATCTTCATTTAATCATGCAATCGGACATTCAATCTATGTTGTTGATGTTTGTCAAAGTGATCATTGTCTATTTCCTTTTAGGAGGCAGGGCATTGGGCCCACATCCTTACTTCATGGTTGGCTATCCCTATGGAAGTTATTCATTAGTCTATCTAGTACATGACATATTGAGGTGGGGCCTTTCTTTCTTTAACAACATCAACCATTTTTGTCTGGGGCCCTTGTGTCATGTAGGTTCCAACATAGACCATTCAATGGCTTCCATCTATGCCTGTCATATTCACATCATCCCTTGAAACATTAGCAGTGGCATTGAAAAATTAGCCTTGTTGCATAGGCTAATGTAATCATACAATCATGTGGCTCCCAGGACCATTAATCTTGGGAAAGGTGTGCAGTGGGTATGGAGGCCACTGTGAAAGGTAAACTAGATAGCTAACACTGAGGGGTTGGTCACCAATACAACACAAAAGGCTTAAGAGACAACATAAATGAATAGAAATGGGTTGATAATAGTCACTGCTAAAATAGAGTTAATTGAAGCCATGAAAAAACATTCATAGAATCATAAAACAGAGATAGATCAGAGTTAATTGAAGCCACAACAAAACATTCATAGAATCATAAAATAGAGTTAGAAAAAAAGTTAATTGAATCCACGACAAAACATAAATAGAATCATAAAATAGAGTTAATTCAAGCCATGACAAAATTTTCATAGAATCGTAAAACAGAGATAAACAGAGTTAATTCAAACCATGACAAAAGATTCATAGAATCATAAAATAGAGATAACACAGAGTTAATCCAAGCCATGACAAATTAAAATATTTGTGGAATTACAAACAAAATAAATTAAAGAGCATGAATGTATTTGTTAATACAAATTATACAATACATATTATAAAATAATTGTATGAGGTTTTGTATCATGCTCCACTCTCCATCTGATGGAACTCCAAATTATTCTAACATTTAGCAAGTGACTTGCAAATTTGTTAGTAATTTATAATTGGAAGTGGAAGTTGAGATCAATGTTTCATCCAAAGCAGAATCCAAGGTTATCAATGATTTGGCCATGGCTAGAAAGTTAGCCTCATTTTTGTCCTAAGGAAACATGTCCAAATAAAGCTTCATTTTCTCCTCCATCTTACTTTTTAAAGAAGCATTTAGAATGTATTTGTTAAGTCTCGAAGAAAACTGAAAGAGGGGGGTGAATTAGTTGTCCAATAAATTCAACCAAAATTAACTTAACCAGAACTTACTGCTTAATGTTGGTAAACAATTTTAACACTTAACTATAGTACTGGTAAAGATTAATGCATGAAACAGAAAGACAATAACATCCACAACACATAACACAAATATTTGTACGTGGAAACCCTATAAGGGGAAAAAACACGGTTGGAAGCCTTACCCACAATCAAATGATACTACTGCAGATAGTATATGTGTACAATATGGAGTTTGCACGTATAGAAAGGCTAGCTGCCTAGAGCTCACTGCTCTAACACAAAATGGGAGTCACATTGACTACAATTGGATGGTTAAATCCAATGATAATGTACTGCTCAAAATAGCATCTTCAATATGCTAGATTCAGTACCAGTTTAGTTTTGATTACCTTCACAAAAACCTTCCTTCAACCTTCAAATGATGTCTACATGTATAACTCTACTTATTTTTCATATATACCCTATTACAATCCTTTTCGCATTCACATTTCAATCTCACAAATGAGATCTTACATTTATACCATAACGTAAGACCAATTGAATAGGTCAGCTAACTAAAAGATATTACAATAAATTTAATTACAAATAAATTGATATCCAATGCATCATGTTGGCTCAATGCATTTACAATACGTCATCTCCATAACATACTGTGTTGATCTTAAATAGATATGCTTGCTGGTGCATAACCTGGACCTATTTGCTAGTAACAGAAAATATGCAAACCCTAATGAACTAATAACCAAATCACCAAAACCAAGTGATCAAATCATGTCTTTGACATAACCATGTAGTCTCCAAGTCATTCCAAGTGCTGTTGAACAATATGACCTGTCAGTGAACCAAATACCAATGACTATGCATAAGTCTTTGACTTGTCGGTGAACAAAACAAAGATCTCTAATGTCAATAAGTGTTGACAAGTGATGACAGGTGTTGACATCAATGTTAAAACCATATCAACATAACCCAAATACCAACAATCTCCCCCTTTGGCGTTGATGTCAACACAAGATGGCAAAACCATCAAAGTGCCAAAACAAAAATGCCAAAAACCAAAAACCAACAATCTCCCAAAGAGATTATTAACTAGAAATGAAAATATAGATAAACAGAGTAACAATCTCTCTCCTAATGAATAATCTCTCCCCCAAGGGATAATGTGTTTTTTCATAGATATCTCTCCCACTTTGACATCAAATGTCAAAGCAATACAAAAACCAAATTCAAATACAAAATACCATCTTATTACAAAATACCAACTTATTACAAAATACCAAGTACTCCCTCTGAGAAGCAGCTCTCCTCATCAAAACCGAAATAAAAGATTTCTCTATTAATTGTATCGGTTGATGACAAACATCAACTATCTAAGTCACTACTGGTGGGGGTAGGACTCCAAGCTGCTCTCTGACATATTTAAAAGTCTCCTTAGGCAAAGTCTTGCTAAAAATATCTGCAATCTTCTCTTTAGTATTCATATAAACCAATTTTACTTCTTTTGCTTCAACATTATCTTTAAGAAAATTTAATTTGATAGAAACATGTTTGGTTTTAGAGTGAAGTACCAGATTCTTAGATATTTCAATTTCTGTTGTATTATCACAGTAAATAATTATAGGTTCCTTGCAATTTACCTTTATGTCCTTCAACATTTGCTTGATCCATAATAACTGTGTACAATTAGTTGTTGCTGCAACATATTCTGATTTTGTTGTTGATAGACTTGTATAACTATGTTTCTTGCTCAGCCATGAAATTAGTCTGTTACCAAGAAAAAATGCTCTATCGGTGGTGCTTTTCATCTATATCTCCTACCCAGTTAGCATCTGTGTATGCACGTAAATCAAAATTTTATCTCTAGGATACCATAAACCAAGATTTGTAGTGCCTTGTAGGTACCAGAAAATCCTTTTTACTGCCGATTCATGAATTTCTTTAGGATTACTCTGAAATATTGAAATAATACATACTAATTCATAATGTCAGGGCTTTTTTGTGTCAAATATAGTAAACCTCCTATCATAGACTTGTATCTTGTCGGATTAATAGGTGTTGATTCATCCTTCAAAGATAATGTATCAGTTGTAGTCATCAGTGTGCCTACTGGTTTACAATTTTCCATGCCAAATTTCTTGAGTAACTCTTTCAAGTACTTAGATTGACATAAGAATATACCTTTATTAGTCTATGAAATTTGTAATCCTAAAAAGAATTTTATCTCTCCAATAATAGACATTTCAAATTCTTGTTACATTTTGTTAGAAATGTGTTTACACAACCCATCTTCTCCTCCAAATATTATATCATCAACAAAAACTTCAATAACCAAGATGTCATTATTAGTCACTTTGTAGTATAAATTTCTATTAGCATTACCTTTAGTGTAACCAAGCTTCAAAAGATATTTATCCAATCTAGCATACTAAGCTCTAGGAGCTTTCTTTAGTCCATATAAAGCTTTCCTTAACTTGCAAACCATATCCTTGTCATTTGTCAAAGAAAATCCATCAGGTTGTTCAATAAAAACTTCTTCTTCAAGATCTCCATTTAGAAATGCACACTTAACAGCCATTTGATATACTTTATAGTTCTTGTGAGTTGCAAAAGCCAATAAAAGTCTGACTGCCTCAATTCTAGCTATCGGTGCAAAGGTTTCATTGTAATCAATTCCTTCTTTTTGAGAATATCCCTTACACACTAATCTTGATTTATTTTTGATTACCTTACCACCTTCATTAAGTTTATTTCTAAAAACCCATTTAGTTCCAATTACATTTTTGTCTTTAAGCTGGGGAACTAATGACCAAGTTTTATTCCTTTCAATTTGTTCCAACTCATCTTCCATAGCTTTAATCCAATATTTATCTTCACATGCCTCATTAATTGATGTAGGTTCAATTTGATAAATTAGACATACCTCTTCATTTTCCAATCTTCCTCTAGTCATAACTCCTTGATATTTATTTCCAATTATCTGATCTTCAGAATGATTCAATCTTACATAACGGGGTGTTTTTGCTTACTATTGTTCTTCAATAACTGTTGAATCTTCAGATGATGCTGGTGTCACTGGATCAACATTTTGTACCAATGTACTCATAATAGGTTCATTTGTGATTATCTCTATTGCCGGTTCAAAGTCTGTGTACCTTAAATTTCCTCTAAACTGTTCATCAATCTTCATATTTGCACTCTCAACAATGTTGTGCAATCTCTTGTTAAAACATCTATATGACTTGGTCTTAGATGAATAACCAAGAAATATTCCTTCATCACTTCTAGGATCAAATTTGCCAATATACTCATCTCTTCCAATGTAACATTTACTTCCAAATATTCTTAAATATTTAAGAGTAGGAGTATTACCAAACCATAATTCATGAGGGGTCTTACTGGTTTCACCTCTGATGTGAGCTATGTTAAATGTGTATACCACTATATTGACCACTTCTCTCTAGTATATATTAGGTAGATTTGCTTCCGCTATCATACTTCTAGCTGCATCCAAGAGAGTTTTGTTCTTCCTTTCCACAACTCCATTTTGCTGGGGTGTATGGGGTGTAGATAACTATCTTTTGATCCCATTCACTTCACAGAATGTATTAAATTCCTTAGATGTGAATTCACCTCCTTGATCTGATCTGAGACATTTGATTTTCTTGCCTATTTCATTCTCTACCATCACCTTGAATAGTTTGAACTTCCCAAATGCTTCAAATTTCTCCCTGACAAAAGTAATCCAACAGATTCTAGAAAAGTCATCAATGATTAGTATAAAATACCTATCTCCTTGTATACTTCTAGTTCTTGTTGGACCACATAAATCAATATGAATTAAGTCAAGAATATTGTTAGATTTTATGGAATACTCTTGAAAGTTTCTCTAAATTTCTTTCCCAATTGACATTCCTTACATACCCGATTGTGAGGTTTAACAATCTTAGGTAAATCTCTAATCACCTTAGTTGTACTGATTTTCACAATGCAATCAAAATTAACATGACAACGTCTCTTATGCCATAACCAACTTTTATCAATATGTGCAATCAAACATGCTTTGTCATTGTTGTTCAAATGAAAGATATTACCTCTACTGTGATTACTGATTGCAATTTCTAAACTAGTTCTATTTAAGATTTTGCATTTACCATTCTTGAATTGTAATTGAAATCCTTTTTCAACTAATTGACCAACACTCAAAAGATTATACTTCAAAACTTCAACATAGTAAACATTATCAGTATTGTGCTTACCATCAAAAGATATAGTTCCTTTTCCTTTGATCATGTAAGCTTTATCACCTCCAAATCTTACTAGACCTCCATTGTAATCTTGAAAGGTTAAGAATTTACTTATATCACCAGTCATGTGATGTGAACATCCTATATCAATGATCCATTTATCCTTATCTTCAATTTTAGCTGACAGGGCTTGCTCTACCAGTTAAATAGTAGGTCCCAGTTGATCTTCTTTTATAGAAACAAAAGCCCATCCATTGTCTGCCGAATCCTCATCATAATCATCAGTAACTCCTTCATCAACAAAATAACAATATTTGTCTCTATTCTTATTAAACTTGTATCTCTGATAATCAGGGTTAGGCTTATATGTTCTTTTTGCTTCTTCCCTTAATCTAGCATGTCTATTAGGGCATCTAGAAGCCATATGGAAAATCTTAATGTAGTTAAAACATTTAAAGGGTGCTTTACCTTCATACTTACTTCCAACTGGACCTTTAGGCATTTTTCTTACAAATAGTGCTTCAAGTTCTTCCAGTTCTTCATTCTCCTTCTTGATTTCCTCAAGTTCTCTTGCATATAAGGCTTTCCAATCACATTTCTCAGATCATTATGATGCTATAGATGATGATGATGATTTGAAAGCTAAATCAGTTTTAATAGTAGCAATAGGACGAAATTCCTCAAGTTCAAAAGTTGATAGTTTTCCAACCAAAGTGTCTCTAGATACTGATGCATTAGGCATTGTTCTTAATTCATTTATAGTAGTAACTTTCATTTTATATGCTAGTGGGAAAGCTCTTAAAAATTTATAAATAATCTCATCGTCACTTAACGTTCCTCCAAAACATTGTATACCCAAAACAATTTCATTTACTCTTTCCATAAAAGATGAAATCCTTTCATCTTCTTCCATTTTCAGATTTTCATACCTGACCCGGAAGCATTCAAGTTTTGCAATTTTGACTGTGGTATCACCTTCATTCAATGTTTCCAATTTTTCCCAAAAACCTTTAGCACTAGATCTATCTGATAATCGCATGATTTGCTGATTTGACAATGTGCTCAGAAGTGCTTCTCTTCCTTTGCAATCATTTTCTTCATCTTTAGCCAAGGTTGGTGGATTAGGTTGACCTTGAGTAGCAGTAGTATAACCATTATTTGTAACATCCCAAATGTCCTTTCCAATGCAATTCAAATGTATCTCCATCTTGATCTTCCATATCCCATAGTTAGTTCTATCAAGTTTTAGACTATCATTCTTGAAATAGTTAGTAGACATTGGATCTCCTCAAGCTCTTAAACTTCTACAAAAAGAGGACTAGGCTTTGATACCAATTGTTAGGTCCCAAAGATAACTGAGAGGGGGGAGGGTGAATCAGTTTTCCAATAAATTCAACCAAAATTAACTTAACTAAAACTTAATGCTTAATGTCGGTAAACAATTTAAACAGTTAACTGCAGTACTAGTAAAGATTAATGCATGAAATAGAAAGACAATAACATCCACAACACATAACACAAATATTTGTACGTGGAAACACTATAAGGGGAAAAACCACGATGGGAAGTCTTACCCACAATCAAATGATACTACTGTAGATAGTATGTGTGTACAATATGGAGTCTGCACATGCAGAAAGGCCAGCTGCCTAGAGCTCACCGCTCTAACACAAAATGGGTGTCACACTGACTACAATTGGATGGTTAAATCCAATAATAATGTACTGCTCAAAATAGAATCTTCATATGCTTGATTCAGTACCGGTTTAGTTCTAATTGCCTTCACAAAAACCTTCTTTCAACCTTCAAATTATGTCTTCGTGAATAGCTCTGCTTATTTTCACATATACCCTATTACAATCCTTTTCACATTCACATTTCAATCTCACAAATGAGATCTTACATTTATACCATAACCTAAGACCAAATGATTAGGTTGGCTCACTAAAAGGTATTACAATAAAATTAATTACAAATAAATTGATATTCGATGCATCATGTTGGCTTAATGTATTTACAATAAATCATTTGCATAACGTGCCATGCTGATCTGGAATAGATATGCTTGCTGGTGCATAACCTGGACCTATTTGTCCATAACAACAAATATGCAAACCTGAATGAACTAATAACCAAATCACCAAAACCAAGTGATCAAATCATGTCTTTGACATAACCAAGTAGACTCCAAGCCATTCCAAGTGTCGGTGAACCAAATACTGGTGACTATACATAAGTCTCTGACTTGCCGATGAACAAAACAAAGATCTCTAAGTGTCAATAAGTGTTGAGAAGTGATGACAGGTGTTGACATCAATGACAAAACTATTGGCATATGTACAGTCCAATGAGACATTGTATGTGATTGAAGGTTTTGTCATTGATGGCAACCTTGCAATCCTATGGCACCAGTAAAGGCAGTACACTGACATCAGCAGATCACACTCTACACTGACACTCAGGACACCGACACTAGAACCGGCACAAAGAAAGGAAATATACTGGCACAGAGGCCGATAAGATTTTGTTATATTATATTTTTTTTATTATTGTAAAAACTTTGTAAGCCAACTTGAAAAATTGTAAAATGACTCCTATATATAAAAGAGATCATTGTAGACATTTAAAAAGGGATAATGACAGCAATAAGGAAAAATATTAGGCACACCTATTATGCGAAATATAGGCTAAAGGGTTTATGTAAGAAGTGAAGCAACAACTGGTACTAGATCAGGCATTATAGATGCTATTGTAAAGCAGTACAAGATATTGAATTTGTATAATCCTCATTGTAAGTCAGTGAGACTTCTCATTGAGTAGTGAGCTCTAGGCAGTTGGCCTTCCTGCATGTGCAAGCCGCTATTGTAAGTAATATTCTCTTATTGGTCAGTGAGTGAATATTGTGAGTCACAAATCCCACTGAGGTTTTTCCCAAATCAGGTTTTCTTGTTAAAACCTTGTGTTATGGTGTGCTTTTCATGTGGATATTCCTAATTCTATTTATTGCATTATTTCTTGCATACCGATACACTATTATAATATGTTCTGCATGTTTTAAGTCAAGAAATTCTAATCACCGGTTAGATACTAATTCACCCCCCCCCCTCTCAGTATCTGTGGGATTCCTAACAATTGGTATCAGAGCTTGGTCCTCTATTTTCAGAAGCCTAACAACTTGAGGAAGATCTTGAAACCGGTAAAGATGGAAAATCTGATGAAGCAACTTGAAGGAGCTCTTTCAAACTATGTTGCAGAGAAATTGAAAAATATCAAACTAGAAGATGATTTAAGGGTAGCTCAGGATATCAATCAGGCACTTCAAGAGAATCTTACTATTGCAAGAAATAAGAGAAGAGAACTTTGTGAAAAATTGCAAAATGAGAATGATGAAAAGGAATCACTTAATGATATGATAAGCAAGTTGAAACAAGAGAACATGACAAAAAAGAATGAGATGCAGGATATGACTATGAGATTTTGCAAAGAGATTGAGGATAGGAAGAAGAATGAAGAAGAATTAACCAGAAGACTAAGTGATGCAGCAAATGAGAACACAAGACTTAGCTGTGAAAATGACATGTTGAAGACAAATCTGATGCATACTCAGAATGACTCAAATGAACTGAGGAGACAAAAAGAAGTCTTAGAAAGAGAACTAGAAACATCAAATCAACATAAAGAAAAATTCAAGGAAAGCTCAGAGGAACTTGGCACCTTGTTGAAGAATCAAAAACCTAAAGGAGACACTTCTAGAATTGGCTTTGAAGTTGGTGAAAACTCCGGTACTGCAAATACTCAGGATCACAACAAATCGGTAAGACAACCTAATGCTTATAAATTCAATGGAAAATGCTTTAACTGTAATAAGTATGGTCATAGAGAAAATGAATGTAGATCTAGAAATTATTAGAATATCAACACACCCACTGGTCAATGTTCAAAATGCAAAAAAGTTGGTCACAACTCTAAAACTATAGAATGAATGTGAGATGTTATGTTTGTGGAAGATTTGGACATTTATCTAATCAATGCAGAACACAAACCGGCATAGGTTATGAGGAAGCTATTCAGAAGAATAATGTAACTTGTTGTGCATGTAACAAGATTGGGCATATTGCTGAATTTTGTAGAAGTAAAGGAACACCAGTACACAACAAAAGTTCTAGCTTGAAAGGTAAAGAAAAAGTTGAAGAGGTTAAGCAAGAATTCTCAAAACAATGGATTAGAAAAGTTGATCTAAATATTGGGAATACTCCTCCACTAGTAGAACAAATCAATGCTTTACCAACAGGACAGAGTGATGCTTCACCGACAGGATAGAGCAGTGCTCCACCGGCAAGAAGTTCTTCATCTAATTGAAGAAAGTTTCCTTGAGGGTTTGGCAATCTAATGACACATGTGCTATTATTCCCTCGGTTAGAGATAAGAAGTTGGAAATTACTTTTTACTGGCAGACAATGTTAACTGAATACTTAACTGACATGCATTTAATGTGGTAGATGTCAAAAAGACACTATAAAATTGAGGTTTTGGCTCCATTCCATTTCACCGAGATTTCAAACATACGAAGAGCGCGAAGATTCCAAGCTAAGGCATTTCAAGCTAGAGGCAAGAACACTCCAAGAAATCATCCATCCTAAAGATAGTAAAAAGGTATTTTATCATGGTATCCACCTCTACAATTGAATATATAGCAAACACTACTGTTGTTGAAGTTATAAAAAGACCTAGGCCCGTATTTCAGTTAGTTCCTGAGGTAGCAAAGAAAGATGATACCTTAGGTGATTTTTCTCAAATTCCTAAGGGAGTTGTTTATGATGAAGACCCCAGAATTTACATCCACTACAACATTGAGGAACTAGGAGATGAAGAGATTAAAACCATGTTTAAAACTATGATATATGATGAATCCAATAATATAAAAGATGAACACAAGATCATTGAGACCCTAGGATTCACAGAGATCCTTAGCATTCCTGAATTCCCCAAGGATGTGATTAGGATAGTCTTAAGGAGGGTACATGGTGAATATTTATGGTTAGATGCAATCAACAAAATCACTAAGGAAGCTATGAAAGCTGTCATAGGGTTACCAACCATCAGTAAAAGGCTAGATAAAACTAAGAAGGTATCCAATGACCTAGTTACAAACCTACCTAGTGCAACATTAGACAAAAGGTCCCTAAGAGTTAATGATGTAATAGACATTAATGTGAGATTTATCAACATGATATTAGGATATAAATCTACTCATGCAAAAAGACTCAATTCAGTTTCAAGTTTATGCATTAAGAGTGCCTATGATATGGTCACATATAATGCAAAGATTGATATATGTGAGTGGTTAAAGGATGAATTAATTGACAACCTTGGAAAGATTAAGAAGGACAAGAAAGGAACTTTTAGGTTTGGAAATCTATTAGTATGTTTGAAGTTACATATAACCAAACAGGTTCCTGGTATAGGCTACAAAGAACTTGGATATGATATACCGGTAGGTAAACAGTTAATTGAACTATTCAATAACATGGGAGAAGACAAGGAAAACAATATTCATGATTTTTTTCAAGCACTAAAAACCAAAATGAAGAAAAGAATTAGGTTATCACAAAAGATTGTCGACAAATACAAAGATGAAATATGCTTTGTAATCAATAAGGATGAAATCTAGATGGAAGCAGTCATCCCTAGGACAGTTTGGGTAACTGAGATGGGCTATGAAACAGATGATAATATAATTGAAACATATGCTAAAGCACTTCTGGAAGCCCCTAGAGAACCTAAGGAAGAAATATTTGGTAGTGCAGAAACTATTGAAAGCCAAATATAATCAAAGAAAAGAGTGAAAAAGGTTGAGGTAGTTGTAAGGAAAGGTTCCAGACAAGCAAAAGCCATCAAAGAAGATGTGTTGAAGAAAACTGGTATAACAGAGGATGAGTTAGCAGCTCCACAACCTAAAACTCACCTATCACCGGTAGGTACCTCTTCAGAGAGTGATATGCTTGCAACTTTTAAAAGAGTTGTAAGGAAAAGAGATCCCTCACTGGTAACCACACCCTCACCTAGGAGGACAAGACAAAAACAACAAGCAGTGAGATCTCCGGTAAAAAAGGCTACACCAAAGAAGAAGAAACTGACACCCAAAAAGAAGAAGAGGACAAACAAAGACTTGGCCCCTCTTGATATACTGCTGAACAAAATTACAGAGGAAGGTAAATTGAAGAATATGGAGAAAATATATGACACTTTAACAATTGATGAAAAAGAATAAGTTGAAAATAGTGTTATATTGCATATGGATATGTATAAGAAATTTTTGATGGAAGTACTAAATGAAATTCCAAATGAACTATTTAAGAGACTGGAAGCAAGAAGACAAGTAGTAATAGAACTAGACAAGAAAATAAAGATTGAGAAGCTACTTGTTGTATATCCGATAAATTGACCCAAAGAAATTGATGACCTAATTTCTCAAGCCAACCGGTCAGTATTTTCTACTACACACCAGCACATTGCTTTAATGGTTGGAAGAGTTAATGAGGTGACTGAGGAGACAAAAAATGGATGGGATATATTCCTAGTTGAAAAAGAAAAACAATAAGAATACAGGAACCCCAAACCTATAAAAGTTTATTGGAAAGATAGAGACAAGGGTAAAGGTAAAGTTGGTGGACCACCTAGTATCAAGGTTAAAGACAACTTACCCCCACCTCCTTTGATTACTCCACCAGTAAAAACAACAGCTACAGAAGATCAACTGGCAGCTGAGAGTATGGATGTAGAGGATGGTAATCCTAATCCTGAAGTCTTATATACTATAGATGTTGATACTCAAAAGATAAACATTGTGGTAGACAAAGATATAGCTGATAAAACTGAAATGGCTAGTGAGCCTCTGGTAGCTGAGAAAACTAAAAACACACAAGAGAAATCGGCAGATAACAAAGAGAAAAAGGTAGAGACTTAGACTCAGACTGAGACAATGGAACAAATAGAAAAATAAACAGAGAAAAAGGCTCTAGAACAAGAACAACAACAATAGAAACAAGAACCACAACAGCAACAACAACAGGAACATAAGGAAACAGTGCCACCAGCAATTGGAGAAGTAGAAAAACCATTGCTTCAGGAAATGCAGACACAAACAGACCTAGAAGAGGTCAATACAAGCTTGGTTACTTCCACTGGCGGTACTCAGAATGTTGGTTCATCATCAGGATACAAATCAACTAATGTGACTGAGGTACTATTAGATTCAATCAAAAAGATAATAGACTGCAGCTCACAAGCTTATAAGGCAATTGATGATACATACCAATTTTGAAGGTAATTGCTCCTAACTGTAATATAGACAATAAAGATTCTTTAGGACAACTTGATACACTATGTAAATATATCACAGAAAACATTGAGAAAATAAAGGAAGAGTCATTGAAGGATAAAATAAAAATTGAAAAGAAGAAATTCTTTGATGAGGAAATAAAGAAGTGTAACAGAGATTTTGACACACTTCTATCAGAATTGTGTAATTTATTGAAAGAGTACAAAACTCTATACAAAGACACCTATAAGACAAACTTTTTGACTAAAGATATCGACAAGAAGATCAACAAGGTATAAGATGAGATCAATAAACTTGCAGATAATTTTGTTAACTCACCTGATACACTATCAGTTTTTGAGGAGAAGATAACAAATTTTGAAGAAGGTTTACTTAAATTGGAAAGAGAGAAAGAAAGAATAGTGAATAAGGCAAAGCATTTGAGATTAAAACTAAGTCCAAGATTGGACTATCTAGCATCACTATGAAAGGAAGTATCTGAGGAACTAATACAGGGAAAGAAAACACTGGCAAAACATTTGCAGCATCTCACTGTTACAGTTAAGAGAATAGAGACAACAATAAGAGATAGTAAAAAGTTCATGGAGAGTATAAACTTGATTTTGGCGGATCTATTTTAAATTGTAACTTTCCAGTTACAAGGTTGAAACTACAAAGTCTACTGACATGTTGACAACCTTTGTCATTGATGCCAAAGGGGGAGTAGTGGGATGAGAAAATTCAATATCACAGGAATCATATGCTCAAGGGGAGCACACACATTTTTGGTAACTTTTTTTGGACTTCACATTTTTGATACACTTTTGAAATTTCTCATGAGTGTTGCCATCAATGCCAAAGGGGGAGATTGTTGGCATATGCACACTCCAATGAGACATTATATGTGATTGAAGGTTTTGTCATTGATGGCAACCTTGCAATCCTATGGCACCGGCAAAGGCAGTACACTAGCATCAGCAAATCACACTCTACACTAGCACTGGCACAAAGAAAGGAAGTATACCCATACATAGGCCGACCAGATTTTGTTATATTATATTTTGTTTATTATTGTAAAAACTTTGTAAGCTGACTTGGAAAATTGTAAAATGACTCTTATATATAAAAGAGATCATTGTAGACATTTAAAAAGGGATAATGAAAGCAATAAGGAAAAATATTAGGTAGACCTATTATGCAAAATATAGGCTAAAGGGTTTATGTAAGAAGTAGAGCAGCAATCAGTACTGGATCAGGCATTATAGATGCTATTGTAAAGCATTACAAATATTGGATTTGTATAATCCTCATTGTAAGCTAGTGAGACTTCCCATTGAGTAGTGAGATCTAGGCAGTTGGCCTTCCTGCATGTGCAAGCCCCTATTGTAAGTAATATTCTCTTATTGGCCAGTGAGTGAATATTGTGGGTCACAAATCCCACCGAGGTTTTTTCCACACTGGGTTTCCTCATTAAAACCTTGTGTTATGGTGTGCTTTTCATGTGGATGTTCTTAATTCTATTTATTGCATTATTTCTTGCATACCAGTACACTGTTATAATATGTTCTGCATGTTTTAAGTCAAGAAATTCTAATGACCGGTTAGATACTAATTCACCCCCCCCCCCCCCTCTCAATATTTGTGGGATTCCTAACAAAAACCATATCAACATAACCAAAATACCAATAATATCATTGTGTTGTATCAAAACTCATTAGCAAAACAAGTTTTGTCAATCTCTGCACCTTTCCATGCAACTTATTCATCCTTTCTTTATCCTTATCCAAACATTCCTATGATTCCCATAGTTTCTTACATTTTTTAATGATAAATGAAGCCTTTACTGAGCCATCAATATGGTCATGAATTCCCTTGGATGCCAAATATTTGTAATTGGATTTGTACATTGTTTACAAAATTTGATTTGGAATTTTCTCTCTTGAATTCAAATGTCTGTTATAATCTATGTATTCGGTTAACTTCACATAATGTAAACTAAGATTTCCAATCAATTCAAACAACTAACACAATTGTCAACCTTCTACATTATTTTCTCCCAAATCTTTTGTTTTATAAACCTCATTGTTTGTTTCCAAGATCCTCTCAATTTGTGTTTGACAGAGTTAATATCATTGTATGTCTTCTACATCTCTTGTGTCAATCTTTCATTGCTTTTTATTTATTTCTCTACTTTTTCTTCCCACTTATTTTCTCTTTCCTTCTCTTTGGTCAATTGGTCTTGTAATGTTTTTGTTGATGCAGCGATGTTCTCCAGTTTTTTGTATAATTGCATTGAAGAGGCTCTTTCACTTTCAAATTTTTTGATGTTTTCAGCTAAGATTTTCTTTAGTTCATTCAGTTCTACCTCTGACACTTTATTCTCTACACTTGTAGATGTAGAGGTGGATTTTTTTATACTTTTGCATAATTCATTGCAACTGTTGTCTGCAGCTTTGCTCTTTGCTTTCTCAGTTTCTAGGTCTCTTTGTAACTTTTGTATTTATCTCTTGATCTTCTCTCTCTCTCTCTCTCTCTCTCTCTCTCTCTCTTGAGCAATGATGTGTATACCAGTTCGTTAGTCTTCCTTGACACATTAGTTTTGTCCACATTCTTTATTCCCAAGAAATCCATTTCGATGGTGCAAATTTAAAATTAGGAGGGATAAATCTGATTGTCTGGTTTATTTTGATTTGGAATTGACAGCATAGAAACCATTAACTCCATTTATTTATTTAGGTCATATGTGGGAAATACCATGTTCACTGTAGCTTCTTCCTCTACACCTATAGTACTTGCAACCTTCATCATTTGCTTCCTTTTTTCTTTAATTTTTGTCTCTCTCTAAATTGATCAACAAAATTATTGTAATTAACATCTAGGGTTGCTGACGCAATTGAATGTTTGAATGGTGAAATAGCACTTGCAATGATGTAGGCACCTCCACCTATGCATATGGCTCTAACCATTTCATTATGAGGTCTCTCGAAAGACACAAAACCCATTCCTAATCCTGTCCCACTCTGACTTACAATTAGGGTTATTAGGCTCATTTGCAGACTAGGGGCTTGTTTTAGAGCTGAAAGTAATAACTTAATTGTAGAACTTGATGTAGTTGGAGTCGTATTGATAGTCATCATTGTTGTTGTAAGATTTTGCTTCTTCAACATGCCTTGATCATTGAGATTATGTATACTATCTTCTACTATTGGTCTCTTCTAAGTTTTGTTTTGTTCTTACACTTGTTGAGTAGAACTAGTACTAGTACCCATACCATTCCCACCAGTGGCAGTAACACTTGATTCTCCACCATGTTCTAGTTGTGATTTGAAGCTATAACAAATTGAGGTTTATGTTTATAATTATCACCTTTTCTTATTGAATCAACTCCAATGCCTTGATGATATGCACCTTTTCCTAGTAACTTTACCTCCAGTAGCATCCAAGAGCCTTGTCCTTTGGATCCTAGACTACCACCTTGATAACCCAATTTTTCCATTATGACCGCCCTTGAAGAATATTTTTTTAACATGGTCTCAAAGAAAATAGATTTTTTTGCAGATTTTGTAATAGTTGTTAGTGTTTGACCTAGGGTATCTCATTATCACTATCATGATATCTATCATTATCATTATCATCATATGCTTTAGATGGATTCTCTATATTCCACAATTTGTTAAACTCAGAATCCTCTAGGATATCTTCAAAATCTACACCATTCTTTTGTTCACCTAGATTCTTCCTCAGACCAAAAATATTTGATTTTGTTTCTTTTCCAGTTTGGCTCTAAACAAGCCTTTGATAGAGATTCTGGGATACTATTTGTAGTAGATCGAACATCAGCTCTTTTGTAAAAAAAATTAGACCTTCTAGTTTGGATCTTTTAGTCTATTGTTCTCTCTAGGTGCAACACCATAATTTATGAAAAGATCTATTCTAGAGAAATACTTTTATCATTAGCAATTTCCTCCATCACTTTTATGGCCTCATCCCAAGAATCCTTGTTTTTTTCTAACAAGGGTTTACTTTTTTGTTGGATTTTACTTGCAGAGTTCTTATTCACGACAACCATTGCTTTAATCACGGGGGCTTCACTAGTTAAGCAATATTATATCATGTGCATTCATAATGGTGGGTTTAATATCCAAAAAATGAGGGTACAATATATTCCCTATCAGTGGAAAAAGGGGGGTTTTTAATTTGGGCTATGAAAAAGAACAATTTATGGTGAAAATAGGGGGCTTTTAATTTAGCCTATGTATTAGGAGGGGGTGACCAAAAAGGACTTTAGGGGCATATTTTTTGAAAATAGGTGGATTATTTAGTATACCACAAACACATGTGCTATAATCCAAGTTCATTAAGTAAAGCCTCCATCACTTTAATGATGTTGCGTGGATCATACTACCAATAACTGTCAACATCAAAATTAAAAAAATTCAAAGTTTCATATACCACATGGAATGCTTCTCTCTCAAATGTGTACCATCTATATGAAAAAGGCAATGAATGAAATATTTTTTTCTTTTGTTTTCCATAAAATTAGAGCTTATTTGTACTCTCCATCTATCATACATATTGCAATGCAAAAACCCTCTTTGTCACATGTATTGGAAGTTTGTAGGGTTCTACTCCTAATCCATAAAATGTTAACACAATATATTCTTCCATGAGGTATCAGTTAGCCAATTGTATTCCAGGTCCAAGTTGAATGCAATATGTACAAGACTCCAAAAATCTAGGCATTGGAGTGCTTGTAATTGTATGATACATTGGAGCCAAAGAGATGTCTACAAAAATTTTGTAGTTCCCCCTCTTATAATGCATCCTTATCTTATTGGTCCATTCATATATTGGAGGCACTATTCTCACCTCATCATCCTTATACACCTGAATCTGAAGCTTGTTGGACTTGAATGTTCCACTATATTTTACTAGAATAGGATGGCATAGGTAGGTTGTAAACCTAGATTTCTTAGAGGAACCTCTTTTAATCATTATAACTTGTTCATGCATGGATTGAACAACATGCTCAATAAAATTATAACTAAAAGGTTAATTAATATAATGGATATTAAATACCATTTAATATCCCTACCGCCTTCTTTTGTTGGTGATAAAATTTTCTTGATTACTCAAATTGATGAAAGTTGGATGTGCAATAGGATAATGTGTCATGTTAATTTTGATTCAATGATTACGATTAGTTCTACTCAAACTATTATAGATTTTCCTAAAATTATTAATCTTACTAATCTGGTATGTAGGGAATGTAAAATGGGGAAGCAAACAAGAATTTCTTTCAAGAGTAAGAAATATACATCTAATGGATTGCTAGATCTTGTGCATACTGACCTATGTGGGCCTACATGTATAAGAATTATGCAGGGTGATAGATATTTCACGTTACTAATTGATGATTATTCTAGGATGATGTGGGTTACCTTTTTGAGGGAGAAATTAGAAGCATTGGACAAATTCAAGATATTCAAATCAAAAGTTGAGACTGAGACAGGATTGAATTTGAAGTGTCTGAGATCTAAGAGAGGAGGATAATTTTGTTCTGGTAACTTTGACTCATTATGTGAAAAGCATGGAGTTTAAGAATAGTTATCTACGCATAAAACCCCACAATAGAATGGAGTTGTTGAAATGAAGAACAAGACTATCTTGGATGTTGCTAGGACTATGCTGTTTAGACATTCAAGGAGGCTTGAACCCACTTCAATATTATTTTCCTATCGCAGGAAAAAAAGTTAGCATGGAAATAGTATCCTGAACCTATGGCACAAAAATATCTCCTTTATAAGGAGACTTATGATTTTGATCCAATTATTTACCATCCATTGCTATCGCTTAGAGATAAATAGTTATCCCTTCTTCATCGATTGCTTCATAATCACATACAATATTTTCTAGGTCAATATGAATGTTTGAGTATCTAAAATCCCCTACTCCAAGCCTTGAGTCCAAAAAAAATTTAAATTCTTCCACAGTAATGAACTAAATTTCCTTTTGAATATTTTTATTAACAATTTCTTGTCTATTCTCATCAAAATTTTGGGTGTAGACCATGATAGTTTCTAGGCAAGGGAAAACCTCAGGTAGCATCATGCGTCCCAACCCACCATCCCATATTGTAGTTTTATTTATGTTTTGACCTAATATTTTATTATACACAATCTTTCATTCCTTGCAAGGCATGCCCCGTACAACCTTATTCTCACATGAAAATCTAGGTTGTGTGGTTAACCTATCATGCATCACAAGATCATAAATATCATGGAATTCATATTGATGGTAGACAAGCTTTAATTCATATTGATTCTAGTGATATTGATGCTAGACAAGCTTAAAATTGTAAACCTTCAATACCCGGTACCCTAATTCTACAATCTAGACTACAAGATTGAAAAAATTAAAAACGTGGGATGTAGGTGTTATGTATTTCTCTCAATAACTTACCCAAAAATTTGAATTTGAAATGAATTTGTTGTAGCCCCTAATTTAGATTCTAATTTCTAAATCTCTCTGGTTAACTAGATACTCCAAAGTCCCATCTCCCTTAATTTCAAGAGCTTCCTCAAAGGATAAAATCATGGTTAAAATTAATTTCTTTTTCTTTCTTTCTTTTATTAAAAACATTCATTCATTCATTTATTAAAACCTTTCATTCTTGGCAATGGTCACACATGTCTGTAAGTCTATTCTGGGGACTTCTTGAAGAGACTTGTGTCCTTCACAACTTCGGCCTAAAATAGAGCTTGTTTCATTGATCTGTGATCATTAAATACCCATCAAATTGATTAAAATTAATTAAGTATATAATTTATAATAGTTAATTAGACAATGCTCACTCGTGTCTATATTGTGGCAACTTTTTGAAGAAACCTTTGTCCTTCACAACTTCGGACTGAAATAGAGCTTATGTCATTGATATGTGATCATCCTATAGTCATTAAGTTGATTGATTAATTAATTAAAGACTTATAGTTAACTAGCACCTAGACCTTATATGAGGTTCAAGGGATAGCCGATAGTAAATTAAAGATAAAATTTAATGTAGTTTAGCATTACAAGTGAATGAATTAATTTAATATTTAAATCTAAGTAAAGAATAAATTTAAAAACAATAAAATATAATTAAAAAACCAATATGCTAAAAAATATATATATATATTTAAATTTATTAAGAAAATTCAATGTCTCACATGTGCGAAGGACCATGAATGAAGTGGCTAATGTGTTGTCAAAGTGGGCCACATCATTCAAAGAGGTGCAACCTATAAGAATATCACGTTGAGGATTTTCTCAATCTACAAACAAATGATGTGGTGGTACAATTTGACTCATATGGAAGCTCCAAGTTTTAAGCAAGAACGAAGAATTGGGAGTTGGCTAAGGTAATTGGCTTGACATGACAATGAAGGCATTTAATGTCACATCAATCGAAAAGGAATGATTTAACAAGGAAAATGCATTTATGATAAAGCACTGATGAAAATGTTAATTACCAGCATGGGACTTAGGAAGGTCAAAGGTGCTAGGAATGGTGGACTGAGATGATGGTATGATGGTTATAATTGTCATTATAAGGTCTTTATATTAATTTGATTTTAGTACAATGGTAACCTCTAATTAGTCTCTTCCTCTAGAGGCTGGTTTAAAGTGCAAGTGAGGTAAAGCTATGAAGGTGGCAATACTGTACTAATTGGAAGCAATGGAGGAAAGTTTTACACTGAAAATAGAGAAGAGGTTAGTTCTCATCATGGGTAGGATAATAGGAAGACATATACAAGGTATTTTTATATTCAAGGATGAGAGATTATTTTAGGTGGTGAATTTAATTATGGGGAAGGAGATTGCAGAAATAGGCTATAGATATAGGACAAACATGGAGATATACTCCTTAATTGCAGCATTGGGTTTATAGTTTGAAGATTTTGTGGACACTGTGAAGAGGGTTCTTAGAGCTCTAATATCAAATGAGTATCTCTTGGGCATGGATGTATTTGAAGGAGTGGATAAGATAGGGAATTAAATTCCTTTTTTACTATGGCAAGAAGATGAAATGAAGGCAAGATTCATGGCTCTTGCAAATTTGGGATGGGAGGCTTTGAAGATATTTGTAGAGTTGATGAGACTGGAAGTTGTGATAAGGGAGGTGAATGAGGTGGATAGGATGGACGTAGGTTGGGAATTGAGGTCGAAGAAGAGAATAATGGACGTGGTTCTTTCTCTGTCTAGGTTTCAAGAGGACTCTAGACTCTAAATTTTTAAATGTAATGTCTCCTTTTTTGTGTTACGCAATCATGATGGTAGTCTCTGTTTAGGGTTGTGATTTTGTAAAACAATGAATGTATGATCTACAACTATTATCAAGAAATCAACAATGAACATGCTTGTTATGATGGATTTTGGGGAGAATTTTGTGGGGGGGCGGTTCTTGTGAATATACCAGATCTTGAGTGAGTGTATGGTCTATTTTTTGGATGGCCAGTGTGGAAGCTTATTATCTTTTTGTTAACATATCTTTATAATATTAATAAAAACTAATTATTATGGACCTAGAAATATATTAAAAGTGAATAAATTAATCTAATATTTAGATCTAAGTAATGAATAAATTTATTAAAAATAAAATATAATAAAAATTAAAATTAATGAATTTCATATTTTACCCTGTCGTGCACTTCATTTGATACCAACAGTCCAGATCACTACATGACTATGAATTTAGGTCGAGATGCTCATTCACCTTAACTCTATAGCCCCATTTGCACACATGCCACATGGGCCTTGCTAAGGTCAGGCTCTTCTTAAGTGGACCAATAAGATTCATTATGCTAGAGGTCAAATGACACATTGAAAAGGGTTGGCCCAATCTATCATCCCTATTGATTAAGCATATAATTTATAATTGTTGATTAGATAATTATCACATGTGTCTCTATTCTAGTGACTTTTTGAAGAAACCTTCACCCTTGAGAACTTTAGGCTGAAATATAGCTTATGTTGTTGATCTACAATCATCCATCAATCATTAAGTTGATTGATTAATTAATTATCGACTTATAGTTAACTAGCACTTGCACCACATTATATAGATAGCGGATAGTAAAATAAAGATAAAATTTAATGTAGTTAAATATTACAAGTGAATAAATTAATGTAGTATTTAAGTCTAAGTAATGAGTAAATTTAAAATCAACAAATGCCACCTAGTGGCTAGTACTTGCCTTTATAGTATTATAATATCTCCATATTGTAATAAAATAATTTGTTATGAATTCAAAGATAATAAATAAATTGTAATAAAATATAATAAAAATTAAAAGTAATGACTTTCATATTCTACCCTGTCGTGCACTTTCTTTGAGATCAATAGTCTAGATCACTACATGACTACACATTTAGATCAAAATGTCCATTCACCTTAACTCTGTAGCCTCGCCTGCGCACATGGCACTTAAGCTTTGCTGACACTAGGATCTTCTTAAGTGGACCAATAAGATTCTACATGATGGAAGTCACAGGATACATCAAAAAGCATTTGCCCAATCTATCCTCCTCATAAACCATAGTATTTAGCAGTCACCACTTATGTATCCAGCGACCCAAATCATTGCATGATTAATCAAAGCTTCTTGCCAAAACTAACTTTGCAACTCCACTCGCATGAGCCCTATCAATAGTGATGACATACACTTGGACCACTAAATGAATGACATGTGGAAATCCATGTAACATGGCTAGGACGTGGGTCCATCATGCTTGTCTCCTAAGTGTGATAATGTGTGACTATCTTTTGTAAGATCAATGGCCTTGATCTTCACATGATTGTAGTTAAACAAAAGTTATCAATGATGCTAACTCCATAGTGCCGAAGGCTTTTAATCTTTCATAAAATATAGTAAATAAAAAATAATAAAACTAAAGACATTAAACTAGAAAACATGCCTGCATTGATTACATCGAATTCCAATTTCTTATTCCAATGGACACAAATCAGAGACCAAATCAGAGACCAAAGAGTGCTCGGCTTGTGAAAATTGCTTCTTCCTTGGCCTCTGCATCACTCTATCTACACTCTCCCCTAGAGACAAGGGTAGGATAGGGACGTGACACCCCTATCTCTACCCTATTTTGGGGAAGGATCTTTCTAGTGCAAGCATTGTGGGTTGTGCAGTGAGCAGGAAATCTCTATGATGTCTACCTATGATGAAATTCAAATCCTTCAAATATGTATTTAAGGGGGCATTCACTCTCTCATTTGCATAAGTTCAAAAAGTGGAATTTCGATAAGGTCATGTTGCATAAGCGATCAAGCATTCAAGAACATTCAAGAATTCAAGAATTCTTGTCTAGCATTGAACATTATCAAGTCTGCCTTCAAGGCTAGGTGTTGCATTCAAGTCAAGGATTCAACCATTGAAGATGA
The DNA here is from genome assembly GCF_030272615.1 of Cryptomeria japonica. Classification (NCBI taxonomy): domain Eukaryota; kingdom Viridiplantae; phylum Streptophyta; class Pinopsida; order Cupressales; family Cupressaceae; genus Cryptomeria; species Cryptomeria japonica. The sequence continues at coordinate 818,104,445 of NC_081409.1, forward strand.
GATCCCTTTCAACATTTAATTCCACACATGAATTTCTATCAACATTGCTACTACAACCTCCCTTGAGGTGATTTATAATTCAATATTTCATTTACATCTACTTGCAAGAAATTTCTTTCATTACTTGGTTAATTCCAAAACTGGGGTTTGACCTAAAGTCAAACTTCCAATCCCAACACATTTCTCTCTCTTTTCTATGTATAGGTTGTAGGTGCACAGATGTACTTTTGGATTCATGCTTCATTTACAGAGGCGGAAAAGCCCTTTTTGTGTCATGGATGTTTTGGAGGACCGTGTACATTTTCACCACAGTCCGAATAATTTTTTGTCAAATTTGCAAGACGACTTCGTCTCGACATTTTACTAAAAAAATCCAGGTGCACAAATTCATCCCATATTTAGATATCAAGTTATAATCAATTCTTGGTCACTTTTGCACTATATAATTCACCTAATATCAATTTACTTTCTAAATGAAAAAAAAGGAATAATGGGATCATCATAACATCCTTAATTCATTCAAAATTCAATCTATCATCTTTGTGTGGAGATTGGATCTAGTGAATTACCCCTTATCTCCCTAATGTAATGGTAAAAAGTTCTTGAAGGATAATCAATAGTGAAACTCTCATCTCTCTTTGAGGGAAAGGGTTAGTTTTCCTCTTGATCTATCACTCATGATTTTCCCACCATCACATTTTTTGTGAAACCGATGTCTTACATGCTATCCTTTGAAAAACATTGTATCTTTTTCATTTACAAGTTTCAACTTTTTGCAAACTTAGTCATTAATTCATTAAAAACCTGAGTTCTTAAATTTAAATTTGAACTTGTGATTTGTAAAAATTGCTTTTGTTTGTCTTAGATCTAAAAATTGTTGTGTTTGTCAAATTCAATTTCCTCATTGTCTTGTTTAAATTGTAATTAAGATTTACAAAATTAAGAGGTTCCTTGTTAAAACCCTAATTTTCCAGAATCATATTGAACTTGTACAAAAATTGGATTTCAACTTAAATTTCACATTTCTAAGTATTCTCAGATTTGTCTTCAATCCCACAATTCGAATTTTCAATTTCCCCCTTTTTCCCAAAATTCAAATTTCAAAATTAAGTGGTTAGGTTATCAAACCCTAATTTTTAAAATTAATGGGAATTTGTGTGAATTTCAAATTGATTTCAGTTATGTTCACATTCTTAAACATTTTCCGAGGTGTCCCTATCCATTAGGTTTGACCCTTCTCAAAAATTGCACTTCAATTCCTCTTTTCTGCAAAACCATAATAGGGTCCTATTTTCACTTTTTTGCCTTTATTTTTCCCATCTAGAGATCATAAAATTCACTAATTTTGGGGGGTTATCTTTAAAAACATCATAATATCCATCCTTGAAAAATTCAACAAAAAGTTGGTTGGACAATGTGCATTCTAGCCATGGTCCTAGACCTTTTTCTCAAAAGTTTGGGAGACTGTTATGAGTGTATTTATTAGCCTAAATTTGAATGATTGGCTGATTTTATCAATTTTTGAACCCTGTAGAATTAGAAATACCTTCAAAATTCAACATTTCAACTTCAAGAAATTTTTTAAATTAAGAGGTTAATTATAGTTAGATGGTATGATGAAAGAACAAGGATCCGGTCAACTACTAAGAGGGGGGGAGGGGGTGAATCAGTAGATAGAAAACTAATAAAATTTCCTCTGTCTCAGAAATAACCACTCAAAGTAAACTTAGAACTATCAATGCAATATATCTGTCAGGGCAAAAATTGTCAAGCTAAATCAGTTGACTGTTAAAATAGATAACAATAAACAAATTGAAACTCATAACCAGTCAAATACTTTTACTGACATAAGTAAGACTTCATATCATATTGTTGCTGGATATCATGACTTATCAAAGTGGATTAAGTAGTTAAACAAATCAACCATAGAAACATAACCACAAAAACATTCACCACTTGACACAATATTTTTGACATGGAAACCCAAATAGGAAATACCACAGTGAGATGGAACTCACAAGATAACTATATGAACTCTTCTTAAGTTTGACCTCTTAGGAGCCAAGCCTATTAAAGCTTTAAAAAAAAGTCATGTTAAGAACAGATCCTATTAGGGACCACCTAGTTAAAGGATTGACTATAATGCCTTTTTGCAAGAAATACCTTGTGAGGAGTAACGTTTGTAAAGGATTTAGAATCCAAGCGAATGGATCACCTTGTTAGAGCTTACCTAGTTAGGGGATTTAACTGTTGTAATTGTTAGAAAACAACAAGAGTTTACTAATCTGCTTGAATAGCACTTCACTTCCTTATTCAGATCCTTTTTATGTTCCTATCTACCTTTAATCAAATTGCAGATACATCATTCGGTTCGGCGACCGCACACTCAATTTCAACTTTTGCCATCACATCAACTAAGACAACTCATCAACCTTATAAATAAATCAATTCAGTAGGTAATACAACAAAAACCTAATTCTCTCATAGAGATTACAAACAAGTCAGTTTAAGTATGACTATTGGATTACATAACAATCTCTACACATCATTCATGAAAGCCTCGACGACTCCTTGATCATCACTTCATTGAGCTCAGTAACTCATCACGTGCTTTGCACTACATGCAATATACTTTCTCATTCCCAAGACAAAAAACATTAACTCAATGTGCCAAAAACTCTTTGAAACTATCTTTATACAATATGCATACATGTCATAAGAATTACCACTCATCATCAGATCATAAACCAATATAACCAATTCACCTGACTTAATCGATTAGGGTTTAATAAAACAACAGGTAGGGTTTACTGGTTTAGCTCTCCAATACTTAGCAATATTGGTTCACTCCACAAACTTACGTACCGGTTACAGTTCCTTTCACTTAGCTCTTCCTACCAGTTACAAAACAACATTATACTAATAACATTACAGGTTTAACTGACATCAATGATAATATAACAAATCATTAATGCAATCTTCATACAAATGCCAACAATCTCCCCCTTTGGCATTGATGGCAATATGAATATCAAGACCATTGGTTGTTGTGATTGTGAATAGGAATCCTGGTTTACATTTTACCATGTACTCTCCATGTTTTCAACTTGTCACTGGTTCTTCTCCCAAAAATGGCATAGTTCTTCTCCCCCTTTGACAACAATGCCAAATTGAAAGTAAAACATGCAATGTAGAACTCCATTGTTAAAAATTAACAACCTACAACTTGATGCTCACCATGTGGAATAACTCCACTTCTACACCAATCAAGCTGAAAAAAAATGCAAAATAGCTCTAGGACTGATGTACTCTACATCATGCTCAATTGACCTCATGAAGGGGTATAACCCCTAGCTAACTTCTAAGATACTCAAAATTAGTCTTAGGCAGAGGTTTACTAAAGATATCTACAAGCTTCTCCTTGGTAGAAACATTCTCCATGATCACATATTTATTCAGCACTTTTTCCCTCAAGAAATGATACATCAATTCAATGTGCTTGGTTCGTGCATGCAAGACAAGGTTCTTTTAAATATTAATGACACTGGTATTGTCACATAATATCTTTACCAGTTGTGTTTTTCCTATCATCAACTTTGCCTGCCCAATTTGCATTAGTGTACATCTTCAATTTAGAGTTTCCTTCACATGGATACCATAATCCATAGTCAACAGTACCTTTCAAATATCTGAAAATCCTCTTGGTTGCTACCAAATGTGTTTCCTTTGGATTCTTTTGAAATCTAACAACTAGACCAACTACATGAGCTATATTCGGCTTGTTGTGAACAACATAGTGCAATTTACCAATCATTGACCTGTACTCCTTCTCATGAACAGATGTGGCCTCATCTTCCTTAGACAACTTACAACCTGTAACCATTGGTGTCCCAACTAGTTTATAGTAACTCATACCAAATGTATTTAATACCTCCTTCACATACTTAAACTGTGTGATGAAAATACCACTCTTCATTTGGTGTATTTGCAAACCTATGAAATTTTTTATGTCTCCAACAAGAGACATTTCAAACACACTTTTCGTTTCATTTGAAAAGTCATTACTCATGTCATTATTTCCTCCAATTATGATATCATCTGCAAACACTTCACTAAACAATATCTTATCTCCTTCAGATTTGAGATATATGTTACTATCTACACTGGTTCTCTTAAATTCTATCTTCATCAAGTGTGAATGAAGCCTTTTATGCCATTCTCTTGGTCCTTGCTTTAATCTATATAATGATTTGGGAAACTTACATACCATGTCCTTCTTATCAGTTAAAGCATAACAATTTGGCTACTCAATGTATACTTCTTCCAGTATTCCATTCAAAAATGTAAATTTCACATCCATCTGATATACTTTGAATCTTTTATGAGCTGCAAAAACTAGTAAAGTTCTGACACATTCCAATCTAGCCATTGGTGCAAAAGTCTCACCATAATATTCTACTTCTTCTTGTGCATAACCTTTGCAAACCAATGTAGCTTTGTTTTGAACTACAACACCGTCTTCATTCAACTTGTTCCTAAAAACCCACGTAGTACCTTTACATTTGTATTCTCTGGTCTGGGTACTAGACTCCATGTGTTGTTCTTCTCAATTTGTTCAAGTCCTCCTCCATAGCTTTAATCCAATAATCATCAGAAAATGTTTCCTTAGCAGTTCTAGGCTCAATAGTGGATATCATACAAGAATTTTCCATGATTCTTCTTTTGGTTAACACTCCAACATCCTTATCTCCAATAGTCTATTCGAGATTGTGATTGATTCTCACATACCTTGGAATAACATGATCATTATCTTAAAGTTCATCTTCATTATTATCATCATCTTCTTCTGAATCTACCTATTTCAGTTGAACTGGTATATTAGTATTTGCTTTACTAGTTTCAAGTTTCACAAGTTCTGGCTCTGAAAACAAAATTCAAGGATCTTCATCCTTTTTCTCCACACTGGATTCCCCTAAGACTTTAGGATACTCATCCACTCGAACATCAACACTCTCAATGATTCTCTATGTCTGGTTGTTATAACATTTGTAAGCCTTGCTCTTGGTGGAATAACCAAGAAATATACCTTCATCACTTTTATCCTCAAACTTGCTAACATAGTCACCTCTCTTAATAAAACATATGCTACCAAATATCTTGAAATAACCAACATTAGGTGATCTAACAAACTAGTATTCATAAGGATTCTTATCCTTACCTCATTTTAACAAAATCCTGTTCATAGTGTAGACAGTTGTGCTGACAACTTCTCTCCAGAAATTTTTTGCTTCACCTCCTTGTATCAACATAATCCTAGTAGCTTCAACAACTAACTAGTTTTTTCTCTCTGGAATACCATTTTGTTGTGGTTTCCTTGGCATAGAAAGTTGTCATTTGATACTATTCTCTTCACAATATCTAGTGAATTCTCTGCCTTGATTAGTCCTCAAACACTTTATCTTCTTTCCACTCTCCTTTTCACCTAAGGCCCTAAATTCCTTTAACTTTCTAAATGCCTTTGTTTTATCCTTCAAGAATGTAGCCCACATCATTCTTAAGCAATCATCAGTGAATATCATGAAATATCTATCACCTTCAATACTTTTAGTCCTTATTGGTCCACATAGGTCTGTATGAACCAAATCTAATAGATTGTCTGTTGAAAAAGACTTTCTCTTGAAAGTTGAGGATGTCATCATTCCTAATTGGAATTCCTTACATAGAGAATTAATTGGTTTGTCCAACTCAGGAAAACCTCTCACTATCTTTGACTTACTCAATTTAACAATGTTATCAAAATTCAAATGACAAAATCTCCTATGCCAGAGCCAACTGTCATCTACTTTAGTAATTAAATAGTTGTTGACTTTAGGATTTAGGTGAAATAGGTTACCTTTAGTCTACTTTTTGGTTGCAATTAGTTCACCTTTTCTCCCATAGATTTTGCACCTATCATTTTTAAACTCCAATGGATATCCTCTGTCATTGAGTTGTGAAACACTCAAAAAATTGTTCTTTAGACCTCCAACCCTGTAGACATCATCTACACTACTCTTTCCATTAATATAAATAGTTCCCTTACCTTTAACCATGAAAGGTGATTCATTACCAAATCTTACAACTCCACCATCAAATTCCTTCAAATAAAGAAATTTACTCCGGTCACCGGTCATGTGATGTGAGCAACCACTATCAGTGATCCAATCACCAGAATTATCCATGCATGAAACTAAATTTTTTTCATCAAATTTCTCCTCTTTAATCAATACAAAGACAATGTCTTCATTAGCATCACCATTAGATTCCTCATCAGTGATACCACCATCAACTGCAATAAGACAATTTATTTTTCCTTTTCCCTTGTACTTCTTGAACTTCTCTCATTTGTGCTCATTATCTCCATTAGGATAGTTATAAGCTATGTATATCCAATCTTGTTGCATGCAAAACATTTCAAAGGTAATTTACCTCTATATTTACTGGTTCCTCTAGGAAACCACTTGGGCAATAATGCTTCAAGCTCAACTAAACTTTCTTCATCATTATCATCTTTGTTGGATCTAGATTCATAACTGTGACTAACATCTCTACTTTTTCTCATAGATGGGCTAGAAATAAAAGCTCTAAATGTTGATTCAAATTTCTGAACACTACCATCATAACCATATAATTCAAAAGTAGTAAGCTCACCAATGATGGAGTCAAGGGTTAGCTTGGTTTTGTCAATAGATTTCAACTCCTAAATAGCTGCAACTCGGATAGCATGGACTAGTAGTAGGGTTCTCAATACCCTAATAACTACTATGGCATCATCCATTTTACCAACAACACTCTTGATCTCACCAACAATTTTTTTTATCCTCCGACCATACTATTGGATATTCTCACCTTCAACCATTCGTATGTCATCAAACTTTCCTCTTAGACTCTGTTCCTTGGCAATCTTTACATGTTCATCACCACTATAAATCTATTCAAGTTTATTCCATACCTCATGTGCAGTCTCCAGACTATCAACATTTACATACTCTGCATCAGAAAAAGAACTAATAATGGCCTCTAGTGGTTGACTATTTTCTTGTTTCTCTTTCTTTTGATCATCACTCATAATCCCAGTAAGTGCAACATATTGAGTATTAACATGTTCCCAGTATTGGTTTCCAAGACTCTTGATATAAATTTTCATTCTATCACTCCATGTCCTATAGTTCTCTTTATTAAACTTTAGACCTTCCTTCCTCATCATGATCTACAAGATCTTTACCTCAAGCTATTAGCCTTAGACCTTAGAGTACCTAAGATAATTTGATACCAATTGATGGTATGATGAAAGAACAAGGATCTAGTCAACTACTGAGAGGGGGGTGAATTAGTAGATAGGAAAATAGATAAACTTTCCTTTTGTCTCAAAATTAACCACTCAAAGTAAACTTAGAACTATCAATGCAATATCTTTATCAAGATAAAAATTGTCAGGCTAAACTGGTTGACTATTACAATAGATAACAATAAACAACTTGAAACTCATAACCATTCAAATACTTTTACTGACATAAGTAAAAATTTATATCATATTGATGTCAGTTATCATGACTTATCAACATGGATTAAGTACTTAAACAAATCAACCATAGAAACATAACCACAAAAACATTCACCACTTGACATAAGATGTGGAAACCTAAATGGGAAAAACCATGGTGAGATGTAACTCAAAAGATAACTATCTAAACTCTTTTGAAGTTTGCCCTATTAGGAGCCAAGCATGTTAAATATTTCACAAAAAGTCTCATTAAGATCAGATCTTGTTAGGGACCACCTAGTTAAGGGATTAACTATAATGCCTCATTAGAAGCAATACCTTGTGAGGAGTAATCTTTGTAAATAATTTACAATCCAAGCTAATGGATCACCTTGTTAGAGGATTTGAATAACACCAAGCTTGTTAGAGCTTACCCGGTTAGGGAATTTAACTATTGTAATTGTTAGAAAACAACAGGAGTTTGTTGATCTATTTGAATAACACTTCACTTGCTTATTCAAATCCTTTTTATGCTCCTATCTACCTTTACTCAAACTGTAGATACATCATCCTATTTGGCAATGACACACTCAATTTCAACTTTTGCCAACACATCGAATAAGACAACTCATCAACCTTATAAACACATCAATTAGGTCGGTAACACAAAAAAAATCTAGTCGGTTCAAGTATGACCATTGGATTACATAACAATCTCTATAAATCATTCCGGAAAGCCTCGACTGCTCCTTGATCATCAATTCATCAAGCTCAAAAACTCATCATGCACTTTGTATTATATGTAATATACTTGCTCATTCCCAAGAAAAAAAATATTAACTCAACATGCCAAAAACTCTTTGAAACTCTCTTCATATAATATGCATACATGTCAGAAGCATTACCACTCATCATCAGATCATAAACCAATATGACCAATTCACCAAACTTAATTGATTAGGGTTTAACAAAATAATAGGTAGAGTTTACTAGTTCAACTCTCCAATACTTAGCAATACCGGTTCACTACACAAACTTATGTACTAGTTAGAGTTCATTTCACGTAGCTCTTCCTACCAATTACAAAATAACATTATACTAATAACGTTACCAGTTTAATTGATATCAATGACAATATAAGAAATAATTAATGTAATCTTCATGCAAATGCCAACATAGTCTATCCTGATTTTAAAAATTCTAATTTTAAAATAAAGTGGTATCCCCTTGGCCCTAATTTTAAAATTCCAATTTCCTTTCATTTTTAGAAATTGTGTCATCCTCTTCCTCAAACAAAGTTCAAATTGTGTAATCATTATTTCCTTGCATTTTGCATTATTTAATTTTGGAAACTTTGTTCTACAATTAAAAATTCAAAATTTCCCTCTAGTGCATGAGTTTTACCACTATTAGTCCTACTTATCCTATCACCATTAGACGAAGCATTAGAATTAAGGCTTTCCAAGGTTTAATTACCGAGGAGATGGAGCCTAATTTCGGTGACTTCTTTAATGAGGATCATGCTAATTCTTACCATCCTAATCATGTGCGTATTTACTCCATTGATGGATCTCATGATGAAGAAGAGGCTTTAACTAGGGTTTCTTTAGATCAACTTTCCACATTGGACAATCAATTTGATAGCTTTCAACAATGGATGTCCCAAGAATAACCTAATAGTGAAGCTCTTCCATTAATTGAATATCTTAAGAACATCCTTCAAAGTGATAAAAATGGAATGAATATATTGTGTGGAATTGCACATATTGTTGATTCTAATGTCATGCCTATCAAGAGTTATTTTGAAACCCTAGGTTACTCACAACCTTCAACCCAAGTCAATTCCTCTATTCCTTTGACCAATCCTGTGACTAGTATTCCTATTTTCACATTTAATATCATGGCTACTGCACCTCAAAATGTCATTCCAACAACCATACATCATGCAGGTAATCCTTCTTCTTCATTTAGTTCTCCATCATTACCTATGTCTTCCATGAGTATTCCTACTATTTCTCAACCAATAAGTGTGAAACAAGGGGTCAATTCTTTCAACAATTTTATTCCTCCTTTGAGTGTCCCTTTTTCTACCCAATCATCACCAATGCCTACTTATCATAGTGTCCTACCACCTTATTCTTAGTCCATGCCTTCTTTCAACAATATCAGACCACCTTCTCATTCACCTATGTCTAACGTCAATTCTTCCACCGAAATGACAATTAACAATCTTGCTCAAATTGTGTCTTCTTATAATAATAACTTGCTTCCATGAGTCAATCCAAGTCTAGTGTGCCCACCTTTGATGTTGCGGGCCCACTTTCTCTTGTTATTGTTAAAGTTGTGTCATGTAAACATGTGGAGATCCCTCAATTGGAACTCTATAATGGAAACGGTAATCCTCTTACACATGTCAAAACATTTCAAACCTTGTGTACTGATTTTTCTTATGATCAATAATTTCTTGTAAAATTGTTTACAAGAACACTAAGAGATAATGCTTTACAATGGTATTGCTCTTTGCCTTCTTATTCTATCACTTCCTTGTTGGCATTATGGATTAATTGATTATGTGTTGCATTGATGTTTTGTCATTGATGTCAATACTAGCTATTATGGATGGTTACCGACATACAAGTTTTGGTTACTAGTAGAAGATCTAGTGTTACCGGTAGAAGAGACTATCTATTGGACACATTGGACATGTTTGGATGAATGAAGTATTTTTGATTTCATGTGTTATATGCTCCATGAGAATGTTTTGGTCAATTGGTATTGGCTTGGTAATCGGATGCTATCATACACTCTGGTAAACCCTTACCAACACTGGTTTAAGGCTTTATTGGTAGAGGTTTCATTGAGGAATTATGACAAGATGCACAATTGGTGTTGGTGCATCTTCTTCATGGATTTCAGGATGCCGAAGATGTTTGTTGATCATGCTTCAATTGCTTGAAGACATTTCTTTGGCATGGTGGACCCAGAATAGGTCTAGTACCTATCTAGGTTATGGACCGGTATCATGCTAGCATCCACTCTACATGTTACTGGGATGATTCAAGATGATTTATGAATTTGTTATTATTGTTTTGGTCTTAAGCTGACATGGCATATCATTGTAAATGGAATTATGTAATGATCTTATTGTAATATCTTTAGGTGGATGACCTAATTGGTTTAGGCCTTAGGGTTTGTATAAATAAAAGATAGAAACTCTTTGTAAAGTATCATGGTTATTGAAAAGGTCATGATCAAGGAATTAGTGTGCGAATATTGTAATATTATCTAGGCAGAGGAGTTGTTCGATCATTGGTGATCGAATTAGATTCAGAAGAGGATTTATTCCTCCAACACTGAGCTTAACCATGACTGTAATCAGGCATGGTAGATGCTATTTCCAACAGTTCACTCTATTGGATTGTTGTCCATTTATTTTGAGAAGGTTGTAGGCTCTTTATAGTCAGTTAGACTCTTTTTTAATGAGTAGTACTCTCTAGGAAGTGTGTCTTCCTACAAGTGCATGCCCCTCATTGTAACACATACTTTCTATAGAAGTATCATCTGACTATGGGTAGGTTTCCCACTGTGTTTTTTCCCTTTCCACATTTTCCATGTACAAATCATGGTGTTATATGGTATGGTTTCTTTACATTGATTATTTGGTTAGTTATTAAGTTGTATTGTTTACAGATATATGTTCCTTTCGACATCTGTCTGTTCATTACTAGTACTTGATTTGTTTAAGGTTGTATTATGGATTAAAAGTTATAATATGTTAACAACTGATTCACCCCCCCTCCTCTCAGTTGTTCACCAGTTATCCTAACAATTGGTATCAGAGCTTTGGTCCTCTTTTGTCGAAGCTTAACTGCTTGAGGTAGATCCTATGGAAACTATTACAACTAATCCACTGGTTAGCCTAATCTTCATGGAACAAATTATGGGATATAGAAAATTAGAATGGAGACTCATCTTAGATGTCTTGGCAAGGATATTTGGGAGATCACTCACAAAGGATACACACCTTATGATCCAGCATCTAGCAATCCTGCTCCTGCAGACCGGGATAATAATATTGAAAATAATTTTAGAGCTAGAGAAGCCATTTTGTGTGCACTTACTGATCAATGGATTATGGGATTGACTGACAAATCATCAGCTAAGGTTATGTGGGATGAATTGTAAACTCTAAATGAAGGTGATGCTACTATCAAAATTGCTAAACTTGATGGTTAACGGGTAAGGTATCAAAACCTGAAAATGGAAGATAATGAAAGAATTGTTGTGTTCATGGAAAGAGTAAATGATATTGTTATGGGAATTCAATGTCGTGGAGGATTTCTAAGTGAAGATGAAATAGTTTCCAAATTCTTGTGAGCCCTTCCACTGGCTTACAAGATGAAGGCAACTACAGTTAATGAGTTAAGAATAATGCCAAACACTAAAGTCAATAGAGACATTCTGATTGGGAAATTATCTGCTTTTGAGCTTGAAGAATTTGGATCTTTTGGAGTTGTAAAATCTAAACCTTCTTTTAATGCATCATCATCAATATCTATCGGTAAGAATGATTGGAGAGCCCTATATGCGAAAGAATTGGAAGACATGAGGAAAGAAGATGAAGAAATTGAGCAACTCGAAGCCTTATTTGCTAGAAGAACACCTAAAGGTCCAACTAGAAGTAAGTATGAAAGAAAAGAACCTTTTAAATGTTTTGCATCTAGATGTCATGAAAGGAATGCAAGGTTTGAGGAAAGAGTTAAGAAATTTTTTAAGCCTAACTCAAAAAGATATAGATTCAAGAAAAACAAACATTGCTACATAGAAGATGAGGAAGGATTAACTGATGACTCTCAAGGTGAAAGGACAAAAGACTCTACTAGTAGACCTAGAAATGGTAAGGAATATGTGTTCTATGCTTTGAAGGAAGATGAACCAGAATCGGCTATAAAAAATGAAGAGAAGGCCTTGGTAGCAAAAGTTGAAGATAAAGATGAATGGGTAATTGATAGTGGATGCTCACACCATATGACTAGAGTTAAAAGTAAATGTTTTTTCCTGCAAGAATACAATGGTGGTCAAGTCAGATTTGGAGATGACAAGGCATGTGTGATCAAAATTATAGGTATTATTTCTTTGGATGGCAAGTATAATGTTGATAATGTCTATTATGTAGAAGATTTGAAGCATAATATTTTTTGAGTGCTGGTCAATTGGTTGAAAAGGGTTTTCAACTTCATTTTAATGATAGAAAATACAAAATCATTAACAAGACTAGTTTTGAAATCACAACCGGTATTTAGACTGGAAGTAACATATTTCACTTGAACACTAGTAATAACACATGTTTTATTGTTCATATTGATGAGAGTTGGCTATAGTATAAGAGGTTGTGTCATGTTAATTTTGATTGCATTGTTAAGATAAGTTCAACTAAGGTAGTTAGAAATATACCTAAGATTATGAAGCCTCATAGTCCGGTATGTAACGAATGTCAGTTGGGTAAGGAAGTTAGAAGTTCTTATAAGAGAATAAATGATAAATCTAATGATGTACTTGTTTTGATTCACATTTGTTGGCTTGATGATGATTTTAATATATTCATCAAATGTTGTCATTGATGAAACACATATACACACATATGTTTTTATTGTCTACCAGTATAACTTGAAGTTGTTTTATACTACAACCAATATGCTAGAGGTTATACTAAGATAATTATCTCTAATTGGTATTTTGTGACAACCGGTATAAGCACAGAAGACAACCAGTGGATACACATTAGTTGATATCAAGATGAAGATCTAGTGGAGATTATATTTGAAGATTCAAGGATAACGGTTCAGATATTTAATTCCAACCGGTATTTGTTGATTTTGTGATGAGTTACCACAAATCATGATGAGTTATCCCATCAACAAATTTTGGTACTATTTTTATGATGAGTTATGATCACTTAACCAAATACACTGCACCTAGGAAATTGTGTTATGATTTCTTTAGGCTGACAAGAAACCTAAATGTCTATATATTGACATCACAATGAATTATTTTATATGTTGATGTATGAGAAAAAGTAATTTGTTGTACATGTGAGAGAAAAAGAGTTAAGTTGCAAAGTATGCTAAAGAGAAGTGTTGAATGTGTTTAGAAGGATTTGATCAAGCAAGTATTGTGATACTCAGACAGATCAAACCAATGTTGTTGTTTTCTAACAATCACAGCAAAATTCAAATCCCCTAACCTGGTAAGCTCTAACAAGCTTCTTTCTACAAATCCTCTAAAAGGGTGATCCATTAGTTTGGATTTATAAATCCTCCACCGAGGTTACTTCTAACAGGGTACTACCTTTCACAGGGTATAAGCTTCTAATCAACCTTTGGGATCTCTAACAAGATTTGTTCCTAGGAGAGCACTTTGTAGACCCTAACTGGCTAGTTATCTATTACTGCAAATAGTTAACTTGTGAGTTCCATCTTATAGTGGTTTTTACCTATTTGGGTTTTCCATGTACAAACACTTGTGGTATGGTGTATATTTTACTTATTGTGGATGTTGTTATATCATTTTGGACTACATGCATTATGTTTAAAAGTTTTGTTAAGTTCATCTACTGGTTAGTGTTTGAAGTCATTTCATTTTTGGTGTCACCAATTCACCCCCCTCTCTAAGTTCTTTTCAAGTCAATCAATTGGTATCAGATCCTAACTTCTTTGAAGCCTAATCACTTGGAAGGAAGTCTTGAAACCACCTTGGGGGACATGAGATTAATTGAGATGGCCAGAGAGCTAGAAGCTAGAAGGAATGAGCTTGAAACCCTTAGGGTCAAACTAAAAGCTTCACAAGTCAAAAGGAGAGGGATAACTGATCAACTATTAGAGATATCTGACAATAGTTCTTCAAATGAGGACAATATTGATGCTTTAGCTGAGGAAGTTGAAAAGTTAAACATTGAACAGATAAACTTGAGGATAGAGATGGAAGGTCTTACTATCTAAATGAGTTAGGAACTAGAAGACAAAAGAGCTGATGAAGATATTATCAAGGAAAGAGATCGTGACATTGACAAGATCAAGTGAGAAAATGCTATCGTGCATGAGCATTTGAATGCTAAAATAGAAGAGAAGGAAAATGTGCTGTTAGATCTTGAATTAGCATCATCTCTAAGAGAGAACCTATCAAAGAATAATGAAGATCTCACCAAACAACTTACTGAAGCAAATGGGAAACTAGAAAAGTTTAACAAAAGTTCTACCTTGATTGAAGAACAAATTCAGTCACAAAGGATGAAAGGTGATACCTCTAGACTTGGTTTTCATACAATTGAAAAAAGTGAATCCTCTGGTACCAAGAGCAACACTCTTAATAAATCTACTCCTAAGATCAAGAAGCCTATCGATAAGAAGGTCTTTAAACCTATTTTTTTAGTTTTCCATAAACCTAGTCACACTACAAATGTTTGTGAAGACAAACCTAATGGAAATGCAAGCTACAATACTAATGCCAGGTATGTGTCTAAGAAGTTTGAAGTTAATTGCTTCACATGTGGAATGTATGGACGTAGATCTATTTGGTGCAGATATGGATCAAACAATCATGTACCACATATGCATCCAAGACCAAATGGCAACTGGATGAGGAATTTTGACAACCGGGTCAACATGAACTAGCAAAGACCCTACATAAACCGGTTTAGTCCATTTGAAATAGAAAAGGTAACAAATGTCATTTACACCATTTGTAATAACTTTGGCCATGTGGCTATGAACTGTAGAAGAAGAAATAGAGAGGAAATGAAAGAACTTGGAAATCATTTGGTATAGCTTGCTTTCACTGCAACAAACTGGGGCACCTTGCAAAATTCTGTAGATCTAGAAATACAAAACCAGTCCATTCTTCTACGGATCAGAAAGGAAAATAGATAGTCAATGTTGATGAAACCATAGAGGAAATGAATTGGATATGGAAGAAAAAGAGTGACGACTCACTTTGAGAAGAAATTGGTCCTTCACCTAGTGAAGAGAACCCTGGACCGGTGAATTAAGCCTTTTCATATGGCTAAGGGGAGCTTAACGGTCAAATTACCTTGAAACCCCTTAAGATAAATGAGTGGTAAGAAATTTTTGAAGCATGAAATTTTGGTAACTGTTTGTCAATTAGTTATCAACTGGTCTTCTCCTTGAGCAGTGAAATTAGGGTTTGTAACCCTAATGGGCGACCATTTAATGCAGTAGGTAAAAATGATAAAAAATAAATTTCACTTTGTTATTTTTACCCTAATGCATGCAAGAGAGAAATTTGGAGTGCTTGCTGAGCGAAGAAAATTGTTGGCTGATAATTGTTGAAGTTGCATTGTGATTTACAATCAAGGTGATTTGAAGGTTGTAGAAGAATGAACTGGTGTGCACTTGGGCATTCAACTGGCAAACGGGGCAGCGTGCATGAGAATAAGGTATTTCTTTGAAAATCCTTCTTCGAATCTTGTTCATATGCAATGGCATCATCCTCAAAGACTATAGAAAGGTTAATGATTACATTTGAGCCAATGGAAGTTGTAGAGGCTGAGAAAATTGTGTCATATAATGCATTGTCACAATTTCCTAGTGGAGTTATGGTTAAAGGAGATTTGTTGAGTTATATTGATTGTAAGATAGAGGATCTAGGATCACTATACATTTACACTCAGTTGAAATGCCTCCGTGATAAGAATGTAAAGATTAAGACAGAATATGCTAGGATTTTCGAGAAGGGTTTTGATAACTTCACTTATTTTCTAGAAGATTTTGAGGAAGAGAATATCATAATTATTTTGAGTCAGGTTCATGGTGAGAACATGTACTTAGAGAGAAATCACACCATAACCAAGGAAGCCATTCAGGCCATAACTGGTTATTTCTCAACTAGTAATGTACCTATGCTTAGGCGAATTTCAAAGAGACGGTATTCAGTTTAATCAGTTCAACATCTGATAAGCATGCCTTTTCTATTAACAATATTCAAAGACCTAGTTGTTAAATTGGCAGCAATGGTGATAGGCTACTGGGTATTTTACTCCAATAGACTAATAGTGTTCCATCTGCAACAATTCATAGAGGTTACAAGATGATAGTTGAAAATGCAGATTATGATCTTTGTGAGGCTATTAGAAGACAATTGTTTCTAAATCTGCAATCTATCAAGAAGCACAGTAGTCTAAAGTTCAAGTATGGACAGCTATTAGTCGGGTTATTCTTTTATTTATAAAATTTGCTACCGGGGATAAATGATATTAAATGGTCAAAGGACCTACCCATATCCACACAAATCAAGAACAACATCAAGGCTATAAGGAATACTTTCCCTATAGCTATGAATAAGTATTTCAATGAGTTTCAGAAGAAGATGAGCATAAGAATGAGATTGCCTCAAGATATTGAAAATGATATTTCAAAGTCTTTGTACACTATTCTTATAAATAAATGGGAAGAAGGTGTTAAGTTGGAAAGAGAAATTATTGTTGAGATTCTTGTACAATATTTTCCCAACTTGTCTAAAGATGAAATTAATGCTTTAATTGATCAATACAACACTTAGTTTGCTTTCAAAGCAAGAAGACTAGAGATTATTAATTGAAAGAGGCCAATAATTGAAACTAAGACCCATCAAATTGCTTGCAATATCAAGTGGATGCAAAAACTCATTCAATCCTCTAAGAATGAGGAAGATATTATTAATCAACCAGAAATGGATGAAGAAGAGATTGTTCAAGAAGACATGGTCTATCCTATCAAGAAGAAGGATGACATCACTATTCATGTCATTGATGATGGTTAGGACACAGTCGATCTATTTGGAGATAACACTGCACTAGATATGGAACCTCCTAAAATCACTGATATATAGGTTACTTTAGTTGCGCAACCGAAAACTCAACTAAAAGTTGAAAATCCACCAGATACAGAACAACCAAAGAATCCCCAATCTCCATTGGTCATTCAAGTTAATCAGAAGGATTCTATGGAAAATGTTGACACACATACTTCAGAATAGGAAGTAGAGAAGTATCAAGAGAAAGAAATCATTAAGGTTACATCCTCTGAATCGACAAAGCCATTAGTCACTCCGTAGACTGATGAGGATGATGATGATTCTTTGATAATTTTAGGACCTATCATTGTTGATAATATGAGAGCATCTGAAATGATGAATATTGCAAGTGTTATGCAATCTAGAGTGCATACGAAGAGACTTAAAGAGCAAAGGGTTGAAGCTAAAACAATTTAGAATGTAGTAGATATTCTATCTAGTCTTTTACTGGAAACTTCTACAACACATCTGACAACCCCTATTTGCACACTTGGTTAGTTAGTTGCTAATGCATCTGATCAAATCAAGTCATTTGAAGAAGCAACACAAACCTATGCTGAGAAAATTCACAAGAAGAAGTATGGGGAGAAACTTAAAAATGACATTGATACTGGCAAAATGGCTCTATCACATAACAAAGATTTATTGGGAAGAGCTATCGAAATAGGAGGAAAGTATCTTGCTTCTACCTCTAATGTTTCATTCTATTATTCTGATATCTCAAAAAGACAAACGGGAACAAAGTAGGAGCTAGAAAGGATATGCAATGCATGTGTCCCACTTCAGGACTCCATATTTGCTTTTAGCAAATCTATAGATGATTTACATAATAGGTTGGATAATTGTGATCATGAGAAGGCAAAGAGACTTTGATCTCTAAAGGAACTCAAGAGTCTGCTTACATCACAAGTAGACATACTACAAAGAGCCTACTCAAATGCAGAAGTTATCTTAGCAACTCAAGAAACCTGTACACTGAACTCAATGGAAGAATTTCATTCACAACTTATGTCTACACTAGAGTACACTGAGAATGTGCTAGTGACATGGACAAATTCCATATCACAGTTGAAGCATAACTTTAATGTTATTTTCATGAGACTGGTGAATGCATGACTTTTGATATAGTTTTTTTAAAGTTATTATTGTATATGCGGAACACTTTGATACCAATTATATATATATATATATTGCTTTTCCAATTTGGCATTGTTGTCAAAGGGGGAGTAGAAATATGTATGTGTGTTATTAATTTTTTTTTATAATGTATCATTAAGGGGGAGCATGTGTATTTGTGTAAAAATTTTGTTGTATGCACACTTAGCGGTATTATTGTAAAATTTTCTAAGTGTTTCCATCAATGCCAAAGGGGGAGATTGGTGGCTTAATGATGATTGCAATATATTTATCATATGTTGTCATTGATGAAACACATACACACACATATGTTTATATTGTCTACCAATATAACTTCAAGTTCTTTTAAACTACAACCGGTATGCTAGAGGTTATACTGAGTGGTTTATATCTAACTGGTACTTTGTGACAACCGGTATATGCATAGAAGACAACCAGTGGATACACATTAGTTGGCATCAAGATGGAGATTCAACAGAGATTATATCAAAAGATTCAAGGATAACGGTTCATATATTTAATTCCAACCGATATTGATTGTTCCAACTAGTATTTGTTGATTTTGTGATGAGTTACTACAAATCATGATGAGTTATCCCACCAAAAAAATTTGGTGGTATTTTTGTGATGAGTTATGATCACTTGACCAGATACACTGCACCTAGGAAATTGTGATATGTTTTCTTGAGCCGGACATGAAATTTAAATGTGTATATATTGACATCACAATGAATTATTTTATATGATGATGTATGAGCGAAAGTGATTTGTTGTACATGTGAGAGAAAAAGAGTTAAGTTGCAGAGTATGCTAAAGAGTAGTGTTGAATATGTTTAGAAGGATTTTACCAAGCAAGTATTGTGATACTTAGATATATCAAACCAATCCTATTGTTTTCTCACAATCACAACAGAATTCAAATCCCCTAACCGGGTAAGCTCTAACAAGCCTCTTTGTACAATTCCTCTAACATGGTGATCCTTTAGTTTGGATTCAGAAATCCTCCACCGAGGTTACTTCTAATAGGGTACTACCTTTCATATGGTATAAGCTTCTAATCAAGCTTTGGGATCTCTAACATGATTCTCTCCTAGCAGAGCATTTTGTAGACCCTAACAGAGTTGGTATTTTGGATGTGTTGCATTGGTTTCATGTAATGCCCCTACCCTAGTCAGCCTTGTGAAACCCGTTTGACCTTGATTGACTTCCTATGTGGCATTTTTGAATGGTTGGTTAACCATGATGCAAGGTTGTAGATTAGATAATATAAATAATTGTGCATACCTATTATTGTGTTTTTGCATCGATTCTTGTGTAAATGTAGTTGTTTCCTAATTCTTGTTATTAATATTGAGCTAACACCTTGATTGAATATGTATATGTATATGTATGCTTGCGTGATTCATGGGTGCAGGAGATTGTAGGTACAACACTGCCTAGGGCGAGGTTCATCTCCTTTGGGATTCGCAAGGTTGAGTATAACTCCTTCATCCTTAGAATTCAAATTTGGTGGTCATAAAAGTCTCGTCTTGCCTTAGCCATGGTCAGGTGAGCGTCGTGTGTGGTTTGTAGGGTTTTCTTTTCGTTTGGGTTGTGTGTCGTGTGGTAGGAGGACTTTCTTGGTTTGCGTGCCATGCGTGTGCGGAATGGAGTATTTGGTCCTAAGTATTTAATTATATTTGTAGCAAGATTAAGTATTTAGATTGAATTAATGTGTTCATTTACGCATTAGTAGTTGAGAAATTTAAATAAATAGGTTTCCTTCATGAGATTAGTCATTTATTAAAAAGATCGCTTTATTATGTTGTAGTGAGTTTAATTTAATAGTAAATTTTAAATAACGAATTTAAGTAGTTATGCGTTTTTTAAAAAAAAGGTTTAAAGTCATTTGGAAATAGAAATAATTTAATCATTTTCGCATTTTGGAAAATGAAAGGGTAAATTTTATTACTTAAAGAAAATTATTTTTAATTTGTAAAGTTGATATAGTATAAAAGATTGATTTTTGGTAATTAAATTAATCTATATTCCTTACCCTTGTCAATAGTTCGAAGTATAATGTAGGCCTAAATTAATATGGAGAAATTAAAATTTAAAATTAAATAAGGGAGAAGCATATTAATTAGAAAATCAAGTTAAATTAATTTAGTAGTTGAAAAGAATTATTAATTCTTTTATTAAAAAAAAAAAGGCTTAAATTTGGAAATGAGAGATTAGGTCAAAATGGGTTTTTCCATTTTTAACCTAAGTGGGAAAAATATTGGGGGGGATGATTATTATTTTTTTTTTTGGGAGAAAAATGCTTGAAGGAAGATGGAGGGATTTTGGGAAAAAAAGATGGATTTCTAATATAGATTTGGGGGCTCATCTTCAAATTCTTCTAGGAATGCTTATAGAGGTAGGAGTCCATTCTTCCCTTTTGCTTTTGACTAAATTAAAAAAAGGGTATATAATTGTTCTTCATGAAATGCTAGTTTTAAGATGTCCATGAATGATCTTAAGATTTAAGTTTTTAGTTTGAGAATATTGATTTGTTCTTGGGTCTAGATTGTTTAACAAAAAAATAGATAGCTGGGCTTTTTATGATCTTGTTGAGAAAATCTTCCCCATTCTATTGCTTAAACATTCAGGAAAAAAAATAAAAAATAAAAAAAAAAAAAAATATATGACTCTGGCTGTGACTGTGTTTTGGGTTTTCATTATCCTTATTCAAAAAAAAAAATTGACTTAGTTTTAAACTATGAATCTTCCAAAAAAAAATATATATATAAAAACAAAATTTATATATATATTGGGGTTAGGGTTTGGTGGGCGGAGGAGCCGAAGCTCGGCTCGCGCCACCGCCCCCTCCCCCATTTTCTTCCTACCCCAGTGGCTCTGTAGGGTCTCATGCCGCGTAGGCCGTAGAGACTTGTGTCCGCGGCAGCCGCAGTATTTCCCTGTGCCCGCAGCGACCGCAAGGACCTCTGTGCTCGCGGTGGCTGCAGGCACCTGCGTCCGCAGTGGCCGCAGGGTTCCCCTATGTACGCAGCGGCCACAGGGGCATCTGCGCCCGCGGCGGTGGCCGTAGGGGGGAGCTGTGGGCCTCTCCCGTGATGGGAGGTGGTCCCCACAGTGGCCCCATTTTTTTTTAAGTTTTTTTTTTAAACACAAAAATAATGTGTTTTTAATATCAGTCCTCTTAAAAAAATAGTTTTTAAATAATAATTAATTTTGTTATTAATATATATTTGATGTGAAGATTAATATATATATATATTAATAAATAATTAAATTGAAATTTGAACGTTATTAAACAATATTATTCATATATATATATATATATATTTTTAAGGAAATTATATATATATATATATATTGAATATTATTTAACAACTGGTGATTTTTAAATAATGAGATATTCAAGAATGAAATTCGAACAATATTATTAATATATATAAATTTAAGAAAATTCATATATATATATATATATATATTGAATAATAGTTAACAATTGGTGATTTTTAGAAAT
Source organism: Cryptomeria japonica (assembly GCF_030272615.1). NCBI lineage: Eukaryota > Viridiplantae > Streptophyta > Pinopsida > Cupressales > Cupressaceae > Cryptomeria > Cryptomeria japonica. Next base: position 818,126,461 of record NC_081409.1, read on the forward strand.
AGAAATCTAAAATGTATAAGTATTTTTAAGTTCATCATGGGAAATTTTGAAAGCTCAAATGATATGCTAATAAGATCATAAGAAATTTAATATTGTGTCGATTGGAAGTTGGAAGAAAATGATACCTTCTTTTAGTAAAATAAATAGTTTAGTTATTTTCTTCCCCGATAATGTGAAATAGATAATGGGAAATATGGCAAGTTTATTTTATGTTTTCGCTTGTGTTAAGTACTGGCAAGGCTTTGATAGGTTTGTTTGGACCCTGTCGTCTGGTTACTTGTGTTTGGTCATAGCCGGTCATGTCCCTAGTTAGAGTATCGTTAGACAATAGAACCTGAAATTACTTTGATGTGTTCAGTTGGATCCGCTTCTAAAAAGGGATCATTTATGTAATTATTGGCCGAAGTGGTCATTGTATAGTGGTTGTGATTGCTTAAATGGAAAGGATGTATATGACATGAACCTTATGTAATCTTAACTATATTAAATGTCAAAGGGGTCTTGCAGTTGAGTAGACCCAGAGATGTAGCCCTTCAGGGGTGAACTCGGAGATCATATCTGTGTTATGCGATGCTTTTGTCACTCTTACTTCACAGTTTAAGTTATCATGTATGGTTGCATTATGTAAGTGTATAATGGGAATTTAATAAAGTTAATTTTTGAATGCATGAGTATAGTCACCATGTTAAATGTAGTAATTAGGGTCATAAAAGATTGTAAATATGATTATGGAAAAGTATTTTGTTAATATTAATAAAAAGATGTAAGAATGGAAAGAATCTCGCTAGGTTTCAATTATTAGATTAACTTGTCATAAATTTTGTAAACCGAATGAAAAGTATGGTTAGCAAGTAATGGATTTACTGTAATAATATCTAAATTGAAATCTAATGGATGAACCCCATTTAGTTAATTACCTCTTTATCTTAACACATGAACATCGTCATATTTGTGTTATTTCATACCAATGGATGAATTTGTTTAGTTGATTACGTTTTATTCTAAACAAATAATCCTCACCAAATTAGTTTTATAATTGGATGGACTCAAATTGATTTTTCACATTATAACCTTAATAAATGATCTTCATCATAATAGATATAATTGATCTAAAATGGGGGAACTCATTTAGTTTGTTATATCTTAATCTTAGTGAATGTATTTAATCACATTAACATTATTATATCAAAAATAGTGAACTCTTCCAATTAATTATTTTTACCCTTATGGATGATCTTCATTAGGTTACTTACACTTTTAATCCTTAATGATTGAATTGCATCATAGTAGTTATATTTTAAATAAAGGGATGAAACCATGTAGCTATATTCCATTTTCACCTTAATGAATGAACATCACCTCTTAGCATTATTTTAACTTCAATGGATGGACTGTTTTAGACTATTTACATTTTACCCTCTATAAATGAACTACGATTTATTAGTCGGTTTTGCTTAAAATCAAATGAAGGAACCTCATTTTATTAATTGCAATTTAATCCTAAATGGATGAATCTCGTTAGGCATACTTTTAATTATAAAGGATGATATCAATCGTGGGTGTTTACCTTTAACCCAAATAAATGAACTTCATTATAGTAGTCATATTGTACCTTAATGGGTGGACTCTTAAGTTAATTATGTTTTAAGGAGCATTGAGTAAATAACCTCGTGTTAGCCTCCTATCCACCCAAAATGAATGAACACTTCCTAAAATTCTAATATGTCAACTTATCGATCATAACATATCCATGTCTTAAGTATTAACATGTAATTAAGATATCTAGCTTAATTGGATCAATTGTCACGAGTTGAGTTAGGTGCAAGGTTACGTAATCGCATTGGGAAACTCCTTAGGTTCGTTTAGCCGTCCATTGTGTTATCTAAGCTTTAGATAACTCTAATGTATCTTATTTTTGTGTCTAATTATTAACACTCTTAATATTACTTTAAAAAAAAAAAACATTTACACTCCATTTGAGTGTTTTTAACTTAAACCCTTTGGGGTTTCTTGGCGGGGCATTACACTTGGTATCAGAGCCCATGTTGCAACACTCGGATCTTTGGTTTCACTTGTGCCCTTAGTTGGTGTGTGTGTGTCTACCTTATGTTGTATGCTTGTCCTCCTTGATGTGAGGATGTGATTGAACAAACCCTACTTGTGTGTAACACGTGTGCTCACACCTTGTTTTCACCTTCTTGATGTGGGTGTTTTGGGAATGATTATAAGTGTTTTGTTTTCTTATTGAGGTCTTGGTCTGTGTTTTCTCTTACTCTAAAAGGGAGTCATATGTACCTTCATTTTAGATTTGTTTTACTCTTTTGACTAATCCATCTGGGTTGGTTGGTAATATCTTGAACCTAAAAGTACGAAATGTGCTTGTTTATGGTATTGATCGATCTTAATGATTGTCCACTTGAAATACTAGTATGGAAAATATTAATGCTTATTATGTAGTAAATTGAATGATTATGACTCTTCCTCTTCTCTCTCTCTAGAGATTAAAATGATGCTGATATGGGTAATTATCTCTTAATTAAGTTTTCTTATTGCAAGAGAAAGGATGATATTTCTTGAGCCCTTGTGTGAGCCTTATAACGCTCATGTGTTTTAGATTGTGAAAGGGATTTGGTTTGGAAGTTAATTTTGGTTAATGATAGAAAATTGTATGTTTACATTAGAGAACTCTCCATGTGCATTGTAAGAGTAATCTAATTAAATTCCATCTTAAGTAAGGTGCATTAAAATGTGCATAGTTGATTTTGGGAAAATTGCTTTTTGTGAAAGGAATACCAAAAGAGAACATGTTATAGTAGCTTCAGGAGTGTATTAATGGGTTCCTCAAAGGATTTTTTTATGTGCTTATTGTAAGGAAGTTAAGTAGCGGAAACAACTTCCTACACTAACCTTGAGAGGAGGGTAATGCAAAACTTTTTCAGATCATTACAACAGTTACAGAAAATAGAAATAGATATAATAGCATTCATACCACAACACAGTGATTTACGTGGGGAAAACCCTTTCGGGAGAAAAACCCCACCCTCCAAAAGCAGCTCAATATTTTATTCAGCAATCAAAAACAGATTACAAAATACTTGCAGAGCAAGCTCTTCACAGGAGTAGCACTAAACAGAGATTCAGAGGCAACTCAATAGCCATAGGACTCTTACACACAACTTCTATCTCACACCCCTCATAAATAGGAGATACAATACAAGAAACCGTCAAACGGTATTACAAAACCATGGGCTAAAACCACCCAATAAGGTGTAGCCGACCTTATCTCCCTTCTATGACATGTTAAAGCACACATCAACATGTGTCGCTCCCTTTTACAGCTCATTTATGTATCCGATACAAATTATTTTTCCTATTTCAGGAGTACAAACTTTCGGAGGCCATAACTTGAGAACCGGGTGTCCGATTGACGAACCGTTTGAAGCGTCGGAAAGCTCGCGAAGTGCTCTATCACCTCATAACCAGCTTCACTGGTTATGGCCACTTTTCAGGGCGTTTCGGAGCCTCTAAAGTCCCCAAAATTAAGTTAAACATTTTATTGCACCCCTCCAAGACGGAAACTTTAATATCTTCAAAACTAGCTGTGACCTTGCGACGCAACTTTACAGGAATGCTTATCTAGCCAACCAGAAGCTTCAGGGAGAGTTTCACACCATTTCGTGCTCAAATAAAAACTTACTATAAATAGTAACCTCGCATAAATGCAAGGTTGAGACACCATTTTTCCCAACAAATCTCCCACTTGTCGAACACCTTGCATGAGCGGAAGGGAATGTCAACACAATGAATCAATTGCTAGGGGCCATAAGGCCCATAGACTCTGAACACCATCTGAACTTCTCTGTGCTCACAGCCTTAGTTAAAGCATCTGCAACATTCATCAAAGTGTCCACCTTAATTAGCTTCACCCTACCATCTTCGACCATATCTCTAACAAAATGATACTGAACATCAATATGTTTGGTCCGGGCATGAAATGTCGGGTTCTTAGCTAGGCTAATTGCACTCTGACTGTCACAGTAAACTATCACTGTACCTTGTTTTATTCCAATATCCGAACACAGTCTCTTAAGCCAAATGGCCTCTTTACAAGCATGAGTAGCTGCCATATACTCTGCTTCAGTAGTGGATAAAGCAACCACAGCCTGTCGCTTACTCATCCAACTAATTGCACCACCAAACAAAGTAAACACATAAGCACTGGTGGATCTTCTGCTATCAATATCACCTGCCCAATCTGAATCCACATAACCATGGATATCAAGGGAAGTCATGTCTCCAACTGAATTACCATGATAACACAAAGAATACTCTGAAGTACCCTTCAAATATCTGAAGACTCTTTTGACTGCATCCCAATGAACTCTACCAGGATTAGACATATATCTAGAAAGTACTCCCACTGCTTGGGCAATATCTGGTCTAGTACAGACCATAGCATACATCAAGCTTCCAACTGCACTCTGGTAAGGCACTCTGCTCATGTCTTCCATCTCCAATGGGGATGTAGGACAATCTGAAATAGATAGTTTCGTTCCAACTGTAAAAGGAACACTCAATGGTCTACAATTCTGCATGTTGAACCTCTGTAACACTGAATTCACATACTTACTCTGGCCTAGCCATAGCTTTCTGTTCGCCCTATCTCTTCTAATTTCCATCCCAAGAATGTGCTTTGCTGCACCAAGATCTTTCATTTCAAATTTAGCAGCGAGCTGAGACTTCAGTTCTGAAATCATACCTTTCCCTTTACCAATGAATAACATATCATCAACATACAATGCAATGAATAAGAAATGATCACCATAAGATTTATAATAAACACAGTGATCTGATTTAGAACGTTCAAATCCCAAACTCAACACATATGTATCAAATTTTTGGTACCACATCCTAGGACTTTGTTTGAGGCCATACAAAGATTTCTTCAATTTACAGAGCAAATTTCTTTTGCCTTTCACCACATAGTGCTCTGGCTGTGTCATATAAATATCTTCCTCCAAATCACCATGAAGGAAAGCAGTTTTCACATCCATTTGCTCAACCTCTAAATCATAAGCAGTAGCAATAGAAAGCAAAAATCTAATAGATGTCATTTTTGCAACAGGAGAAAATATCTCACCGTAATCAACACCCTCAACCTGAGAGTAGCCTTTTGCAACTAACCTTGCTTTATACTTTTCAATGCTTCCATCTGAACCAATCTTTTTCTTGAACACCCATTTACAACCAACAGGTTTTCGTCCTTCAGGCAATGGTACAAGATCCCATGTATCATTCTTTTTCAAAGCTGCCATTTCTTCCTCCATAGCAATCTTCCAGGATTCTGCATCATTCATACCTAATGCCTCTTCTACAGATTTCGGTTCATCCACACTAGTATTCAGAGCAAAAATACATCTCCAATCATCAGGTGAATACCTTTCAGGTGGTTGTCTATGTCTTGTAGACCTTCGAACAAGATGAGTTGGAGGTTCTTCCTCCTCTTCTGAAGATTCAGAGCTAGATGAGCTCTCCTCAAATTCTTGCCTATCTAGGGGTCTTGATTCAACTCTTTCAGGTGTAGAAGGAAGTTGAATCACATCTTCTTTTTTAGTCTGTTCTGGCTGCAATGTAACAGAAGGAGACTTAATTTCTCTAAAAATAACACTTCTACTGTGAATTACCTTTTGTGCAACAGGGTCCCAAAGCTTGTATCCTTTCACACCATAACTATACCCGATGAAGATACATTTCACAGCCTTGTTCTCCAACTTTGTTCGCTTCTCCTTTGGCACATGCGCATATGCCTCGCAACCAAAAACTCTAAGATGTCTCAATGAAGGCTTGTGACCTGACCATGCTTCCATAGGCATTTTATCAACAAGAGCTGATGTAGGAGACCTGTTAATCAGGTAGCAAGCAGTGGCAACAGCTTCAGCCCAAAACTTTTGTTCGAGACCAGCACCACTCAACATACTCCTAGCCTTTTCCATCAGTGTCCTGTTCATTCTTTCTGCAACTCCATTCTGCTGTGGAGAATACGGAGTTATCTTCTGCCTGTTAATTCCACAGTCTTTACAGAATCTATCAAAATCATTAGAGCAAAACTCACCGCCATTATCAGTTCTCAAACATTTTATTTTCTTTCCAGTCTGCAACTCAACCATTGCTTTAAATTCTTTAAAACGACTAAAAACTTCAGATTTACTCTTTAGAAAATATACCCATGTCCTTCTACTAAAATCATCAATAAATGAAACATAATATGTGGATTTTTCAATCGAAGAGACATCTACTAGACCAAACACATCAGAATGGATAAGATCCAAAACACCACAAGTTTTATGAGAACTCGAGTAAAACTGAACACGGTTTTGTTTTCCATAAATGCAATGCTCACAGAAATCAAAGTCAAGATTACAATCATTCAAACCTTCAACAAGGTTTTTATTTTTCAAGGTCCTTAGACCCTTTTCTCCAATGTGGCCAAGTCTTTGGTGCCATAACATAGTCTTCTCTGCAGGTAACTTTGCTTCAGACGAAAGAGCACCCTTAGGTACCCAAAAACCATTTCCATCTGCTGAAGGTGAAACCTTCAAATCTTCCAGTGAAGTATCCGCAGATTTACTTTTTACAGAAGTGCTATTACACTCAATAGTGTATGCTTCAAGCTTATACAAAGTGCCAAACCTGACACCTCTAGCAACTACCATAGCACCCTTAATCATCTTACATCCTGCTTCAGAAAAGACTACCTGCACACCTGCATCTATTAGTTTGCTCACAGATAACAGGTTTCGTTTTAATCCAGGGATATGCAACACACCATTAATCCTTTTTATTCTACCATCAGAAAACCTGATTCTAACTTTACCTCGACCAACAATGTCTAGATGTGAATCATCACCCAGGTACACCTTACCTCCATTAAATCCTTCATATTCAGAAAACCAATCTCTATTGGAAGTCATATGAAAAGATGCACCTGAGTCAATTAGCCAGGCATCATTACCTGCATGAGTCGCCAAAGCCGCAATAAATGCATCGCCATCTTCCTTGTCGGACTCAGAATCAGAATCGAACTTTTTCTTTTTCTTCTTCTTTTCTTCTTTGCAGTCCTTACGGATGTGACCCGGTTTACCGCAATTCCAGCAAATGACTTTGGACTTTCCAGGAGATTTCGATCTCCCTTTGGATTTGGACTTGCCGCGCTTCTCATTCTTCTTGCCTTTCTCCTTAGGTCTTCCACGAACGGTTAGGGCTTCCTTTGAACTGATGGATACCTTCCTTCGCATCTCTTCACTGAGTAGGGCACCCACCACGTCTTCAGATTTCAAAACAACAGAAGTACTATCGATAGCCATAACAAGAGAATCCCACGAATCAGGCAAAGAACAAAGCAAGATCTGACATTTCTCCTCCTCATCCATCTTAACACCGACGGATACTAATTGAGCCACAATCATATTGAATGCTTCTAGGTGGTCTGCAATTCGTCCACCCTCTTCCATCTTCAAGGAATACAATTTCTTTCTTAAGAAAATTTGATTTAATAAAGATTTCACTTGATACATCTCACCAAGCTTAGTCCATAGCTTCTTTGCAGAGTTTTCTTCATGGACATTGATTAGAACAGAGTCTGCCAGGCACAGTCTGATTAGACCCTTGGCTTTTCGGTCCATAACATCATACTGAGCTGCTGCAGTAGGATCTGAGGGCCTTTGGACATTCGCATCAATAGCATCCCAAAGATCTCGATCTATTAGTAGATCTTCCATCTTCAGCTTCCACATCTCAAAATTACTTCCATTAAATTTCTCCACCTCTATTCTCCCTGACGAACTCGCCATTTGAATATTCCTGCAACAAGATCAAAAAGTGTCTTCTGCACAAGCTCCCACTCAAATCTGGATTAGTTCAAAAAACCCAACTGCCCACAATTGAAACTAAAGGTGATCAGGCTCTGATACCACTTGTAAGGAAGTTAAGTAGCGGAAACAACTTCCTACACTAACCTTGAGAGGAGGGTAATGCAAAACTTTTTCAGATCATTACAACAGTTACAGAAAATAGAAATAGATATAATAGCATTCATACCACAACACAGTGATTTACATGGGGAAAACCCTTTCGGGAGAAAAACCCCACCCTCCAAAAGCAGCTCAATATTTTATTCAGCAATCAAAAATAGATTACAAAATACTTGCAGAGCAAGCTCTTCGCAGGAGTAGCACTAAACAGAGATTCAGAGGCAACTCAATAGCCATAGGACTCTTACACACAACTTCTATCTCACACACCTCATAAATAGGAGATACAATACAAGAAACTGTCAAACGGTATTACAAAACCATGGGCTAAAACCACCCAATAAGGTGTAGCCGACCTTATCTCCCTTCTATGACATGTTAAAGCACACATCAACACATGTCGCTCCCTTTTACAGCTCATTTATGTATCCGATACAAATTATTTTTCCTATTTCAGGAGTACAAACTTCCTGAGGCCATAACTTGAGAACCGGGTGTCCGATTGACGAACCGTTTGAAGCGCCGGAAAGCTCGCGAAGTGCTCTATCACCTCGTAACCAGATTCACCGGTTACGGCCACTTTTCAGGGCGTTTCGGAGCCTCTAAAGTCCCCAAAATTAAGTTAAACATTTTATTGCACCCCTCCAAGATGGAAACTTTAATATCTTCAAAACTAGCTGTGACCTTGCGACGCAACTTTACAGGAATGCTTATCTAGCCAACCAGAAGCTTCAGGGAGAGTTTCGCACCATTTCGTGCTCAAATAAAAACTTACTATAAATAGTAACCTCGCATAAATGCAAGGTTGAGACACCATTTTTCCCAACAAATAATGTGCATAGTTGATTTTGGGAAAATTGCTTTTTGTGAAAGGAATACCAAAAGAGAACATGTTATAGTAGCTTCAGGAGTGTATTAATGGGTTCCTCAAAGGATTTTTTTATGTGCTTATTCAACTAGTTTGATTTAGGACCTATTTTAGTAATGCACCCTTTAACTTGCTTTGAATATAGATAATTGTCTTATTGTGTTTAGAAAGAGAAAATGAAAGACTTGTTAATTTGTATGCATTAATGTGTAATATCTAGTAGATAGCTCCTCATTTACCTTCTTGTCGTATTATAAATTTTCAATGATAGGTTTGATGTATTATTGTATTGTATTACGAATAGTGAGTGTTCTCAACAAGACTTGTATTACCAAAAAAACATTGTTTGTCTTGAATTCTTGTTCGGAAAACTAGAACATTATAGTGCAATAGCAATAATTGGAAATGTTATGCTAGGTTGTTTTGGCACCCTCCTAAAAGATAGCAAAATGAAAACCATGCAACTAAAATGATAGACTTATATCTGAGCATATAGTGTGATCTTGTAGATCTTGTGTATTCGTAGGAAATAGATGATTTTTCCAACTGTCTTCCTCCTCTTGCCTAAAATACAAGATTTGTTGTTTTTGAAATATTATTAAGAATGCAGTGATTAAGAAGAATTTTTATAATGCACATGAGATTGAATGTTACTTTTGGCTTCTATTTGAAAAAAAGGAAATTTTTTCGCCTTGGGAAAGAAAATTGCATAGTTAGTAATATGAATGAAAATGCTTAGTGGAAATGGAGGAGGATATTGGAATGACTTTATTTTCTTGTGTAAGTTTGAATTGTTAAGAACTTCAGAACGTGTATCTAGAGTAAACTTGATTTAGCGATTCTTGTGTAAAGCATAATAAAAAACTTCCCTTAAGTATATGTTAGCATAGTGTAAAGTACTCCCCATAAATGTGACTAAACCAGTAATGGTGCTATTCCTTATGTGTTGTAAGAGACCCATACTTGCTTTGTGTGCTCATGGGATGGTGAAGTAATCAACCATGGAGAATATGTTTGCTTATGAGTGTGGGAAACCATACCTATTTATGTGATGTTGCATATTTGTTCCCTTATTGAGTGCCAACCCACAGGTTGTTGATAAGTTAGTATGTGAAGGGGTAGTATTAGCAGTCACCATTCCTTGAATAGCATGAACAGTGTACGAGTAATGTTGATGCAAAGCAACTTTAGCTTCCCTATCTCGAGGAAAAATATAGTTATATAATGAAACTGTATTAAAGGTGTACTCAGTTCTTTCCCTTGTGATGAACCAATTTATGAGGTTCATGTATGCCATCCTAATTCCTATCCCTTATTTTGAGCATATAGATGATAGTTCTTGAGCATATTCATGGATTTTATTGGAGCATCTTTTGCCTTGTCTTCATGAGAGGCGTGTTATTTTTCTTACATAAGTTGCCAACTGACTAGTGTTGGTAGACTTGTGGGTAGACCTTAGCCATGTATACCTCTGGCTTACGGTGAGTATCCTGAGAGGAACATCACTATGTAGGGTGTGACTGATACATGCCTTATCTGTGAGGTACACTACCATGCGGGATACATCCATTGTGTGCCCCATCTGCTTGGAGTATTGCCATGTCATGCTGAGACACGATGTGGGATGTAGCAGACATTTCCATGCAGCCTACCAATAGGTATAGGGTAGAGCCATGCTACGTGACGACGTGATGCGGGGTGATGTCGAGGTGCTCACTGCCATGCCATGCAAATGAGTGACTTGGCCACACCACATGATGAGCTACTATGATATCTAGATGATTGTTCCTTCCTTCCTCATTTGTGGCTAGCTGCTAGTCACGTAGTGATGTAATGTGCACTTATGATCTTCTTTTATTATTTTTTTATTTCCTTGTGGGCTAGCAATTTATTTTATTTTGACCTTGAAGGTTTAGCCATGATCTTGCAATCTTGTTCTTACTTGATTTAATGTTGTAATTCCGGAATTAATTTCTTGCCTCACTGTTGGAATTGGCGATTTATTATCTTTATACTTCTATACTTTGGTGGCTAAATCTATTTATCCTTGTTGTTTCATATGCTAGTCTTGTGTTGCAATGTGAATTCCTCTCCAAGAACATAGGAGATGGTCTTGGTTGAGTGCATACAAGGAAGTAGATGTAGGGAACCTTGAGGATGGAGGTATGTGAGGCTGTGAGACAGCTAGGATCCACTACCTACCTATGAGTGGTGAATATCTCTTGGAGGCTAAACACCTTACGCAACAAGGGATATTCCCGAGGGACTTGTATGGAAGGTACCACCGCTATGGTGTACCCTAGCACCATCAAGCCCTTGAGTGAGATGTTGGATATCGATGATCATGTATTTGTTCTAAGACCAAGCATAGAGATGTTGATCTGCATATTATCTTTGACCGAGCATTAGACATGCTCACATGTGGCCTTTTGTGTTGTGCAAAACCCGTTATGTGGATGGTTATTATGTGTAATCATGGATTAAATGGTATTAACTTGTCACTATGTTATGGGGTATAGTCATTGGAAAGGTTCTTGTATGTTTGGAAAGTGTAAACAATTGAGTTCTTATGAATCTCTTATTTGTCTAAAGTTAACTTGGTTGTAGAAATTGATATTTGAAGCTAGTTCTATGCGATAAAGTTTTGTGAAAAGAGATGAATTGGTGAAATAAAGTGATCTTGAGGGCATATTTTCTTGTCATGTTTGATAGATGAGTATGATAACTGTGTCTATATATTTTAATTGCTTTAATTTGGTGTAATGAAAGGAAGGAAAAATTCTCATTTATCTACTATGATTGTGTGTAAATTCTAGAATATTTTAAGAAGTGTATGATTTTAGATGCATTTTGTTAATGGATAATGACATTCGTAGAGGATTTATAAATAATGTTTTAAAATGTTAACAAAATAGTTGTTTGTGCAAATTGATAATTGTTAATTGAGTTTAAGGGCTAATATGTGTTGTATGACTTCCGCTTAGCCTCGTGACTTCCAGGAGTAAGTCTGAGCCTATGGGGGAGAATGTAATGCCCCTACCCTAGTCGGCCTTGTAAAACCCATTTGACCTTGGTTGACTTCCTATGTGGCATTTTTGAATGGTTGGTTAACCATGATGCAAGGTTGTAGATTAGATAATATAAATAATTGTGCATACCTATTATTGTGCTTTTGCGTCGATTCTTGTGTAAATGTAGTTGTTTCCTAATTCTTGTTATAAATCTTGAGCTAACACCTTCATTGAATATGTATATGTATATGTATGCTTGCATGATTCATGGGTGCAGGAGATTGCAGGTACAACACTGCCTAGGGTGAGGTTCATCTCCTTTGGGATTCAGAGGGTTGAGTATACCTCCTTCATCCTTAGAATTCAGATTTGGTGGTCATAAAACTCTCATCTTGCCTTAGACATGGTCAGGTGAGCATCGTGTGTGGTCCATCAGGTTTTCTTTTCATTTGGGTTGCACGTTGTGTCGTCGTGGAACCAATTATGGTATATTAAAGATCAGAATGGAGACTCATTTGAATTGGATTGGAAGAGACATATGGGATGTTACAAAGAATGGCTATGTTGGTCCTACTCAAGGTTAACCTAATCCACCAACATTGGCTAAAGATCAAGAGAATGATTGCAAAGAAAGAGAAGCACTTTTGAGCGCATTGTTAGATTAGCAAATCATGGGATTATCAGACCGATCTACTACTAAAGGTATTTGGGATAAATTGGAGACATTGAATGAAGGTGATACCATAGTCAAAATTGAAAAAATTGAATGCTTCTGGGTCAGGTATGAAATTTTTTTAAATGGAAGAAGATGAAAGGATTTATGCTTTTATGGAAAGAGTTAATTAAATTGTTTTGGGTATACAATGTTGTGGAGGATCCTTAAGTGAAGATGAAACTAGTTCTAAAGTTTTGAAAGATTTTCCATTGGGATACAAGATGAAACTAATTGCTATAAATGAATTGAGAACAATGCCTAATACATCAGTATCTAGAGACACTTCGGTTGGAAAACTTTCAGCTTTTGAACTTGAGGAATTTCGTCCTGTTGCTACAATCTGTTGGCGAATGCACACTCCAATGAGAAATTGTAAGTGATTGAAGTTATTTTCATTGATGGCAACCTTACAATCATATGATACCAAAAAGAACCAACACCGACAGACTCTACACCGGCATGCATTCACCAGCATCTAAAAGATTGTTTACCAACACCCTGGCCGACAGGATTTTATTTATTGCAAAATATAATGAATTGTAATATATTTTTGAAAGCCGACAAGGAATATTGTAATAAGGCTCATATATAAGTATGAGATCTTGTAAAGAATTTGAAATAGGATATGTGATGGATATTATGTGTGAATATTAAGGTAGACTTTGAAGAAGGTTTTTTTTATTGCAAGAGCTTAAACCAGTATTGGATCTGGCATAGCCGATGCCCTTTTGTAGTAGTACATCATCTTGGATTTGTATAATCCATTTTTCTAAGTCATTGAGACTTCTTTTGTGTTTGAGCAGATAGCTCTAGGCACTTGTCCTTCCTGCATGTGTAGGCCCCCATTTTGTTAGTAATATTCACTTATTGGCCAGTGAGCGAATATTGTGGGTCACAAATCCCACCGAGGTTTTTCCCACACCGGGTTTCCTCCACAAAATATTGTTTTATGGTGTTCATTCTATATTGTGTTTATTTCTCTTATTTACTACATTAATTTTGGTTTACCGGTACATAGCTTTGGAATGCTTTTCATTTAATAAGTTAAGAAAATCCACTAACCGATTAGATAATGATTCACTCCACCTCTTAGTATCTTTGGGAATCATAACAATTGGTATCAGAGCGTGGTCCTCTATTTTCAAAGGCCTAATAGCTTGAGGAAGATTCTGACACCGGTAGAGATAGAAAACTTGAGGAAGCAATTAGAAATAGCTCTTTCCGACTATAATGTAGAAAAATTGAAGAATATGAAACTTGAAGATGATCTGTGTTAGGATTCTCAAAGATATAGAGAGGGGGGGTGAATCAATATCTGACTGGTAAAAGAATTTATTTAACTTATAACATGAAAAGCATATTAAAACTGTGTACCGATAAACCAAAAATAATGCAGCAAATAAAAACAACCACAACATGAACAAAACACCATAACACAATATTTTTTAACGAGGAAACCCGATGTGGGAAAAACCTCGGTGGAATTTGTGACCCATAATATTCGCTTATTGACCAATAAGGGAATATTATTGTTTACAATAGGGGCCTGCACATGCAAGAAGACCAAGTGCCTAGAGCTCACTGCTCAATTACAAAACAAGTCACATTGACTTACAAAAATGGATTATACTAATCCAATGTCTTGTACTGGTTCAAATTAGCATATGCTATGCCAGATTTAGTACCGGTTTAAGCTCTACTACATACATCAACCCTTTATCCAATAATTCGCTATTAGGTCTACTACCTTATATTCATATTTCACATCATACCTCTTACAAAATGATCTACAATGATCTCATATATATATGAGTCATATTACAATCCACCAAGTCGTCTTAGAAAATATTTTATGATTAATTACAAAATGTAAATACACAAAATTCCTGTCAGCCAGGGTGTCGGTAATCTTCTTTTTGGTGTTGGTGATCTGTATGCCGGTGTAGAGTCTGCTGGTGTTGGTTCCTGCCGGTATCATATGATTGCAAGGTTGCCATCAATGACAATACCTTCAATCACCTACAATTTCTCATTGGAGTGTAAATTTTCCAACAATCTCCCCCTTTGGCATTGATGGTGACACTCATGAGAAAAATTCAGGAATGTATCCAAAAATTGAAGTCCAAAAAAAATCTTGCCAGAAACTATATGTCCAAAAATGTGTTATCAAAACTATATGCCAAAAATGTATGCTCCCCCTAAGAAGATAATCTCTACTTTTGGATTTTTCTCATCTCTACTACTCCCCCTCTGACATTAATGACAAAGGTTGTCATTCGCTATCAGTGGAGTCCTACCTGGATTCTTGTAACCAGTGGGTTACAATCTGAAAAATATCTATCAAAACCAAATTTAAACCATTACTGAATGATTTGATGTCTTTTAGTGCCTCTTGAGTTCTTTGCACTGTACGAGTGAGTATGTGCATTTTTTCTTCCGGTGTCTTCAATCTGGGAACCAGAGCCTCATATATTTCTTTTCTCAAATAAATGAGGTAATCTAGTTTGGAACCAAGTCTACATTTCAAGTCCTTTGCTTTATCCTTTATTCTCTCTTTGTCCTTCTCTAACTTCTTGATTTTCTCTTCTAGCTCTGCAATCATCTTTTCTATCTCCAAAAATGAATCTGATGTACCTATCAGATTGTCAGCAATATTGTTAATCTTATCTTGTGCTTTGCCGATTTCCTTGTCTAGATCTTCTATTAGAATATTTCTTTTACAAGTGTCTCTATACAGTTTCTTGAAATCAAAAATTGTCTCTCCAAGTTCCGGTAATAATGTGTCCATTTTCTCTTTGTTCTTCTTTACAATTTCCTCAAAGAATTTCTCTTTTTCTTTTATCATTATTTCCTTAAATGTATCCTCATTGATTTGATCAACCATCAAAATGTTGTCAGTGATGAACTTAGACAATGTGTCTAGTTGACCTAAAGAATCCTTATTATCCACAATGCACTTTGGTGCTATCAATTTAAGAATAGGGATGGTGTCATCAATAGCCTTATAGGCTTGTGTGTTACATTCTGTGATCTTCTTTATTGAATCCAATAAGACTTCTGTTATATTTGTAGGTCTGAATTCTACTACAGAAGTGCTAGATGTCTACCCAACTGTTCTCACAATATCCATGTTACTGGTCATAGTAATCAACTTGCTTGATTCAACCTCTGGTAGGTTAGTTTGTGTTTTCATTTCTACAAACGGCGGTTTAGGCTTTTCAGTTTTGGTCGGTGGCACTATTTCTGTCTGAACCTATTTTAGAACCTATTCCAATTTTTCAATCTGTGTCTCAGTAGTGTCCTTTGCCAATTCTTCTGATGTTTTATCAGTTGTATCTACCAATTTATCAGTGGTATCCTCTGCTGATTGCTCTGTCTGAGTAGGTTTTTTTGTGTTTATATTTACAATTTCATTTACCTCAACCTCAGCATCTGCAGTTGGTGACTCAATAGTGACATCTATCTTCTTGTCCTCAGTGGTTTCTCTGTCAAACACAACATTTACTTTTTGAGTATCTATATTTATAGTGTACAAAATTTTAGACTTGGGATTTATATCCTCTAATGGAGTCTCCATACTCTCAGTGGCTGGTTGACTGTCAGTAGTATCTACAGGTGGAGTATCTAAAGGAGGTGGGGGCACATTATCAGTTATTTTAAGGCTTGGAGATCCACCTACCTTTCCTTTCCCCTTATCCCTGTCCTTTTGGTATACTCTGATAGTCTTTGGTCTAAGTAATTCTTCCTATTTTTCATTTTCCACAAAGAATATATCCCATGCATTTGTTGTTTCCTTAGAGACTTCTTTTATTTTTCCTGCCATCAATGCTACATGTTGGTGAGCAGTGAAGAATATTGTCTGGTTTGCTTCACTGATAAGTTTATCTATCTCTTCAGGTGAGTTGACTGGATGAACTATAAGTAGTTTCTCAATCTTAATTTTCTTGTCCAGCTCAATGATGGCTAACCTTCTAGCTTCTAATCTCCTATATAGATCATTTGGTATTTCATCAACAAATTCCATCAAAAATTTCTTATATATATCTAAGTGTAAAATTACACTGTTCTTTATGCTTTCCTTGTCATCTATAGATAGTGTGTTGTATATTTTGCTGATGTTTTTCAATTTTCTATCTTCAGTTATTTCACTAAAGAGTTTATCTAGTGGAGCAATATCCTACTTTACCTTCTTTTCTTAGGAGTCAACTTTTTTGCTGGAGGCCTTACTGCCTATTGCTTTTGTCCAGTTCTCTTAGGAGTGGGTGAGGATATTGGTGAGGGTTTTCTTTTCCTTTCTACCCTTTTGAATTCTATTGGTATGTCACTTTCAAAGGAGGTTCCAACTGGTGAAAGACAAGCTTCCGGTTGAAGTCCTTCCAACTCACTTTCCTTTATACCAGTTTGTTTTAAGACATCTTCTTTAATTTCTTTAGCCTGTCGAGTTCCTTTCCTTACTATTGCTTCAGCTTTCTTAACCCTTTTTCTTGCCTGAATTCCACCTTCAATTGTTTCTACATTTCCAAAGACTTTCTCAGTGGGTTCCTTTGGTGCTTCAAGGATGGCTTTTGCATAAGTTTCTATAATGTTATCATCTGTCTCATAGCCCATTTCAGTTACCTAGATAGTTCTAGGGACAACTGCCTAAATCCAGATTTCATCTTTCTTGATTACAAAATAAATTTCTTTCTGATACTTGTCCACAATAGCTTGTGACATTCTTACTCTAGTTTTCATTCAATCCTTCAATGCTTGAAAGTGTTCATTTAAGTTTTTCTCCCAGTTTTCTCCCATATTGCTAAATAGATCCAACAGTTTCTTTCCTACCGGTATATCAAAACCAAAATCCATTTTCCCAATACCGGGTACTTGTTTAGTTATGTACAACATTAGACAAACAAGCAAATTTCCAAATCTGAATGTTCCTTTCTTATCTCCTTTTATTTTCCCCAGATTGTCTATTAATTCATCTTTGAGCCATTCACACACATCTATTCTAGCATTATTGTTAACCATGTCATATGCACTTTTAATACATAGGCTAGAAACTGAGTTCAGCCTATTTGCATGTGTGTCTTTGTAACCTAACATTATACTGATAAATCTAAAATTGATGTCCTTTACATCATTTACCTTTAAAGACCTTTTGTCAAATGTTGCACCGGTTAGTTTCTTTACTGTGTCATTTGGGACCTTCTTTGTTCTATCAGGCCTGCTACAAGTGGAAGGTAACCCTGTTACTATTTTAACGACTTCTTTTTTGATTTTATAAATTGAATCCAACCATAAGAATTCACCATGTACTCTTCTTAGAACAATTCTTATAATATCCTCAGGAAAATTAGGGATGCTAAGGATGTCCACAAAATGTAGGGTTTCTACTATCTTGTGTTCTGGCTTGACATTTCCATCTACATCACAAATCACAGTCCTATACATACTCTTGATCTCATCATCACCTAATTCCTCAATATGACAATGTATGTATAAACTATGGTCTTCAGCATATACTACTCCCTTAGGAATTTGAGAGAATGCACCTATGCTATCTTCTTTCTTTGCAATTTCAGGAACAAGCTTGAATACAGGTCTAGGATGCTTGATTACGTCAATGATAGTAGGGTTTGCAATAAATTCAGGAGTGGATGAGGATGCCATGATTATAAATACCTCAATTTGCCTTTAGGATGAATGTTTGGATGAACTGATTCGCTTCTTCACTAAGGATGCCTTCGCTCAAGAATTTCACACTCTCAAAGATTTGAATGCTCAGTGAAAGGAAAAAGGAGCCAAAACATTTGCTTTATAATGTTATTTTCTCCAACTACTACATTTAATGTTTGCCGATTAAGTCACAACTTAACTCATCTGCTAGTATAAAAGTAATTCAACTTCTTACCATCAACCGAGTGTATAATAGCATATTTTTCAATTTGTTGCTAAACCCCCAAAGGATTTTCCTTCAGTTAGATGAAGATTTTCCTGCCAGTGGAGTGATACTTTGTTCTACTGGTGGAGGAGTGTTCCCATCAACATTTTGATCTGACTTTCTGATCCATTGTTTTGAGAATTCTTTCTTTACCTCTTCAACCTTTTCTTTACCTTTCAAGTTGGGACCTCTGTTATTTGTCGATGATGCCTTGCTTCTACAAAATTTTGCAATATGTCCAGTATTGTTACAAGGATAACAAGTTTCATTGTTCTTCTGAATAGCTTTCCCATATCCTATGCCAGTTTGTGTTCTACATTGATTAGATAAGTGTCCAAATCTTCCACAAACATAACATCTTACATTCATTCTGCAATTTTCTAAATTATGACCAATTTTGTTGCACTTAGAACATTGACCAGTGGGTGTATTAGTGTTCTAATAATTTCTAGATCTATACTAATTTTCTCTATGACCATACTTGTTACAATTAAAGCATTTCCCATTAAATTTGTAAGCATTAGGTTGTCTTACTGATTTTCTATGATCATGATTGTTTGCAATACCGAAGCTTTCACCAACTTCAAAGCCAAGGCCATTTGTATCTCCATTTGGTTTCTGAATTTTTAGCATGTCAACAAGTTCTTCTGAGCTTTTCTTGAATTGCTCCTTGTATTGATTTGCAGTAGCCAGTTCTCTTTGCAAAATTTCTTTCTGTCTCATGAGTTCATTTGAGTCATTTTGTGTATGCATTAAATCTATCTTCAACATATCATTTTCATGACTAAGTCTTGTGTTTTCATTTCTAGTATCATTTAGTCTTCTAACCAAGTCATCTTAATTCTTCTTTCTATCTTCTTTTTCTTTACCAAATCTCATAGTCATATCTTGCATCTCATTCTTCATTGAAGTGTTTTCTTGTCTTAGTTTGTTCACCATATCATTGAGAGTTTCTTTTTCATCATCATTGTTCTACATCTTTTCACAAAGTTCTCTTCTATTATTCCTTGCAATAGTAAGATTTTCTTGAAGTCCTTGAGTAATATCCTGAGCAGCCTTCAGATCATCTTCAAGTTTGATATTCTTCACTTTTTTTGCATCATAGTCTGAAAGACTTGTTTCCAATTTCTTTCTCAAATTTTCCATCTCTACCAGTGACAAGATCTTCCTCAAGCTCTTAGGCTTTTGAAAATAGAGGACCAGGCTCTAATACCAATTGTTAGGATTCCCAAAGATATTGAGAGAGGGGGGGTTGAATCAATATCTGACTGGTAAAATAATTTATTTAACTTATAACATGAAAAGCATATTAAAACTATGTACCGGTAAACCATAAATAATGCAGCAAATAAAAACAACAACCACAACATGAACAACACACCATAACACAATGAAATTTATGACATATTGCCTGCTTAGGAATCGAGATGGAGGGAACAGTAGAGGGAACAACATTTGTAGGGGGAAATTTGAATTCAGGAAATGGAGGGAACAACAATGCTGGGTCCTCTGGGTCTGTATCCACTACAGCTCAAGGACATATAGCTGATGATGAGGATGGAAGACAGGATGGGGACCCACAAACATGGGACCCTCCTCCCGATCCTGAAAAGTTAAAAAACAAGCAAGATTCTTGTCCCAAGGCGATGCAGGATATTTTAGGTTCTACTAAGGAGGGACGAATACCTAAACCATGGAATAGCCTCTTCGCTAGGCATGCCTCTGGTAAACCGACTGGTAAATCCTCTCTCCCCTTTGTGAAGGATATATCAGACAATAGAATAGGTAAATTTGTGATAGAGGTTCCTGATTTGGTTATTGATCATAGCATTTCTTTAATGACTCTCTCTTTGGTGGGAAAATTTGTCAGACCCCAACCTAATATTGAGGATGTTAGATCCTTTGTTAAAAGAAAATGGAGAATGAAAGGATAGGTTGAAGTTACTACCCTGCCAAGGGGTTTTTTTGTGTTTTCTTTTTCATGTGGGGAAGATTTGGAAGCAATTCTAAGTGGAGGCCCCCGGATGTTTGGTAAATCATCTCTTTCTTTAAGAAAATGGACCCCTAACATGGAACTAAATGATTCCTTTTTTGAATCTACCCTGATGTGGGTAAGACTACCTTGACTACCATTGGAATACTGGGTGGAGGATGTCTTCTCAGGAATCGCTAACTCCTTTGGGGAGCTTATTACAATAGACCCAATGACTCCAGCTCACAAGAGACTTGTGTATGCACACATCTGCGTTAACATTTCATAGAATATGGATCTCCCAAGTACCATTGATATAAATTCCAAACTTGGGGTATGGGAACAAACCATTGAATTTGAATCTCTCCCTTTTGTGTGCTTCTCTTGCAAAAAAGTAGGTCACTGGGCTAAGGCTTGTCCCAGCAACCCTAAAAGACCTATGATTAAAGACAAAAATATTAATAAACTGGTATGGAAAGAAAAAAATAACAACAAAGCCTACAATAAGGCAGAAGAAAAAAGTGGAAATTTGTTTATAGAAAATCAGGAAAATGAATCCAGTGACTTAACTAAAGACCCTACTTTGAAAGGGAACAAGAAGAATGAAACTAAGGAGTTTGAGATCAAAATAGGTAATACCTTTGAAGCCCTTCAGTTGCAAGAAAAGGAGGATGAAATCAGTACAGAGACCCTTGAGGATGGTGAGATTGAGGATATCACTGACTCGCATCATGAGGAACGAAATGAACCCATGTCAGAGAAAGAAGAACCCTATTTAGGGAAAGAGATTCAGGAACAGGAAATAGAAATGAGAAGGAGCAACAAGTTTGGATCACCACAAGCAAACTTAAATGCCTTACTCCAAAACATAGAAGTAAATATGACCACTTCACCCCGGAAGAGAGAAAAGCTTTGGAGTAACATACAAGATGAATCCAGGGTACAACAACAAGAAGAAAACACAATAGAAAATGAAAAGAAGATTAAGACCAAGAAGACAGGAGATCCTAATGGAGTAAAAACTAGAACCAGATCCAAGGCAGATTTTGGGGCATCAAGATCCCCACTAGGATGTAAAACCATGAAATGGCATAGGGACTAGGAGAGTAAACAAAGCATAGCTGATGGAAGGCAAAGAACTATCAAGGAGTCTTGCCCCTAGGTCTCAAAATGAAGGTAGTATCATGGAACATCATAGGCCTAAATGGTCTCAATAAATAGGATATATTAAGGAATCTTATTCGAGATCAAAATTTGGATATTATCTTGATTCAGGAAACTAAAATGAGCAAAGAAAAAGTGGAGAAAATTAAGGTTTTTAAAAATGGGGGAGTTTGTGGGAGTAGCTCAAATGGCGCCTCTGGTGGAGTTGCTATATTCTGGAATAAAAGCACAACTTTTGGAGACATGATTGAAGAGGATGGCAATATTCTATACTTAAAAGCTAGAAATATTTTTGATGAGAAGGAATTTGTTATAACTAACATCTATGCCCCTAATTCCAAACATGCTAGAAGTAAATTTTGGGAAAAAGTTCAGCAAAAAAGGAAAAATTTCTCTATGAATAGTTGGATTGTTATGGGAGATTTCAATACTGCTCTGCAAGATAGAGAAAAATTTGGAGGAAGTCAAGCTCAACCTGAAAGCAGATCCAACCTGATGGACTTTATCAATGACAATTCTCTCATTGATCTGGATCTTAGTGGAGCCTCCTACACTTGGTCAAACCGAAGAGATGGGGAAGATCTTATCCAGGTAAGACTTGATAGAGCTCTTCTCTCTAATGATTGGATTCTTTCTCATAGTTGTTCCCTTTCTGTCATTGATAGAATTGGATCAGATCATTATCCTATTTCCATTGTTGCTAAGAACTCTAAGAAAAATCAAAGATTCCCCTTTTGCTTTGAAAAGATGTGGATATCCCACCCCAATCTTGAAAAGTCCATTGTTGAATGGTGGAATCTTGATATTAATGGAACTGCCATGTATAAAGTTGCCAAAAAACTTAAACATGTCAAAACCAACATTAAGACTTGGAACAAAAAGGTCTTTGGTGATATTTTTGATTCAAAGAAAAAGCTAAAGGAGGAACTGAACTAGATTCAAATATCCATTCAGAAAGAGGGCTACACCAAGTATTCCAGAACCATGGAAGATAAGGTCCTTGACAAGATTCATACCATAATTTCAAGGGAATAAATATATTGGAGATAGAGATCCAGGGCTATATGGCTGAAGGCAGGGGATAGAAACACTAAGTTTTTCCACATGACCTCCCTAAAACATAAGGCAGCTAATACAATCACCAAGTTAACCGTTGAGAATAGCACTCTGACAAATAAGGATGATATTAGGGGTGAAGATGTTAGATTCTTCAAGCAGTTGTTGTCTAGTAATGAGGAGCTTGATCAGACCCATCAACTCAATCTGGTCAGCAATGTTCCTAATATTATAAACTCTTTTCAGAATAAGACCCTTGTTGCCATCGTGTCTTCTAAAGAAATCAAAAAAGTTGTCTTCTCCTTTCAAGGGGATAAAGGTCCGAGCCCTGATGGATTCCCTATGTTTTTCTTTCAAGAATTTTGGAATATTGTGGGGAAGGATACAGTTAATGTGGTAAAACAATTTTTTGGGTCCAGAAGAATCCTTAAGGAGTTGAACTCCACTTTTATTGCCTTAATCCCCAAAGTTTTTGGGGTAGATTCTATGGGAAAATTTAAGCCTATTAGTCTATGCAACTCTTTCTATAAAATAATATGCAAAGTGATGATGACAAGAATGTTGGCGATGCTTCCCTTCATCATATCTAAAGAGCAAAAAGGATTTGTTCCTAGTAGACAGATTCTTGATTCAATCATTCTTGTTCATGAGAACATTCACTCTCTCAACGCTGCAAAAAAAGAAGGTTTCTTGATGAAGTTGGATTTGGCTAAGGCTTATGATAGAGTTAAATAGGATGTTCTATTTAAAATCATGGGGGCTTTTGGTTTTGATGGTAAGGCTATCAAAATAATTAGAGAACTAATCACTACTCCTATGTTCTCTATTTTGGTTAACGGATCTCCTACAAAAAATTTTAAAAACTCTAGAGGGCTAAGACAAGGAGACCCCATATCACCTATCCTTTTTACCATTCTAGCTGAAAGTCTGAGTAGAATGATTCATAAATTGAAACAAAGCAAAATTATCAAAGGTCTTCAACCTTCTTCTGCCAATGTGTTTTGCACTCATCAACAGTTTGTTGATGATACTATCATCATGGGATATTCTTCAGTCAAGGAGGCTGAAGCCTTCAAAACTACTCTCAACTCCTATGCTTTGGCAACTGGTCAACTGGTTAACTAGGACAAATCAGCTATGTACTTTATCAATACTCCAGTCATAAGACAATAGAGAATAGCCAATATAATTGGTTGTAAAGTGGACTTGCTGCCTTCTACCTACTTGGGTCTTCCTTTAGGGATGGCTCCCCCAAACTCTTTCTGGAATATGATCATTGATAAAATTAATAAGAGACTTGCAGGATGGAAATGTTCAATGTTATCTCAAGCTGGGAAAATGTAGCTCCTTCAAGCTACTCTTTAAAATCTCCCTGTTTATGCCCTCAGTCTGTTTGGTATTCCAGCAAAAATTGCTAAAACCATGGAAAGAATTTAGAAGAGATTCTTATGGTCAAGAGTTGAAGAAAAGAAGAGAATACCTTTGATTTCTTGGGACAAGGTGTGTAGACCAAAGAACAAAGGAGGGTTGGGGATTAAAATTATTAAAACTTTTAATAAAGCTCTTCTTGCCAAGCAATTATGGAGAGCTTTTGACATTAAGAAAGACTGGAGCCAAATTTGGTTTGATAAATACATTAAGAATCAGACTATCCAAGGGATCCTCAATGATGAAGATATCTTGACTGGATCTTTCATCTGGAATAGTGTAACCAAAGCCATAAAAGTTGCAAAAGCTGGAGCTGGATGGGTCCTTGGAAAAGGTGATAGAATAAGGTTTTGGGAAGACCCATGAATGAAGAATGAAGCCCTATTTGATCAAAACAATAATCAAGTCATTGAAGAATGTAAAAGGAGGTTTGGGCTGATGGTTTGTGACTATTGGAAGGAGAAAAAATGGGTCAATCTTGAGGACATCCATCCTGGTCTTTCCTCTATTCAGAAAGAGTTGCTATCCTTTTCCCCTAACAACAACTATGATGATATTTTCCTTTGGAAAAGTGACCCTAGAGGTGAATTTACAGTTTCTTCTGCTTATAAAAACACTTTTTCTCAAATCCGCAATCCTTTCTAGTATAAAGTTTGGAAAAACATCCTGATCCCAAAAGTCAACATGTTCTTTTGGCTTGCTTCCTATAATAGTATCCTTACTATTGATAATTTAATCCGAAGGGGCTTCAATTTCCCTAATAGATGTGAGCTCTGTCAGAAGGAGAAGGAATTAGTTGATCACCTATTTTTTCATTGCTCCTACACTTGGGAAATCTGGTGTAAAATATGGGAAAAATGGAAAATTAATTGGGTCATGAACAAAGACATTAAGGATATAATATGGCAATGGAATTTTCCTACCAAGTGCCAAATTATTAAAAACATGTGGTCCCTAACCCTCCCCATGATATGCTGGGGCATTTGGAAAGAAAGGAATAATAGGATATTTAGGGAAGAAAAGTGCAATACTCAAGTTGTCTTTGAAAAAATATGCAGGGCTATAAAGGAGAACATCAACATCCCTCAAAAGAATAATCAGCAATGGGCTATTATAAATTTGAGTGATATGGAAAAAGACATTATTACTGAATGGAACCTGATTGATAAGGTCTACAGAGTGGATAACAAGAAGAAGAGAGAAAACATTGTTTGGAGGTTCCCTAATTATGATTGGATAAAGGTTAATTTTGATGGGGCTGCTAAAGGGAACCCTAGAAAGGCTAGTGGAGGTGGAGTTATCAGAAATGCTCAAGGAAGGTGTATTGCTACTTTTACTTCCCCTTTTGGAATCCAGAACAACCATGTGGCTGAAGCTATGGCCATGCTTAAGAGCCTCCAATTAGCCCAGGAATTCAAATTTAAAAAAATCTGGCTTGAAGGGGATTCCTTAAATATTATACAAGCCCTCAAAGCGATTAGTTCAGTCTCCTGGAATATTGCTAATATTATTAAAAATGCTAAGACTATCCTTAATAACTATGTTAGCATTACTTTAACCCACACTTTTAGAGAGGGTAACAAGGTAGCGGATATCCTTGCTAATGAAGGGGTTAATTTGGAAAAGGGAATCAAATATATAGGAGAAGATCAAATTAAGTGGGAGATTAAGGAACAATTATTTTTTGATCACCTTAATGGAGCAAGTAAATATGATGATTGAATTCTGGGGAATGAGTACCAATGACAGAGTATGGAGGTGGATGAACTGCCAGTCGATGAGTGCTTCTAGGCATCATTACCAAGAACATGTGTGCGAGAGGTAATTGTAATAATAGCCAGGTTCATATGAACATGAAAGACAATTTCAAAATTGTGAAAGTATCTTTTCAAGGAGAAAC
Organism: Cryptomeria japonica; assembly: GCF_030272615.1. NCBI lineage: Eukaryota > Viridiplantae > Streptophyta > Pinopsida > Cupressales > Cupressaceae > Cryptomeria > Cryptomeria japonica. The sequence continues at coordinate 818,152,531 of NC_081409.1, forward strand.
CAGAAACACAAATTTTTACTTGCGGGCCAAGAGATGTAATAGAGGTGATTGTGACCTGAAAAGCAGAATGGGAGGCAGCCTTAATAGGAATGAACCATCTAGGTGTGAGCACTAGAAGAGAGAAAGGAAGGTGTGGAGAAGGCTCCACTGACACGGGTTCACGGATTACATGGAGAAGCTCCATGGTAGTAGAAGCTCTATTTCTCAGGGGTTTGCAAAAAGATGGAGCAATAACAGGGCTACCTTGTTTGGGGAAATCTGGCACATTGATGAAAGCCTGATCTCAGAGGTAACAGGGCTCAAGATGGAGGGGACCAAATTTTATAGGGATAGAAAGTACGCTGCTAAGGCCTTCAAAAACTTCCCTAAGATGGAGGATGAGAAGAGAAACTTAGACAAGAAGGATAATATCTCTTACTTCACCCCCCAACAAGTAAAACCTTTCTAGCAAAAAATTCTTAGGGCATTAATGGAATATTTAACTATGGATGGTAGGTTTACGAAAATTTACAACTATCACTTTGCCATCCTGAACCACTTCCACCATGGGGTGAAAATTTCTTTGCCCTTCTATCTTGCTTCTTCTCTAAATGAGAGTTTGGCTGACCACATTAAAAAACCCAGCTCCTACCCTCTTGCGCACTAGGGTCTCATCCTGCTGATTTATGAATATATGAAGAATAAGACAAGGGCAACAAAGGATGACCCTTTGATTCTCAATGCTCAAACTTCTGAGAAAAGCATAGACTCTGGTTTGACTGAGGAGACCAAAACCCCTTCCCATAAAAAAAGGAAGATTAATGTGCAGGAAGAAACGGATGTGCTTTGTGAGGAAGAAGAAGGAAAAAATAATGAAGAAATTTCTAAAAAGGAGATCAATAAGGAGGAGGAGTATGGGGAAGGAGAGGAAGGGGGCAATTCTGAGAAATGTCAACATAATATTGTCAACTCAGAAATTGAGAGAGAGGCTCTGAAGCCTAAGGGTGAAAACCCTAATGAGGAGGAGACAGAACAAAGCAAGGATTCTGTGGAAACCATACTGAATACCACTCACAATTGCACCCTTGAATTCTTCAACTTTCAGAAGTGGGTGGTGGAAATCATTACCATCATGTAGGGTAAACAGAGGGAATTGGAAGTTAAGATCAACAAGTTGATCAACATGTCTAATTCTGGGAAGCAACATGAGGAGATGGAGAATAGTAAAGCAGAGGAAGAAATGGAAATGGAAGACTAGCAGGAGAAAGACCTGATTAAAGGCGACCTAAAACACTTGGAGGACGTCATCAAAATTTTGAAGGAACAGGTGGAGGAGGATAAGGACAATGTCAATGCTTAGATGGCTAGAAACAAGAAAGCCCTGAAAAGCCTTATGGATCATAACCTCCAAGTTCTAAAAGTCTCCTCCCAAAACATGAATGCACTGGTGAACCACCTAGAAAATAAAAACTAGGAGAAGGACCTTGTGGTTATTGAAGATGCTCCTACTTCCAGCCTAAAACACCAGACCTCTAGGCGCAGAACCAGGCAGACTAGGACGGAGAAGGAAATGAAGATGAAAGATAGCCAGACTGCTCAGGAGAATACTAATTTGAGGGAAGCAGCAAAAGCTATGATGCTTTTGGTATAGGATGCAGAAGAAACCATGAAGAATTTCTAACTGTTGTCTTTTGCTGGGCTTGAGGCCAATTTCTTGCTGGCCTTTTGTTGTCCTTTCCTTTGTTGCTGGTCTTTTTGTTGGTGTTTTGCTGCTATTGTATTTTGTTGCTATATTGAATATCTTTCTTATGTATATGGGTTTCGGGTCCCTTAAAACCTATTTTTAATTAATCAAAAACACACCATCACACAATATTTTTTAACGAGGAAACCTGGTGTGAGAAAAAACTCGGTGGGATTTGTGACGCACAATATTCGCTTACTAGCCAATAAGGGAATATTGTTGTTTACAATAGGGGCCTACACACATAGGAAGGCCAAGTGCTTAAAGCTCACTGCTCAATTATAAAAGAAGTCACATTGACTTACAAAAATGGATTATACTAATCTAATGTCTTGTATTGCTTCAAATTAGCATCTTCTATGCCAGATTCAATATTGGTTTAAGCTCTTCTACATAAATAAACCCTTTATCCAATAATTCACATATTAGGTATGCTTCCTTCTATTCAAATTTCACATCATACCTCTTACAATATGATCTACAATGATCTCATACATATATGAGTCATATTACAATCCACCAAGTCGGCTTACAAAATATTTTACAATTAATTGCAAAATATAATTACACAAAATTCTTGTTGGCCAAGGTACCGGTAATCTTCTTTTTGGTGTTGGTGATCTATATGCTGGTGTAGAGTTTGTCATTGTTGGTGCTTGTCGGTATCATATGATTGAAAGGTTGCCATCAATGATAATACCTTCAATCACCTACAATTTATCATTGGAGTGTGCATTTGCCAACAATCTGAAGGCTGTATAGGAAATCATTCAAGGACTTCAAGAAAATATCACTATTACAAGGAACAAGAGAAGAGAACTTTATGAAAATATGCAGAGTAATGATGATGAGAAAGAAACCCTTAATGACCTTGTGAATAAACTAAGACAAGAAAATAGTACAATGAAGAATGAGATGCAAGATATGACTATGAGATTTTGTAAAGACATTGAGGATAGAAAGAAGAATGAAGATGACTTGGTTAGAAGACTAAATGATGCTAGAAATGAAAACACAAGACTCAGTCATGAAAATGATATGTTGAATACATATTTGATGCATACACAAAATAACACAAATGAACTCATGAGACAGAAAGAAATCTTCGAGAATGAACTGGCTGCTGCAAATCAACACAAAGAGAAATTTAAGAAAAGCTCAGAGGAACTTGATAACATGCTGAAGAATCAAAAACCTAATGGAGATACAAATGGCCTTGGCTTTGAAGTTGGTGAGAGATCTGGTACTGCAAACAACCGTGATCATAGTAAACTGGAAAGACAACCTAATTCTTATAAATTCAATGGGAAATGCTTTAACTATAACAAGTATGGTCATAGAGAAAATCAGTGTAGATCTAGAAACTATCAAAATAATAATGCACCCACCGATCGGTGATCTAAATGCAACAAAATTGGTCATAACTCAAAAAATTACAGAATGAATGTAATATGTTATATTTATGGAAGATTTGGACACTTATCTAATCAATGTAGAACACATACCGGCATAGGATATGGAAAAGCAATTCAGAAAAGGAATGTTACTTGTTATGCTTGTAACAAGATTGGACATATTGCAAATTTTTGTAGAAGTAAGGCATCACCGACAAATAACAAAAGACCCAGCTTGAAAAGTAAAGAGAAGGTTGATGAAGTAAAGAAATAATTCTCAAAACAATGGATTAGGAAGTTAGATCAGAATGTTAGTGAAGCTATTTCTTCACCGGTAGAACAAAGTATCACTCCACCGGCAGGAGGTTCTTCATCTAACTGAAGAAAAATCCTTTGGGGGTTTGGCAACAAATTGAAAAACATGCTAGTTTACCCTTAGTTGATGGTGAGAAGTTGGATTATTTCTATGTATGGTGAAAATGGATACAACAATATTGAAAGACTAAATGAATTCAACCACAAAACCCTAGCCTAACAACAACAAAGATGCACCATAATATATGAAGATTACCTAAGACAATGCAAATCAAATGAAATCACAAAGATTATACCATCACATGTTCTATAGGGTTTAGATCTCCATTCTTCCTATCTCCACTGATCTTACTTGATATATTTGTTCTCAGATTTTATATGTGCACAAGAGCTCAACAAAAAACGAAAATATGGTTGCAAGTAGGATCGCATATGAAAGTTCGAATGCTAGGATGCTTGATTAGGTTGCATATGTCCAAGAGGTTGATAATGAATGAAGCATCTCCTTATATAGAAGACACTATAAGAAATGGAGGGATAAGATTGAGAGGTGTAATAGATAAATGGTCAGCTATGATTGCAGGGTAGGTAGAGAAAATAAGAAAATAATGAGAGGGTAGGTAGTGTAGGAATTAAGAGATGAATGACACGTGTCGTGGGTAGAAAAGGCAAATGAATTAATTAAATAAATAAAGATTTATTTAATTAATATAAGAAGTGGGATCAATTAAATAAATAAGATATTTATTTAATTTAGGAAAAGGATAATTTAAATAAATAAATGTATTTATTTAAATGAGAAATAAGGCTAGAAGAGGATAAATGAATTAATTAAATAAACAAATATTTATTTAATTAATAGAAGAATTAGGCTTAAAATAATTAAATAAATAAAGATATTTATTTAATTAGACAGGACAATTTTAAGTGTCTACATTTTGCCCCTCTTTGAGACAATGGTGCTTGTCGCATTGTTTCAAAGAAGATAATATGAACTGATACAAAGTTTCCCCAAGATGGGAATGATATGCCCCCTCGAGAGATTGGATGAAAATGTCTAAAAAGATCACAGACAATCTCTCAATAAGAAAGATGGGATAGAATGGACTGACCAGATAGGATAGAGTGATAGAGTCACAGGATAAAGAAGGCTGACTCAGGAAAAAAGGGCTAGGGCTAGGATAGTCTATTAAATAGACCACGAGGGGAATACATCCTCATTGTCATCCACACATCCAAAAGATCGAAGTGCAGAGAGAGAATAGAGTAGCAGTAGTCAGCAGCGATGGCAATGGTGCATAGATTCGATCACCTTCGTCGATTTTAGAGGCCAGCAAATGTAGGAGAGCCCGTGAGTACCGCAAAACCTCCTTGTACTTTGTTGCCATAAATGTTGTCATTAATGTATCTTAGGTAGGGCATTTAATGCATTTTAGAATATGTCAAACAAGGTCAAAAAATGTTGGGGCATGTCTGTGCTGTTGCTAGGCACGTCTAGGTTAGCTAGGTGCATCTGTGCTTGTGCCAAGCACGTTTGTGTAAGAAAGAGCATCTATGTCCAATGCAAGTGCCTCTGCATTGTGCAAGCATGTTTGTGTTATGTGGACATGTCTGTGTAGAAAAAGAATGTTTGTGTATTTCAGGTGCATCTGTGCAAAGTAGGCACGTAAGCACGTGTATGTCATGAAAGCGCATTTCTGTCTTCAAGGGCAAGTCGACAGTTCTGTGATAAACATACGCCATTGATTAGATAAGCTACTGAGAGGATACACTCAAGCAGGTCCTCTAGGGAAGACCAGAATAGCAGATAGGGCTAGGATTGACAATTCTGTGATAGAACATACATTACCAAATAGGAAACTACTCAAGAGGATACACTCAAGAAGAGGCCCTAGGATATGATAGATCAACGCACTTTGTGATGAGTAGGGAGTACCAAGACATAGTACTTTGTGATGAGCAGGGAGTATTAATATGAGAAACAATTTGTGATGAACACGAAGTGCAAATCTGAGCAACACTTTGTGATGAATAGGGAGTGCAAAAACATAGTACTTTGTGATGAACAGTGAGTACCACTAGGATAAAAAAGCAACACCTTGTGATGAACAGTGAGTGTCACTAGGATAGAACACCAAATGATAAATATAAGCACTAAGATAGAAAGCAGCATTTTGTGATGAACAGTGAATACCACTTTGATAGACATAGTTGATTTGCTTGAGTATAGGAGTACCTACCTATGCTAGAGTCACGTGAGAGATTCCCATTGACTCAGAGCTTGCGACCAGAGTTGACTTCTAGGATAGAGAAGATATTGAGGTTATGGGCTTATGCCACATTCTATATGTGCCTAACTTTCGAGCGAACATGAGATTGCTGACTGCACTTGCCGAGAGATGGCACTCAGAGACATGCAGTTTTCATTTTCCGATGGGTGAGATGAAAGTCACCTTAGAGGATGTATATAGGATTATGAGGATACCGACCAATGGGGAATTAGTTCCCTATGATCGAGAAGGAGATAGGGGTGCACTGAGATGAGTGTTTTTGGATCCAGGACTGGAGATGAGGGATGGACATGTGGCTTGGGATACCATGACACAAATAGGATAACATGTGGCTTGTGTGTAGGATGTGATGCAATTGTGCTATCTATATGTATGTAAAAAATGCTTATATGTGGTAATGCAAACACAACTACATGAAATGCAAATGTTTTTGGTGTGTCATTATACTCAGTCATGTGATAACAAGCTACGGAGACTCAGTCATGTCAAGAGAGGGAGATCAAAGACATAAGATATGAAAGTAAAAGAGATTCTTGTGCATTATCATCATTGAGCTTATTATGGTAAGTAGGTTATGACAATCGAGGCATATGTTTGACCCGGAAAGTCATTGTACCCATTTACATGGAGATAAGACAGTTTCAAACAAGGAATGCCCTAGTTCATACTAGACTCATAGTGTCCTCATATCCTTGGACAAGTCATAGCATTACTAGGAGACAATCCATAAACAGTAAAGAGAAATAGGTGATGATACCCCATCCTCGCCTTTCTAGTTAAATAAATCCTGGAGATAAAATCTCTAGTCAGAGACATCCTGGAAAAGCTAAAAGACATGTCACCAAAAGATTAAAATCAAAAGAAAACCAAGACTCAGCACCAACATTCACTGTAGTCCTCAAGTTAAGTGTCTCTTGTCACTTGTATAAGTCTTATTTGATTGTGGTCACAATGTTTACTTTCCCAAAAGGATAGATAGTACTGAACCATAATGTTGTCTGAGTCTGTTGAAAGATTTGATTTTGTTGAAGCCCATTGTTGCGACAGTGTCTCATCTGGAACTGACTAAATCCATGAAACTAATACTTTATTGTGGAGAAGATGAAACTTTATTGCGAATCGGTGATGCAAATGTTTTCTTTATTGTGGATTGTGTGCGGATAGACTAAAGAAGGCTGGAAGAAACTGTACTCCTCGAAATAGGCAATGCTCTTAGTTCCACACCCATTACTAGATGTAAGATTTTCCTTAGCCATAGATAGGAGCTGATTTATTATGGATGGAAAAAGGTGAAATGGAATGTTTATTATGAACGGCTAACCAACCTTGGGTAGATCAATAACAAGCCATGATGGGAATGGTGTATGTTTATTATGGATGTATAGGTTGTGAGTGTGTGCAAAGTGAAGGATGAAATGGAATCCTGAAGGAGGGATGAGCAATGTCTCTACGCATGGCGTCGGTGACCCAGTTTTCACCATGGTACTTGCCTAAGGCACCACCAAAGTGGTTTTCACTATTGGACGAAAATGTTTTTCTTTACTTTTTTTATTTTTCAATTTTTTTTTGTGTTACAAGGCACCTGTTTGCTAGGTTTTCACCAAGTAACGATTTTTTTATGTTTTATGATTTTTTTTTGTATTTTTTTATTTTTTTTATTTTTTTTGTATTTTGAATTAGGATACTCTGAAGAGCTATGTGTAAAACCTGCGAAGGTGCATGTTGTTGATAGGATCCTCCAAAGGTTCACCCTCTGTGGTTGAGAGTTGATATGCACCAGATCCATAGGCTACTATAATGATGTAAAGATTGAGCCAATTTGGTTCAAACTTGCCCTTCTTTTCTCTATCTTGCTAATTTTTAGGATTTTCTATGAGAACTAAGTCACCTACCTCAAATGTGTGAGGATTTACCTTATGATTATAACTGTGACTCATTCATTGTTGATAAGCCTTGAGATGATTAAAATTAGTTTGTCTTCGTTCATCCAATAGTTCAAGTTCTTGTAAGCGAGACCCTGTAGTCTTCATCACTAATAATGTTTTGCAAAGAGACTCGTAAAGAGGGAAACTCGACCTCAATAGGAAAGATAACTTCAACACCATAAACAAGTGAATAAGGTGTAGCTCCTGCAGGTGTGCAGATGCTTGTGCGGTAAGCCCAAAGTGTAGGATGAAGTTGGATATGTCAATTGCGACCAGCATCGTCGATTATCTTTTTTAGGATTTTATAAATTGTTTTATTAGACACCTCAGCTTGACTATTACCTTGGGGGTAATAAGGTGTGGAGAAATGATGAGTAATATGAAAGAGATCACAAATTTCATGAACATCTTGATTTTTGAAGGGACGCCCATTATCGGTGATGATAGAAACTGGAATATCATATCGACAAATGATATAGTTGAGAATGAATGTAGTGATTTGTTTTCCAATGACTTGTGTAAGAGGCATGGCTTCGATCCATTTGGTAAAATATTTTGTAGCCATGATAATAAATTTATGACCATTGGAGGAAGGAGGGTGAATCTTGCCTATGAGATTGAGTCCCCATTGACAAAAGGGCCAAGGAGTCGCAATTGGTTGAAGTTCCTATGTTGGTGCATGAATGAGGTCTCCATGAAGTTGACATTGCTTACATTTCTTGACAAACTGATATGAGTCTTTTTCCATATTGGGCTAGTAATATCTAGTTCTGATGAGTTTCTTGGCTAAGGTAGGACCACTAGAATGCAGACCACATATCCCTTCATGAACTTCATGTAACGCAATTTGAGCTTTGTCCCTTTCTAAACATCTAAGAAGAGTGCTATCGAGACCTCGACGATACAGGATATCGGCTAAAATGACGTATCGATACGATTGGTGAATGAAAGTGTGACGTTGATTATTGGATAGGCCAGGAAGAAGAGTATTGTCATGAAGGTATGTGAAAGTGGAACCATATGACTAGGAATCAGGACCAATGACACATATCATCTCAGTAGGATTGATCTCATATGAGGGAACCAAAAGGTTATCCACCAAGAACTCATAGCGGGTTTCATTATGTGGTAGATCGATTAATGAAGCAATTGTAGCCATGGCATCCATGGCTCAATTCTTCTCTCTCGGAGTTTTCTCAAAGTCTAACTTCATGAAATGTTGTTTCAAGTCATCCACTATTCTTTTGTAAGGCATTAATTTTTCATCCTTTATTTGGTAGTCATTAGTTGCTTGACGAATTACAAGTTGAGAGTCCCCAAAAACATGAAGTTCTTGGATCTTCCACTATATTGCAATCCATAATCCAGTTGTTAATGCCTCATATTCTACTATGTTATTAGTGGAAGGAAATGATAATTGATATGATTTTGGTATGGAATCTCCCTGAGGTGTGATGAAGAGGATGCCAGCTCCTGCACCATGCTGTGTGCATGAGCCATTAAAGTATAGCTGCCAAGGCTTTGTGTGTGACACTATTAAGATGGATTCATCTGGAAATTCTGAAGTTAGAGGAGCATCATCTATCATGGGAGTGTCTGCCAATTGATCTATGATAGCTTGTCCTTTGATGGCTTTTCTGTCCACATATTCAATGTCGAATTCACTCAGGAGCATCACCCATTTGGCGAGTCGACCAGTAAGCATTGCTTTATTGAGAAGGTATTTCAATGGATTGATCCTTACAACCAACCTAGTTTTATGAGTTAGCATGTAGTGTCATAATTTCTACAAAGCAAAGACCACAACGAGACATGCACACTCAATTGGTGTGTAGTTTAGTTCATATCCCACCAAAGTGTAACTGATATAGTAGACTATCTTTTCTTTGCCCTCAGCATCTTGTTGTGCTAAGAGTGCCCCTAGTGTTGTTGAAGTAGCAGATATGTATAGTAATAAAGGTTGATTTGGAACCAGTGGCATCAAGACTGGTGGATTCAAAAGATAGTATTTGAGTATCTGGAAGGCCTATTGACAGTTATCATCCCATTTGAATTTAATGTTTTTGTGTAGCAAATGCTGAAAAGGATGACATTTATCTACAAGTTGTGCTATGAATCTCTATATGGACTAGAGTCTCCCTTACAAAGATCGAAGTTGATTGATATTTCTTGGTGGTTGCATCTCTAGGATGGCTTTGACTTTTGCTGGATCGGCTTCGATTCCTCTTTTTGAGACAATGAATCCCAGGAGCTTCCTAGAGGTTACTCCAAAGACACATTTCTTGGGATTTAATCTTACTTTGTATTTTTCCAACCAATCAAAAATGACTTAAAGTATGTCCAAATGTGTATCTCTATCTATTGATTTGCCCAAGAGGTCATCCACATAATCTTCCATAGTAACATGCATGAGATCATGAAAGATAGTAGTCATGGCTCTTTGATATGTAGCACCTGCATTCTTTAGCCCGAAGGGCATGACAATCCAATAGAAAGTTCCCCAGGGACAAGTGAATGTCATTTTGTGTTGATCCTTGGATGTGATTTTTATTTGATTATAGCCAGAGAATTCATCCATCAAAGATAACATCGCATGACCTGCTATGAGATCTATGATTAAGTCAATATTTGGCAATGGAAAATCATCCTTAGGACAAGCTTTGTTGATGTCTCTAAAATTTGTACATATTCTAATGCTACGATATGGTTTACTGATAGGTACTAGGTTAGAGTACCATTTAGGACAATCAATTGGGTGTATGAATCTGACATCCAATAATTTTTGAAGGTCTACTTTGACTAATAATGGCAACTGTGGATGCATCTTTCTTAATTTCTATTTCACTGGTTCTGCCCCCAGTTTAACTATCAAATGATGCATTACCAAATTTGGATCTAGTCCAGGCATATCAGTGTATGACCATGCAAAATTGATTTGTCTCTTTGTGAAGAAACTTATGAACTTTGATCTTTCTGCCTCTGTCAGAGATTGTGCCAAAAATATGTTATGTGGACCTTCTTCTATACCAATGTTTGTTTTGATGGTCTCCTCTACCAACATAGATGATTTTTCTTCAAAAGATGCCAGGAGAATGTCGAGCCTTCCATCTTCGGGTGCCTCAAAGAGGTGTTTGCCCTCAAATACATCCTTTCTTTTTACTTTTTTGGGGTCAGACAGTGCCACAATGTGGTTTTCACCATAAGACCCTTGATTTGTTTTTATTTTTATGTTTTTGCAACTAGAAGGCCTAGCACCCTCACCAAAATATGCCACACTATTGATTTCTATAGTGTATCCTGCCTTATGGTCCCTAGGGGGAAGGTCATCTCGTATGCCTAGATAGTCAATAAAGGCTTCATCATTTTGGAATGTGTCAAACTATGCAGGTCCTTCATGGTCCCAGTCAATAAGTTGGTGGTGAACAAGGGGAAGGCCTTTGATATTTTCAAAGTTAGCGGGACTAAGGGTGAAGATGCAGTTATATTCAAGTATGTTGAGGTAATCATCAAGGTCATCATTGGCACTCTCCTCATCTATCTTGATCATGAATGAATTCAAATTTTCATCACTAGTAGCACATTCCGGGACAGGTGTCCTCATTCTATGTGATTTCGACCTAGAACCTAGAGGTAAGGACTATGTGTAATCCTCAGGGGTTGTTTCTTGACCAATTTTGAAACTTTTATAAAATTCCTCTTCTTCTATGGGTTCACCTAGTTCTCTAAATGTCTCGATGAGTTCATAGTCATTGGAGGACTTGTCCGAACCCCATTACCATTCATTAGAGTCTGTGGAATAGCGGTTCTCTTGTTGACTTCTGATGGCTTTGTTTTATAATGCTTCTCCTGTCTTTTGAGTATTTACCTTGGACAACATGAAACCAGGTCCTTTTGAACATTCCTTTTTGAATGTCAATGATGCCTTCCTTTCTTAAGCCCAGAGGACTTTTGCCATCATACCCAAATTTTTGTAGGATCTTGAATCCTTTGCCATATTTCTCACATGGTATGCTAATGTGATCTTGTGTACCATTTTCAGGGTCTTTGTAAAGCATTTTGTATAAATATTCTTCTTCCAATTCACCCCATCTTTGGAAGATAGTAGGATCCCATTTAAGTGTAATAATAGATACCCATTTAGAAGGATGTGGTAATCCATATTATTCTGGTGAACTCATAACTTGTTGTAAGCACATGGGTTGATTCAAAGTGTATTCACCCATGCCCTTTTCCTGATATTTCCCTTTAAGCTCACCTTGTTTTGATGTTGAAGGTTTTAATGATTCGATATCAATATATGTAGAAGAAGGGATATCCTCCCTATTACTTGGAATGATCATCTCAGTTTTTTGGTCTCAAATTATTATAGTATATGAATGGATTAGGATCACCATTAACTGTTATTTCAACTCCGTTGTGAGGAAACTTAATGCATTGATGATATGTAGATGGGACTACCCTCATTTTATGAATCCAAGGATGTCCTAGTAATATATTGTATGTGAGATCCAGGTCTAGGACTTGACAAACCACATCCTTTGTAGCTCGCCCAACTCTGAGAAACAAGATCACTATACCTTTGGATGAATGCTCTTCATCATCATATGCTTTGATGGTAATTTTGTTTGTAGAATTCATAGCTTTGTGAGAATATCCCAATTGTTTAATAATGCTCAATGTACAAATGTTTAGACCAGCTCCTCCATCTATTAGGACCTGTTTTATTTGATGTTTGTGTAGGAAGGCTTGAATGTGTAAAGGTGCATTATGTGGTTGGCTCACGGAGGCATCGTTAGCTTCTATGAATGTGAGAGAATGTGGATTGGAAAGGTATCCTGCCATGGCTTGAAACTAGTCCACATTTAGATCAGTAGGGATAGAAGAATCTCTCAAGAATTTTTTCAAGAATGGCTTTATGTGCGGGGGATATGCATAAAATCTCTAGGATTGAGATAAGCGCGGGTGTTTTCCCTGACTGCTCTACAAGGACATATTTAGGCTTGGTTGATGAGGAAGCAGTGTTTTTAGCTAGAGCACCTTGTAAGGTGAATTTACCTTGTTGAGTTGTAACATTACATTTAGAGGTAGGTTTGAAAGAGGTTCCAATGCCTTTCAGGACAATTTTAGGTCTTTGGGTAGAATTATTAGGCGTTTTGTCCTTGATGATAATGGTAGAGACATAATTGTCCATTGAAATGTGATTGATAGTTGAATCATAGTTATAATATGCTCTGGTATAGTTGGTTTGGTCATCTGTGGCTTTAGCTTTTCCCTTGTCATGTTTTGGGAATGGTTCTTTAAACATTTCATGTTCTTGATTGGATGAGTGTCCTTCAATCTTAATTTCACCTCTATCAATGAGATCTTGTATGATGTTCTTCAGCCAATGACAATTTCCTATTTTATGACCTTTTCTCTTATGAAATTCACAATACTCATCATCATTCCACCAATTTGGTTTGACCTTTGCCTCATATGGAGGCAAATCTAGAATTGTTATTATTTTGTTTGCCACTAGCTTTTTGAAAATTGACTCTAGTGGTTCCCCCAATGGAGTGTACTTCCATTGTGATTTGGAAGTTGTTTGAGTATTCACTTGATTGTTTGTAGAGCTTGATCTACAAAAAATGATTTTGGGTTGTACTATATTGGCATCCACAACACCATCATTGACTGTGTTCTTATTTTATTCCAAAACCTTGGCATATCTTTTCCTTTAAAGTCATCTTTGTTTTTCTTGATTATCTTAAGGACTCCTTGTTCAATTAGGACCTTTTTTGTTGCCAAGCCTTTTTCAATGATGTCCTTGAAGGTGGACAAACAAGCTTTTCTTAGGTCATAACCAATGTCTTTGTTAACATTCTAGGTGAACATCTCTACCATTTGTTTTTGTGGAATTTCACAGGAGCATATGCTGGCTAGATTCCTCCATCTTTGTAAAAATGAAGAAAAAGACACTCCATCCCTTTGTTTGGTGTTGCACAAAGTAGTGACTGATATGTCTATCTCTATGTTGTATGAGAAATGTTGAATAAATGCCTTTGCTAAGTCACCCCTTGACTTAATTCCAGGTGGAAGTTGGGAGAACCATTCCATAGCTTGATCACCTAAGCTCCATGGGAATAATCTCATCAAATATGTCTCTTCTGCTACTACCTCAATAAAAGTTGTGAAAAAATGGCTTATATGTGCCTTAGGATCCCCTTTTCCTTTGTACTTATCAAACTTAGGCATCATGAAATGTGTAGGAAATGGAGGCATTGGAATGCTTTTTTCAAATGGATAGGGACATATGTCTCTCATTGTGTAAGTTGGCTTCGGTATATTTATGTCCTCCATTTTCTTTTGTAAGTCCTTGATTTTCTATTCCAAATTGTTCTTAGGTGGAGACTGACTTCTTGGACCATACCCCATGCCTGAGCTACCGATTGGAGGAGGAGCATGTTGCATATATGGATCATATTGATCATACACATGCTCATATGGAGGAGGTCTATAATGATGTTGCATACAAGGACCACTCGGTATAGATTCATGGTGAGGAATGGAATATTTTTTTTGTCCATGTATACCATACTCTATAGGAATGTCATGAGTTTTCTCTAATGTGTTTCCCCCAAATTTGAAGTGGGGTTTCCTTGTGTCCAAATTTTGATCATGCCTTTGGATATCCAATTGCTGTGCTGGTTGGTCCTTAGGATTAGCATGTGATTGAGTATATTTTTTTGCATAAGACTTCCATAATGGTCTGCGAAGGTGAGTATCATATGCTTGACCATGTGTGTATGGGACCTCTAGTTTTTTAAACAAAGATGATGGTGATTCAGGCACCATGTTGCAGTGAGGTTATTGCAAAGGTCAATTTTCCATTATTTGAGAAATGTCAAAATCATGAGGGATCTTGGCTCTACTTTGTTCCATCACTTGTAATAATTATTGTCTATCTCTCCTCATTATTTCCTCAACCAATCAATTAAAACGGGGATCCATAATGGAGGCTTCCACTTCTGCTAAATGTACTGAAATGTTATCCATATTGTCATTGTGTGTATCATTGTTGTTTATAGTGTCCATGTTCTCAACATTTGAAATGTTTCTATAGGCATCCATGTCAGGTAATGTAGTATGATTAGAATTGAAGAAGATATCATTATCATACTCATAGGGACTCATGTTTGTGGATTCTTGAGCCTCTTTATCTTCTCTCCTAGATTTTTGGGAATGAGTTTCAACCATTAACTAGGTCTTGACCAAGATGTGTGAGACTAGATGAAAATGGAAATTAAAGACCAAGAGTTGGATGAAATGTAAATGAATCTGAGGTTTACTTGCAATGTCCAAAGTGTAAGACCAAGTATGTATGTAGTACAGTAGGTGTGACCTCCAAAGAGATGATAGTTTCTCTTCATGAGGTAATTTGACTATGACTCCAAGTAAGACCAAATGAGACCCAAAGGTGATAGACCTTGATGAGGGACTACTTAGCAAAATGTTGTTGTATGTAGTGTGTTGAAAAAGTATGACGAGGATAAGAAAGTGACCTTTTGACTCAAGTTTAGACAAATGTGAATGTAATGCAAGATGTAAAGCAATGATGGACTTTGTGAGACCCAAAGATAGGTTGAATGCTAGATGAAAACCCAGAGATATAACCTAGGAAGCTCGAGAATTCTAAAACTGATTTCTCTTGTTTTCTGAACTGTAAAATTTTTTCAATTTTGAACACAGACGTTCCTGTATACTTCATAGATGCAATTTCTTAACACAGACATGGTTCTGTTAAACACAGATGCGCTTCTAAGATTTTGTAAATACAATGTTCCTTAGGAGTATAAAGATGTGTTTCTGTCCTTCACAGATGTGATTATATGACACAGACATGTTTCTAAAATGTGAGTGCAATTTTTCCAATCTGTAAAGTTGTTTTGTTGTGACCAAATCTGAATGTTTGACTATTTTCTATGACAAGAGGACACAGTGATAATGAAGACTCAATGTTTGCAAGTGCTTAGACTCAAAATGATTCAAAGAAAAGTGTGTTGTTTGATGTACAAATTATTTTGCATACACTTGAAGACACAAAAGACACAATGTTTTGATGTTTGGTCTTGAATGTTTGATTGATCAAAATAAGACAAGCACAATTCTTATGGCTGGCCAGGACAATAGTTGTTGATCCCACATGGAGTTTCCCACGATGCTACGCTATTCAGAGTGGATACTTCGATGCTTGACCCCACTGGCTCCACCCTTGGCACTGACTTCTCAGGGTAGCGAAGCATCAGTCCCCATGAAAACTCCTCGCGGTGAACTTTGTATCTCTACTAAGAACCATATGTGTGTGGGCCGCTTCCAGAGGTCCAACCTCCTGCCCCAACAACTAGAAGGACTTTGGCTTCTAAAACAAAAAGGTGCTAGTAAGGGCATCCACTCATGTGGCCATACATGAGACACTTTTAGCTATGTAAATACAGAAGGCTCCCACTCGGTAGGGGTTACACCCTACAAATGATCAAATAAATTTGATCAAACGAGTTTATGGGGAGACATAGTGTCGATATGAACTAATCAGCACATGTTATCCATAGTTTTCACCATGAATACAATTGTTTATAGTGGTTCAAAATAGGTGGGTTTTTCTTGCTACCACTTGGGTCATTCTCTCCTCACTAGTAGTCCTAATGACCACATGGAGAGATAGGCCCTCTAGAGATTAAACAAAAAGAGCCTATTACTCAAGACACAAAAGACACTAGTTCAATTTTAGTGCACCAATTGAAGTGTATGATAATCTATGAAAACAAGGCACACAATAAAGATCAAAAACCCTTGCCAAGGTCCTGCAACAAAGATCTATTAGTAGTTTAGATTGTTTCAAATGATCATCCCTTCCTACAAGCACACAAGTTAGGTAAATTTTAGATCCAAAAGACTTTGTGAAATAGGGGCCTTTGACAAAATGATTTTTCTTTCAAGACAAGGTGCACCAATTTCGTTAGCTAGATCTAAAAATGTTAGCTCAATATAAACCATATCTAAAATCCAAATGATGAAAAATGAATCAACAAAACCGAAATGCAACAAAGGAACACAGATGTGATTATTAGTGACACAAACACTATATAACATGCAAACATGCCTAGATCTGACACAGACGCAACTCTTGAACACAAACGCGGCCCCTGAACATAGACATGCCTGGATGCCTCGCAGACATGATTTGGGAACACAGATGCATTTATTGGAATTTGCAAAAAAAAAAAAATCATGTTGAAGGCGCAGATGCATTTATTGGAATTTGCAAAAAAAATAAAATGATGTTGAAGGCACAGACGCAAATCTAGATGTCATAAATGCTGCAGAAAATCAAAAACGCAATCTGAAAGTGCGCAGACATGAAAATGTCAAAATGTTTTGAAAATGTCAGATCTGCAACTTCAAAAACACAAAATCTGCACAAAAGATGTTAAATACAAAAGGGACAAGAGTCCCACCATGCGTGCCAAAATGTATATGGTGAAAATGGATACAATAATATTGAAAGACTAAATGAACTCAACCACAAAACCCTAGCCTAACAACAACAAAGATCCACCATAACATATGAAGATTACCTAAGACAATGCAAATCAAATGAAATCACAAAGAATATACCATCAGATGTCCAATAGGGTTTAGATATCCATTTTTCCTATCTCTATTGATCTTGCTTGATATATTTGCTCATATGTGCACAAGAGCTCAACAAAGACTGAAAATGTGGTTGCATGTAGGATCGTATATGAAATTTCAAATGCTAGGATGCTTGATTAGGTTGTATATGTCCAGGAGGTTGATAATGAAGGAAGCGTCTCCTGAAATAGAAGACACTATAAGAAATGGTCAGCTATGATTAGAAGGTAGGTAGAGAAAATAAGAAAATAATGAGAGGGTAGGTAGTGTAGGAATTAAGAGATGAATGACATGTGTCATGGGTAGAAAAGGCTAATGAATTAATTAAATAAATAAAGATTTATTTAATTAATAGAAGAAGTGGGATCAATTAAATAAATAAGATATTTATTTAATTTAGGAAAAGGATAATTTAAATAAATAAATGTATTTATTTAAATGAGAAATATGGCTAGAAGAGGATAAATGAATTAATTAAATAAATAAAGATTCATTTAATTAATAGAATAATTAGGCTTAAAATAATTAAATAAATAAAGATATTTATTTAATTAGACAGGACAATTTTAGGTGTCTACAACTTCTTTAATGACAGATGAGTTAAGTTTGACTTAACCAGCAGACATTAAATGTTGTAGTTGAAGGAAATAACATTATAAAGCAAGTGTTTTGGCTCTTTTTTCATTAAACAAGCATTCAAATTTCCAAAGAGTACAAAAATCCCAAGCGAAGGCATCCACAGCGAAAAGTAAAGCAAATCATCCTAAAGCCAGATTAAGGTATTTATAACAATTGCTTCTTCATCTGCACTTGAATTTATTGCAAACCCTATTGTGATTGTAGTTATTAAGCACCCTAGACCCATGTTAAAACTTATTCCCAGAATTGTGAAGAAAGATGATACCCTAGGATCATTTTTAAAAATACCTAAGGGAGTAGTTTATGAAGAAGATCCTATAATGTATATACATTGTCATATTGAGGAGCTAGGAGATGATGAAATTAAGAACATGTATAGGACTATAATTTGTGATGAAAATGGAAATGTTAAACCAAAACACAAGATAGTGGAAACCCTAGGCTTTGTGGACATTCTCAATATCCCTGATTTTCCTAAGGATGTGATAAGGAGTGTGCTAAGCAAAGTACATGGGGAGTTCTTTTGGTTGGATTCCATCCATAAAATTACCAAAGAGGCAGTTAGGGCAGTGGCAGGCTTACCTTCCACTGGTAGCTGGCCTGATAAAACTAAGAAGGTTCCAAATGACACTGTGATGACCCTAACTGGTGCAACCTTTGATAAGACATCCCTAAGAGTCAACGATGTGAAGGACATCAATGTTAGATTTGTCAACATGATTGATTGTTATAAGGCTACACATGCAAATAGACTAAACTTTGTTTCCAACTTATGTATCAAAAGTCCATATGACATGGTGAATAACAATGCAAGAATTAATGTATGTGAGTGGCTAAAAGATGAACTGATAGATAATTTGAAGAAAATCAAAGGTGATAAGAAAGGAAATTTCATATTTGGCAACCTGCTTGTGTGTTTATTATTGTACATTACCAAGGAAGTACCCGCTATTGGTAGGAAAGAATTTGGTTTTGATATACCTATAGGAAAACAACTTCTAGACATACTGAACAACATGGGGAGATGATAGGGAGAAAAACATAAATGAACATTTTCAAACTTTGAAAGCAAAGATGAAGACAAGAATAAGGATATCTCAAGCAATTGTTGATAAGTATCAAAAAGAGATATGCTTTGTGATCAAGAAAAATGAAATTTGGATGGAGGTAGTTGTCCCTAGGACTATTTGGGTCATAGAGATGGGATATGAGGCAGATGAGAACATAGTTGAAACCTATTCAAAATCCCTCTGAGAAGCACCTAAGGAACCAACTGAAAAAGTTTTTTTTGGCAATGCGGAGACCATAGAAAGAAAAATCCAATCTGAGAAAAGAATCATGAAAACTGAACAGATAGTGAGGAAGGGAACAAGATAGTCAAAAGCAGTAAAAGAGGATGTATTAAACAAAACTAGTATTAAGGAGAGTGAGTTGGAAGGACTACAACTGGAAGCACATCTTTCACCAGTTGCAACTTTTTCTGACAATGATATACCAACTGAGTTCAAAAGGGTAGGAAGAAAAACAAAACCCTCACCGGTACCCTCACCTACACCTAGAAGGACAAGACAAAAGCAATAAGCAATTAGGCCTCCGGCTAAGAAGTTAAAACCAAAGAAAAGGAAAGAAAAACAAGTTATTCCACCTTTGGACAAACTTCTAAATGAGATAACCGAGGATGGGAAATCAAAAAATATCAGCAAGTTGTATAACACACTTTTAAATGATGAAAAAGAGAGCATAGAAAATAGTGTAATATTACACTTAGACATCTATAATAAATTTCTGATGGAGATTGTAGATGACATACCCAATGACTTGTACAGAAGATTAGAAGCTAGAAGGGTAGGTATTGTTGAATTGGACAAAAAGATAAAAATAGAGAAAGTACTTGCAGTTCACCTAGTAAACTCCACATAAGAGATGGATGAATTAATTAGTGAGGCCAAACGAATAGTATTTTCAACTAGTTACCAACATGTAGCACAAATGGGAAGTAGAGTAAATGAAATATCAAAAGAAACTACAGATCAGTGGGATATATTTTTTATTGAGAAAGAAAAACAAGAAGATCTTAAAAGACCAAAGACTATCAGAGTCTACCAAAAAGATAAGGATAAGGGGAAAGGTAAAGTAGGTGGACCTCCAAGCCTAAAGATAACTGATAACTTGCCCCCACCTCCTTCTGATACTCCACCGGTACAAACTGTTGACACACAATTGACAACAAAGAGTATGGAAACACCACATGAGGATACAAATCCTGATTCTAAGGTGTTATGCATAATGAACATTGACACACAAGAAGTTAATATTGTGGTGGATAAGGAAATAACTAACAAAAGAGATGTGGCAACTGAGCCACCAACAGGAAATATTGGAGTTGAAAACATTGGAATTGGGGTAGAACAACAAACTAAAAAATCAAATGAACCCCTAGACACAAGAAAGGCAGATACCATAGGTGTGCATACTGATGCATCTACTGAGCCACCGACAACTACTAAAACTGGAAAACCTACTGAGTCACCAATAGTAGATAGTACATAGGTAAACAAATAAAAATCGGTAGTGGACACCATAGTAAAATCTTTAGAGGCACAAATAGAGACACCATCAGGAGAGAACACTAAGAAACCAGTAGAGCAATAGGTCCATACTAAGAAAAACATTGAGAAATAGGTAGAGCAATAGGCTCCTTCATAGACAGTGCCACCAACCACATCTGACAAGCCCAAGCCTTTGGTAATAGAAATGCAAACTCAAACTGATCCTCCAAAGAAAGAGTAAAGCAAAGCTATCACTACCACTGGCGGATTACAGATTGTAAAAATATTTGGATAGTCATTCAGAATATCCATGACTAAATTTAGGCCAACTAATATAAGAGAGGGACTATTAGATTCAATGAAGAAAATAACAAAGTGCAATGCACAAGCTTATAAGGCTATAGATGACACTTTACCAATTTTGAAGATGATAGCTCCAAAGTGTAACATAGAAAATAAAGATTCTTTGAGCCAATTAAACATATTGTCTAAGTATATAACTGGCAACCTAATAACACTAGATCAGATAAATGAAGACACCTTCAAAGAGAAAATGAATAAGGAAAAGAAAAAATTCTTTGAGGAAACAGTCAAGAAGAATAAGGAACACATGGAAACCTTATTAACGGTACTTGGCAGAACAATTTTGGATTTCAAGAAATTGTACATAATTGCATGTAAAACTAACCTTTTGAGAGAAGATATAGATTCAGACATCAGCAAATCACAGAAGAAAATAAATAATATTGCTGACAATCTAATAGGATCATTAGATTCATTATCCATAGTTGAAAAGGAAATTGCAGTTTTTGAGGAGAAAATTGAAAAATTGGGAAAAGATAAAGAAATTATAAAATCTAAGGCAAAGGATTTGAAGTGCAAACTAGGTCCTAAACTGGATAACCTCATCTCCTTGAGAAAAGTGATTTTTGAGGCTCTGGTTCCAGGACTTAAGACACCGGAAGAGAAAATGCACACACTCACCGGTACAATTCAAAGAAGAAAAACAAGAATAAAGGACAGTGAGAGGTTCAGCAACAGTCTAAATTTTGCATTGGTGGACATCTATGAGATTGTAACCCACTAGTTATAGAGAACTAGGCAGGAACTCCACTCAATTGACATTGAATGAAAACCTTTGTCATTGATGCCAAAGGAGGAGTAGTAGAGATGAGAAAAAGGAAATGACCAAATAGATCATGTGCTCAGGGGGAGCACTCAATTTTGAAGCAGACATTTGTTTTGACAAGTTTTGGTAAGACATTTCTAGACAACACCTTTTGGATATACATTTTTTGGCTTTTTCTCAAGAGTGTTGCCATCAATGCCAAAGCGGGAGATTGTTGGCAAATGCACACTCCAATGAGAAATTGTAGATAATTGAAGGTATTGTCATTGATGCAAACCTTACAATCATATGATACCAGTAGGCACCTGCACTGATAGACTCTACACTGACATACGTTCTGTAATGCCCCGCCAGGAAACCCCGAAGGGATTAAGCCAAAACACAAGAATAGAGTGCAACAATTTTTATTTTAAAAGTTAAACACAACATTAAGATACCACAAGATATCCAAGCTCAAATTACATAGTGGAAGACATCAACTAACACCTAAAGAGTTTACCAACGTGATTAGTTAATTACACAATTAACTTAACTCACGCTAACCAATCCAATAAGTTGATTGTCTTAATAACAAGATAATTCTTAAACAAGGATAATTTCTTTCCGTAAGACAAAATATAGATCACAAGACAAAGTTTATCCATTAAAATTTATTCATACCTTATGTTCATACTTTTTATTAAAATTTGAATCATGCATCCAATTTTATAACACACTTGAATTTCACCATAAACCAACGATATCTTTCTATGCATACTTAATTTCCTTAAAAATAACTAAATACATTCCATTATTCTAACCTACATTCTTTCATGATCCAATTTACCGCATTTAAAAGATGACTGCATACATGCATTTACAATTAATTTCATCTAATCCACTTACACATTCAATCAAAATGCCATCCATACATGCTAACACTAAAACATGAAACATAAGAACAAAAGCAACATATAACACCAAAATGATCTTGGAGTTCACCCCTAGAGGGCTAGATCTCAGGGTTTGCTCAACTGCAAGACCCCTCTGATATTAAATAAGTTTAGGGTACATAAGTTCCACATCATTTACATTCCTTCCATCAAGGCGAATCATACCAATAAACAACCGACCACATCGGTCAACAATTACATAAATGATCCCTACAAAGAAACGGATCCAACTGAACATATTAAAAGCTATTACAAGGTCCATTGCTTGACAATACCCTAACTAGAGACTTGACCCACTATGGTCAACCACAAAACAACACTCGACACCCGCATAAAAGATAGGACCAGTTAAAACACTATGACAAGGCAACGACCAAACTAGAAACCGAAGACATAACAGGTACCCCAAATCACCCAAATGATAGGGTCCAAACAAAAATATCAACATGGGACACAATGACAACTCAACCAGAATTGCAATGAAATTAAGCTTGACTGCAAACACCATTTACACAAGATCCTAATATAGGAAATCTTTTCTTAAAACAGCCAAAAGCATAAATAACTTGCAATGAAAAGATTCTCCAGACAATAAGAAAGTACAACTATTTAATACAAATAAATCAACTTTCCATTTGTCCAATAAGTTAAATAAGATCTCATAGAAATAATTCTCCTAACATATTTTAACATTATTATCAATTATAAAAATTATAAGCTTTTCTAAAACATTCAAACTATAAACTGATTTTATAACTATAATATAATTGTATGCATACCTGTATATATATATATATATATATATATATATATATATATATATATATATATATATATATATATATATATATATATATATATATATATATATATATATATATATATATATATATATATATATATATATATATATATTCATATAAATATACATATATCTATTTATACACATATATAAAATAGCACATAATTTAATTTTATTTAACCAACCCCTAGGTACGAAACCCGAAACAACCATACCACAGTACGTACAGGGGTTAGAAAATAATTAAAATTAAAAAAAAAACATTAAAATTTTCTTTTCCTAGGCACAGTAGCCTAAGCTACTGCACGGTAGCCTATGCTACCGCCAGTAGCTAGTACTACCATCTAGTAGCATTGCTACCATCCAATAGCACTACTACCATCGATAGTACTGTGTACTACCGCCAGTAGCGGATGCTACCGTAGGTAGTTTGCCACTAATTTTTTTATTTTTTTGTTTTTTTTTATTTTTTATATATATATATATATATATTAAATTAATTTCCAAATACATAAAACTCATTTAACAAAATTTCCATAGAATTTAAAACTCATTCAAAGAATTTATTTCAAACACATTCTTTTATTTTATTTTATTTAGATAATCCAATAAATTTAATTCACAATTAAATTTATTTCTAAGAAGCCACAAAGATTTATTTAAAGGACTATCAAAACAAATCAAACCAGAGAGAATAATTTTTCCATAATAATTTTCTCAATGTACTCAAAATTACATTCTTCCCATAAACTAGAAAAACACGCCAGGCATGGATTTTAAAACAAAAATCGAATTCACTAGAAGAGGGTTTATATTCGACAATAATTTTATACACACACATCAAATAAAGAAAAATAGAAATATCTACTAAAAACCCACAACTAAGAATTCATCCAACCTGGTATAGCTTTCCTGGAAGAAATCTGTAGAAGCACCCTAACATTTTCAATAAGCTCCCAATAAATTCCTTCACCTAAATTCCTAACATGTTCCTGTCTATCTAAAATAGAGACCTATTCCCTATTTAAACTAAAATTCTAGGTTCAATAGCTTTTTCTCAAAAACCTAAATTTAGAATAAAAGTAATTTTATTTTATTTTCTAATTTTATAATAAAAGATAAGCTAACATGCAATAATTAAAAATCATCATTCTTTCTTTTCTTTTCTCATGTAAATTAATTAATTTTCCAAATAAAGAATTAAAAAAATACTTTAATTCCAATTAATTCTTTATATATATATTAGATGTGTTTTCTTTATGGTGGTTATTATATTATTTTACTGTTATTTTTTATATAATTATAGAGTATATTATATATATATATATATAGGTATGCATACAATTATATTATAGTTATAAAATTAGTTTATACTTTGAATGTTTCAGAAAAGCTTATAATTTTTATAATTGATAATTATGTTAAAATACATTAGGAGAATTATTTCTATGAGATCTTATTTAACTTATTGGACAAATGGCAAGTTGATTTGTTTGTATTAAATAGTTGCACTTCTTATTGTCTGGAAAATCTTTTGATTGCAAGTTATTTATTCTTTTGGCTATTTTAAGAAAAGATTTCCTATATTAGGATCTTGTGTAAATGGTGTTTGCAGTCAAGCTTAATTTCATTGCAATTCTGGTTGAGTTGTCATTGTGTCCCATGTTGATATTTTTATTTGGACCTTGTCATTTGGGTGATTTAAGGTACCTGTTATGTCTTCGGTTTCTAGTTTGGTTGTTGCCTTGTGATAGTTTTTTAACTGGTCCTATCTTTTATGCGGGTGTCAAGTGTTGTTTTTTGGTTGACCATAGTGGGTCAGGTCTATAGTTAGGGTATTGTCGGGCAATGGACCTTGTAATAGCTTTTAATATGTTCAGTTGGATCCATTTCTTTATAGGGATCATTTATGTATTTGTTGACCGATGTGGTCGGTTGTTTATTGGTATGATTCACCTTGATGGCAGGAATGTAAATGATGTGGAACTTATGTACCCTAAACTTATTTAATATTAGAGGGGTCTTGTAGTTGAGCAGACCCGGAGATGTAGCCCTCTAGGGGTGAACTCCAAGATCATTTTGGTGTTATGTGTTGCTTTAGTTCTTATGTTTCATGTTTTAGTGTTAGCATGTATGGATGGCATTCTGATTGAATGTTTAAGTGGATTAGATGCAATTAATTGTAAATACATGTATGTAGTCATCTTTTAAATGCGGTAAATTGGATCATGAAAGAATGTAGGTTAGAATAATGGAATGTATTTAGTTATTGTTAAGGAAATTAAGTATGCGTAGAAAGATCTCATTGGTTTATGGTGAAATTCAAGTGTGTTATAAAATTGGATGCATGATTCAAATTTTAATAAAACATATGAATGTAAGGTATGAATAAATTTTAATGGATAAACTTTGTCTTGTGATCTATATTTTGTCTTACTGAAAGAAATTATCCTTGTTTAAGAATTATCTCATTATTAAGAAAATCGACTTATTGGATTGGTTAGCATGAGTTAAGTTAATTGTGTAATTAAGTAATCATGTTGGGAAACTCTTTAGGTGTTAGTTGATGTCTTCCGCTATGTAATTTGATCTTGGATATCTTGTGGTATCTTAATGTTGTGTTTAACTTTAAAAAAAATATTGTTGCACTCTATTCTTGTGTTTTGGCTTAATCCCTTTGGGGTTTCCTGGCGGGGCATTACACATTCACTGATACTAAAAAGATTGTTTACCAACACCCTAGCTGACAAGATTTTATTTATTGCAAAAGGTAATTAATTGTAATATCTTTTTGAAAGCCGACAAGCCATATTGTAATAAGGCTCATATATAATTATGAGATCTTGTAGAACATTTGGAATAAGATATGTGATGGATATTATGTGCAAATATTAAGGCAAACTTTGAAGAAGGTTTTTTGTTATTGCAAGATCTTAAACCGGTACTAGATCTGGCATAGCAGATGCCCTTTTGTAGCAGTACATCATCTTTGATTTGTATAATCCATTTTTGTAAGTCTGTGAGACTTCTTTTGTATTTGAGCAATGAGCTCTAGGCACTTCAGCTTCTTGCATGTGCAGGCCCCCATTTTGTTAGTAATATTCACTTATTGGCTAGTGAGCAAATATTTTGGGCAACAAATCCCACTGAGGTTTTTCCCACACCAGGTTTCCTCACCAAAAATATTGTGTTATGGTGTGCATTCTATGTTGTGCATTCTATGTTGTGTTTATTTCTCTTATTTACTACATTAATTTTGGTTTACCAGTATACAGTTTTGGAATGCTTTTCATTTAATAAGTTATGAAAATCCACTAACCAGTTAGATACTGATTCACCAGAGAGTTTTTTAGTGGCGATTCTTCACCAATTGGCGAATTTCATGCGAATTGTCTAGGGCAAAATCATGGTCAAATCACCTAGAATTTTGAGGTCATCGATGTGCATGCCCATAATATTTGCCTAAAATCACTCGAACACGAGTATTAGATCACCTCCATTATTTGCCAGCAATAGTAAAATGACCACGTACCCAGGACCTAATTCGCCAATGGTAAATTAAATGTTCATTGCACACGTCAGCCAAATTCGCCAATATCAATTAAAACAATATAAGCATTCGAGGACCCATTGGGCCATTTCGCCCCACTTAAATTAAATTTTCATTGCACACCTATGCAATTCACCAAAAATGCAATTAAATTAAATGTTTATTGGCAATTGTGATGCCCGGGCCCCACGTAATTCGCCAAAAATGCAATCATGGATTTCTATAAATACACTCTTTCTTACACTCTTTCTTGCATTCACATTCCACAAATTGAGTTGGAAAGTCGAAGTTCATTCACATTGTAGGGCGGAGGGCCAGAGTTACAATCCTGTAACACAGGCCTAGGCATTCCTGATTCTTGATTTAGAGAATTGAGAAGGCATAAAGGTGAGTAATCATTTCTTCATACTTGATAGTATTAGTTTTAAATTTTAATTTATAGTGAGAGGTCAAGACTCAAGATGTCACAATCAGACATGGGTGAGACTCCTCAGGGTGGTGAAGGGATTGAGATGTCACACAAGGGTGAGACTGAGACTACTTAGGGTGGTGAAGGGATTGAGATGTTAGAAAAGGGTAAGACTCCTCAAGGTGGTGAAACTAAAGGGATTGAGAGGCCATCAAAACACCCCAAACTTAAACTTAAAGATACTACCATAAAGTCTTTCTTTGGAATTGGCAAAGTTTCTAGTCCATCAACTTTTGTAGTTGCAGAAGCCATTCACAGTAGCTCACCACCAGCACAAGGTGGGATTGTCATTGAGTTAAATGCATCAAATGAGGATGGCAATACTGACACGGCAGAAGATGTTGTAAGGGATACACACAATGAGGTAATTCAATTGGATGCAAATGCTAGTACTGAAGATGATGTTGGTAGGAAGAAAAGAAAAAGGAAAGTAAAACTGGGGTGAAAGTGGGAGATGACAAGGAGTTTTAAGATTGATTGGGTAGCAAAGTACCCATTCATTGAACCGGTCCAAAACAATGAAGAACAACCAACAGAATGCAGGTGTAAGATTTGTAGCTGGAAAAAAAAAAGAGAGAAGAAGATACAGCAAAAACTTGACACCATAGAAAAGCATATTGGTAAGGTTTATGAAAAATAGATTATAGACGAAAAGGAAACATGAGTAGTAAGATGGAAATCAAAGGAAGAATGTCTTCATGTTAAGTATGCCACAGAATATGAAGAGCATAACCACAAAATGACAGTGATTGGTAATAGTGGATTTGGAAATATAATCAAGGCTGGTCTTGAACATGCAGGGAAAGATGCAAACTTGGCAAAGACTGTTCAGATGAGTGTTATTTTTCATATTATGTCAAGAGGGCGTCCTATGAAAGATTTCCCAAAATTTAGTAATTTATTATCTTTTTTGAATGTTCCTCACTATCCTATGTCACATTGGTCAAAAAATGCTAGATGGGAAATGGCAAACTATCTCACTGAGGTGGAAAAGCAAAATTTACAAGAGAGTGTAAAAGAGTCAAATTTCATTTCATTATCCATAGATAGAGTTACTACGGTAGATAACGCTGCTTGGGTTTGTATGCATGTGTATACTGTAAAAGAACACATCCGTCAAGCTCATCTACTCTATGTTCATAAAATGAGGGGCAATTCAATAGCAGAAAATTTATATTTGGAAGTTAAGAAAGCTTTGAATGAAATTGCTGGTATGGATGACTTGATAATTGCCAAGAAGTTGGTGTGTGTTGGAGCTGATGGAGCTGTAGTAATGCAAGGTCAAAGGACTGGTCTTTGCACAAGATTACAAACTAGTATTGTACCATACATGGTTGGCATTCACTACATGGCCCATCAAATGAATTTAGCATATAGAATTGTAAGCAATTTCCCTACAGTGTCAAAAGTTGAAGATCTGGTCCATGAGATCCACTCATACTTTTGCCAAAGTCCTAAACATTTTGCAGAATTTTAGATTTTTGTTGAGGGAGTAACATGAGGAAACAAGCTTCTCAGGGATGTTGAGACTAGATGGATCTCCTTGCATGGACCAGTGGAATGAGTTCTAATAGAATATCAATCCTTGATCGATCTAATGTATGAGCAACACCTCACAGTAGACAAAGCTCTTGATCTCTTGCATAGGTGATATAGAGACTCTGTTAACTTTACCTAGTCTTCTCCCCATGCTGGATTCAATGAAAACACTTGTTAAGAAAGCCCAAGATAGAACTATGTATATCAATGAGTATAGCACTATACGTAAAATGACATGCTTGAGCCTAGATGGTCTATATTCAGATCTAATAGGGCGAAGCCCAATTTTTTAGGTGACAGATAATTACAGATTTGAATCATGCTAAAAAAATTTTACATTTCAATACCAAAAATGAGCTATGTGTCTTTGTAAAAGGATTTTAGATACCAATGCACCAATCTAAGATTGGCAAGCGAGGTAGACCACTACCAGTTAAAAAGGAAGATTTTGACAAGATTGTTAAATCTGTTAGTGATAATTTGAAGTCTACTACATATGAACTTTCAACTAAGATTCATGAAAGATTCCCTCAAGAAGAAATACTTGAAGCCATGGGTTGTGTGTATCCTCAATTTTGGCATTCAATTGGAGATAATCCAAATGACACAAAGATGTATCATAAAAAACTAGAGGAATTGATATTGACATTTTCAAAAGATGCATATTGCAATGGACAGCCAATAGAAGGAATTTTAAATTCAGATCATCTTAGAAAACAATGCAAACAGTTTGCATTGGTTATGAAACAACAGTTGGTTAACTTGGAGAATCCATTTGAACCTGGATCAATCACAAGGCTTTGGAAAAGGATAGATCAAAGTGAAGCATTGCGTATTGCAATACCAGAATAATTAAAACTTGTTGATTTATGTCAAACAATGATATTGGGGTCGATGGAAGATGAGAGAGTTTTCAATGCATTAGGGCTTTTGAAATCAAAGATCAGAAACAAATTAGACAAGAATTTGGAAACTTGCTTGAGGTTGTTTGTAACCTAGTATAATGTCAGAGATTTTCCATATGATAGGGCACTGGCAATCTGGAATTCCATGCGTGAAAGACGAGAGGTGTGCAACACTTTAAAAGCTGGTGGTGTTACTGCTAGTGCTAGTGCTAAGACAAATGAATATGATGGATTACAGACTCAAAGTCAGCATGAAGATGAAGACATTTTTGAATACCTGACTCAGAATGAAGATGAACTTGTTAGTACTAGTCAATTTCCAGATCTTGAGTCCATTTGGGATATAGAAGCCTCGGATAGTCAGACTGAGTCATTGAAGTGAATTAGCAGTCAATTTATAGGTATTTATAATTATACTACTGTTCTTGAGTCATATTACAATTTCAATTTGCAAAATTGCAATACTATAGTTGTCATTGATGATTTTTGATATTGTATTCCTTCAATTTGTGAATCAGAAGTAGAACGGATACTTATTTCATATTTTAAATTGTGAATTTGAGTTATTACTAAACAATTGAATTATTAGCAAATTGGTATTTGGTTCCACATTATGTTGAACATGAAATGCAACAATTTGTGTCACAAGATCCATAAAATTATTCATATTGCATAACCATTACTACTAGAACCTTTCTACTATTCTATAGTAAATGCTTAAAATGATGTTCATGGCGAATAGGGTTTTGTGTTTTTTTTTTGTCTTAGTTGGCTAGTAAACCAAAGTTGTCGTGTGTTGAAAATCTGAGTTGTCCTCTATTTATTTGTCCATGTCATCATCAAGTGTGGTCAAACTGGTTGGTCAGACATGTTTAATGTTTCATCTCTAACTCGCAAATAAATTTCATGTTTAACAATTTAAGTGGCGAGTTAGTGAGCGTTGGACCTGTTGGTTTGGGTTTAAATCATGAGGTCTCTTGTTTTTTGAGCATTAGCATTTTATGTTAGCGAGGTGGAGATTGTTAATGAAATCGCTTTGGTCACAAGTTTGCAACTAGGTGTGATTTTATGTTGTCGCACAGTCGCGAGGTGTTCATGGTTAATTCATTTTAATTTGCGATCATGTGATGTAGTTTGTATCACAGCTTAGTTGGTTTCATCGCTTGCTCGTAGGTTTTGAAGTTGTTTAGCATTTTAAGTTGCAATTTGGTGATAGGTAAGTTTTGGTCTGATTTTGTGGTCATCGCATGCTCGCTAGTTTGTAAGTCTTAAGTCAAAAAGTGTTGCGAGCATGCGATGGTGGTTAAGTGTCTTGTTGTCACGGGATCGCAAGGGTTTAAGTCAAGTTAAGTTTCGAGTTGTGAGCTTGCAATGAAATAAGTTATTTTGTTAGATTTGCAGTGGTCGCCAGCTCACAGGTAAAGAAAGAATATTACAAATAATGTTGTGAGGTTGTGACTGAAGGGCTTGATGAAGATCAATGGCTATCGCTCACTCGTGAGATTCTTTGAGGATCCGTAAAAGGGGTTGCGAGCTTGCGATTAAGAGGATTTGGTAGCATTGTCGCTAACTCGTTGGTTCCTTTCCTAATTGTTATAACTAGTTCAGAGTGTGTGATTAAAGATGGGGGATTGACATGTGGACTTTTTTGTTGAGTTCTGTAAAAATTTTGAATGGCAATCGCAATCAAATGCCACTGTAGCTAGTTCATGCAAGTGTGGCAATTAATGAGACTTGAGAGAGGTGATGGCTTGCATGATCTAGCCAAGATTTTGACATTTGTACAATTGCATTAATGATAGTGCCCATTCCCAAATACCATTTTATGTTGCGAGGTTGCGACTGGATGTGATTTTATGTTATCGCAAGGTCGCAAGGTGTTTGCGGTTAGGTCATTTTAATTTGCAATCATGCGATAGGGTTAAGTTGCTTGCTCACAGGTTTTGAAGTTGTTTAGTTTTGGTCTGATTTTGTGGTCATTGCACGCTCGTGGGTTTGTAAGTCTTAAGTCAAAAAGTGTTGCGATCATGCGATGGTAGTTAAGTGTCTTCTTATCACGGGATCGCAAGGGTTTAAGTCAGGTTAAGTTTCTAGTTGTGAGCTTGCGATGAAATAAGTTGTTTTGTTAGATCAATGGCTATCGCTCACTCATGAGATTATTTGAGGATTCATAAAAGGGGTTGTGAGCTTGCGATTAAGAGGATTTGGTAGCATTTTCACTAACTCGCTAACATGTGGACTTGTTTGCCAGGTTCTGTAAAAGTTTTGAATGACAATCGCCAATCAAATATAAGGGCATGAATTCAAATTTTGCTCGAGTACTTTAGTTTGAAGTTTGAATTAATGTCACAGAATGTAGCTACTAGCTAGTTCATGCAAGTGTGGCAATTAATTAGACTTGAGAGAAGTGATGGTGCCCAAATAGTAAATACCATAAATTGCATGATCAAGCCGAGGTTTTGTATAATTGCATTAATGCATTCTATCTTTGAGGTAATGCAGTGAATTTAGCTCTACAACAATGTTGGAGAATTCGAAGTGTTGGGCGTGAGAACTCAGAAAATTTCAGAAAATTGGTTAAGTTTTTCTCCTGTAGCTAAAATGAGCCAAGTGACGAGTGCTACTAGAGGTTCCAAGCCCAAGCCCAAGCCCAAGCCAAAGCCCAAGGCCATGACAAGTGGAGCAGGAGAACCTGGAGGTTCCAAGGCTAGTGCCACTAAGGAAATGATGGTTAAGAAATATAAAGAGGAATTTGTAGATTTGATGCAAGGGACTTCCGTTGCTTTGAATACAAATCATTCGGCATGGAGAGATTTATTTAGCCAATGCAGAAACCCTACCATGCCTAATATGACTGGTTATGCTTTGTTTAAGTATTTCTGGAATAATAGGGTTAAGGGTGTCCCAATGTCAAACCCTTGGGATTTAAATATGGCAAATTTAATTGTGCCAGATGTGTAAGTTGATGTGGATTTGATCAAAGAGTTAGCCAAACACTATTGCCCAGTATCTAGGGTAATCAAAAGAAAGAACCAGTCTGCCCTAGTTTCAATTAACAGAGCTACCTTTTTCGAAGCTTTCTAGATTACTGGTTCTGCATGTACAAATATAGATTTGGAGCAGATTGCAGAGGATTATGACAAATACAAAGGTGTTATCAAGAAGCATGCAATCCCCAGATACATTCCTAGGGTGGATAGGAAGCCGATTATAATTCCAGAGAGTATTGAACCACCATTTGACATCACAACTTTCCACCATTATATGCATTGTACAATTTATGGATTATGCAGAGTGTTGGGTTTTGATGGAGATTCAATAGTGTCAGCTGAATTACTGATAATGGCCATGGACATTCAACACCCAGATGTTAACAAAGATTACGATTATGTGGGCTATGTGGTTGAACATATTCATAATGCTCTAGTTGAAATTCAGAGTGGTGCACCCAGCCCTACATTCAAGCATTATTCATTGCTGATGCATTTAATCTTGTTCTATAATGTTGAGTTCTTGGATAAAGAATTGGAGCTTTTCAAAGAAGAACTCAGTGTCTTAATGCCAATACAAAGATGGACCCAGGTTTGGGACAGTAGTTCTCCCCATTCTTCTTTCCTTTTCTTTGAAAATTGGATTGTTTTGCCAATTATGGAAATGCTAGGAATAATTAGGGAACGATTGTCATTTGATGTTAGGAGAGTTTTGAGACCTTACCAGTTTCTTCCAAACTGGTCTGTTTCACATAACTGGGGGGACTTTTATTTTTTTGATAACTTTTCTATGATCAGAGTCTATGGGTGTCCTCAGCCTCCCCATATTTTACCAAAGTTTGTTCCAATTAGGATTGCTTTTATGGAGTTTATCTGGCAATTGA
Source organism: Cryptomeria japonica (assembly GCF_030272615.1). Lineage (NCBI taxonomy): Eukaryota > Viridiplantae > Streptophyta > Pinopsida > Cupressales > Cupressaceae > Cryptomeria > Cryptomeria japonica. The sequence continues at coordinate 818,186,239 of NC_081409.1, forward strand.
CCCTAATTGAAAAAGAATACCTTGATAAACACAAGAAGGGTCCTTTTCTTCCTAGGCTTTGGGTTGCATCTGATTTTACCATTGGTAGGAATTTCTTTGATGAAGTAAACAATTTCCTTAAACAATATAGGTTGGTTAATGTTGTGTCTAGATTTTGTGATCCAGAACAATTTATTAAAATTGCAATGCCAAAAATGAAACCTTGGGCCGCAATAAAGGACCATGAACCATTGGATGATGAAGATGTGGTTAGAAATTTACTGATAAAAGATGAAGTTCAAGAAAGGAGAACAAAATGGAAAAATTTGATGAGAGTTGAAGCAGAATTGAAGGCTGCTGACCCTAGTTTCTCAGATTTCTGCCCTGATAGCCCGTACCTAGAGAGGATTAACAAAATGTTGAGTTTATATGGAACTCTGATGGAACAAATGCCTCCAATTCCAGATTCTGAAGTGGCTACTCAGTAGCAAGACCCCCAAGATGTACATTCTTCACATGGAAAGAGGCCACTTAGTGTGTCTGCTCATGCTGATGATGTAGAGAGTGGGGATGAAGTTCAATCTACCCCAGCTGCAAAGAAACAAAAAACCAGTGAGGTCGATACAATTGTGAGGAGAGACCCTGCTAGAGCAATTGTTATAGAACAAGGACAATACTTTCATCAAATAAGGACACATCTCAGAGAAGTAGGGCAAAATGAAGAATAGGGAGAAACAAATGAAGTCCTTGCTCAAGGCTTTGATGAGCGTGTGATGTTGTCAAATGAATTCATGAAAGATGATGACTTTATTAAGTCAGATGAATTTAAAAGTTTTTTGTCAAGATTGAAACAAAAACAATTAAGACAAAATCTATCATAGAGGAAGCAAATGAAGAAAAGAAACATGAGATCATCGAGGCACTGCAACAATATGATCCTGACAGGGAGCAAATATCTATGGAACAGGCAAGACAATTGATTAAGAGTACTGGTAGAGAATCTTTGGGAATCCTAACATAATCAAGATAGATTTAGCTTTCAAGCAATCTTCATTATCTATAACATCATCATCATGATCTGAAAAATATGATTGGAAAGCACTCTATGCTAGAGAACCTGAAGAAATCATAAGGGAGAATGAAGAACTTGAAGAGCTTGAAGCACTATTTGCAAGAAAAATTGCCTAAAGGTCCTATTGAAAGTAAGTATGAAGGAAAAGCACCATTTAAATGTTTTAACTACAATAAAATTTGTCATATGGCATCTAGGTGTCCTGATAGACATGCAGGATTGAAAGAAGAAGCTAAAAGAACATAGAAGCGTAACCCTGAATATCAGAGATATAATTTTAACAAGAATAGAGACAAATCATGTAATTATGCTAATGAAGGAGTAACCAATAATTCCGATGAGGAACCGACAGACAATGGACGGGCTTTTGTTGCAATAACAGAAGATCAATTGGCACCTACTGTTCAACTGGTAGAGCAGGCCCTAGCAGCTAAAATTGAAGAAAAGGATGAATGGATCATTGATTCTAGATGTTCACATCATAGGACTAGTGATAATAATAAATTCTTAACTTTTTAGGAATACAATGGAGGTCTAGTAAGATTTGGAGATGACAAAGCTTGTTTTTATCAGAGGAAAAGGCACTATATCTTTTGATGGTAAGCACAATACTGATAATGTTTAATATGTTGAAGGTTTAAAACATAATCTTTTGAGTGTTGGTAAATTAGTTGAAAAGGGATTTCAATTAAAATTCAAGAATGGTAAATGCAAAATCTTGAATAGAACTAGTTTGGAAATTGCAACCAGTAATCAGACTAGAGGTAATATCTTTCATTTGAATAATAATGAGAAGACATGTTTGATTGCACATATTGATGAAAGTTGGTTATGGCATAAGAGACTTTGTCATGTAAATTTTGATTACATTGTGAAAATTAGTACAACTAAGGTAGTAAGGGATTTACCTAAGATTGTTAAACCTCACAATCTAGTATGTAAGGAATGTCAATTTGGAAAGCAAGTTAGAACAAATTTTAAGAGTATTCCAGAAAAATCCAATGATGTTCTTGACTTAATTCATACTGATTTATGTGGTCCAAAAAGAACTAGAATTTTACAAGGAGATAGATATTTTATGCTAATCATTGATGACTATTCTAGAATGTGTTGGGTTACTTTTCTTAGGGAGAAATCAGAAGCTTTTGGGAAATTCAAACTAATCAAAGTGATGGTAGAGAATGAAACCGGTAAAAAAATCAAATGTTTGAGATGAGATCAAGGAGGTGAATTCACATCTAAGGAATTTAATACATTCTGTGAATTGAATGGAATCAGAAGACAATTATCAGCACCTTGGACACCCTAGCAAAATGGAGTTGTGGAAAGGAAGAACAATACTATTTTGGATGCAACTAGAAGCATGATATCAAAATTAAACCTACCTCATGTGTATTGGAGAGAAGCAGTCAATACAATTGTTTATATATTCAACGGAGTTTACATCAAAGGTGAAACCGGTAAGACCCCTCATGAACTATGGTTTGGTAATACTCCTAAATATTTCAAAATACTTGGAAGCAAATGTTATATTAGGAGAGATGAGTATATTGGAAAATTTGATCCTAGAAGTGATGAAGGAATATTTCTTGGTTATTCATCTAAGAGCAAGGCATATAGATGTTTTAATAAGAGATTGCAAAAAATTGTTGAAAGTGCAAATGTGAAGATTGATGAACAATTTAAAGGTAATGATAGTTTTGATACTTAATATAAGTACAGATCTAATAGCCAACAAGATGAGAGGGGTGGGTGAATCATACAAACTTAATCATCCATAAAAACGTCAAATTCAACCTCAGTAACATATACTTCAATAATTTAACTAAAACTGTTAACATGCAAACTCAAAAGCATATAAACATCATAAACCTCATAACACCAGATTTAATGTGGAAACCCAAATAGGGAAAAACCACTGTGGGATTTAAGACCCACTAAGAAATATACTCTTCTAGACTATGCTCAATTAAAAGAAAATCCTGTTAAAGATTACAAAGACATTGCTAGATGTGACTCGATTAAGGGATTTCCCTTAGATCTGTTAGGATCTTCACTTTGTTAGAAGTGACCTTGTTAAAGGATTTCAAACACTCAATCAGAATGTCACCTTGCTAGAGGGTTTTACAAATAAGACTATTAAGTCCACTCGGTTAAGAGATTTTTTGTCACTTTCACAAAATAACAGTAATAAAATCTATCTGCAACTTCACATTTAAAATGCTAAAGTAGATTCCTATTTGTTCAATACAATCTAGACATAGAACTAATCTTGTCTATCTGTTGGGCTTCTATACTCTGTTATTCTAATAGGACTTCAAGCTTCTATGCTCGGTAATCACTATGTAGCATCCCTGTGCATACACTTGCTTGCATACATTGTTTATCAATAGTTTCCTATTTATAAACAATTAGGTAACTGCTTAATCTCCTTGATCACATTTCCCATGATCAATCATAGCCATCAGATCTTTGATCTTGTCCAGGTTCAATGCATCTTTCAATCTAAAATTTTTTTACCCTACCTTGGAACTTACATATTAGTCTTGGAACTTGTGCCAGGGTATTGTATTTGAATCTGAGATGTAGATCTTCATGCTGACTTTCCATTGCCTTAGATTCGTTAACAAACTTCTTCCATGGCTCACCAATCATTGATCAGTTCCAGCTCATCAGCTTCCTTCATTGAATAATGCATGTAACCATTTAATGCATTCTATTATAGCTCAGTTACAACTCAGTAACAACTCGGTGAATGCTAAACTTCACTCGGTAGACATTCCACCTTCATTAACCGATAGCGATAACCTTAGGGTTTACCGACTAGGTTCCTTAGGGTTTACCGACTAGGTTCTTTGCTTGATAACATAGTATAATATTAACCTTTAAATTTTAGAACATATGTATGATGTTAAAAAAATCTAAAACATCATGATCTCATCATTTTCTGACTCAGTACTAGTTGCCCATTGAATACCTTATCCATCCCCTTATTCAACATATTCTTTCCTGTATCTTTTACCGACATCTTTATAATCTTCAATTCATACTTCTAAAGATATGGCAACATCATACTAAATTAGAAAATCAATTTCTTGACATCAATGACAAAATAATAATATCAAGACAATAAAACATCTTTAATTAGTTATATCCATAATCATCAACAACCTTCTCAATATCCTTATGAAATGCCAACAATCTTTCATTGTCTGTTATAATGCAATATTGCCAACAATCTCCCCCTTTGGTATTGATGGCAAAACCAATTGATTTGACCTTAAAAGATTTAGATTATTGTGATTCTGAAATTCTGAAATGCTCTCCCCCATACATTAGACTTCTCCTATTTTTAGTCTTCTTTCCAATCTGTAGTCTGCTCGGTTTTCTTTTAGTCTACTCCCCTTATAGGTCTTCTTCCTCTATATTAGTCTTCTCCCTCTTTGTAAGTCTTTTCCCCCTTTGACAACAATGCCAAAAAGTAAAGAACTAAAACATAATTACTTTCTGTAAGAAGTGACTTCCTGTTGTTGTGTATCAACTATGTCTCAGTCAGAGCATTTGTCTTCAATTCCTATTCCTTGTAATATTTCCTATATTATTTCCTGTACACCTTTAGAAAACATCCTAAAGTGTATAAATCAACATCAACTCCCAAAACATATTCAATTGAGTCATCGGATTGATGCGTTCACTGAACTTGGTCAGTGAGTAGAAGATAGGGGTAGGACCCCTAACTTACTTCTGAGATATTCAAAAGTGTCCCTTGGTACTAGCTTGGTGAAGATATTTGTGATTTGTTCCTTTGTGCTAACATTCTCCAACACCACTTTCTTCTCTTGAGCTTCTTCTCTAAGATAATGATATTTGATAGATATGTGCTTCGTCTTAGAGTGCATAACAAGATTCTTTGAAATATTAATGGCACTAGTATTGTCACAGAATATAGTTACTACCTCGGTAATTTTCTCATTTATACCTTCCAACAATTGTTTGATCCATGCAATTTTGGTACAATTCAATGCTACAACAACATATTCAGCTTTTGTTGTTGACTGTGAAACACATCCTTGTTTCTTGCTAAGCCAACTCACTAGTCTTTCTCCTAAAAAGAAAGCTCCTCCACTTGTTCTTTTTCTGTCATCAATGTTGCCTGCCCAATCAGTATCAGTATAAACTTTTAAATCAAAATCATTTCCTTTCTAATATACTAAGATATAATCCTCAGTGCCTTTCAAGTATCCAAAAATTCTTTTGATTGTTGTCATGTGTGTTTCCTTAGGATCTGTAGAGAATCTTGCAACTATACCTACTCCATGTGCTATATCTGGTCTTATGTGAACAACATATTGTAGCTTTCCAATCATGGATGGGTAAAGTGTCTCATCAACAAATGCAGATTCATCATTCTTTGATAATTTACAGTTGGTAGTCATAGGAGTACTTACTAGTTTTGAATCCTCCATTCCAAATTTCTTCAAGATTTCCTTTATGTACTTGGATTGAGTAATGAAAATCTCATTTTTCATTTGCAGTATCTGTAAACCTATATAATACTTTATCTCACTGATTAATGACATCTCAAATTATTTTCTCATTTCATTTCCAAAGTTCTTGCATAAAGAGTCATTTCCACAAAATATAATATCATCAACAAATATGGCTGAGATCAGTATTCCATTTTCATCATTCTTCATGTACATGTTGTTGTTCTCGCTTGTCCTTATAAAACCAATCTTAATCAAATAAGACTGCAATCTTTCATACCATGCTCTTGGTACTTATTTCAAACCATATAAAGCTTTGTTCAGTTTACATACCTGATCTTTATTATTGTCTTCAACAAATCCTTCAGGTTGTTCAATAAAAACTTCTTCTTCCAATATTCCATTCAGAAATGCAGATTTGACATCCACTTGATATACCTTGAATTTTTTGAAAGCAGCATATGCCAACAATGTTCTCACTCCTTCAAGTCTAGCAACAGGTGCAAAAGTTTCACCATAATCAATTCCTTCTTGAGCATAACCTTTGCAAACTAGTCTTTCTTTGTTTTGAATGACTTCTCCTTTTTCATTTAGCTTATTTCTAAAAATCCACTTTGTACTGATTACATTTTTGTCCTTTGGTCTTGGGATTAGTGTCCATGTGTCATTCTTCTTGATTTGATCAATCTCTTATGTCATAGCATTTATCCAATCTTCACTATTAAATGCCTTTTTCACTATTCTCGGTTCAAATTCAGATATCAAACATGTGTTCTATCTTAGTTTTCTCCTTGTCATCACTGGATCATCCTTATCTCCTATAATCTAACTTGGTGCATGATGTCTTTTGACATACTTGGCTAATATAGGCTCAGTAGGCTCTGTATGATCTTCTTCATCACTTGGTAACTAGATATTCTCTTCATTTTCTTCAACAGTCTTCTCGGTAGGACTTCTTGGTTGCACATAGACAAATTCATCATAGTCTTCTAGTTCCTTGGAATTTCCTTCATCATTTCTTTCTGTAAATTCATCAATTTTTACATTTTCACTTTCTACTATTTTGTTAGATGATTTGATCAAACATTTAAATGCTTTACTTCTAGAAGAATAACCTAGAAATGTTCCTTCTTCACTTTTCTGATCAAATTTTCCATTTCTATTATCTTTGTGAACATAGCATCTACTTCCAAAGATTTTAAAATAACTTACATTAGATTTCTTATCATACCACATTTCATATGGTGTCTTCAGAGTACCTTTCTTCAATTGAACTCGGTTCAAGGTGTAAATAGCTGTGTTTATTGCTTCTCTCCAAAATGTTTGTGGCACCTTATTTTCAATCATTAGTATTCTAGCACAATCCACAATAGATCTGTTTCTTCTTTCAACTATTCCATTCTGTTGTGGACTTCTCAGTGAAGAGACTTGTCTTTTAATACCATGATCATTGCAAAATAAGTTGAACTCATCAAATGTGAACTCTCCTCCTCTGTCTGATCTAAGACATTTCAGTTTTCTTCCTATTTCATTTTCAACTCTTGCCTTGTACCATTTAAATATATGAAAAGCTTCTAATTTTTCCTTTAGAGACATTACTGACATCATCCTTGAATAGTCATCCACAAATGATATGAAATATTTATCACCATAATAACTTTGAACTTTCATAGGACCACAAAGATTAGTGTGCACTAGATCTAAAATTCCCTTACAAGTGTAAGACTTACTTGTAAAGCTTGATCTTGTCATCTTACCCATCTGACATCCTCAGCACATAGCATTCTCAGGTTTTTCAAGACTTGGTAGACCTCTTACTCGGTGCTTCTTACTTATTTTGATCAGATTATCAAAATTTACATGAAAAAACCTTTTATGCCAGAACCAGGTATCATCTAAATTTGCATGCAAACATTTATTCTGATTTGAGTCAAGGTGAAATGTGTTACCTTTTGTTTGTGTCCCGGTAGCAACTATCTTTCCATTCTTGTCATGAACTTTGACAATTCCTTTCTGAAATTCTATTCGGTAACCTGTGTTGTTTAGTTGTGCTACACTCAACAAATTGTATTTCAAACCTTCAACCCAATAAACATCATTGCATCTTGCATTATCAAGAAGTGTTATAGATCCTTTACCTCTCACCAGACATGGTGCATCATTACCAAATCTGACATAGCCTCCATCATAATCTTCTAATATAACAAACTTGTGTTTATCTCCTGTCATATGATGTGAGCATCCACTATCTATAATCCAAGAACCATTAGTGTTTATGTGATATATTAGGGCTTTTCCTTCATACCTTTCTTCATCTAATCCATCTTTTATAGCCACATAAACTACTTCATCTATATCAGTCTCATCTGATTTATCATCATTAGATTCCTCATCAATAATTAAACATGTCTTTCTATCTCTTCTTCTGAAGTCTTAGTGTCCTCTGTAATGATTATCTTTCTGTTTGTCATCTCGGTAATCTCTCTTTTTAGTAAAATCTTTGTCAGGACAGTTAGAAGCCATATGTCCTATCTTGTCACAATTGAAACATTTCAAAGGTAGCTTTCCTTTATACTTACCTTTGCCTCTCGGTAACCTTTTGGCTAATAGTGTTTCAAACTCTTCTTGCTTTCTGATTTCCTCATATAGTTTGTGTACTGCCTCCATGTTCTTATGAAATCTTTCACTTGCTCCACTATGATCTTCTTCAGAGTACTTAAACTTTCTTTCATTGAAATCATTAGATTCATCAAGATGAAAAGAACTAAATGCAGATTCAACTTTATTTACCGAAGATCCACTGTTATCAAAATTACTTAACTCAAATGCATGTAGCTTACCAATAGTAGCATCTAAAGAAACTAGCATATTAGTTATAGACCTCAATTCATTGATTGCAGAGACTCAGATTGCATAAGCTAGTACAAGGGTTCTTAACAACTTACTTGTTATATCCTTTTCTTCAATAATTCCACCTACTCCTTTGATTTGATTGACAATCTCCTTTAGTCTTGTACTATACTGAGTTATGTTCTCACCTTCATTCATCCTCATAGATTCAAGTTGTCCTCTTAGACTATCTACTTTTTCTCTTTGAACATGTTTATCTCCTCCATATACTAATATGAGCTTATCCCACATTGCCTTTGCATCATTGCAGCCTTCTAGATCATTAAACTCTGAATCGATCAATGCAGATGTTATTTCAATTGTTGCTTGAATATGTTCTTGCTTTGCCTTTATCTCTTCCATAGTCAATGGATAGGTGCTCGGCGTGACAAAATCATTCTCCAGATAGTATACAACATATTCTCCAACTCCTGATAGATGTAGCTTCATCCTTTTCTACCATGTAGAGAAACTTGACTTGTTCAGCTTCGGTGCATCCCTCTTATACATCTTTGGATCTTTAACTCAAGTGCCTTTAAACTTTCCTTCTGGAGTCCAAAGCTCTGATACCAATTGATAGTTCTGATACTTAAAATAAGTACAAATCCAATAGCCAACAAGATGAGAGGGGGGGGCTGAATCATACAAACTTAATCATCCATAAAAACATTAGATTCAACCTCGGTAACATATACTTCAATAATTTAACCAAAACTGTTAAACATGCAAACTCAAAAGCATATAAACATCATAAACCTCATAACACTAGATTTAACATGGAAACCAATATAGGGAAAAACCACTGTGGGATTTCTGACCCACTAAGAAATATACTCTTCTAGAGTATGCTCGGTTAAAAGCAAATCCTGTTAAAGATTACAAACACATTGCTAGATGTGACCCGGTTAAGGGATTTCCCTCAAATCTGTTAGGATCTTCACTTTGTTAGAAGTGACCTTGTTAAAGGATTTCAAACACTTAATCAGAATGTCACCTTGCTAGAGGGTTTTACAAATAAGAATATTAAGTCCACTCGGTTAAGAGATTTCCTGTCACTTTCACAAAATAACAGTAATAAAATCTATCTGCAACTTCACATCTAAAATGCTAAAGTAGATTCCTATTTGTTCAATACAATCTAGACATAGAACTAATCTTTTCTATCTGCTAGGCTTCTATACTCTGTTATTCTAATAGGTCTTCAAGCTTCTATGCTCGGTAATCACTATGTAGCATCCCTGTGCATACACTTGCCTGCATACATTGTTTATCAACGGTTTCCTATTTATAAACAATTAGGTAACTGCTTAATCTCCTTGATCACATTTCCCATGATCAATCATAGCCGTCAAATCTTGTCTAGGTTCAATGCATCTCTCGATCTGAAAATGTTTTACCCCATCTTGGAACTTGCATATTAGTCTTGGAACTTATGCTAGGGTATTGCGGTTCAATCTAAGCTGTAGATCTTCATGACAACTTTCCATTGCCTTAGATTCGTTAACAAACTTCTTCCATGACTCACCAATCATTGATCAGTTCCAGTTCATTAGCTTCCTTCATTAAATAACACATGTAACCATTAAATACATTCTATTATAGCTTGGTTACAACTCAATAAAACTTGGTGAATACTAAACTTCACTCGGTAGACATTCTGCCTTCATGAACCGATAGTGATAACCTTAGGGTTTACTGACTAGGTTCTTTTCTTGATAACATAGTATAATATTAACCTTTACATTTTACAACATATGTATGATGTTAAAACAATCTAAAACATCATGATCTCATCATTGTCTGACTCGGTACTAGTTGCCCATTGAATACCTTATTCATCCCCTTATTCATCATATTCTTTCATGTGTCTTTTACTGACATCTTTATAATCTTCAATTCATACTTCTCAAGATATGGCCACATCATACTGAATTAGAAAATCAATTTCTTGACATCAATGACAAAATAATAATATCAAGACATTAAAACATCTTTAATCAGTTATATCCATAATCATCAACAACCTTTTCAATATCCTTATGAAATGCCAACAATCTTTCATTGTCTGTTATAATGCAATATTGCCAACAGGTAATTCAAGGTCAATACTGGCAATAGAGATTATCACAAATGAACCTACAATTAGTACACTGGTATAGAATGTTGATCCAATCACACCAACATCATCTGATAATTCTATAGTGACTAAAGAACAACAACAAGTGAATACACCCCAGTATATAAGATTGAATCACTCTGAAAGACAAATAATTGGGAATAAGTATCAAGGAGTTATGAATAGAGAAAGATTGGCAAATGAAGAGGTATGTCTGATTTCTCAAATTGAACCAACAACTATTAATGAGGCATGTGAAGATAAACATTGGATTAAAGCTATGGAAGATGAATTGGAACAAATTTAAAAGAATAAGACATGGACATTGGTTCCCTGACCTAAAGACAAAAATGTAATTGGAACTAAATGGGTATTCAAAAATAAACTTAATTAAGATGGTAAGGTAATTGGAAACAATGAAAAATTAGTGTGTAAGGGATATTCACAAAAGGAAGGAATTGATTATAATGAAACCTTTGCATCGATAGCTAGAATTGAGCCAGTTAGATTATTCTTAGCTTTTAAAGCACATAAGAACTATAAAGTATATCAAATGGATGTTAAATGTGCATTTCTGAATGGTGATCTTGAAGAGGAAGTTTACATTGAACAACCTAATGGATTTTCTTTGACAGATGACAAAGATATGGTTTGCAGGTTAAGGAAAGCTTTATATGGATTGAAGCAAGATCCTAGAGCTTGGTATGCTAGATTGGACAAATATCTTTTGAAGCTTGGTTACACTAAAGGTAATGCTTATAGCAACTTATACTACAAAGTGACTAATGATGATATCATGGTTATTGAAGTTTTTGTTGATGATATCATTTTTGGAGGACAAGATGGATTGTGTTAAGACTTTTCTAATAAGATGCAGGAAGAATTTGAAATGTCTATGATTGGAGAGATAAAATTCTTATTAGGATTGCAGATTTCATAGACTGATAAAGGTATATTCATAATTCAATCAAAGTACTTGAAGGAATTTCTTAAGAAATTTGGCATGGAAAACTCTAAACTGATAAACATGCCTATGACTACAACTAATAAACTATCTTTGAAGGATGAATCAACACCTGTTAATCCAACAAGATACAAATCTATGATAATAGGTTTACTATATTTGGCACAAACAAGACCTGATATTATGAATGTAGTATGTATTGTTTCAAGATTTCAGAGTAATCCTAAAGAAAATCATGAATCACCAGTGAAAAGGATTTTTTGGTACCTACAAGCCACAAAAAATCTTTGTTTATGGTATCTTAAAGATGAAAATTGGGTAGGACATGTAGATGACAGAAATTGCACCATCGATGAAGCATTTTTTCTTGGTAGCAAACTAATTTCATGGTTGAGCAAGAAACAAAGTTGTACATCACTATCAACAGTAGAATCAGAATATGTTTCAGTAGCAACTAATTGTACATAGGTATTATGGATTAAACAAATGTTGAAGAACATAAAGGTAAAATGCAAGGAACCTATAATCATTTACTGTGATAACATGATAGCAATTGATATATCAAAGAATCCAGTATTTCACTCTAAAACTAAACATGTTTCTATCAAATTCAATTTTCTAAAAGAGAATGTTGAAGCAAAAGAAGTCAAATTGGTTTATGTGAATACTAAAGAGCAGATTGCGGATATCTTTACTAAGCCTTTTCCTAAGGAAACTTTTGAATATCTAAGAGAGTAGCTTGGAGTTATACCCTCAATGGTAGAAACTTAGATAGTTGGAGCATGGCATAAGACTAACAAAGTTAACAAAGAAATCTTTATTTGGGTTTGATGAGGAGAGCTACTTCTTAGGGGGGCTAGATTGAATACTTTTGGTTATAACAATTGGTATTTGTAATAAGTTCTATGAACTGATTGTATTTGGTTTTGTATTGCTTTGGCATATGATGTCAAAGGGGGAGAGATATCTATGGAAACACACATTATCTTTTGGTGAGAGATTATTCCTATAGGGAGAGATATTATGTATTTTTATTTTTGGTTAATGATCTCTTTGGGAGACTGTTGGTTTTTGGGTTTTGGCATTTCTACTTTGGCACTTAGATGGTTTTTCCATATTTTGTTGCCATCAATGCCAAAGGGGGAGATTGTTGGTATTTTGGATGTGTTGCATTAGTTTTGTCAATGATGTCAACACTTGTCAACACTTTTCAAACATTTGAGAACACCTATCAGCACTTGGAGATCTTTGGTTATGTTCACTGGCATGATTCAGTGACTTATGCATAGTCACTGGTATCTAGTTCACCGACAGGTTATATTGTTCACCAGCATTGAGGATGATCTGTTATCATCTAGAGATTACATGGTTATGTCAAAGACATTGTTTGGACACTTGGTTTTGGTGATTTAATTATTTGTACAATTGAGTTTGCATATTTTCTATTACTGGGAAATAGGTTTAGGTTATGGATCGACAAGCATTATCAGCACGACACGTTATGGAGATGATTTGTTATTATTGTAAATGCATTGATCTGACATCATGTATCACATATTGATTCATTTGTAATTGATTTAATTGAAATATTCTTTGTAAGTCGATCTACACATTTGGTCTTAGGTTTTGGTATTTATGTAAGATCTCATTTGTGAGATTGGATGAGGATATAGAAGAGTGAAAAAGGATTGTAATAAGGTATATGCAAACATAAGTAGAGCTATGCATGCAGACATTTGAAGATTCAAGAAAGGTATGAAGAAGACAATACAAGCTTAATCGGTATTGAATCCATCTTATGAAGATGCTATTTGGAGCAGTACATTATCATTGGATTTAACCATCCAATTGTAGTCAGTGTGACTGCCATTTTGTGATTGAGTAGTGAGCTCTAGGCAGTTGGCCTTTCTGCATGTGTAGACCCCATATTGTACACACATACTATCTATAGTAGTATCATCTGATTGTGGGTAAGGTTTCCCACTATTATTTTTTCCCTTATACGGTTTCCACGTACAAATAATTGTGCTATGTGTTGTGTATGTTATTTGTCTTTCTGTTTCATGCATTAAACTTTACCGGTACTATTATTAACTGCTAAATTGTCTACTGGCATTAAAGTTTGGTTTACCGGTATTATTCATTAAGTTTGGTTAAAGTATAATTGGGTTGAAATTAAAAGATAACTGATTCACGCCCCCTCCCTCCCCCTCTCAGTTGCCTCCAGGTCCTAACAAACAGGTCAGTTATCTATTACTATAGATAGTTAACTTGTGAGTTTCATCTCACCATGGTTTTTTCTTATTTGGGTTTTCCACTAACAAATACTTGTGTTATGGTGGATGTTTTACTTATTTTGGATGTTGTTGTATCATTTTCGATTACATGCATTGTCTTTAAAATTTTTGTTAAGTTCATCTATTGGTTAGTGTTTGAATTAGTTTCATTTTTGGTGTCACTAATTCACCCCCCCCTCTCAGTGCTTTTCAAGTCCATAAACACTAACTTATATGGTCCTGCAAGGAATAGAAGCTTTCAAGGTGATAGGTATTTCATGTTGATTATTGATGACTATTCTAGAATGATGTGAGTGAATTTTTTGAGGGAGAAGTCCAAAGCTTTTGAGAAATTCAAGATATGTAAAGAGAAGGTTGAAATAGAAATTGGATTGAAAATTAAATGTCTAAGATTAGATCATGGTAGTGAGTTCACTTCTCATGAATTTAACAATTATTATGAGACAAATTGAATCAAGAGACAACTATCTGTACCTAGGGCTCCTCAGCAAAATGGAGAAGTTCAAAGAAAGAACAAAACCATTTTGGATGTAGCTAGATATATGATGATGACAACCAAATTACCTTATATCTACTGGAGACAAGTAATGAGTACAATAGTAGACACATTCAACAAAGTTCTTATAAACTATAGTTTGAACATACACCTACTATTATGTACTTTAGAAATTTTGGAAGTAAATATTATATCAAAAGACATGATTCAATTGGAAAGTTTGATCCTAGATGTGATGAAGGGATATTTCTTGGTTATTCAATTAAGAGAAAAGCATATAGATGTTATAACAAAAGATTAAATAAAATTATGGAAAGAAAGAACATATGCATTTTGGATGCAGCAAGATCTATGATGATCGAAGCCAAATTTCCTCATATCTACTTGAGAGAAGAAGTGAGTACAACAATCTACACATTCAATAGAGCTCACATCAAAGGTGAAACCAGTAAGACCCCTTATGAACTATGGTCGGGACATACACCTACTATTAAGTATTTCAGAATTTTTGGAAGTAAATGCTATATCAAAAGAGATGATTCAATTGGAAAGTTTGATCCTAGATGTAATGAAGGGATATTTCTTGGTTACTCAATTAAAAGAAAAGCATATAGATGTTATAACAAAATATTACATTAAATTGTGGAAAGCGCTAATGTGAAAGTGGATGAACAATACAAAAGTCATTCTATATCATGTTGGCAT
This sequence comes from Cryptomeria japonica, assembly GCF_030272615.1. Classification (NCBI taxonomy): domain Eukaryota; kingdom Viridiplantae; phylum Streptophyta; class Pinopsida; order Cupressales; family Cupressaceae; genus Cryptomeria; species Cryptomeria japonica. The sequence goes on from NC_081409.1 coordinate 818,201,244, forward strand.
ATGCACACTCCAATGAGACATTGTATGTGATTGAAGGTTTTGTCATTGATGGCAACCTTGCAATCCTATGGCACTGGCAAAGGCATCATATTGGCATCAGCAGATCACACTCTACATCAGCACTTAGGACACTAGCACCAGCATAGAAGAAAGGAAGTATACCGGCACAGAGGCCGACAGGATTTTGTTATATTATATTTTGTTTATTATTGTAAAACTTTGTAAGCCGACTTGGAAAATTGTAAAATGGCTCTTATATATAAAAGAGATCATTGTAGACAATTGAAATAGGAGATGTAAGTAATAAGGAAAAATATTAGGCAGACCTATTATGCGAAATATAGGTTAAGGGGTTTATGTAAGTAGCAGAGTAGCAACCGGTACTAGATCAGGCATTGAAGATGATATTATAAGGCAGTACAAGATATTGGATTAGTATAATCCTCATTGTAAGTCAGTGAGACTTCCCATTGAGCAGTGAGCTCTAGGCAGTTGGCCTTCCTGCATGTGCAGGCCCCTATTGTAAGTAATATTCACTTATTGGCAAGTGAGTGAATATTGTGGTTCATAAATCCCATCGAGGTTTTTCCCACACTGGGTTTCCTTGTTAAAACCTTGTGTTATGGTGTGATTTTCATGTGGATGTTCTTAATTTTGTTTATTGCATTATTTCTTGCATACCGATACACTATTATATTTTGTTCTGCATGTTTTAAATTAAGAAATTCTAAATACTGGTCAGATACTGATTCACACCCCACTCTTAGTATCTGTGGGATTCCTAACATATCATATGACAGGGAACTAATAGTGGAAATGATCCTAACTAAACTGGCAATGCCTCAACCAGTATAGGAAGCTAAGTGAGACACACCAGCATAATCAAAAAATTCAATTGTGACTGATGATCAAAGAAATGAACCTGTAGTTGAAAAGACACCTAGGTATGTAATATTAAATCATTTTGAAGATCAAATTATTGGCGATAGAAACAAGGGAGTTATGAAAAGAAGAAAACTAGCAAATGAAGAGGTATGTCTTATTTCTCAAGTTGAACTGGCAACTGTTATTGAAGCTTGTAAGGATAAACATTGGTTAAAGGCTATGTAAGATGAAATAGATCAGATAGAAAAGAATGAAACTTTCACTTTAGTTCCCTGACCTAAAATTAAGAATGTTATTGGAACTAAATAGGTTTTTTAGGAATAAACTGAATGAGGATGGTCAAGTTATAAGAAACAAGTCTGGACTGGTTTGTAAAGGATATTCTCAAATCAAAGGAATTGGTTATTGTGAGACATTTTCACCTGTGGCTAGAATTGAAGTTGTTACACTATTTCTTGCCTATGCAACTTACAAGAACTATAAGGTTTATCAAATGGATGTTAAATGTGCATTTTTGAATGGCGAGCTTGAGGAAGAAGTTTACATTGAGCAACCTGATGGATTTTAATTGACAGATGATATAGTGTTGATAGTAATCTATATTATAAGATCACTGATAATGATATTTTGATTATTGAAGTTTTTGTTGATGATATCTTTTTTGGAGGTGAAGATAAACTATGCATGGAATTTTCTAACAACATGATGAATGAATTTGAAATGTCCATGATTGGTGAGATGAAATTTTTCTTAGGTTTGTAGATTACTTAAACTGACAAAGGCATTTTTATCTGTCAAACTAAGTATCTGAGGGAATTGTTGAAAAATTTTGGTATGGAGAATTCCAAACTGGTAAGTACTCCTATGGCTACAAGTGAGAAATTATCTATCAAGGATACTTCTACACCAGTAAATCCGACAAGGTATAAATCTATAATTAGTGGTCTGTTATATCTAACTTAGACTAGACCTAATATTATGAATGCACTAAGTATTGTTTCAAGATATCAAAGTAATCCTAAAGAAAATCATGAATAAGCAGTAAAGAGAATATTTTAGTATTTGCAAGGAACAATAGAATATGGTTTATGATATTTGAGAGATGATGATTTCATTTTATGTGCATATACTAACTCAGATTGTGCAGGTGATACTGATGATAGGAAGAGCACTTCTGGTGGATCTTTCTTTCTTGGAAAGAAATTGGTTTCATGGATAAGCAAAAAATAATCATGTATTTCTTTTTCTACTGCAGAAGCTGAGTATGTTGCAGTAGCAACTAATTGCAGTCAAGTTTTGTGGATGAAGCAAATGTTGAAGGATATCAGGGTAAATTATAGTGAACTAGTAGTTGTCTACTGTGATAACTCTATAGCTATTGACATGTCTAAGAATCTGGTATTTCTCTCTAAGAAAAAGCATATTTCAATAAAGTATATATATTTTAAGGACAAGGTTGAAGAAAAGGAAGTCAAATTGGTTTATGTGAACACTAAAGAACAAATTGCAGACATATTAACTAAACTGTTGTCCAAGGAATCATTTGAATACTTAAGAGACAGGTTGGGGGTTTTTGCCCCTCCGGTAGAGACTTGATTGATGAAGTTTGTCATTAGTCTGACATGTATTATCAAAAACATTATTCATTCTGGCACTGATGAGTGGTGCTACTACTTAAGGGGAGTAGTCAGCTTTGAGATTCAGAGGTTTATATCATTACTTTGATATTTTTGTCAGATTTTTGGGATTGATGTCAAAGGGGGAGTGATAATAATGTAAACAGTCATTCCAAATCTTACAGAGATATCATTCACAGGGGGAGAGCTATTGATTGATTGGTTGTCTTCCATAGGGGAAGACTTGTTTGGCATTTCTTGGTACTTAGATGTTTTTCACATCTAGAGTTGCCATCAATGCCAAAGGGGGAGATTGTTGGCATTATGGATGAATTGATTATGTGTTGCATTGATTTTTTGTCATTGATATCAACACTAGCTATTATGGATGGTTACCAATAGACAAGTTTTGGTTACCGATAGAAGATCTATTGTTACCGGTAGAAGAGACTATATGTTGGACACTTCTGGCATGTTTGGATCAGTGAAGTATATTTGATTTCATGTGTTATATACTCCATGAGAATTTTTTGGTCAGTTGGTATTGGCTTGGTAATCAGATTCTATCATACACTCTAGTAAACCCTTACCGATATTGGTTTAAGGCTTTACCAACAGAGCTTTCATTGACGAATTGTGACAGGATAAACAATTGGTGTTGGTGCAACTTCTTCATGGATTTTAGGATTATGAAGATGTTTGTTGATCCTGTTTCAATTACTTGGAGACATTTCTTCGGCATGGTGGACCCAGAATAGGTCAGGTACCTATCTAGGTTATGGATCGGTATCATGCTAGCATGTACTCTACACGTTACAGGGATGATTCGAGATGATTTATGGATTTGTTATTATTATTTTGGTCTTAATCCAATATGGTATATCATTGTAAATGGAATTATGTAAGAATATTTTTGTAATATCTTTAGGTGGCCAACCTAATAGGTTTAGGCCTTACGGTTTGTATAAATAAGATATAGAAAATCTTTGTAAGGTATCATGGTTGTTGAAAAGGTCATGATCAAGGAATGTAATGTGTGAATATTGTAATATCATTCAGGAAGAGGAGTTGGTCGATCATTGATGATCGAATTGGATTCATAAGAGGATTTAGTCCTCCAACACTAATCTTAACCAAGACTAAAGGTTTTAGCATCTTTTTAGTCAGTGAGTCTCTTTTGTAATGAGCAGTATGCTCTAGGTAGTGTTCCTTCCTAGAAGTGTAGGCCCCTCATTGTAACACATACTTTCTGTAGAAGTATCATCTAACTGTGGGTAGGTTTCCCACCATGGTTTTTCCCTTTCTGGGTTTTCCATGTAAAAATCATGGTGCTATATGATTTGGTTTCTTTACATTTATTATCAAGTTAATTATTAAGCTGTATTGTTTACTAGTATATGTTCCTTCTGGCATCTATATATTCTTTAATGATACTTGATTTTTTTGAGGTTTTATTGTGGATTAAAAGTTATAATTTGTTAACAACTGATTCACCCCCCCTCTAAGTTGTTCACTGGTTATCCTAACATTCATTTCAACAACTAGCAAATGCTTTCATCCAACAGTTTCAAAACAACATTGGTCCTAAAATCACTTTGATTGATTTAATGCATTGTAAACAAGGTTTTAAAGAAAAAGTGACTTATTTCATTGGTAGATATAAGCATTTGTGTGCTCAAATTTCTTTTCATGTGCCTAATAATGATATTCAAATAATTATCTTTTCTAATTTACAAAAATATATTAGGGAAAAGCTTCTTTTCTCTGATTTTACTTCTTTTCCACAGTTGTGTGCAATACTCCACAATCATCAACTGGTTGAGAGTCAAATGGAGCAATCCACTCCTATGCTCTGAGTGATAAGGGGGAGAGTGTTCAACAACCTTTTGCAAAGTTCAAACCCAAAAAACTTCATCAAGTTCAATGATACAATTAACAACAACCATATGAATGCTACAATAGGTGTGCCTTCTATTTCTAATTTGTTTCAAAGAGAAAGATAGTTTACTCCTTTGAATGAATCTTTGCATAGTATTATCTCTTAGTTATTGCATAGAAATGTTATCAAACTTCCTCCTATAAAACAAGTTGATCCTTTCAAATTTCCATCTCCTCATATTGATAACAATTCCTTTTGCCAATTTCATTGTCAACCTGGTCATGATATTGAGAAATGTTTTGCATTGAAATATAAGGTTCAAAGCTTGATTGGTAATAATACTACATCTGTGGTAGGTGTCAATGATAAAGGGAATAAATAAGTTTCTCCTCCTAATCAAAATCTTAATATTTTCATTGATCCCTTGCCATCTCATACCTCTAATGTTATTGAGATTGAACCTAGTTATCTCTCTTTTGAAACACTCATCTGTATGGCTCCAGGCATGGTTAACATGGTAGAAACACAAGATTCTCTTAAGGATACCTATATTACATTTGACCCCAGTCAGACCATTAGAGCACCCGATGGCCCTTTATACATAGCTGCAAAGGTTAAGGATATCCCTTGTCGTGGTACCCTGATTTATCCCTCTTGCATGGTTAATGTCATAACTGAAGAGCATCTTTTCACTTTACGATTTCATAAACAACTATATGATGCTTCTAATGTAGTTGTGAAGTTATTTGTTGGATTCTCTTATCGTACCATTGGTTCTATCACCCTTCATGTTGAAGTCCATGCTAAATCCATGCATGATGACTTTGTTATCATACCTTCCTTTGAGAAATTCCATGTGAAGTTGTGCTATCCTTGGCTATCTTCCATAAAGGCTATTGTTTCTCCAATCCACACATGTCTAAAATTTCCTCACAATGGAGAAATCTTAACCATGAACCATAGCTTATTTTGTCCATCCAAAAGACGCCCTGGTGTTCCTATTGATCTCTTTTGGCTTGAACAATTTCAATCTCTTCCATTGAGGAGCGATGCACTTTTACAGTCTTATAAAAAATGGAAGAATAATATGATATTATCTTTAAGTCAACCTAGATCCCCAACACTTGATATTCCTATTATTCTTCAAGATGAGGTTCTTCCTCTCTTGGATAGAACTAATCTCCCACCTAAGAAAAATTGTCCACCTACTCCTATGGATGTGACTTTACCATATCTTAAGGAGAACAACAATATTCTTCCTAAGAGTATACTTATACCTCCTCATGATGGACTTGGTCTCCTCCCTACACCTAATATTCCTCCTTTCTATGGTGTAGTTCTACCTCCTTCCTCTTATTGAGAGAAGATGCCTACTTCTCTGATTGTTCAACCAAAAAGACCTCAACCTAAACCTTCCACTATTAAAGAGAAAGTCATTCCTCCTTATGCAAATGTTCCTCCTCCTTCTCAGCCTTCTACTAAGACTCGATGAAATTGTTGTGCGAGTGAACACCAACGAAGATGCCGTGTTTGAGATTGTGAAGCTATCCCTCAAAATACTCTGTCTCCTTAGACTCCAACAAATCACATGATTCCCTTTTCTGCTAAGCAAGATGTTCAACCAATCTATCCAAATCATAAGTTGCATAAAACATGTGATGGGTTTACTCCTATTCATGATCTTGCTCCTCTTGCTTTAAACTTTGATGAAGAAATGAGTGAAAATGTTATTCATAATGGTAATACAACTCCTAATGCCTCTGATAGTGAGCATGAATATATTGATGTGGATAAACATTTATCGGATGAGATTTCATAAAATTTAATTCTAGCTCCTTGAATCAAACAAAGTAACTTACCATGTGAGCATAGTCCTTGTTTGGATCTTGTGATAGCTCCATCTGCTATGCTTGATATCGATCCTCTGGCATGTTGCTCACATTCCCGAAATAGTGATCAACAAATCTGGAGGTGGATGTCGTGCTAGATTAGCAATATTAGTACTACTGATCTTTATCCCTCTCCTTTCTTTCTCTTTTGTGACCATTCTTCTATATGTATCCTTGTTCTTCTATTGTTTCCTTAATATCTACTTGGGGATGATGCAAAGCATTGAGATCTTCTCTTGGTCTCTTTCATGTTGACTCAAAAGACATCCTATCTTCCCTTTCTTCAAAGGTAGTTTCCTTCTTTGCAGAATGAATATTATTATATGAATATACATACATGATATACATGAGTTATCATACAACATACTAACCCCAAGAAAATTGATACTACCTCATGTTTTATGTTCATTATCCTTAGGTTTATACCTCAATTGGGGGAAAAATCCTTGCAATAAAATGCTCCATTTCTTTTATTTCTCTTGGGTGTATCTTACCTTGAAGAAATACTCTTGATAAGGAATGCACAATCTGTTTAATGTGGGGGCATACACTCTGCTCATATTTTCCTTCTTCAATATTTAGAATTACTTAGTGAACTTTTTTTTTTCATTGTAATCTTTGGTATCCTTTCTTTCATGAATCATAGTTAAGGGAGCTTTTCTACTTGCACTCATGGTTCTCCCTTTCTCGATCTTCCCTTTTACTTTTTCAATCAAAGTCATAAACATCCTAAGTCCATTGGCAGCTTGGTGCATCTTCCCTTTTTGACATGGTGAAATTCCTTCAATCTTCTTTCCTTGTACTTTACCGGTAGTATCAGCATACACTTATACTACTGCTAAAGTGGGGGAAAAATGTAGTGTCTATTGGAAATTGACACTCATTAGATGCATTTTTTTGTCATTGATGGCAACAAGACTTGATGGAATCATGTACTGGTATTATAACACTGGCTTTGGAGCATTCAGGGCTACACCAACACTAGCGCTGACATCAACATCAAACACTTCAGGAAGCTGACATCAAGGAATATTTATTTAAAAAATAATTTTTTAATTATTCTATAAAGCCGAAATTATATATCTTTTGTAATGCATTATAAGCTGACATAAGGCATATTGTTTGTAATGGGTATATAGGTCAGTGTGTTAGGACATTATGATATGAAAAATATGAATGCGAGATAGGAAATAATTAAGGGTTATGTGAGGATAGAACTTGTGGATAAGGATTATGGAATGTGAAGATAATTTGTATGTAAATGTTGTATCATGCAATGATCTGTAAATGTATTATAAGACATTCTTGGAGGGAAGGTAATACCGATATTAGTGTTTAGGGCTTATGACTTGGTATAGAGTAGAGCCATAACCAGAACTCTATTTGGCGTAGCATATGCATTTTGTGAGTTCACTTTCATTGTTTTTCTTCTGCAGAAGCTTGTAGTCAGTGAGACTTATTAGTGATGAGTAGTGTGCCTTCTTGCATGTGGAGGCCCCCATTATATGTAATATCTTTCATATGGCTAGTGAATTAATATTGTGGGTCATAAATCCCACCGTGGTTTTTTCTATTTGAGGTTTTTCATGTATAAATTTTGTGTTATGGTGTTCATTCATGTGGATGATTCATTTCCTTCAAGTTATATGTTTATTTGTTTACTGGTTAATATGTGTTTGGTATTAAAGCATAAAATCAAGTGTTGCTGGTAGAACACTGATTCACCCCCCCTCTTAGTGTTCCTGGATCCCAACAGTGTCATAAAATTGTGACCCTAGCAATTTATGATGATATTAGGGTCCTCACGCATGAAAACTCAAATCCTCTAGCCTGATAGGAGATCGGAGAGTGCTCGGCTTGTGAAAACTTCTTCTTCCTTGGACTCTGCATCACTCTATATACACTCTGCCCTAGAGATAGGGGTAAGATAGGGGCATGGTTCCCTTATCCCTCCTTGGATAGGGGCATGGTGCCCCTATCCTTGCCCTATTTTGGGACAAGACCTATCTAGTGCAAGCATTGTGGGTTGTGCAGTGAGCAGGAAATCTCCCGGATGTCGATGTAGGATGAGATTCAAATCCTTCAAAAATGTATTTAAGGGGGAATTTTCTCTCTCATTTGAACACATTCAAAAAGTGGAATTTTGATAAGGTCATGTTGCATAAGAGATCAAGCATTCAAGAGCATTCAAGCATTTAAGTATTCTTGTCCAACAGTGAGCATTCTCAAGTCTCACTTCAAGGCTAGGTGTTGCATTCAAGTCAAGGATTCAACCATTGAAGAGAAGACCCCTTTCAACATTAAATTCCACATAATCATTTATATTAACATTGCTACTACAACCTCCCTTGAATTGATTTACAATTCAGTCTTTCATTTACATCTACTTGTAAGTACTTTCTTTCATTACTTGGTTAATTCCAAAACTGGGGTTTGACCTAAAGTCAAACTCCCAATCCAAACACATTTCCCTCTCTTTTGTGTGTGTAGGTTGCAGGTGTGCAACTGTACTTTCAGATTTAGGCTTCATTTGCAGAGGCAGAAAAACCCTATTTGTTTTGCAGATTTTTCAAAGGACCGTGCACATTCCCGCGATGGTTCGGACAACTTTTTGTCAAAATTGTTTTTTGAATTCATCTAAACATTTTTTTGCCAAATCCAGGTCCACAAATTCATCCCATATTTAGATCTCAAGTTATAATTGATTCTTTGTCACTTTTTCAATACATAATTCAATCAATTTTAATTTCCTTTCTAAATCAAAGAAAAGGGAATACGGGGATCATCATAACATCCTTAATTCATTTGGAATTTAATCTATCATATTTCTATGGAGATTGGATCTAGTGAATTACCCTTGTCTCCCTAATGTAATGGTGAAAAGTGCTTGAAGGATAATCAATAGTGAAACTCTCATCTCTCTTTTAGGGAAAGGCTTAGTTTTCCTCTTGATCTATCACTCATAATTTTCTAGCCATCACATAAGGATTTATGCTCTAGGGTTTTATGCATAATCTATAGTTGCATTTGTTACATTAATCATTTCTTTCTATGTGTCTTTCAATTTCATGAGCCTAATAAACCTTAACTCTGATAATTGTCAACAATAAAATTTTCTAGCGGTAAATTTGATAAACTCTAACAGTAAATAGTTGCATATGGCCAACACCTATTATAATATTTTCCCCCAAAATAATGAAATATTCACAAATATAAATCATTTGAAAATTTTTTTTGATAAGTTAATAGCTAGGTAAGGAAAGAACCCATTATATTAAGATAAAATTAAAAATAAAGATACAACAGTATTTGGCTTGTAGCCAAAAATACATTCCCAATAGAATTTTCAATGATCATCCATAACCCATTAAACCAAATTGAAGAACCAAAATAGAACAAAGCATTTGCACTATATTTTGGGGCTTGCAGACATTCCCAGCTAGCCTTCCTACCTCCACAACTTCAAGTTCCTCCATAACTTTCTTGGCTTTTAAGATGAGTAAGAAATCCTATCCATAATTAGCATGAGCTTCACCTACTGCAATTTTCTCCACACCACATCTGTCATCCTCAATCTATTCCTCTCCACTCCCTAGCTCCAATGCTCCTATAATATTAGTTACATCCTCATCAATTTCATCTTCATCTACCAATCATTCAGTGGTTAGGTAGTCCCAATGCAAATCATCATCCTTGGGTTCCTTGATTTTTGCTGCATACATGAGGAAATTCATCTACATAGTATATCACTCCTCCATCCCTGCTGCAACTAGGCATCTTGTGTTTGTACAAAAATAAATTTAGAAACCCTCCAATGTAATATTTTGTGGTAGGGGAATGAGGAGGTTCGCATCCACATTGTTGATCACCGCATCATTGTCGCACAAATATGTATGCTTGAACACCATGTGGGTGAGATTTTTTGCCCACTCCTTGGAAACCCTCACATATAACAACACGACAAGAAAAATGTCTAAAATGTCTAAACTGACCCTATGCCTGAGATACGACATCAAAAACTCCAACCCTAGCACTATCTTGACCACATGTATTATGTACGGGTGGTCATTCACCAAGAACCCCCTAACCATTTATCTATAACTTCACCCGCAAATGCTACTTATGGTTTCATTGACCTAATTAAAATTGGTGTGTCCATCACTCCCACATTAGTGTTTCCAACTCAACCATGTAATGTGAAAATTGTTAGATAGGTCTGATACTGCGAGTAAAATGAAAAGGGGTGGAATTAGTTTACTAATAGAAATCAGAACTATTGCATATCAAAACCTTTAAACCGGAGCACAAAGAAACCAACACAGTGAAAGATGAAATAGGAAATAACAATACACACAACACCAATAATTTCTGATGTGGAAAACTCAGTAAAGGGGAAAACCACAGTGGAAAACCCTACCCACAATCAGATAATACTTCTACAAGTGTATGTGAAATAATTACAATAGGGATTGCACCCACAATCAGGCCAACCCTCTAGAGCTCACTGGTCATCACAAAACAAAGTCTCACTAACTTACATAGATATCAAACTACAATATAGAAAGAATAAACTATGAAAGTAGCATCTACTAATGCTTGATATAGTTCTCGTTAAGGACAGATGTCTTCCCTCAAATAGAAAACCTTCTCAGACCTTCACTGAAAGATATAACCTTGTTCTCATATAAAATACTCTTTGATAGTGTAGACACAACCATCCCATAACCATTCCATCCATACCATACAAATTACATGAACAAGTCACCTATAAATATAGATCATTAGCCTTATGACAAGATCGGCTAAACCCTAAACTAACAAACCCATAATTACAAAAAATACATCACATGGTATCACCAGACTAATATTATTATTTACATAACATAGCATGGACCTAATTCAAGTAACCAAACAATTACATCAGTCAAAAATTTCTCTAAGCCCAAAATCCAACATGCTTGACCAAATGGTAGAAACCTTGAGTGAAATAATAGAAAGTCTTACCGGATCCAAATAGGACCATCATAATAGCATGCCAGCCAATCCAAAGTCACTAAACACCTAGGAAATGATCAAGAAGCACCTTCAGCATAATAAAAACTATTCCCATAAGCGAGATCAAAATCATTTGACCAAATCATCAGCTATCACTTACTGGTAAAGCTAATCGGTACCAAGAAATACCAACTGGGAACAAAAGCGATAGCAACCAGAGCACCAAATCATGAACCCATAGAATATGGAAAGCATATAACCATCCAGAATAAGAATCCAAAACCTAGTCTAGAGATCTTATCATAGTAGATCAAAATCATAGGAAAAACCAAGATGATCATTAAGAATAACCAAGATAGGTCCAACTGGGATAGCCTCCAAACAAGATAGAGTGTTGAAATGAATGACAACACTTAACCAAATCCAACATATTGTCAACAATTTCCCCCTTTGGCAATCATGACAACACTAAATGTGAAAAACATCCAATTACCAAGAAATAACAACAATATCCAAAAGATTGATATGAGATATATATCTCCCCCTAAGATTAACAATTTTTTGCATGAATACCTTCTTCTCATTTGTCATCAATGACAAATGATGCATACCAAACCAAAAATATTGAACCAAATAGTTGACTACTCCCCTTGAGTAGTACCATCATCGTATCAACCCAGATCATAAAATTATGGCTAATTAGCTTACCAGATTGATGCATCCCTACATCTCTAAGTCTTTTCCAGAGGGTTGGTAACCCCCAATTGGTCTTTAAGTATTCAAAAGTATCCTTAGGTAATGTTTTAGTTAGAATATCTGCAATCTGTTCCTTAGTAGGTACATAAACCAATCTGAATTCCTTTTCTTCAACCTTTTCCTTCAAGAAATTATACCTTATAGAAATGTGTTTTGATTTGGAATGAATACCAGATTCTTTGACATATCAATAGCAATAGTATTATCACAATATATAAATATAGGCTCATCATAAATTATTCTTATATCGTTTAACATTTGTTTTGTCCATAAAATGTAAGTACAGTTGGTAGCAACAGGTACATATTCTTCTTTAGTTGTAGACAATGAAGTGCATGATTACTTTTGGCTAACCCATGAAACCAACTTTTTCCCAAGAAATAATGAACCTCTAGTAGTACTCTTCGTTCCATCCATATCTCTTTCCCAATCAGAATCTGTATGGGCACATAATGTGAAGTCATCATTCTTTGGATAGCATAACCCAAAGTCTGTTGTACCTGCCAAATATCTTAATATCCTCTTGACAAAAATATCATGAGTTTCTTTAGGATTTGACTGAAATCTAGAAGCAATACAAACAAAATTCATTATATTAGCTCTAGTCTGAGTTAGGTACAACAATCCACCAATCATTGATTTGTATCTTCTTGGATTCACTTTAGAGGATTCATCATCGTTTGACAATTTACAACCAGTTATCATTGGAGTGTTGACATGTTTAGAATTCTCAAGTCCAAATTGCTTAAGTAACTGCTTCACATACTTAGTTTGATAAATGAAAATACCTTTATCAGTCTGGGTAACCTCCAAACCTAGAAAAAAATTCATCTCACCAATCGTAGACATTTCAAATTCAATCTTGATATCATTAGTAAATCTCATGCATAGACTATCTTCTCCTCCAAAAATGATATCATCCAAAAAGACTTCAATACTCAATATGTCATGATGCTCAATTTTTTAATACAAGTTACTATCAACATTACCTTTGCTAAAATCAAGCTTTGAAAGATACCTATCCAATCTAGCATACCATGCTCTAGGGGCTTGTTTTAGTCCATATAAAGCTTTCTTCAGTCTGCAAACCATGTCTTTGTCTTTTGATAAATAAAATCCATTAGGTTGCTCAATGTAGACTCCCTCTTCAAGATCTCCATTCAAAAATGCACATTTGACATCCATCTAATATACTCTATAGTTCATGTGTGCAACATAGGCAAGAAATAGTCTTACCACTTCAATTCTAGCAACCGAGGCATAAGTCTTTCCATAATCAACTCCTTCTTCTTTTGAATAACCTTTGCAAACCAATCTAGCCTTTTTTTTCATAGCCCAGCCTTTCTCATTTAATGTATTCTTGAAAACTCATTTAGTTCCAATAATATTCTTGTCTATAGGTCTAGGAACTAATTCCCATTTCTTATTCTTTTCTATCTAATCTAGTTCTTCTTCCATTGGTTTTATCCAATTTTCATCCTTACTTGCTTCAAAAAATGATTTTGATTCAATTTGAGAAATTAAACATACCTCTTCAGTAGCTAATCTCCTTGTAGTCATCACACCTTTCCTTTTATCTCTAATGATATGATCTTTAGAATGATTTAGTTTCACATACCTGGGAATCTTTGAATTTTTTTGATTTTCTAACTCTTTATGTTGTTCATCTATCACTCTTGAGTTTTCTGATGTTACTGGAGTGACTGGTTCATTGTTCTAAATTGATTCTTGCATAACTAGTTCAGGTCTGATAAATTCATCTTCTGATCCATAATCATATGATCTAATCACATATTTCCATGCTCATCCACCTTGACATTTATGTTTTCAATTATCCTATTCAATCTTTTGTTATAACATCTATATATTTTCCTCTTAGTAGAATAACCAAAAAATATTCCTTCATCACTTCTAGGATCAAACTTTCCTATTGCATCATCTCTTCTAAGTTAACATTTACTTCCAAAAATTATGAAATATTTGATAGTAGGAGTATGACCAAACCTTAATTCATAAGGAGTCTTACCGGTATCACCTTTAATGTGTACTATCTTAAGAGTTTATATAGCCATATTGACAAGTTCCCTCAAATAGATATCAAGCAATCTAGCTTTTGTCATCATTGTCCTTGCAACATCTAATATGGTTCTATTCTTCCTTACCACCAATACATTCTGTTTTGGAGTCCTAGTTGAAGAAAGTTGTCTTCTGATTCCATTCCTCTCACAAAAGTTGTTCAACTCACCGGATGTAAAATCACCACCTTGATATGATCTTAAGCATTTTATCTTTAATCCTATCTCAGTCTCAACAATAGATTTAAAGATTTTGAATTTCTCAAGAGCTTCATATTTCTCTTTCAAAAATGCCACCCACATCATTCTATAATAATTATCAATAAGTAACATAAATTATCTATTACCTTGAAAACTTTTAGTCCTCGCCGGTCCACATAGATCAGTATGAATAAGATCAAGAATTTCATTAGATTTATCATGTATACTTCTGAAAGAAGTTCTAACTTTCTTACCCATTTGACATTCTCTACATGCTGGATTATGAGGTTTAACAATCTTGGGCAAATCTCTGACAGCCTATGTTGAACTGATCTTCACTATGCAATCAAAATTTACATGACACATCCTTTTATGCCATAAACAATTTTAATCAATCTAAGCAATCAAGCAAGTCTTCTCACTAGAGTTCAAAAGAAAGATGTTTCCTTTGGTCTAAGTTCTGGAAGCAATTTCCAATCTAGATCTATTGATGATCTTACATTTTCCATCCTTGAATTGCAAATGAAATCATCTATCCACCATCTACCCTACACTTAAAAGATTATGCTTTAAGCCTTCAACATAACAAACATTGTCAGTATTAGTCTTACCATCCAATGATATTGTTCCTTTGCCTTTGATCTTACATGCCTTGTTGTCTCCAAATATGACTAGTCTGCCATCAAATTCTTACAATGTTAAAATTTTCCTCTTGTTAACAATCCTGTGATGTGAGCAACCACTATCTTTGACCCATTCATCCTTTTCTTCAATTTTAGCATCCAAAGATTTCTCCTCAGTATGATTTTCTTCAATGACAAGTTTCAGAGAATCATCTTTGATAGGAATAAAGACCCAATCT
This sequence comes from Cryptomeria japonica, assembly GCF_030272615.1. Classification (NCBI taxonomy): domain Eukaryota; kingdom Viridiplantae; phylum Streptophyta; class Pinopsida; order Cupressales; family Cupressaceae; genus Cryptomeria; species Cryptomeria japonica. The sequence continues at coordinate 818,216,402 of NC_081409.1, forward strand.
TTATCAGAGCATTTGTTGTTGGTTCTACTCACAAGTGCATCATCATCATCATCATCAGAAATACCAAAATAATCATCATCAACATAGTAGCATGATTTTTCCTTATTCCTTCTAAATCTAGGTCTTCTCTGATATTCCGGATTAGGCTTATAACTCCTTACAAATCTTTCATGATTCATAGCAGCTCTTTCAGGGAATATAGAAAAAAAATGACCAATCTTATTCCATGAAAAACATTTAAAAGGGACTTTTCCTTCATACTTACTTCCAACTAGTCCTTTAGGAATTCTTCTAGCAATCAGGCCTTCCATCTATTCAAGTTCTCTTTCTTCTCTCTCAATGTCCTCCAAATCTTTAGCATATATCTCCTTCCAATCTATGTTCTTCTTATCGAAGGCATATGCTTTAAATGTAGTCTCAGTTTTAGCAGCACTCTGATCTCCAAGTTTTTCAAGTTCCAAAGCACTCAATTTCCAAAGCAATGTATCTCTAGTAACACAGGTACTTGACATTGTCCAGAGTTCCTTTATTGTAGTAGCCTTTATCTTGTAGGTCAGAGGTAGAAATTTTAGAACCTTTCACACAATGTGATCCTCACTAACTAATCCACCACAACATTTGATACCCATGAAAATCTCATTCACTCTATCCATGAAAGAAATAATCTTCTCATCTTATTCCATGTTCAAAGTTTCATATCTCACTTGGAAACCTTGAAGTTTGGTAATATTTACTACCTAGTGACCTTCATAAAGAGTTTTGAGTTTCAACCAGATCTACTTAGCATTCTCCAACTCTATGACATTCAATAATTTTTCATCAGATAGGGCACTTGGAAATGCTTGTTTTGATATAACATTATTTTCAACTCTCTTTTGTTCATTATCAGGTGTTGGTGTTCTAGAATTAGGATCATGAGGTATATACCCTTTCTCCACTATCTCCCAAACTTCAGCTCCAAGACATCTGAGATGAATCTTCATTCACTTCTTTCATATTTTGTAATTTATACCATCAAATATGAGATTGTACTTCTGATAGGGATTGAATGTAAAACTTGATTCTAATGCCATTGGATCTCCTCAAGTAGTTAAGCTTCAGCAAAGAGGACCTTTCTCAGATAAGAATTGTTAAACATATCTAATACTAGGAGTAAACTAAGAGGAGGGGGGGATCAGTTTACTAACAAAAATTGGAACTATTGCATAACAAAAATCAGAGCTATTGCATATCAAAACCTTTAAACCAAAGAACAAAGAAACCAACACAATGAAAGATAAAACATGAAATCATAGTACACAATGCCAATATTTTTGATGTGGAAAACCCGATAAAGGAAGAAAACATGGTGGGAAACCCTACCCACAATTAGATAGTACTTCTGCAATAGTATGTGAAATAATTACAATGGGGATTTCACTTACAATCAGGCCAACCACCTAGAGTTCACTGCTCATCACAAAAGGAAGTCTCATTGACTTACATAAACATCATACTAAAATCTAAAAATAATGAATTCTGAGAGTAGCATCTACTAATGCTTGATATAGTTCTAGTTAAGAAGAGATGTCTACCCTGCAATACAAAACCTTTTCAAACCTTCACTAAATGATATAACCTTGTTTGTGCATAAACTACTCTTTGATAATCCAGACATAACTATCCCATAACCATTCCATCCATACCATACAAATTACATGAATAAGTCACCTATAAATATGTTTGCATATGTGCAAAGTTTGATGACATGATGATCTTGTATGTTGTCATTGATGTTAATATGCTGAAGTATAAACTAGTATATTGATAAAAGCAAACTGGCAAGTGAACCTATATGATATGAGAACTGGTATATGTGAAAAAGTTAAGCACTATGTCAAAATGAGAACCGGTATGTTGGTAGTTTCAGTTTCGGGGTTTCTGGTTGACACATTCCAAGCCCGTGTGATTCAATCGATGACATCTTGTGATGAGTTAGCATTATTATGAAGATTAGATCATGTTGCCACATCAACCTTGTGCATGTGAAGGATTTCCTTGAGGATCTTGCATGAAAAAGATTGATCCTATCTACCTAGGGAATGTGAGAAGTCTCTGTAAATGGTGGAGAATGCGTGATGGGTTATCAGCTTCCTGAAGCGGCAAAGAATGAACATTGGAGAACGTCTTGAGATCTGTTCAAGACTGTTGTATTCAATGCAGTGTGATTAACGGTCAAGATTGAACTGACTAAACTGATAAACCTAAATGTTTAGGGTTTACAGTTTATGCTATCGACCTATCTGTTTCCTATAAGGTCAATGATGTTTTTCATATTGAGGTTGTTGGAAAATTCTATGTGTGTATTCAAGTGAAGAGATACCTAATTCTTGCTAGACCAGAGAAGTGTGTGTATACCTGTAGAGTGTGATTGCAGAAGCAAAGGAGCTAAAGAGGATCTGCTTTGGCATTGTGTGCTACTTTTTAGATCAATGATTTACCTATTGACTTCTAACCATTTCAGTAGTTGGAAAATCCCTTAATAGGGTAGCTTTAACAAGCTTTTGTGTAAATCTTTTAACAGGGCGAATCAATTCAATGAGTTCTTGAAATCCTCTTGCGAGGTAACCTTTAACTAGGTATTTAAGCCATCCCTTAACCAGGTGATCCCTAGTAGGATTGGTTCCTAGACAAACCTATTGTAAATTTTTTTACTGGACTAGGCTCCTCACAAAGCGGACTTTAGAAGAGTTCAAAGAACAACTTGTGGGTATTCATCCCCACCATGGTTTTTCCCAGTTAGGTTTCCACATGAAAAATCTATGTGTCTGATGCCTTTTCATCTGATGATTAGTGTTTTATGTTAACTGGTAATGCATGCTCGTCCAGTGATTATTATATGTTTGGTGATGTATTACCTATCTATGCATGTGAGTGAAGTGAATAGGAGATGTTAGGTGAGGTAAAAATCTATGTATTAACCAGTTTATATCTTTCACAGTCTCACTCTATTTTACCTGTAGTGCCCTGATTTAGACCAGTGATATTGTTTACCAGTTAAAGTGCAGTCTATGTAGTCAAACCGGTTCAAGGAAATGATTCTTCCTATATTGATTCACCCCCCTCTTAGTACCGGTTTGGTACTATATGTTCATCATTATTCATCAATTAGTATCAGAGCTTCCTCCAAGTCCTCTATGTTGTAAGCTTAACCGCTTGAGGAAAAGATCCTACTCTAATGATGAAGAGGGAAGGTCCAAAGTTTAACAGAGATAACTTCAAGATATGGAAGGACATAATGAATATCTACATTAGAAGCATGGGTGCTCAACAATGAAATTATGTTGACAATGCTTATGTTATTCCTACCGGTACTCTCACCGATGATCAAAGAAGAGAGATTCAAGAGAATGGGAAAGTCATGGAAACCCTAATCAGTAGTCTATCTGACATTGATTTTATTGATGTTTAGGATAAAGATAATCCCAAAGAAGTATGGGATACACTAGAGAATATCTATGGCGGTGATGAGCATGTGAAACAAGCTAAGGAAGAGAGCCTTAGGGGAAATTTTGAAGACATGCAGATGGTTGAAGGAGAGACCATTCAACAATATGGAATGAGAATCAAGACTGTTGTTGGAGACATCAAGAGTGCAAAAGGTAAAATAGATGATGCCACTGTTGTTAGTAAATTCTTGAGATCCTTGTTACTAGTCTATGCAATAAGGGTTGTTTCTATTCAAGAGCTGAGGTCTACAGAAAAGACAAAGGTATCCCTAGACTCCATCATTGCTAAGTTGACTGCATATGAGCTAAATAACTATAATGAAAATATTCAGAAGACCGAATCAGCCTTTAGAGCATCTATTGCACCATCTAGAAAGGGAAAAGAGGCTAGTACTAGTTCTGAACCAAGACAAAGCAGAGAAATGGATGATGAGGAGATCCTGATGGAATTTGAAGCTCTTCTTGCCAAGAGACTTCCTAAGGGAATTGGTAAATACAGACGTAAGCTTCCTTTGAAATGCTTCTCTTGCAATAGGATAGGACACATTGTTGTAAACTATCCTAATGGTGATAATAAAGACAAAGCGGAGAAGTTCAAGAAGTTCAAAGGAGGAAACATGATAAACTATTTTGTAGAAATTGATGAAGGTGTCACTGATTAGGAATCAGAAGATGAAGGAAGTGAAGACACTATGTTTGTAGTGGTGAAGGAAGATGTGTCAGACAAGAAGGCTCTTGTCTCCTACTTTGATAATTCCAATGAGTGGATTATTGACAGCGCTTGTTCTCACCACATGACTGGTGACCAGAGTAAGTTTCTATCTCTGGAAGAGTATGATGGTGGTGTGGTCCAATTTGGTAATGATGCACCATGTATGGTAAAAGGTAGAGGGTCCATCTCTCAAAATGGAAAAAGTAGTGCTGATAATGTGTATTGGGTAGAAGGTCTTAGGCACAACCTTTTGAGTGTTGCTCAACTGAATGATAATGAACTCACTCTAGAATTCAAAGATGGAGTATGCAAAATAAAAGGAAAGAGTGGTGAACTGATGGCCACCGGTATGCAGACCAGAGGTAACTTATTTCAACTAAATGCAAATATCAGTACATGACTAATGGTTAAGCTTGATGATAACTGGATATGGCAAAGGAGACTCTAGCATGTAAACTTTGATAATATTGTGAAGGCTAGTAAGATCAAGGAAGTTAGAGGATTGCCTATGTTAAGAAAACCATATAATCATTTGTGGAGAGAGTGTCAACTAGGGAAAATGTCTTCCTCAACCTTCAAAGGTAAACCTTTCACTGTAGATAATTTACTTGATCTTATGCATACTTATTTGTGTGGTCCTATGAAAACTAGGAGTTTGCAGGGAGATAGGTGGTTTATGATTCTCATTGATGACTACTCAAGAATGATGTGGGTCACATTCTTGAAAGACAAGTCTAAAACTTTTGGAAAGTTCAAAGCCTTCAGAGCACTGGTTAAAAAACAAAGTGGTAAGAGAATCAAATGCCTTAGAACTGACCAAGGAGGTGAGTTCACTTCTAGTGAGTTCAATAAGTACTGTGAAGAAAATAGCATCAAGAGGCAACTGTCTTCCCCCCAGACTCCACAACAAAATGGCCTAGCAGAAAGGAACAACCAGACTATAATTGAAACAACTAGAACCATGCTGATTCAAGGGAATGTTGCTCACACTTTTTGGAGGCACTGCACTCTACACAATGAACCGGTTACTCATCAAGAAAGGTAAGGATAAAACACCTTATGATTATTGGACCAGTAAGACTCCTGTAGTAAGCTACTTTAGAGTGTTTGGTAGCAAGTGTTATATCAAAAGAACTGAACACCAGAGCAAGTTTGATGCCAAATGTGATGAGGGAATATTCTTAGGATATTCCACCAAGAGAAAAGATCTTGAGTGTTTCAACAATAGGACTCATAAAATTGTTGAAAGTATCAATGTTAGAGTTGATGAAACTTCTGAGAAACCTAAGGAAACCGATAGTGACCAAGTGGTAGATGAACCGGTTGTAACCTTCTGGAAACTAGTTGCAAAATAGCCAAGTACCAGTAATAGTGATTCTACATCGGTAGATGCTGATGCTGATGAAGATGAGGATGAAGAAGAAAACCAAGAGGAATCTATCAAGATCATACCTAGATATGTAAACCTAAATCATGATCCAAAGAAGATCATAGGAGACAAGGATGCATGAATTCTTGCAAGAAGGAAGGTCTGAGAAAACTCTTTCATTATCTCTGAAAGTGAGCCTAAAACATTTAAAGAGGCACATAAAGATGAACACTGGATCAAGGCAATGGAAGAGGAACTTGACCAGATAGAAAAGAATAGCACATGGTCCTTGGTACCTAGACCGAAGCATAAAAATGTCATTGTTACCAAATGGGTTTTCTGAAATAAGATGAATGAAGATGGCACAATGGTAAGAAACAAAGCCAGACTGGTGTGTAAGGGATATGCTCAAGAAGAAGGAGAAGACTATGGAGAAACCTTTTCTCTAGTAGCTAGATTGGAAGGAGTTCATATGCTTCTTGCATATGCGGCCTTCAAGGGATTCAAAGTATATCAAATGGATGTAAAATCTGCATTTTTGAATGGAATACTTGAAGAGGAGGTGTATATAGAGCAACCAGATGGGTTTTCCCTATCAGAGAATAGTGACATGGTGTGTAGACTACATAAAGCCTTGTATGGATTGAAGTAGGCACCTAGAGCATGGTATGAACACTTACACTCCCATCTTGTGAAGATTGGATTTGAAAGAACAATTGAAGATAGAAATATCTATTTGAAGTCAGAAGGAGATCAGATTCTGATATGTGAAGTATTTGTTGATGACATAATTTTTGGTGGAGATGACAAGATGAGTCATGATCTTGCAGGTGAGATGAAGAAGGAATTTGAGATGTCACTTATAGGGGAAATTAAGTTCTTCATTGGACTACTGATTCAACAAATGAAAGATGGTATCTTTATCACTCAGTCCAAGTATGTCAAAGAGGTGTTGAAGACCTTTGGCATGGAAGAAAGAAAACCAGTTGGTACACCAATGGTGACTGGTTGCAAATTGTCAAAAGAAGATGACTCAGCATTGGTGAATGAGAAGGAATATCGATCAATGATTGGTAAGATGCACTATGTAGTACATAGAAGACCAGACATTGCTCATGCAGTGGGAATTACTGCACGGTTCCACAAAAGTCCAAGAGAATCCCACTTGGTAGCAGTCAAGCGGATTCTCAGATATCTAAAGGGAACCATTAACTATGGATTGTGGTATCCATACAGTAATGATTTCAACCTTAAAGTGTTTATAGATGTTGATTGGGCTAGTAATGTGGATGATCGAAAGAGCACAACCGGTGGTGCATTCTTTCTTGTTGGTAGACTAGTCTCATGGATGAGTAAGAAGCAAAGTTGTATATCTTAGTCTACAATAGAAGTGAAATATGTTGCAGCATTTATGAACTGCACTTAGACAATATGGACGAAGCATGTGTTAAGTGGTTTCAAAGTTCCTATATCTGAACCAATGAGTATCTTCTATGACAACACAAATGCAATTAATATTTCCAAGAATCCAGTTTTACATGCTAGAACCAAGCACTTCAAACTCAAGTATCATTTCTTGAGGGAGAAGGTTCAGAACAAAGAGGTTATATTGGAACATGTTTCCAGTAAGGAGTAGTTAGCAGACATATTCACCAAGCCTTTACCGAAGGCTACATTTATCTATTTAAGAGGTGAATTAGGGGTGTTGTCCCTTCAAGAGGTAAACTAAAGGGGTATGTTCCACATCAATCAGGTAGTGCATTGATAAATCTTTTACAGGATTGGTGTGTTGAAGGATGCTACTCCTTAGGGGGAGCAACATAAGTGGAACATAGCTATTTGTGCGTCCACTTTGGCATTGTTGTCAAAGGGGGAGAAGATGTGAAGTGGAGAAGATATCTACAGTATTGGGGAGAATATGTGAAGTAGAGAGATATCTTTGTATATTGCCATCAATGCCAAAGAGGGAGATTGTTGGCATATGTGCAAAGTTTGATGACATGATGATCTTGTATGTTGTCAGTGATGTCAATATGCTGAAGTATAAATTGGTATATTGATGAAAGAAAACTTGCGAGTGAACCGATTTGATATGAGAACTGGTATATGTGAAAAAGTGAAGCGGTATGTTGAAATGAGAACTGGTATGTTGGTAGTCTCAGTTTTGGGGTTTTCATTTGACACATTCCAAGGCTGTGTGATTCAATCGATGACATCTTGTGATGAGTTAGCATTATTATGAAGATCAGACCATGTTGTTACATCATCCTTGTGTGTGTGAAGGATTTCCTTGAGGATCTTGCATGAAGAAGATTGATCCTATCTACCTCGGGAATGTGCGAAGTCTCTATAAACGGTGGAGAATGCGTGATGGGTTATTAGCTTCATGAAGCGGAAAATAATGAATGTTGAAGAATGTCTTGAGACCTATTCAAGACTATAGTATTCAATGCAATGTGATTAATGGTCAGGAATGAACTGACTGAACTGATAAACCTAAATGTTTAGGGTTTAGGGTTTATGCTATCAACCTATCTGTTTCCTATAAGGTCAATGATTTTTTTCTTATTGAGGTTGTTGGCAAATGTTATGTGTGTATCCAAGTGAAGAGATACCTGATTCTTGCCAAAGTAAAGAAGTGTGTGTATACCTGCAGAGTGTGATTGTTGAGGCAAAGGAGCTAAAGAGGATCTGCCTTGGAATTGTGTGTTGTTTTTTAGATCAGTGATTTACCTATTGACTTCTAACCATTTTAGCAGTTGGAAAATCCCTTAACAGGGTAGCTTTAATAGGCTTTTGTGTAAATCCTTTAATAGGTTGACTCAATTCAATGAGTTCTTGAAATCCTCTTGCGAGGTAACCTTTAACAGGGCTCTAACCTTTAACTAGGTATTTAATTCACCCCTTGACCGAGTGATCTCTAGCAGGATCGGTTCCTAGCAGAACCTATTGTAAAAGTCTTTAACTGGACTAGGCTCCTAAAAGAGTGGAGTTAAGAAGAGTTCAAAGAACAACTTGTGGGTATTCATCCCCACTGTTGTTTTTCCCATTTGGGTTTCCACTTGAAAAATCTGTGTGTCATGTGTGATGCCTTTTGATGTGATGATTAGTGTTTTTTGTTAAGTAGTAATGCATGCTAGTCTAGTGATTATTATATATCTAAAGATGTATTACCTGTCTATGCATGTGAGTGAAGTGAATAGGAGATTTTAGGTGAGGTAAAAATCTAAGTATTAACCAGTTTATATCTTTCATAGTCTCATTATGTTTTACTGGTAGTACCCTGATTTAGATCGGTGATATTGTTTACCAGTTAAAGTGCAGTCTATGCAGTCAAACTGGTTTAGGGAAAAAAAAAATTCTCTACTGATTCACCCCCCCCTCTCAGTACCGGTTTGGTACTATTTGTTTGTCATTATCCATCAAAATACAAATCATCAACCTTATGAGAAGGTAGAGTAAACACTAAACCATTAAACCCATAATTATAAAAATTATATCACTTGGACCAATATTATGATTTACACTACATAGCATGGACCTAATTCAAGTAACCAAACAATTACATCCATCAAAAATTCCGCTAAGAAAAAAATCCAACATGCTTCACCAATTGGTAGAAACCCTCAGTGAAAAAACATAAAATCTAATTGGATTGAAGTAGGACCATCATAACAACATGTGAGTCAATTGGAAGTCACCAAACACCAAGTAAATGATAAAGAAGTACCTTCAACATAATAGAAACCGTTCACATAAGCCAGATCAAAATTGTTTGACCAAATCATCAGATATCGCTTACTAGTAAAGCTAACCTGTACCAGGAAATACCAACCAGGAACAAAAGTGATAGCAACATGAGCACCAAATCATGAACCAATATAATATGGAAAGCATATAACCATCCCAAATAAGCATCCAAAATTGAGCCTTGAGATCTGACCATACTAGATCAAAATCATAGCAAAAACCAAGATGATCACCAAGAATAACCGAGATAGGGCCAACTGAGATACAATGTTGACATTAATGACAACACTTAACCATATCCAACATATTGTCAACAAAAATATGATAACACCCCAATTCCCAATTTAAAAGTATCCAATCAGATTCAACATGAATGTCTCATTAAATACACACTTACCATAAATTGCCTCATGCAATATATATTAATAGTATATATATCTTCTTTCTTTTTTTTTCTAATTTTTGATACAATTCATAAAAAAAAATTATTTCACAAGAGATTTGCAAAGACATATATAAAATAACAAAACTCTTGATACCATTATTCATGGGAGATTAGGAAGTATATTCAGGAGACTATATTTGTAGTAATTGTCATGATAGATTATAAACTAATTAATATTGTTGAAGAAATATTTACATTCTTCACTATGAAAGACTCCACAATCTAACTTAGACACTACTACTCTACTCTTCTCCAAAGAGACCAAGATTTCCTCCAAAAAACTCTCTTAATTATAGCCTTGAAATTCCTCTTATAAGAGTCAGGAATGCAACATGGTTTAGGATGTATACAACTGTCACATTCTCATTAGACATATGTTTGTTTTATATGCATGGAAATGAAATATTCTCAATATGAAACCTAAAACAAAATAGGATAACTTATCAAACCATATGCACTAAAAATATCATGAAACATTATGAAGAATAAAATACTATTAAAATTCAACTACTTGAGTTGCACCACCATCGTACTACTGATAACTTTATGGATGCTCCTGAGATGGGTATTGTAGTTAAAATAGATGGGCTGAATTTAGTTATAAATTTTAATTAAACATTCTCTTTTCTAGAGCCGACACTCCCCTATCCTCACTGTTCTTCGCCCTGCGCCCTCAGGCTCTTAGGATTTAGGAAATGGGGGGGTGAAGGTAGGCAGCAAGGGAAAGGTCATTTTCAACTGTAGTGGCCTTTCAATCTCTATTTAACTACCTCTTGTGATTTCAATATCCCCTTAGCTACAAAGAATTATATTGTACTTCTATAAACACACCTTCTTGAAATTTTCTCTACCTGATGTCATTAAACCTATATCTTATGAATGCACCAAAAACATCTACATATAGGCATTCCATTTATAATACTATTCTTGAAGTGTAGAGATAAATATTTATAATTATTCTTAATCAACTCAACATAGCTAATTATTTATGAAAAACCTTGAAGCTCTAAATTTAGAAGTTCTAAATATGCCATAATGAAAGCATCACAACTTGCTAGTCCTATATAATCATTCAACCACCATTTCAATATTTAATTGTTTTCTTTTGGAACAAGCTAACACTCGTAACCATTTCAATATTTTATTATTTTCTTCTCAAACAAGCTAATATTGTATTTTCTATGCAAAAGGATCATTTAGAATCTGAGATCAAAATTTCATACATGTTAAAAACTACATTGCTAATTCCAATAGAAATGCAATACAATTACAATGGCCGTGGCATGTTTTCTGTATGTGTTGTGTCTTGCCCAAAACTTTTGGGCACAAAATGGAACAAATTGTTTTATTTGAACAACAAAATCTCATAACATATCCTACATTTAAATGAAATCGATAGAGTTTTGTCTTAACTAGGATGTAAATAGGATTGTTTCCTAAGGTTGGATTAATTAACCAACTCAGATGAGTGACTTTATTTAATGGAGATTAATTAATGTCATAGTTTAGTTAGTTAATTCAATAATCTTAATTAAGTTGCTAGTAATTAAAAATGAGGGAAAATTAGATATCTCAAATGCATTTGAATCATTCCCGACCAAATAATGATAATGCTATTTAAAAATTAATTAATAATTCTCATCACAAATTTTTCCCAAAATACTTTCCACTCAACGACATATTTAATTAAATACAAAAATTCGTTAAGAATAGTCCTTATTAAAATTCCTTGATAAAAATTACATCAATAATGCGATAAGATAACTATATAAAATTTAATCAAATGAATTTAAATAGGTCTTCTACTTAACCACCAAATATGTATAATTAATTATATATATACCCATATGTAGTAAATATAGCATATCTATAAATTATATACATATAAACAATTTGGGTAACCAATCTTTAGATTATAACCTATGTATAATTCTTTTAATAAAAAGGACCAACTATGTCCATGAAATATTATAATTCAACTATTAAATAACCTTAAATATTAGTTATAATTTAAAAACTTAATTCAAATTTCGCACCCCCCAAATTTTACATGCAAACCCTATGTTCAAAATAAAAATTATAATAAGAACTAAAATGATCTTATTATTAATAAAATGCTAACCCTAACCTGAAAATGGGGTTAGGGTTTTATTTTCTTTTTATTTAAAATCCTTTCTCTTTTTTTTTTCTTATACCCTAATAAATCTTTTGTTCTTTTATTGGTATGCAAACTCTAATCCGGATTTGGATTAGGGTTTGATATTTTACCCACAAACAAATCCTAAACTTAAAGTATTCCCTTTTAACACTAACCCGAACTGGGTTAGGGTTTTATTATATATTTTTTTTGTGTTGTGTGTGTTTGTGTTTTGTGCAAGTTTAATGGCTAAGAGGTGGTGACCGAGATGGGCAAGGCGATGACCATGGAAGGGTAGCAAGGCCATGTTTTCATGGAGGTTTGGTTACACAACACGGGGATTCCCTGAGCACCACTATACATACACATTGTGGCTCAACCTGCGAGCCGTCCACTGTGTTAACACACAATGGTTCAGACTATGCCTCCCCACAATTTTGCTTATATTTATTTATATTAATATATATATGTGTGTGTGTCTATATATATATATATGCAAATGGGTGTGTTTTATTAATATTTCTTTTCTTTATAGATTATTATTTTGCAATGAACAAACATAAGTAAAAATGACAGAAATAATCATGACTGTAGGAGCATTTTCAACTTCATTTAGATATCTATAGGAAACGTAAATTTCATGGTTCTACTTTAGCTTTTTGTGTATTTTATTTTGTTCTAAGTAAACTAGAATGACAAAAACAACAACATTTAATATTGCAGGAAAATACTTAAAACGTATTTCATTTTTTTTTTTTTTGCCTTTTTCATTTCTTTACAAATATTGCAGAAATACACAAAATAATAGATTTCATTTTTAAGAGAGAAGTAAATAAAAATAACAGCAGCCTTATAGGTTACAGAACTTAAATACTTTTCTCATAGAATATTTGAAATACAATAGTCAACCTTTACAATGGGTGAAATAACCCAACTAGTCTCTCATTCCTAATAATGAGGACATAAATACAATAATACATTTCTTTATATAGAAATAAAAAAGTAACATAAAGCTCCTCATTTACATTTTTGCAACTAAAGCATAATTTTACATTTCCTATTCCTTTATCTACAACTAAATGAATCTGCAACTCATCGATTTCCTTCCTCTTTCCAAACAACCTACACTTAAAAATTTAGGGTTGCGACCATGGGATTCTCACCTCCCAGCCTAGGCTTACTAGAAGCCACCCCGAGCTTGGAGAACCAAGTCCTAGATAGGTTACACTCAGGCAAACACATACAAGAAAAAGGGGAAAACATAACACAACAATCACATTCCCTTCCCAAGCTGAAACTTCATCACATAATGTGATGTTTTACTAGGGTGGAAGGGAACCAAGTACCCTAGAGGAGATCCTGCTAGATAGTAACTCACAGCCAACTCATGGCATCAAAGAAAACACAACCAAAACTCATTCTTAACACCTACATCCTTATGACCTCCAAAAGGAAAACATGCCATATTTGCTCCCCTTATGACCCCCAAATGAAATAAAACAAAAAATTCAGCAAGGGTCACATGGACAAACCCTTGAGATCACTCTCATAATGAGAGCCTCTCACTCTAAGGTTGTCATACGCCTTCCACCCCCAAGACCATTTTTCCCTCCCAAGGGAAAGATGGTCTTGGACACTCCCAAAACACAACAATGCAGAAACAGAAAATAAGAAAGAAATCACATAAAGCTTTCACAAATACAATACAAATAAAATTCAATACTTTTCATTCAAGCATTCTACAATAGATTTTCAAGTACATAAGTAAGAAAAGAAAACACCAACCTTGACTCTACCAAGGGTATTCTAGGGGAAAGCTTGAAGAAGAGTAGCCCAATCCATAATCTTTTCTGCAACACTTAGCCAAATTTCCTATCCCAAACTGGTTTTCCTCCAAAAATTGTCCAAAATCTCCAAAGATGGAGAGTGCGTGATTAGCTAAATAAGCTTCAATCCCTAGCCTAAGAAGGCTTCTCTCACTCCTTCCAACCTCTTTGATAGAGTAAGGTACTCCCATTGGTTGGTCTTCCCTAGGTCTTACACGCTCCCTAACCAAGGCACCTAGACAAGGGGAATCAAATGGGGAAGAGGAATCACACCTATCAAGAAGGTTATCTTACTAAGGATGGCACTCCTATAAATGGAATTCGTCCATCTTGGGAAAACCACTTTTTTGGGTGGTTAAACAAGCCCTAAGGGAAAGACACATGGCCAATTTTGACCTTCACCCATAGGTACCCCATGAGGCCTAATAAAATTGCTCTAAAATTGACTCTAGGAGCTGATTTAACCCTTAGAAAGTCCACCTAAAGTTAACCTACGGGTCAACTCTAAGTTGACCCTCCTTGTGGCTCACTACCCTAGATTTTTTGGTTCCTTCAAGGATAATTTGGAGATATAACAATTAACCAAAAATAAAACTCTCCAAAAACGTGACATGACAATTGCCAAAACCACATACACATATGTGTCAAGTGACACTACAAAATAATTTCACATCACAAATACACACATGGAAATTGTCCCTTGAATGATTTAAACAATTTAATAAATACAATTCACACTCATGCAACATTTTACATTTACGAATAAAATAAAATACATACGGGGTGTTGTCTCTCTAAATAGACAACCCCTAGTTTTACGATCACACATAGGCCTAGGCTTGATTCTCCATAATATTTCCATGGTCACATGGATAATTTCCTACGCATCTCAATCTAAACATTAGTACTTTCCAATATCCTCATATAATATAAAACACATAATAAGAATATAATACAATCATTCTGCATAGAATTGACATTATACAATACAATTGCCACATATCAAAGCAATTCACATAAGCATTTCATCATAATTCTCATAATTTGATCCAATTATAAGATATGCAAATATACTTCTAGTATCGTAATAAAGTCCTATATATCAGATAATGACATACATCGTCTCATCTAGGATCATATAAAATTATATATCCACAAAGCATAGAAATGAAGCATCCATATATCAATGTTATCAAATTTATGGGATCATATAAAGTTCTATATCCATAATGCATAAAAATAAAGCATCCACAATAGTTCCAATGTGAAAATCACTGAAAAGATAGGATGGGCTGGGGTAGGGCCTCACACCCTCCCCCTCTAGGCATGAACATCCTCCTGGAGTTCATAAAAAAGATGAGGGTACTGTGATCTCATACGTGCTAGATACTCCCATGAAGCTGTAACCTCATCATAGCAATCCCATTGGACCCTACCCTAGTCCAGCTCTCACCCTCGAAGGGCCAATGTCCGGTGAGACAAAATGCAAATGGGCTCCGAATCTAGTTGTCTGTCCGACTCCACCTACAAGGAATCCCAATCTAAAATATGAGACTCATCATAGATATACTTCCTCAAAACTGATACATGAAACACATCATGGATGCGTGACAAGCTAGGTGGCAAAGCTAGGTGACAAGTAACTAGTCCTATCCTCTCAAGGATCTCAAAAGGTCCAACAAAGTGAGGTATGAGCTTAGAACCCTTTTCATAATGGATTGGGCTCTTATGCGGTCACACTCTCAGAAAAACTTTGTTCCCAACCATGTAACTCCGGTCTATCCTCTTTGCATCTACATATTTCTTCTGCCTATCCTGTGCCTCTCTAAGGCATTGTCTAATCAAAATTACTTGCTACTCCATATCATGAACCATCTTAGGGCCTATGGCTACTCTATCCTCAATATGATCCCAACTCAAAGGTGTCCTGCAAGGTCTGTTGTACAAAGCCTGAAAAATGTGGCATCCCCAAAGAAGTGTGATGCCCATTATTGTAGGCAAACTCTAATAAATGAAGGTACTCCTCCCATCTGGTTTGATGATCCATGACATACATGTAGAGCATATCCTCTAACACCTGGTTAACTCACTCTATTTGTCCATCCATTTCCAGATGATAGGCTATGCTGAAATTGAGCTTGGTGCCCATAGCTACCTGTAATGCCTTTCAAAAGGACAAAGTGAAGAGGGAATCCCCATCAGAAATAATCTTCCGTGGAACGCCATGAAGCCTAAAAATGTCTTGCAAGAACACCTGTGCCACTACTGGAGCTATGAAGGTAGTCCAGACTGGTGAGAAGTGAGCCACTTTGGTCAACTTGTCAACTATCACCAAGATAGCATCATGGCGACGAGATGACATGGGAAGACCAATGATGAAATCCATGGATATAGTATCCCACTTCAACTCTAGTATAACATGAGACTGGAGCAACCCACCAGGATCGCGGTGCTCCACCTTGACTCTCTAACACTCAAGGCATCGGGCTACTAACTCAGCGATAAGATGCCACATACCTGGCCAATGATATAACTGCCTCAAATCTGCATGCATCTTCTTAACCCCACTATGCATTTTATAAGGAGCTCTATGAGCCTCCATGATAATGAACTCTCACAATCCTCTGGGAGAAGGTACATAGATGCACTCTCTATGGCATAATAATCCATCAGACTCTAAAGAGTAATCCACATACTTCCCCTCCAAGATCTCCTAAGATCGGATCCTCTGACACACCTCTAGATACCATCCATCCTCTAGCAACTGCTGCAATATACGGTCTCTCAAATCTGTGCTCATAGATATGGTGTATACCTCATGTCATCTCCTACTCAAGGCATCAGTGACTATGTTCTCCTTCCCTTTGATGTAGTGGACATCAAAATCATACTCACAAAGGAACTCCATCCATCTCCTCAGATGGGCATTAAGATTAGGCTGAGTGAAAATGTACTACAAGCTTTGATGATCTGAATGAAGCTCGAAGTGATGATCCAAAAGGAAGTGTCTTCACCTCACAAGTGCATGTACTACTACTGCAAGTTCTAGGTCATGCGTAGGGTAGTTAAGCTCATGAGTCTTAAGTTTCCTAGACTCGTATGCTATAACACTACCCTCCTGCATAAGGATTTCTCCTAATCCATCCAAGGAAGCATCTATGCATACCATGAAATCGACCATGGGGTCTGGTGCAATAAGAATAGCTACACTAGTGAGTTCCCTTTTTTAGATCCTGAAAAGCCCTCTCACACTTCTATGTGCACTCAAATTTCTTCCCTTTCACTGGAGGGATGTGATGGGTTGTGCAACTCTGGAAAATCCCTCAACAAAGCATCTGTAGTATCCTTCTCAACCCATGAAGCTCCTAACCTCTATCACACTGGTTGGTGCTGGCCAATCCATGATAGCTCTAATCTTTGATGGATCAACTAAGATCCCATCACCGGATATAACATGCCCAAGGTACTTGACCTCTAATCTAAAGAAAGCACACTTCGACAAACTTCCAAACAACTGGTTATCCCTCAAACACTGCAAAACCTACCTCAAATGCTCCTCATGTTACTTCTCATTCTGAGAATATATGAATATGTCATCGAGGAACACAATAAAAAAATCAATCGAGGAAAGTGTGGAATAGCCCATTCATGAGACTCATGAATACAGCTGGAGCATTTGTAAGACCAAATGGGACCACAATGAACTCATAGTGGCCATATTTAGTGTGAAACATGGTCTTGTGGATATCACTCTCCATAATACTCAATTGATGGTACCCTGACTTCAAATCTATTTTGGAAAACACTTTAGCACCCTAAAGTTGATCAAACAAATCATCGATCCTAGGGAAGGGATAATGGTTCTTGATGGTTACTTTATTCCGTTGCCTATAATCCATGCATTATCGAAGGGACTTGTCTTCTTCTTCATGAAGATGACTAGTGCACCCCAAGGGGAGACGCTAGGGAAAATGTGACCCTTCTCTAAAAGTTCCTCTAGCTACATCTTGAGCTCATTAACCTCATGTGTGGTCATCCTATAAGGTTCTCTTGAAATTGGCTTAGCTCCTAGTACCAGATCTATGTGGAAGTCAATCTCCCTACTAGGTGGCATACCAGGTAGCTCGACTAGAAACACATCTGCAAATGCCTCAAGAATGGGATGATCATCTATGGAAGGCTCCTTCTCATTTTCTTCCTCTCTATCACTGATGGTGATAGCAAACAACTGGCATCCCTTTCACATGCTCCACTTAAGATGCATAGCAAAAATTATATGAAGAGACACGGGCCTTTGAATCCCAGTGATTACTATGGGAGCACCATGATCATCCTCGCACTTGATATTATTTAGGCGAGAATCCATGTTGGCTCTATGGGTGCAAAGCCAATCCATGCCAAGTACGATGCCATAAGATTCGAGTGGCGTAACTCTAAGGTCTACTATGGTGGTGGTATTACCAATCTGGAGTGGAAATCCCCTAACCTCTAAATCCATTGACACTCTAGCCCCTGATGCTAACTCCACTTCCCAACTAACTCCTTGCCTAACTGCCACAAGCCCGCAATGCTCCATAACCAATGGAGATATAAAGGAGTCAGTCGCTCTTGAGTCAAATAATATAGAAATACCGATACCTCTGATCTTAACTGCAGCCTCAATAACTATGGCCTATTGCTTTGCCTAGCAGTTGTCAACCGCTGTGAAGACTGTATGGGACTTGCCCATATCTCTTACTATAGGCTCTGATGCTACCATCATCTGATTACCTATCATCTGACCTTGTGGACATTCTCTCACTATGTGCCCCATGGCTCCACATGTGAAACAAGCACCACATGCTTGAAACTATACGCCTTGAGGCCTAGAGTAAGGTTGCCTACCTCTCCTGCTAGAACCACTGTACCCACCCTTGGAGGATTGTTGAGTCTATGTTAGAGGTGTGTATGCACCCTATGCTCTCTGGTCACGCCTAAGACCCTGTGACTGCCACTGCTTGGGCTTAAAGCCCTGCTATCCTTGAGGGGGCCTCTATCTCTAACTCTGCTATGACTGCTGTAGAGGAAGGGGTTTATAGGACCCTGATGCATTTATGTGGTTGCCTTTCCAATGGGGTTTTTGAAAACAGAAAGACTGGGATACTGAGTTTTAGTTCTAAAACCAATCCCTCGTGTCCTATGGCCTGACCTGAATCACCTCGACTATCAAGACCTTCTCCATGGCAACCTAAAGGCTCCCTAGAGCGACCATCCTCACTAGTCCTACTATCCTGGCATTAAGTCCCATGATAAATCGGTTGATGAGAAGCTTTTTGTCCTTTAGGTAGTCTACATAAGGTAGGAGCTTGATGAACTTTCTCTTGTACTAGGTCACTGAGAAACCCTTCTGCTGGAGGTCATGGAACTCATCGATCCTATGCTGCCTGAAGTGCTCTGACAAGTACCTCTCCCTAAACCTCTCTGTGAAGATTTCCCATGTGAGGGTGTCTGTAGTTAGACCACACTTGAATTCCTCCTGTTTCCACCATGTGGAGGTTATCAATCTCAGAAGGTGGACTGCAACTCGTGCCTTCAGATTGATTTCATAAGAACGCAATGCAAAGCCCTGATCTAGGCTCAAAAGCCAAGCGTCAACCTCTACCCCATCGATAGATCCTCCAAAAGATGGTGGCTGGAGGCGTAAAACCTCTCTGATCAGATCCCTTGGTTCTCGATGTGTCCTCTCAATATAAATAGGTGCGGCTACTGGAGGTGGTCCAGGTAGATGAACAGACTCAGGCTCATGCTCAGCCTAACCCTCTATGGGATTAGGAGGTGGACTCCTACTCCGTTTCCTATCCACTAACCTATGACTCCCTAAGTTATGATTATCTGCATGACGGTCAACTGTTGGAAGCCTATCCTACACTATCCCAATCAGGTTCTGAAGTGCTAGTAAGATGTCTTGATTTCAGTCAACCGGTGGTTCAACAGGGGCTTTTGGTTCCCTTCTAGAATGGGTTCCTCCCTATCAACATCCTCGCATGCCATACATGTATGCTTAGGATGTCTTCCACGCTTGCAATCTTGTCACGTAGTCGGGGCATCCTTATGAGAAATTAAAACAAAAATAAAATAAATAAATAATTTTCGGGGAAAAATTTAAATTAATTAAATAAATGATTAAAGCAAAATGTAGTGGAGAAAGGTTCCTAGTGTTGGAAACCTTTCTCTAATACCAAAGTGTCATGCCCAAAACTTTTGGGCAAAAAATGGAAGAACAAATTTTTTTTTGAACAACAAAATCTCATAACATATCCTACATTAAAATGAAATCGATAGAGTTTTGTCTTAACTAGGATGTAAATAGGATTGTTTCCTAAGGTTGGATTAATTAACCAACTCAAACGAGCGACTTTATTTAATGGAGATTAATTAATGCTGTAGTTTAATTAGTTAATTCAATTATCTTAATTCAGTTGTCGCTAATTAAAAATGAGGGAAAATTAGATATCTCAAATGCATTTGAATCATTCTGGACCAAATAATGATAATGCTATTTAAAAATTAATTAATAATTCTCATCACAAATTTTTCCCAAAATAATTTCCACTCGACGACATATTTAATTAAATACAAAAATTAGCTAAGAATAGTCCTTATTAAAATCTCTTGATAAAAATTACATCAATAATGCAATAAGATAACTATATAAAATTTAATAAAATGAATTTAAATAGGTCTTCTACTTAACCCCCAAATATATATAATTAATTATATATACCCATATGCAGTAGATATAGCATATATATAAATTATATACATATAAATAATTTGGGTAACCAATCTTTATATTATAACCTATGTATAATTCTTTTAATAAAAAGGACCAACTATGTCCATGAAATATTATAATTCAACTATTAAATAACCTTAAATATTAGTTATAATTTAAAAACTTAATTCAAATTCCCCCCCCAAAGTTTACATGCAAACCCTAAGTTTAAATTAAAAGTATAATAATGACTAAAATGCTCTTATTATTAATAAAATGCTAACCCTAACTCGAAAATGGGGTTAGGGTTGCACTTTCTTTTTATTTAAAATCCTTTCTCTTTTTTTTTTTCTTATACCCTAATAAATCTTTTGTTCTTTTATTGGTATGTAAACCCTATTCCGGATTTGGATTAGGGTTTCATATTTTACCCACAAACAAATCCTAAACTTAAAGTATTCCCTTTTTACCCTAACCCGAACTAGGTTAGGGTTTTATTATTTTTTTTTTTGTCTTGTGTGTGTTTGTGTTTTATGTAGGTTCAATGGCTAAGAGGCGGCGACTGAGACGGGGAAGGTGGTGGCCATGGAAGGGCAACAAGGTCAAGTTTTGGCGGAGGTTTGGTTACATAGCACGGGGATTCCCCAAGGGCCACTGTGCACAGACACACAATGGTTCGGCCTATGCCCCCCCCCCGATTTTGCTTATATTTATTTTTATTTTTTTTATTTGTATTAATATATATATATATGTATATAAGAGTATATATATATACATATATATATGTATACATATATACATATATATATATATATATATATACTTATAAGTATACATATATATATATATATGTATACATATATATATATATATATTTATATGTATACATATATATATGTATATATATGTATATATATATATGTATATATATATATATATATATATATATATATATATATATATATATATATATATATATATATATACATATATATGTATATAAACAGATTCATTGCAAAAATATTTCATATATCCTTGTGCATTTTTTTTTTGTGTATATATATATATATATTTATATAAATCTTTGGGTGCATAACCAAACTCATAGGGTTAGGAATCTTTATTTGTTTGGAATAATCTTATACATTAGCATGCAGTTCTCTTTTTATTTTAACAGCAATATATTCTGTTTGACAGTTATACCAACAACAAGCTAAAGACAATAAATAATGTTTTATTTATATTTCTTTTGTTTATAGATTATTATTCTACAATGAACAAACATAAGTAAAAATGACAGAAGTAAAAATGACAGAAATAATCATGACTATAGGAGCATTTTCAACCTCATTTAGATATCTATAAGAAAGGTAAATTTCATTGTTCTACTTTAGCTTTCTGTGTATTTTATTTTGTTCTAAGTAAACTAGAATAACAATAACAACAACATTTAATATTGCAAGAAAATACTTAAAACGTATTTCATTTCTTTTTCTTTTTTTGCCTTTTTCATTTCTTTACAAATATTGTAGAAATACACAAAATAACAGATTTCATTTTTAAGACAGAAGTAAATAAAATTAACAACATCCTTATAGGTTACAAAACTTAAGTACTTTTCTCATAGAATATTTTAAATAAAATAGTCAACCTTTACAATTGGTGAAATAACCCAACTGGTCTCTCATTCCTAATAATGAAGACTTAAATACAATAATACATTTCTTTACATAGAAATTAAAAAAACAACATAAAGCTCCTCATTTACATTTCTGCAACTAAAGCATAATATTACATTTCCTATTCTTTTATCTGCAACTAAATGAATCTGCAACTCCTAGCTTTCCTTCCTCTTTTCAAATAACCTGAATTTAAAAATTTAGGGTTGTGACCATGGGATGCTCACCTCCTAGCCTAGGCTTACTAGAAGCCACCCATGAACTTAGAGAACCAAGTCCTAGATGGGTTACACTCAGGCAAACACATACAAGTGAAAGGGGAAAACATAACACAACAATCACATTCCCT
This sequence comes from Cryptomeria japonica, assembly GCF_030272615.1. Classification (NCBI taxonomy): domain Eukaryota; kingdom Viridiplantae; phylum Streptophyta; class Pinopsida; order Cupressales; family Cupressaceae; genus Cryptomeria; species Cryptomeria japonica. Next base: position 818,238,911 of record NC_081409.1, read on the forward strand.
TCCCAGGATGAAACTTCATCACATAATGTGATGTTTTACTAGGGTGGAAGTGGACCAAGTACCCTAGAGGAGATTTTCCTAGATAGTAACTCATAGCCAACTTATGGAATCCAAGAAAACACAACCAAAACTCATTCTTAACCCCTACATCCTTATGACCCCCAAAAGGCAAACATACCATATTTTCTCCGCTTATGACCACCAAATGAAATAACACAAAAAATACAGCAAGGGTCACATGGACAAACCCTTGAGATCACTCTCATAATGAGAGCCTCTCACTATAAGGCTGTCATACGCCTTCCACCCCCAAGACCATTTTTCCCTCCCAAGGGAAGGATGGCCTTGGACACTCCGAAAACACTACAATGCATAAACAAAAAATAAGCAAGAAATCACATAGAGCTTTCACAAATACAATATAAAAAAAATACAATATTTTTCATTCAAGCATTCTACAATAGATTTTCAAGTACACAAGAAAAGAAAACACCAACCTTGACTGTGCCAAGGGTATTCTAGGGGAAATATTGAGGAAGAGCAGCCCAATCCATAATCTTCTCTGCAACACTTAGCCAAATTTCCTATCCCAAACTGGTTTTCCTCCAAAAATTTTCCAAAATCTCCAAAGATGGAGAGTGGGTGATTAGCTCACTAAGCTTCAATCCCTAGCAAAAGAAGGCTTTTCTCACTCCTTCCAAACTCTTGGATAGAGTGAGGGACTCCCATTGGTTGGCCTTCCCTAGGTCTTACACACTCCCTAACCAAGGCACCTAGAGAAGGGGAATCAAATGGGGAAGAGGAATTACACCTATCAAGAAGGTTATCTTACCAAGGATGGAACTCCTATAGATGGAATTCGTCCATCTTGGGAAAATCACTTTTTTGGGTGATTAAACAAGCCCTAAGGGAAAGACACTGGGCCAATTTTGGCCTTCACCCATAGGTACCCCATGAGGCCTAATAAAAATGCTCTAAAATTGACTCTAGGAGTTGATTTAATCATTATAAAGTCCACCTAAAGTTAACCTACTGGTTAACTCTAAGTTGACCCTCCTTGTGGCTCACTACCCTAGATTTTTTGTTTCCTTCAAGGATAATTTGGAGATATAACAATTAACCAAAAATAAAACTCTCCAAAAATGTGACATAACAATTGCCAACACCACATACACATATGTGTCAAGTGACACTATAAAATAATTCCACATCACAAATACACACATGGCAATTGTCCCTTGAACGATTTAAAAAGTTTAATAAATACAATTCACACTCATGCAACATTTTACATTTATGAATAAAATACAATACATACGGGGTGTTGCCTCTCCAAATAGACAACCCCTGGTTTTATGAACGCACATAGGCCTAGGCTTGATTCTGCATAATATTTCCATGGTCACATGGATAATTTCCTGCACATCTCAATTTAAACATTAGTACTTTCCAGTAGCCTCATATAATATAAAACATATAATAGGAATAGGATACAATCATTCTGCATAGAATTGACATTATACAATACAATTGCCACACATCAAAGAAATTCATCATAATCCTCATAATTTGATCCAATTACAAGATATGCAAACATACTTCTAGCATCATAATAAAGTCCTACAAATCAAATAATGACATACATCATCTCAATGTTACCCTATTCTAGGATCATATAAAATTCTATATCTGCAAAGCATAGAAATGAAGCATCCATATATTAATGTTATCAAATTTATGAGATCATATAAAGTTCTATATCCATAATGTATAAAAATAAAGCATCCATAATAGTTCCAACATGAAAATCACTAAAAAGATAGGATGGGTTGGGGTAGGGCCTCACATGTTGTTTCCCAAAAAAATAGTGAAATATTCACCTTAATTATTCTACATTGAATTACACTTTGGCTTTGATGTATCTCTAAAACAAATCTCAAATAGCTTCAATAGACCAGTGCTTATATCTAGGGCATAGAGGCAAATCTGAGATCAAGAATGTAATGTTGACACATTGACAAGGGTCACACATTGACAAGGAAATTTTCAAGGCAAAATAAAATATCCTTAGTATTAAGATTCATCTATCATGTCACATTTTAAAGTACAAATGGAGATAATCTTAGTAACAATATAGTAGTTTATTCATGAAGTATTGAAAAACTACTAAGAGAAAGTGTAAATTCTAATTTATTTCACCATGAAACCACCCTATATAAATAGAAAAGACAAATCCCTATTTCTACTCTCCCTGGAGATAAGAAAATTTTAGAATTCTTCTTTAAAACCTTGGTATTATTTTTATAATCACAAAGAATGCAACAAGCTACCAGCTATTTACAATAATGTGTAACATATATTGCATGTATAAGATTTTATAAAACCGCTAGGCCAGTATACATGTAAGCTTTGGTAGTGAGACACAAAAAGCTTCCATGAATACAAACTAACTTATGAGCCATGGCACTATCTCACATTGGTGGTTACTGATGTAGAGGATATCAGGATACAAGATTCTCATTGCATTTTTTGGTAGGGGATAACTTTGAGAGGATTAATCAAGCAGGGATGATTGACTCAAAAACTGCTTCTCTAGTATCTCCACCCAGCTTTCTCTTTGCATTCTACCCATTATAAGGGGAAAATGGTGGTTGCCAAAGAGATAAAAATTATTTTCAACTATAGGCAAAGCCTTTAGTTGCACTCAAACCTTTTAAAATCCCTCCAGTTATCTTTGGCTATTTTAAATTCTCTCTAGCTACAAATTAAGTCATCAATCTTCTTTACTTCATGGCATCCCCAGAAAATTGACCATATCTCCTTGTGCCAAAATTCAGCTGCACCTTCTATGCACTTCATTTTAAAAACTCTACAAGTAAGGCAACAACACTTCTTAAAAATTATCTCTAGAAATATGTCTATCTTCTACATTCTGAAATGCAACATGTGAATAATGACCCTATATCTCAATTTGCAAAGTGGCCATGTCTGACTGTCAGGTCTATACTTTGTATTATTATAGATACTATATTAATCTATGTGAGATGCACTTTTCTATGATTCTGTGATTTCTTGATATAAAATATACCATGTAAGAAATCTTTCATTACAATAGTTCTGACACCTATCAATATAGATTAATATTGGCAACTTCTCATTGAATATTAAATCTATGCTATCCTCCATATTTTTCTTTCTCTTATAGGCATAGTATTATCTATGCAAAAGGGATAGTAGAGAATCTTTGATTAAGATTTCATAGGTGCAAAAAAATAGCAAGTTATAAAAGATCTCATATGGATATGCAAGACACTTATAGATAAGATGTGATTGTTGGACATTGTTGCTACTAGGATATGTTGTTGTCATTGATGTCAACATATTCTAGTGATCTTATTTCTCTGGTGGTTGCAAATTGGTTTATTGGGATCATGGTTCTGTGTATGAAGTATTTCACGTATCATTATATCTTTTTGTATTAGTTTCAGTGATCTGGAAGCTTAATTGATCATATCATGTGGTCTGGTTTGTGGTTTGGTTTGTCTGATCAATGCTTTGCAGAGTTTAGTATTTCCTCCAATATATACTAGTGTAATTAGAACTTGAGCTAATATTTTGGGATATTTTTTGGGATGCTCTTGTCTATATTTATTTCAGATGGTTTGTTATTTGGTGCTCCACAAGTTTTTTTTCTAGTCCAAGTTACTATTGTTTGAGTGTTCTTGAGTTTTAGGTGTTGATCAATGAAGATTTGATAAGTCATGTTGGTGCAGCTATTGTAGATGGTTCTAATGTTCTTGTTGGTATTTTTTGACCATGTTCTATTTGTTTTGGTGTTTTGCATTGATTCTTGTCCGTGTTCTTGGTGATTTTCATGATCTAGTGATATTCTTCATGTTATGTAGTATTCTTGGTAGTGTAATGTGTTACAGTTGATCTTGGGGAGATTTCTAGTGCTGATGTGTGTTTGGAGATTTGGTTTAGGTCCATGTTATATCATGTATATAATGATATTGGTCTGGTGGTCAATCTTTGTATCGTGTGATATAATTTTGTAATTGTGATTTGAGGATTTAGCCAACCTTGTTGCCAAGGTTGATGATCAGTACACATAGATGATTTAGTCATGTAATGTGAGTGTCAATGTAGTGTTTATATTATTCAAGAATGGTGTATGAGCGAACAAGGGAATTCATCTTTTGGCATGGTGAATCGAGCACAGATTGGTGTAGAGAAGAAAAATGTGCTTAACTAGAACTATCATTAGGCATTAGTAGATACTATTAATGTAGTTCATTCCTTCCAAACTATAGTTCAAATCTTGTTGTATGTTAGTGAGACTTCCCTGAAGGTTGTAGCCTTCTGGGTTATTATATTTTGACTAGTGAGCTCTAGGCATTATGTCTGAATGCATGTGCATTCCCCATTGTAGTTATTTTCATATACTACTAGAGAGTATCATCTTATTGTGGGTAGGTTCAACTATGCTTTTTCCCTTAACTGGGTTTTCCACATGAAAATCTTTGTGTTATGTGTTATGCTATCAATTTTATTATCTTTGTTGTAAATGCAGTTAATTGGATTTGTATTTGTGGTTAAGTTTGCGATTCTAGTGAAAAAAAATTTACCCCTCTTTGAGTTTTCCTTCATTGTTATTGTCAACAGTTGGTATTAGACCTAGATCCTTTGTAAGAAGCTTTACTACTTGATAAGATCCAAAATGGCAACTGAAGGTTTATCTTTAATAAGGAGAGTTAGAGATTCTATTGAAGTAACTATGCTATATGGAAGAATTGGATGGAGGTGCGCTTGAGATTTCTTGGAGAGAATTACTAGAAGATTGCAAAGGGTACCTATTCTGATTCTTAGAATCGACCGATTACTACTACTAACATCAAGGATGATGAAAATAACATTAGACATAAGGAAGCGTTGTTGAGTGCCTTAACTAATTCACAGATGACTAATGTGATGGGACTTTAGAATACACATGAGATCTAGGAGAAGCTTGAAACCTTGTATGAAGGAGATAAACAAGTGAAAGTTGCTAAGTTGCAGATTTTAAAAGGGAAGAATGAGATCCTGAAGATGGGAGAAGATGAGAACATAAAATCCTTTATGGGTAAGGTGAATGAACTGGTCCTAGGTATCAGATGTGTTGATGGAACCCTTGAAGAAGATGAAACTATTTCTAAGGCGTTGAGATCATTGCCTCCTTCTTCAAAACATAAGGTAGCTTCTATTCATGAGACACAAAGTGTGACTACTGTGACAAGAGATATGTTTTTAGGAAATATTGTTGCATTTTAACTAAGGATTTTGGTGAATCATGTGGGAAGTGTAAGATAGCATTTAGTGAATCTTTATCTAAAAAGTAGAACTATGACCCAGAAGAATGCAGAATATCCAGTTATGAAAGAGAGATGAGAAAATTGGACGAGCTTGAAGAATTTATTTCCCTAAGATTTCCTAAAGGAGCTCGTAAGTATGATGGAAAATTGCCTCTAAATTTTTTCTCTTGCAATAAGGTAGGACATTTTTCTTCTAGGTGCCTGAAGATTATGTCTAAGTATGATAGGCATGATAAATATGATAAGCATAATAAGTATGATAGATATGAGAATCATGAGAAGTATGATAATTGATGCAGAGGATGGAGGATCTGGTTGCAATCTTGCAAACTAAAGTATAATATGGACCCAAACCCCAACACTACTATGGTGTTTCAAATGCTCAAAATGCCTCAATAGGCTCAAAACTTGTCTTCACCTTAATCGGGTGTTTCCTGCACCTCCACATACATAAAATAACCTCAACAAACATGTCTCCAAGGTTTTAAAACCCTCAACTCATCAACTGATACAAAAACCCAATTTTAGCCCTTCACTAGGCCTAGTTTCCTAGTAGCCTGCTGGATTATTTTTGGCTCTTTTCACACACATTTCCCAGAACACCAACCAATGTTATGACTGATTTAAATACCCAATATCAGCCTATATCAACACCCAAAATATTTCCTATGGTTGTTTTGGAACAAATCATTCAAAAAACTATTGTCCCTAGTCACCGTGAGGGCTAATTAGGTCACTTTTGTGAAGGAAGTACCCTCCAAACTCATCCTCAGGTATAAACCTTCTATATAATGTCTAATTATGATGCCAAACCATTTATTTTAAAGGTATTAAGGTTCAGTTACATTCCTAAATACCCAATCACCGAAACCCTCATTAAATCACCCACAAACCCAAGGCCTGCTCAAAATCACTTCAAAACTCACTTCTAGAATCAAAAAAAGGATGATTCACCCAAAATTTAACATTGATTCCATCATAAAAGTATGACCTCCTTAAGGCTACTCCTCTGCTGCTACACCTATGGCGTCAAAACCATGTGTTTTCAGTCATCTATCTCGGTGTACACCTGCAAACTCCAACTTCCTGTCATCAAACTATTGGGAAAATCTATTATAAATGTTAGAAATGAATACACCCCATGAGAATCAGATAAGGAATTCAAAGGATGGATCCAAATATCCTTAGAAACTGTCAAAACAAAAGAAACTTCACAGTTTGTTCTGGGACAATCAGCAGCAAAATGGAAATAATATTATTTCAGAATTTCACACTGTCTCCAAATTTGCAAGGATCAATCAAATAAAACCCTCAGAGCATGGTAGACATGATTCCAAAGCAAATTAAAAACAAACAATACTCAGAAAATGCAAGAAATAAATGTCTTTTATTGCTATTCCAAAATTACAAACTGTCTAACAGACTTCTCCAGACTTCCTTACAGACTTCTTTAGACTTCTTCTAGACTTCTTCACATACACTAATGCTTGCAAAAACTTTATAGCCATCTAAAAAACCACCATAACCAATCCAAATCAGTTAGAAGGCACTAACAACACCTAAAAGTGTGATTTTCACATTCCCACCATTTTACATACTAACCGTTGTAATTCAAATATTTGAATTTACAACTTATTGATTTTGTAACCTATGATACTTTTAATTTATCTAAATTATAATTTGACACTCCTAGAGATAATTAAATGAATCTATAACATCATCAAACTAAACTTGTTCTCATGGACACTATTGGCCCTTATTACAATAATTTTATGCATAGGAGCATCATACAAACACATCATTTTTAACATAAGAAACCATAATGGGCTTCAACACCTCCAAGTTGATCTTTCTTGATGTCATGATCCTTCCTTCACTCCTTGGTAACATGAAACAAGTTCTTTCCTTCTGGGATGCTCTTGCATCATACTCCCCACCAATAAGAAAATTCTTATCCCAAGAATGGTGTTGTTGCTTCCAAACATTAAATTGCTTTTGCCTCCTCACAAATCTTGATTGAGGGATGAAATAATCCCCAAAAGTCACCTTCTTTCTACATCTTACACCTGTAGTCACGTCACACATTAGATTAGAAATAAAACATGTATTGTGCTACTCTTGTTTAGGACATTACTACTCATAACCAATCTGTACATCTGCTCCTCTGATCCACTTGTTGTACCTGCAACTTCTCTTTCACACTCACATATCCCTACTCAACAATAGGACATTTTACTAAACCAACTTGCACAAGAGACAAATCCCATAAATCATCATGAAGAGGACTATTCTTCCTCATAGTCTACTACAAATTAACATCTTCCTTCCAGCCAATATCTTCTTGTTTTTTAACCTACTTTATCATTGGTAAATGCTCCCCAAAACATATTATAGGATGCTATTTCAAAACCTCCAAAAGTAAAGGATTCAACTTATATTTTTGACCATCTTTATGAACTATATATGTGTTATCAAATCCATCATGTAGTGTTCTTCTACTATGTTGCCAAGGTCTTCCTAATATCAAATGTGCACAAGTCATAGGAACCACATCACATAATACCTTATCTTGATATGGACCAATAGAAAAATTCACATAAGCCTTCAAACTAACCTCTACATGCTGTTGTTGGGTAACCCAAGTGGCCTTGTAGGGATTAGGATGGTCAAATGGTACAATTACTAACTTGGTTATCATATCAAGAGACACAATATTACTATGTGATCCTAAATCAATGATTACCTTACATATCTTTCCTTTACATAAACAAGTAGTTTTGAAGATTGTTACCTTTGGTTCTTGCTGAAGTTTCTCACCTTGCCTTACCATCAAGAAGTCACCTTCAAGGATAGGGTCTGCTCTCTTTGATTCTTATTTCTTCTCATCTTCTTGTACCATATTCACTCTTCTATCTCTACCTTGATCTAATTCAATCCACTTAGGACATCTGAATGATTGGTGCCCAATCTCATTGCAATGAAAACACTTACCTGTAAAGATTCCACTTCCTCTTCCAAATCTGCCACCTCTATGGTTGTATCCTCCTCTTGGTTCTAAAAAACTTTCTTTTCCTTTCTCATTGTTGCCTTTCCCTTCATCTCTATTACCTCTTCCTCTATTAGAAATGCCTCCTCTTCCACCATTACCTGATCTTTCTTGTTTTCTTTTCACCTTCTCTTATGCTCTAATTGCTAATTGATAACATTCACCTATTATTTTTGGTAATTGTAGACCAATCTCATCTTGCAAGTTATATCTTAAGCCATTTATATACCTAGCTGCTTTCTCATCTTCTTCCTCATATCCTCCTCTGATACTAAGCTTGTGAAATTTCTCAGTGTAAGCCATTACATCCATCTCTTTTTGTTTCAAATTTTGTCTCATCGTCTTCACATGAATGGTATAATTAGATGGTAGGAACTTCTCTTTCATCAAAATTTTCATTCTTGACCATGTAGACACTTTTGTTAATACTCTTGCCATCCTATCATTCTCAAAACTAGTCCACCATGTCAATGCTATACCTCTCAACTTAGTCTTTGCAAATTTCACTTTCTTCTCCTCTTCCATTTCTTCAAACTCAAAATAGTTATGTAAGGCATCCAACCATCCTAGCACCTCTTCACTATCCATCTTTCCCTAATAGATAGGAAAATCAATATTACTCTTACCTCCATTACCTTGTGCTACCTTCAACAATCTAACAAATCTCTTTTCTTTAGAGTCCTCTATGTCATTTGTTTGCTGCTCTTGATCTGCTATCTCATTCACTTCTTCTTCATCATTGCCTTCTAGGTTGTCTTGCTCTTCTCTTCTTCTATTCATCTCAAGGTTATCTATCCTTGATTTCATATATTCTCTCTCCCTTCTCCATTGTCTTTCTTCTCTTTCCTTAGCTTGCTCTCTTGCTACATCTTGTTCCCTTCTTTCCCTTCTTTCCCTTTCTAGGATTTCCTTCAATTTTTCTAGTTCTCTTGCCAACAGATTCTTAGGTGCCATAACTAACTTAAAAAACCTACACCAAATATTTTACTAATTCTCTAATACCACTTGATGTAGAGGATAGAGGATCTGGTTGCAATCTTGCAAACTAAAGTATAATATGGACCCAAACCCCAACACTCCTATGGTGTTTCAAATGCTCAAAGTGCCTCAATAGGCTCAAAACTTGTCTTCACCTTAATAAATTGTTTCCTCAACCTCCACATACATCAAATAACCTCAAAAAACATGTGTCCAAGGTTTTCAAACCCTCAACTCATCAACTGATACAAATACCTAGTTTTAGCCCTTCACTAGGCCTAGTTTCCTAGTAGACTGCTGGACTATTTTTGGCACTTTTCACACACATTTCCCAAAACAATAACCAATGTCATGACAGATTTAGATACCCAATATCAACCTCTATCAAAACCTAAAATATTGCCTATGGTTGTTTTGGAACAAATCATTTAAAAAACTACTATCCCTAGTCACCGTGAGGGCTAATTAGGTCACTTTTGTGAAGAAAGTACCCTCCAAACTCATCCTCAGGTCTAACCCTTCTATAAAATCTCTAATTATGATTCCAAACCAATGATTTTCAAGGTATTAAGGTTCAGTTACATTCCTAAATACCCAAACACCAAAACGCTCATTAAATCACCCACAAACCAAGGGCTTGCTCAAAATCATTTCAAAACTCACTTCCAAAATCAAAAAAAGGTTGATTCACCCAAAATTTAACATGTCTTTACTAATTCCATCATAAAAGTATGACCTCCTTAAGGACAATCCTCTGCTGCTACACCTATGGCATCAAAACCATGTGTTTTCAGTCATCTATCTCTGTGTACACCTGCGAACTCCAACTTCCTGTCATCAAACTGTTAGGAACATCTATTTTATATGTTATAAATGAATCCACCCCATGAGAATAAGATAAGGAATTCAAAGGATGGATCCAAACATCCTTAAAAACTCTCAAAACAAAAGAAATAATATTATTTCAGAACTTCACAATGTGTCCGAATTTGCAAGGATCAATCAAATAAAACCCTCAGAGCATTGGAGACATGATTCCAAAGAAAATTAAAAACAAATAGAACTCAGAAAATGTAGGAATTAAATGTCTTCTATTGCTGTTCTAGAATTACAAACTGTCTAACAGACTTCTCCAGACTTCTTCAGACTTCTTCCAGACTTCTTCACGTACACTAATGCTTGCACAAACTTTATAGGCATCTAAACAACAACCATAACCAATCCAAATCAGTTAGAAGGCACTAACAACACCTAAAAGCATGATTTTCACATTCGCACCATTTTACATACTAACCATTGTAATTCAAATATTTGAATTTACAACTTATTGATTTTGGAACCTATGACACTTTTAATTTATCTAAATCATAATTTGACACTCCTAGAGATAATTAAATGAATCTAGAACCTCATCAAACCAAACTTGTTCTCATGGACACTATTGGCCCTTATTACAATAATTTTATGCATAGGAGCATCATACAAACACATCATTTTTAACATAAGAAACCATAATGGGCTTCAACACCTCCAAGTTGATCTTTCTTGATGTCATGATCCTTCCTTCACTCCTTGGTAACATGAAACAAGTTCTTGCCTTCTGGGATGCTCCTGCATCGATAAGTCTTACGAGCCTAACAAAAAGTATAAGCATCAAAATAATTGTTATTATTCTATTAATGAAGGTGTTAAAGATGGAGAAATAGAAGGAGATGAAATTGTGTTTATTGCTATTAAGGAAGATGGATCGGTACCTATTGTTTCCACAAGGTGCACTATTGAGGAGAAAGCTTTGGCTACTAAAGTTGAAGAGAAATATGAATGGGTGATTTACAACAATTGTTCACATCATTTGATTGATGATAAAATAAAATTTGTGAGTATGGAGAGATATTATAGTGGAATAGTAAGATTTGGAGATGACAAAGCCTATGTGATCCATAGTAGAGGTTCTATTTCCTTTGATGGTAACCATAACACTAATGATGTCTTGTATGTTGAAGGTTTGAAGCATAATCTTTTAAGTGTTGGACATATGGTTGACAAAGGTTATAATTTGTAATTTAAGAATAGAAAATACAAGATCCTAAATACCTTCAGTATAGAGATTGAATTAGGAACTAATACTAAAGGTAATATCTCTCATTTGAATGTTGGTGAGAAAAGTTGCTTGATTGCTTAGATTGATGAAAGTTGGTTATGACATAGGAGAATGTGTCATATTAATTTTGATTCAATGATTAGGATTAGTTCTACTCAAACTATTAGAGATATGCCTAAAATTATTAAGCCTACTAATCTGATATGTAAGGAATGTCAAATGGGAAAGAAAACAATAATTTCTTTCAAGAGTAAGCAATATACATCTAATGGATTGGTAGATGTTGTGCATACTGACCTATGTGGACCTACAAGTATAAGAAGTATGCAGGGTGACAAATATTTCATGTTACTGATTGATGATTATTCTAGGATGACATGGGTTGCCTTTTTGAGGGAGAAATTAGAAGAATTCAAAAAATTTAATATATTCAAAGCAAAAGTTGAGACTATGACAGGATTGAAGCTAAAGTGTTTGAGATCTAATAGAGGAGGAGAATTTTGTTCTGGTGAGTTTGACTCATTCTATGAGAAGAATGGACTTATAAGATAATTATCTACTCTTAGAACCCCACAGTAGAATGGAGTTGTTGAAAGGAAGAACATGACTATCTTGGATGCTACCAAGACTATGTTGTTTACACATTCAACCTAGTACATATAAAAGGTGATTCTTATAAGACTCCTTATGAGCTATGGTTTGGTCATGTTCCTACTATGAGATATTTTAGAATTTTTGGAAGAAAGTGTTATATCAAGAGAGATGAGGATAAAGAAGATTTTGATGCAAGAAGTGATGAAGGAATTTTCTTCGGATATTCAACAAAGAGAAAAGCCTAGTGGTGCTACAATAAGAGGCTAAGAAAGATAGTGGAAAGTGCAAATGTGAAAGTTGATGAGAAATATGGAAAAGAAATTAGAGCATGCATATATGATGATAATCAAAATGTTGTTTTAACACAAATTCAGAGTGAAGAATTGAAGCAAAATGATTTGGTAAAGATAGTTAATCTAGATATTGGTGCTGACGATGAAGAGGTGTAGGAACTTGAAAATCAGAAAAATCAAAAGAATCCAAGGTATATAAGAGTGAATCATTTTGAAAATAAAATCATTGGTGATAAAAATAAAGGCGTGATGACTAGGAGAAGGATAGCTATTGAAAAGGTATGTTTGATTTCTAAAATTGAACCTAAAAGTGTTGTTGAAGCTAGTGAAAATGAAAATTGGTTGATAGCTATGGAAGTAATTGAATCAGATTGAAAATAATAACACATAGGAAGTTGTGCCTAGACCAAAAGACAAGAATGTGATTGGTACTAAATGGGTATTTAGGAAAAAATTGAATGAAGTCTTTGAAGTTGTCAGAAATAAAGCAAGATTGCTATGTAAAGGGTATTTGCAAAAGGAAGGGATTTGTTGGGACCTATAAAATTTTAATGATTTGAGAGGCCCATTTCAAAAAAGACATATTCATTCTCCTTTCCCATGGTATGGCATGGCTATTAAAACCTTTAGGAAAATGTATTTGGCAAGTGTATCACCAAATCCCCTGTGTGGCAGATGGAAGGTAAAAGAAACTTCAAAATAAATGCAATCGCTTTGTGTAAGACATTGTTACCTGGGTGCCAATTTGGGTTTACAAAAGAAACAAGGTTGCAAGACATGAACATTTAACCCACATTGGTTGTGTGAAGGGAGTACTTTTTATTTAAATACAAAGCCACACACTTGTTAAGTGTCAAAGCTTAAGGGCTTTTGGCAAGAGGTGGCTCGTGGCCCAGTGGACCCCACGTGTGCGCACAACTCAAGGTGTCCAAATTTTAAGACAAGCTAGAAAGAAGGAATAAGGGTCACACAAATCAAGAGATCCAATGATAGATCCAAGAAAGATCAATGGTGGAGTACAATTTAGGAACTATCAGTGGTTGTCATTGTATCGCGACATAAAGTGCCCAAAATGTTATTCCATCATGACTTGGTGACCAAGAAAAGTGCAGGTGGCAGGTCCAAGTGGCATGTCAAGGTGGTAGGTCTAAGTGGCAAGATAGGTGAATCCATAAGCAGGCCAGAAGAGACACATGACATGGATGGACGAAGAGGTAAAGGCCAAGAACATTGAGCAGATCTGACAGTTGGGTGAAGAGATCTAACGGTGGTAACTACACTATGATGGGAAAATTATCACTAATTATCCACCATGACAAGGCGACCAAAAGATGGGTCTGACCTAGGGTGATGTGGTAGTGATGGTGGGGCCCAGTTAGATCCAAAGGCGAACCAAGGCGACTAAGTGAAGTCAAATCTCAAGGCAAGGTGGCAGACAAGTGGCACCTAAGTGAGATTTCTAGGACTATCAATGATTATCACTATACTCTGGTTGTGAGTCCCCGTAAGAATATTCCTTGTGACCTAGTGACAAAGAGGAGCTTCATTCCACAGGTGAGTCGAGGTCATGATAAGGTGGCAAGATAGGGACCCCAGAGCCAATCCAAAGGTAACACATGGTAGAGCGTAGAAAGAGGCCGTAGAGGCAAAAGTCAAAGTTAAATATATAGTTTCGGACTATAGTACTGAAGTGCCAAGATTTAAATGACTATTGTGCCTAACTGATCTGCAAGAGAAATTAATGACTGACTTGTAGAGAGATTGATGGTTGAGGGGTTATTTTTTGCCCAAATATACAAGCGTTATATATCATTGGAAAGCTCTTAATCCGAGAAGTTTGTTTCTCCAGTCAGTTGGGGCACACGTCAAGTATCTCAAGAGAAGTTTCCTTGGGATTTCAGAGGGATATGTTAGTTTGTCAGAGAAGATTTTCTATAGGCCAAGTGTGTGAGAAGTTGATGGCAGAGGCAGTAGGACTTGTCATTAATGAAATATGAATTCTCCTCTTTTCCTTCTTATTTTGAGGTCTTCTCATTTTGTAGGGGTTCCAAATTTTTTGTGAGCAAGGCTCCTTAATCTTGGTTTCCAATTCTGAGTTTTTCCAAGTTTGTAAAAAAAGTGTCTTTTTTCAAGTAATGGAGTATATCTTCTTGTTGTAAGTGTTTTTGTTGTAGGTTCTTATGTATGTAAGGCATGCATAAATTCACACAAAATTGTCTCTAGATATATATTTCTTTGTTACAAATTAAATCCTCAAGGAGGATGGAATTTGTCATCTCAAGGAGATTGTTGTGATTGTTTGTGGGTATTCTTCAAGGAAGAATTTAAATTCTATAATCAATCATTAATAATGAAATATATTTTCAAGATTTGATGATTTTGTGAATGAGCTGAGTAATGCATTTATGCAAGGCATTAATGCAAGAATATTTAATGATGAAAATGGATTTGGAGTAGAGGTTATTCGTTTGCAGTTTGATGTATGACTCTATGCCCTTGGATAAGGCACTCCTCTTATAGATTCTGGGGATTCTTAGAGATTTTTAAAATCAAATATCCATTTACTTTTATGTTTATAGTTTTAGTTTATTCCACCTATCTCATGCTTCAACTTAGTTGAGATCTCAATGTAGATCTAGCCCTTTTTCAGTAACCTCCTAGTTGTTTAAGCCTGATGAGATCTATCTTCTTTTATTGATGCTATCATATGTGTGTAATGGGTCTATGTCAATGCATCAAAGGTACACCCAACTAGGTTTTGCAAAGCCTGAATAGTAGAAGGATTCAAATCCTTGTTATGTTTTCCAAGTTTTAAAGTTCTTCATTGTATGAAGTTGGCTATTTCATAGATAGATTGTAGGTGAACTTGGTTTGCTAATTTTTGAAACAACAAAAATGGCGACTCTGCTGGGGACTAAAAGAACTATTGAGAATCTCTAGTTAAAAAAAAAATGTTTAATATATAGTTGAGATTATCCCATCTGAGTCACCAACAAAAATGGTGACTCTACTAGGGAACCCATGAGTCTGGCCAAAATTCATTTGGGGAAGAGTATTAGAAGTTTACAAATCTGAAAGTTATTTTCAAATTTCAAAGTGTATACCATGGAAGGTTTTGTTGCTGAGAAATTTTAAAAAAAAATATTGTGTGACTCTGTTGTGTGAGACCCAGAAATCTAAAAGTGTTTCGGAGTGAAAATCAGTGGTTAAATTGTATTCCTATTCAGGGAGGTGGCGACTCTGTAAGAATGAACCTGAGATTTGGAGGAGTTCTTCAAATTTTCAGTCAGAAGTGAAGTGAACAGCAACAACAATTTTACTCCAAGTATTCCTTAAAGTATTCATGAAATAATTATTTGTTCCTTATAAGGTGAAGTAGTCACCATAGAAAGGAAAAGAAATATGCACTTCACATACTTCCTGTTTTGAAAAGTTTCAGTCAGAAATATTGTGAGAAGTATGTCAAGTTTTGAAGTTAATGACTGCATGTGTTTTGCAAAGTGTTTGTAAAATAGTAAGATGCATTGTCCAAGTAATGGTTCAATAGATTTCTCAAACTCAATGGATCTAGATGTGGTTCCTAGATCTGAAAACCCTTTGTCAAATTTGAAAGAAAGTGATAGGGAGATTGAAATATATCTTCAAAGAATCCAAGATAAGTTCATCTTGTTTTTAAGAAGGAAATTAGGGAAGAGAAAGGAAGAATCATCATATTATTTCTATGAAAGATTTATTGCTACATTAAATGAGCTCCCAGATGATGTTAGACCCCATGAGTCTATTTGGATTCAATTATTCTTAGAGCTTGATGAGCTAGACTCAGTCAATTGGTCTTCAACCTTGAGGGAAGAAAGTGTTGCACACATTAAAGAGTGGATAGATGAGATTGAAATGAATAAATCTAAAAATGCACATATTGGATACAGTGATGGAGATGAATCCATGAGTAGAGATGTCTCATATGATGTTGAAGATGACTCTTGCTCTCAGCATGACAGTGTAGATGTGTATTCAGAGCAAGAAGAAAATTTTGAGAACATAAGTTATTATTCAAATAATTGTGAGCCTGTTGAGGTTTCAGATTTGAATAATGTAGATCATCTTGTTGTTTAGTTCAATCCACAAAGTGTTTGCAACCAGGGTTATGAAACCATGTTGTAACATATAGTAGCACTTTATTATCAGTATGAAAAAGGTAATGATGCAAATGCAAGTTGTTGTAATGACAAAATAAATGTGCACCAAGACATGAGTATGAAAGATTTAATGCCTGCATTAGATTGGGAAAATGTTTATAGCACAGAAGGTAAAGCCAAGGAAAATTAAAATGAAGGAGAAGGCTCACTAAGTAGTGAAAAATCTCAAAACTCTTAGCTGGTGATCTTAAGAGGTACGCATCCAGAAGTGTCCCCAATATCTCATACCCAACCAGTATATGTTTTAATACTGATGATATTTTTGAGGGTGTGAGGTATGATACATATTATATTAATTCTTTCCCTACAGTTGAGTTGAATAGTACACAAGGTGAAAATGCATATAAGATTGATAGATGTAATGATGTGGATTCATATGCTGATATGAATTCAAAATTTAAATCTTATGTTGATCTTGGTGTTAAAGAGAAAGACAAATCTAAAGTTGTTTTCCCAGATTTGCAAGTGGTTAATGAACCATTACTTGATGATGTATTTCCATTTGTGCAAAGTGCTGATAGAAATTATGATTAGCAAGATCAAATATAGTCATTTTATGAGGAAATATTCCTCTCTAGTTTGCAAGACAATATTAAGGATGATTTTTTTCCTTTTGTGCAAACTAGTGGTCAGCATGTGCCTGATGTTCCCATCTTTCAAACTAAGTTGGATTAGTTTTTTCTTCAGCTAGGAAATAATTGTAAGCAATATGACAGTTATGTGTCATTTTATGATCAACATTTAGAGGCGGGTTTTGTTTTTCAAAAATTGAATGATTAGCAGTATGCTGACTATCTTTTATGTGACGAGCAGATGAGAAGTTGTAGCGTATGTGATCAAGAAAATGTAAATAAAACTTCCAGCTTACCCTTGATTTATGGAAATGAGAATCATGTGTTTGATAGAGGTAATCATTGATTCCATTTTTGATGGCCCAGGGCCATATGTAAGTAAAATTGTATCTTTTTACAGTTGCTTTGCTTTAGTTGTGTGGTTTTCAATAAAGTACCCTGTTGTTTGGGTAGAATAAGGAACCCCTATTTTTGAGAAGAGGAGAAATGATCTATTTTTGGGTGGTTTGCTCTACCAAATATTTTGAATTCTTGTGTTGATCTTGCAATCAACCATCCCCAATCAGAGCCACTGTTGGGACCTATAAAATTGTGATGATCTAAGGGCCCATTTCAAACAAGACATCTGCATTCTCCTTGCCCATGGTATGGCATGGCTATTAAAACCTTCAGGAAAATTCATTTGGAAAGTATATCACCAAATCCCTTACGTGGCAGATGGAAGGTAAAAGAAACTTCACAACAAATGCAATCGACCTATGTAAGGCATTTCTACTTGGGCACCAAATTGGGTTTACAAAAGAAACAAGGTCGCCAGGCATGAACATTTATCCCACATTGGTTGTGCGAAGGAAGTATTTTATATTTAAATACAAAGCCATATGATTCTTAAGTGTTAAAGCTTAAGGGATTTTGGCAAGAGGTGGCTCGTGGCCTAGTGGACCTCGTGTGTGTGTGCATCTCAAGGTTTCCAAATTTTGGGATAGTTTGGTGAGAAGGGCTAAGGGTTGCACAAATCAAGAGATCCAATGGCAAATCCAAGAAAGATCAATGGTGGAGTACAATTTTAGGACTATTAGTGGCTATCATTGTACCACAACATAAAGTGCCCAAAATGTTATTGCATCATGACTTGGCAACCAAGGCAGGTCCAAGTGGTAGGTCTAGGTGGCATGTCTAGGTGGTGGGTCCAAGTGGCAAGATAGGTGGATCTGCAAGCAAGCCAAAGGAGACACATGGCACAGATGGACAAAGAGGTAAAGGCCAAGAAAGTTGACTAGATTTGATGGCTAGGCAAAGAGATCTAATGATGATCACTACACCGCAATGGGAAACTACTTGCCAGTTATCCACCACGACATGATGAACAAAAGGTGGGTTTGACCTAGGGTGACATGGTGGTGAAGGTGGGGCCCAGTTGCATCCAAAGGAAAACTAGGGTGACTAAGTGAAGCCAAAGCCCAAGGCGAGGTGGTGGACAAGTGGCACCCAAGTGAGAATTTTGGTACTATCAATAGTTGTCATTGTACCACAAAGAGGAGCTTCATTCTGGTGGTGAGTCTAGGTCGAGCTAAGGGGGCAGGATAGGAACCCCAGAGCCAATCCAGAGGTGACACATGGTAGAACACAAAAAGAGGCCGCAAAGGCAAAAGTCAAAGTTAAATATATAGTTTCGGACTATAGTACAAAAGTGCCAAGATTTAAATGACTATTGTGCCTGACTGATGTACAAGAGAAATTAATGTCTGACCTACAAAGAGATTAATGGTTGAGGGGTTATTTTTTGCCTGAATATACAACTGTTATATATCATTGGAAATATCTCGATCTGAGGAGTTTGTTTCTGTAGTCAGTTGTAGCACACGTCAAGTATCTCAAGAGTAGTTTCCTCAGGATTTTAGATGGATTTGTCAGTTTGTCAGAGAAGATTTTCTACAAGCCAAGTGTGTGAGAAACTGATGGTAGAGGGAGTAGGACTTTTCATTAATTAAATCTGAATTCTCATCTATTCCTTCTTATTCAGAGGTCTTCTCATTTTGTAGGGGTTCAAAAATTTTGTGAGAAAGGCTCCTTAATCTTGGTTTCCAATTTTGAGTTTTTCCAAGTTTGTAATATAATAGCTTATTTCAAGTAATGGAGTATATCTTCTTGCTATAGGTATTTTTGTTGCAGGTTCTTATATATGTAAGGCATGCATAAATTCACACAAAATTGTCTCTAGATATATATTTCTTTGTTACAAATTAAATCCTCCAGGAGGATGGAATTTGTCATCTCAAGAAGATTGTTGTGATTGTTTGTGGGTATTCTTCAAGGAAGAATTTGAATTCTGTAATCAATCAGAAATAATGGAACATATTTTTAAGATTTGATGATTTTGTGAATGAGCTGAGTAATGCATTTATGCAAGGCATTAATGCAGGAATATTTAATGGTGAAGATGGATTTGCAATAGAGGTTTTTTCATTTGCAGTTTGATGTATGACTCCATGCCCTTGGATAAGGGACTGGTCTTGTAGATTCTGGGGATTTTTTAGAGATTTTTAAAATCAAATATCCATTTACTTTTATGTTTGTAGTTTTAGTTTGTTCCACCTATCTCATCCTTCAACTTAGATGAGATGTCAATGTAGATCTAGCTCATCTGGAGTAGCCTCCTAGTTGTTTAAGCCTTATTAGATCTATCTTCTTTCATTGATTCTATCATATGTGTGTAATGGATCTAATTCAATGCATCAAAGGTAGACCCACCTAGGTTTTGTAGAGCCTGAAGAGTAGAAGGATTCAAATCCTTGGTATGTTATTCAAGTCTTGAAGTTCTTCATTGTATGAAGTTGGCTATTTCATAGATAGACTTCAGGTGAACTTGGTTTTCTCATTTTTTAGAACAACAAGATTGATTATGAGGAGACTTTTTCTCTAGTAGCTAGACTTGAAGTTGTTAGACCATTGCTTGCATATGCTTCTTATAAAGATTTCAAGGTATATCAGATGTATGTCAAGTCAACCTTTGTGAATGGTGATCTTGAGGAAGAAGTCTACAGTGAGCAACCTGATGGATTTTCATTATCACATGATGGAGATATGGTATGCAAACTTAAGAAAGCTCTTTATGGATTGAAACAAGCTCTCAGAGCCTGGTATGCTAGATTGGACAAGTATTTACTGAAATTAGGATTTAATAATGTTATTGTTGATAGTAATCTATATTTCAAGATTGAGAATGATAACATTTTGATTGTTGAAGGTTTTGTTGATGACTTGAGTATGAAGTTTGTCGGTGATATGTAGACAAAATTTGAGATATTTATGATAGGAGAAATGAAAATTTTCTAATGATTGCAAGATTTCACAAACTCGAGAAGGTGATTTTTATCTCAAGCTAAATATGTGAAGGAATTACTGAAGAAGTTTGTGTTAGAAGATTTTAAACCAATAAGAACTCATATAGTGATTGGCTGTAAAATGTCTAAAAATGATGAATCTATGAAAGCTAATTAGACTTTCTATAGATCTATGGTTGGTGGACTACTATACCTAACTCCCACTAGACTTGATATTACGCATGTGGTGTGCATGGTTGTTAGATATCAAGATGATATTAAAGAGAGTCATGACATTGTTGTAAACAGGATATTCAAATACTTGAAAGGAATGGATTTTAGTTTATGGTGTCTGAGGAATGGTGATTTCATGTTATGTGTTTACATTGATGCTTATTGAACTAGTGATGTTGATGACTGAAAGATTACCTCTGATGGTGCATTCTTTTTGGGTAAGAAATTGGTTTCATGGGATAGTAAGAAACAAGATTCGGTCTCTCTATCTATTGCTGAAGCTAAATACATTGTTGTTGCCAATAATTGCACTCAAGTAGTTTGGATGAAACAAATGTTGAAGGATATCAAAGTTATCTATGATGACCCTATTTCCATATATTGTGATAACTCCAATGCTATTAATATTTCAAACAACCCGGTATAAGATTCAAAGACTAAGCATGTATCAATAAAGTATCATTTCTTGAGAGAAAAAGTCAGTGAAGAGGAAGTGAAGCTAGAGTATGTGTCTTCAAAGGAACAAATTGTTGATATTTTCACTAAACCTTTTCCTATAGATACATTTATCTATTTGAGAGACACGTTAGGGGTATCCACCCCTCCTAATGGGAACTGGATGCATTGATTTGCACCAGTGCAATGGACTTCATAGTCTTACCTTCTTGTCTAGACTGATGAGTTTATGCTACTCCTCTGGTAGAGTAGTCTATTTGTGGTTTAGTTGAGATGGTTATATTCATGATTTGTTTATTCTAAGAGGGAGAGTAAGTTTGGTTTTCTATTTTGACAACCTTTTTCATTGATGTCAAAGGGGGAGACAAAGCATGTGAAAAACTGTTTTATCTACTTGATCTTAGGGGGAGTTTGTTGGACATACGTTGCAATCAGTGCCAAAGGGGGAGATTGTTGGACATTGTTGCTGCTAGGATATTTTTTTGTCATTGATGTCAACATATTCATGTGATCTTATTGCTCTGCTCATTCCAGATTAGTTTATTGGGATCATGGTTCTATGTATGAATTATTTCCTATATCATTATATCTTTCTATATTGGTTTCAGTGATATGGAAGCCTCATTGATCATATCATGTGATCTAGTTTGTAGTTTGGTTTGTTTGATCAATGCTTTGCAGAGTTCAATATTTCCTCCAGTGTAATCTGGTGTGTTCATATCTTGAACTAAGATTTTGGGAGATTATTTGGGATTGTCTATTATATCTTTATTTCAGATGGTTCATGATTTGGTGCTCTACAACTTATCTTTCTAGTCCAAGTTGCTAATGTTTGAGTGTTCTTGAGTTTCAAGTGTTGATCGATGAAGATTTGATAAGTGGTATTGGTGTAGCTATTTCAGATGGTTCTAATGTTCTTGTTGGTATTTCCTAATAATTTTCTATTTATTTTTGGGTCCTTATTGATTCTTGTGTGTTTTCTTGGATATTTTCATTGTCTAGTGATATTCTTCATGTTATGTGGTATTCTTGGTGGTGTAACATGTTGCAGTTGATCTTGGCAAGATTTTAGGTGGTGACGCATGTTTGGAGATTTCATTTAGGTCCATGTTATGTCATGTATATCATTACGTTGGTGCAGTGGTTGATCTTTGTATCGTGTGATGTAATTTTATAATGATGAGTTGAGGGTTTAGTCGACCTTGTTGCCAAGGTTGATGATTGGTATATATAAATGATTTAGTCATGTAATTTGAGTGTTGAGGTAGTGTCTAGATTATCAGAGGGTGGTGTATGAGTGAACAAGGTAATTCATCCATTGGCATGGTGTATTGAGAAGAGATTAGTGTAGAGAAGACAAATGTGCTTAACCAGAACTATCATCAGGCATTAGCAGATGCTAATAATGTAGTTCATTCCTTTCGGATTGTAGTTTGAATCTTGTTGTAAGTCAATGACACTTCCCTAAGGGTTGTATCCTTCTGGGTTATTATTGTTAGGAAACTCATAGATACTGAGAGGAGGGGGTGAATCAGTATCTAACTGGTAGTTAGAATTTCTCAACTTAAAACATGCAAAACATATTGTAACAGTGTACCGGTATGCAAGAAATAATGCAATAAATAGAAATGAAATAAACCACATGAAAATCACACTATAACACAAAGATTTAATGAGGAAACTTGGTGTGGGAAAAACATTGGTAGGATTTGTGACCCACAATATTCACTTACTGGCCAATAAGAGAATATTACTTACAATAGGGGCCTGCACATGCAGGAAGGCCAACTGCCTAGAGCTCACTGCTCAAAATGGGAAGTCTTACTAACTTACAATGTGGATTATACAAGTCCAATAACTTGTATTATTTTACAATAGCATCTTCAATGCCAGATTCAGTACTGGTTCCTGCTCTGTTCTTTACATATACCCCTTAACCTATATTTTGCATAATAGGTCTGCTTAATCTTTTCTCTTTACTTTTTCACTTTTCATCACTTCCTTACAAAATGTCTACAATGATCTCTTTTATATATAAGAGTCATTTTACAATGATATCAAGTCGGCTTACAAAGTTTTTCAAATAATAAACAAAATATGATATATCAAAAATCCTGTTGGCCTCTGTGCCAGTATGCTTCCTTTCTCAATGCCGATGTTGGTGTTCAGAGTGTCAGTGTAGAGTGTGTTCTGCTAATGCTGGTGTAATGCCTTACTGGTGCCATAGGATTGTAAGGTTGCCATTAATGACAAAACCTTCAACCACATACAATGTCTCATTGGAGTGTGCATATGCCAACAATCTCCTCATTTGGCATTGATGGCAACACTCATGAGAAATTTCAAAAGTGTATCCAAAAATGTGAAGTCCAAAAATGTTACCAAAAATGTGTGCTCCCCCTGAGCATATGATTCCTGTGATTTTTGAATTTTCTCATACCACTACTCCTCCTTTGGCATCAATGACAAAGGTTGTCAAGATGTCAGTAGAGTTTGTAGTTTCAACCTTGTAACTAGGTAGTTACAATTTGAAATAGATCTACCGAAATCAATTTTATACTCTCCATAAACTTTTTACTATCTCTTATTGTTGTCTATGTCCTTTTAGCTATACCGATGAGATGCTGCAAATGCTCTGCTGGTGTTTTCTGTCCCTGTATTAGTGCCTTAGATATTTCCTTCCACAATGATGCTAGATAGTCTAGTCTTGGACTCAGTTTTAATCTCAGATGCTTTGCCTTATATCCTAATATCATGTTGATAAATCTTACATTAGTATCTTTTACATCATTGACTCTTAAGGACCTTTTATCAGATGTGGCACCAATTAGGTTCATAACTAGGTCATTGGAAACCTTCTTGGTTTTGATTGGCCTTTTACGAGGTGGTTGGTAACCCTATGACAACTTTCACACCTTCCTTGGTGATTTTGTGAATTGCATCTAACCAGAAAAATTCACCATGTACCTTGCTTAGGACTATCCTAGGTTTTCAATGATCTTATGTTCATCTTTTACATTACCGGATTCATCACATATGATAGATTTAAACATGGTTTTAATCTCTTCATCTCCTAGTTCCTCAATGTTGCAATGAATGTAAATTTTGGGGTCTTTAGCATAAACAATTCCTTTAGGAATCTGAGAAAAAGCACCTAAAGTATCATCTTTCTTTTCTACCTCGGGAACTAATTGAAATACGGGCCTAGGTCTTTTTACAACTTCAACAATAGTAGGGTTCGCTATATATTCAAGTGGAGAGGTGAATTCTATGATAAAATACCTTTTTCTGCCTTTAGGATGGATGATTGCTTGAAGTGTTCTTGCCTCTTGCTCGAAATGCCTTAGCTCGGAAACTTCACGCTCTTTATAGGTTTGAAATCTCAATAAAATGAAATGGAGCCAAAACCTCAAATTTATAGTGTTAATTTTCCATCTACCACATTAAATGCATGCTAGTTAAGTATTCACTTAACATTGTCTACCGGTAATAAAGTAATTTCAAACTTCTCATCTCTAATCGAGGGAATAATAGCACATGTGTCATTATATCTCCAAACCCTCAAGGAAAATTTCTTCAATTCGATGAAGAACTTCTTGCCAGTGGAGCATCACTCTATCCTGTCGATGAAGTATTGACTGGTTCTACCGGTGGGTGAGTATTCCCAATATTTAGATTAGCTTTTCTAATCCAATGTTTTTGAGAATTCTTGCTTAACCTCTTCAACCTTTTCTTTACCTTTCAAGCTATAACTTTTGTTGTCTACCGATGATCCTTTACTTCTATAGAATTTTGCAATATGCCCAATCTTGTTACATGCATAACAAGTTACATTATTCTTCTAAATAGCTTTCCAATAACCTATGTCAGTTTGTGTTCTGCATTGATTAGATAAATGTCCAAATCTTCCACAAACATAACATCTCACATTCATTTACCAACTTTGTTGCATGTAGAATATTGACCGATGGGTGTGTTGATATTTTGATAATTTCTAGATTTACATTCATTTGCTTTATGACCATACTTATTACAGTTAAAGCATTTTCCATTGAATTTATAAGAATTAGGTTGCCTTACCAGTTTGCTGTGATCCTATGTGTTTGTAGTACCAAGCTTTCACCAACTTCAAAGCCAATTCCAGAAGTGTCACCTTTAGGTTTTTGATTCTTTAGCAAGGTGCCAAGTTCCTTTGAGCTTTTCTTGAATTTCTCTTTATGTTGATTTGCAGTTTCTAGTTCTCTTTCTAAGACTTCTTTCTATCTCATCAATTCATTAGAGTCATTCTGAGTGTGCATCAGATCTGTCTTTAATAGATCATTTTCATAGCTAAGTCTTGTGTTCTCATTTGCTACATCACTTAGCCTTCTAGTTAATTCTTCTTCATTCTTCTTCCTATCTTCAATCTCTTTACAAAATCTCATAGTCATATCCTCCATCTCATTCTTTGTAGTTATGTTCTCCAGTTTCAACTTACTTAACATATCATTAAGTGATTCCTTCTCATCATTCTCATTTTGCATCTTTTCACAAAGTTCTCCTCTTATTTCTTGCAATAGTAAGATTCTCTTGAAGTGCCTGAATGATATCCTGAGCTACTTTTAGATCATCTTCTAGTTTGATATTTTTTAGTTTTTGTGCATCATAGTCTGAGAGAGCTGCTTCAAGTTGCTTCATCAGATTTTCCATCTTTATCGGTGTCAAGATCTTCCTCAAGCTATTAGGCTTCTAAAAATAGAGGACAAACCTTTGATACCAATTGTTAGGAAACTCACAGATACTAAGAGAGGGGGTGAATCAGTATCTAACTGGTAATTAGAATTTCTCAACTTAAAACATGTAGAACATATTGTAAAAGTGTAGCGGTATGCAAGAAATAATGCAATAAATAGAAATGAAAGAAACCACATGAAAATCACACCATAACACAATGATTTAATGAGGAAACCCAGTTTGGGAAAAACCTCGATGGGATTTGTGACCCACAATATTCACTTACTGGCCAATAAGAGAATTTTACTTACAATAGGAGCCGGCACATGCAGGAAGCCCAACCGCCTAGAGCTCATTGCTCAAAATGGGAAGCCTCACTAACTTACAATGTGGATTATACAAATCCAATATCTTGTACTAGTTTACAATAGCATCTTCAATGCCATATTCAATACCGGTTCCTACTCTGTTCTTTACATATACCCCTTAACCTATATTTTGCATAATAGATCTGCTTAATATTTTCTCCTTACATTTTCCCTTTTCATGAATTCCTTACAAAGTCTCTACAATGATCTCTTTTATATATAAGAGTCATTTTACAATGATATCAAGTCGGCTTACAAATTTTTTCAAATAATAAACAAAATATGATATATCAAAAATCCTGTCGGCCTCTGTGCCGGTATGCTTCCTTTCTCTATGTTGGTGCCAGTGTTTTGAGTGCTAGTGTAGAGTGTGTTATGCTGATGCCGATGTAATGCCTTGCCAGTGCCATAGGATTGTAAGGCTGCTATAAATGACAAAACCTTGAATCACAAACAATGTCTCATTGGAGTTTGCTTATGCCAACAATTATATTTTGAGCAGTGGCTATAAGAAGTGTACCTGAATGCATGTGGATTCTCCATTGTAACTATTTTCACATACTACTACAGAGCATCATCTTATTATGGGTAGGTTCCCACCATGGTTTTTCCCTTAATTGGGTTTTATGTGTCAAAATTTTGCTGCTATGTATTGTGCTATCAATTTTCTTATTTTTGTTTTTATTGTAGTTAATTTGATTTGTATTTGTGGTTAATTTTGTGAATCTAGTGAAAACTGATTCATCACTCCCCCCTCTTAGTTTTCCTTCATTGTCATTGCCAACAATGATGTGTTTGTTATATTAGTTTTTTCCTCTAATAAGTAATGGAAGATTCTCCTTTATTATCCTACAAGTTTTATGTGACTTAAAAACATTTGCCAATGTAACTATTATTTTGACTCACAAATAATGAAAGATTCACCTTAATTTTTCTACATTTTTCATGCACTATGAAATTTAAATTGCCAATGTAATTATTATTTTCCCCCAAAAATAATAAAATATTCACCTTGATTTTTCAAAAAAAATCATGCAATAGAAAAATATTTGCCAATAAAATTAATTTTTTTCCCAAAAAGAATGAAATTTTTTTCCTTAATTTTCATACAATTCTTATGCAACTGAGATAAGTTCGCCAACGAAAGTTGATATTTTTTCCTTATTAAAAAAAATGCGCCAAAAAAATAATATTTTTCCCCAATATAATCAAAGATTCGCCAAGATTTTACACCTTTACCATAGGGTGGGTTTCTTAAAGTTATCCCTACTTTAGACAAATTGAAAGAATATGCACAAGTGGATTTATTAAATTTAATTTCTAGTACATAGGTCATGCATGTTTTTTATAAATTTTTAATCAAGAGATTTAAATTTTGAATGAACTATTTAAAATACATAATTATGTACATGTGTGTCCTTGAAAGTTTCAAATTTGAAATGTACACATGGGATCATCATATGTTATATATATGTATGTGTGCTCAAAAGTTTGAACATGTGTGTAGTTACATGCATTTATCTTGATTTATATCTCTATCTAGTTAGATTAACATATAATTTATTAAAGCTTTAAACTAATTCATATTACACTTGTATTGGACTTAGTTATCACATGTGGAGTCATCTTATAGACAATAATATATAATCAGGATATCATGATGATTTAAATGTTGGCAATTGACACTCTATTGGTTAGGTTTCATTATGTTGTCATTGATGGCAACATGATTTTGGGTTTCAACTTCATATGGTGTACCGACAAGCAATTCACAGACTCTACACTTGCACCAACACTGGCAAGATAGAATATTTATTTGGTTACTAGCAACGCAAGCCAACTTGGTATAGAAAAGGTCATTAGTATTGGAGGCTGACACATCTTGGATCCAACATCAAAAAATTATTTTAATACTTATTCATTTATCTTCTATGGCTAACATGTAATCTGATATTGTATATATCCTTGTAAGTCGACATAAGGCATGTAATTTGTATAGGGTATATAGGGGAGATTTATTAGATAATTTTGTAATAAGGATAATAATGATAGGATGGATATATGGATGTAATGTAATGAGAAATATATCAGAGAGACTATGTATGTGATGAATTCATTGTAAGGGTTATTCAAGTATAGAGGTTTAGGGTTTTAACTAGAATAGACAGAGCTTAAACTGAAACTGTACTCTGGCATAGGAGATGCTATATTAAGCAGTTCATACTTCTCTGGATTGTTTTCTGGAATGTTATGTAGTCAGTGAGGCTCTCATTGTGATGACCAATGTGCTCTAGGATTTAAGCCTTCCTGGAAGTGTAGGCCCATCATATATTATAATATCTCTTCATATGGCTAGTTAATTGATATTGTAGGTCACAAATCCCACTGTGGTTTTACTCATTGAGCTTTTCCATGTATAAATTTGTGTGTTATGGTTCTCATTTATGTGTTTGTCTTATTGGTTGCATTACTTCTTTCAGTTATGTTTATATCGGTATACCAGTTGGTGTATGAATTTTTTTTAAGATTTAAATCTACTATTCTGGTATAACACTGATTCAGCCCCCTCTTAGTGTTATTGGTTTCCAACAATTGGTATCAGAGCCTTGTGCCTCAGAGGAAGATCCTAAAACTGGAATAATTGAATATGGCTTTGGAGAAGCATCTTGAGATGGTACTTGAAGATTATGATGCTGAAACATTGAAAAAATTAAAGCTACAAGATGAGCTGAATTCTGCTAAAGAATTTATTCTTGTCCAACAAGAGAGGTTATTATCTATTCAAGCTAGGAGAAAGGAACTTTTGCAAAATCAAGATGATGAAGAGAAAAATGCACTGAAGGAACAATGTCAGAAATTGATTTAGGAGAACATGGTTAGGAAGAATGAAATGCAAGCTATGACTATGAGGATGTCCAAGGAGATTGAGGACATAAAGAAAAAGGAAGAAAATCTTGTTCTATCCCTGAAGAACAAATTTGAAGAATGTGGTAGGTGACTCATGAAAATGAGATATTAAGGACTGATTTGGTATAATACCGGAACAATACCAAAGAGCTTGAAAAACAAATGATAATACTAAAAAATTATTTAACTGTTGCAAGTGAGTACAAAGAAAAATTCAAGATTAGCTCAGTCCAACTTGATGAGTTACTGAAGAGAGAAAGGTAGATTGGATATTCCTATGGACTTGGATTTGAGCAAGGACAGAGTTTCGGTACTGCTAATGAAGAACAAAACCATAAGGCACAGGTAAGGCAATTCAATGCTTATAAATTCAATGGTAGATGTTTTGTTTGCAATAGATTTGGACACATGGCTAGGTAATGTAGAAATAGAGCAAATCAGAACCCTGATTCTTCTCCCAGTAAATATTCTAAATGCAATCAAATTGGTCATAAGATAGAAGACTGTAGAATGAATGTAAAATGATATGCTTGTGGAAAATTTGGACACATGGATACTTAGTGCAGGTCAAGCAATTTCACCAATTTTAGCAAAGCAATTCAAAAGAACATTGTTACATGTTATGCATGCAATGAAGTTGGACATATTGCTAAGTTCTGTAGAAGAAGAAATCCACCAGTTGGGAATGGAGGATCAAATGAAAAAGGAAAGGAGAAGGTTAATAAAATCTGGCAAGATCACACTCAAAGATGGGTTAGAAAGAGTGAAAATAAATCATCAAATGGGAATGTCTCGATTACCTTTCCAACAAAAGAGGCTGCTCATGCACCGACAGTGAGCTTATCTGGTAACTAAAGAAGATGCCTTAGGGGTAGGCAAATTTCATGGATGGTGATGCATATGCCACTGGAGGAGATTCTGGAAGATGTTCCAGATATTGGAGAGGATTATCTGACATTAATATGTTCAGAGTGAGATCTGGTATCTTTCACCGGTAGTCATTTATGTCAATGGAAGATTAGGGTTTTCTTGATGGATAAAAGGTCGATTATACTTCATTGTAATCACCCAGCATTTAGAGTTATTTCAATGTGATTGAGAGTGACTTAGTGCGATTAGAGGCTATTCAAAGGTGATCAAATTTATTCTTGAGCGATCACACCAGCATCTAGAAGGATTTGTTGAAGGTTTTCACCAGGGGAATTCTAAAGGTATTTTTATTGAATCATGGAATTGGGATCATCTTTTGCTCCTATTTTCATTGCAAATCCAGCTGTAGTAGAAGTTAAGGATCATCCTAGGCTAATTTTCAAATGGTATCCACATGTGGTTACCAAGGAAGATTCAGTTGGAGCGTTTTCTTGAATCCTAGAGGGAGTGGTATATGTGGAAGATGTTAGGGCTTATATTCATTGTCATATAGAGGACTTAGGTACTTCGGAGATCAAGAGGATGTATATGAATGAACTCATGGGAGAATCTATTAAAATCAAACCAACATATCAACACATCAAAGATCTAGCATTCACTGATATTCTGTATATTCTTGAACTCAAGGATGTGATAGTCAGATATGTACTGAGAAAAGTACATGGGGAATTCATATGGCTGGACTGACCCTTTAAAATCACTAAGGAATCCATCTAGTCAATTACTGGCTTGTCATCGATAGGCACACATCTGGATAAGAAATTTTTAAATGACTTTGTAAGGAAGATCATCGGCACTACATCAAACAAGATATCGATAAAGGTGAGCACATCACTGACACCAACATCAAATTTGGAACCATGGTCATAGGCTACAAGGTAACTCAGTCTAACTGACTGAATTCAGTTTCCAGCTCATGTATTTTGGCCACATGTAGGATGATGAGAGAAAATATCAAGTTAGATCTTTGTGATTGGATGATTGAGGAGTTATTGATCAATTTAGGAAAGATTAAAGGTGAGAAGAAGGGCACCTTCTAGTATGGAAATCTGTTGGTCTACTTTTTGAATGATACTCCTAGTTCTAGAAGGAAGTAATGGGATTTTGACATCCCGGTAGGAAGACAACTAAAACAATCAATTGCTGCATTGGGAAGTCTTAGAGATGATAAGGTATCAGGTTACTTTAAAGATTTTTCAGAAATCTATGAGGTCTAGAATAAGAGTACCTAAGCATATAGTAGAGAAACACTCTACCAACATATTGTTTATGGTCAAGAAAGATGAGACCCTCACAGAGGCAGTCAAGGCCCAAAAGATTTGGATAACATAAATGGGCTATGAGGTGGATGCATTAATTCTTGATGCATATGCAAAAATTCTATTTGATGCATATATAGATGAAGTAGAAAAACCTTGTGGAATAGCACAACAAAAGACTCTTGAGGTTGAAATTGAGTTCAACTGAAAGAAGAGGGAAAAACAAGAAGGTAAGGCAAGCAAGTTTGTACATGAGGTTTCAAAGGACATTAAGGCACTCATTGATGTTGTCCTGGAGAAAGGAAGAAAGATGAAGGATCTGGTAGTTCACATCGAACTTGCAACTACAGAATCTGAATATGAAGATAATACATCATTAGCATTCAAAAGAGTTGTGAGGAAGAAATCAAAAGAACCTAAGGTGGAAGCACAGAAACAACCAGTTAGGAAGGTTACCATCAAATTATTGGCATAGAAGTAGGCACCCAAGGCTACATCATCAACTATATCTGGTACTGCCAAAAGGAGGAAGAAGAGCGACATTGATCTAGCACTAGAGACTAGCAATGTAACAATTATTCTATCTAAGACTTGTGCTGAAATTGTTGATGAAATTACTAAGGATGGGATGTGGAAAAATGTACAGTTTTATTATGATACATTAGAAGTTGATGAACAAAGAGAGGTAGAGGAATCAATTCTTCTATATTTAGATATCTATAAGAAAGCATTAATTGAAATAGAAAATCAAATACCGATAGAGCTATACAACATGTTAGATTCTAGAAGGTTACCTGCAATGCAAGAAGACAAACACATTAAGATGCAAGATATTTTGGCTATCTATATTAGCATAACTCTAGATGAAATGTACAAGACAATTGAGGCTGTAGATAGGAAGGTATTCAATAGAAAACATAGAATAACTAGCCTGATGTTAGGAAGGATGAATGAGATAATAAAGGAAACATAGAAGGCTTGGATAATTTTTTTGGGAGAGCATAGAGGATTCTTCACTTCACTGGAGACAAAGAATGATATTGTAGATACACCAATTGAAGGGAAAGGTAAAGGAATTATGGGCACTCCACCCTCAGTTTTGAATAATATCAAAATAGTGGAAATTGAGCCATCAGTTAACACAAATGTACAGACAAATACAAAGACACTGATTAATGCTAGGAACATTGTACATGATACTAACATTGAAGAAACTTTTCCTCTAGATATTAATGTACAAGTTGAGGATATTGTTCCTATAGAGGAATCGATAGTTGCGTAGACTTCACCAAGTGGCAAAGCCACTAATGCAAGCAAGGAGGCAATAAATGTAAATCACTAGAGAAAACAAGGGAATCTAGTAGGGAACTCGTTTCTAGCACATCATTATTGATAATTGACACTTCTCAAGTTGAGAAGAAAAACATAACAGAGATGAATCCCACATATCTAATGATGATGGCTACTCAAAAAGTGATGAAGGAAGGATCCACCGACAAAGGGATTATAGATCAATCCATAAGTGTTTTGCACAGATTGGTCCTGAAATGTAATATTGAGAATGAAGTGATCCCTTCTGATAAGCTTAAGGTAATAATTGAACACATATCAAAATACTTTCAATCCTTACAACAAATCTCTAATAGACTAGCACTTGAAAAATTCACTTTGTCTAAGAGAGTCATTTTTTATCAACTTATTGATAGAGAGAAAAAAAAGATTGAGGAGAAACTAATTTTGATAGAAAATTCTTTGAAATACGTTACTAATATATACAGGGTATGTTGCAATACAAATATTCTTACAACAAAAGTAGATGAAAAGATAAAGTAGTTATAGGACAAGACTGTTAATATTGCTAACTCTTTTGATGGACTAACTTCACTGACCACATCTATTGATGGACAAATTTTGACTTTGGAGAACCAAATTTCTTCTCTTTAAAAGGTAAGAGATAAGATCATTCAGAGATCCAGAAGTCTTAGAGGTTTAGTGAGTCTAAGATTAGATTCACTTGGTGTACATAAGAGGGAATGCATGGATATGCTTGGTAGGCTGACACCAGCAGAAGTTAATGAGAAAGAATAACTTGCATATTTATTGAGTGGACTTTTATCCATCTCTGACACATTGAAAACCAACTGGGATATTTATGTAGAGTTATTAGAGAAAGCTTACCCAGAAATATTGAAATTGGTCAAACTCCGGTAAGACATTTTTTGGAGGTATTCAGTGTACAATTATTAATCTTTGACATTCTTTTTATAATTTTTGGGCATTGATGTCAAGGGGGGAGTATTATAGATGTGAAAAATAATGAAGGGTTGTATACATTAGGAGGAGTTACAAAGTTTTTAGAATTTTGTAGATATGGAGTATTTTGCATATGCAGCTCAGGGGGAGCAAAGCAGGATGAAACTGACAGATGAACCATGACCATTTTTCACATGAGTGTTGCCATCAATGCCAAAGGGGGAGATTGTTGGCAATTGACACTCTATTGGTTAGGTTTCAATATTCTGTCATTGATGGCAACATGATTTTAGGTTCCAGCTGGGTGAACTCACAATAATGGTTCCCACTTTTTTGTCACTTTCGACAATGAGATGAACATTTTTAAAATAATCTTCAACTTCCGACAACTATAAATTTCAAACTATTAAGAATTTGTAGATGATGTAAATTAGTGATTTATAGCATTTTGTCTGTAGATTCTATATATGTTTTTTAAAGATTTTTTTTGAAGATTTATATTTTTTAGTTTTTCATCTCCCTCAAAAAGTAGTTTTTTACAGCAAATTGCATTTTTTAACAGTGATGTGCCTCCCAAAATGCATAACTTTTTTTATATAAATGATAAAAAACTCAATTATTTTAAATTTTGGTTTGTAACATTAATATCCAAGGCTTATAGTTGGTTTGATAGTGATATGTTGAATATTTTTCATTTTATTAAGTTTTGAAGTCCGACTAGCTATATTTTAGACTAGGTGTACACTTGAACACATAACTTGTTTTATATATATCAAAATTCAATTTTTATTTTTTTTTAGAAAGAACACATCAATACCTAGGGCATATATATTTTTCAGAATTTTTTTGAATTACTTCATTATTTTTCCCAGTGTGTTGAACAGAGAAATTCATGTTTGGTGAAAAACCTATGTTTGGTAAAATTAAAAAGATAAGTTCATAATAAACTCAATATGTAATAAATTTATTGTCATTGGAAAGCTTTCTTCGAGGAATACCATACTAAATTTTGGGTCCTCACCTTGGTGACGACATCTCCTTCCCTAATCAGGACCTTCTTCTGCATTCTCACCCATTCACCCTTCTTTCTTCTTGACCTGTGTCTGCTCTAGACCCTGTCCAGGCCCCAAAATAGGGTAGCACAGGGGTGTGGTGCCCTTGTCTCCACCCCTTAGGGTGGCCTTATGTCAGGTCTACCCACTATCCAATGCACAACTTGTCTTTAGGGTTTGCAATTTGTCTTTGTTTGCCTTCAATGGTTGAAAATTAATCCTTAAGGCATGTATAAAAAGTAATTCAATACCCTCATTTAGGAATAGATGAAAATGAAAGATAAAGAAAGAGGCATGAGGAGAATATAGAAGATTTCAAGGTCATCATCAAGCATTCAAGCATTCAAGTTTTCTTCATTCATCCATTGGAACAATATTACAACATTAATTTGCAGGTAGGTGTGTATGTTATGGTTTTTTCATGTTGCCATTTCATACAACATTTGTGATTACATTAAAGAAGCAAAGCAATCATCATCAACAAGTTTTTGATCTACAATGTATATTTCCATTGTTTACATTCAAGCATTTGTAATTACTTTCTTTCAAGGTTGATTCCTCAATCAGTGTTTGACTAAGGAAAAACCCTATCCACATCCATTCTCCCTCTCTTTTCTATGTGTAGGTTGCAGGTGCACAATTGTAATTGCAGGTTTGGGCTCCATTTGTAGAAACAGAAGAACCCTTTTTCATTTCATGGATTTTGTGGAGGACCATGTATATTCCCACCATAGTCTAGATGACTTTTCTCCAAATTTGTAGGGCAGATCTGTATCGGTATATTTAGCTCAGATTTGAAGTTACAGCGTGATCCCAAACTAGTAGCCTCACATTTCACTCATTTCCTCTCTCTTTTCCACATAGTCAACAACTCAACTTTCTCATTTATAAAAGAGACTAAATCAAACTTCAACCATAGTCAATCCATTTGGAATTGACATCCTTGTTTCCCTTGGATTTGGATCTAGTGGATTCAAGCCTCGCTTTTGAATGTAAAGTTCCTCCCAAGTAAAAATCATCCTAGTGGTTTCCTTTCTCTCCCCTTGGTTGGGAGTCACTGGGATCCAATTTTCCACATTACATTTTGGTGACCTGACATCTTACACATTAATTCTGGTTTCTCATTCTTAGATATGATTAATTTCAATTTGAATTTCAAATTTTCATTTTCAAGTTTGATCTATTTGCAAATTTTAGAGGTTAATTGCATAAAAACCCTAATTTTTCATTTTGAGAAAATTAAGCTTGTGAGGTATAAAATTTTAATTGCTTGTTAAAGATCTGATTTCTATTTCAAAATTGCAATTCAAATCTATTTATTTATTTTGAAATTTCAGTGGTTAAATCATAAAACCCTAATTTTTAAGTTTATTCTATTTTCAACCTTTGACTGTAAGTTTGACCAATCTAGAGATTTCCAAATTGGTTGTTTTTTTATATTCCACATTAAAATCATAATCTTTATCATCCTTGAAAATTTTGAAAAAAGTTGGCTGGACTATGTGTGTTCCCGCCACGGTCCTCAACTTTTTTCCCAAAATTTTGGGAGACAAAATTGTCTGTATTTTTCTGCTCAGATCTAGAAAATCGACACTTTATCTATTTTAACACTCACTAAGGTCAATCACAAATTCAAAATTCATTAAATTCAAATCTTAAAATTAATTTTCATAAAATGGTCCTAATTTTTGATTTGCTTTTCTAGCAAATTCAGATTTCACTTATGAGACTTTTATTTGCAACTAATAAATTGGATTTACTTGCTCTTTCATATGTGATTCCATTAATTTTTGCATATATTTATCATTTGACGGATAAGAGTTTCTTCCATTTCTTGTTGCTTCTCTTTCTTCATAGAACTTGGTCATATTGTACTATTAGGATTTCCAAATTATTTTCTTTTCAATTAGATCTCAAAGATTTCATGTATCATTTATGTTGCATTATGGTGATGTTGTTAAAAAAATGCATTTCCTATGTTAATCACCTTAAAGATTTTATAGATCCTAAACCTAAAGATCCCAACCTTTCTACCTCTCCTAGGATATCTTGTGTGGATGAAATGAGATCTAATTCTTTACCCAATAATATTTCTACAAGAGAGAAAGCATTGGAAAGTAATATGGACCCATCTTCTCCTAATATACATACCCTTGAGAAAGGGGGTAGATATGAAAAAATAAAAATTCTTACATCTTTATATCCTTCTTCTTCTCCTAAGACCTATCATTAACATCAAAGTCTATGTAGGGAGGATGATGTCATGCATTTTATTCATGACCTTTACCCTCGCATAGAAATTATGACAAATGAGCTTTTAGATGATGAATATTTTCCTCCTCAATCTTTCAAAAAGGATAATATTGATAGAGGTAAAGAGATTCTCATTCCACATGATACTCCTCCTTCATATACAAATCCTTTTTTTGCCTCACACATTCTTATAGTCATGGCTTTCAAATAATTACAAAACAAGGTTTTAAAGGACAAGGAATTGTGAAATTTGAGCATGGAATTCATGTCCCTATCAACCCTCCTACACAAACTACTACAAAAGCCCTAGGAAGTGGTGCCCCTCTTTCTATGGATGAATTCCTTAGGCTTAAAAACTTTCAAGATCACCTTCAAATACAACAAATCAAGAGAGCCCACAAGAATGCTTCTTCTTGAAAGCATCCTTTTTGTTCATTTCATCAAACCCATGACCATAATGTTGATGATTGCCTTGATTTTGAAAAATCTATTCAAGATGACATTAATATTTGCAAAATTAAAATTATGGATACTGAAACTTGTTCTATCAAACCCTCTCCTTCATGGCAAGATGATATTTACCATCCTGATAGATTAGGTACAAGAATCTATTGGAGATTGAAATATGACAAGAACATTTCCTTTCCTCCTCAAAATAAAAACAAAAATCTTAAGCAAGTGTAAGGTATTGAATATTGCATTTTTCATGATTCATATTCACACTCTCTTGGAAAATGTTATGCATTTAATAAATTTGTTCAACTACAATATGATCTTGAACACATTTGTCTCACAACATATCTAGCTATATTTCTTGGTAAAAACATTGTGCCTTAGCACTTCCTTTTCCTTCATGTTTCTCTTCACCTTATGGCATAATTATCCCATTTCACAAGGGCTCTTTATCATTAGTGGTGGTATTGTTTCACTTTAACACACTTTGGGGCAGCAACATGAAGTCCATTTTTCTTCTTCTTTCTATGCATTTATCTCTATCTTTGTGCATTATTCATTATTATATCTCTTTTCTTGCATAGGGTTATTATTATGTGAGCATATAATTGTTCTTTGGTTTTTCTCTTTTCTTTGAGAGGGGCATCTTTAATGAGTATTGCACTTCTTCTCTTTCTTTCATTCTCCTGGAAATATTACCTCCTCTATGGTTTCTATTATTCACAAGTATGATATTCCCCTTAGCAGGGAATGATCTCTTGAGAAGTGTCTATTCCTTCCTTGAAAGAATTAGTTTCACTAGGACAACATATCACTTGAAACTAATCACCATTAGAAAATGGGTAATGTTATCCTTATTCTCCTAGCTTGGGGGGAAATGATTTTCATTTCTTTCCCTTTCTTTCTTTCTCATGTATCATTATTTTCCTTTAGAGGCTGCATTTTTCATATTTGATTATCATTTCTTACAATGGTATGTTTTGATGACTAATTCCCCTTGGGTAATATATGATTCTTTTCTCTCTTCTTTTCAAAGATTACCACTTCTTGAGACATTTATTTTAACATTAGTAATGTCTTTTCTTGCATGTGTTCATGTAAGATCATGACACATTAGCTTATGTTTAATCTATCTCTAGTAGGTTGAGTAAGCTCTTCTCATTATCCCTTAGCTTGGGGGCAATGATCCATCTCTCTCTCTTTCTCTAGGGATCCACTTTGCCCTATTAAGTGGATGGTGTGAGTTCTATTACTTGATGTCATTCCTTATATGGAATTGTTGTTGTTCACTCAAGGATTCTCTCTTATGAAAGAGGTGTTAGTCCTTAACGACAACCTCTTTTACTCTTGGTAATGTACATCTATGAAAAAATTGACCATCCCTCTAGGGGATAAAAGTGAGTCATCCCTCATCAAGAATATCTTTCACCTAGGAATAGGAAGAAGGATTGCATTCTTGTTCTCTCCTTTGCTATGTTCTAGAATATGTTATATTTGTCTAAGACAACTCCTCTTGGGGGTAGATGTCTTTTGAACAAAGATCTCTTCTCCTCCAAGGATCACCTTTACACTTACAACAAGGTATCTCTTTGTAAGTCGCTATTCTGCCCCCCTAGTTAATGAGGCATTCAACTTGCCCTTGGGATGCATGACATGTCTTTACTGCCTCTCATCAATCTGGGTATATATGGTGTTTGTAGTGGGCATTTATAGATCAAGCTTTTAGCGCAATGACAAACATACCTAAAGTAATTGGTAGCAGAGCCTTAGGTCACAGGTTTGAATCTTGCAGGTGATAGATTGTAAGTCTCTATGCTACCCCCCTAGTCAGTGAGACGTTCAACTTTCCCTTGGGATTCATGGCATTTCTTTACTACCTCTCATGGATCTAGGTATATCTGGTGTTTGTAGCAGGAATTGATAGATTGATCATTTGGTGCAATGGAAAACATACCTAAAGTAGACACAATGCACCGCTGAGAGGGGGGTGAATTAGTGGTTCTTAATCTTTTTCCCTTTAGCTAACTTATTAGTGTATACCGGTTATGGGATCTAACATAATGCAAACTTAGCGGTTAGTGGAGAGACATAATCACAAATGCAATCACACACAAAGGATCATCACATAACACCAACATGTACGAGTTTTATCTTATCATTCATCCCCCATAACAAGAGTAAGTCGCCTTACAAAAAATTTATTCTGGTCTTTATCTTGTTGAAAATTCCTTGCTTCAACCCTTAATCCGCTTGTAAATCATCTCTTAATCTGTGGTGCCAAGTTTCAAAGGTCTGTTTGAACCTCATGAACCCCTTGAACCATTTTGAAAAGAGTTCATAATGTTCATTTAGGTACCGCAGGTTCTAAGTTGTGTCTAAATATTTTCACGCTAATGTTCACTCAAGTGTTTTGCAATAGTTCTATTTCACGGTTGTGGATGATGTTTCATATCCTCTTCCTCTAGACCATAAACCGTTTGAACCCAAACAGTTCAATGATGTTCAACATGTTCGATAAAGTTCAAAAGGCCAACGACAGTTGA
Source organism: Cryptomeria japonica (assembly GCF_030272615.1). NCBI lineage: Eukaryota > Viridiplantae > Streptophyta > Pinopsida > Cupressales > Cupressaceae > Cryptomeria > Cryptomeria japonica. The sequence continues at coordinate 818,278,786 of NC_081409.1, forward strand.
CAAAAGTTAATCTTTTCAAAGTGAAATTTCCTTGGCATAGCGTATGCTTTGAACAACCTGATCCTTCATGAAGTCAGTTCAAATTGTTCATGCATGTTCAAATCAGGTGGGTCCCATGGACTAAATGACATGATGGTGCATTTATTGCTAAGTATGATGAAAATTAAACCATATCTCGAGTGACATCAACTGGCCAATTTTTGAAGGCATGTAATCATTATTGGGAATTGGCAGTTACCCTAAAAATGCCGCCATGCATTCAATACACATGTGTGATGTCAAATCCCAATGCTTGACACATTTGAGTTAATGGCCGAAATTAATGCACTAAATTAGCTTTTATCACTTAATTTTCTATAAGGTATGAAGTGATTAATTTTTTAAACTTGTTCTTCATTGCTACAGAGTGTTTGATAGAATATTTGTCTACTAGTAATCATTCAATTGGTTTCAACTATGAAGGTGAGTTTTGATTCCTATCTTCTCCAGTGATTTTTAGCTGTTTTTCTCGCTCGTAATAAAATTGGCTGGGAGAAATAAGGGTTGTTCTTTAAGAATTATGAAGTCCACTCTGCACCTTTTCAAAAATATTTTCAGTCTTGCTTGCACAAAACCCATTGTCAGTGATACAGACCTGAAAGGAGAGAATTTAGAGGGCTTGAAGGAAAGGGTGTTTAAAGGAATTGATGGTTCTTTTGGTTTGGGAATTCTAAGTAGTGGCCTCGTAGAGGCGATAACCTTTCCTCCTACTATTCCTTGCCCAGAATTAGTTAGGGAGTGCATTGCGAGATATGATCCTATTTGTGAAACTATGAAGAGAGATAATGGTGAAAACCTCCTCGCGATTAATAGGGAAGTCATTTATTCTATTTTTAAATTGCCTGATTATAAGTTCTCAAATTTCTCTCCTGCTTAATTAGTCATTGAGTTCAATGTAGATAAAACTAGACACCAAAACAATATACCGAAGCATTGGTTGAAAGCTCCTTAGAGGGGTGGCTCCCAGTTACCTAAATATCCCAACAAAATTCACATACTTCCCCACATCCATGATGTTATGCTATTGTTACACCGAGTTAGAGGTTCAGCTAAGGCCTAAAGCTTTGATGACTAGATTTACTATTATGTGCAATTGGTATTGGAAGGAAAGCAGTATCTTGACTAGGCAGAGCTTATTGCTGACTCCATGAGGGAAGAGATGAGCATGGTGAAGAAGTTCAAGCACAATTTCTTTATGTCCTCATATTTGATATATCACCTGGAATGTGTCAAAGAAATAATGGAAATACCTAGGCAACTTGCTGAAGGGGATGTTTCTGTATACAACTTTTACCCCATGTTACAAAAATATAATGCATTGCAAGATTTTAGGAGATTACATAATGCTTTCCTGGGAGACTTGTGTTATGAGTTGAAGAACATGAAATCTAAAAGGATATCTGAAGATGCCCAGGCATTGTTGAAAAGATATGGTAGTTACTTTGTTCAGTTTCCTTGTTTCTATTATATAAGGGTAGGTGGTTTTGAAGAAGAGCCTTTCAAACTTCCCCATTTTTGTTCAGATTGTTTTGTCCTTGCTGACATCTGTAGGTAGTTGTCTACTATAATTAAGAAAGCCCAACCCAAAGATAAATGGGAGGATCATTTTTGTATTCAATTGGGCATTTTATCTTGCAGTTCAATGTTAGATGCGTTGAGCATAGGAGCTGACTTGAAGAATTTCAATTTTCCACTGTATCATGAAAGGAAGGGTTTTGATAACAAAGGTTTCTCATGGAGTCTTGGTTTTTTGTTGCACCTTCTAATCCCACACTTGGAGGAATTTTGAGAAGATTGCGGTGATGAGCTTGAAGTGTTCAAAAGAGAAAATATGAGGATGGTTCAGGAATAGGTAGTTTCACTGCAGGTGAAACTTGACATAAGTGGGATCGAAGAAGATTATCTAGAGCTTTTTGAACATGGGTATCTAGACCAAACTAAAACTGAAACATCCTGCATTAATTAGGAGGTGGAAGAAGAGGATGATATATAACTCAGAACAAAGAGAATCTTTGAGAGAACCATAGATTGGGTTAATAAGAAAAGAGCAATGATTTTAGGAGAGTACATAATGCTTTCCTGGGATACTTGTGTTATGAGTTGAAGAACATGAAATCTAAAAGGATGTTTGAAGATGCCCAGGCATTATTGAAAAGATATGGTAGTTACTTTGTTCAGTTTCCTTGTTTCTATTATATAAGGGTGGGTGGTTTTGAAGAAGAGCCTTTCAAACTTCCCCGTTTTTGTTCTGATTGTTTTGTACTTGCTAAGATTTGTAGGTAGTTGTCTACCATAATTAAGAAAGCTCAACCCAAAGATAAATGGGAGGATCATTTTCCTATTAAATTGGGCATTTTATGTTGCAATTCAATGTCAGATGCATTGAGCATAGGAGCTAACTTGAAGAATTTCAATTTTCCACTGTGTCATGAAAGGAACGGTTTTGATAATAAAGGTTTCTCACGGAGTCTTGGTTTGATGTCGCACCTTCCAATCCCACACTTGGAGGACTTTTGGGAAGATTGTGGTGATGAGCTTTAAGAGTTCAAAAGAGAAAGTATGAGGATGGTTTAGGAACAGGTAGTTTCACTGCAGGCGAAACTTGATATAAGTGGGATTGAAGAGGATTATCTAGAGCTTTTTGAATTTGGGTATCTAGACCAAACTAAACCCAAAATGTCTTGCATTAATTGGGAGGTGGAAGAAGAGGATTAAATATAGCTCAGAATAAAGAGAATCTTGGAGAAAACCACAGATTGGGTTAATAAGAAAAGAGTAATGAAATTAGGCATCAAGACTGATCCTGCAAGAGATAATGTGGTTTATGTACATTTCCCAACATGTTTTTCTAACCCCACTTCTATTCCTGTTCAGCAGGTAAAAATAAGAAGTCATCTCACACCAAGCATGAGCCTAATCCTGCTTTGAACTTTCCTACTCCTTTATATACAAGGTCACAGAGTGCTAAACAAAGGAAAATGGACCAGGTCAAAGACACAGAGGTAAAAGACAAGATCCTTGATACTCAAATTTTTGAGGTTGAGGACATTGATAGTGACATTGCCAACACCATGGATTCTCATACAATCAGTGTAGCCATGACACCCCCACCTAAAGTAACCGGAGGAATAGCTAGTTCAAGTACAACTCCTAAATGGTTAACTACTTCAGTAAGCAAGAAATGAAGCTTCATCCCAGTGTCCATCCCAATTCAAGATATGGTGGTCATATACATGGAGAAGGGTCCCAAACAAAAGAAGTTCAAAACAACTGCCAGATTGGATGTTGATGAAAAGACTGGGAGGTGGGTTGCTGAAATTGCTTCTTATAAGCCCAAATATGAAAATAAGGAAGTAAATGTAGAGGATTTTGAGGTCACCAAAGTGGATCTTGGATACATGAGCAGGGACTCTGATAACCACCTTTTCCAAGTGTCCACTAAGAAGATGCTCACTAGGTCAGAAAAAGATGGACAAGAGAAAAGAGAACTAAAATGACATATCAAGATTCTATCTCAATTCATTGATAGAATAGGCTATTTTGGAGTAGTTCCCATATCGCATGCTTTAGAAAGTTTTGACCGTACTTCACCAAAGAACAAGAAACTAATGAATCAAGTTCAGCAAGCCAGGAGCATCACAGGGGCCATAGAGAAATGGATTGAAGGAGTAGTAAGAGATGGTGAAAATATATTACAAACTCCAGGAAGCTATGCAATGAAATGCAAAACCTCATTGCAGAGATTTAGAATTAGATTGTGCCATGAGAAAAGGAGGACCATAAATGGGAGAATGTGTTACCCATGTTCACCAAGATAGAAGAATATGGAGCCACAAAGTTTTTAGCAGAAAATTCAATTAAATTGGTGACTAATGAGTGCCAGCTCTTCGTATTGAAGAAAAATATAGTGTGGTGGGTAATTACATTCAAGTCTATGATTTTTGAAGCTAGGGCCTTTGTTTAAGAGCTTCATGACCCAGAGCATGATTGGCAACTAGGACTTTGTGGGTTGAACACACAGGACGTGGTAAAGGCATTTAGGCCGCACATGGAGAAAGTTAAGGCCAAAGGAAACTTTAATCTTGAAGATATAGCACAAATCGCTCGAATTGAGTCCATGACATTCATTGGTAGTGATCAGTTACCTAAGCATGCCGAGAAAATGGTGGAACACAAGTGGGACAAGGAAGCCATAAAAGAAAATATCAATGGCCTGAAAAATCCAAGTCAGTCTATAATTCAGGAGCTTGCAACCACCCACGATGCCTAGAAAAGTGGAGGAGAGGATGATGATGGAGAAGAGGCATAACATGATGCTAATGCTTTGTTTTTATTTTATATGCTTTTCATAACCTTACAATGACTTCGAGACATCTATCCCCTAAATACTTTGTTGGTTTTTATAACTGTTTCAGAGGAGGTCAAGTTTTGAGGGAGACCTCCTCTGTTCTTTGAAAGACTACTATAAATTAGATAAAGATAGATAGAGAAAGGGTTAGAATATATACAAATATTTTTAGAAGTTCTAGTTGGGTCTAAAGGAAGTGAGCAAGTTTTTCAAAATCAGAACTTGGAAAGAACTTATGTGTGTATTGTTATGTCTTTGTTGCATGAAATACATATATAAAGATCATATGCATTTGGAGGTGGAAAATCATTGATTTTGAATCTGTGGAGTGCTATTTCTTTGCAAATATTAATCTAGTCAAAATGTTTGTGATTACCATTCTGATGGTGGATGTTGTTATCAATCTGGCGCTTCTTTTTGTGTTGTTTGGAAAGATATTTAGTTGAAAAGAGACTTTTTTTCTCTTGATTATTTTTAAGAAGTACTGAAATTAGTGTTATTAAACTTTGCTTTGATTTCTTTTGATATTCATGGTGAACCACTTTGTAGAAAATTATCCTGAAATATTTTGCATATTAGGGTGAACTCACAATACTGGTTCCCACTTTTTGACTAGCTTTGACACTTATATGAATATTTTGAAAAAAACCTTCACTTTCCGACACCTATAACTTTTAAACCGTTAAGAATTTGAAGATGATATAAACTAGTGATTTTTAACATCTTATTTGTAGATTCTAAATATATTTTTTTCAAATTTGTTTTAATAAATTTTTATTGATTTTTCCATCTCCCTCAAAAAGTAAATTTTTACAGCAAATAACATTTTTTAAGAGTGATGTGTATCCCGAAACGCATAATTTTTTTTCTATAAATGATAAATACTTAATTCTTTTGAATTTTGGTTTGTAACATCAATACCTAGGGCATGCAGTTGGTTTGATAGTGATATGTTGAATATGTTTCATTTTATTAAGTTTTGAAGTTCGACTAATTATAATTTAGATATAGGTGTACGTTTGAACACATAACTTGTTCTATATATATCAAAATTGAATTTTCTTTTTTTGGTTAGAAAGAAAACATCAATACCTAGGGCATAGATATTTTTCAGATTTTTTTAAAATTAGTTTACTATTTTTCCCAATGCATTGAACAAAGAAGTTCATGTTCGGTGAAAAACCTACATTCATAAGAAATAAAATAAAATTATATTAATGAAATTAAATATATTAAAAGTTATACTATTTGGAAAGCTTATAATAAGGACTAAATACTTTAAAAAAAACAACTTTTAAATGAATTAATTTGATCTCCCAAAAGCTAATGTAAAATTGGTTTTTTATCAGCATTTGATAGAGGCAAAGGAGACTCCATTGCAAGTATGATTTAGAAGTAGAGAGGTTCTATCTAAGAAATTTTGATCTAAGAACCTTTGATTTAACTCTCTTCAATTAATTACTTAAAATGAGACCTCTTAAAGCTTAAATCATTATATTTTTTTAAAAATGTATGATTTTAGCAAAAATCAGGACATACCAAAAGGTGGGAACCAGCTTTGTGAGTTCACCTATTACCTAGCCTCTCATCAAAGAATGAATTAGGTGGCCTTACGTGCTTTCAAGTTAAAAGCATATCAGTTTATTTAGTTAGATTATTCCTTGAATAACTAATGGAGGGAGTTGTACCTATCTAAAATTCAAAGGGAAGTGATGTATATCACACTTACCCAATTGTTTAGTTGAACTTTTGTCTTTCAAAGGGGTAACTGATCTTAGAATCAATTCAATTTAAAGAAAGACAAAATTCGTTCACTAATAACAAGGAAAACCCAAGATGGGAAAAACATCTATGAGAAATGTTGCTGGAGTCTACTTCTCGAATCCAACCTCACAATGAAACTCTGTTACAATATTTAGGGCACCAACCCAAGGAGATATAGCCCCTGCACTAAGCTACAACTCAGCAACAACAAATATAACTTTAAATACAACATTTGTCATACTATTACAAGTGAATATTGTAACCATTTCATATACCTTTCTCTATCGGTGACACACCTTCTCTGCTACACCAGTTCACTCTTCTATTGCTCTTATCTATTGCTTTTCTTGTTGGTAAACTCTACCAATTCACCTCTCCTTTGTTATTCTCTACTAGATCTCCTCCTCACCGCTCTTCTCTTTACCAGTACTATACTCTATCGGTTCTATGTCTCACTTCTCTGCAACTTCCTTCAATTCTTCTCTGCCGATATGGACACTATCGGTTCTGCACTGTTACTGGTTGAAAACTTCAACATGGTTCTCCTCCTCATACTCAGTCTCTTCTTAGATACTCATTGAGAACTTGACTAATTTTCTCAAACACCCAATCACTTCACAACAACACTATCGTACTTTCTTTATTAGTACTATCAATATATTTGGCTTGCATATATATAGCCTAGTTTTCTCGCTAAAAGCCAATTCAAATATCAAGTGGTTAGGGTTTCCTCATCAACCTTGAGGAAAACCAAGTCCAATAAGATCTCATCTGATTTGATCTCCCAGACAACCAGCTGTACATCTCTACCATTAATGCACCTTCCAATACACATTTTCCAAATATAGAAAACATGGCCCTATATCTCGACCTATATCTTTCAAAACACCATTAATATCTCTATTGTTTCCTTCTCGAGGTCTTCTCATAATCTGATTTCCTTGGTTAGATCTAGGTACCAACAACTCCCTGATTTCTCTTTGTCATTCATTCTTCCTCGGGCCACACTACTCTAATCTGATCCACAAATCATGGGATCCATATTAAATACACAACAGTAGAGACACCTATCTCTGCACAGTACTCCATGGAACTCTACAAGCTTTCCTCTTCATCTCTACATGACATCCATGTCGACCTACTACTAGCTTTGATGGATGTGTCAGTTCAGGAATCACCGAGAAAACACTCAACTAGTTCTTCTCTTCTACCAGTTTACTAAGCCCATCAGTTAAACTCTCAAACCGGTTTGTCACACACCTTTCACTCTACTTCTCTTTAGGTGGACTACTCAATCAGTCAACACTCTTGCTAACCTAGCTTATGCACATCTTCATCAGATAGGGAGTCTTCTACATCTACACTACCTTGCCTTCTCCTTGATTAGCTCAGACCATATCTCAACCGGCTTGTCAAAGTTACAAACTCGTCACTCTTCATCTATACTAGAATCTCAACATGCCTTCTCCTTTCGTCCAGTGCTTAAGCCTGATTTGATTCACACTAGTCCTTCCTTTGTTACACCAGTAGATCTAGTGTGAGCCTTCAAACACCCATCTTTGCCTCATCTTCCAAATCTCACATGACTATTATGCACACTATGCATAATAGGAGATAAGTTCCACTTACTCTTGAGAGTGACACCTTATGTCATCTACATCTTGCAATGCACTCATGTGACTTCCATGTTTCTACAACACATCTTCAAACAGGCACATGTGATCCAGTGGCACATTCACTGTCAGTCATTGCTTCTCATGATGACTGCATCTTCATCCAGTTGGATCCTACTATTTTGTAACCTCACAGCATACCAGTGACCTATTCATCCTTCTCCTCCTGTGTTGATGTGATTAAGGTAATATTTATCCTCTTCATCACAAACAATAGCTCAAGCACCTTTCTCATCCTACTTGTTCACTAGTCATAGTCTTGTTGGTCGACAACCACTCACTTGGTTGATCTGTGTTTTCCATTTCAACACATCACTTACCAGTTGACATCATTTCCTTACTATTGATACACTATAGTGGTAACCTATCCATCTCATCAACACAAGTCAGGCACTAACTTGTGTACCGGTGACTCCAGTTGTCACTCTTCCTTACCTTACTAATGTTCTGCAACACAGGGTGATATCAAAGATATCTCAACCTGTACTCCTCCATGACAGTGTTGCACAAACATCTTCTTCTATCGATAGTCATCCCATACCGATTGGCATCAATGACAACACAATGCCAACAACCTCCCCCTTTGGCATTGATGTCAACACATGTAGTATCTGGTATACTACAGTAACTTTCTCCCCTTGGACAACAATGGCAAAGGGCACTGTTTGGATAGTCTTCCTTGTATTTTCTAGTCATTGACAGAACTCTTGCTCCCCTTTTAACTTCATTGGATGTATCACTTCCTTTGATACTAATTTTTATAAGTTATTACATCTTCTCAAGTCACATCAGTTGAGATGGAGGACTCAACCATCAACTAACACCAATTGACCATGCAAATTTTATACCATTTGTTAAAATACTCAATTTCAGAGGGATGTGACAGTGAATACTACTCACCTACTGGTAAAAATACATCACCTCCCATTTGATCCCAAATTTATTTAGAATCAAGTGTGATTGTACTATGAATATAACCAACCAAATGACAAGTAGATACCCTTAACAATGAAATTCTCCTACGTATTCCTACTATAATTTCCATCATTTGCAGTTTGGGCAATCAGTGCACTTATACTTTCAAGTTCAAGCATGTCGGCCTAGCATCATAACCACTTGAACTCCCCTTGATTCATACATCTTAGGTCCTTATCTCCTATCAGTCCAATACCAGGTGTTGGGACTCATAAAATTTTGATAATTTGAGTGGCCCATTTTAAAAATTCTTCTCTGCACTTTCAAATGGTATTTGATGTATCAGCCTGAATCGCCTAGTTTGAGGGCATGAAGAATAGACCCATCATCCTCCCCTCGCATGCTTGTGAAACATGGGAAGCAAAGAAGACTTCAGAGAAAATGCAATCGGCCTATATAAAGCAATTTTTACTTAGGCACCAATGAGGGTTTTAAAAGGCCAGAGAAACTTGCAAGTAAATGTCACCATGCATGAACATTTATCCCACATTAGATGTGCAAGGGGCATTTTTTGTATTTTAATACAAAGTCGCACTCTTCTATAGTGTCAAAGCTTAAGGGATTTTGGTAAGTGGAGGCTTAGCATCAGTGGACCCCACACATGCGGGCATCTCAAGGTGTCCAAATTTTGGGATAGGCTAGCGAGAAGAGACTAAGGGTTGTGCAAATCAAGAAGATCAACGGTGGAGTATAAATTCTAGGACTATCAGTGGCTATCACTGTACCGAGGTTGTGAGGTGCCTAGAATGAATACCCTTGGCACATGGTGACCAAGTGGTGGGACCCGATAGGAGAGTGGCTAAGGAATGTTGAAGGCTGAACACGGTGGAGGTGATTAGATGGTGATCATAGTGATCCAATGGTGGTCACTAGGTCGCGATGGGAAACTACTCGTTAGAGTATCCATCATGACTTGATGACAAGGTGGGCCCAAGTTGTGGTGGGTCTGGTGAAGGTGAGGCAACGATCTAGTGGCAGATGAAGTGGCGGCCACGTGGTAGGTTAGGTGGTGGCTAGTTGAATGCATGGACAAATCAAGAAGTGACACATGGCATAAACGAGTAGGTTAAAATGATTAAAGGGCGAGCAAGTCCATGGAAGATCGGTGGTGGTCGCTGATCCGTAGTCCAAAATAGCTTGATGAATAACCATTGCAGCTCACTAACAAAGAAGTGAAAGGTCCAGCCTAGGGTGACATGGTAGTTAAGGTGGCACCCAGATGGATCCAAAGGTGAATCAAGGGTTGACACGTGGCTAGCCCAACAAAAGGGGTGAGCGAGAAAAACCAATTTGAGACCTTGTGACTTAAACCCAGTCTCCAGCTCGCTAGCAAAAAATGCTAACACCCAAAAGACTAGAGACCTCACAAGTGAGCATATCCAAAGATGATCCAATGGTGGTTGCTAGGTCACGATGAGAAACCACTCATTAGCATATCCATCATGACCCAACGACAAAGAAGAGCTTCATTCTAGCGGTTAGTCCAAGTCATGCTGAGGTGGCAAGACAGGGACCCTAGAACCAATCAGGGGGTGCCACATGGCAGAGTACAGAAGGAGGATTGAGGCAAAAGTCAAAGTTAAATATATAGTCTTGGATATAGTGTAGAAAATTCAAAAATTTAAATGACTGAAGGGCCTCAGAGATTAGTTCACTGGCGGATTATTTTTTGCCTGAATATACAAGTATTATATATCATTGGAAAGCTCTTGATCTGAGAAGCTTGTTTCTACAGTTAGTTGATGCACACACCAAAAATCTTTAGGGTAGTTTCCTTGGGATATCAGAAACTTTTTGAGTTTGTTAAAGAAGATTTTCTGTAGGCCAAGTGTGTGAGAAGTTAATGCAAAAAGATTTGGGACAGTGATCATTATCAGAGCGAAATCTGAAATTCTTATGTCTTCTTTCTTATTCTGAGGTCTTCTCATTTTTTAAGGGTTCCATAATTTTTTGTGAGCAGAGCTCCATACCCTGTGTTTCCATCTCTTAGTTTTTCTTCCAGAGTTTGTATAGTCTATCATCTTTTTTCAAGTAATGGAGTATATCTTCTTGCTATAAGTGTTTCTAGCTGCAGGTTTATACATATGTAAGACATCCATAAATTCGCACAAACTTGTCTCTAGATATGTATTTATTTGTTACAAATTAAATCCTCAAGGAGGCTGGAATTTTTCATCTCAAGGAGATTGTCATGATTGATTGTGGGTATTCTTCATAGAAGAATTTAAACGCTGTAATCAATCATAAATAATGGAATATGTATTCAAGATCTGATGATTTCGTGGATGAGCTGAGTAATACATTTATGCAAGGCATTAATGCAAGAATATTTTAATATGAAGATGGACTTGCAGTAGAGGTTCTCATTTAGAGTTTGATGTATGAATTTGTTCCCCTTGGATGAGGCACTGGTCTTGCAAATTTTGGGGATTCTCAAATATTTTTAAAATCAAATATCCATTTATTTTTTTGTTTATAGTTTTAGTTTCTTCCACCTATCTCATGCTTTAGCTTAGTTGAGATGTCAATGTAGATCTATCCCATCTGCAGTAACCTCCTAGTTGTTTAAGCCTTATGAGATCTATCTACTTTTATTGATGCTATCATATGTGTGTAATGGGTCTGAGTCAATGCATCAAAGGTACACCCACCTAGCTTTTGCAGAGCCTGAAGAGTAGAAGGATCCATATCCTTGTTATGTTGTCCAAGTCCTAAAGTTCTTCATTGTATGAAGCTGGCTATTTCATAGATAGATTGCAGGTGAACTTGGGTTTCTCTTTTTGATAATAACACTGGGGCTCCAATCATCATCATATACCAGTTGAGCTATGCAATTGTGATCATCTGATGATCTTTTTGATCCATTATTTCACCACAACCTATTGCATGATCTTGGATCTTCACAATGCCAGACAATGACATCATCATGCCATAAATTAAACTAGTACCCTAAAATTATACATGCCTACTTGATTAACCACGGGGCCAACATAAGCTCCACATTCCATTCTACCAGGGATATTGCAATGATCTTTAACCTTGTTATCTTACATAACCTATAAGTACATGTTAGCATTCATGTCAGTAACATCCTGCACATACCAATTCCCTAAACGAGTCCACTATCACTACTGGACCACCTTCTTGTGACTCCTGACATTTTGTCTCACCTTGTATCTCAAACCTATTTTCAATCTCCATACATTGACACGTGCAGTAGTGATCTAACTTTCATTTATAGGTATGTAGTCAAGGCAGCCTCTACACACACTTATCATTTCATGTTCATCCATCATACCAGTAGGACCTTGTTCTTCCAAGTTTCCTTCTTTACTAGGGGGGTAAATGATCTAATTCAACATACTACTCCTCCTAAGGTCTTGCATCTCCTTTATGCCTTAGGTGATATCACCTATGCATTGAATGCCCAATGCCAATCCATGGTCTTCTTCCTCCATACCTGCTTGGTCTCATTCTTCTTCCCATTTTTAGACTCAGAAGAAATTCTTATGACCTTATGTTGATGGGTCCTTCCATTTCCTAATTTTGCCTCGTAGCCAGAAGTAGTGCTATAGTAGCACACATTATGCATCCCAACTTCATGATTGGGGAATCTCTTGACATACTGGTTTGACCATCTTCTCCTAGTCATGTTGCTATGTTTGGCAACCAAAACTGGTGGACCTCTTACTCCTCCAAGGATATTTATCCTTTGGTTGCATGCAGGTCTCTAACTTCTATATGCTCTATACCCACCATTTTGTAGACAAAATTTTCTATATTGGCCTCCATGTGACTATAGGTTCCTCTTCCTGCATTCAAATTCTCTATGGCCAAATTCATTGCAGTTATGACAAACAATATTTGCATAACCAGGAGAGGGGACATGCATGTATCTACTCTTGGATACATTTTTCTCATATGGATGATGTCTATGAGATATTATATTATTCTTTCTAGATCTCTTTCTACATACCTCTACCCTATGATCATAAGCATTACATGTAAAGCAATAATCAATAAAGGATGCAATATGACTTACAAATTTATTCCACCATGCATGGGGAGAACTTACCAGTCTAGCATCTCCATTTCTCCTTCTTTGAGGATGGATCCTTGGTTGTCCATTCTTTGCATTTCCTCCATCTGCTCCTTTCTGCTTCCATAATTGTCTTTCCATGTGGGTGGTAGCATATCTTTGTCCTTTGCTGGTAGGAAGTCCTCTTTGTTGTTTTCTAATTTTCCTACTTCTGGTGAAGTTGTCTTCTCCCATTTTCAATATCTCCCATAAGATTTTTCCCAATTTACATATGTCCACCCATGAGGATACATCATCTATTAACCCACAGTGAATAGCCTTCATAGCTGATTCATTTCATAATTTTCTTCTTTTTGCATCCGAATCAGTGGGAGAGCAAGCTCTACTAGAGAAACCATTTATAAAAGTCATCCAGGTATCATACCCTCGAGAGGATAAGTGAAATTTCATTATACAAATCCAAATAGAATACTTAGACCCATTATACACCAAAGCTAGGATTAACACTAAACATACCATTGTGTCCTTAAGACATAATCTACCCAAGCATGAGAAAGCTTGAAAAATAGGGTACCTAGGCTCTAATACCAATTGTTAGACACAACGCACCACTGAGAGTGGGGTGAATCAGTGGTTCTTAATCTTTTTCCCTTTAACTAACTTATGAGTGTATACCGGTTATGGGATCTAACACAATGCAGACTTACTAGTTAGTGGTTAGACATAATCACAAATGCAATCACACACAAAGGATCATCACATAACACCAGCATGTACGATGAAAACCCAAGATGGGAAAAACCTCGGTGAGCCATGCTATTGGAGTCTATTGCTCCAATATAGCCTCACAATGACACTCTGTTACACTGTTTAAGGCACAAACCCAAGGAGCTACAACCCCTGATTTAGGGCACCAACCCAAGGAGCACCAACCCCTAACTGATTTATGGGCTACAACCCACAAGAGCTATAACCCCTACAATGAGCAACAATGCAGTGATCACAAAGATAACTTCAAATACAACATTTTTCATACTGTTACAAGTGAATCTTGCAACCATTTCATATACCTTGCTCTGCTAGTGAGACAACTTCTTTGCTACACCGGTTCACTCTTCTATTTCTCTTATCTGCTACTTTTCTTGATGGTAATATCTACTAGGTCAACTCTCCTCTATTCTACTCTACTAGATTTACTCCTCACTACTCTTCTCTTTACCGGTACTATACTCTATCTGTTATATATTTGCCTTCTCTACAACTTCCTTCACTTTTGCTTTATCGGTATGGACACTACAAGTTCTCAACTACTACCGGTTGAACACTTCAACCTAGTTCTCCTCTTCACACTTAGTCTCTTCTCAGATACTTATTGAGCACTTGACTGATTTTCTCACACACCGAATCACTTCACAGCAGTACTATCAATATCTTTAGCTTGCATATATATAGCCTTATTTTCCTATCAAAAGCCAATTCAAATCTTAGGCAGTTAGGGTTTCCTCCCCACCTCGAGGCAAACCAAATCCAATTAGATCTTGTCTGATCTGATCTCCCAGAAAACCAACTGTACATCTCCACCATTAACATGCCTTCCAATACATGTTTTCCAAATATAGAAAACATGGCCCTGCATGTTGACCTACATCTTTCAAAATGCCATTAATATCTCTATTGTTTCCTTCTCGAGGTCTTCTCACAATTCGATTGCTAGGTCTCAGAGACAACTAAGAGGGGCAGTGAATCAGTTGTCCAATAAATTCAAACCAAAATTAACTTAACCAAAACTTAATGATTAATAATGGTAAACCAAACTTTAATGTCGGTAGATAGTTTTATTAGTTAATTGTAGTACTGGTAAAGATAATGCATGAAACAGAAAGACAATAACATCCACAACACATAACACAAATATTTGTACATGGAAACCTTGTAAGGGGAAAAACCATGGTGGGCAGCCTTACCCACAATCAAATGATACTATTGTAGATAGTATGTGTGTACAATATGGAGTCTGCACATGTAGAAAGGCTAGCTTCCTAGAGCTCACTACTCAATCAAAAAATGGGAGTCACATTGACTACAATTGAATGGTTAAATCCAATGATAATGTACTGCTTAAAATAGCATCTTCATATGCTAGATTCAGTACCAGTTAAGCTATGATTATTTTCACACATACCTTATTACAATCCTTTTTCCAATCCTATATCAATCTCACAATTGAGATCTTACATATATACCGAAAGCTAAGACCAAAATGAGTAGGTCATCTTACAAAGAATATTACAATAAAATCAATTACAAATAAATTAATATATGATACATCATGTCAGCTCAATGCATTTACAATAATAATAAATCATCTCCATAACATGTCATGTTGATATGAAATAGATATTCTTGTCAGTGCATAACCTAGACCTATTTGTCGGTAACAACAAATATGCAAACTCGAATATACATATAACCAAATCGCCAAAACCAAGTGATCAAATAATGTCTCTAACATAAATAGGTAGTCTCCAAGTCATTCCAAGTGTCAGTGAACAATATAACCTACTAGTGAACCAAATATTGGTGACTGTGTATAAGTCTCTGACTTGCTGGTGGACAAAACCAAAGATCTCCAAGTGCTGATAAGTGTTGACAAGTGTTAACAAGTGTTGACAAGTGTTGACAAGTGTTGAAATCAATGACAAAACCATATCAACATATCCAAAATACCAACAATCTCCCCCTTTGGCATTGATGGTAGCACAAGATGGAAAAACCATCAAAGTGCCAAAACAGAAATGCCAAAAACCAAAAACCAACAATCTCCCAAAGAGATCATTAACTAGAAATCAAAATACATAATGTCTCCCCCCCTTGGAATAATCTCTCCCAAAAGATAATGTGTTTTTCCATAATATCTCTCCCCCTTTGACATCAAATACCAAAGCAATACAAAAACCAGATTCAAATACAAAATATCAACTCATTACAAAATACCAACTACTCCCCTTGAGAAGTAGCTCTCCTCATCAAAGCTGGAATAAAATATCTCTATTAATTTTTTTAGTTGATGGCAAACATCAACTGTCTAAGTCTCTACCTGTGGGGGTAGAACTCCAAGCTACTCTTTGAGATATTCAAAAGTCTCCTTAGGAAATGGCTTAGTAAACATATCTGCAATCTTCTATTTAGTATTCACATAAACCAATTTCAATTCATTTTCTTCAACATTCTCTTTCAAAAAATTGAGTTTGATAGAAACACGTTTAGTTTTTGAGTGAAATACCAAATTCTTAGATATATCAATTGCTGCCATATTATCATGAAATTAGTCTGCTACCAAGAAAAAATGCTCCGCCGATGGTTCTTTTTCTATCATCTACATCTCCTACCCAATTATCATCTGTGTATGCACATAAATCAAAATTTTCATCTCTAGGATACCATAAACCAAGATTTGTAGTGTCTTGTAAGTACCAAAAAATCCTTTTTACTGCTGATTCATGATTTTCTTTAGGATTACTCTAAAATCTTGAAACAATACATACAACATTCATAATATAGGGTCTTGTTTGTGTCAAATACAGTAAACCTCCTATCATAGACTTGTATCTTGTCGGATTAATAGATGTTGATTCATCCTCCAAAGATAGTTTATCCATTGTAGTCATAGGTGTACTTACTGGTTTAGTGTTTTCCATGCCAAATTTCTTGAGTAACTCCTTCAAGTACTTAGATTGGTTAATGAATATATCTTTATTAGTCTGTGAAATCTGCAATCCTAAAAATAATTTTATGTCCCCAACCATAGACATTTCAAATTCTTGCTGCATTTTATTAGAAAAGTCTTTACACTATCCATCTTATCCTCTAAATATTATATCATCAACAAAAACTTCAATAACCAAGATTTCATCATTAGTCACTTTGTAATATATATTGTTGTCAGCATTACCTTTAGTCTATCCAAGCTTCAAAAGGTATTTGTCCAATCTAGCATACCATGCTCTAGGAGCTTGCTTTAATTCATATAAAGCTTTCCTTAACCTACAAACCTGTGTAGGAGAAAAAGTGAAACTAAGCAAACATGCCCTAATCTCACTTTTAATCACACATTTGTGGAATACGAAAGAGCCTAGAGGTATCACACAATTGGCTACTTCTTTTTGTGGAAGAGAGAGCCACAGGCTACCTATTAGGATTTCTATTCCTTTGTTGCAACTGAAAGATAAAATGATGCAAGTTCAATCCCTAATCCCAAAGTGCAAGTATGAACTAATAACAAGATTGCAGAATTGAACTTAAACAATGGAAAGTTGCAAACACAAGGACAAGACAAGAATGTAAATGCGTACCCGGTGTTAAAATATGAATGAAAATGTTTGGGATGGGGGTGCAGGTGCCACTGTCATGATTCTGCCCCTGAAACTGCTCCGGAAACTGCTATTTTGCAACCTGAAAAGCTGTCAAAAATGCTGAAAATTGCTATCTGTTAGAAGGACCAGGGTACCCAGTGCCCCTGTCCTAGGGACCAAGGCACCCAGTGCCCCTGTCCTGGCAGGACCAGGGCACCCCACGCCCCTGTCCTAGTCTTTTGCTCTGAAATTTGGTGTGAAGTTTTGTCTCGGTCTGCTTCTTCTGGATCTGCAACTTGCAGCGTCGTCTGAATTCTGAAACCTGCACTTATATCTGAAAAGGTGTGGTGGGCGGCTATATAGGGTTTTGCCTTGGTCAAACCCCCACTTTGGTGATTTCCACCTCCACGAATAGCCAAGTTGTATTGTAATAGTATTGTGTGTGCAGACCTTGTGTATGTGCAAGATCCTAAAATGCAAGTAAGCAAACTAGAGCAACCTAGAAAGTAAACCCTAATTGCTTGTAGATGATAATGTAAATGCTCCAAATCAAGATGCAAAGTGATCTAAAGCATGAATACAAATGATATAATGAGGCTTATGCAAAGACATGAAAACAACATGAAATCATACCCAACCCCAAGGGAGGGGTACAAGCCAATCTTCAGTCGGTAATCTCCTATTGCTCTTCAATGTCATCCAAGCCCTAAATGGATGAATGAAATTGATAAATGCTTGATAGAGGGATGTTGAATGTTGTTGAAGTCTTCAAAGATCTTCTCTTTCGCTGCATATGAGGTTCCTCAAACCAAAATTTTTGGATCCTTTTAAATGAAGAAAGAGAGCTCTTATGTATGAAACCCTAGGTCATAATTTCAACTTTTGGCCGACCTAGAGATTGAATCTCCCACCAATTTCTTGGGGTTAAGCTTTATTTTATGATTGGGTCGTACTCCTAAAATTTCAGGAAAAATGTTCGGGACCATGTGCACTCCGAGCGCCATGGTCCCGACAACTTTTCACCAAATTTTTAGGGCCGTCAGATATGATGATTTTAGAGAGAATCCTGAAGTTACAGGTGATTTCGAGATGTTTTGACCCCCAAAATCAAGCCCCCAAGTTCAAAATAGGACCTAATTAGGGTTTTTGATTAAATGATGTATTGGAAGAATAAAATGAAAGGGGCACACTTTAATGAAAAGGGCCCAACTTTATGATATGGGAGATGATAAAATGGAACCTTAGACCTAATTAATTTGATTAATTAAGTGCTAAAGGGGAAATGCAATGCAAAATGCAAAATGCGCCAAGGTGGGTGCTAAACTAGGTGTGAAATTGTACCACCCTAGCAAGTGCGTACAATTTACGACACTACAATTAGCCCCCACTTTAGCGGTCATATGAACACTACGTGCATATGCAAACTAAAGTACAAGAAAGTAAACATCATTTGAAAAAGGATATATCCATAAGTCTGTCGAACGAAGCCCCCAGCGGTATCTGCAGTACACAGTTAGGAACCGCACCCTACAAAACACATGTTAGATCACAAAATCACCTAATGCTTACTAAGGAAGGTGATGAAAATTTGAGGGTAGCTATATGCCCCCCCCTATTTCGGCTTGCTAATTTTAGTGAGTTGAAACAGGGTATCATGTTTACCACTTTGAATTGTTAAAGAATATTGATGACAAATGCTCACAAGAAGATTTGATATGAGATCAAAAACTAATGGAGAATCATTTTGTAAGAAAGAGGACTAAATCTCAATTCCAACACAACAAAGAGTGTGAGGATTTGAGAGTTCTCTAACACAAGATGAAGGATGTAAATGGAAACAAAATGCAAAGAGAAGAAAAGAAAGGAAAAAAGCATGAATACACACATTGGTGATCCATGAAAAGAATAGTGAGAGAGAAAACATGGACTTCTGGCCCCTAGATCTTGTCTAGGTGATCCATGGGAAACGGACATGGAAAACTAGCCCCTAGAGTCTGTCTAGGTGATCCATGTAAGGGAGGAGAGTGAGAAAGTCTAGCCTTATGCCGCTAGTTCCACTCAACCTTGTGCATGTGTGTGTAAGTGAGGTTAGAATCACCTCATAGGAGTCTATGCCCGAGTATGCTACAACCTGTATATGTATAGTACAAAAGCATGACATCTCGCTCTAAGAGTCTGTGCTCTAGTTCCGAGAATAATCACCTTGCATAGAAGAAAAATGGAGACATCTCGCTCTAAGAGTCTGTGCTCTGGTTCCGAGAATGACCCATTGCTCAAAAAGTGTAATGTTTATGTCATAAGCAAAGTAGAACAAGGATACCTACCTTCATCACAAAAGAAGATACCCCAAAAATGCAATAATGTCATAGATCCAAGCAGGAGGGTTTTGCACTCTTTAAGCAAGGATAAGATAGTTGAAAAGGGATATCTTGTAGTATGTGTAAAGGAGATCCTTAGAGGAGAAGAGATCTTTGTACAAAAGACACCTATCCCCGAGAAGAATTGTTTTAGACAAATATAACATCTTCTAGAATAAGACAAGGAAGAGAATAAGAATGCAATACTTCCTTCTTTTGCGAGGTGAAAGTGATTCATTAATGAAGGATGACACTCTTTTTAACCCAACTGGGAGAGTGAATTCATTATGGATGTATTTTAACAAGTGCAAAAGAGGTTGTAGTCAAGGACTTACACCTCTTGTAAGAGAGAATCCTTGAACAAACAACAACAAATGCATACAAGGAATAACATCAAGTAATAAAGTTCACACCATCCACAAAATAGGAAAAAGTGGATCCTTAGATAAAAATAAGGAAAGATCATTGCCTCCCAAGGATAAGGATAATGAGAAGGACTTACACAATCTTCTAGGGAGAGATTTAGACATAAGCAAAATGTACTGCATACTCACATGAGTTCATGCAAGCAAGACATTAGTGTATGTAAAATGCTCCTCACAAGAAGTGGATAAGATAAGAAAGAGAATACACACCTTCTCCCATATCTAGGAAAAGAGGATTCTAAAGAAAAGATGGTCAATATTTCCACATTATTACCCCGAAGGGAAATTTTAACCATAAAAAGAAGAGATGTATGAAATCATTCTTGTCCCCATAGGAACAAGAGATAACATAGAAAATTAGGCTATTATGTTGCTTCAAAGATATGATTGCACTTTAAATTGTACCATCATTAATGACAATGAACCCCTAGTAAATGAGCTACCAATGTCACATAATGATGAGCAACATAATAGCCATTAATGTTATTTAAAGACATGATAGATTGAATGAGTTATTTGAATATGACATGCTAAATGCTCAACTATAAGTGAGATCAAAAACATGTATAAAGTGATAAAAATTGAAGAAGAAAAGTCACAATAAATCTTAGAAGAGGGATGAGTGTAATTTATTAGAGCCTTATCCCTAGAGGAAAGGACTTTATGATGAATAGGAGATAAAGATTCATAAGTGGATTTAGAAATTTGAGGGGAGTCATAAAGAGATTTGTTCATCGCCAAGATTTCCTTATGAGGGGAATGAGAGTTGATAGAAGTAGAAGATGATTTAGTTGAAGTGAGATCATCATCACTACTAAATATAGCATTCACATTGAGAGATGGTCTTTTAGATGCTTTGGTGGGCTTAGAAAGATTATATCCAAGTCCAAATGAATATTCATGCATGTTATGTTCTAAAGGAACTTTAATTCCTTGTTCATTTGTGCCACAACCATTTCCACTATAGCCACTCTTAGCCAAAATATGAAAACCACGACCATAACGATTAGCCATTTCAGAAAGAGAAGGTAGTTTTTCATAAGATGAAGAATCAAATTCTTCAGAATTAGAGATGTGAGGAGAAGAAGTTTGAGAAGTAGCCACAAAATTATTGCTCATAGGTTCATGTAAGACTGATTGATCTCTAGTTTGTTCCTTCTTTTTAACTTTAAGCTCTCTAGGAGGAGCCCTATACTCACCTACAAAGGTGGGATTAAAGTCAAGAGATCCCCAATCGTCTTCTGTGAGAACCTTCTCAGGATCAAAAGCCTTTTCATGTGTAGATTCAAGTTGAGAAGAATCTTCTTCAAGAACTTCAGACTCATCCAAAGAATTTTGATTATCAGAGGGTGATGATTCATCCATAGGTATCTTGTTTAAAGAGTCATCACTAGAAGAGGAAGGTTTAGAAGAACTCCCTTTGGAAGTAGATGTTTGCAAATAATCTTGAAAATTAGTATCACCTATCAAGGTATATGTCTTATTGTTATAAATAAATTTAACTTTTCTATGCAATGTAGAGGGGACAGCTTGCATACTGTGAATCCAAGGTCTCCCTAATAACAAGTTGTATGTTAGATTTCTCGACATAACATGGATAAGAGTAGGCAAAGTAACAGGTCCCACTGTGATGGGTAAGGTGATAATACCTAATGAAGAATTAGCCACATTATCAAAGCCTCGAATGGGATGAGAGTCAGGCTCAATAAGGGATGTATCCACATTCATCTTATGCAATAGATTAATGCTACACACATTAAGGCCAGAGCCATTATCTACCAGTGTTCGTCTCATAGCAGTGTCATTTATGATAACCACAATCATCAAGGGATCATATTGATGTTGAATTTCACTAGTAGGCAATTCATCTTGAGTAAACACAATTTGAGCTTTAGGATTCATCATAGAGTTAACCAAAGACACTATATTACTAGATGTATTAGGTGGAGGAACATTCAAATCTTTCAAGGCATCTTGTAACATTCCATGATGAACAGAAGAAGTTTGGATCAAATCCCAAAGGGATATCTTAGCAGGGGTAGCTTTAAGTTGTTCTATAAGATCATATTCCTTACCGAGAACTTGTGAAATACGAGGAGCTTGAGGAAGAATAGGTTGAGAAGGAGGAAGTGAAGTTGGGCTAACTGGAGGAGGATTAGGTTGCCTATTGTTTCTTGTGTTATAGGTATGAGCAACCGCATTATAACTCTCTCTAGTTAGTTGCTTAGCATACTCATAAGGGCTCTTAGTAGAATAACCTCCTTGCACAGTAATAATAGGTTTCTTAGGAGTGCAAAAAGAATCATTAGCATAACCACCTTGAACCACTAAGATAGGCTTATTTAAAGGTTGAGAATTTTGAGAAGGACAAGCACCTTGGATAGTGAAGAGAGGTTTGTTAGGTGTTTCATTCACATGTATCAAATTGATTGAGGATGGTTTAGAGGAATGAACAAAAGTGTTGGAAGAATTATTGATAGTCTTCTCTTGCACTAAAATCTCATCATGGATTAAATCAATTTTAGGAGAGAGACAAGGGGTAGGCATTGATGTTCTATTAGGAAAAGTAATATTAGGAAAGGTCATATCATCCTCTATCATCAAAGGATCTACATGGGGAATAAACTCTATAGGAGAAGGATCAACATTACTCTCTAAAGTCTCACTTTTGAGAGGGAGATCTTTGAAAGAGATGTTAACCATCTTGCTTTGAACTAGGGTTTCCTTATGAGTAGAACCAAGTTGAGGAGAAGGAGAATAATTGAGATTCAAGGAAGGTGAGAAACTATCAAGGGAGTTTTCAATCTTGATTTCATCCCCTTTGGCTAGGGTTCTCTCATGGGGTAGAGAATAATCTACACCTTCTTCTAATGGTTCATCCCAAATAGAAAAGTTGTTGAAAGGAATGTTTGAAGTATTGTCAATTTCGAGAGAGGAGATAACATTGTTTATTAATTCCTCATCCTTAGGAGGGAGAGCATCAATAGATGTGTTAAACTCATCCTCTTTCCTCAAAATATGTTCAATATGATCTTTAGGGGAGAGAGAATTAAGGAAATTGCTTATTATTTCATCTTCTTTCTCTAAGGGATGCTTATGGGTAAGACAAACTTTAGGAGAAGGGTAAGCATTTAGCATTAATTCATCATCTCTAGTGGGAATTTTGTTGGAAAAGGAAATGCCATCACTAGGAAATGTAGGAATAATGTCATCTTCTTGCAAAAAAGGATCATCATGAAGGGAGTGTTTTTTAGGAGGAACATGAACATATTTCTCCAAAGATTCATGCTTAGGAAGGAGATCTTTGAAAGAAGTGTTCATAACCTCTTGTTGCACTAACATGCCCCCATTGGAAGGACCAAATTTAGGAGAAAATAAGTCAATGTCCATCAATACCTTTTCACCTAGAGAGGCATCATGTAGGGAAGGTGAAGTAACATTAAGAAAGGTGTTTATGATATCATTCTCTTCCTCTAGGATAGCTAAATAGGAAGGGTACATTTTAGGAGAGTTGTCAAGATCACTCTTAAAGTCCTCATCCTTAGAGCATGGGAGAGTCTCAAAGGGATTGGTGACAACTCTTTTAAGCACTAAAATGTTGTTATAGATGGGGGAAAGTTCTTTAGGAGGAGGAAAAATTGAAACAAGGGAAGCTAACCCACTATCACATCTATGAAATGAATGTATCATGACAACAATTTTCCTCTTTCAAATGATAACACATGCAAAATAGAAGGAAATGTTTAATTTCAACCAATGCAAGAACTTAGAATGTAGATTTAGAAAATGAAATTTATGATTCAAATGAGTTCCTAAATCAGATTTGAAATTATTGATCCAATTAAGCTATCCACAAGTTCAACTTTGAATTGAAAAATTAGGGTTTTAGCAAAAATTTCCTCTAAATTTTTGAATCTTGCAAGAAATAAAAACTTGTAAATACAAATTTGAATTTGAAATAGCATAAACACTCAAATTTGAAAACATAAATCAGAATTAGAGAAGATTGGAGTTCACGTCGGGTTCACCAAAAATGTGTAGGAGAAAAAGTGAAACTAAGCAAACATGCCCTAATCTCACTTTTAATCACACATTTGTGGAATACGAAAGAGCCTAGAGGTATCACACAATTGGCTACTTCTTTTTGTGGAAGAGAGAGCCACGGGCTACCTATTAGGATTTATATTCCTTTGTTGCAATTGAAAGATAAAATGATGCAAGTTCAATCCCTAATCCCAAAGTGCAAGTATGAACTAATAACAAGATTGCAGAATTGAACTTAAACAATGGAAAGTTGCAAACACAAGGACAAGAAAAGAATGTAAATGCATACCCAGTGTTAAAATATGAATGAAAATGTTTGGGACGGGGGCGCGGGCGCCACTATCCTAATTCTGCCCTTGAAACTACTCCGAAAACTGCTGTTTTGCAACCTGAAAAGCTATCAAAAATGCTGAAAATTGCTGTCTGTTAGAAGGACCAGGGCGCCCAGCGCCCCTGTCCCAGGGACCAGGGCACCCAGCACCCCTGTCCTGGCAGGACCAAGGCACCCCATGCCCCTGTCCTAGTCTTTTGCTCTGAAATTTGGTGTGAAGTTCTTTCTTGGTCTGCTTCTTCCGGATCTGCAACTTGCGGCGTCGTCCGAATTCTGAAACCTGCACTTATATCTAAAAAGGTGTGGTAGGCGGCTATATAGGGTTTTGCCTTGGTCAAACCCCCTCTTTGGTGATTTCCACCTCCACAAATAGCCAAGTTGTATTGTAATAGTATTGTGTGTGCAGACCTTGTGTGTGTGCAAGATCCTAAAATGCAAGTAAGCAAACTAGAGCAACCTAGAAAGTAAACCCTAATTGCTTGTAGATGATAATGTAAATGCTCCAAATCAAGATGCAAAGTGATCTAAAGCATGAATGCAAATGATATAATGAGGCTTATGCAAAGACATGAAAACAACATGAAATCATACCCAACCCCAAGGGAGGGGTACAAGCCAATCTTCAGTCGGTAATCTCCTATTGCTCTTCAATGTCATCCAAGCCCTAATTGGATGAATGAAATTGATAAATGCTTGATAGAGGGATATTGAATGTTGTTGAAGTCTTCAAAGATCTACTCTTTTGCTGCATATGAGGTTCCTCAAACCAAAATTTCTGGATCCTTTTAAATGAAGAAAGAGAGCTCTTATGTATGAAACCCTAGGTCATAATTTCAACTTTTGGCCAACCTAGAGATTGAATATCCCACCAATTTCTTGGGGTTAAGCTTTATTTTATGATTGGGTCGTGCTCCTAAAATTTTGAGATAAATGTCTGAGACCATGTGCACTCCGGGCGCCATGGTCCCGACAACTTTTCACCAAATTTTTAGGGCCGTCGGATATTATGATTTTAGAGAGAATCCCAAAGTCACAGGTGATTTTGAGATGTTTTGACCCCTGAAATCAAGCCCCCAAGTTCAAAATAGGACCTAATTAGGGTTTTTGATTAAATGATGTATTGGAAGAATAAAATGAAAGGGGCACACTTTAATGAAAAGGGCCCAACTTTATGATATGGGAGATGATAAAATAGAACCTTAGACCTAATTAATTTGATTAATTAATTGCTAAAGGGGAAATGCAATGCAAAATGCAAAATGCGCCAAGGCAGGTGCTAAACTAGGTGTGAAATTGTACCACCCTAGCAAGTGCGTACAATTTACGACGCTACAAAACCATATCTTTGTCATCTATCAAAGAAAATCCATTAGGTTGTTCAATGTAAACTTCTTCAAGATCTCCATTCAGAAATGCACATTTAACATCTATTTGATATACTTTATAGTTTTTGTGAGCTGTAAAAGCCAATAATAGTTTGACTGCCTCAATTATAGCTATGGGTGCAAAGGTTTCATTATAATCAACTCCTTCTTTATGTTAATATCCCGTACACACTAATCTTGCTTTGTTTCTGATTACCTTGCCATCTTCATTAAGTTTATTTCTAAAAAGCCCATTTAGTTCCAATTAGATTTTTGTCTTTAGGCCAGGGAACTAATGACCAAGTGTTATTCCTTTCAATTTGTTTCAATTCATCTTTCATAGCTTTAATCCAATATTTATCTTCACATGCCTCATTAATGGTTGTAGGTTCAATTTGAGAAATATTACATACCTCTTCATTTGCCAATCTTCCTCTAGTCATAACTCCTTGATATTTATTTCCAATTATCTGACTTTCAGAGTGATTCAATCTTACATACCGGGGTGTTTTTACTTGTTGTTGTTCTTCAGTGACTATTGAATCCTTGAATGATGTTGGTGTAACTGGATCAACATTCTATACCAGTGTACTCATAATAGGTTCATTTATGATTATCTCTATTGTTGGTTCAGAGTCTATTGACCTTGAATTTCCTCTAAACTGTTCATTAATCTTCACATTTGCGCTTTCAACAATTTTCTGCAATCTCTTGTTAAAACATATATATGCCTTGCTCTTAGATGAATAACCAAGAAATATTCTTTCATCACTTCTAGGATCAAATTTGCCAATATACTCATCTCTTCTAATACAGCATTTACTTCCAAATATTTTTGAATATTTAAGAATAGGAGTATTACCAAACCATAATTCATGAGGGGTCTTACTAGTTTCACCTCTGATGTGAACTCTATTGAATGTATAAACTGTTGTATTTACTGCTTCTCTCCAATATATATGAGGTAAATTTGCTTCTTATATCATGCTTCTGGCTGCATCCAAAATAGTTTTGTTCTTCCTTTCCACAACTTTATTCTGCTAGGGTGTCCAGGGTCTTGATAACTATCTTATGATCCCATTCACTTCACATAATGTATTACCTTGGATGTGAATTCACCTCCTTGATGAGATCTCAAACATATGATTTTCTTACCGGTTTCATTCTCTACCATCACCTTGAATAGTTTGAATTTCCCAAATGCTTCTAATTTCTCCCTGAGAAAAGTAACCCAACACATTCTAGAATAGTCATCAATGATTAGCATGAAATACCTATCTCCTTGTAAACTTCTAGTTCTTGCTAGACCAGATAAATCAGTATGAATTAAACCAAGAACATTGCTAGATTTCTCTAGAATACTCAAGAAAGTTTCTCTAACGTGCTTTCAAAATTGACATTCCTTACATATCAGACTGTGAGGTTTAACAATCTTAGGTAAATCTTTTACTACCTTAGTTGTACTGATTTTCAAAATGCAATCAAAATTTACATGAAAAGTCTCTTATGCCATAACCAACTTTCATCAATATGAGAAAACAAACATGCTTTCTCATTGTTATTCAAATGAATGATATTACCTCTAGTCTGATTACCAGTTTCAATTTCCAAACCAGTTATGTTTAAGATTTTGCATTTACCATTCTTGAATTGTAACTTAAATCCTTTCTCAACTAATTGACCAACACTCAAAAGATTATGCTTCAAACCTTCAACATAGTAAACATTATCAGTATTGTGCTTACCAACAAAAGATATAGTTCCTTTTCCTTTGATCAAACAAGATTTGTCATCTCCAAATCTCACTAGACCTCCATTGTAATCTTGAAAGGTTAAGAATTTACTCTTATCACCAGTCATGTGATGTGAACATCTGAAATCAATAATCCATTCATCCTTATCTTGAATTTTAGCTTCCAGGGCCTGCTCTACCGGCTGAAAAGTAGGTGTTAGTTGATCTTTTGTTATAGCAACAAAAGCCCATCTATTGTCTGTTAGATCCTCATCAGAATCATTAGTAACTCCTTCATCAACATAATAACAAGATTTGTCTCTTTCTTCTTAAATTTGTATCTCTGATAATCAGGGTTAGGCTTATATGTTCTTTTAGCTTCTTCTCTTAACCTTGCATGTCTATCAGGACACCTAGAAGCCATATGACCAATTTTATTACAATTAAAACATTTAAAGGGTTCTTTACCTTCATACTTACTTCCAATTCTACCTTTAGGCATTTTCCTTGCAAATAGTGCTTCAAGCTCTTCTAGTTCTTCATTCTCCTTCCCGATTTCTTCAAGTTCTCATGCATAAAAGGCTTTTCAATCAGATTTCTCAGATGATGATGATGATGATGCTTTGAAAGCTAAATCTATCTTAATAGTAGCAACATGACCAAATTCCTCAAGTTCAAAAGTTGAAAGTTTTCCAACCAAAGTGTCTCTAGATACTGATGCATTAGGAATTGTTCTCAATTCATTTATAATAGTAAATTTCATTTTATATGCCGGTGGAAAATCTCTTAAAACTTTAGAAACAATCTCATCTTTACTTAAGGTTCCTCCATAACATTGTATACCCAAAACAATTTCATTTATTCTTACCATAAAAGCAGAAATTCTTTCATCTTCTTCCATTTTTAGATTGTCATACTTGGCCCAGAAGCATTCAAGTTTTGCAATTTTGACTGTGGTATCACCTTCATTCAATGTTTCCAATTTGTCCCAAATAGCCTTAGCAGTAGATCTTTCTGATAATCCCATGATTTTCTGATCTGACAATGTGCTCAAAAGTGCTTCTCTTGCTTCGCAATCATTTTCTTCATCTTTAGCCAAGGTTGGTGGATTAGGTTGACTTTGAATAGGAGCATTATATCCATTCCTTGTAACATCTCATATGCCCTTTCCAATGCAATTCAAATGTGTCTCCAGCCCAATCTTCCATATGCCATAGATGGTTCCATCAAGTTTTATACTGTCCTTCCTGAAATAGTTAGTAGACATTGGATCTCCTCAAGCTGTTAAACTTTTGCAAAAAGAGGACTAGGCTCTAATAACAATTGTTAGGTCTCAGAGACAACTGAGAGGGGGGGGGGTGAATCACTTGTCCAATGAATTCAAACCAAAATTAACTTAAGAAAAACTTAATGATCAATGCCTGTAAACCAAACTTTAATATCGGTAGACAGTTTTATCAGTTAATTGAAGTACCAGTAAAGATTAATGCATGAAATAGAAAGAAAATAACATCCACAAAACATAACACAAATATTTGTATGTGGAAACCCTATAAGGGGAAAAACCACGGTGGGAAGACTTACCCACAATCAAATGATACTACTATAGATAGTATGTGTGTACAATATAGAGTCTGCACATGCAAAAAAGCCAACTACCTAGAGCTCACTGCTCAATCACAAAATGCGAGTCACACTTACTACAATTGGATGGTTAAATCCAATGATAATGTACTGCTTAAAATAGCATCTTCATATGTTGGATTCAGTACTAGTTAAGCTCTAATTATTTTCTCAAAAACCTTCATTGAATCTTCAAATGATGTGTGTGTGTATAGCTCTGCTTATTTTCACATATACCTTATTACAATCCTTTTTCCAATCCTATATCAATCTCACAATTGAGATCTTACATATATACCGAAAGATAAGACCAAAATGAGTAGGTCGGCTTACAAAGAATATTACAATAAAATCAATATGCGATGCATCTATTACTACTTATCAAATTGCCATTAGTTTTATATTCAAAGTCATACTATATATTCTAGTCGGTTAGCATTACTGAATCATGCAGTCAGTACACACAAAGAAGTCGGTATGAATAGTCTAGTCAGTTATAGAAGAAACCAGTCATAGAATGCAATATTCACCGAGCTGTTTACCAAGTATCTTTTTATGGCTACCAAGCAGTAAAGTTAACACACCCAGTTGATATTCACTGAGTGAAATGTGTTACCAGATACATTGAACTTGGACATGCACATGAAAATGTGTTACAAGATCAAGGCACATCTAACCGTTATTACATTGGAAATTGCACTAGAAGATTGTGTATGATTGCAAGGTCAATCTAACCAATGAAATATTTTGTTTAGTCATTCATTCGGGGAATCTTGTTTGTAAGATTGAAGCAATGAATTAGATCACCATTTTAAGAGATCTATGTATACAACATGGGAAGAGAGAAAAAAAAGTATGTATAAAGGAAGACTGTTATAGAGACACAGAGAGGTCACCGAGAAGGTTATCAGAGAACAGTCAAAGAACAGAGTAAACAGAAGGGTTTACCGAGTTACAATATGGGTTACCGAGGTATGCTATAAGCAAGGTAATCTTATTCTAAGCATATAGAATCTGCTATAACATTTCAAATGTAAAGTTGCAGATATTTGTAATGATTTTATTGTAATATTGTGAAGTTGAAAGAGATACCCTTAACACGGTAAAAGGCTCTAACCAAGTCTATAAATTGTAAATCCTCTAACTAGGTGCAACATTCAGATTAATGTTGTAAAATCCTTTAGCAACGTAGATCTAACAAATCTTGTTACTCCTAACAGGGTAACCTATCAGAAATAGCTAAATGTAGCTCTAACCGAGCAATCTTTATTATTGCAGTAGTGAAGTTGTGGGTGCCATCCCCACCGTAGTTTTTCTCTCTAACCAAGAGTTTCTGCGTAACCAAAATATATGTGTTATGGAGTGAATCATGTATGATTGTTATTTGTTTGTTTTAACTTTATTTTATGTTACCACACTATTCTATTTATGCATAATAGTAAGGTTATTATTAAAGAAAAGTTTTGGAGTACTGATTTACCCCTCCCCTCTCAGTACATTAGCTTTCCATATTTTTCCTAACAATTGGTATCAGAGTTTGAATCTTGAAAAATGGTTTAACTACCTAAAGAGAAAGATCTTATCAATGGAAGGCTATAAAAAATCTCAGAGGATTGTGTATCTACAAGAAGAGCTAGATCATGCAAATCAAGTGATTGTAAACATGCAAAGGCAAATGCAAAAATCTCTGAAAGTAAGAAGAAGATTATCTGATGACTTGTAGGATTCTCAAGATTTAGTGGAACAAATCAAGACATCATCTGAGAATAGTATATCTAAAGAGACTAAAGAAATGATTGGAATGTTGAAAGAAAAGAACAAAGCATTGGGTGATCAACTAAAAGCAATGAAAAGAGAACATGAACATTTCAGTACACAGATGACTGAAAATCTAGATGCATTAAGGAAAGTTGAGGATAAAGAAAGAGATCTACAAAGAGAGAAACAACAACTTGAAGTCTTAGTATCTGATAAGAATGATGAAATCTTAAGGCTAATTGGTATTCAACAAAATATGAGCAATCAACTAGGTTATGCACATCATGAAGCAATTCTAAAGAATGATGAAAATCAAGCATTGAAACTTGAAGTATCAAGGTTGACTGGTGAACTTGAAATAGAGAAGAAATCCAAAGAAACATTGAAGAAGAGTTATGAAGCATCAAACATGTTGGATGAGCAATTGAATACAAGGAGATCCAATAAAGATGCAGGACTTGGTTACAAAGGAAAAGAATCAACCGAGAAATAAATTCATACTACCAAGAGAGGAGAATCATCAAAGCAAGCTAGAAATAGGAATAACATCAAAAGGAAGAAGCCTACTTGCTACTATCATGGAAATCAAGGTCATGCTGCCAACATATGCCAGATTAGAAAAGGTAAGCAATCGAATATCACTAAGTCCAATGGATATTGTTACAATTGCAATAAATATGGTCATACATCTAATCAATGTAGGACAAAGTCTATTAACAACTATCATAAGGCAAAATTCAAAGGGTTTTGTAGAAACTGCAATAGATATGGACATAATACCAAGAAGCACTAGTCTAAGCAAAATAACTACATGAGGTATCCACACCGAGCAAACACTACAGGTTACTGAACTCACATAGATCCTTACCGACAATATGCAACAGTACCATGGGATTACAATACAAGGATATGGTGTGAATGTTGTGGAAGATATGGACATATTAGTGCCAACTATTTTATAATGTTTGGAATGAACAACTGAAGATCATGAAGAAATCCTGGTATGGCATGTTTTCATTGTCACAAAGTTGGACATTTAGCTGGAGATTGTAGAGATCAACCTAGAAGAGACACTAAAGAGATAAAAGAAAAATTCAAGATGATTTGGAAAAAGAAGGAAATCATGTTAGATGAAGAAAGCACCTTACCTACTGAGTCAAGTGCACCTATTCCAAGTTAGTCAGAAAAGGTATGAAGGGACTACATTCTCTAAAGGTTAAATCATAACAATTCCTATTCTATTATGTACAAAATTCAAAATCTACATAGTTAAGATGCAATTAGTCAATTTGAAATTCTATCAAAAGTACTTTACAAGAAACCTATCAAGTTAGTGTATACAAGAAGCCTATCAAGTCGGTTAATGAAGGAAATTTGGCTACTCGGTTAAAACAAAAAAAGGAGTAAATCGGTAAAAGGTGAACCAAGTGCATTTAATGTTTTGACCTAACTTGCATGAAGCTCGATAAGGTATTTTTGAGTACTTAAAGGTATTTTCGCGGTCATTTTCATTCACCAAGTTTTCAAGAGAGCAGAGCAGAGTGAATCAAGGCAATCAAACTTCATTCAAAGCAAATTTCAAGGTATTTACATCAAATCTATTCACACTGTTAAGCTGGTTTCTGATCTAGTCAAATTGCTATTATCTATCGAGTGTGAAGCATCAATCGTTTGTAAACCCTAAGGATAGTTTACTAAATTTTACCTGAAACCTACAATGGTGCCCAAGATCCAAGATCCCGTAGTTGTCAAAAATGTGGTGAAGCCCTCACTGAAGTATTCTTTGACTCCCAAAGTTGCCTCTGAGCCAGATAACAAAACTGCATTTTCACTCATCCTAGATTTAGTCTTGTTAGTTGAAGATGTTAGATTCTTCACCAAATGTCATGTTGAGGAACTCGGTCATGTTGAAATTAGTGATATATATGATGAAATTTGTTCTGATGGCAAAATGGATAGCAAATTCTAGCATATCAAAATCAAGGGATTAACTAAAGCCCTAGCCTATCCCCATGTGTTCAAACCCTAGTAGGTTAAGTTTGTCTTGAGCATAGTACATGATGATTTTATGTGGCTAGAGGAGAAACCATTCAAAATCACTAAGGAAATCATTCATGTGATCACCGGGTATCCTATCTATGATCATACACGAGCACAAAAAATGATATCACAGAAGGAGCTAATTAGTCTAACTGGAGTAGAATCTAATTACCGAGGATTGAAATTGAACAATGTCACTGATGCAAAACTCAAGTTTGCAATTAGAGTAATTGGTTACTATTTCTTCCAATCTGCAAGGGAAAATAGTGTACCATGTGCCATAGTTGACTTGGCCTACAAAATAGTGAAGAAGGGAATGAAAGTACATTTATGTGAAGTGCTACTGAAGAACTTGTTTGAGAACCTGAACATAATAAGGAAGCTGAAGAAGAACAACTCGACAAATACACTAAAGTTTGGTTCACTTCTTGTATGCATGTTTTTCTACTTTGAGAAGTTCTTCCCCTCAGTTGGTAAAGTAGTTTGGGAGCTACACCGACCTATCACCCATCAAATCAATGATTTTATCAAGAAACTGGGAGATAACTTTAATGATATCATGGATGACTATTTCAGCAAATTTCAAGAGAAGATGCACAAGAAGTACAGGATTCCGCCACAGTTGGTAGAAAAATATAAGGATGATATATATTTTGAGGTAGACACCGATTATTGTTATATGAATGTTGTTGAACCAAGGACTCAATCTTTGCCTCCAATGGTTTATGAGATTGACTATGATATAACACAATAGCAAATTGATGCCTATCTATCGTTCCCAAGGCATGCTACCAAACTAAGATATGGAACATATGAAGAGGTGAAGGAAAAAGTAAAAATGAGCATTGTAGTACCTAAGGCTACAAGAAAACCTACAAAAATGATAAAGGTTTTATCTGAGAAATTCAAAGAAGAATCCTCCTCTACACCTATCAAAGGCACTCTTGCCATTACCAAAGAGGAATCAGAAGCTCAAGAGGCAGCAATAACATTAAGTACCGAGTTGCCTAAGGGTAAAGTTTTGAAAAGAAAGAAATAGGACATTTCAAAGGCCCTACCAACACCACCAACAAAGAGACCCAAAACTAGAGCATTAGTTGCATCACTGAGTAAGAAACAAAAGAGTGTTACTGTACCCAAGGTAACTAAGACCTGTAAGAAATCTACTCGGAGACTCATTTTGGCAAAAGATTCTAGTGATACAGAATCTAATGATGCGAACAAATTTCAGATTGTAAAAAGCAAAAAGGTAAATATTCATAGTGTTGAAATTTTTTGTGCCAATCTTAAAGAATATGGTGGATTTGTAGGATTTAGATATGTTAAGTATGAGACTAGGAATAATGATGAGAAGCAACAAATTGAAGAAGCTATCATCTGCACATTTCTAAAGTTTCGGCTAGCTCCATTAGAACTAGCAAAGTCACTTCCAAGTGAATTATACTTACATATTGATAACAGATGGAAATATGCAATGGACTTAGAGAGACAAATAAGAGAAAGAAGTCTAGTCCATCTATTCCCTGATATGTCTATAGCAGAAATCAAGGAGCATTTGACAACATACAATTCTAAATTTCTTGTCAAAAAGAGAGCCTTAAAATTGATGAATGGGCTATACATTAATGTGGAAAATGACACAAAAGCCAAGTGGTAGGAAATCTTCAAACTAAAGGATGTCGGTGAACAATCTCAATTTGAAATTGTTGATGTCACCAAGCAAGATCCTGATGTCACCGAGAAAGGTACTTATGCTACCAAGCAAGACTCGTCTGACACTATTCAAATTGACGAAGATGTTATGGATGAAGAAGCACCAGAGTGGGAAATGATTGAAGGCACTACCTATGCAAAACTTGTATCTAGTGAATCTGTTTTAGAACAAGTTCAGCCTTATCTACTGGTAAAGCCACCTGTCTCAACTAAAGCTCCTAAGGACACAGATCAAGGCACCAAAGGTCACAAGTCTAAAGTAGAAGAAGATACAACCAAAGATCAGACATCTCAAGCACCGTCAAGCACTGTAAATGTTACAGATGAGACCCCTAGCACCGAGACACCCAGGGACACTACAACAGCTACAGGAACTAACCAAAGTGTTGCATCTACCGAGCAACCTACTGAGGGTCAGCAAGCCTCACAAGAACTTGTCTTAGTGCAACCGACCAAAGGAAAAGAGAAGAAGGTGAGAAAGCATAGTTTCAAAATTGATTTGACTAAACTGATAGTGTTGCCCAATGTGGATATCTCAAAATTAAAAGGGCAAGCACTTACCGATTTCGGTGAACTATGCAAAGCAAAGGCCGAACAAGAAAAACAATTGGCTATTCAAAAGAAGAATAAAGTACTTCAGAAGGTAAAGACACTACTAACAGAAATGCTACCTTCAGCAATAGTGTCAACCGATGTAGCCATCCACATTCAACTGGATGAACTCCTTACTCAAATAGAAACATCTGGAGTTGATGCATCTGAGTACTTAAGCAAGCTAAAAGATAAAGAGCTTACAACAAAAATGATTGAAGAGGTACAAAAATCTCTAGCTATAGGAAAAGTAAAGCTTGTCAAATTCATTGCTGAGTTGTCAAAGGAAACTTTGTACATTTTCCTTATTCATTAAAGATATCAGGAATAAAACTTATGCAATTGAGAAAGAGATCACCAATCTCTCAACTAAGTTGACCACCGAGCCTAAGTCAATTCAAAATTTTTATACCAAGCTTCAATAGCTCATGGTTCAACAGTTAGAACTCAGGAATGAAGAGCATAAAATTAGGATGGATATAATGACCCTTCAGACATTATTCCTTCCTCATCTCTCATCAGTACAGGAACAGATCAATAGAGCTACATTCCTATCAACTACACAAGAGGGAAGCACTCTTGATGGCTTAATATCACTATTAGCTGATATTCAAGCACAAAATTCATTAATGGAAAGTGTAAAGGATTCACTCATAGTCGCCCTCACCAATGCCCAAAACAAGTATAAATCTATTTTTGATTAGTTACCGCCCCTAGATGGAAATTAAGTTTTTGATGTTTGTCAAAAAAGGGGGAGTAATACTATAATACTACATAGGGGGAGTAATACCAGACAAAGGGGGAGTAATACTATATTTGGAGAGTGACACAATTTTTATAACATAGTTTTGAGTATTGTATACAAGGGGAGTATACCGAGCAAAATATACAGAGCAATCAGAGCACACAAGCATAGAACAGAACTAAGCATGTAAAATCTGAGTTATATACAGAATAATGATAAGGAGAGTATATCTGCATATACTATTTCATTGACTATTGTATATATTGTCAAGTGTAGTCATTTTGCAAGGTATATAGATTTTTGAGTTATGACTTTCAAAGTAGATTTTGTCAAACATCTCAACTAATGTCAAAAGGAGAGATTGTTACTACTTATCAAATCGCCATTAGTTTTATATTCAAAGTCATACTATATATTCTAGTCAGTTAGCATTACTGAATCATGTAGTCGGTATGAACAGTCTAGTTAGTTACAGAAGAAAGCAGTCATAGAACGCGGTATTCATCGAGTTGTTTACCGAGTATCTTTTTGTGGCTACTGAGAAGTAAAGTTAACACACCGAGTTGATATTCACCAAGTGAAATGTGTTACCAAATAAATTGAACCTGGACATGCACATGAAAATGTGTTACAAGATTGAGGCACATCTAACCATTATTACATTGGAAATTGCACTAGAAGATTGTGTATGATTGCAAGGTCAATCTAACCAATGAAATATTTTGTTTAGTTATTCAATCAAGGAATCTTGTTTGTAAGATCAAAGTAATGAATTAGATCACTGTTTTAAGAGATCTATATGTAAGGAAGTTAAGTAGCGGAAACAACTTCCTACACTAACCTTGAGAGGAGGGTCATGCAAAACTTTTTCAGATCATTACAACAGTTACAAAAAATAGAAATAGATATAATAGCATTCATACCACAACACAGTGATTTACATGGGGAAAACCCTTTCGGGAGAAAAACTCCACCCTCCAAAAGCAGCTCAATATTTTATTCAGCAATCAAAAATAGATTACAAAATACTTGCAGAGCAAGCTCTTCGCAGGAGTAGCACTAAACAGAGATTCAGAGGCAACTCAATAGCCATAAGACTCATACACACAACCTCTATCTCACACACCTCATAAATAGGAGATACAATACAAGAAACCGTCAAACGGTATTACAAAACCATGGGCTAAAACCACCCAATAAGGTGTAGCCGACCTTATCTCCCTTCTATGACATGTTAAAGCACACATCAACATGTGTCGCTCCCTTTTATAGCTCATTTATGTATTCGATACAAATTATTTTTCCTATTTCAGGAGTACAAACTTCCGGAGGCCATAACTTGAGAACCGGGTGTCCGATTGACGAACCGTTTGAAGCGCCGGAAAGCTCGCGAAGTGCTCTATCACCTCGTAACCAGCTTCACCGGTTATGGCCACTTTTCAGGGCATTTCGGAGCCTCTAAAGTCCCCAAAATTAAGTTAAACATTTTATTGCACCCCTCCAAGACGGAAACTTTAATATCTTCAAAACTAGCTGTGACCTTGCGACGCAACTTTACAGGAATGCTTATCTAGCCAACCAGAAGCTTCAGGGAGAGTTTCGCACCATTTCGTGCTCAAATAAAAACTTACTATAAATAGTAACCTCGCATAAATGCAAGGTTGAGACACCATTTTTCCCAACAAATCTCCCACTTGTCGAACACCTTGCATGAGCGGAAGGGAATGTCAACACAATGAATCAATTGCTAGGGGCCATAAGGCCCATAGACTCTGAACACCATCTGAACTTCTCTGTGCTCACAGCCTTAGTTAAAGCATCTGCAACATTCATCAAAGTATCCACCTTAACCAGCTTCACCCTACCATCTTCGACCATATCTCTAACAAAATGATACTGAACATCAATATGTTTGGTCCGGGCATGAAATGTCGGGTTCTTAGCTAGGCTAATTACACTCTGACTGTCACAGTAAACTATCACTGTACCTTGTTTTATTCCAATATCCGAACACAGTCTCTTAAGCCAAATGGCCTCTTTACAAGCATGAGTAGCTGCCATATACTCTGCTTCAGTAGTGGATAGAGCAACCACAGCCTGTCGCTTACTCATCCAACTAATTGCACCACCAAACAAAGTAAACACATAAGCACTGGTGGATCTTCTTCTATCAATATCACCTGCCCAATCTGAATCCACATAACCATGGATATCAAGGGAAGTCATGTCTCCAACTGAATTACCATGATAACACAAAGAATACTCTGAAGTACCCTTCAAATATCTGAAGACTCTTTTGACTACATCCCAATGAACTCTACCAGGATTAGACATATATCTAGAAAGTACTCCCACTGCTTGGGCAATATCTGGTCTAGTACAGACCATAGCATACATCAAGCTTCCAACTGCACTCTGGTAAGGCACTCTGCTCATGTCTTCCATCTCCAATGGGGATGTAGGACAATCTGAAACAGATAGTTTTGTTCCAACTGTAAAAGGAACACTCAATGATCTACAATTCTGCATGTTGAACCTCTGTAACACTGAATTCACATACTTACTCTGGCCTAGCCATAGCTTTCTGTTCACTCTATCTCTTCTAATTTCCATCCCAAGAATGTGCTTTGCTACACCAAGATCTTTCATTTCAAATTTAGCAGCGAGCTGAGACTTCAGTTCTGAAATCATACCTTTCCCTTTACCAATGAATAACATATCATCAACATACAATGTAATGAATAAGAAATGATCACCATAAGATTTATAATAAACACAGTGATCTGATTTAGAACGTTCAAATCCCAAACTCAACACATATGTATCAAATTTCTGGTACCACATCCTAGGACTTTGTTTGAGGCCATACAAAGATTTCTTCAATTTACAGACCAAGTTACTTTTGCCTTTCACCACATAGTGCTCCGGCTGTGTCATATAAATATCTTCCTCCAAATCACCATGAAGGAAAGCAGTTTTCACATCCATTTGCTCAACCTCTAAATCATAAGCAGTAGCAATAGAAAGCAAAAATCTAATGGACGTCATTTTTGCAACAGGAGAAAATATCTCACCGTAATCAACACCCTCAACCTGAGAGTAGCCTTTTGCAACCAACCTTGCTTTATACTTCTCAATGCTTCCATCTGAACCAATCTTTTTCTTGAACACCCATTTACAACCAACAGGTTTTCGTCCTTCAGGCAATGGTACAAGATCCCATGTATCATTCTTTTTCAAAGCTGCCATTTCTTCCTCCATAGCAATCTTCCAGGATTCTGCATCATTCATACCTAATGCCTCTTCTACAGATTTCGGTTCATCCACACTAGTATTCAAAGCAAAAATACATCTCCAATCATCAGGTGAATACCTTTCAGGTGGTTGTCTATGTCTTGTAGACCTTCGAACAAGTTGAGTTGGAGGTTCTTCCTCCTCTTCTGAAGATTCAGAGCTAGATGAGCTCTCCTCAAATTCTTGCCTATCTAGGGGTCTCGATTCAACTCTTTTAGGTGTAGAAGGAAGTTGAATCACATCTTCCTTTTTAGTCTGTTCTGGCTGTAGTGTAACAGAAGGAGACTTAATTTCTCTAAAAATAACACTTCTACTGTGAATTACCTTTTGTGCAACAGGGTCCCAAAGCTTGTATCCTTTCACACCATAACTATACCCGATGAAGATATATTTCACAACCTTGTTCTCCAACTTTGTTCGCTTCTCCTTTGGCACATGTGCATATGCCTCGCAACCAAAAACTCTAAGATGTCTCAATGAAGGCTTGTGACCTGACCATGCTTCCATAGGCGTTTTATCAACAAGAGCTGATGTAGGAGACCTGTTAATCAGGTAGCAAGCAGTGGCAACAGCTTCAGCCCAAAACTTTTGTTCGAGACCAGCACCACTCAACATACTCCTAGCCTTTTCCATCAGTGTCCTATTCATTCTTTCTGCAACTCCATTCTGCTGTGGAGAATACGGAGTTGTCTTCTGCCTGTTAATTCCACAGTCTTTACAGAATCTATCAAAATCATTAGAGCAAAACTCACCGCCATTATCAGTTCTCAAACATTTTATTTTCTTTCCAGTCTGCAACTCAACCATTGCTTTAAATTCTTTAAAATGACTAAAAACTTCAGATTTACTCTTTAGAAAATATACCCATGTCCTTCTACTAAAATCATCAATAAATGAAACATAATATGTGGATTTTCCAATCGAAGAGACATCTACTGGACCAAACACATCAGAATGGATAAGATCCAAAACACCACAAGTTTTATGAGAACTCGAGTAAAACTGAATGCGGTTTTGTTTTCCATAAATGCAATGCTCACAGAAATCAAAGTCAAGATTACAATCATTCAAACCTTCAACAAGGTTTTTATTTTTCAAGGTCCTTAGACCCTTTTCTCCAATGTGGCCAAGTCTCTGGTGCCATAACATAGTCTTCTCTGCAGGTAACTTTGCTTCAGACGAAAGAGCACCCTTAGGTGCCCAAAAACCATTTCCATCTGCTGAAGGTGAAACCTTCAAATCTTCCAGTGAAGTATCCGCAGATTTACTTTTTACAGAAGTGCTATTACACTCAATAGTGTATGCTTCAAGCTTATACAAAGTGCCAAACCTGACACCTCTAGCAACTACCATAGCACCCTTAATCATCTTACATCCTGCTTCAGAAAAGACTACCTGCACACCTGCATCTATTAGTTTGCTCACAGATAACAGGTTTCGTTTTAATCCAGGGATATGCAACACACCATTAATCCTTTTTATTCTACCATCAGAAAACCTGATTCTAACTTTACCTCGACCAACAATGTCTAGATGTGAATCATCACCCAGGTACACCTTACCTCCATTAAATCCTTCATATTCAGAAAACCAATCTCTATTGGAAGTCATATGAAAAGATGCACCTGAGTCAATTAGCCAGGCATCATTACCTGTATGAGTCACCAAAGCCGCAATAAATGCATCGCCATCTTCCTTGTCGGACTCAGAATCAGAATCGAACTTTTTCTTTTTCTTCTTCTTTTCTTCTTTGCAGTCCTTACGGATGTGACCCGGTTTACCGCAATTCCAGCAAATGACTTTGGACTTTCCAGGAGATTTCGATCTCCCTTTGGATTTGGACTTGCCGCGCTTCTCATTCTTCTTGCCTTTCTCTTTAGGTCTTCCACGAACGGTTAGGGCTTCCTTTGAACTGATGGATACCTTCCTTCGCATCTCTTCACCGAGTAGGGCACCCACCACATCTTCAAATTTCAAAATGACAGAAGTACTACCGATAGCCATAACAAGAGAATCCCACGAATCAGGCAAAGAACAAAGCAAGATCTGACATTTCTCCTCCTCGTCCATCTTAACACCGACGGATACTAATTGAGCCACAATCATATTGAATGCTTCTAGGTGGTCTGCAATTCGTCCACCCTCTTCCATCTTCAAGGAATACAATTTCTTTCTTAAGAAAATTTGATTTAATAAAGATTTCACTTGATACATCTCACCAAGCTTAGTCCATAGCTTCTTTGCAGAGTTCTCTTCATGGACATTGATTAGAACAGAGTCTGCCAGGCACAGTTTGATTAGACCCTTGGCTTTTCGGTCCATAACATCATACTGAGCTGCCGCAGTAGGATCTAAGGGCCTTTGGACATTCGCATCAACAGCATCCCAAAGATCTCGATCTATTAGCAGATCTTCCATCTTCAGCTTCCACATCTCAAAATTACTTCCATTAAATTTCTCCACCTCTATTCTCCCTGACGAACTCGCCATCTGAATATTCCTGCAACAAGATCAAAAAGTGTCTTCTGCACAAGCTCCCACTCAAATCTGGATTAGTTCAAAAAACCCAACTGCCCACAATTGAAACCAAAGGTGATCAAGCTTTGATACCACTTGTAAGGAAGTTAAGTAGCGGAAACAACTTCCTACACTAACCTTGAGAGGAGGGTAATGCAAAACTTTTTCAGATCATTACAACAGTTACAAAAAATAGAAATAGATATAATAGCATTCATACCACAACACAGTGATTTACATGGGGAAAACCCTTTCGGGAGAAAAACCCCACCCTCCAAAAGCAGCTCAATATTTTATTCAGCAATCAAAAACAGATTACAAAATACTTGCAGAGCAAGCTCTTCATAGGAGTAGCACTAAACAGAGATTCAGAGGCAACTCAATAGCCATAAGACTCATACACACAACCTCTATCTCACACACCTCATAAATAGGAGATACAATACAAGAAACCGTCAAACGGTATTACAAAACCATGGGCTAAAACCACCCAATAAGGTGTAGCCGACCTTATCTCCCTTCTATGACATGTTAAAGCACACATCAACATGTGTCGCTCCCTTTTATAGCTCATTTATGTATTCGATACAAATTATTTTTCCTATTTCAGGAGTACAAACTTCCGGAGGCCATAACTTGAGAACCGGGTGTCCGATTGACGAACCGTTTGAAGCGCCGGAAAGCTCGCGAAGTGCTCTATCACCTCGTAGCCCGCTTCACCGGTTACAGCAACTTTTCAGGGTGTTTCGGAGCCTCTAAAGTCCCCAAAATTAAGTTTAAACATTCTATTGCACCCCTCCAAGACGAAAACTTTAATATCTTCAAAACTAGCTGTGACCTTGTGACGCAACTTTACTGGAATGCTTATCTAGCCAACCAGAAGCTTCAGGGAGAGTTTCGCACCATTTCGTGCTTAAATAAAAACTTACTATAAATAGTAACCTCGCATAAATGCAAGGTTGAGACACCATTTTTCCCAACACTATATATATAGCATGGGAAGAGAGAAAAAAGAGTATGTATAAAGGAAGACTGTTACAGAGACACAAAGAGGTCACCGATAAGGTTATTAGAGAACAGTTGAAGAACAGAATAAACAAAAGGGTGTATCGAGTTACAATATGGGTTATCGAGGTATGCTATAAGCAAGGTAATCTTATTTTGAGCACATAGAATCTGCTATAACATTTCAGATGTAAAGTTGCAGATATTTGTAATGATTTTATTGTAATATTGTGAAGTTGAAAGAGAAACCTTTAACAGGGTAAAAGACTCTAACCAAGTCTATAAATTGTAAATCCTCTAACCAGGTGCAACATTCAAATTAATGTTTTAAAATCCTTTAGCAAGGTAGATCTAATAGATCTTGTTACTCCTAACAGGGTAAGCTATCAAAAATAGCTAAATGTAGTTCTAACCGAGCAATCTTTATTATTGCAATAGTGAAGTTGTGGGTGCCATCCCCACCATAGTTTTTCTCTCTAACCAAGAGTTTCTGTGTAACCAAAATATATGTGTTATGGAGTGAATCATGTATGATTGTTATCTGTTTGTTTTAACTTTATTTTATGTTACCGCACTATTCTGTTTATGCATAACAATAAGGTTATTATTAAAGAAAAGTTTTGGAGTACTAATTCACCCCTCCCCTCTCAGTACATTAGCTTTCCATATTGGGCCTAACTACATCATGTCAGCTCAGTGCATTTACAATAATAATAACTCATGTCAATAATGTGTCGTGTTGATCTGGAATAGATATTCTTACTAGTGTATAACTTGGACCTATTTGCCAGTAATAGAAAATATGCAAACACGAGTAGACCAATAACCAAATCCCCAAAACCAAGTGATCAAATAATGTCTCTAGCATAACCCATTAGTCTCCAAGTCATTCCAAGTGTTAGTGAACAATATAACCTCCCGGTGAACCCAATACTGGTGACTGTGTATAAGTCTCTGACTTGCTAGTAGACAAAACCAAAGATCTCCAAGTGCTGATAAATGTTGACAAGTGTTAACAAGTGTTAACAAGTGTTGACAAGTGTTGACAAGTTTTAACATCAATGACAAAACCATATCAACATATCCAAAACACCACCATGGATTTCCTTGCTTTGATCCAGGCACCAACAAATCCCTAATTTTTCTCTATCGTTCATTCTTCCTCGTGCCACACTCCTCTGATCCAATCCACAAATCATGGGATCCATATTAAATGCACAACAGTATAGATACCTGTCTCTACACAACACTACATAACCTCTACAAGATTTCCACTTCATCTCTACGTGGCATCCATGTCAACCAACTGCCATCTTGGATCAATGTGTCAGTTTAGGAATCACCTACCAAACACTCAACTAGTTCTTCTCTTCTACTGGTTTACTAAGTCTACCAATTAAACCGTTAAACTAGTTTGTCATCCACCTTGCACTCTGCTTCTCTTTAGGTGGACTACTCAATCAGTCAGCACTCTTGCTAACCTACCTTATGCACATCTTCATCAGATAGGGAGTCTTCTGTATCTACACTTCCTTGCCTTCTGCTTGATCAACTCAAACCATATCTCAACCAGTTTGTCAAAGTGACAAACTCATCACTCTTCATCTATACTGACATCTTAACATGCCTTCTATTTTGGTCCAATTCTTAACCCTGATTTGATTCACACTAGTCATTCCTTTATTACACCAGTAGAGCCAGTGTGAGCCTTCAAACACCTATCTTTGCCTCATCTTCCTTATCTCACATGTCTATTATGCACACTATGCATAGTAGGAGATAAGTTCCACCTACCAGTGAGAGTGACATCTTATGTCATCTACATCTTGCAATGCACTCATGTGACTTCCATGTTTGTGAAACACATCTTCAAATAGACACATGTGATCAAGTGGCACATTCACTATCAGTCATTGCTTCTCATCATGACTACATCTTCATCTGGTGGGAGTCCTGCTATTCTGCAACCTCATAACATAACAGTGACCTATTTATCCTTCTCTTCCTATATTGATGTGATGAAGGTAATATTTAGCCTCTTCATCACAAACCACAACTCAAGCACGTTGCTCATCCTACTTGTTCACTGGTCATATTCTTGCTGGTTGACAACCACTCACTTGGTTGATCTATCTTCTCCATGTCAACACATCACTTACTAGTTGAAATTCTTTCCTTACCAATGATACACTATACCAGTAACCTATCCATCTCATCCACACAAGTGAGGCACTAAC
This sequence comes from Cryptomeria japonica, assembly GCF_030272615.1. Classification (NCBI taxonomy): domain Eukaryota; kingdom Viridiplantae; phylum Streptophyta; class Pinopsida; order Cupressales; family Cupressaceae; genus Cryptomeria; species Cryptomeria japonica. Next base: position 818,323,752 of record NC_081409.1, read on the forward strand.
TTGTGTACCCATGACTCCAGTAGTCACTCTTCCTTACCCTATTGGTGTTCTGCAACACAGGGTGATATCAAAGATATCTCAACCTCTACTCCTCCATGACAATGTTGCACAAACATCTTATTATACCGGTAGTTATCCCATACCATTTGGCATCAATGATAGCACAATTCCAACACTCTTATCAACTATATTATCCTTTCTTGAAGAGTATTCCTCTCTTTCTTGGATATATGATATTGTTGCATAGTGGGTCTCTTCTTTGTGATGAAGGTAGGTATCCTTGTTCTTATTTTCTTAAGATATCAACATAACCTATGTTGACATCTTAAGGGGGGGACCCACACTGCTCCTTTATACTATACTTCTCTCATGCATTGTACAGTGGGACATTCTTGGAACCAAAGGGAAGCCTCTTAGAGCAAGATGTCATCACTTTTTGAATAGTGGGTCATTCTCAGAACCAGAGAATAATATCTTAGAGCGAGATGTCTTCACTTCTTCTTTTCTTGTATAGTGAGACATTATTGGAACCAGAGGGAAACCTCTTAGAGAAAGATGTCTTCACTTTTCTCTTGTATAATGGGTCATTCTCATAACTAGAGCATGCTCTCCAAGAGTGATATGATGCCACTTTTCTTTTATGCGGGGTGATTATCCTCGAAACCAGAGCACAGACTCTTAGAGTGAGATATCACACCTTTCTTGATACTTGTACTATACATTCTATACAGGTTGTACCGTACTCAGGCATAGACTCCTATGAGGTGCTTTGAACCTCACTTGCACATAGGTGCATGAGGTTTACTGGAACTAATGGTGTTCTCACTCTCTCTCTTTACATGGATCACCTAGACAGACTCTAGGGACAAGATTTTCCATGTCCTTCTCTTCATGGATCACTTAGTTTTAGGAGTGAGATGTCCATGGTTTCTTTCTTCTTCACTTTTATTCTAATGGATCACCAAAGTGTGTATTCATGTTCTCTCTCTTCTTCCTGTCATGAAATAAAAGTTTTACTATTGATAGTTCATGGATGATGTCAGCTTTGCTCTTTTATGTGATCACACATGTTTATCTCATGACATTGGTCTTTGAGTCTTGATTAGTTTGTCATCTTGTGTCTTGTCCTTTTTGTGTGTCTTTTTGCACTTTGTCTTTGTTTTTGTGTGTCTTGTGCATTTTTGTTTTGTGTTCTCTTGCGTATGTTGGCATGAGTCGAGACCCTAAGATTGGGGGATTTTTGCTCCTCACTATTAGTGATGTCTTATACTCCTTATGGTATTTCTCCATATCTCTCATCTTCATCTTTCCTTTCCTTCGACTTTACCAGTAGTAGTGGCATAATCCATACTCCCGCTATAGTGGGGGATAAATGTAGTGTCATAAAATTGTGACCCCTAAAATTTTAACCACCTTTGGGGTCCTCACCTCGACGATGGCATTTCCTTCCCTAAATGGGACCAACTTCTACATTCTCACCCCTTCACCCTTATTTCTTCATGACCTATGTCTACTGTAGACCCTCTCCAAGCCCCAAAATAGGTCAGGATAGGGGTGTGGCACCCTTTTTCCTACCCCTTAGGGTGTCCCTATGTTAGGTTTTCCTAGTCTCCTATGCACAACTTTTCTTTGGGATTTGCAATTCCTCTTTATCGGCCCTTAATGGTTGAAAATTAATCCTTTAGGCATTTATAAAAATGAATTCAATACCCTCATTCATAGATGGATCAAAATGAAATATAAAGAAGGAGGCATAAGGAGAAGATACAAGATTTCAAGGTCATCATCAAGAATTCAAGAATTCGGGTCTTCTTCATTCATCCATTAGAGCAACATTACAAAATTAATTTGCAAGCATGTGTGTGTGTTAGGGTTTTGTCATGTTACATGACATTTCATACAATAATTGTGGTTACATTCAAGAAGCAAAGCAATCATCATCAACAACTTGTAGATGTACAAGGTATAAATTTACATTGTTTACATTCAAGCATTTGCAATTACTTTCTTTCAAGTTTGATTGCTCAACTAGGGTTTGACAGAGGTAAACCCCTATCCACAACCATTATCCTTCTCCTTTTTGTGTGTAGGTTGTAGGTGCACAACTGTAATTGCAGGTTTGGGCTTCATTTGTAAAGATGGAAGAACCCTTTTCATTTCGTGGATTTTGTGGAGGCCTATGTACATTCCCACCACGGTCCTGATTATAGGGCAAATCCATATCAGTCTAATTAGCTTAGATCTAAAGTTACAGTGTGATCCCAAACTGCTAGCCTCATATTTCACTCATTTCCTCTCTCTTTTCCACATAGTCAACAAGTCAACTTTCTCATCTACAAAAGAGGTTAAATCACACTTCAACTGCTTATAATCCACTTGGAATTCATATTTGTATTTCCTTTGGATTTTGATCTAGTATATTCAAGCCCCTCTTTTGAATGTAAAGTTCCTTCCAAGATAAAATCATCCTATTGGCTTCCTTTCTCTCTTCTAGGCAGGGAGTCACTAGGATCCAATTTTCCACTTTACACAAAGATGTTTCTCACTTGAAAATGGATGATGAAGGTAGGTTGGGGGTCCTTGAAGCCAAAATGAAGAGAATTGACAACAACCTCACAAATTTAGTCAACATGAGTTATATAACCATTCACAATAATACTTAAGAGATTAAAACCTTTATGAATCACTAGCAAAATATGCTTTGAATTTTGGGGATTACTTTGCAATTGACTTGGATTTGGATAAGAAAGTAAACAAGATAATAATGATAGTGGTGATCCATCAACACAAATGCATGGGAATGTCAAGAAACCAAGGGATCAAACAAAGCTTGAATAGTAAGAATTGAGGAACATATCTCAGAACCTAGACTAGATTGAAGCAAAAGGTGGTAAAGATTTGAATAATTTGTGCTAGTTTATTTTCTTTCTTTATTTGACATATTATTTTAGAGGCCTTTTTTTGCATTTATCTTTCTTTCTGTTATTGAGTTTCAATTTGGATGTGTGTATTCTCTTTGTAGTTCTTTCTCATAGTTTTGTGGTCCCTTTAAAATATGTTTTGTCCTTGATAAAAAATATATACATCAAGAAATGAAACAATCTATAATTATAGATTAATTTTTTTTATTTTAGTAAAATTCCTTCCAACCTATAAGAAGAAATTACTATAACTTTAATAATGAGGTATTCGATTCCTTTCCAAATCTACTTTATTCATGACAAGAATAAAAACCATGTTCCTCATTATTTTTCTTATTTACAATTACTTTCTTACTAATCTTAGTAGTCAAACTTGTGGATTTTAAATGACTTTGAGAGCACATGATCAGAGTTGCCTCTCTCCTTTATTATACCTCATATAATAAAGTAATTAGTCAATGAGTCATTATCTCTTGTAAAGTAATTGTAATGTTGAAGTGGGTCATGTGGATTGTGATAAAAGGGTGGAGCATGTCATTAGTGTTGATTTATGGTTCCAGTTTGATAGCATCCCTACTCCTCCACTATCTCTTAATTTAGATCTATTTATTTAGGTTCCTCTGCATTTGTACATTGTAATTCCCACCTATTTTGTTAGGAATAATGAAAACTTGTAACTCCATAGAGCTAATACTTGGCAAATTTTATTTGACCATTGTAAATATTACTTCAATGCCTAAAACTTTTAGAATTTCTGTGTGAAAAAAAATCCACCTAATTATGATAAACACAGTATCCTATGCACCTCCAAGATTTAGATTTCACCTCATGAGATCATGAAACTGAATAGGTGCATTGATTTACGTCAAGAGAGTATGAATAATTCAAGTGTGTCTCATGAAAATTAATATGCTACAAGATATTAATTGTAAAAGTAGGCATCTAGGTAAAGTTTGCAAGTTCAAAAAAAAAAAATCTCCCCTAATCCAATCAACTAAGAGAATTGATAAATATAAAAGCTAATATTGGGAATGTGTTGTTGGGCATGTGTATTTAATTTTGTCACATGAGCATGCCTACCAAGTGGTCCCTCATGATAATCAACATATTTTAGATTATTACTCTCCAAAGTAGACCATTTAAGAAGATTTAGCAGGGGTGTTTTTGAGGGTACTGCTTGTAATACCCTAAAAATGGTCATCTAAACCATGGGCCCCTAATCTCAACTACACCACCAAGGTCCTAACCAAAGGCAATTAAATAAATCTTAAGCACCTAAATAATTAATTCCTAAATCATCAATGTCACATGGCAAATTAATCTTTTCAATCAAATAAATTTTTTTAATCAATTATCCTATTTATTTAATTAAATATCCTAGCATATTTAATTAATAAATAATTTTTCCATTAAATAATTAAAAAGGGGAATTAATCTGAGATAATTTGAAAAGGAAATTTCAAAGAAGAAGCAAAATTGGAAAAAGGCAAATGAATCAAAGAAAGTTTCTTTAAAAGGAAAATGGAAGAAATCAATTTTTCTGATTTTATCTCAATTTTAGCTCAATATTATCTCCTTCAAATCTAAAGAAAGTATCCAATCACATCAAATCACCTAGATTGTGCTTCCTATTGGATAATTTTGACTTATAATCATCAATCAATCATGAGTGTTGGTCTCTCTCTAGATTTTCTATAAATTCAAACTCTCATCTCTCAATTAAGAAGGTTGAATATTTTATTGTTCTCATGCTAGTTTTTCTCTATAATCAGTAAGAATATTGCATCTTAGTTTATTTTATATTTTCCTAATCATGTTAGCTTGATTTGTTTAATCTTGCATCCATTTAGCTTGATTTGTTTAATCTTGCATCCATCTAGCTTAATTTTCTCAATCTTGCATCCATGTAGCTTAATTTGTTCAATCTTGCATTCATATAGATTAAATCCTCCCTCTTGGTGTAGTCTAGTCATGGGTATTGCTCAGATAAATCTAAGAGAAAATCTATACTCGCATCTTTTAGGAGGTAATAGGTCGAATTGTTATGGTTTTGTATTTATTTATTTTGATCAACTAACCATGCATGCAATGATCTATTAAGTATTTGTGTTTCAGTTACAGATTCAAAATTTTGTACACACATTTTTGGCGCCCACCGTGGGGCCAGGAAATTCAATTTTTGGCCTCGCATATCACTGTATTTTTATTTCTCGGATTCTGTCCATAAAATTATCTACAAAATTTCATATGAATTTATGTGAGCTACCATATGAGTATTTATCTTCTGTCGTATGGTTTGGTAAGAATTGTCATATGGTTAGGTGAGAAAACATGTACAATTTTCTACTCTGTCATATGAAAAACAAAGAGGTTTTTAGGGATTTTCTTATGTGAATTTTCCGATGCTAATGTTGACCCTTCTAAGTTCACTTTTTATCTAAGTGATTTTAACAACTTAACATGCTTTTTGCAAAAAATTGCCAAAGAATCTATCACTCAAACTTACGCTTGTCAAATAATATACTACTCAAAAACAATATGAATACTAATTCATTGTTTTCTAGGTTGCGTAAGTAGATTCAAACAAACTTTGTGTATTCTTAATTGTTTTCTAGGTACCTAAATTGTGATGAGGTAAATGAACAATTTTTGTTTTCATGTTTTAAAAACGTCTAAAAGGTAGGAGAATATGCTCTTTTCTATACAAACAATTAGAAATCTAGACCCTTGAAGCTTTTCTAGTTTGATATTTGTGTACCTTTTAACAGGCCTATCAAAGTGGGAAAAAGTAATTACCTTGTGAGAATGACCCAAGTGAGTACAGCTAGACCCAAGCATTTCAACTCACTATAATAAATAGGACTCTTTGAGATTAAAGTCTCAGAGGATGTAGTTATTTGAGTTTTCTTTTTGGGATTTCTCATATCGAGCATTTTGTAGGGCCTTGCAGTCTCAATCACGCTTGCGTCACTACATCTTTCCTTATACCTTGTTGATCTATAGGCCTCAATCATGCTTGTGTAACTTAAAGGGGTAACTTTGAACAAAAACCCTTACTAAGAACTCTAGGATAGAAGATACCTGGTTCACCTCAAAAAGGGGGATAATCTTTGTGCAAGAGAGATAGTAACTCTCCCAAGATACTTTCCATATTGTACCCCATTAGTGTTTTGATTTGGCTAACATGACATTGAGAATCCATTGTGTGAGATTCAATGGTCGTATTCTGATTATCTATTGGGTGTGTACCTAAGTTTGCAAGAAAAGGTTTTCTCTCTTATCCAACTCCCTTGGTATTAGTGTGTTGTGCTTGAATTCACTTTATATGTTATCTTTCTACTATGAATTTATCCTTGAACTATCTAAAATTGAAACTGGAAAATCTGAATAATTAACTGAAGTATCAAACTCAGTGGTCAAAACCCTATTTCCTATCAAAAATCATTTTTAGTTTAATCAAATTTCATATGGGTTAGGACCCCAATTATCCAATTTTTTGTACTTCTATGTGAGAATTATCATTTGAGCCTATGAGAATTGTCATATGAGTCTATATAAATCACTTTCTTATTTTAAACACTTATAGTAGCATCTCATACAAGAAATCTATTTTATCATCTGGTTACCTATAGTTTGTCGTATGGTCTTAGGTAGTTTGTCGTACGAAAATCTATCTTCCTGAGTCCAGAGAACTTTATTTGCATGATTCTCAGACCTCCATCATACTTTCTTGGTTAGTCTTGATACATCAGAGTGAGCATATACCTAGTCTTTTTCATCCAGAGCGTAGCATCTTGATAGTATGTCCTGGCCATTGTGTTACATGATTTTATCAATTATATCCTAGCTAGTTCAATCAATCATCCATCAATCTGATCAATGTGATCAACTTAGATCATACCTTATATAGGATAGATCATTCCTGAAACCAGACTTGGTCTCAATCTCTTCATCCAATCATCATAAAAAATAAACATCTAGGTTCGATTTGATCTTGACATCTGTATCACTTCTAGCTCTCGATCACACCAATTGTAAATGCTTGTTCGAACCAAGAGATGTTCTAATAATTCAGACAAAAGTAAGAGGTAGTCTTACTCATTGCAAACTAATCCATTTTTTCAAGACAAACCAATCTTTGACAAACCTTTATCTTCAAGTCAACCAACCTTTGACAAACATTCATCCTTTAGCAAACCAATTTTTAATCAACCTTTATCTTCCAATATGTATAGGGAAAAACAAGAAAGAGAAGCTTCTAAATGTAGTTCTCGTGATAACATCAGCACCCATGCTACTAATAGTGACTCCTCATCTAGTGATTTTGAACCTTTCTAAGCTAAAGAAGATACTATAATTAAATGTCAAAAGGACAAGGATTTTAGAAAAAATAAAATTTATCATGGCCTGGGAAAAACAAGAACATTTTCTAGAATTGGCTAAACAAGGAGCCAAACTTCCCGTTGACTACAATATTGAAAACATTATCACTAAAGAAGAAGATACACCACTATAATTGGTAACCAAACAATTGCAAGAATTATAAACTAAAATCAAAGAAATAAAAGGCAAAGATAAATCTTCTGTGCAGTATTCCTTCGACACAATCCACCCGTTTTGATTCAACAAGAATATTTACATGTCTCCATTTCCTTCAAGAATGGAAATTCCTAAATTTGACAAATATGATGGCAACTTGGATCCTCAAGACCATGTCCGAGAATTTTTTTCTCTATGTACGAAATTTATGTATGAACAAACATATTTTATGTGTCTCTTCCCAAGAAGTTTAGGAGGACAAGCTATGGAGTGTTTCTCAAATCTGCCTACAAGAATTAAATCTTTTGAGGATCTGGTCAAACTATTTCTTTAACAATACTCCTACAACATTCATCATCCAGTTACCATGATTGACCTCTGTAATAAAAAATTAAAAATAGGAGGACCTTTCTTCACTTTCCTTCAACGTTGGAGATAGTTGTTCTCTAGATATTAATGACCCATTCCTAATTCTGAGAAGTTGGACATCTTTGTTAACAATTTGATTCTCAAATTACAATATAATATTCAAATGCAAGTATATCCTTCATTTAATAAGATGGTGGATAGTGCTCTCAAAATAGAAGATGTGCTTATGAAGAGAGGAGAAATCTCACTTTATAAGGAAACAAAGAATGGCTCTAGTTTTAAAGAGAGAAAAAAATATTGGAAATATGGCAAAGATAATAATAGAAATGTGGTGAATGGTGGAGTAGTTGATACTATTAAGCTAAAACCAAACCCAATAGTATTTAATCTGACTAGTGACACACAGACTCTCAAAGTTGTTGAAAGTGTTGCAGAAAACCCTCCTAAGAAATTAAAAGAGTGGTTTAAGAATAAGCCCTGGATTTCAAATCCTAAATGTGATTTCACTCCTTTGGGAGAATCGTATGAATCATCTCTTAAGACTCTATTGGCAAACAATCTGATCACATTGCTTGACAACTCCAAACCATATGATCCTGAAGTCAGACCCAAATGGTGGAGAGAAAATGATTAATATGAATATCACCAAAACAAGGGTCACACAACTAATAACTACATGAAAATCAAACATAAGATTCAAGACCTTATAAATAATGGAAAAATTATTGTTGAGAATCATGCAACCAACTCTTATCACAAAGCTTTCAAAGATCCATTGCCTACTTATGAGCAAGGAGATTCCTCTAAATCCAAGGGAGGTTCCAAGGTAAATTATACTTATACCAATGATGATAGTGTCATCAACATGCTTGAACCTTCTCAATCAGAGCATTATAATGTAATTGTAGTCAAAGAAGAGAAAAACAAGCCAATAGCTGCAAACGTTGTGACTCATGCTCAAGGAAAAGTTACTCTCAAAGGAGTTGGTTCCTCATCTTCTGATCAAACATCATCATCAAATCCATTGATATCATCAAAACCACCAACATCTCCAAACAAACAACTAGCTACAATCATTTCAAATCCTTCTCCATATAAATAGTTGGTTTCACCATCTTCTTTTAGTTACAACATTATTGAATAGTTAAAATGAACTACTTCTCAAATCTCTATTCTCAAACTACTTAGAGAGATCCTGGACAAAGCTTTTCTGACTATAAGCATCCCTAAAGACTTAGATCTGGATTGGTTTCAATCTATGGTGGGTCACCTAACCTCACCTCACTACCTGACCTTGGAAGAAGATGATAATTCCTTGAACCATCCACATAATCAGCCATTACACATTGAAGCCATGATCCATAAACACCAAGTCAAACGTGTTTTTATAGATGGAGGCATTGGGCTGAACATTTGTACTTACAATCTACTCATATAATAGGGATTTTATGAGAATTTTATAGACCAAAGAAGGAAGATAACAAGAAATCTTATGATGAAGAAGAGAGAACCTCTAAGGGTCTGGTGCCATTACCAATTAGGGTAGGACCTATGGAAAGAGATGTTATCTATAGGTGTTTGATCTTCCTCTATCTTACAACATTTTATTTGGCAGACCATGGATTCATGATATGTAGGCAGATCCATCTACATATCATCAATGATGGAAGTTTCCCTATAGCTGAGAGTTCAGAAGCTATGATGACAAACTTATAAAAGAAACTAAAAATCACAAAATCCAGGAAGGGCGGACACAAGATAGAACCTATACTTTCACTGATGTCTCTTCCTCCATCACCTAGACAGTTAGGAAAACAATCTGAAGCTATGAAACCAACAAATTCATCTACAAAAGTCATCTATGATGGTACTTTTGTGCAATACACTGCTTGCTTTACAAATGAAACATAAGAGGTAGTTGTTCTTGAATGGCTTTACAGAGGAGAAAATGAAGATAGAGAAATGCAATGATGTGAAAATTTCCCTTAACAGTATGGTAAAGTCTACCAGATAATGGGTAAGTGCAAGGTAATGGGTCACAAATTGGTGAAAGCTCATGCATTGGAAAATGCACTCTTAGAATCGGGGGCAATTTTCAAAAAATGGGTGCCCATTTTAGCCTTGGGTCGCTGAGACAAAAATTAATGATGGCCCGAGGTGAAACTAAATGGGCCCCCATTTTGTTCTTAAATGGGGGTCTGCTTGAAAACAAAATTTCCCCATTTCTAAATCTGATTTTACCCCTTTTTTCTAGGCATATTTGGTCATTTTCACCTGTAACTGAAGTGAGAAAAGTAGATCAAAAATGGGCCCCCATGTTGTGGACTCTATTTTAAGCCTCCACCACTATCCCAGGTACATATTCGATCATCCATTTTCACATTTTGTAATTTTCTTGTATATTTTTCCTATTTTTTGAGTATTATTTAGGTTTTCTTAGTATTATTTAAGTTTTTTTTAAAGTAGCCTATAAGTAAATTTGTTTTTACATTTGTAAATTCTTAATTTTGGTCTGAAATATTCTTCAACAGTTAACCCTAAACCCTAAATCAAAATCAAGAAATTTACAAATTAAAACCAAATATGGATAGTTAACAAAACAAATTATCAAATTTACAAGATACAAGATATCTCACAATCATCAAAACCAAAACCAAATCGAAACAAAACTGAAAGTAAATGGAAATCAAAACCAAAACCAAATCGAAACAAAACAAAAACTAAATAGAAATCAAAACCAAAACCAAATCCAAACCAAACCAAAACTAAATGGATGTATCAAAACCAAAACCAAAATGAAATATACATTAAGAATTATGCCATTATCAAAAATGTTGTATGTTGCACTATGTTGTCTCAAAAATGTAATCCTCACATCAAAAACCATACTAGAACTATCAAGATCTTTCCATTAATATATGTTAGTTTTCTCACCAATCACATCACCATCTACATGCAAGATAGTCGGTGAATTCATGAAATCCATAGTGAAAACTAGCAAGACATCAAGAGACTTTACTTCTAGTAAGATTTGATCCACTATAGTAAATTTCAATTCATCTTTCAATATTGAATTTGTGAGACTTGGGTTAAATTTTTCTAGGAATTATTTTTTTAGGTATTGGGCGTTTCAACCAATAAACAAAAAATTTTAACCACTTCTAGCATGCCACCGTTCCAATTCTTTAAATTGAACATATGTACCAAATTTATTCTTAATCCTCATTAGGCAATACAAAAGTTACCACTATTAAAATTTGGTACCTTTCTAGTGCCTTGGATTGTTTTTAGTTGACTATGTCATCTTTTGGGCTATTATAGTGGGTTATGGGAAGTAAAAAAAATAAGGGATACATTTTAAATTTCATGCAATAGACAAAATCCATAATTAAAACCACAATTTGAGATATTGGACATTGGGGTAACTAAAAATTCATTTTAGAAGAGGGAAATCGAAATGTATAACCTTAAGTAATTAACATTACTCTTCAAATTTTAGATATCAAAGTTCAAGCTGAGGTTTATGCCATGTCATGGCATAAAGGTCCTAATATGGTCCTATTATGCCATGCCATGGTATGATAGGACCAATTATGGACCTATTATGCCATGTCATTTCATAATAGGACACATTATGCCATGATGTCATAATATATCCTATTATGCCATGACATTGCATAATAGGTCCATAGTTGGTCCTATTATATCATGTCATGGCATAATAGGACCTATTATACCATCACGACATAATAAGTCCTATTATGCCATGACATTGCATAATAGTCCATCATGGCATAATAGGTCCATAATATGACCTCTTAAGCCATGACATAACATGATTTTCTCAAATTGTCAACTTCATCATCTAATTCATCTCCAACACTGAAGTACTAATTCAACATGTTTACTTTGTATGATAGGACCAATTATGGACATATTATGCCATGTCATGGCATAATAGGACCTATTATATTATGTCATGGCATAATAGGACCTATTATGCCATGACGGTATAAAAAGTCTTATGATGCCATGAGATTGCATAATAGTCTACCTATTATGGCATAATAGGTCCATAATAGGACCTATTGAGCCATGCAATGACATGATTTTGTCGAATTGCTATATTCATCATCTAATTCATCTCCAACACTAAAGTACTAATTCAACATGTTTACTTAGTATGATAGGACCAATTATGGACCTATTATGCCATGTCATGGCATAGTAGGACCTATTATATCATTTCATGGCATAATAGGACCTATTATTCCATGGTAGCATAATAAGTCCTATTATGCCATGACATTGCATAATAGCCCACCTATTATGCCATCATGGCATAATAGGTCCACAATAGGACCTATTAAGCTATGACATCACATTATTTTCTTGAATTGCCAACTTCATCATCTAATTCATCTCCAACACTCAAGTACTAATTCAACATGTTTACTTAGTATGATAGGACCAATTATGGACCTATTATGCCATGTCATGGCATAATAGTACCTATTATATCATGTCATAGCATAATAGGACCTATTATGCCATGACAACATAATAAGTCCTACTATGACATGACATTACATAATATTCCACCTATTATACCATCATGGCATAATAGGTCCATAATAGGACCTATTAAGCGATGACATGACATGATTTTATCGAATTGACAACTTCATCATCTAATTCATCTCCAACACAGAAGTGCTGATTCAACATGTTTACTTAGTAAATGACCACTTAGAGAGGTTACCATTTCATATATTAGTACTATTCCAACACAAAGTACTAATTCAACATGTTTACCACAATTGTGACTAATTATTTATTATATAAATTACTTTATATATGTTGATCCTATTTTACCATTTTTACAAGTTCACGTATGGAATATTTTATATTTATTTTAATAGTTGACGCATTTAAGAAGAAATGAATGCCTTAAATTGAATATATAATAGATTTATGAAGTTTCAATGAAAATTATTTATGAAGTTTCAATGAAATTTTTTATTAAGCTTTGTGCACAAATTTTATATTTAAAGATTCAAGATTATGTAAGTGTATATTTTTTTACGTTCAATATTATATTATATTTCATGTGTATCTCATTCAATAACATAGAAATGTTGCTAGTCAAACGAAAATGAAAGGCAGGAGCGGGTGTCACATGAGCGCTAGTGCTAGGGTTTTGGCTATTGCTAAGGAAGGGGTGGATTCAGACGACGATGAGGATGAATCCTCATGCTTGGGTGCCTTGGTTACTAGTGCCTCTGACCGGATTTTGGTGGCTGTGGACCTGGCTACTTTGCTTTGCCCCCTGAGTTCCCTCTTTTTGGTGGATCGACTTCCTTGGTCTCTTGCTGAGGCAGCTAATTGGGTTGTTGGTGCTGTGGGCTTTGTGGTGCAGAGCTAGAGGGGCTTTCCTTTGGTGGCTCTCTCTTCCTCTTCTATCCACTAGGTTGGTCTTTTGTGGCCATTTTTCTCTAGTTTGGTTTGTTTCCCTTCTTCATGCCCTTTTCCCTCTTGGGTTGGAGTATTTTGTGCTTGCAATGCTTCTTTTTTCATGTTCCTCCTCTTGGAATGGGACTTGTGGAGCTCTTTCGATTCTATTTGGGTTGAAATGCCTAGGATTTGGGCAGTTTCTTGGCACCCTTTTTCTTTCTATTTGCCCATTAAGATGGATTTATCTCCTATAGAGGTGGAGATATTTTTCATGGAAGGAGGTGGTTACTCCTGTTCTGAGCCGACTTTGTTGGGCAGAGGTTGCTCTAGTCTTGGGCTATAGTTGGTGTGGCATCTCTTTCTAAAGAACTTCTTTTCTCTCCCTATTGAGGTGGGGGCTGTTTCTTTGTTGTTGGAGGTTGGTTACGCTTTTGGTGGTCCTATTTCTTCTATGTGGGCCCTTGGTGCTTCCCCTAATGGTTTTTTTTTTAGGGTTTTTTCTCTTTCTACTCAGTCCCATGGATGTGTTTTTGAGGCTTTGTGCCCTCCTATGGAGGTGGAGTGGTTGCATGGTGTTTGGGTGGTTAAGGGGATTTTTGGTTTGTCGGCCTTGGAGCTTTTGGTTCTTGTTTGTCTTGGATCTAAGTGTGGGCTAAAAGATCTTCTCACCCCTTTGCTCCTTATTGAGGTGTTGATGTTGGGGGATAATGTTTTCTCAGATCTAGGTTCTCCCTCTTCTTTTATGGAGGACCTTTCTCTTGAGCATGTGATTTTTTGGTTGCTGGATCTTTTCTCTCAAGATCTTTTTTGTCTTCTCCTATAGAGGTGGAGAGTACGGTGGTGCTTGTTTGGATGGATTCTTTCCAAATCAGTCCTTTGTTTTAGCTCAAGGTGGTTGAGGGTACCACTTCAAAACCCTTAGAAGTGGTTCGAGGAGCCATTTCAAATCTTGTTTTAAGGTTAGGGGAGCCTTTAAAAATCCCTTTATCTCTACGCATCTTGTTTTATTTTCCTTGTCTTTTCTTATCTGGCTAGCTACTAATAATTTTCAAGGGCCTAGTCTAGATTGTGGTTGTTTTTGGTTATGGGATTGTCATGTTGTCTCAGATCAAGGGAGTTGAGAACATCCCTATCATTTTGTTGAGGGTGCCTTCTTACCCTCAGTATAGTTTGAAGCTTTAGCCTAGTTGGTGTATCCAACTTGATTTGTATTGATTATTTCTTAGTGTCTGGCTGGCTCTTTCTACTTGTAGCGGTGCTAGTGTTTGGATGGCTTTTGTCGGCTCAGCTTTATTTGGGCTGCTAGTTTTCTTGGTTAATAGTTTTCTTTGTAAGGGGTGTTAGGTCCCTTCAAAACCTATTTTCCCATAATCAAAAACATAGAAATGTTATTATTTATAAATGTTTTTTTGAAACTAAAATAGATTCATCTTTGACATAGAGTCGTATATAATTCATGTATATCTTTATATATGTAGGAGCTTTTTGTTATGATGAATGTTTTTGACATAAATGAATTGTGAGGTGAAAATACGCCACCACGACCCCTTTCTCCTCCACCTCCACCTCCACCTCCACCTCCACCACCAACTCCACTACCACCACCACCACCACCTTCACCTCCACCTCCACCCCCTAGATTAGATGAAATTCATTTAAGATAAAAAATTAATGAAAACCTACAAGTTATTGAACAAAATATTACTTAAATCCAAAATGAGCCAATCACTCCCCCCCCCCACCCATCTTCTAGAGTTTTCAAAATCAATGCAAAATGTTCTCGAGTCAGTTAGATTAGTTAATTCTCAATTAGATCAATTTCATAGACAACGACAAGAGTTGCATGATTTTTATGCTAATGGATTAACTTATAGGCAAATCATTGATCTTAGAATAACCAAAGCTCATTTCTGTCCATATTTTACTATCCCAAAAATTAGAGAATGAATGCAACCTACCCAAAAAAGAATTTTAATTAGGTGGTGTGATCATCTAGAAATGGCTAGACACTTTTGGGATATATGGTGGATGGTTTTTTATTATCCACCACATCATAATTATGATGTCCCTTTATATTTTTTGAATAAATTATGCTATGAGTTTGTATTACACAAAAAACCAAATTATTTTCATATTAAGTCATTCCAGGGTGTTAGTTGTGGAATGCCACAACATAGATTAGGGGCACGTAGTAATAATCCCCTACTAGATCCACCCATGGTTCCACTTTTTGCTCCATCGATTCATGGAGATGTGAATAATACATCATTCATTTCAACATTAGATGCTTTGACTTCCCTCATAGGTAACTTGGGTGAGCAAGCTACACACATGGCATCCGCTCCTCGATCGATGTCACATATGTGTACGAGTTGTCATCAGATGTGTGTAGGTCCTACTACTAATCCAAGATCCGCTTCAATTATAGCTAAGCATTATGCAATAGATGATACTCTGATGATCATCTTCAGAAGGTATAGATATATACATGCACATCTCAATATAATACTTCATTAAAATATAGGTATGAATTAAGTGAATGCCTTTTTCTTAATACAACCTAATACTTCATTAAATAATTCTTTTTTATGTAGATAAGGACCACCAAATATTTGAGTCAGTATTGCATCTACGCCTACATAGCTTGGCACACCTTTTGGGGTATAGTATTAATTCCTATCTAGACATTGTACTATCTTTTTAACTTAATATGTTATCATCATATACTATATAAATTTTCATTTTGATACATTGAATACTTCTTTCTTTAGGATTCAGGTCACGAGGGACCCTCTACATCACATCGAGAAGAGGGTGTGACAACTATGAAACCATCTATTGTATGTATCTCATAATTCATAAATTAAATATGTTCTTACAACATTGTAACTTAACTTGAAATTATTTAATACACATATATATGTTCAATAAATATAATTTCATTAAATGCATTTTTTCAGGTGGACACTACTATCAGGATAGGTTCTCCTCATCATTTTTATTAGAGCTAATTTGAATGCACATAGACATCCTTTGAGGTATTAATATGTAATACTTAACTTGACCTTATTTTGACTCTTAATTTGACATTTAATTGGACACTTTGAATTTGACCTTGTACAAGACTTAGCTAGCACTACATTTGGCATTGATTTCAATGTACATACATGCCAAGGTGCACAAGGTACTACTAGAGGAGATGAGAAACCTTATGTACAATATTTTATTATATGATTATTTAATAAGATTATAAATGTTCATTTTTATTTAATAAAAAAATTAACACGTGTATGTGCTCATATTCATTATATCATGTTTCTTATCTTGTATACAGGATGGCACAACTCTTAAGCATATAGTACATGTAGAACATGTTACTAGAGTTGATGTGCACACATATACCGTGGTAAGTTTGTAACTTCATTTATGAATTCCAGCTATATTTGATAAATGATTATGTTTTAATAATTAATCAAGCATTTTAATATTATTTTTTTCTTGTATAGTATGAGATGGGTGGATCTGGTCCACGTCCCAGGGAGAAGAGACCGCAAGATGTTTTTGATGATAGCACTTTGATTTTACTATTTATTTGGCTCCGATATGATGTACATGTACTATTTTATATGATATGTACTTTTTTATGGACTTTACACATTTGTTTACATGTGTACTTATTTTTAACATTGTATATATTGTCTTGGACATGCACATACTTTATATATATGGATAGTTGCATAATAGGATTAGATAATATATAACTTTTGGACTACATATCTATATGCACATTAGATATTATGTGGAGTTCAACATGTTACCATCCAGATATATATGGATTTGATATTATATGGATTATGTGGAGTTGAAATTTTATTTATGGAATTTTATTTAAATAACTTGTGATTAGATAAAATAAAGGTGTACATCATAAAATAACAATGATGATAAGACCAAAGTATCAAAACATAGCTTATAATTATAACATATTTTAAACTAAATGAAAAAGTATTAATCATCATAGATACGCAAAATATATAATCAATAATATAATTACTATTACAATAATAATGATGATAAGAGAAAATTATCAAAACATAGTTTTAAATATATAATTACCATTTCAATAAAAATGATGATAAGAGAAAAGTGTAAGGAACAAAGTAGGTAGTATGGTGGGGTCCAACAAGTAGAACCAGTGTGCTATGTATGAAATTAAATTTACCACATAGAATATATAATATATTGAATAAAAATTAATTAATATATAATTATCTTATTCATAAATTTGACCAATAGTCTCTCATTTATGTTGGCAATATGAAGGAATTGATTGTGTTGCATTGATGTTTTATCATTGATGTCAACACTATCTATTATATTTGGTTACTAGTAGAAGATCTCGTGTTACCAACATAAGGGACTATTTGTTGAATACTACCAACATGTTTGGATCAATGGAATATGTTTGATTTGATGTGTTACATGTTTCTGGAGTATGTTCTGGTCAGTTGGTATTGACTCAGTGATCGGACGCTATCATACACTCTAGTAAGCCTATACCGGTAAGGGTTTAAGGTTTTACTGGCAGATCTTTTACTAAGAATCTTTAACAGGATGCATAAGTGGTGTTGGTGCAGCTTCTAGATGGAATTCAAGATGCTGAAAATGATCTTTGTTCGTACCTCAACTGATTGGAGATATTTCTTTAGAGTGGTGGACCTAGATTAGGTCCGATACCTATCTAAGTTATGGACCAGTATTGTGCAACGTGTTCTCTACATGTTACCAAGATAATTTATGGATTGATTTAATGTTTTTTTGGTCTTAAGACGACATGGCATATCATTGTAATATCGATATATGTAATGATCTTATTGTAATATCTTTTAGGTGGCTGACGTAATTGGTTTAGGCCTTAGGGTTTGTATAAATTGATGTAAGATCTCATTGTAGATCATGTGAATGGGAATGGGAATGTAATATTGTGGTTGTGGAATGTAATATGATAATAATGTAATATAGTTCAGGTAGGAGATTTGGTTAATTATTGGTGATCAAATTGGGTTTATGTAAGAGGTCAAAGGCCTCTGGTATTGAGCTTATTCATGACTGTAATCAGGCATGGTAGATGCTATCTTTGGTAGTTCATTCTTTTGGATTGTTGTTCAATTATATTGAGGTCATTATAAACTCTTTGTAGTCAGTGAGACTCCTTTATAATGAGAAGTATGCTCTAGGCAGTGTGCCTTCCTACATGTGCAGGCCCCTCATTGTAACACATACTTTCTACAAAAGTATTATCTGACTGTGGATAGGCCTCCCACCGTGGTTTTTTCCTTTATCAATTCTTCCACATACAAATCATGGTGTTATGTGGTATGGTTGCATTGTGTTAATTCTTTATTTCATTCTTAAGTTTTATTGCTTACCACCGGTATCTGATTTTCCTATTCTAGTATTCATGTTGATGTGCTCTAGTTGAAGGTTATAAAGTGGTTTGATTAATATAATTTGTTGACAACTGATTCATCCCTCCCCCTCTTAGTTATCCACTAGTTATTATAACAATTGGTATGAGAGCTTTAGTCCTCTTTTTGTAGAAGCTTAACTGCTTGAGGTAGATCCTATGGCAACTAATACCTAAAATCTATTGGTAACTATTTTCAGAAGAGAAATCGCTAAGCTTGATGGAACAAATTATGGGATGTGGAAAATCCAAATGGATACTAATCTTAGATGTCTTGGCAAGGATATTTGGGGGATCACTGAGAAAGGATGCACATCTTATGTTGCGGCATCTCGCAATCCTGCTCCTGAAAACTTGGACAAAAATATTGAAAATGATTGCAGAGGTAGAGAAACCCACTTGTGTGCACTCACTGATCAACAAATCATGGGATTGACTAATAAATTATCTACAAAGGTTATGTGGGATAAATTGCAAACTCTGAATGAAGGTGACCCTACTTTCAAAATTGCTAAACTTTATGGTTACCAGGTAAGATATGAGAACTTGAAGATGGAAGATAATGAAAGAATAGTTACATTTATGGAAAGAGTAAATGAGATTGTCACGTGAATTCAATGTTGTGGAGGATCTCTAAGTGAGGATGAAATAGGTTCTAAAGTTTTGAGAGCCCTACCACCGGCTTACAAGATGAAGGCTACTACAGTTAATCAATTGAGAAGAATGGAAAACACTTCAATTAACAGAGACATTCTAATTGGGAAATTATCTTCTTTTTATCTTGAAGAATTTGGACCTTCTTGAACTACAAAATCTGAACCTAGTTTTCATGCATCATCATCCACCAACAAAGGTGATTGGAGAGATCTATATGCAAAAGAATTGGAAGATATGAGGAAAGAGGATGAAGAATTTGAGGAACTTGAAGCCTTATTTGCTAGAAGAGTACCTAAAGGACTGACAGGAAGTAAGTATGAAGGAAAAGAACCTTTTAAATGTTTTGCATGCAACAAGATTGGTCATTTTGCATCAATATGTCCTGAGAGGAATGCAAGATTTGAAGAAAGAGTTAAGAAATCATTTAAGCCTAATTAGAACAAATATAGATTCAAGAAAAACAAACTATAATACATAGCAGATGAGGAAGGAGTAAGTGATGACTCAGATGATTAACCAACAAGTGACTCTACTAGTGGATCCGACAATGGAAAGGAATAGGTGTTCTATGATATTGTTAGATTTTGCCAAGATCAAGAGCTCAATGAAATGTACAAAATAGAGACACAATATAGGACAAGAATAAATTATATTCTTATCAATAGAAAATGATCAATAATCAACTGGATTCAATTGGTTCAATCGTTACATACAATGAATAGAGTCCTTCTTATATAGGCAAGGCCATATGGATGTATGAGCACACAAATATGACATGTGGCTTAATGAGAAACAAGGGTAGGTAGGAAATAGGTGTGGGTAGGTAGGAGAAATAATATAATATTCCACATGAGGTGGATCACCCATCGAAGGTGGAATTATCACTCCACTATAAGTGGATATGATAGTGTAATAACAAGATCAACACCATAAAAGGTGGAATTTCTCCTACACACACTATCCCAATGTGGCACAAACACCCAAGTGTCTCATATCCAAACTACTAAGAAATGCATTATCCTAAGTAAACTTAAGTAAGTGTAATAATATCCATGATGAATAATTATTTACACCAACACCCCCCCTTAAGTGCAACTTAGCGGAATGCACTTAAGTCTACAATGCAACTAAGCAATGCAAGATGGGTCCCAGCTACTAGGCCATGTTAGGTACCCATGTACAAATGCAAATGCATGCAAACCAATGCAATGAAATCTCTCACAAAGTGGGGAAAGAGAGAAAAACCCAATGGGAAAAAACCCTCCCCCAAAAGAGAGATGAAAGCTATACAAAAACTCTCAAAGAAGTATGTGAGGAACAAAACCCCATGTGAGGAAAAAGTCCCCCCCATATGAGAGAAGAAGGGAAGTCAAACTATGACCCCCCCTCAATGGAGAATCTGCACCAATGGAAGAAACTCGATGTATGAAGAAACTGCTCCATGAACGTCGAACAACATTCCTCCCCTTAGGAAGAAACAAAACCAAAGGTGTATCCATGAAGTCTCCCCAATCATGAAGGGAAGATGTATGAAGAAAACTCATGATGAAAGGAATCTCTAAAAACTGCTCAAGTGTCCCCATGTCGATGCTAAAAGATACCTCCTCCAAAGGTGGTAAACTGTGCGACACTACTGAAAAAGGCACTCCAAGATCTACTGGAGATGGATGTAGAACATGTCCCAAAGATTCACATGTCTCCTCAAAAAATAAAGAGACCTCCTCTAACTGTTGTACATAAGTATCCACAATCATGTCAGCCTCGAAAGAATGATCATGTAGAGAATGAACAAGAGGGTCAGAGTGTGCCCTCACAACAATCGAAGAAGGATCATCTTCATCAAAGAGAAGATGAATGTCATCAATGATGTCTCCCAAATCTGCAATGTAGGATTCCACAAACAAACCTGCAATGTCTGTCAAGTAATCATCCCACGAATCTGAAGCTGGAAGACAATGAATATCCTGCTGCACTAAATCACATGAAGGCAAAACTGTTGCACTATCTGCATCATCAGGTGCAATAGGTGATGTGATATCAATATGAGGAGATGGAATACAAGGCTCAAGAATGGGGTCACATGTGAGAATCCCCATGTTCAAGTGTCTAAAGTTCTCCTCAAAATCTAAACCATCACAATAAGTGTGATCATGATGTGTAGTATCATCAAATGTGAAATCATCATCATCAACAAAATCTGAAAACTAGTATAACCAAGATGCATGATCAACCACCCCAGTCGTAATGATAGCTCTAGTCTCCAAGTCTAATGAAAACTGAGTCAGGTGTGAACTCCACAACTCTCTTAGTTGCGCCATGTGTGATTTGATAGATAGAAAGGAGATTGTTTGTCAAGTGGGGTACACACAACACATCATTGAAGGAGTTATCCCCAATGTCAATAGATCCTTTCCCAATCACATCCATGTATGTATGATTTCCCATCAAGATCTATGGCATGGTGCAAGGCTCAAATGTAGAGAACATAGACTGCAAAGATGCCATATGATGAGAAGCCCCTAAATCTAGAAGCCATCTCTCTGAATCATGACTGGTAGTAGCACATAGAGTTTTTCCTTTTCTTGTTCCAAAAGAGTGAGTCTTCCCACTTGGAGAAGCCATGAATTCTTTCCCTTTTCCTTTTGAATGTGAGGAAGTGGAAGTTGATGAATCATCCTTCTTGTAAACTTTAGGCAAATCAATGTTATGCTTTTTGATGATATGTGTGAGTTCATCAATCTTCTTAGAATGGCAACGATGCTCCTCATGACCAATATTTTTACAATAAGCACAAGTAGGTCTCTCCCTCTTTGGTGAATTATCTCTCTTGGAAGAGGATGAATCTCCTTGTTTTGGAGAAGATGGTGCTTTTTCTTTAGGCTTTGATTTCCATTTCTTCTTGTTTGAGTTGTCCTTTCCTTGATTTCCTTTGTTCCCTTGATTTTCCATTAATGCTTGAGACTTAGAAGCCTTAAGAATGCCCATGCTTATCAACTTAGTTTGTTCCATCATCAACATTTCATTGAAAGCATCAAATGTAGGCATTTTGTAGCTTGAACCCATTGTCATCCTATGGGTTTGGAAACTAGAAACAAATGCTGCATATTCTTGTGGAAGCTTGCCTATCAAGTTGAATATCAATTGAGTATCCTTTTTCTCAATGCCACAATCTTTGAGTTGTGCCCCCAACTCATTTGCCTTAGTGACATAATCTTGTATAGTATCAAAGTTCTTGGGATCCAACATGGTGAGATCACTATCAATTTGATATCTCCTAATCTCATCAACTTGACCATATAAGTCTTGAAACTTTTGCCAAGCATCCTTGATTAGAGTACATTTCTCAATATGAAAAATGAGATCCTTTGATACATACTTTCTTAAGGTACCAATTGCCATGATATTTTTAGTGAGCCAATCCAAGTGACCAACTGGATCAACCTTAGGATCAGTGGGAGCAACAATAGTTCCATCAATGTAATGAGTAAGTCCTTTTTCCATAAGTTTACTCCATGCATCAATTTTCCAAGTAGCATAATTATGTGGAGTTAAGAGAGGAAACTTAGAAGAACCCATAGCAGCAAAAAGGAAGGAACACAAGAGCACAAAAGCACAAGAGACACCCCACAAATTCAATCAATCAAAGTACCCCCCCTAAAGTGATGATTTTGGCACTTTATACTTAGTGCGATTACAATGAGCCACTTGCAAAACAAGGCAAAGTGGACTTATGATGCAAATTTTACAACTTCTCAAATGAGATACAAGAGACTTCAATCAATAGTGCAATGAATCTAACTGATATTCAAGCAAATATACAAGTACCAAGAGAGCCAAAAATGGCCAAGATCTGAAAGTACAGTTTCTACTTACAATGACATCAATTTGATAGCATCATGTGAAAGTAGATGAAAAATACTCACTTTCAAAAAAATGGCACCTAAAAAGGAGGTCGTATGACCCCAAATGAAGCCTCTAAAGTTGCAAAAACTAGGATTACTCAGGTACAGTCACCAAAAACTGCATTTTCTAAAAAATCCGTGCATCAAAATCAGAAAATTTCTTCACCACTGTGGAGAGCATGAAATTCTAGCCCATTTCAAAAAACATTGCTCCCAAAAAGGAGCAAAAATGAGCAAGTTATGGCCATTTGAAGTTCAACTGCAAAATCAAAAAGCTCAATGAGAGGGGGGTCCAAAAATTTTCAAACCTTGCTGATGTGGCGCTGACATCAGCAAGTCACTGGGTTAAATTTGATGGCTGTATGACCATCACAAAAACTTCACCTTCTGCTGACTGGGCGTCTGTACTGTATGGACGGATGACATGGCAGGTGACTATAAAAGTGACTGTGCAATCCGTATTGTACGGATTTGCTGACTGGGTAGCTCTACGTGCAGTGTACAAAATCTGACATGGCGGATGACTCGGCGACCATACTGATGGGTTTTACCCACGGGCCAGTGGCCGCCTGCCACGTGGCGGGTGCAGGTCCTCTGGTTTATTGGTTGCCGGTGGGAGAAGGCGGTCGGAGCTGATGGAAGCCGGTGGCGGTGTACAGAGGCAAGCGGCACCGGAGTGGTGGATTGGTGGCGGTCGGGAGTTGCCGGAGCTGGTGGGCGCGGTGGCACAGAGGGCGGAGACCGGCGGAGGGAGCGGCCAGAGGCAACGGTGTTCAGTGGCTATTGGTGGGTACGGGCGGCTTGTGGCGACGGCGTTCACTGGTAGTCTACGGATATAGTCGGCGGTACCTACGCGCAGAAGGATACAGGTACGGGGGGGTCTGCGGACCCCCAAACAAACCTTTTTTTTTATTTATTTTTTTTTGATATGCTTTTTCAATTTTTTTTTTCAGATTTTTTGATTTTTGATTTTTTTTCTAAAAATTTTTTCTGAAAATATTTTCTTTTCCAAAAAATATATTTAAAAAAATTGAAAATCTGTACGATACTAGTAAAATTGGAGAAAAAAATTTTCTCACCAAAATAGGCCGACTTTATAACCAAAATTCATGGAAATGGCCTTCTGAATGTAATGGTGAGGTCGGATCTAGTCTAGGACGCCTCCAAAAGATGCTGCTCCTCAGATCTACCTCTTGATGTCACAATAATGCCTCTTCAAGATGAATCAATGAAGCCCCAATGGCTCTGATACCATGTTAGATTTTGCCAAGATCAAGAGCTCAATGAAATGTACAAAATAGAGACACAATATAGGACAAGAATAAACTGTATTCTCATCAATAGAAAATGATCAATAATCAACTAGATTCAATTGGTTCAATCATTACATACAATGAATAGAGGCCTTCTTATATAGGCAAGGCCATATGGATGTATGAGCACACAAATATGACATGTGGCTCAATGAGAAACAAGGGTAGGTAGGAAAAAGGTGTGGGTAGGTAGGAGAAATAATATAATATTCCACATGAGGTGGATCACCCATCGAAGGTGGAATTATAACTCCACTATAAGTGGATATGATAGTGTAATAACAAGATCAACACCATAAAAGGTGGAATTTCTCCTACACACACTATCCCAATGTGGCACAAACACCCAAGTGTCTCATATCCAAACTACTAAGAAATGCATTATCCTAAGTAAACTTAAGTAAGTGTAATAATATCCATGATGAATAATTATTTACACCAACAGATATAAAGGAAGATGAACAAGAATTGGTTATCCAGAATGAAGAAAAGCCCGTGGTAATAAAAGTTGAAGACAAGGATGAATGGGTAATTAATAGTGGATGCTCACATCATATGACTGGAGATAAAAGAAATTTTTTGTCCCTACAGTAATTCAAGGGTGGTCAAGTCAGATTTGGAGATGACAAATCATGTATGATCAAAGGTAGAGTTATTACTTCTCTAGATGGAGAGCATAATATTGATAATATTTATTATGTAGAAGGTTTGAAGCATAATATTTTAAGTGTTGGTTAATTGGTGGACAATGTAGTCCAACTTCAGTTCAAAGATAGAAAATGTAAAATCATTAACAAAACTGGTTTGGAGATTGCAGCCAGTACTCAGACTAGAGTTAATATCTTTCACTTGAACACTGGTGATAATACATGTTTGATTGTTCATATTGATGAGAGTTGGTTATGGCATAAAAGGTTGTGTCGTGGTAATTTTGATTCTATTGTTAAGATTAGTTCAACAAAGGCAGTTAGAGATATACCTAAGATTATAAAGCCTGACAATCTAGTATGTAAGGAATGTCAATTGAGAAAGAAAGTTAGAACTTCTTTGAAGAGCATACGTGTAAATCTAATGATGTGCTTGATTTGATTCATACTGACTTATGTGGTCCAAGGACTAGAAGCTTTCAAGGTGATACATACTTCATGATAATATTTAATGATTATTATAAAATGATGTTGGTGACTTTTCTAAGGGAGAAGTCTGAAGATTTTGAGGAATTCAAGATCTTTAAAGAGATGGTTGAAATAGAAAATGGATTGAAAATCAAATGCTGGAGATCAGATCAAGGCAGTGAGTTCACTTCTCATGAATTTAACAGTTATTATGAGACAAATGGAATTAGGAGACAATTATCTGCACCTCGAACTCCTCAACAGAATGGAGTAGTGGAAAGGAAGAATAGAACCATTTTGGATGCAACAAGAACCATGATGATGGAAGCCAAATTGCCTCACATCTACCAGAGAGAAGCAGTAAATACAACAATCTACACATTCAATAGAGTTCATATTAAAGGTGAAACTAGTAAGAATCCTTATGAATAATAGTTTGGACATACACCTACTCTTAAATATTTTAGAATTTTTGGAAGTAAATGTTATATCAAAATGGATGGTTCAATTGGGAAGTTTTATCCTAGATGTGATAAAGGGATATTTCTTGGATATTCGATTATGAGCAAAGCATATAGATGTTATAACAAAAGATTACTAAAAATTGTGGAGAGAAAAAATGTGAAAGTGGATGAGAAATAAAGATATCAATCTATATCATATAACATAGAACGAACAATGGAAATGATCATAACTGAATCGACAATGCCTCAACCAGCACAAGACAATGAAATAGTTACACAAGCACAATCAGAAAATTCAACTGACTGATGATCAGATTAGATAACCTAAAGTTTAAAAGATGCCAAGGTATGCAAGATTAAATTATTCTGAACATCAAATCATTGGAGACAGAAACAAGAGATTTATGACAAGAGGAAGACTGGCAAATGAAGAGGTATGTCGTATTTATCAAGTTGAACTAGCATCGGTTATTGAAGCTTGTAAAAACAAATATTGGTTAAAGGCTATGGAAGATGAATTAGATTAGATAGAAAAGAATAACACTTGGACATTAGTTCCCCGACCTAAAAATAAGAATGTTATTGGAACTAAATGGGTTTTAAAAAATAAACTAAATGAGGATGGACAAGTTATAAGAAAGAAAGCTAGATTGGTTTGTAAAGGTTGTTCTCAAATGGAAGGAATTGATTTTGGTAGGACATTTGCACCTATAGCTAGAATTGAAGTTGTTAGACTATTTCTTGCCTATGCAGCATATAATAACTATAAAGTCTATCAAATGGATGTTAAATGTGTATTTTTGAATGGTGAACTTCAAGAAGAAGTATACATTGAGCAACCTAATGGATTTTCAGTAACATATGACAAAAATATGGTTTGTAGGTTAAGGAAAGCATTATATGGATTGAAACAAGCTCCCAGAGCTTGGTATGCAAGGTTGGATAAATATCTTTTAAAGCTTTGGTTTTACTAAGGGCAATGCTGATAGTAATTTATATCATAAGGTTAGTGGTGATGATATTCTTATTATTGAAGTATTTGTTGATGATATCATTTTTGGAGGTGAAGATAAATTGTGCATGAAATTCACTAATAACATGAAGGATGAGTTTGAAATGTCCAGGATTGGTGAAATGAGATTTTTCTTAGGTTTGCAGATTACTCAAACTAACAAAGGCATTTTTATCTGTCAAACTAAGTATCTAACGGATTTGTTGTACAGGTTTGGTATGGATAATTCCAAACTAGTAAGTACTCCTATGGTGACAAGTGAAAAATTATCTATCAAAGACACATTTGCACCAGTAAATTCAACAAGGTATAAGTCTATGATTGGTGTCTTGTTATATCTAACTTAGACTAGACCTGATATTATGAATGAAGTATTATTTAAAGATATAAGAGTAATCCTATAGAAAATCATGAATGTGCAGTAAAGAGGATATTCTGATATTTGCAAGGAACAACATAATATGGCTTATGGTATTCTAGAGATGATAACTTCACTTTATGTGCATATACAAATTTAGATTGGGCAAGAGATACTGATGATAGGAAGAGCACTTCTGGTGGAGCTTTCTTTCTTTTAAAGAAATTGGTTTCATGGATCAGAAAAAAATAGTCATGCATTTCTTTATCTATAGTAGAAGCTGAATATGTTGTAGCAATAACTTATTGCACTCAAGTCTTATGGATGAAGCAAATGTTGAAGGATATCAAGGTAAGTTGTAGTGATTCAGTAGTTATCTATTATGATAGCTCTACAGCTATTGACATGTTTAGGAATCTGGTATTTCACTTTAAGACTAAGTAGATATCAATAAAATATAACTTTCTAAAGGACAAGGTGGAAGAAAATGAAGTCAAATTAGTTTAAGTGATCACAAAAGAACAAATTACAGATATATTCACTAAACCATTGTCTAAGGAAACATTTGAGTATTTGAGAGACAGGTTAGGGGTATCTACCCCTCCGGCAGAAACTTAACTGATGAAGTAGTGTATCAGTTCGACATGCATCATCAACATTATCCTTGGCTCTGGATTGATGTACTAGTTGTACTACTCAAGGGGAGTAGTCAGCTTTGAGATTCACAAAATTTTTGATATCTATGTCATATCTTTGGCATTGATGTGAAAGAAAGAGAGATATATGATGTGAAAAAAAATGTTATACGGGAGAGATTCAGATCAATTTCAGATTGGACTGCACTCCTTAGGGGGAGTTGCTGGGATTTTTTAAGTTTTTCATTATTATATCTTCTATGAGAAATGTTTGGCATTTCTTGGCACTTAGATGTTTTCTTTTTCATATCTAGCGTTGCCATCAATACCAAGGGGGCAGATTGTTGGTAATATGAAGGAATTGATTATTTGTTGCATTGATCTTTTGTCATTGATGTCAACAGTAGTTGTTATGTTTGGTTACTAGCAGAAGATCTAGTGTTACCGACAGAAGGGACTATCTATTGGACACTACCAGCATGTTTGGATCAATGGAATATGTTTGGTTTGATGTGTTACATGTTTTTGGAGTATTTTTTGTCAGTTGGTATTGACTTTGTGATCAGATGCTATCATACACTCTAGTAAGCCTATACCGATAAGGGTTTAAGGTTTTACCGGTAGAGCTTTTACTGAGAATCTTTGACAGGATGCATAAGTGGTGTTGGTGTGGCTTCTAGATGGAATTCAAGATGATGAAAATGATCTTTGTTCATGCTTTAACTGATTGGAGACATCTCTTTGGCGTGGTAGACCTAGATTAGGTCTGATACCTATCTAGGTTATGGACTGATATCATGCAATGTGTTCTCTACACATTACTAGGATGATTTATGGATTGGTTAATGTTGTTTTGGTCTAAAGATGACATGGTATATCATTGTAATGTGGATATATGTAATGATCTTATTGTAATATCTTTTAGGTGGCTGACCTAATGGGTATGGACGTTAGGATTTGTATAAATTAATGTAAGATCTCATTCTAGGTCATGTGAATGGGAATGGGAATGCAATATCATGGCAGTAGATTGTAATGTGTCAATAATGTAATATCATTCAGGTAGGAGATTTGGTTGATCATTGGTGATCGAATTGGGTTTATGTAAGAGGTCAAAGGCCTCATGTATTGATCTTAATCGAGACTATAATTAGGCATTGTAGATGCTTTCTCTAGTAGTTCATTCTTCTAGATTGTTGTCCAATTATATTGAAGTGGTTATAACCTCTTTGTAGGTAGTAAGAGTCCTTTGTAATGAGTAGTATGCTCTAGGCAGTGTGCCTTCCTGCATGTGCAGGCCCCTCATTGTAACACATACTTTTTACATAAGTATTATCTCACTATGGGTAGGCCTCCGACTATGGTTTTTCCCTTTACTGGATTTTCCACGTACAAATCATGGTGTTATGTGGTATGGTTGCATTGTGTTAATTCTCTGTTTCATTCTTAAGTTTTACTGCTTATCGGTATCTATTTCTGCTATTTCGGTATTCATATTTATGTGCTCTGATTAAAGGTTATATAGTGGTTTTATTAATATAATCTTTTGACAACTGATTCACCACCCCCCTCTTAGTTGTCCATCGGATATTCTAACAATTTATGTATATTACAAAAAGTTTAATCAAGCGGACCTATCTAAAATCTTTGACTTCATCTCCTAAGGATTATGAAAAAAAAAACATATTGTATAAAATACACAATCATAATTCAACATTCAAGTGCAATAATATCAGTTTACTCAAGTAGAGTTTAAAAATTTAACGTTAAATATATTTTTAAATGCACAAATAATAGTATTCATTGATGCCATGCACATGTGGAAGACGTGAAATAAACTAAAAAATAGTCTATTTAAATTATAATAATAAGGATATATTGAGCCAACCAATACTTTGTCCTCTCTTCATTATCCTCTATTGCAACAACATCATAGACATGTCCTGTGCACAAAACAATTTTATTTTAATATTTAATGAGATATAAAAACAAAAATATACATTGTAAGATTTCATATATGTAATATTTAATAAATAAAAACAAATTTCAAAAACAATTTTACCTTGTTGAATAAGATCTAAAATGTGATCATAGTCATTTGATGCAATCATCTGATCCATATCTTCATCAGTTATTTCATGCAGACTATTTTCATCTATGGGTGTCAATGATCTTTGTTACCATTCTTCAACCCATTCTTTATTCTCACAAAATTCCCAATCTTTGGAAACACAAAACTGACAAAAGCAAGCAAGCTCCCTTGTGAATATAGTACATGTATTTGAATTAGAACTCTTAAATGAATTCCATTTAGCTAATCCAATGATGGTATTACAATCATTCCGAATAGGAATACTATCTTCCTCTACCAACCAGAAGAAACATTGAATTGCAGAGTTCTTAGTTGATCCTTTTGACAACTTTGAATTGCACCAATCTACAACTACATGAGCATCTTTGAATTTCACTGCATCCTCAAATTTTAATTGTTCTCTATCAATAGCTCTTTTTACACATGAGGAATGAACTCCATCATGTTCCCCCTTACCATGTCCCACTTCATAAAAACTCCATAAATGTTGGACATTGGTTTTCTTGTGAGCTCTCCATAGCCAATAAATTTTTTAATTGTCCAGTCTAGTTATCTAACAATATCATATGTTGTTTCATGTTAATTTCTCTTTCCTTAAGATTATCATGAAATGCCTTGAAGCAATGCTGAACAAAGTGTGACAAGTGTAATCGATTATCACTAACATAAAAATGATACTCCCTCAAAAAAAAATTGTTATCTTCTGTACTGTAATGGTCATGTCTATATATAATATGCACAAATATAGCCACTTGCATTGAGTTGTAGTATTGTGATTGAGTTTCCTATTGTGGTTTCAGAGTATAATTTTCTATAAAATCCACAACTGATACTATTATTCCAACTGGAAATGTGTTCATGCATATGCAAAACTATCCATCAAGCCATCAGGCATGTTGGGAATGTTTCACGTATTTTGGAACAATATGACTTTTAAACTCACCGATAAATGCATTCAAACTATTTTTTTATGTAATCAATTTTAAACGTTTCTCCATCTTTCCATTCTTTAGAGGGTATTCTATATGTTTAAATCTCTTAAAATCAGCCATTTTTTGTCCAAACTCAGATGAAACATCTTCATGCAAACATTCGCCTATCAAAGAATAGTTCCCACATAAATTGAAAAGGCCATAAATGCATGAACTAGAGATAAATAATTTCTCATTAGGTGGTTTACAAAATAAACTTACAATAAAATCTTTTATAGTTTCAGGTGGAACATAAACACCACAATCCTGCAAAAGATCATTATCATGCAACATACAACGTATATATCAAAAAACATCATAATAGTAATGAAATATTCATTGTGTTACAAACCATTTCCCAAAATGGTTTGAGAAAATAATTTTAATTGTGTCAAAAAGTGTGGGTCATACACATGCATTGTATGGTCCTGAAGCGGGCATTTTTAAAACATAGTTTTTAGAAATCCATTCAAAAAGTTATTTTTTATTAGGTGGGTATTAAAATAAATTACATATTTGGAAAGTAGACTCGGAGGAATATCTATTATATTACAAACTTTTTCAAAGACTCAATCTCCAAGTGTTTCAAAATTTAAGCTCGAATGAGACAAAATCTGAAAATCAAGAAAAACACTTCCACTTTTTGGCCAAAAAGTGGACTCGGCTTCTTGTACTGACTCTAATCCAACACATGGGGTATTCAGGTATAGGTCCTTTGGGAAAACATCAAGAAGTAATTATGGAACCCATCAAGCTATAAACCAAGTCTACAAACAACAAAACTGGACTTTGATACCATCTAGATAAACCATCAAGTCAAAAGCGACAATCTTATCAGCCACATCAAATACTAGAGGAAGGAAACAAACAATAAACTCAGAAAAAATATGAGAAACAACAAGAAGAGTTGGCGATCAAAAGAGAATAAGTTTATAACCAAGTTCCAAAGGTACCGGTAGGAAACATACTAGAAGTAGAAATTCCAGAAGAAATGAGAGAACATGTAGAAAGAATGAAAGAAATGTTTGCATCATTAAGCATTCCTGTCACATATAAGGGAATAATACCAGAAGAAGATTCAAAATTAGACTCAAATGAGTATGAATGGGGTTTATAACCTTTATCAGATGCATCTAGTAAAGAAAATCCTAAAGAATCCAATGATACGATAGATGAAGTAGAAGAAATAGCACACATGAAGCTACAATGAGAACTAGAAGAAGCTAGACTAAAAAGACAAGAAGCTTATGAGAAATAGATAAGACAAGAGAAAGAACAAGAAAATAAATTACCTACTACATCTCTATCTATTGAGTCAAAACAAATCAGGTATGCGAACATAACTGAAGAACTGGAGGCTAGTCAAGTAGGACCAGTCATCAGTCTGAAAGAAGTTGAATGGGAAAGATGACAAAAACTGGCAGAGTTATCAAGGCTATGTGAACAAATATGTCAACTACAGGTCATAATTGAGCCAGAACAAGAAGGAATTTGCAGCATAAATTTTTTTGATATTGATACCATACATGCTTTTACTAAGTCTCTTGAAGAGGAGTCAGATGCTTCATCTTCTAACTTTGATCAACCTAAAGTAAGATCCATCTATGATATTACCTATTAAGCACCAAACTATGACTACATTGTCATGAATGTTGAAACTTTGTCTAAAGAAGCTATTGTTGTTGAACCATAATATGTAGTCTAGTCTAAAGTAGGAGAAGGTTCTAGTGGTAGGTTTGCTGCATTAGATTTTCTAAATGCTAATGCAGGATTCAATAATCATGTTATGACTCTTCCCAGTCTAAAGACACTAACTCAAGGTAGTCTTCTAGAACTCAACTTGTCAGTCCAAGGTTGTGATGACAATACTGTGAATTTCATTGAACCTGTCAAATCTTTATCCCTTGTACACCCTAAGATTTTTCACCGTACTCTACAAGACCAACCTATGGATATCCCTACTTTTTGCAATGCCTATGCCTTAGCATGTTATCTTAATGTAGTTGAACCCATGAAATATTCCATCAATGAACAAAGTGGATGTCAAGTATCTTAGTCTCAAATATCAAAAGAAGAAATCTAAGTGTTCTGATGGCGAAAACAACATTGTGGCAGTATCAGAACCGAAAAATGTAAAAAAAAAAAGATGTATTTGATGGTAAAAACCTTCCTAAGGCACCTGAAGGTGAGATGCTTGATATTCTACCTCATCACTTTCAAGAGAGATTATCAGTATTGATTAAACCTACACAATCAATGAACATTGGAACAGAGGAAACTCATCATATAATACATGTGGCTCAATCCCTATTAGCAAAAGAACCAAAAGAGCTTACTGATTTCTTCATAGAGAAAAAGATCAAGTTCGCATGGACATATGTTGATATGCGAGGTCGAGATCCCGACCTTATAATGCACCATCTTTCTATTTCTCTTGGAGTCAAACCTATCAAACAAAAACTCAAAAAAATGCATCCTCATATTTCATTGCTTATTAAAGATGAGCTAGAGAAATTACTCAAAGCAACATTCATTTAAGAAATTGATTGTGCTGAGTGGATATCCAACATTGTCCCTATTTCAAAATCCAATAACTCAATCCACATCTGCATAGACTTCAGAGACTTAAACAAGGCATGTCCAACAGATATTTTTCCACTACCCAACATTGACATGATAGTGGAAATGATTGTTGGTTATTAAATGTGCTCTCTAATGGATGGATTTTCCAACTACAACCAAATCAAAATCACACCTGAAGATCAAGAGGAAACAATGTTCACATGTGCATGGGGAACTTTCTGCTAGAATGTCATGCCCTTTGTCTTAAAGACTGCAGGTGCTACCTATCAAAGAGTTGTCACTACAATATTTCATGACATGATGCACAAAAGCATGGAAGACCATGTCGATGATACCCTAGTCAAATCTATGAAAAGATCGATACATCTCTTAGAATTGGGTCTGGTCTTAGATAGAATGGAAAGTTTCTAACTTAGACTAAATCCTAAGAAATGTGTATTCGGAGTTACATCTGACAAACTCTAGGATACATTGGCTCAGCAAAAAGGATTGAATTTGATCCTAAAAAAGTTAAAGCTATAATGGAAATGCCACCTCCAAAGAATGTAAGTCAAATGAGAACTCTACAAGGGTGGTTGCAATTAATGAGACACTTCATTTCTCATCTAGCAGATAAGGCTCAACCATGAATGAAAGTATAACGGAAAGGAGTTACATACAACTGGGATGAAGAATGTGAACAATACGTCAAACAAATCAAGGAATATCTTTTCAATCCACCTATTTTGATGCCATCGATTCAAGGAAAAGATTTGATTATCTATATATTAGCTACTGACACATCATTGGGGGCTCTTTTGGCTGAATAGTATGAGAACAAAAAGGAATGAGCTATATACTATATCAGTAGAATATTGGTGTCCTATGAGATGAATTACACTATCATTGAGAAAGCTTGTCTAGTAGTGGTCTTTGCTTCACATAAATTAAGACATTACATGATAGCACATTCCATCCAACTGGTTGCTAAGATTTATCCTCTAAAATATCTTCTAAGCAAAGTAACTCTCATAGGAATATTGGCTAAATGGATTATAATCCTCATAGAATTTGACATTGAGTATGTAGAATTTAAGGCTATTAAAGGTAAAGTCATTGCAGATCAACTTGTTGATGCTTTGCTTGAAGATAATAAACCTCTGAATATAGAATTTCTAGATGAATCCATAATGCATATTAATCAGTTATCATAGAAAATGTTCTTTGATGGATCTTTTACTCAACAAGGTTTTGGTGGAGGGATTTTGTTTATCACTCCTCAGAGATACTCAATTACAAAGTCGTACAAGATCCTCTTTCCTTGTAACAACAATATTGCAAAATATGAAGCCCTGGTGAATGGACTCAAACTTGCTATTGAATGGAAATTCATTGAGATATACATCTATGGTGACTCTTAGTTGATAATCAACCAGATCAATGATATATATCAAGCTTGAGATGAAAAATTGATGTCTTATAAAAGAATGGTTGATGATATTCAGAAATACTTTGTCTTTGTCTCATTTT
Organism: Cryptomeria japonica; assembly: GCF_030272615.1. NCBI lineage: Eukaryota > Viridiplantae > Streptophyta > Pinopsida > Cupressales > Cupressaceae > Cryptomeria > Cryptomeria japonica. Next base: position 818,359,113 of record NC_081409.1, read on the forward strand.
AGTAGAGTCCTAGACCAACAAAAAAAGCAACAGATGCTTTGACTACATTGGCATTTATTCCAAAACTACAAAAAATAGCGTTCCGTTATGAGTATTTTTGTGGAAGAGATTCGCTATCCTTCTTATGATTCCCCTAATTCCTTGATGGCATGTTTCATTGTTGGGCATGAATCATCTTGTTATAACCATATCTATTCCCACTTACGTGACCAAATTATCCTTGATAACCTTACACGCAATGAAAAAAGAAACTTGATCCATAATGCTTCAAAATATGTCATCATCACTAATGATTTATATAGGCAAAGTTTAGATGGTACTTTTCTTAGATGTCATTAACTTGAAGAATCTTAATGTGCGTTATCTGAAGTCCACGAAGGTATTTATGGATTGCACTCAAATCATCTTACTCTAGCTTGGAAACTTCTAAGGGCTGGCTACTAGTGGCCAGATATGGAAAATGATGTTGTAAACTTTGCTAAAAATTGTTAGAAATGCTAGCTACATGGTAATGTCATACATGCTCCAACAAGGGAACTCATATCTTTTATCACACATTAACCTTTTCAACAATGGGTCTCTGACCTCATTGGCCAAATCTATCCTTCATCATCCAATGGACATAAGTTTATCATAACTACTACCAAATACTTCACTAAGTGGGTTGAAGCAGATTTGCTAATCAAAGAAACTAAAAAACAAGTGGCTATGTTCATTCTTAACTACATCATCTATAGGTATATAATCTCCTCCTTGATTGTAACAGACAATGGGGGCCAGTTCAAAAACAAGGATGTAGATGAGCTTTGTGACAAGCTCAAAATCAAACAACATTGTTCATTCATATACTACCCTCAAGGTAATGGATAGGCTGAAGTGTCTAACTAAATTTTGTTGGCAATTGACACTCAATTGGTTGATTTCACTATGTTGTCATTGATGGCAACATGGCAATTTGTTTTGGCTTCATATGTTAGGTTATTTGTGTACCAACGGGCACTTCACCGGCACCAGCACCGGTAGGCTGAAAGGAATTCTTTGGTTACCGACAATGCAAACCAACATGGTTTAGAATCAGGTTATCGGTATTGGATGTCGATATCTTTTGGATCCAGCATCGGCAATTGTTTTTGATATTTATGTTATCTAGCCGACATGTATACTGATATTATAATTATCTTTGTAAGTCAACATAAGGCATGATGAATTGTAAAGGGTATATAGGTCATCTGGTTAGATCATTTTTGATATATAAAGAATATGATATGTAATGGATTGATAGGAGAATAGGATGATGTTATGTAATGAGAAACATATGAGAGAGATCATGTATGTGAGTATATTTGTGTAAGGGGTATTCCGGTAAAGGATTTAGGGTTTTAGACTGGAACAGATGTAGCTTAACTAGAACTGTATTCAGGGATAGAAGATGCTATCTTTGCAGTTCAATTATTTCTCTGGATTGTAGTCTGGATTTGTATGTAGTTGGTGAGGCTCCTTTTGTGATTGAGCAGTGTGCTTTAGGGTATAAGCCTTCCTTCAAGTGTAGGCCCCTATATTTTGTAATATCTCTTCATATGGCCAATGAATTGATATTGTGGGTCACAAACCCCACCGTGGTTTTTCCTCTTTGAGTTTTTACATATATAATTTTGTGTGTTATGGTATGCATTTATGTAATTGGCTTATTGGTTTCTTTACTTCTTTCAATTCTATATGTATCTGTATACCGGTTGATGTATGCATATTTTAATAAGGTTAAAACTGATTCTAGTAGAATAGTGATTCACCCCCCTCTTAGTGTTCTTGGATTCCAACAAACTCTACTAACCATCTTGCACAAAATGGTCAACAAATCTGGAGAGGATTGGCATCTACAACTCAATCTGACACTATGGGCTTATAGAATGAGCATTAGAACACCTACTCAAGCTACACCTTTTGCTTTGGTGTATGGGGCTGAAGCAGCCTTCCCTATTGAGGTTGAAATTCCTTCTTTGAGAATTTATTTACAAGGTCTTATCACTAATGAAGATCGCAGAATATCTAGATTGCAAGAACTCAAGTATTTGGATGATCGTCGACAAGTGGCATTCGATCATCTGAGAGATTACCAGAAGAGAATGTCTAAAGGCCATAACAAGGAAGTTTGACATAGATAATTTTAGGTTGGTGACATTGTTTTGAGAGAGAATCCTAAAAGTCAACAGAATTGGGAATAAAAATGGAAGTTTGAACACAACTAGTTGGGTCCCTATATTGTTACCATAGTCTTTGGCTATGGTGCTTACCAACTCTCAACATCGAAAGGAGAACAACTCCGTGAACCAATCAATACTCTCCACTTGAAGAAATTAAGCATTTAGCATTCTTTGCTCTAGCAAACTCTATAGCTAAAAATTTCTTAAAAAAATAAAAAAAATTACCTAAAAAAACAATTATAAAAATGGTAAAAAGCCCTAAAAAATATTTACAAAAAGTCCTGAGAAAAAATTTAAAAAATCATAAAATGTACTAAAAAAAAATAAAAATAAAAAAAGAGAAAAGAAGAAAAAAAAAAAAAAATCAAATGCCTTGTTGAAAGCTTGGTAAACAGGCACCTCGGTAGTAAAAAAAAATTAAATTTGCAAATTTGGCATTTTCCTATTTTTTTTGCAAATTTGGCATTTTCTTATTTTTTTGGCATCTTTGCTTTAGCTTGTACATATCCTTCAGTCACTTTTGTGAAACCTTGGTTCTTCTTGGAACCCTCATATCTTGGAAATGATCAATGTTGTAGTCTTAGGGCAATCAAGTGATCAATCTAAATGTCCTGTGCACTTTAACCGAGTCATCTTTATGTCTATAGTACCTAGTCATCCAATCCGAGTCAATTACCTGTATCCTAACCACTGTAGGGTTTTGCCACTGATATCTCACCAAACACACAAACATGAACAACAAAAACAATCACTAAAACTATTTGAGCTATGATTGGAATTTTCTTTGTATGTTGTCTTTTCAATTGGTTTTCTCTTATTATTCCCTTTGAGTAACTCAAGGAATTCTATCTTGACTAAGAGGAGCAAGGACTGGGGGCATAATACTTTTTTTCTTTTGGCTTGTAGGAATGATTTCAATGATCTAGAAACATCTCATAAACTAGGTGTATGTGAAAAGTGCCTTCACATCAAGGTAAAATTGCCACACATACCTTGACATCAAGGTGGAATTCATGCTTAATCTGTCCTAGGATATGAACAATAAAAGGGTCATTTTGGGCAAGATGATCACTATTGCATAGTAAAAAAAGGAACTCTCCCAGACTGGTGTGTTTGCATGCACACAACATTCAGGTCATCTTGGCTCTTTATGCCTTGGTGTTTATGTTCGCTTGCTAGAACAAAAGGACATGACATTCAGGTCATTCTGCCTCTTTATTCCTTGTGCTTATGTCTATCTCTGACATTTTAAAATTCTCAACGATGATAAATAGCATACCAAATCCAGTGACTATAGTCTTAGGTTGCATTCATACTAAACTTTTTGCATTTGAAGAAATTTCAGCATGATAACTTTACTTTTTCTTTCCTTTGAATACAACTTGAATCTAACATGATCATCATTTCTCTTCCAAGTGGTCAAATTTATTTAATTATCTTTGACACGATTGAGTACCTGTGTATTGACATCATAATTCCTACATAAGATGTTAGCTACATACATGAGCATATCATATAGAGCACACAAATCTATTGCATAATCATTTAATGCATATTATCACATTGAAAGCAAAAACAAATAAACACGGGATTCACATTTGCATTAGAATCATTATATTTATCCATTAAGACATTCATTTACATACGAAAAAAATGAAAAAGAAAAACTCTCATGATCATCAACGTTACCTACATCCATACTATAAAGGAAATGCATACATATAAGACATCATATAGAAAAATGAATATCACAACCATCTCATAAATCATCCTATATCAGTCAACATAGTACAATGAAGTTAAATCATGTGTCTCATATATATATCAATGTCAATGGGATACAAATGATCTCAAAATGTCATAGATAATGTCATCAGAGAAAATAGTGTACAAAATGGGATACAAAATATTGAGAGGCATAAAAACTAACTCTCTCCTTTTCTCTCATCACCTGGAGAAGGAGGTGGTGGCTACAGTACTGGTATATCATGCTGCCTCGATGCCCTAGCTCCCTCTGATCTTGCCATATACTATGAATAAGGCACCACTTGCCTATTTGTTGGCACTGCTACACTATAAGATGTGGTATAATAAACCTCCTTTCTCATTTTATGCATCACCTCACATTGGAGACTTTCACACTCTTCTCTCATACTCTATAGCTGTTGATCTCTCTCCGTTATTTGTTTTTGTGCCATTGCGATCTATGTCTGGAAGCCCCTAAGTCTCCCTCTCAGCACATAGATGATATCTAGAGGTGTTATCCCTCTGCGTATATCCTCCTCACCTCGGTCGGCTAGCTCTTCCATCCACTACCTAACCTATCAATTTGCCTCCTCATCACCAGGGCCTTCTCCCTCACCCATATCTACATCAACCCTAGCCTCCACTCTAATATCCCCACCTGGATCACCTCCCACTGCTCCAAGTGATCCTCCCTCTCCCTATATCCACTTTCTTCCTATGATAGGTGATCTTCTTGAGCTAGCACCTAGGTCTTCTCTTGCTCTTTGGGGTGCTACATCTCCCTACGCATGCACTAGGGCATCACTAGGCTCATCTATGCAAGGTTCCTACTCTGTCGAATCTATGAACCTCAGAAATAGATGTCTATGCAAATAATCTCTCAATTGGGGACTGACCCCCACATTTGTGACATCCTCCAAATAGTCCTAGCTCTGTGTCTGTCTCCCTACCAACTCCTACATTGAAAGGGCATATGATAATCTCATCCCCCATCCCTATCTTTCCACATTTATAAATCATGCATATGTTGTGAACTCCAGAGACATGCCTTGTTGTCTCCCATACTGCCTCAAGACCCGACTAACAAAACATCCCTCAATAGTCACTGAGGATCTCCCAATAAGAGGCTAGGTCATGAACATGTGCTTCTGTTGTCTCCTCTAGTCATCACATTCCTCTAAACCCATGTATGGCCTCAACAAAATGGATATCAAGTTATCTAACTCATGCCTCTAGTAGTCAGGCTTCCCCAAGTGGGCTGTGTAATGTAACCTGTGTATCTATAAATGAACGACTGTCCATCTTGTCAGCCATCATCAATAATAGGCCTACACACTGGGATATGTTCCCATGCCCATATCTATAAAACCAAAACTCCAACTGCCATGCTATTCTCCCCTATAGATGATCTCGTGCATCTCATGGTAGATGTGGACCAATAAGCACGAACCCCAACCTAATCTCACAGGGTGAGTAATGAGTCTCTCTAGAATCCTACCCCATCCAAAGAGGAATCCCTATTGACCCTTGTCTGACATCACAAAACAACCTATAATCCTTGCCAACACACAAGTGAGAGGTAACTGTTCTCCATATCTACTCATCAGGTGATCCTAGGTGATAGAACAATCTAAGATAGTATCATCTCGAAATACTCACCTCTAAGCCTCAATCCCCTATTATGAAGTGCCGTCATAATCTACCCTATCTCTAGCATATGGAATACTCATAATCCCGTATACATCCTTCGAAGTGATGGTCATCTCCCTTGTCGACAAGTTAAATGTATTATGCTCACTATGAAATCTCTCAGCCAAATTTGTGAGTAATATGTGATTCACATGGATATCAAGCATCTCTAGTAACCATCTGAATCCACACAAACCAATGTGACCCCTCTACACATATGTCAATCATCGAACTAATCTCATCATGGGTAGATATGTGCATCTCAACTAGATATCTGCCAACTGCACCTACAAATTGAACAAAATATCATCAGTACATCGTCAAATTTGACCTAATAATGTGTCTAAAGTGCTAAAGAATGTAAATCAATAAGAATTAAAATTAAATTTTTCTGGTCGAACCTCAAAAATGCCCACTATTTTCCATACGAGTAATCACAAAGAATAGCAAGTCGTACAATAATTATCTACTATCCATACGAGTAAATAGACTTGTACAATCAGCTGTGCAATATCATATGACTAAAGGGAATTTTATGAATGTGCTCGTACGATTCAAGGGTCATAACCAAAGGACAAATCTAATAAGCCCATATGAGTAAAGAAATTCCACAAGTTTCTCATAGGGCCAACCCTACCATACCAAATGAGTAAATGACAAAGGACAACACAAAATGATAAAAAAAGTATGAAAAAATCAACCAAAATGCACAAAATTTGAATAAAACGAGGCTTTAGATCATTGACTTACTGCTCGAGTGTAGTTTTGAGGTCAGTTGTGGCGTCTCTAGCACTCAAATCAGTGATTTTGGATTGGAATTGGCATATTTCTTTTAAAGAAGCTTTTTGACTGTTTGAATTTAAGAGGTAAAAATGAATTTAAAATGACCCCTTCAACCCCTTATATAGGAAAAACCCTAATTTTCAAACTTGCTTCGATTGACACGAAATTTGTACCCCTAGCTAAATTGATCATCTTGAGTTCATTTTTGGAATCAAAATCGAAATCTAACATCACTTTTCTACTCAAATTCTCACAACATTGACCAGTTAGCACATTCATCTTCATGTCAACCTTTGGATCACTCTGCACTCAAATCTCTTCGAATCAACTCAAAATTCTTTCAATTTATTTCAAATCAATTAATACATCATTCTCTATGCTCAAAATGTCATTGTTAAATATTTTTATCTCTCGAATTTCTTAAAATCACTATGGTATCTCGCTATCTTTCAATCCTTCTCTCTAGGGGGCATACTCATTACATCATCATTATCAGTGATTACATCATGAAAAGTCAAGAATTGTTTTTTAGATCTTCATCAAAAGTTGAGCAGCAAACATCTTGTAATCAAAGATTAATAGAAAATCAATCAAATCTCATCAAACAAGACCTCATTACTAGGGGTATCTCAAATTCATCGCATTATATCAAGTTGAGGTTCTTCAAATCAAATCAATCTCTAGGGGCATATCAGTTTCATCATACTAAATCAAGCCAATATTGGCTTCATCTGAATCAGTCTCTTAATGATAATCATTTTCATCGCACCTCATCAAGATGATTATTCGTTTAAACCTAATCAAGTGTTTAAAGAGAATTTTTGACAATGATCGCACACTCAATCCAAATATTTGTTTAGTTTCATCGCATCAAATCAAGCTGGACATTTTGTTTCATTAATTAGTTCTTAGTCAATCAAGTTCAGAATCGATACCATCTCCTCACTCAACTGATTCTAGTTCAATAAAATTATAGATTGGTAGTTGCTTCTTGATCCATCAATTTCAAGATCGATATCTTCACTCTTCATCAGTCCTAGTTCAATCAAGTTTAGGATAGGTATCACTCTGATCAATCTATCCAGTTTCATCGCTTTAAATCAAGATGAATATCTCGCTCTTCATCCATTCATGATCCATCAAGTTTAGAACTAGTATATCTTCGACATTAACTATTCTCTGAATCTATGCACTACTTTCACATCAATTAAATGAGGGGCAAATATAATAACCTAAAAGTGGTCATCTAAACCATGGAACCCTAATATCCACTAAATCACCAAGGTCCTAACCAAAGGCGATTAAATCAATCTTGAGAACCTAAATAATTAATTCCTAAATCATCAATGACACATGACAAATTAATCTTTTCAATCAAATAAATCCTTTTTACTTAATTATCCTATTTATTTAATTAAATATCCTAGCATATTTAATTAATAAATTAATTTTTCATTACATAATAAAAAAGGGGAATTAATTTGACATAATTTGAAAAAGAAATTTCAAAAAAGAAGAAAAATTGAAAAAAAGGGAATGAATCAAAGAAATCTTGCTTTAAGAAAGGAAAATGGAATATATCAGTTTTTTTGATTTTATCTTAATTTTAGGTCAATCTTATCTCCTTCAAATTTGAAGAAAGTAGCCAATCACATCAAATCACCTGGATTGTGCTTCCTCTTAGAGAATCTTGACCGATCATCATCACTCAATGTTGACTGTTGGTCTGTCTCTATATTTTCTACAAATTTAGGCTCTCATCTCTCAATCAAGAAGGTTGGAGATTTTATTGTTATCATGCTGGTTTTTCTCTAGAATCATTGAGAATATTGCATCTTATTTTATTGCATATTTTCTTAATCATGTTATGTTGATTTGTTTAAGCTTGGATTCATTTAGCTTGATTTATTTAATCTTGCATCCATCTAGCTTAATTTGCTTAATCTTGCATCCCTTTAACTTAATTCGTTTAATCTTGTATTCATATAGATTAAATCCTCCCTCTTGGTGTGGTGTACTCTAGTCACTAGTATTGGTCAGATAAATTTGAGAGAAAATCCATACTCACATCTTTTAGGAGGCAATAGGTCAATTTGTTATGGTTTTGTATTTATTTATTTTGATCAACTAACCATGCATGCAATGATCAATTGAATGTTTGTATTTCAGTTACAGATTCCAAATTTCACACACACACTGCTACAAACTGATTACATATTTGCACTTCAAATTGGAAAAGTTTGAATGTTTCAATAGGGACATTGGTGTAAAGTATATTATCAAAATTATAAGTATCATCCAACGTTATACATGCATGGTCATCCTTTGTAGTGGAGGTTAATGAAATCTGAGGAAATTACAACTAGACCATATTTATTTTGTACTCAACAATGTAATAATTAGTCAAGTCCAAATACCCCATTCATCACCCAAACATGCATTTACTTTAGATGGAGAAGATGAGTTAATCAAAGATAAATTATAAGTTGATTGCATAGGGGTAGGCTTAAGAATTTATCCTTTATGTGGATTTACCTTTTGAGGGTCCTCTTTGTGATGATCCTATATCTTAGGTGACTCTTCTTCTAGGAAAATCTCCTTCTTCTAGGGGCTCTCTTTAGGGGATACCGTAGAAGTAGAAGTTATCCCATTAGAAGATAGTGATGGAATATAGTTATGAAAAGATGGAAAAATCATGTTTTGACCAACTACTACCATTTTGACATAAGTGTATAGCATCAAGGTCAACATTGATTGTAACCACCTAATTGTTAGAAAAAAACTTAATAGAACTATGAAGAGTAGATGATACTACTCCCAAATAATGCAACTATGGTCTACCTAGAATAATACTGTCATGCCCAAAATTTAGGGCAAAAACGGAACAAATTTTTTTTTTAAACATACTAAATTAATTAACAAGTTCACTCTCACGACAAGCGTTAATGAAATTTCCATTATTAAATTCGAGCTAATTCTGATACGAACTAAGCATCGATAAATTGTTTCATTTTAATTGCAGAAAACTAACCGTTTTAATTTTATCTCCAAGGGATACTCAGTCATTAAGTTTATTAAATCAATCAAGCTAAAGGATATGGGAGAGAAAAAAATTAATTTAATCTCCAATATGACTATATAGTTTAAACAACCATTTTATAAATTTCTCTTTATTATTTATTCCAAATAAAAACCAGGATTATATAAATATATATATATATTTGTATATACATATATATATATATATATTTAAAATTTAATTACTTACCCAAAATTCTGATCAAAATTCATATATCTACATATATATATACCCATATATATATATGGATACATATATAAATATATATTTTACATAAATGACAAATATTTTAATTCTAATTCAAAAGCCATTGAAACTTCATAAATATTATTTTCATATTTTTCCCCAACCCTAATTAGGGTTCTAATTTCTTATATATATATTATCTACACTAAATAACATATTTATTTTTATTTTTTTAAAACTAATTTACCCTAGCCCCATTCGTGCTAGGGTTTAACCCATATTTTTTTTTAACAGTCCAAAATTCTTACTAGGCCGAAGACCCCAAAGTCGGCCGCGTTTTATATTGTTGCAGGCAGCGGAGGAAAGGGAGGCGGGTTGGCCGCGTGCCACTGTGTGAGCGCACAGTGGGCGCCGCAGCACCACTGTGTGCCCACACAGTGGGCGCCACTAGCGGCTCCCCACTGTGTGGCCACACAGTGGCGGTCGTGGCCATCCACTGTGTGCCCACACAGTGGGAGCCGAAATCGGCTCCACTGTGTGTGCACACAGTGGGCGCCGTGGGGCCGTCCACTGTGCGTACACACAGTGGAGTCCGCGAGGACCCAAAACATATTTTTTTAAATTTTTTTTAAAAAAATATAATATATAAAACATATATATATATAGCGGCGCCCACTGTGTGGGCACACAGTGGTGGTCGTGGCCGTCCACTGTGTGCCCACACAGTGGGAGCCGAAAGCGGCTCCACTGTGTGTGCACACAGTGGGTGTCGCGGGGCCGTCCACTGTGCATACACACAGTGGAGTCCGCGAGGACCCAAAACATATTTTTAAAATTTTTTTTTTTTAAAATATAATATATAAAACATATATATATATATATATATATATATTTATATATATATATATATATATATATATATATATATATATATAAATATATATATTTATATATATATATATATATATTTATATATATATATATATATATATAAATATATATATTTATATATATATATATATATATTTATATTCACATAACTTTTATAATCATAGTTAAAAGATGAAATTTATTTCAATATAAATTTATATATATATTTTTTTAAAGAGAATTTTCATGCAAAATTTTAAACTAAAATAATTAAAGGGAAAAGCATTAAGTTAAATCAGATATATATATATAATTAATAAGCTTTTAAATCAATGCTAACTAAAATACAATTTAGAATACTATTCAAAGATACATTATACTTTTTCTGGAAATAAAGAAATTCATTGATTTTTTTCTTCTAATAAATTATTCACATAAAACAACTTTTTCCATTTAAAATACTTAAAATCTTTCAGCATAAATAAACTTCTATTTTGCCTAAAGTAAAAATATAGGTAAAATCTAAATGAAAACAATTCTTTTATTTCTTTCCAAAATACAAGAAGCTTTTGCATGCAACACAAATTAACTTTTCTTTTTCAAATAAACCAGAAGTAGAAATAACAAGCTTTTCTTTTTTAAAACATCTCTAAGATATTCTACCAATTTATAGAATGTTTTCTCTGAATAGTCACAACAATAAAACTTCAAGTCTACTTTCACAAAATACAACTTGCTTCTCTTTTCTATGAATGAGGCATATTTCTATAACAACTTTAAACAAACATCTGCAACTGAATTCAAGTATCTTCAATAACATTCTTCTGTATCTCTTTCATGGTTCCTATTCTCTTTCCTCTGATTTTCCTGCATAATAGAAAACACAAATATGACCATGGAGTGATCACCTCCCAGCCTAGGCTAACTGGTAGCCACCCCTGAGCTCGGAGAACCAAATCCTAGACGGGTTACAAATAGGCAAACACATAGAAAGCAATGCATACAAATTCTTTTCAGACACATTCCGAACTTGGCTTTCAGAGCACCACACTCTGGTGATGAACATTTTCAAAGGGTGGTAGTGGACCAATACCTTGAGGAGAACTGCAGGTATGAAATAAACAAGAAGCCACCTCATGGCACAATAAAAATATCAAGAATCTCAACCCCTTATTCCTTATGCCCCCCAAAGGCATTCTAGCCTTATATCCCTCCTTATGACCCCCATTGTACAAATAGGCCATGCAGCAATGGTCACACAAAGATCCCTTGTGATCACTCTCAAAAGAGAGTCTCTCACTCGAGGGCTGTCACTGCTACCACCCTCAAGATCGTCTTCTCTCCCAAGAGTAAGAGATCTTGAGAAAACTCCCAAAACACAACATTTTCATAAAGCAAAAATACCAAGAGATTTTCAAATATAAACTTTCAAGAACACAGATTTCTTATACAAACAACTTCCAGACATAAACAAGAAGAAGACATTACAAATAATAATTGAAACCAACCTTAATCTGCCCAAAGGTTATTATGATATCTGAAGAAGAGCTGCCCAATCCACAAATCTTTTTCCTTCTACCCTTATTCAATTTCTCTATTCCATAACATTATTTTCTTTCCAAATTTTCTTCTATCTCCAAAAATGGAGAGTGGGTGATTACCCTGCTATTCCCAAAAATCTTCCTTAAGAAGCTCACTCTCTGAGTTCTCACAGGATTCTTAAAAAAACAAAAAGAAGAAAGAAAGCAAAAGGCAAAATGACTCTCCTTCCAAAAGGAAAAATATTGATTTGATTTAACTTCAATTTTCAATTTTCGCTCAACTAAAAAAAAACCAATTTTTAAAGCGTTAAAAAGATCATTATAAAGTAGAAACTTGCCTAAAATTACCCCTAACCCCTAGGTATACCTTATGGGCTTTAGGAAACCCTATTAAACTACCCCTAGGTGTTCATTTAACCCATTTTAAACCCCTCTGAAGTTTATTTTCGGGTCAAACATAAGTTGACCACCCCAATTATTATATTCCCAAAGTATTTATGACAACACATTATTTTAGTTAAGAAGAACTATAATTAAACACTTTCCCACCAAGAGACACAAATAAAACATTTAAATTTAAATCCACACATGTGTCAAGTGACACAAATAAAACACTTTTACAAAAATAAAACATGAAATTGTCTCTTGTGGTGTTTACACAATAAATTTAATTAACACTTAACACTCATGCAGCATATACTGTTACAAATAAAATACAACACAAACAGGGTGTTGTCTCTCCAAATAGACAAACCCCGGCTTTACGAACATACATAGGTCTAGGTTTGATTCTCCGTAATTTTCCATGGTCACATGGTAAATTTCCTGCGCATCTCAATTTACACATTAGTACTTCCAAATATCCATATATAATATAATTCAATAATATAACAATACACATCATTACTTGCATATAATTTTCATCTGCACAGATTGAATACATCTTTTAGCAAGCAAATTCACATAAGCAATTTCATCCCAATTCACATAAACTAAACATACATCATAGTTCTATATTCAGAGTAAAGTCCTGCAAATTCAATAACGACATCTATCATTGCAATTTCATTCTATCTAATAATCATGTAGTGTTCTATCTCATAAAGCATGTAAGTAAATCATCAAATCATAGCAATGTTATCCAAATCCTGAAATCATATAAGTTCTAAGTCTCAAAATGCATCAAAATAAAGTATCCATAATAGTCTAAAATATAAAATCCACTAAATGTCAGACTGAGTCGAGGTGAGGCCTCACATCCTCCCCCTCTAGGCATGAACTTCCTCCTGGAGTTCATCAAAGAGGTGAGGGTACTCTGATCTCATACGTGCTGCGTCCTCCCATGAAGCCGTAACCTCATCATAACAATCCTACTGGACCCTAACCTAGTCCAGCTTTCGACCTCGAAGGGCCAATGTCCGGCGTGCCAAAATGCGAATGGGCTCCAAAGCTAGCTGCCCGTCCGAGTCCACCTGCAAGGCATCCCAATCTTAAAGGTGAGACTCATCATAGATATATTTTCTCAAAACTGAAACATGAAACACATCGTGGATGCGTGATAGGCTAGGTGGCAAAGCTAAACGGTAGGCAACTTGGCCTATCCTCTCCAAAATCTCAAAAGGTCCTACAAAGCGAGGTGCGAGCTTAGAACCCTTTCCGTAATGGATTGGACTCTTATGCGGTCGCACTCTCAAGAAAACTCTGTCTCCAACCAAGTAACTACGATCTATCCTCTTTGCATCGGCATACTTCTTCTGTCTATCTTGAGCCTCTCTGAGATGCTGCCTAATCAAATCCACCTGCTGTTCCATATCCCGAACTAACTCAGGACCAATAGCAACTCTATCCTCTATGCAATCCCAACTCAAGGGCGTCCTGCAAGGCCTGCCGTATAATGCCTGGTAGGGTGGCATTCCCAAGGAAGTGTGATGCCCATTGTTATAGGAAAACTCCACTAAGGGAAGATACTCCTCCCACCGGGTCTGATGATCCATGATGTACATACGAAGCATATCCTCTAACACCTGATTGACCCTCTCTGTCTGACCATCTGTCTCCGGGTGATAGGCTGTACTGAAATTGAGCTTAGTGCCCATAGCTGCCTGCAATGACTTCCAAAAAATAGAAGTGAAAAGAGAATCCCTGTCAGAAATAATCTTGCAGGGTACGCCATGTAGTCTAACAATGTCTCACAAGAACACCTGTGCTACTGCTGGAGCTGTGAATGTAGTACGAACTGGTGAAAAGTGAGCTACTTTGGTCAACTTGTCAACTGTCACCAAGATAGCATCATGGCGACGAGAAGACATAGGGAGACCAATGACGAAATCCATGGATATAGTATTCCACTTCCACTCTGGTATAACATGAGACTGAAGCAACCCACCTGGATGGCGGTGCTCCGCCTTTACCCTCTGACACTCGAGACATTGAGCTACTATCTCAGCAATGAGCTACCGCATTCCCGGCCAATGATACAACTGCCTCAAGTCAGCATGCAACTTCTTAACCCCGGGATGCGCTGCATAAGGAGCTCTATGAGCTTCTGAGACAATGAACTCTCGCAACCCTCTGGAGGAAGGTACATAAATGCGTCCTCTATGGCGTAACAGTCCATCGAACTCCAAAGAATAATCCACATATTTCCCTTCCAGAGTAACCTAAGAACGTAATACCTGACAAACCTCTGCATACCATCCATCCTCTGACAAGTGCCGAAGTATATGGTCTCTCAAGTCTATGCCCATGGATATGGTGTAAACCTCATGACATCTCCTACTCAAGGTATCTGCAACTACATTTTCCTTTCCTTTGATGTAGTGAACGTCAAAATCATATTCGCACAAGAACTCCATCCATCTCCTCTGACGTGCATTAAGGTTCAGCTGAGTGAAGATGTACTGAAGACTTTGATGATCTGAATGCAACTCAAAGTGATGTCCTAAAAGGAAGTGTCTCCACCTCACAAGTGCATGCACTACTGCTGCGAGCTCAAGGTCGTGAGTGGGATAATTAAGTTCATGAGTCTTAAGTTTCCTAGACTCAAAAGCTATGGCCCTACCACCCTGCATAAGAACTGCCCCTAAACCCTCTAGGGAAGCATCTGTACAGACCATGAAGTCAGCTGAAGGATTTGGTACAACAAGGATAGGAGCGCTAGTAAGTGCCTTCTTGAGTTCCTGAAAGGCCATCTCGCACTTCTCTGTCCACTCAAATTTCTTCCCTTTACGTTGAAGAGAGGTAATAGGGTGTGCGACTTTGGAGAAACCCTCGACAAAACGTCGGTAATAACCTGCTAAACCCATGAAACTCCTGACCTCTGTCACACTGGTAGGCGCTGGCCAATCCATAATAGCCCTAATCTTTGATGGGTCAACTGAGATCCCATCACCGGAAATAACGTGTCCAAGGTACTTAACCTTAGATCGAAAGAAAGCACACTTTGATAGGCTGCCAAACAACTGATTATCTCGCAAACACTACAATACCTGTTTCAGGTGATCCTCATGCTCCTTCTCATTCTGAGAATATATCAGTATATCATCGAGGAACACAATAACAAAACAGTCCAGAAAGGTACGGAACATGCCATTCATGAGGCTCATAAAAACTGATGGGGCATTCGTAAGTCCGAAGGGGACTACGGTAAACTCATAGTGACCATATCTAGTGCGAAATGCGGTCTTGTGGATATCACTTTCCACTATTCTCAACTGATGGTATCCTGACTTCAGATCTATTTTGGAAAAGACTTTGGCACCCTGAAGCTGGTCAAATAAATCATCAATTCTAGGCAAAGGATATTGGTTCTTGATGGTTACTTTATTTAGCTGCCGATAATCCATACACAAATGGAGAGATCCATCCTTCTTCTTAACGAAGATGACTGGTGCACCCCATGGGGATACGCTAGGACGGATATGACCCTTCTCAAGAAGTTCCTCAAGCAGAATTTTAAGTTCATTAAGCTCATTTATGGTCATTCTATAAGGTGCTCTGGAAACTAGCTCGGCTCCTGGTACTAGGTCTATATGAAAGTCAATCTCTCTACGGGGAGGCATTCTCGGTAACTCTGAAGGAAATACGTCTGAATATCCCTTAAGGATAGGATGGTCATCCAGCGATGTTTCTTTTTCCTCCTCTTCCCCTCTATCACTGATCATGATAGCAAAAAGCTGACATCCCTTTCGCATGCTCCGCTTAAGCTGCATTGCAGAAATCATACGAAGAGACACGGGCCTCTGAATCTCGGTGATAACTATGGGCGAACCAGGGTCATCCTCACACTCGATCTTTTTCAGGTGGCAATCCATCTTAGCTCCGTGGGCATAAAGCTAATCCATGCCAAGTACGATTTCGTAAGATCCAAGTGGAGTCACTCTAAGGTCAACTAAAGTGGTGGTCTTGCCAATCTGCAGCTGACATGCCTTAACCTCTGATTCCACTGACACTCTATCCCCTGAAGCTAATTCCACTTCCCAACTGACATCCTACCTAGCTGCCACTAGCCCGCAATGCTCCACAACCGATGGAGATATAAAGGAGTCAGTAGCTCCTGAATCAAACAAAATAGATACATTGTTACCTCTGATCATACCTAAAGATTCGATAACCGTGGCCTGATGATCAGCCTGGCGGTTGTCAACCGCTGCGAATACTCTATGGGACCTGCCCATATCACCAACTATCGGCTCAGAAGCGGCCATCTGCTGACTCCCTGCTACCTATCCCTGAGGGAAATCCCTCGCCAAATGCCCCATGGCTCCACATGTAAAGCAAGCACCCCGTGCCTGGAACTGGGCACCCTGAGGCCTAGAAAAAGCCTGACCTCCTGATCTACGGGATCCGCTGTACCCACCCCTGGAGGACTGCTGAGTCCCCGCCGGCTGTGTGTACTGCCCCTGTGCTCTTTGATCACGTTTTTGTCCCTGAGTCTGCCACTTCTTGGGCTTGGAGCCCTGTGGATACTGCGGAGGCTTCTATTTCTGGTTCTGTGGTGTCTGTTGTGGAGGAGGGGGTTTGGAGAACCCTTGAGAATTTTGATTGTTCCCCTTCCAATGTGGTTTCTGGAATCCATAAGTCTGAGGTGCGGGATTTCGGTTCTGAAACCGATCCCTATTGTCCTGTGGTCTAACCTAAATTTCCTCGGCAATCAATGCCTTCTCTACAGCAACCCGAAGGCTCTCTGGAGCAGACATCCTAACAGGCCCGGCTATACCGGCATTCAATCCCCTAATGAAGAGGTTTACAAGAAGTTTCTCATCCTTTAGATAATCTACATATGGCAACAACTCAACGAATTTACTCTCATACAGGGTTACTGACAAGCCTTTTTATTGGAGATCATGAAATTCATCTATACGACGCTGCCTGAAGTGCTCTGATAGATACCTCTCACGGAACCTCTCTGTGAATATCTCCCAAGTGAGTGTATCAGGAACTAATCCGCATTTGTACTCTTCCTGTCTCCACCAGGTGGAGGCTGTCCCTCTCAGAAGATGAACTGCAACACGTGCTTTCAAGTTGCTCTCATATGAACGCAACGCAAAGCACCGCTCAAGACTTAGAAGCCATGCCTCGGCCTCTACTCCATCTGTAGAACCTCTGAAGGATGGTGGTTGGAGGCACATGACCTCCCTGATGAGATCCCCTGGATCTCGACGAGCTCTCTCAAAATACACTGGTTCCACCACAGGAGGTGGTCCTGGCATATGCACTGACTCTGGCTCATTACCACCCTAACTCTCTACAGGAATCGGAGCTGGGCTCCTGCTTCGTTCTCTATCAACAGATCTATGACTCCTAGAGTCATGACTCCTAACCTGAGGGTTCTCTGCTAGAATCCTTTCCTGAACAATGCCAATAAGATTCTGAATGGCTGCTAAAATGTCACGGTTAGGTTCATTTGGCTATTCGGGAGGTGCTCCAGGGTTCTCCTCTAGAACTGATGCCTCCCTCTCTACCTCATCGCATGCTATGCGCACACGTCTAGGACCCCGTCTGCAGTTGCGAGCTTGTCGCGTCAACGGAGGCATCCTAAGAGGAAATAAGACAAAACAATTAATTGATTTCTTTTATAATTAAATTCAATTAAACACAAAATTCCATTTAACAAAATAATTTAAAATATTCCAAGGCAAAACGTAAGTGAGTAAGGCTCCTAGTGTGGAAACCTTGCTCTGATACCAAAATGTCATGCCCAAAATTTAGGGCAAAAACGGAACAAATTTTTTTTTAAAACATACTAAATTAATTAACAAGTTCACTCTCACGACAAGCGTTAATGAAATTTCCATTATTAAATTCGAGCTAATTCTAATACGAACTAAGCATCGATAAATTGTTTAATTTTAATTGTGGAAAACTAACCATTTTAATTTTATCTCCAAGGGATACTCAGTCATTAAGTTTATTAAATCAATCAAGCTAAAGGATATGGGAGAGAAAAAAATTAATTTAATCTCCAATATGACTATATAGTTTAAACAACCATTTTATAAATTTCTCTTTATTATTTATTCCAAATAAAAACCAGGATTATAAATAAATATATATATATATATATATATATATATATATATATATATATATATATATATATATATATATATATATATATATATATATATATATATATATATATATATATATATATATATTTGTATATACATATATATATATTTAAAATTTAATTACTTACCCAAAATTATGATCAAAATTCATATATCTACATATATATATATACCCATATATAAATATGGATACATATATAAATATATATTTTACATAAATGACAAATATTTTAATTCTAATTCAAAAGCCATTGAAACTTCCTAAATATTATTTTCATATTTTTCCCCAACCCTAATTAGGGTTCTAATTTCTTATATATATATTATCTACATTAAATAACATATTTATTTTTATATTTTTAAAACTAATTTGCCCTAGCCCCATTCGGGCTAGGGTTTAACCCATATTTTTTTTTAACAGTCCAAAATTCTTACTGGGCCGAAGACCCCAAAGTCGGCCACGTTTTATATTGTTGCAAGTAGCGGAGGAAAGGGAGGCGGGTTGGCCGTGTGCCACTGTGTGAGTGCACAGTGGGTGCCGCGGCACCACTGTGTGCCCACACAGTGGGCGCCGCTAGCGGCTCCCCACTGTGTGGCCACATAGTGGCGGCCGTGGCCGTTCATTGTGTGCCCACACAGTGGGAGCCGAAAGCGGCTCCACCGTGTGTGCACACAGTGGGCGTCGCGCGGCCGTCCACTGTGCGTACACACAGTGGAGTCCGCGAGGACCCAAAACATATTTTTTTTAATTTTTTTTTTTTAAAATATAATATATAAAACATATATATATATATATATTTATATTCACATAACTTTTATAATCATAGTTAAAAGATGAAATTTATTTCAATATAAATTTATATATATTTTTTTTTAAAGAGAATTTTCATGCAAAATTTTAAACTAAAATAATTAAAGGGAAAAGCATTAAGTTAAATCAGATATATATATATAATTAATAAGCTTTTAAATCAATGCTAACTAAAATACAATTTAGAATACTATTCAAAGATACATTATACTTTTTCTGGAAATAAAGAAATTCATTGATTTTTTTCTTCTAATAAATTATTCACATAAAACAACTTTTTCCATTTAAAATACTTAAAATCTTTCAGCATAAATAAACTTCTATTTTGCCTAAAGTAAAAATATAGGTAAAATCTAAATGAAAACAATTCTTTTATTTCTTTCCAAAATACAAGAAGCTTTTGCATGCAACACAAATTAACTTTTCTTTTTCAAATAAACCAGAAGTA
The DNA here is from genome assembly GCF_030272615.1 of Cryptomeria japonica. Lineage (NCBI taxonomy): Eukaryota > Viridiplantae > Streptophyta > Pinopsida > Cupressales > Cupressaceae > Cryptomeria > Cryptomeria japonica. The sequence goes on from NC_081409.1 coordinate 818,379,039, forward strand.
GAAATAACAAGCTTTTCTTTTTTAAAACATCTCTAAGATATTCTACCAATTTACAAAATGTTTTCTCTGAATAGTCACAACAATAAAACTTCAAGTCTACTTTCACAAAATACCACTTGCTTCTCTTTTCTATGAATGAGGCATATTTCTATAACAACTTTAAACAAACATCTGCAACTGAATTCAAGTATCTTCAATAACATTCTTCTGTATCTCTTTCATGGTTCCTATTCTCTTTCCTCTGATTTTCTTGCATAATAGAAAACACAAATATGACCACGGAGTGCTCACCTCCTAGCCTAGGCTAACTGGTAGCCACCCCCGAGCTCGAAGAACCAAATCCTAGATGGGTTACAAACAGGCAAACACATAGAAAGCAATGCATGGGTGAACTCACAATAATGGTTCCCACTTTTTTGCCACTTTTGACACTGAGATGTACATTTTTAAAATAATCTTCAACTTCCGAGAACTATAACTTTAAAAGTATTAAAAATTTGAAGATGATGTAAATTAGTGATTTATAGCATTTTGTTTGTAGATTCTATATACATTTTTTTCAAATTTTTTTGAAGGATTTTTTTTAAATTTTCCATCTCCCTCAAAAAGTAGTTTTTTACAACAAACTAAATTTTTTAAGAGTGAGGTGCCCCCCAAAACGTATAACTTTTTTTCTATAAATGATAAAAACTCAATTCTTTCAAATTTTGGTTTGTAACATCAATATCTAGGGCTTGCATTTGGTTTTATAGTGATATGTTAAATATTTTTCATTTTATAAAGTTTTGAAGTCCGACTAGTCATAATTTAGACATAGGTTTATGTTTGAACACATAACTTGTTCTATATAAATTGAAATTCAATTTTTTTTTTTTTGTTAGAAAGAAGACATCAATACTAGGGGCATAGATATTTTTTAGAATTTTTTTGAATTAGTTTCTTATTTTTCCCAATGTGTTGAACAGAGAAGTTCATGTTCGATGAAAAACCAATTTTCCATAAAATTAAAAAAACAAGAACATAATAAATTCAAAATATAACAAAATTATACTCGTTGGAAAGCTTTCTCCGAGTACTACAATCTAATATTTTTGGGTTATCAAGATTATTTCATTCAAGCTTTGAACCAAAGCTCCGAAATCATTAATTCTTCAGAATTCTAAAATTTTTTGGGAGAAACCTCAAATTAGAGGGTTCGAATGAACAATACTTCAAGCGAATGGGGTTCGCTCGAATCCATTATGGTTCAAGCGAACCCCCATTCGCTCGAACCAATAGGCTTGATTTTGCCCCATACAAAGTCACTCGTGGTTCGAGCGAACCCAGGTCCGCAACGTGGTTCGCTCGAACTCCCAGGGGTAGTTTGAGCGAATACCACTATTTCGCTCGAACACCCAAAAAATCAAAGTTCCCACTTTCGCCAAATTCCTTCGTTGGCAAAAGTGGGAACCAGCTTTGTGAATTCACCCGCATACAGATTCTTTTCAGATACATTCCCAACTTGGCTTTCACAGTGCCACACTCTGGTGATGAACATTTTCAAAGGGTGGTAGTGGACCAATACCCTGAGGAGAACTGCAAGTATGAAATAAACAAGAAGCCACCTCATGGCACAATAAAAATTTCAAGAATCTCAACCCCTTATTCCTTATGCCCCCCAAAGGCATTCTAGCCTTATATCCCTCCTTATGACCCCCATTGCACAAATAGGCCATGCAGCAAGGGTCACACAAAGATCCCTTGTGATCGCTCTCAAAAGAGAGTCTCTCACTCGAGGGCTGTCAGTGCTACCACCCTCAAGATCCTCTTCTCTCCCAAGAGTAAGAGATCTTGAGAAAACTCCTGAAACACAACATTTTCATAAAGCAAAAATACCAAGAGATTTTCAAATATAAACTTTCAAGAACACAGATTTCTTATACAAACAACTTCCAGACATAAACAAGAAGAAGACATTACAAATAATAATTGAAACCAACCTTAATCTGCCCAAAGGTTATTATGATATCTGAAGAAGAGCTGCCCAATCCATAAATCTTTTTCCTTCTACCCTTATTCAATTTCTCTATTCCATAACATTATTTTCTTTCCAAATTTTCTTCTGTCTCCAAAAATGGAGAGTGGGTGATTACCCTGCTATTCCCAAAAATCTTCCTTAAGAAGCTCACTCTCTGAGTTCTCACAGGATTCTAAAAAAAACAAAAAGAAGAAAGAAAGCAAAAGGCAAAAAGACTCTCCTTCCAAAAGGAAAAATCTTGATTTGATTTAACTTCAATTTTCATTTTTCGCTCAACTCAAAAAAAAACCAATTTTTAAAGCGTTAAAAAGATCATTATAAAGTAGAAACTTGCCTAAAATTACCCCTAACCCCTAGGTATACCTTATGGGCTTTAGGAAACCTTATTAAACTACCCCTAGGTGTTCATTTAATCCATTTTAAACCCCTCTGAAGTTTATTTTCGGGTCAAACATAAGTTGACCACCCCAATTATTATATTCCCAAAGTATTTATGACAACACATTATTTTATTTAAGAAGAACTATAATTAAACACTTTCCCACCAAGAGACACAAATAAAACATTTAAATTTAAATCCACACGTGTCAAGTGACACAAATAAAACACTTTTACAAAAATAAAACATGAAATTGTCTCTTGTGGTTTTTACACAATAAATTTAATTAACACTTAACACTCATGCAGCATTTACTGTTACGATTAAAATACAACACAAACGGGGTGTTGTCTCTCCAAATAGACAAACCCTGGCTTTACGAACATACATAGGTCTAGGTTTGATTCTCCGTAATTTTCCATGGTCACATGGTAAATTTCCTGCGCATCTCAATTTACACATTAGTACTTCCAAATATCCATATATAATATAATTCAATAATATAATAATACACATCATTACTTGCATACAATTTTCATCTGCACAGATTGAATACATCTTTTATCAAGCAAATTCACATAAGCAATTTCATCCCAATTCACATAAACTAAACATACATCATAGTTCTATATTCAGAGTAAAGTCCTGCAAATTCAATAATGACATCTATCATTGCAATTTCATTCTATCTAATAATCATGTAGTGTTCTATCTCATAAAGCATGTAAGTAAATCATCAAATCATAGCAATGTTATCCAAATCCTGAAATCATATAATTTCTAAGTCTCAAAATGCATCAAAATAAAGTATCCATAATAGTCTAAAATATAAAATCCACTAAATGTCAGACTGAGTCGAGGTGAGGCCTCACAAATACTATAAGGTAAATACCCCAAAAATACATATAAAAGGTTTATAATAGTAACTAGTCAAATATTCAATGAAAAATAATAGTACCCAAAGTAGTCATACCAATATTATTAAAACCATGAATAGACAAAGAATATGGAACACGATCATTTGGATGCACTTTCATTTTTGGTAATAAGTGTAAACTGCAAATATTGAGTGTTGAACCAATGTCAGTGAGAGTCCACATAATATCAATAGCATTGATATAACCAATCATCATGAAGGGAACTCCTAAATTTTATACTTTTGGAGGTGGCACTTTAGGTGGATAGAACATAATATTTGGCATATGTACTTGAATATGATCCATCAAAAAAATTATATCCACTAGCCCAACGAAAGAATGTAACAAAATATTTTTAAGAGATTTTGATACACCAAAGCAATCAAAAGTAAATCCCATAGTGAGATCTTAGCAAGAGTAACATTAAATTGCTTAATAAGATCATTGTTCATAGGTTGCTTGGCTATGGGAATATGTTCTTGAGGAACATATTGTTAAGAAGGTGGTAAAGAAATAATAGAAGGGTAAATATTTTTCTTGATTTCTTCTTGTATTGTACACATGGTAAATGATGTTATATGAAGCATTCTTAGATTGAGAAAATTTCATGAATAATTCAAGACAAGTACTTTCAAAACTATCAATTCATCTTCTGCAAAACATTATGAATTACAAAAAGTACTTTACCTTTATCAAAATCATCTATTGGATAATGGTTTCTTTCACTTTACCTTGCTTCTTTTCATTCATGGCATTTGTCTATATTGCAGTTTTAGAACTTTTAAAATACTCCTATTAATCAATTAAATCTCCAAGATTTTGTTCCATGATGCATATGTTTTTTATGGTACTATTTTTGAGAAAATGCACTCCATGTGTAGATCACATAAAAAAAATTATCAATCATAATCCTAGAGATGCTAATGAAAAATCTAACACTTGTACCTCTCCTAGGGGAATGATAAAATTTAGAGACTCGTGCTTCAAAGGAAAAGACTATAAACATGGGTAATTCTTAATGGACTTATGATAAAAAAGACATGCCTCTAGGAATTCATCTAGTGCAACATCAACATTTCAACGTCATCCTTGAATAATACCTTATTGAATACATAAAATTCTTATAGGAAGGGATCTTACATAAGGCAATCACATTAGAGTTCACCAAAATGTATATAAGGGGATTTTCTGCCCTTGAGATGATTGGATCTCAAGGAGCAAATAAACTCAATGCTACCTCACTTAATTTGTGCTTTGGTGAACATAGGAGATTAGTGTAAAATAGACAAACCTAGCTATTTACAATATTTATAAACATGAATCACTAAAAAACACAAGGATATAATATGATAATATTTTTTAAGTATATAAACATAAATCTTAGAAAATATAAATCTTGCTATTATTTTGGTGAAGCCTCCAGTACATTGTAGGGACGTCTACATGTTGTGTTGTCATTTGCATGGGCAAAGAATAAAAAGTGCTAAAAATAACTATAAAAACCACTCCATGTTCATTTAATATTCTCGTTGTATATGCACACTAAGATAATGAAAAATATTAGGGATGTATAGGGGTTTGCCTCAGTCAAACCCTTGTTTTCATATTTTCAACTTCATGGAGAATCAAATATATATATTAGATAAAATAGATACAATAGATTTTGTAATAAAAACAAGCATTTCTTAATGGAGGAAAACAATATTACAATAGATAAAATGAAACTAGATGATAGATGCACTAAGAGATTTTGATAAAAATAGATAGTATTACAATGCAATAGATAAAAGATATAAGAGAGAAGAAGAGTGTTAGATATCCAAAACTCCTTTCTAGACATAAAAATGTGGTTGTTCTTTGAGAGAAGACTAAGTTGCTGCAAGCTAACATGTATTTTTGTAGAGTTTTCCTATAGATCTGAAAGCAAGAGATTCTAGAATGAGAGTTGTGTGAAAATGCGGGAAAAATAAAATTTTTGTTTCTTAGAACAATAGAAGTGACTATTTTGAGTGCATTTGAGAAAAAAGACACACATGGACAAAAGGTTGATGCAAAATATGCTCATTTGAATCTAGAATCTTCTTGGGACATTTTTGTCGAGTCACCACACTCTCATCTAACTAAAATAATCCCAAATCTAGATAAGGAATTATTAAGGTCACTTCATCTTTAAGATTCATGTTATGAGAATGATAGAATTTCAATCCTCAATTTATGTCATCAATATATTGGGGATTAATGTAAAAGTGTCATAAATGCAATAGGTGCAATTTGTGACACTACAACATGTAAAAAGTAAAAATAAAAAAGATAAAATAAAAAGATCATTTAAAAAAAATATGTATTAAATAAAATAATTCTAAAACAAAGTAAACTAACACTTACATGAATAATTTTATTTCTTTTGATCTAAGAAAAATCTAAAATAAATAGACATATTCTTTTTTTAATCAAAAGATTAAGAGAGTTACCTTAGATATCATTACTAGTCTAAATCTTCAAAACCTCATTTAATATCTATATTAGAATTTCCTCTTTACAATTTAAAGATGTTTTTTTACTATTATCTTCAAGATTCATATGAATTTTGATACTTATTAACTTTGAATATCAATAAGATTATGAACATTAATCTTACTAACAAAATTCTATTAGAATGAATTTATGTGATATCATTATGAACTATCATTACAGTTGAAAAATACATTTTAAAAATTTATTTATAAATAAAAATAATTATCACATAAATATTAATAAATTTAAAAAAAATTAAAAATTAAAAATAAATTAAAACAAGAAATAATCATATAAATTTATCTCTAATGAAATAGTTTTAAAAAAATATAACAATATTTTGGAAATGAAATGTATAACACTTAAATGAATTTTATGTATATCTACATGTATTATATGCCTATGTGTTTGCATGTCTTTATATAAAAGTATCTATAAATATGTCTATCATTTTCAAGATGTTGGCTTTTCATGAGGTTTGTGATCTAAGTTGAAGATGCTCTTTGAGAATCATATGTCTCAGTGTCTCTTACACAATTCTTCCATAAAAACAGGTAAACTATTTTTACCTTTAGGATGTTTGTGATCAACATTGAAGAGGCACCTTGTGAATGATATGTCTCATGTCCCTTACATAATTCTTTTATAAATATAGGTAAACTATATTTACATTTATTTGAGGTTTATGATCAAAATTAAAAAGACACCTCCATAATGAGATGTATAATCTATCTTAAACAATTCTTTCATAAAGATAAGTAAACTAATTTGAAAAAATCTCATTTGTATAAAGGAATGGTAATCTAGTTTAAATATAAATAGATAGTTTAAAAAATTCTCATAAGTATAAAACAATTTTCAATATGTTTACTTTTTACAAGTATTATGATAAAGTTGAAGAGGCATCTTGAGAATGATATGACTCATGTCCCTTGAGCATTTTTTGGGGAAATATAGGTAAACTTTATTTACTTTTTACCAGGTATATGATCAAAGTTGAGGAGGCATCTTGATTGTATCGTATAACTTACACAATTGTTTTCTAAAGATAGATTAGATAATTTGAAAACTTATAATTAGTATACACTAAAGGTAATCTAGTTTGAAAATATAAAAAACAGGTAAGCTCGTTTGAAAACTTAATTATTTCTACTATTCATCATTGTTTATCTAGTGCTTTTTGTAGTTAAAAACTTAAAAGAGTTCCAATGAATTTGATAGCACCTGCAGCTTCATTCATCTAAGTTTCTGTATAGAATCAATCAGTGAGTCATTATCTCTAGCTCCATAGCATGAGGTGGCTTGTGATGAAGGGGTTGAGAATTCAATGAGTATTGGTTTAGAGTTCCACATTACTGAGGGCCCTGCTTCTCTTCCCCTTCTTAAGTTAGATCTGTTTCCTAAGACCTCAACTTGTCCTCTGGTCATTCATGTCATTGACATTATTGTCATTAACATGGCTCTCATTTCCCAACAAAATGAAAAGGTCAAGCTTCACATGGCTTGCCAAGATTGGCATTTTTTTCAGGTACATACACGTGAGTGAATTGTTAAATATGGATATTTGTGTTTTCTCTCTCGTCGTTGTTTGAGTTTTTGTAACATTGATATAATGGCAAAATTTGAAACTATTTGATCCGATTCTATGGAACATGTGCAATGGAATTGTTTTACTTCGGTAGTGAACCGTGGTATTCCCGTGTCTTATAGAAACACTAAAGAAAGAATGTAGAAAGTTCTTTGATCTTCGACTGGAGGGGTAGAGAATATATGCACAAACAACAGATGATATGGAAGGCTATGGTCAGGCCTATATTGTTTTTCAAGATATAAAACTTGACTGGGGAGATATGGTGTACTTGTTTTTGTTGCCACTGAGTTTGACAAAACTAACTCGTGGCCATCCACACCTGCAGACTTCAGGTACATTCTTTTTACATATTCATCATCCACTAATTTTACAGCATAAGATAATGATAATACTTTATATTTTGTTCTATTTTTCTGCTTCTCCTTCCCCTCTTAAGTTAGATATGTTCGTATCATGCTTCGGCTTCATTGGTGCCTCTCCCATGGGCGCAAAATTCACCAAGCAAATAGATTTCTGTCCAAAGGTCACATTGATTAGATTTTTCATTTTTTGATGTATGTTATTCTAAGACCTTCCGTATCTGCAGATGAAACATGGGAAATGGGCAGCGCAAATAGCTTGGACTTCAATAAATCACCACCTTCTAATGGACAGGAGGATTTATAGAAGGATTTTTATGACGATATTGAATTGATCAAGATCAGCGATGAACAAGAGAAGGATAGTATTGAAAGGAGGCTCAGATTATCTGGAGAACAATACAATTGTTCGGAAGAATGCTTCAAACGGAACACTACGGTGGATTATGTATCTATACTTTTCACCATTTAATAACAGCTTTTTTGTTTCACTCCATCAAATTCTTACATTTAAAAGTTCGCTAAACATTTCTTTATATTGCTGGGACTATAAAAACAGAAGATTCAATAGATGCTAGACAAAAAATCAGTCCGTTTCTTTAATATAGATTTAATTTTTCTTACTATCATAAATTGTTCGATCTATCACTCACCATCAAAGATCTACAAGCTCTTTGTTATCTGTGGGCCACAGAAATATGGCTTATTATTAATTTAAGCTCAGGTTTAGTTTAATTTTATTTTTTCAATAGATCCATGGGTATTTATAAAAACCGCGCAGATACTAATAGACAACCAACTGTAAATTGATATTTATTTTAGTCTTGTATTTTAAGATTAGCTTCAGAATATATTGAAATTTAAAATTTATAATTGATTTTAATGAATCTTAGAACTTACTTTTTGTTAGGATATGGCTTTAATTACAATTTATTTAAGTGTTTCACATATAGCTTTCAAACTCATAACTTATAATCTTTTATTTTGATTTATGAATCATTTGATGATATTGACACCATTTCCCTAACATATCCTCTCCCTAATTCTATATAGAGACTCACTGCCTAATTTATACTTACTATTCTTTTCCATATATTAAGATTGCCTTGTATAAGTTGGTGTTCTTGTATATTGATCCATCCAGTTGTTCTTTAACTTTTCTTTAAGCTTCTAATATAATCTTGTTATCCTAAAACTTTAACATTTCTTGGAATCATAAGTTTCCATTTATTTTTATTGTATTTATAGTTTTATATCTTACTTATATCATTCCAATGTTTATATTATTCATTTGCTCAAGTAATTTATAAGTATTTCAAGTTTTTCTTTATGTGTGAAAGTTAAGCTAGTTGTATTCCTTTGGGCTAGTAAAACAAAGAAAAAGAGTAAAATCTAGAAGAATCACCTACACCGTATTGAAATATGTCAAACCATCTTTCCAACAATGAAAATTATAGTCCCTTGGAGAAATATTTGAGGCCTAGTGGCATGTGGGAAGTGTTGTTAGTTTAAGTGGTGTTAAGGTGCTCCACCCCCAAGAAAAAAGGTTTAATGGACTATAAATTGAAGTTTTGATAGTGTTATTTTTATATAGGAGGCACTAAGTACCTAAATTCTATAGACATGTATGATTTAGGGTAGTGTGGATTGTGTATTTAACTCTCTTAAACTATAATTTTATTCTATGTAAAAAAGAAATAACTTTCACACAGACAAAAAAAATTAAAAAAAATAAAATTTATAAACATATAATTCAAGTGTCAATCTCAGCCTCCTTTTAATACCACCCTCGTCTTTTCTGTTACTATATTCAGCAATCCATTCTCGAAATGATCATATTGTCCATTAGAAGGAGATACATAGAATAAAATTATATTTTTAAAAAAATCAAATTTGTCAAGGCCATGCAACTGAAATTATTTACTTGACGATTTTTTTGATCATAGGAAGATATTTCAAAGAAGTGGCAATATGATAAAAGGGGTCTAATAAAATAGATCTAGCTTTCTCTAGAAAGAATTTTTTTCATGTAAATCATTGTATTGTAATATTTATATTATTTATGTTTATTTCTATTGAGTTTCAATTAAGATTGGAAGAGATTAAGGTAGAAGGACATATATCATGTCAATCTAGTTCTCTCTCATGAATGATTCATTGTATGAGAAGCATCTTATTCTATTTGTGTCCTTGAAGAAAAAGAGCTTTCATTCATTTTTGTCCCTAAAGAAAAGATGGAGCCAAGCATTTTGAGAGTTCTTGTGATTGTTCCTGAAGAAAAGAGAGGACATGACAGCTTAAGATTTTTATGAGTGTATTAAATATTCTCACATTTTGTTGAAATTTTGTATATTAGAGGAGGGACTATTTCCACAACATTGGAGAAGGTATTTGAAACACTCAAGAAAATGTGGATTCTCAAAGGAGAGTTATTGACATGTGAAACACTAAAGGAATCATTTTGACCTGGTTGGAGGAGATATGACCTTTCAAAGGAAAGTTAGTGTCTCAGTGTGCAAGAAGGCTAGGAAAAAATTATATTTTCTCATATAATGCAAATGTTTGAGGGTTCTATAGTCTGAAGATCCACTACTGAGATTAGTGTATTATTTCATGGGGAGGGAGGAAGATTGGTAAAGGCACTATAACAAAGTCTCTAGAAGGGTTACGTTCGACTATTGAAAGAATTCAAATTAATTTTCATTGATATAATAAAGAGAGAAATGTTGAAAAATAGTACATATTTAATTACTAAATGAATATAACTTTCAAATTAATAAATAAATTAGTTTTAATGTTAAAGTAGTTTGCTAAATAATTAGTTGGGAAGTTGAATACATGTAGGATAGTTGGTTAGTTTGATGTGAAATTTAAACTCTTTAGAAGTCATTGCACATAAATATTATTATCATCTATGAACATCAATAATCTTTTTTTGGCTATTGAGGTTTTTTTTTCAAGTTAATGATTGCTCTTGGACGTCATTTGGATTATAAAAGAATCCATTTTTTTATGCTAGTGATGCTTCCATATGGGGACAATGGGTGTCAAGTTGCTTGCACCTCATGGAATTGAGAATGATATATCTCATTCCTTTAAGGCATTTTTTTTCTAACTTTAGATATATTACATATGTGAGAATAACATAATATTTGAACAAAAGATTATGTTCAAAAAGACTTGAATGAAAAATGTGTGTCATATATAATTGAAAAGATATCATAAGTGATATATATTTTACTAGAAAAGTAATTAAGGCCACAAAATTTTAAAATACATCTGGTTGACATTTTAAATATTATTTCTAATTACTACAAAAAGTAAAATAAATATAAATATAAAATATACAATATACAATTTTCAAGACACATTGTTTTTAATATGTTTAATTGAAAATGATCACAATAATAGATATAAATATTTTATATTAAATATTAAATTTCATTTTTCAAAATTTCAAAAGATTATATCTGAATTTTAAACTCATAAAAATTTAAAGATATATAAGCAAGTACCACATAGTGGCTAGTACTTGACTTGTTTTTAGTATAGTTTTAATAGTAATTATGATTTAATTTATTAACTGAAAAAAATTAAAAAATTAAATTAAATTAATAAGGAAAAAGAATAAGTAACTCTTAAATAAAATGTCTTCAGAAAGTTATATTTTTTAAATTTTTTTTAAAGAATAAGTGATATATTTTTATATTTAATTTTTTCTAAAATAGTAATATAATAATAATAATTTTATACTAATTTTTAAATATTATAATAATAATAAAAATATGTGATATATTAAAAATAATTTAATATTAATAGAAATATAATATAAGATGGTATAATAATATTGTAATTTTAATTATTATAGTATTTTTTATTATTATATTATCTTAATTTTTGTTATTATTTTGACATAATTTATAGTATAAATTTTTTTATAAAATTTTTAAGTGAGTAAAATAACTATAAATAATAGTAATTTTTGAGTAAACAATGTAAATAAATTAAAATTAAAAAGTATTAGCCAGTCGTTTACAAGAGAAATACTTTTTTTTTAATTATAAAGTTAACAAATATGCATGTATACTTTAAAATAAATTTAAAAATTTAAAAGAAAGAAAAATATTTGTTTATGATTGATCAAAATAATTTTTTTTAATAACTATTTAAGCATAACAAAAAAAATTTCATTACAAGAGTATTGCCTAACGGCAAGTACTAATAAGATAGAAGATGATGTGTATCAACACAACACATATACATCGTAAAAAATAATCTAAAGATTCTTAAATTTCTTATAATAATTATTTCTCTAAGAAGCTTAGCAAAAGTATAATAAAAATAGTACGCCCTTGGGAAATCTGCTTTATAATGGGTGACATCCAGACAATGTGCTTTGACATCTGTGCTGTTTATCATTGCTTCTTTGATATTTGTGGTATTTATCATTGTTTTCGATGGCATGATAGGAGGTGCCTCACTCCTATAAAATACCGCATCTCCCCTAGCTTCATTCATCTAATTTCCTACATAGAATCAGTCAGTGAGTCATTATCAATTGCTTTGCTTAAAGTAATGGAAATGGGTAATCTGCAGCATTCAACGTGTAGTGATTTAGGTTTCCACATTGGTGCCCCTGCTTCTCCTCCACTACCTCTTAAGTTAGATCTGTTACCCAAGCCGCCTTTGCATCATGCTTCCCCCTCTTTGGTGACTCTGCCACGGGCCCAAAAGTGAGCAAGTAAATAATTTCTGTTGCTTGATAGATTAATCAGAGCTTTTGTTTTTTTCAATCATTTGTCATATACTAAGATTTTCTATTACTGCAGACGAGAATTCTGAGGTGTGCAGTCCAAATAGCCTGGACCTCAATAAACCGCTTCCATCCAACGAAGTGGGGGATTTCGAGAAGCATTTTAATGTCGAGAATGGATCGTTGAGGAACAACAATGAAAAAGAGAAGGATGGTATTAAGAGGAGGCTCAAATTGTCAGGAGAACAATATGCTTATTTGGAAGGATGCTTCAAACAGAACACGAATGTGGATGATGTATGTATACTTTTCACCATTTAATAACAGTTTTTTGTTTGGCTACATCTAACTTATCCCTTTTCTTTCTAGCATACCCGTCAAAGTTTAACTCTTTAAACAAATCTATATATTGATGGGACTATAAAAACAGAAATTTACTTTTATTGAAATCCTTGTCAGTATGCTTTTTAATAAAGTTTTTCATTTCATTACTTTAAATTCTTCGATCTGCCATTCCCCATCACAGATCTAGAACCTGGTAATTATATATAGACAAGGGAATTTTATCTCGCTTATTTTGGCTCCGGTTTAGGTTTTTTTTCACAATCTATTAATTGGCACTTTCAAAATCTACACAGATATATAGAGAAGCAACTGTAAAAATAATATTGATTTTAGGGCTAGATTCTAAAATTAGTTTTAGAAATCGTTTGCAACTATTAAGAAACATACTGAATATTAAAATCTAGATTTCACTATTGATAGTAAATAATGCTCATGGTTTTTTTCAGTACAAATCTATTATAAATTCTGATATTGCAAATCCGAAAGGAAGCTCTGGCAAAGGAGCTAAATATCAGCCCTCGTCAAGTTTATGTTTGGTTTCAAAATATCAAGGCAAGGTAATAAACTCGGCCTTATAATAATTCTTTTCATCACATTTAATATAAATACAAGTATTAATAAAACTAATTTATGTCGATAAAATTTGCAGGAACAAATCAAAGCAAATCAAAACGCATTGTAATTTGTGGAAGAGGTACAACAAAGCATTAAGAGAGGAAAACAAAAGCCTGCGGAAAAAGTTGGCAGAAATTAGCGCTCTGAAACAGGCGCAGGAAACACCATCTCTAAAATTAGGGCTCTGAAATTAGTGCTTCAAAACAGTTTTCACCAACCAATATTTTGTTTATTGCACTGGTATTGGGATTTATAAGATCCGCAGACCTTCAATAAATCTGAGATAGCTTACGCTTACTTAAATCTTCTCAGGCGATTTTAAATACATTAAATTTTATTTCGGTGGATCAGAAATGATCCCTATTTATGACCCATATTTAGTAGACTTTATGTTTTGTGGATTCAAGTGAATTGTTCTTACATTGCACGCTTCTTAAAGAGACGCTTTAGAGTGCTCTGTCTTTTATATATATATATATTTTTAATCGATAATTTATTTTTTTTGTCAATAGTAACTCATTATATTTTTAATTGTTTATATTTAATAAATACTTATTCATTAAATAAGAATGGGAAATAGACCTTCCCTAACTAGGATATGTTCTTAATATTGAATGTTTTGGTCTCCCTATCAAACTTAGACAAGCATGACCACTTATGTTCAAACCCTTGGTGGGTCATTATTATTCTATATGTGACATGTTCAGAAGTGTTTTAATAAAAAAGAAAAATGTGAAATGTATGACAACATGTGAATATTTAAGATATACATTTTACAAAAACAATTCTTAATTTCTGAAAAATATATTTATAATGATATTATGTTATCATATTATAAGAATATATATTAAAAATTACTTAATTCATCATATTATTATCCAAAATTATTAATATTTTAAATTATTGTTATTCTTTATTTTTTTAAACGTTTTAAATTTGATCCTATCCTAGAAAAACATGGCCCTTTTTAATCCACTAATATTTTATTTCTCTTTTAAGAGTTATATTAACTTTTATCTTGTTCGTCATTCATAATTATGAAATAATTAATCAAGACTAATTTATGTTGAATTATATATATTTATTTTTTTGATACACTCTATTGTTAAAACGGATACACTAGAATAGATGATAAAAATGCATATAAAAAAATTAATATAATAGAAAACATAATAAAAAGAAGTCTGATGATTAATACTAATTTAAATGAGTCAAAATAAAAGATATTTTAAAATTGAAATAATAAATTAAAAAGTATGTCAATTAAATTTTAAATAATTTAAAATTTATTTAATAAATTAAAAGAGATTTTATATATAGAGAGAGAGAAAAAATCAAATTTGTAAAAAAAATATTATATAAATAATACAAATTATACTTTATTTATATAAATTATAATATATTTTCATAATTTCAATGCAAAGAGGGAGGGTGAATCAAACTCAAAATATTTATATTCAGTATTTACAATGAAGATGACTTTCATAGCTAAAGATCACTTATATAGGGCATAACCATTTTTCACAATATACCATATGATTTGGACTGCAAAAAGAGCATCTATACAATGTTGATAATAGTTCTAGTTAAAGCATTTTCTAATTCATCTACTAAATCTCTAGATATCTAATTTTCTCCAATTCTATACCATCTTCACACTGTTTGTCTTTCTCATAGCCATGCACAGTCATACATATAGTTACAAAAAAATTGTAACTTTTTTATATCATCAAGATCAAACACATATATTATGGAGTAAAATAGAGGGAGATGTAATGTGTATACTACCACTAGACCAAAAACACCAAATTATGTAAATGTAGAATGAAACAAAATGTGTATACTATTGGCTCCAACCATTGTTAGAGGTCCATCCTTTCGACATGCTACCATATATCTTCAAATGTGATTATCTATTCCTTATTCCTTGATTGAGACTAGAAAGTGATTACCATATACTGGATAAAAAATTACCAAGATTATGTGATCATCAAGGCCACTTAAGATAAAACATGAATATTTGGAAGTTGACTATACAAAATCTTTTCATTAGCTGAAGTATGTAGGAGATACCAGACAACCTCTATTCAAGAAGAGTTAACATCAATGAAAAGAAGTGGGGCATATAGCAACAAATAATATATTCAAAACCTATTCCTCAAAGTTTGGCCTTATTTTTTAGGACCATGTAGCATGGGGTGTAGGGGTTTGCCTAAGTCTGACCTTAGTTTAGTAATTAACATTGAATGAAATAATGCAAATACTAAAATAAATGTTAACAAGATATACCTCAAATCTAAAATTGTTGATGATGATGCAATGCTCTTGGAATGTAATCATAAATGTTGAATGTAATTGCTAGATAAACACATGGACATGAAAAAACATAATCACACACACATGATTGCATGAAGATTGATGTAACTTTACCCCACAATGCTTGAATGATGAATATGCAAGCTTGACCCTCTAAAAATGCTTGATGATGACCACTTCACGGGTGCACAAATACTTTAGGTAGATTATGAATGTCAAAATACTTGGATAAGATGTCTTTATAGAATCTTCCCATCATAAATTACCAATTGGGATAACCTCCAATGATCATGTATAGTCTCAAGGACTAGAAATAATCAAAGATGTAATAGACGATTTCCATTTCAAATTGAGGCTTATTTGAGGGGGACCAAGGTACTTTAGGGTCCCATGGTTGAAACCAAGGTGCTCCACACCCTAGTTCTCTATCAAAAAAGACAATAACAAATAACATGTGGGAAATACCTTGAAGATGGGATCCACCAAGTGTTATTCATAACATCAAAGTTGGAGAATAGGGTCAAATTAGACTTAGAGAGGGAATAAGGATAGAATATGCTAAAGAAGGAGTACACACATGAGGTGTAAATTGGACAAATTAAAATTTATGATGCTACAACTTATCATTAAGTTGCTACGTATAGTACCTAAGGCCAACAATATTAACCATGCTACCAATGATACCCTTAAATGTTTAGATAAATAGATCCATGAAATAGTTGAAATTTTAAATATAATGATTATGTAAAGAACTATACTATTTCAACATCATCCCCTTAAAATATTAGGAGAATAGTTTGACCAGAATGTAATGGTGATTATTAAAATCATTATATAGATTAGTGAAAGAATTCATGTGTTTTTGAGGATCGCCATAACCATTATATCAATCAAATTTTATAACTTGAACCCCTTAGGGTAGGGAAGTGTCAAGGGTATGAGGGGATAGTTAGCTATGGAAATAGTATGGTGGTGTCGCATCCTAAACTGTACTCCTTTACAATTTTGTTCTCATTTGCACCTTCACCTTGGTGCTCATGTCCTGAGGCCTAATTGGAGCCTTTATTCTTCTCACACCATGAAAATTCTTCATTTCCCCCTTCATTCATGGTTCTTGATTAGTCAAGACCAGGGTGTTGATTCCCTAGTACTTAGGGACCAAAGTGCCCAACACCCTAGTCCTTCTGATAAGGACCTATTTTTGGGCCCCTTTGTTGGAAACTAACACTCATCCAATGGTTTTTGGTGGCTTATTTTTTATTTAGGGTTGTCATTGATGAAAAATATTCATGAAAATTTGATTTGGTGGTTGTAATTTTCCTTATCTACAAGTGGGTGTTAACCAATAGCTTGTTATCTGGTATTATAGGAAGAATAGAACATTTTAGGTCTAAAATATTTCTGATGATTGCAGTGCATTGAATCATGTTTAGAAAGATTGGGCTAACTTAAAAATATAATTTTGTTATTGTTTTGGTCATCCAAATTTATCTTTGGTGATTCGGTCAGGCTGACATTTGACTACATGTTACAATCGCAAGCTGACATGCTAAATGATATATTTTTGTGGGTGTGGATATATAGGTTTAGTGTAGATGATCTTTTCAATGGTGGTACAATTGTATGCGAGTGAGATGTGATTGAGAATCCATTTTGGTGCATTTTCACATGTGCATTCTTAATCTAATAGCTAACTATGATAGTGAATAGGGTAGAACAAAGAAGGTGATCCGGTCTGTGTATTTAGTACTTAACCAGAACTCATCTAGCCATTATAGATGCTATTTTGGAGTTCATTCAGTGTAATAAATCTTTGTAACTAATTTTGACTCCTAATTTTAACAATTGGTATCAAAGCTTGGTCACAGGTTCAAACCCCTCACTTGCACTAGGGGGGGTTGTTGCAATGTCTGCACCCTTGATCTCCTTTTGTTGTGCAACACAACGCTTGGGTTTGTGACATGGCTTAGCTACCTCCTGTGGATTCTATAAGTCTAGTTGTTGTATTGGGCATTAACAAGTTGACCTTCTGGTGCAACTACAACTGCACTTGTAACACCCTTAAAAATAACATCATTTTGGTAGGAACCTAGATCCCATGTCAGCCCTATTCGGATAATGTGAAAATATGTGTTTGGATTGACTGATTGGTGTGTTTTCATTGATGTTAACATATTTTTGTGTGTGTTCTAGTATTGCAATTTGATTAAGTGAATTAGTTTGGCCAGTATGTTGTAGATGAGTTGTTTTCGATTAAAGGGTTTTGCAATAAGTATCTCTAGTTGATTTAGCTCAAGTTTCAATGGTTCACATGGAGATTCAATCAAGCCATGAGATCTGGTATTGTTGTTGGTTTTTCAGTTGTTCAATGTTGATTAGTGTTCTGGGTTTTTCTCCATATTTATACACTTGGAATATCTTGGTTCATTGATTTGGTATAATATTTGGTACATTATGGAGTGACCTTAATTTAGATGGTTATTCATTTGGGGGTTCACAAGTGAATCTTTCAGTTTGACAATCAATTTAGTTAGTGTTCTTGAAGCTCGCTATAATGATGATGAAGATTCTAGTAAGTGGTATTGGTGAAGTTGTTTATGTAGTAATTCATGATACTTGTGGATGTTACTAGATCATGTCTTATTTGTGTTGATGGTTTGCATTGATTCTTGTGTACGTTATAGATGATTTTCCATAATCTGGTGGTTTTCTTCATGTTCTTGGAAAATATGATGATTGTGGCATGTTGTGGATGTTCACGGCATAATTTATGGAGGTTTTTCATGTTTGAGGCATTGATTCTGGTCCATACTATATCTTAGCTGACATTGTTTTTGTTCGCATATAATATTATAGTGTGTATGGTTATATATTTGTAATTTATGATGTGTGTTGAGTTGAATATAATACTCATGTGAGAGAGGTATCTATGTGTGTAAACAATATAATGATCTTTTGGAAGTAGTGAAGTAGTGCGAAGAACTTTGAAGATGATGCAGGAGCATCTCTAGTTCACAAAAATCTTGCATCAATCAAAAAAAATTTCCTTTTTTTGGCTCACCAGATCATTTGGAGCTGGATTATACTTGAATACTTGATCATATTTCTTGTTTTCAGACTGCATCTCATTTAGATCACTTATCAAAAATATATCGCTACAGGTTTTCATGACAGTTTCTTGTTACGGTTATTCCTTTGTTGCCGGTTGCCCGAGACCTATGCTGGTGATCTTCTGGAGCCCATTCCAAATCTTTTAGAGCCTTGCGCATTGATTTTAATGTTCCTTGGTGTGTCACTAACCTTTTCCCATGATCCATGTTTCATCCTTTGGATATTTTGGAGCAGTCTCTTGGCGAAGGCCGACCATGTTCCTTTTGCACGTTAGGTCTTAGTCTTCAGGTTTCGATCCCTTTTAGGGCAATTGGATCCTTTGTATCGATATATATTTGTAATCATGATTTAGAATGTAATAATCAATTAGAATCAATAAGAGTATTAGATAGATAGACTGTGCCTAAAACATAGATCGTTTGATTCAAGGTCCTGGTTGTGACCTATTCTAGAAGGCATGTTTGTTGATATGTTGTAACATGGTTGTTACTGGTTGGGTGTAATCAAATTTCATGTAATAAAACTATTTGTTCGGCATTTCCTCCCTCATATCTATGTGTTTTCATTTTTTTTATTCATGTAGACTGATCCGGATTTATCTCTTTGAGGTCCCTCCTCAATGGTGACTGCTTCAAGTGGTATCAGAGAGAAGTCTCATTCCAAAGGTTGTGTGTCATGCTTTCTTTTGTAGGGTGGTGGATTTTAGATCTGACTTGTAATTATAGAGGAATAGCACAAATCCATGGCATGAAGAGGAACTAGGAATGGTGGAGCGCATGGGAATGCAGACCCTATTGTGATGGAGATGTTGCAAGGAATAGCAGCCCAGTTAGAAGACATGGAGATAGCCCAGAGAAGAGGCTGACATATTGAAGATGTAAGTGAATATGAAGGAGAAGAAGCCTCATTAGAAAAAGTAAACCTACTGCCAGTTGATGTTGATGAAGAAAGGTTTTTAAGGGTTTTGAGTAGGGCAAACACTAAACCTTAATTTACCCCACTGAAATATGATGGGAAGTTAGACTTAGATGAATTGATGGATTGGATCTCAGAGATGGAGAAGTATTTTGATTTTGAAAATTCTATAGAAGAGAGGAAGATGAAATATTCTTGTAGCCAGTTGAAAGGTGATGCATGTCTTTGGTGCTAGCATTTGCAAGTTGATAGACAAAGAAGAGTTAAAGAAAAGATTAAGACATGGGATCGATTGATTTCTAAGTTGAAATCAAAGTTGGTGTCGACGAATTATCAAGTGGATTTGTTTTGGAAGTTGCAGAATTTGAG
Organism: Cryptomeria japonica; assembly: GCF_030272615.1. Taxonomy (NCBI): domain Eukaryota; kingdom Viridiplantae; phylum Streptophyta; class Pinopsida; order Cupressales; family Cupressaceae; genus Cryptomeria; species Cryptomeria japonica. The sequence goes on from NC_081409.1 coordinate 818,399,240, forward strand.
ATAGAGGGAATCTAGTGTGAAGGAGTACACCGAAGCATTTTACAAGTTGAACAAATTACAAGATATTTAAAAGGATTGATAATGTCTATACTATAGAGCCCCTCCCTGATCAAGCTCTGGTTAACTTAGTTGACCATATTAATAAATGTTATAATTCAATAGGATGCGCTATGTTAGATGAATAGATTAGTGGGAAAAATAATTAAACCAGGTTATGGAATCATTTTACCTTGCGGTGCACATTTTGATGTGTTATGGATTTAGAAATTATATGATCCAATGATTTGATAATCTTGATATTAGTATGTCAGCTATCTCAGAATTTGCAGTGCTTCTTTTGATATTTAAAATTATGGATGCATGCTCTATATATAATTTAAATTCTATGTTTATGAGGATGATGCCATTTAGTAGATGATTGTATGTGGCTGTTCTCAGATAATTGGATACTTGATTTTATAATGGAAATTTTATGCGATGTCTGAATTGTATTGTTTTGATAATATTATATGTGATTTTTGGAATTACTAATGTGCAGGAAAATTATTCCATGTGACCATGGAAATTATTCGGAGAATCAAGCATAGGTCTATGTGCAATTGTGAAGCAAGGGGTTTTCTATTTGGAGAGACAACCCCTCATTTTTAAATGTATTTTAATTTGTAAATGTTATGCTTGGATGAGTGTTTAATTTGGACATATATTTAATTTATAAATTTCAAAAGGGACAATTGGCATGTGCGTTTTAGTGATGTGCAATTCTTTTTGTAGTGTCACTTGACACATGTATTGTAAGTTGAGTTGGCATTGTCATGTCTCTTTTGAGGAAATTTATTCTACCAATGCATATATTTTCAATTATCCTAAAATGTTCCCAATTTAACCTAGGATAGGGAGCCATTAGAAGGGTCAACTAAAGGTTGACCCGTAGGTAAACTTTGTGTAGACTTCCAAGGGGTTAAACTAACTACTGGGGTCAAGTTAGGGGCATTTTTAGTGAGCCATATGATGTACCTATGGATGAAGGCCAAATTTAGCCATGTGTCCACTCCCTAGGGCTTGTTTAACCTCCCCAAAAAGTGAGTTTCCCAATTTGGCTAAATTTCATCTTTAGAAGACCCTTCCTTGGTTAGATAACCCACTTCATTATTGTCATTCCTCTTCCCCATTCCTTTTCCACTTTTTGAGGTGCCTTGGTTAGGGAGTGTGTAAGGTTTGGGAAGACCAACCAATGAGCATCCTTCACCATTCCCAAGTGGGTTGGAAAGAGTGAAGTGTGGCTTCATAGGGAATAGTTTGGGAGAGAAAAGTTGATCACCCACTCTCCATTTTAGAGACTTAGAATTTTTAGAATTTTTTTCAAGTATTGGGAAGATTTTGGCTAAGCTTTTAAGAAGAAAGAGTTTTGGATTAGGGAAGCTCTCCTACAAACCCTCTTACCCTTTTGTCAGATTAAGGTTGGTTGAATTGCTATCTTTTGTATGTTGATGTTATGGAAAAGATTGTTGTTGCATTGCTTTCTTTGTTGTTTTTCCTTGTTGTTTTTGGAGTACTTCCATATGTGATTTTGGTAAAGTTTTCATGTCATTGTTTTTAGGAGTTTTCAAGGCCAAATTCACCCTTGGGAGGGTAGAGTGGCCTTGGGGTGAAGGGTTGTTTGATAGCCTTTAAGTGAGAGGCTCTCTTTGGAAGTGAGTGATTCTCAAGGGATTTTGTGACCCTTGCTATATAGTATTGTGTTTATGCAATGGCGGTCTAAGGGGAGTTGTTGGCTTGTATGCCTTGGGGGTAATAAGGAATTATAGGGACAAGTTTGGAACTTGTGGATATGTTATATTTGCAGCCTTGTTATGGCATTATGTTCATTATTTGCAGAATTCTCCTCAAGGGTACTTATTCCACCTTCACCCCATTTGGAAAGTCACATAAGTGACATTGTTAAAACCTTGGGTTGGGAGTGTTTTTGTTTTTTTGAGTTTTTGCATTTATGTGTTTGTTTGTGTGTTTCCCGTCCAGCCCTTGATTCTCCTAGCTCGGGAGTGGCTTCTAGTAATCCTAGTTTGGGAGGTGAGCCTCCATTGTCACAACCTCAAGCTTTTTATTGCAGGGTTTTGCTTGGAAAAAGATTGGAAGGGAAGCTATGGCATGATCCTATGGTTTATTGTATTTAGTTGCAAGAGAATAAATGTATTTGGTAAGCCCTCATTTAGTAGAAATGATAAGCTTGGTTTAGTTATCTTCCTATTTTAGAAAAGGAAATTATGATGTACTAAATGTAACTATTTGACTAGATTTGCCATGTAATAATGATGTGTTTTAATTTGAAGTATATAGTCTTGCAAAGAGAAGAATACATTTTTGTTAGTTAGATGAGAGGGGGGGGGAGAATCAGATAAAATCACAATTCAAACTATTCATCAGATTCAACCTCAGTAGAACTTACTTGATATGCAACTATGACTGTAAATCATTCAAACTCATAAAATGATAAACTTGAAAGAACAAAACACATATAACACCAGATTTAACGTGGAAGCCCAAATAGGGAAAAACCACTATGGGATTTCAGACCCACTAAGAAAATATACTCTTCTAGAGTATGCTCAGTTAAAAGCCAATCCTATTAAAGATTACATAAACACATTGCTAGATGTGACTTGGTCAAGGGATTTCCCTCAGATCTATCAGAATCTTGCACTTTGTTAGAAGTGACCTTGTCAAAGGATTTCAAAGACTCATTCAGAATGTTACCTTGCTAGAGGATTTACAAATAAGACTATTAGGTCCACTCGGTTAAGAGATTTCCTATCACTTACAAAAATAAATAATAGTAATAAAATATATCTGCAACTTCACATTTGAAATGTTAAAGTAGACTCTATGTGCTCAAAATAATCTTGTCAAAAGACTTATCTTCCCCCTTACTAGGCTTCTCAATCTATTCTTCAACTAGATCTTCAATCTTTTGTACTCGGTAATCACCTCTGCAGTATCACTGCTCTTCTATTTGCTCGAATAATTTGTTCATCAGCTTTTCCTTATTTATAAGCAATTCCTAACCGCTTAATCTCCTCAATCACATTTCCCATGATTAATATTAGCCATCAGATCTTCAAACTTGACTAGGTTCATTGAATCCTTCAAACTAAAAAATGTTTTATCTTTCCTTGAAACTTGTATACCTACCTTGGTACTTGTGCTCGGTTATGACCATTCAATCTGTGCTATAGATCTAACTCTTGAATTTTCATTGTCATTGATCCTTAACAAATTTCTTGCATGACGTGTTCCAATCTTCTATAAATCTCTAGCTCATTGGCATCCTTCATTTAATAATGTATTTATTCATCCAATGCATTGTGTTACTGCTCGGTTGATACTCGATAAATACTGAACTTTACTCAATAACTTTTTTCCTCTTTAACTGATACTAATAACCTTGTTGTTTACCAACTAGCTCCTTGCTCGGTAAAATAGAACAATATCAAACCTTTACTCATTCTATTACATGAAATATTTTCTCCTTCTTATTCAGTCTTTGAATACACATATATAGAATATCAAAACAATCAAAATAACATAATCTTATCACTGTCTAACTCGGTACTAGTTTCCCATTGAATAACTTATTACTCCCCTTCATTTTGACATTCTTTCTATGTCACTTACCAACATCTGTATACTCATCAAAACACACTCTTTAAGATATGGCAACATCATACTGAATCAGAAAATCAATTGCTTGACATCAATGACAAAATAATACTATTAAGATAGTAATCATCCTTTATCAATTATATCATCAACCTCCAACAACCTTCTCACTATCATCATACCAACAAACTTAATGTAATGTAAACAATTTTTGGATTATTTCATTAAAGTCAGTTTCAGATTTAAAGATAGAATGGGAAATATCTATGTTCGATTCATACGTTATCATCTCAGTTTTATTATTGTTTTTTGGTTAAGGAGAGAGAAAAATATAGTTGCAGAAAATGAATCTCCTATTTAATGGTGTTTACTCTTGTTGCATAATGAAATATTGCTACTACTAAAAGAGTCAATGTTGCTGAGAAAAAATAACAATTAGGATTCTAGAAATAGAGGGAACTTCATATTGAATTCATGTATTGTTTATTTATCTTTAAATACATAATGCTGGTAAAAAAGGAAAGTATCATTTTGTTGATAAACGAAGGTGCAATTCATAAATTAGTTCTATAAAATATCTATGTTTCTTTCCTCAGTTATATATATATAATCTGATAGATGAAATAAACCTTATATAAAAAAAAAGAGAATTCAAGAAAAAAAAATATATATGCAACCATAGCCTATATTTGGGTTTGGGTTAGCATTTAGAGAAGAATGAAATATTAGGTTAATTATTAAAATAAAATAAAAAGGATAGCTCGACCCTATTTAGGGTTTGAAATTAAATTTTATTAAAATAAGAAGAGGGGAATTCTTTTTAAACTTTGAAAAAAAAAGAATTTCCCCCCATTTAATTATATCCATATATGTGCAATTAATTTAAACTCCTAATATTGACTAGGGAGAAAATTGATTTTAATATAGTATTTTTATCAAGGCATAATTAAAATTGGGGATTAATTTGATATAGTTATATTATTCGCATAATTGATTTAATTTTATTAACAAGGGTTATTAATGAGGAATATTATATAGTTATTTTTCATATTTAATTAAATATGTATGTTAGGTTAGATTTAATTTAGGGATTTTTATTAATGAAATTTATTAATTGTTTTATCCGAATTCTAGCCTATGAGGTCATTATTGGCCAATTATTTAATAGTTGAAATTTGAATGTATTAGGGGGATTTAAAATTTACTTTAATATAAATTATATTTATTTGGAAAAAAATATATTGGAAATAGGTTAACTTTATTAATTTAATTAAAGGCGTTTTCGCGGTTGCTCAATTAATTATTTTAATATAAGTTAGCATTATCATCATTTTATTTAGCCTTGAGTATTTTAAGTGCTATTGAGATATTTAATATCTCTCGATTTTAATTAGAGGAAATTAATTAGATTAATTAGATTAATTAATTAAGTCACGATGACCCTAATTAGTCTTCTCTAATTATTATCGCTAAATTGGTTTAGTTAATTAAATCAACTATAGTAAATGATACTATTTAACCCAGAGTTAACCCTTAGTAAAGACAAAATGGATTTATTAAAAGTAAAATGTTCAATTTTAATCAATAGGGTCAATATTGGCCAAGTATTAAATATTTGGTATTTATTAATTAAAAGGGATTAAATTTTATATTAATGTGAAGTTAATTTTTAGGAAATTATTATACTTATTTGGGTTAATTTTATTGGTCGAATTTAAAAGAATTATTTGCATTTGCTCATTAATTATTTTTTAAAGCCAATAAAATATGTGTTAACATGAATTTAACTAAGTCCTAGAGCAATTAAATACTGCTCAAGGTGATTAATATCTCTGGATTAATAATTGAAGAATTATTGGGGGTAATTTATTTCAACTAATAAATTAAGTTGTGACGACCCTTTATGGGGTATAATTAGTCAAGTTGTATTGTAATATTAAATTTGTAAAGTTAATTAAATTAACTTTAGAAAACCATTCTAATATCATTGAAGATTTCATTTGGAACAACTGGTTAAGTTGTCACATCTAATTAAGTGTCAGATGCATGTAATTAAATGTTCAAAAAAAAATTAGTTGTGTTTTTGCCCAAAAGTTTGGGCATGACATATACAAGATGAACTCAATATGATCAAATTAGAAAGTTATGAAGAGGCTTAACAGTGTGCACTAAAGGCCGAAGAGAAATTTAACAAAAGACATGAGCATAGATAGAGAGGTAGAGGTAGAAGATTTACCAAACAAAGAGGAACTAGTATAGATTAGAACAAGGACAAGGAAGTAAACAAAGAAGTTAGTTTATATCGAAAGGATGATAGAAACTTCTACCTAAGGAGAGAATCAGATAGTTACCAGAATTAGAACTTTGGATGACAAGACAAGAGGAAATTTAGAGGAACTTTCTTTAAGTGTGGAGGAGAAGGACACCGTTCATTCGAATGTAAGAAGACATAGGCTACCGAAAGAGGAACAATGGTGGAAGAAAAACCCATCGAATCAGATAATAAACTAGAAGATGGATAATTGCTGATGATGTGGATAGCTTTGTGTCATACCAGAGTAGATGAAGATACCTTGTAGAGGAAGAATATGTTGAAAACAAGATCTAAGGTATCTGGTAAGTGTTGTAAAGTTGTTATTGATAGTGGTAGTTCAAATAATCTTGTTTTAGAAGAGATGGTGAATAAGTTGAAATTGGAGAGGTTGAAACACCCTAATATTTTTCAGATAGCATGTATTCAGGGTGACCATAAGGTATTAGTAAGTGAATAGTGTTTGGTTAAATTAAAAATTGGGAATTATCATGATGAAGTTTTGTGTGATATTATGCCTATGGATATTTGTCATCTTTTGTTGGGTTGACCTTAGTAGTTTGATAGACAGACAATACATGATAGAAGAAATAATACATACACTATTGTGGGCAATGGGATGAAGCAAATCTTGTTACCTTTGGAGGAACCTTTGAGGAATGAAGTCTATACAAATGCAAAAATTTGTTTAGTAGATCAAAGGAAATTCATGGATTGAATGAGACAAGAGAATGTGCATTTTTCCTTCATTCTTAAGAAGACTAAGAGACCGGAACCAAAAGAAGAGCACCTAGAAGAGAGAAGAGACTTGCTGGTAGAATATGGGGACATCATTTCAGATAGTGTACCTGATGGATTTCCACCTATTAGAAGTATTAGTCATTGCATGGAATTGGTTCTTGGAGCTAGATTGCTTAAAAAAGTTGCACACTGGTTGACATCGGTAGAGAATGAAGAACTAAATAGACAAGTGCAGGAGTTGGTTGAAGAAAGGTTTAATGAGGGAGAGTATAAGAACATGTGTAGTATAAACAATATTAGCACCTAAGAATAATGGAGAATGTGTACTGATTCAAGAGAAATAAATAAAATCATAATGAAATATAAGTGTCCTTTTCTAGAGGATGGATGACATAATGGACTATTTGAGGGGAGAAAAATATTTTATAAAGATAGATTTGAAGAGTGGATATAAAGGTGATGTGTGGAAGATAGTATTTAAGATAAACATATGACTATGTGAATGGTTGGTGATTCCTTTTGGATTGACTAATGCATCGATTACTTTCATGAGGCTGATGAATAAGTTATTGAAGAAGTTATTGGGTAAGTTTGTTATTATGTATTTGGATGGCATTCCAAATTTTAGTAAAACAAAAGATGAGAATTTGTTGCCGCTAAGACAAGTTTTGCAAAGGTTGAGAGAAGAAAAGTTGTCGATCAATATCAAGAAGTGTACTTTCATGAAGGATGAGTTAGTGTATTTAGGATTTGTGATATTGGAGAATGGTTTGATGATGGACCCTGAGAATGTGAAATCCATTGTTATGTGGCCTACACCAGAAAGCATTGGGGAGGAAAGATTATTTCATGGACTGGCTAGTTTTTATCAGAAGTTTACTAGAAATTTTAGTTCAGTTTGTAAACCTATGACTATGACCATAAAAAGAGATTGAAAGGCATTCAAGTGGACCACCACAAAAAACAAAAATTTGAATTGTTGAAGCAAATAGTGACTGAGCAGCTTGTATTATCTTTACTAGATTTCAATAAGGTATTTCAAGTGGATTATATTGGGAGTGGAACAATAATAGGAGCAGTTTTGAGTCAAGAAGGAAAAGAAGTAACCTATTTCAGTGAGAAATTGAATGATTCCAAGGAAGAGATTCCAGTATATGATCAAGAATTTTATGCCATAGTTCAAGCCTTGAAGAAATGGAGACAACACTTGTTTCATAAGGAGTTTGTGTTGTATATAGATTATCAAGCTTTGCAGGATTTAAATAGTCAGAGTAAGTTGAATTTGAGACATATGAGATGGGTAGAATTCTTGTAGAGTTACACCTTTGTGTTAAAGAATACAAGTGAAAAATATAATAAATTTGTTGATGCATTGAGTAGGAGAAGGAATTTTCTGACAGAGATGAGAGTGATAGTATTAGGTTTTAAAGATTTCAAGACCTTGTATGATGAAGACCCAAATTTTGTAGAACCTTGGAAGGCATGTAGAGAACCGATTATGGTTGATAGGAGAAAATGGTTACATTATTTCATTTAGGATGGGATGTTATTCAAGGGAGTTCAGTTGTGTATACCTAAGAGTTCCATGAGAGAGAACCTGGTAAAAGAGAAACATAGTGGAGGTTTAGCCAGACATTTTAGCATTGACAAAATAGTTGTATTAGTGAGTGAGCAATATTTTTGGCCATAGATTCCTAAGGATGTTAAGAGATATGTGCAGAGTTGTAGAGTTTGCCAAGTTGAATAAGGTAATAGTTAGAATGTGGGATTGCAAAAACCTTTGACAATACCGGTAAGACCTTGGGAGGATATAAGCATGGATTTGGTACTTGGATTGCCTAAGACACCAATATGGAATGATTCCATATTTGTGGTAGTGGATAAATTTTTGAAGATGGCTCATTTTATACCTTATAAGAAGACATTAGATGCATTACATGTAACAAACTTATTTTTCAAGGAATTGGTCAGATTGCATGGATTACCTAAGAGCATAGTTTCAGAAAAAGACACTAAGTTTGCTGGCTATTTTTGGAGAACACTTTGGAAGAAGATGAAGACAAATTTGAAGTTCAGCCCTAGTTTTCATCCACATACAAATGGATAGATGGAATTTGTTAACCAGAGTTTGGGAAACTTGTTGAGATGTTTAGTGGGAGATAAAACTGGAAGTTGGTATTTGATCCTCACATAAGAAGAGTTTTCCTACCATAATTCAGTGAATATAAGTACCTTAAAAACACATTTTGAGATTGTTATCAGAGTGCACCCTAGAGGAATATCAGAATTGAGAGAAATTAGCAATGAAGAACGGAAGAGTTCAGAAGTAGAAGATTTTGTAGATCACATGGCAACATTGCATAGTCAGGTTAAACATCATTTGGAAGATGTGAACAACAAATATAAGGAGAAGGAAGATGAGAAGTGGAGACATAAGGAATTTGAAGTTGATGAAAGTAATATTTTGGGGAAGATTAGTTTTCAAAATGTGTATGAAGTCGAGCTACTAGATAGTCTAAGTATTTCACCTATATTCAACATTGCAGATATTCATGCATAACATGAACCTGAATTCAGTGAGGATAATGTTATAGACCTTGAGAAAAAATTGCACCAGAAGGAAAAAAATTAGATTGAAGAGATTTTGGATAGTAGGATTAGGTATAGTACTCTGACCAGTAAGTACAAAGAATATCTTGTGAAGTAGAAAGGCAGACCAGTTGAATATTCATCTTGAATTTCTCAGGCAGAGATTGACAACCTTGGTTTCCATCTAACCCCAACAAAGTTAGAGGATCAATTTTTCATTAACCTTGGATGTCTGATGCAGGAGCATCCCTAGTTCACAACAATGCTGCATCAACCAAGAATGTTTTCCTTTATGTTTTGTTTTTTATTTACAGTTTCAGTTTTCCTTTCTATGTGTCTTGGTTCTGGGTCATTGGATCCTGTGGAATTAGATTCTTCTTGAATACTTGATCATATTTCTATCTTTCATACTGCATCTCATTTGGATCACTTACCCACAAGGTATCGCTACTAGTTTTCATGACAATTTCTTGCTACCGATTGTTCCTTTGTTACCGGTTACCTAAGACCTATTCTGGCAATCTTATGGAACCCATTATGAAGCTTCCAGAACCTTGGTAATTTATTTTGATGTTCCTCAGTGTGTGGCCAATATTTTCTCATGATCTACATTTCATCCTTTCGATTTTTTGGAGGAATCTCTTGGTGGAGGCTAACCTTGTTCATTTTGCACGTTAGGTCTTGTTCTTCGAGTTTTAATCCCTTTTGGGCCAACTTGATCCTTTGGATCAATATATATTTATAATAATGATATAGAATGTAATAATCGATTAGAATCAATTAGAGTATCAGATAGATAAACTATTCCTAGAAGATATATCTTTCGATTCAAGGTCTTGGTTGTGACATATTTTACAAGGCCTGCGTGCCGGTATGTTGTAACCTAGCTATTACTGGTTGTTTGTAATCAAATTTCATACAATAAAACTATCTATTATGCATTACCCCCATCATGTCTATGTTTTTCTGTTGTGTTTACTCTTATTGACTGGTCCATATTGATCACTTTGAGGTTCCTCATCATTGGCAACTGCTTCAGAAGAAGCACGAAGGATAATAATAGGTCCCCATATGGAATAGTTTCCACTATTACACCAATCCTTCTGTAAAATTCTGCAAATGGTTCATGGACTGATGCAATCAACATCATGCTTAACTAAGTTCATGAAGGGGTACAACCCCTAGTTGACTTCTAAGATACTCAAATGTATTCTTAGGTGGAGGTTTGGTAAAAATATTGCAAGATGCTCCTTGGTAGAAACATGCTCTAAGATAACATCTTTTCTCTTCATGTTTTCTCTCAATAAATGATACTTCAATTCAATGTGCTTGGTTTGTGCATGCAAGACAAGATTCTTAAAAATATTAATGGCACTTGTATTATCACATAAAATATTTATAGGTTATGAGATCTTCATCTTAAAACCTTGTAAAATGTGTCTCATCCAAATAGCTTGTGTGCAATTCATATAAGCTGCAACATACTTAGCTTCAGTAGTAGATTGTGAAGTACAACTCTTCTTCTTACTAGTCCATGAAACAAGTCTTCCTCCAAGAAATAATGCTCCACCTATTGTGCTTTTCTGATCATCAACATTTCCTGCCCAAACAACATCTATGTAAACCTTTTAATCAAACTATCCTCCATATGAATACCATAATCCATAGTCAACAGTACCTTTTAGGTATCTAAAAATTCTCTTGGTTGCTATCAGATGTGTTTCATTTGGATTCTTCTGGAATCTAGCAACTATACCAATCGCATGGGCTATATCCGGTTTACTATGAACAATATAGTGTAATTTTCCAATGATTGACCTGTATTTGTTTTCATCAACATATTAAGATTCATCTTCCTTAGACAACTTACAATGTGTAACCATTGGTGTCCCAACTAGTTTTCAATCACTCATGCCAAATTTCTTCAAGACCTCTTTCAGATACTTAGATTGTGTAATGAAAATACCATTCTTCATTTGTTGTATCTACAAGCCTATACAATTTTTTATTTCCCCTAGTAAAGACATTTCAGACTCATTTTTTATTTCATCTGCAAAACTATTGCTTATGACATCATTACCTCCAAATATGATATCATCAACAAATACTTCACTGACCAGTATTTCATCTCCTTCAGACTTGAGAAAAATGTTACTATCATCACTGGTTCTTAGAAAGCCTATCTTCATCAGATGTGTTTGAATTCTTTCATACCATGCTTTGGGTGCCTGCTTTAATCCATATAAAGCCTTATGCAATCTGCATACCATGTCTTTCTCATTAGTAAAAGCATAACCATCTAGTTTCTCTATGTAAACTTCTTCTTCCAATATCCCATTAAAAAATGTAGACTTAACATCCATCTGGTATACCTTGAACTTCTTATGGGCTACAAATGCAAGTAAAGTTTTGACACCTTCCAGTCTTTCTATTGGTGCAAAATTTTCACCATAATCTTCTCCTTCTTCTTGTGCATAACCCTTGCAAACCAACCTACCCTTATTGTGAATTACAACACCATGTTCATTCAACTTGTTCCTGAATACCCATTTAGTACCTATAACATTCTTATTTACCAGTCGGGGTACTAGGGTCCAATTGTTCATCTTCTCAATTTGATCCAATTCCTGCTCCATATCTTTAACCCAATGATCATCACCAAATGCCTCCTTAGCAGTTATTGGTTCAATAGTGGAGATCATGCAATAGTTCTCTCTTATTCTCCTTCTAGTTAGTACTCCAGCATCCTTATCCCCAATAATCTATTCAGGGCTATGATTCAATCTCACATATCTAGGAATAATATGATCATTATCTTCAGGTTCAACTTCATCATTATCATCATCTTATAAATTTATCTATTTCGGTTGAACAAGTGCATCAATATTTTCTTTGTTGGTTTCAGATTTAACAGTTTCTGGTTCCAAAAGAAAAATGCAAGGATCTTCATCCTTCTTCTCCAAATTGTTTTCCTTTGAAACTTCAAGATATTCATCCACTCGAACATCAACACTCTTAATAATTCTTTGTGTCCAGTTGTTAAAACATTTGTAGGCCTTACTCTTGGTGGAATAGACAAGAAATATGCCTTCATCACTCTTAGCTTCAAATTTGCTAATGTAATAACCTCTCTTAATAAAACATTTTCTTCCAAATATCTTAAAATAGCTAACATCGGGTGATCTTCCGTACCAATATTCATAAGGGGTCTTGTCCTTACCTCTTTTCCCTAGAACTCAGTTCATAGTGTAGATAGTTGTACTGACATCTTCTATCCAAAATGTTTTCTCTACACCTCCTTGTATCAACATTGTCCTAGCAGCTTCAACCACAGACCGGTTGTTGCTCTCTATGATACCATTTTGTTGTGGTGTCCTTGGTGCAGAAAGTTGTCGTTTGAAGCCGTTCTCATCATAGTACTTAGCGAATTCCTCAGAAATAAATTCACCACCTTGATCTATTCTTAGAAATTTTATCTTCTTTCTACTCTCTTTCTCAACTAAGGCCCTAAATGCCTTGAACTTACCAAAAGCTTTAGTCTTATCCTTCAAGAATGTGACCCACATCATCCTTGAGCAATCATTAGTGAGGATAATGAAATATATATCACCTTGAATGCTTTTTGTTTTTATTGGTTCATAAAGATCTGTACGAACCAAATCTAACAAATGCTTTACTAAGAAGGATTTTCTCTTGAAAGCTAAAGAAGTAATCTCTACTAACTGACATTCTTTGCAAAGAGCACTAACTGGTTTGTCTAACTGAGGCAAACTTCTCACTGGCTTGGACTTACTCTCTTTAAAAATGTTATCAAAGTTTATATGACAAAATATCCTATACCAAAGCCAGCTATCATCTCTTTTTGCAATCAAACAGTTGCTAACTTTAGGATTAAGGTGAAACAGGTTACCTTTATCTTGCTTCCTAGTTGCAATCAATTCTTCTTTGTTGTCAAAGATTTTGCACATAGCATTTTTAAACTCCAGTGGGTATCCTTTGTCATTAAGTTGTACCACATGCAAAAAATTATGCTTTAGACCTTCAACCTAGTAGACATTATCAGCACTGCTCTTCCTATTGAGAAAAATAACTCCCTTACCTTTGACCATGCAGGGTGAGTGGTGCAGACCACCTAGCTCAAAGTTGTCTTTTCTTGCATTTTAGATTTTTTGTGTCATTTAAAGTTATTTTATGTTGTAATAAGGTGGAATAAATCCTATGATTCTTTATGAAGCCATAGTTTGATTGTTCACTCTTTTGTTGTGCTCGAGATTCAAAATTTTCATTATCCTGAAAAGTTGTCAAAATGTCAATTTTTGGTTTGTACTAGGTGGATGCCTAGAAACTTGCTAGAATATTTGGAAATGATTTAAATACATTTTGGTATGCCATTTGAGTCATTTTTCATTCCTTGAGAGCCTTGGAGTGTGTTTTTGCACTCATAGGTAAAAGTTGTCAAAAATCGGTCATGACAACTTTTGCATTTTTAGGCAAAAGTTGTCCATGAAGCAAATGGTCTTATAATTTGGTTGGAACCAACTTAAAATGGTTTATAAAAACTTATAATCATCTCCAATATTAGGTTAATAAAATTTTGGTTTGCATTCAATTCATTTGCTAAGGGTTTCCTATGCTTTTTCTCACGTTTGGACTATTTTTGCTTTGAATTTTTGCTTTTGTATGACCTGTATGGTCTAGTAGAGTGATAATAATAGCACAACAAGTTAGGAAATTTTTTATCTTTCAAACAAGTATTATATGAAGGTCTGAAGTGCTTTGGATCAAAAGTTATCACTATTTTTATAAAAGTTGCTCACAAACCCTTGAAACTTGTGGTTTTGATTGTAAAAATGCATTTTACCTGAGCATCCACGAATGGAAAAAGTTGAAATCCAGTGGATGGCTTGGGTAGGCTCTATAAATAATTTTAGAGTAGGCATTTTATGTTTTTGCAGGCCACAAGGAGGAGAATGGGTGAGATGAATAACACACAATCTTGTAGCTAGTGTGTGGGGGCAACAAAGATTGCTCATTTTCAGAGCCATGGAGAAGTGATATGCCATAAACCCATAGTATTTTCAAATGGCATATGGGTTTAATAAAAGAATCCAATATTTTTTGGGTGGGTGATTTTGACTAGTGAAGAGTTTGGAGCACATCTTCCAAAACTGCCTGGAAGCCCTAAACCCCTTAAAAATAGCTCTTTTTCAATTACCCTAGTTGTACGACAAACCTAGATGGGAAACTTTGTGATCTTGTTTAGCTTCCAAATGGGTATCTGAATGTGTAAACATAGCTAGGGTTTGTTAAGAAATTTTGAGGAAAACGACCAAAAAAAAGTCTTAGAAGGGATAGTCAAATAGGCCTAATAGCAGCCGGTAGTAGCAAGTTGAAAGCCTAGGCCTTGGGGGGAAGGCGTAGACCTTTTCAATGCATAAAATGACCTTGAAAATACCTGAAAAAAATTACCATAACCATTGAACATTCTTTTAGAGTGAAGATCCTTGGTGGAGGACTTTGGAGCGTAGTTGGAGCTTTGGGAACCTAGTAGGTGACCATCTCAAAATTAGAGATTTGGGTCAGAACCAACAAGAAAAATCAAGAGTCTGTACCTAGGAGGAAATCCAATAGACTGTAGGCATTGGAGGTCTAAGGAGTGTACCCTAACAAGTTACCTTGGAGGAGCTTGAGTAGAAGGGTGGGTTGAGGAGTTGGCGTGTGTAAGGGTGAATTTGAGAGCTAGGCACAAGATCTCTACATCAGAGTGGTATCAGAGCCATTATTTGAAAGATTTGGTGTATGTCAGATTGTGAATAATTAGAAGAAAGTTCAATGCCTCCAAAGGCAATGACTCCAAAAGCCATCTGACAGATGATGGCAAAGATGATAGAAGGATTGAACGATGTAGAATGAAGCAGAGGAAGTAGAGAGCCAAAGAAGAAGAAGGGAAAGGTTAAGACAAAATGGGGTGATGAGACTAATGAAGAAGTGGGAGATGGAGAGGAACCAACAGTAGTAGCTATGCCTCAAGACCAAAAGTTATTCCTAGATTCAGTCAAATCCATTTCTAAGTAAAATTTGGATGGATTACCCACATATGGAGGAAACCTTAATGGAGAAGAGTTGCTAGATTGGATAGAATCTCTAAATAATCATTTTGATTACAAAGAGGTAGTAGAAGAGAAAAGAGTTAATGTGGCCAAATAAAGAATGAGAGGATCAACATTGGTTTGATGGAATATGATGCAAGAAGAAAGGATACAAGAATGCAAAAAGAAGATAACTTCATGGGAGCATATGAAGATCAAACTTAATGCACAATTCCTTCCAGGAGATTTTGAAGTTAAAATTCATAAGAGACTGCAAAATCTGAAACAAAGGGAGCTAGATGTCAATGCTTACATGAAGGAATTCCATAAACTAAGCCTCAGAGCTAAGAAGCATGAGAATGAGGTGGAGAAATTGGCTAGATACATGAATGGATTGAGACAAAATATACAAGATGAAATCAATATCCTTACTCGTGATACCATTCATAAGTGTTTTTAGTTAGTATTCAGGGTAGAAGACAAAATTAAGAGGAGAAGTGAACAAAATAAAAAATTTAGAGGTGGCAAATCCTTTAGAGGAAGGGGCACTTTTAGTAGAGGACAGGAAAAATCAAGGAATGAAGAAAAATCAAGGCAAGAAGGTGGTGGAGACTCTTCAAGGGGGCCATTTAGAGGATCCTTCAGAGGAAGAAACAATTCTAGGGGCAGATTTGGAGGCTCAGGAAGAGGAAATTCAATTTTCACTAGTAGATGTTACAATTATAATCAAGTTGGCCACACAATGGGAAGGTGTCCAGAGAAAGCAACCAGCTCTTCACACTCATACATGGGTGAGAGAAGAACACAATTAGTGCAGGAAGAAGACAATCAAAGTGTGTCTTCCCCTCTCAGCAAGGTAGACCTAGTGATAGATAGTGAAATTATAATGCTAAGAAGGTCTTTGTTGAAGATTCCTAAAGCTCAAGAGCCACCACAAAGGAAGAGTTTGTTTAGAACAACTTGTAAGTCTCAAGGCAAGATTTGAAAAGTGATTGTAGACTCAAGTTCAACTAAGAATATAGTTTCAACTGAAATGGTGGATAAACTCAAGTTAAAGAGGCTGCCACATCTCACTCCCTACAAGGTGTCATGGATCAACTGGGGCCAACATGTCTTAGTTGATGAGAAAGAATGGGTAGAATATGAGATTGGTGAGTATAAGAACAAGATTCTATGTGATATATTGCCTATGGATGCTTGCCATTTATTGTTGGGACGTCCATGGCAATTTGATGTAAAGGCTCAACATGATGGAGAGAAGAATAGCTATGTCATTATCAAGAATGGTAAGAGGTATCAAGTAGATCCATTACCTGATCCAAAAGAAGAAAAACAAGTTGGATCAAGTGTGATGATGATGAGTGGGAAATAGTTTCTTAAGGTGATGAAACAAGAAGGAGATCAGGGGTATGCTATTGTGCTCAAACCTAGTGAAGAAGGTAAGGCAGATCCAATGGAAGAAGTGCCACAAGAGGTGAAAGGTCTACTCAAACAATATGAAGAAGTAATAGGAGAAGATATACCTAATTATTTTCCACTAGTGAGGGATATAAATCACCAAATATACCTTATTCGAGGGGCATGTTTGCCTAACAAGGCTTCCTACAAAATGACACCTAGTCAAAATGAAGAAATTGCCAAACAAGTGCAAGAGCTCTTAGATAAAGGATTCAACAAAAAGAGTTTGATTCCATGTGTTGTAACTATTGTATTATCACCCAAGAAAGGGGGAAAATGAAGAATGTGTATAGATTCCAAAGCAATCAATAAGATCACTATAAGGTACCGGTTCCCTATGCCAAGGATAAAAGACCCATTGGACAATATTGGGGGTGCAAGCTACTTCACAAAGGTGGATTCAAAATTAGGTTATCATCAAATAAGATTCAGACCAAGGGATGAATGGAAGACAACCTTTAGGACCAATCTTGGCCTCTATGAGTGGTTGGTCATGCCATTTGGCCTTACCAATGCACCTAGCACTTTTCAAAGGCTCATGAATGAAGTCTTGGTTGAGTTCATGGGTAAATTTGTGATTGAATATCTTGATGAAATTATAATATTTAGTAGGTCCAAAGAAGAACATCTCAAGGATGTGGAGATGGTCTTGAAGAAGCTAAAAAAAGCACAACTCAAAATCAACCTTGAAAAGTGTGAGTTTCTCAAGACTGAACTTGTATATCTTGGTTTTGTTATTTCACAAGGTTGTCTAAAAATGGATCCTAGTAAGGTTGAGGCAATCCTTAGTTGGCCTACACCAAAGAATATTAGTGATGTTAGGAGCTTTCATGGGTTAGCATCCTTTTATAGGAAGTTTGTAAGAAACTTTAGTCATGTGTGTGCTCCTGTGCTCAATACTATCAAAGGGGGAGTCAAGTGTCAATTTAGGTGGATAGAGGAGGCCCAAAAGGGATTTGAGTTATTGAAAAATAAAATAGTTGAGTTACCTACCCTTATGTTGATTTCAATCATTTATTTACAGTTGAGTGTGATGCTAGTCAAAGAGCAATAGGGGCTATTTTGAGTCAAGGGTCTTCCCATAGCCTTTTTCTCTGAAAAGTTGAATGAAGAAAAACAAAAGTACTCTATGTATGACTTGGAGTTGTATGCCATGGTGCAAGCCTAGAAGAAGTGGCTTCATTACTTGCTGCCCAAAGAGTTTGTGGTCTATACTGACAACCATGCCCTTACACTTCTCATGTTTCCTACTCAAAGTATATGATAGATGAAGGTTTGTTGTTTAAAGGAAATCTCCTTTGTATACCCCAATTCTCTATGAGACAAAACATCATTCAAGAGAAACATCAAGGGGGTCTAGGAGGTCATTTTGGAAATGATAAAACAATGGAGTAGGTTAGTTGGTTCTCCTATTGGCCCAAGTTGCAATTAGAAGTAAGGAAATTTGTTGAACAATGTGCCATATGTCAGAGAGAAAAAGGATCAACAAGTAATGCAGGTTTATATCAGCCCTTAGTCATACCCCAAAGGCCTTGGGAATGTTTGAGCATGGACTTTGTGTTGGGTTTACTAAGAACACCAAGAGGATCTGATAGTGTTTATGTGGTGGTAGATAGGTTCAGAAAAATGGTTCACTTCATCCCTTGTAAGAGTACCAATGATGCCACCTACATTGTAGGTCTTTTCTTCAAATAAATAGTAAGAATCCATGGACTTAAAGATAGCATTGTGAGTAATAGGGATGTTTAGTTTTTGAGTCACTTTTGGAGAACCTTATGGAAGAAGTTGGGTAGTAGACTCTCATTTTCATCTACCTACCATTTCAAATCAAATGGTCAGACTGAGGTGGTCAATAGCTCCTTGGGTAATCTCCTAAGGTGTCTCACTAGGCAACATGGTTAGACTTGGGGCTAGGTGATAAGCCAAGTAGAGTATGCATACAATGATTTAGTCAACCGGAGCACACAAAAAAGTCCTTTTCAAATTGTTTATGGAATGCATCCTAGAGGTGTCTTAGACCTTAGTGATATCAACACAATGACCCACAAGGGTGCTCAAGGAGAGATTTTTTTTGAAGGTATTAAAGAAATTTATGACAAAGTAAGACAGTCCTTGCAACAAAAATTAGAAAAATGTAAGGAACAAGCTGATCAATCAAGGAGGAACTTGCAATTTAAGGTTGTATACTTAGTTTTGGCTTATCTCCAAAAGGAAATACTTTCAAAAGGACATCCAACAAATTTGATGATGAAGAAGATTGGGCCACTCAAGATTGTACATAAGTTTGGCCAAAATGCCTATGAGGTTGAACTACCTCCTTCTTCGGCCATATCTCCTATTTTCAATATTTGTGAGTTGTATCCCTATAAATGAGAATTTTAGACCTCTCAAATGGATACCACATTGCAATCTGAAGAGGACTGGGTGAAGGATTTACCAGTTAGTCATCCGGTTTAGTTGGAGAGCATCTTGGATACCAAGGTGATCAAGAAGATAAGAAAGGGCATCTACAAACATTATCTTGTAAAATGGACAGGTCTACGTTATTCAAAGGCTATGTGGATGTCAAAAGCTGACATAATTTATCATGGAGTGCAACTAGCATACCTGATAACTCAAGGGACTTGAGTTCCTTACCCCAGGGGAGTATGCTACAGAGCACCTAGCTCAAAGTTGTCTTTTCTTGCATTTTAGAGTTTTTGTGTGATTTCAAGTTATTTTATGTTGTAATACAGTGGAAGAAATCCTATGATGGTTTTTGAAGCCATAGTTTGGTTGTCCACACTTTTGTTGTGCTCAGGATCCAAAATTGTCATTATCCTGAAAAGTTGTCAAAATGTCAATTTTGGGTTTGTACCAAGTGGATGCCTGGAAACTTTCTAGATTGTTTGGAAATGGTATAAATCCATTTTTGGATTCCATTTTAATGATTTTTCAAGCCTTGAGAACCTTGGATTATGTTTTTGCACTCATAGGTAAAAGTTGTCAAAAATTGGTCATGACAACTTTTGCATTTTTAGGTAAAAGTTGTCCATGAAGGAAATGGTGTTGGAAGTTGCTTGGAAACAACTTAAAATGGTGTATAAAACCTTCTAATAATCTCCAATAATAGGTGTATCTAGGAAATTAGGAATCATCACAAGCAATATCAAAACTAATCTAGCTCAATCACAAAAGCTTAAATGTAATGATCTATCCTAAACACACTCAATAAAGACATGAAAATAAAGCATTCAAAACTAAAGAATATGCAAACCAAATGTAGATCTGAATGTTCCTTCATGCAGCTCCATTGTTCTTCTTTCTTCTCCAAATAGCCTTTGTTTGTGGATCTCACCTTCAAGTGCATACACCTAATGTGAAAGCAAGATTGACATTGGCACAAGAATACTTGAAGCTTGATTGACTAAAAAGAGGGATTATCTGATTATTTGATTTTGTGATTAGATTGGGATTGAAGAAATTCATCCAATTTATAGATAAATTGGAGAAAAAGATCAAATTAGCATGATTCCGCTCAAATGGAAATTGCAAATCAATCATGTCAATTATGACAAATTATGACAAATTATGCACCTTCTATGCAAAATTTGATTGATTGATAATTCATGACAATTTATGACAAATTTCTATGTCAAGAATTGATTGATTGTCAATTATGACAAATTATGACAAATTTCTATGTCATTCCCATGAAATTAGGAGAAAAATAGGAGAGAATTGAAATTAGAAATTAGGAAATTAGAAAATAGGTGGAAAATTAGAAAATTAGGTAAATTAATTAATAATTTGTCATTTATTAATTAATTCACCAAAAAGAGGAATAATTAGCCAATTAAATGAATATTTAATTGTAATGAGAAGACTTAGGATAAATAAATAATTTATTAATCCTAGAGAGAGAAAATAACAAACAAGGTTAAATGACTAAATCATGAAACCCTAGAAGATGAATTAGAAATGCGAAAATGACAATTAGGTCGTGATGAAGGATAAATGACTCGATTTTGAATTTGAATTGATAAATGACCCATTTGATAAATGATTTGATTGATAAATGCGTCAATTGACGAGGAACAATGACTAATTGATCCAAATTGACATAATTGAGAAAGACGATGATCGATGACAAATCGATTGCAAAATGACAAAATTGACAAGAGGACAAGGATCGATGACAAAATAGATTACAAGATGACAAGATTGGAAATGACCATGATCGATGAAAAATCGATCACAAAATGACAACATTGAACATGACAATGATCGATGATAAATTGACCATAAAATGACAAGATTGATAAATCGATCACCAGATGATAAGATTGAAAAGAGGACAAAACCCTAATTAGGATTGACGATGTCCAAAATGATAAGATTGACAATAAGATTGATAAGAGGACAAAACCCTAATTAGGATTGGCGATGTCCAAAATGATGACAAATGAGCATGCACATTGATGCGACAGAATAAGATTGACCAAAATCATGATTGAAGATTTTTGTCGACAAGACCAAATTCGAAGGCGAGATGAATGCAAAATGTAGAAGAATGACTCGATGCTCGCAAATGATAAAAACCAAGCGCGTGACATAGGAGAAATGTTAATGCGATGCAAAAACCTAAAATGAGGCAATGCGTAAATGTTAAAGCATGACTCTGCAAGAGTTGACCATTTTTAGATGTCTACAATAGGTTAATTAACTTTTTGTTTGTATTGAATTCCTTTGCCAAGGGTTTCCTATGCTTTTTCTCACGTTTGAATTGTTTTTGCTTTGAATTTCTTTGTTTGTATGACTTGTATGGTCTGGTACAATGCTCATAATATCACAAGAAGTTAGGAATTGTTTTTATCTTTCCAACAAGTATAATATGAAGGTATGAAATGCTTTGGATCAAAATTTATCACTGTTTTTGTAAAAGTTGCTCACAAACCCTTGAAACTTGGGGTTTTGATTATAAAAATGCATTTCACCTGTGCATCCACAAATGCCACAAGTTGAAATCTAGTGGCTGGCTTGGGTAGGATCTATAAATAGTTTTAGAGTAGGCATTTTGTGTTTTTGTAAACCACAAGGAGGAGAATGGGTGAGATGAATAACACACAAGCTTGTAGCTAGTGTGTGGGGGCAGTAGAGATTGCTCATTTTCAGAGCCATGGAGAAGTGATACCGCAACAAACCATAGTGTTTTGGAAAGGTATATGGGTGTACTAAATTAATCCAAGATTATTTGAGTTGGTTATTTTGACTGGTGAAAAGTTTGGAGCACATCTTCCAAAACTGCCTGGAAGCCCTAAACCCCTTAAAAATACCTCTTTTTCAGTTACCCTAGTTTTACGACAAACCAAGATGGGAAACTTTGTGATCTTTTTGAAATTCCAAATGGGTATCTGAATATGTAAAAGTATCTAGGGTTTGATGGGAAATTTTGGGGAAAAGACCAAAAAAATAGTCCAAGAAGGGCTAGTCAAATAGGCCTAATAGCAGTCGATAGAAGTAAGTTGAAAGCCTAGGGTTTGGGAGGAAAGTGAAGACCTTTTCAATGGATAAAATGACCTTGAATATACTTGCACAACATTACCATAACCTTTGAACATGATTTTATAGTGAAGATCCTCGGTGAAGGTCTTTGCAGCCTAGTTGGAGCTTTGGGAACCTAGTAGGTGACCATCTCAAAATCAGAGATTTGGGTCAGAACTAATAAGAAACCTCAAGAGGCCATACCTAGGAGGTAATCCAATAGACTTTAGGCCTTAGAGGTCTAAGGAGTGTACCCTAGCAAGTTACCTTGGAGGATCTTGAGTAGAAGGGCGAGTTGAGGAGTTGGGGTGTGTAAGGGTGAATTGAAGAGCTAGGCACAAGATCTCTACATTAGTGACTCATTGCCACATATTACAACACTACCATCAAATTCATTCAAGGAAAGAAACTTGCTTTGATCACCAGTCATATGATGTGAACAACCACTATCAATCATCCAATAATCAAAGCTATCCATCCTCAATACTATTGCCTTCTGGTCTGATATATCTTCCTTGATAGCTACAAACACAATATCTTCACTAGAATCACCATTAGTTTCTTCATCAGTGATACCACTATCAACAACAATAAGACAATCTCTCTTTCCTTTACCCTTATACTTCTTGAATTTGTCTTTCTTGTGTTCATTTTCACCATTAGGACAACTAGCGGCTATGTGGCCAATCTTGTTGCTTGCAAAACATTTTAAAGGTAATTTACCTCTGTATTTGCTAGGGCCTCTAAGTAGTCACTTTTCCAACAGTGCTTCAAGCTCCACTAAACTATCTCTATATTTGCCAGGGCCTCTAAGTAGTCGCTTTTCCAACAGTGCTTCAAGCTCCACTAAACTATCTTCATCATTAATATCTCTGCTGGATCAGGATTCATAACCATGACTAGTATCTCTACTTTTTCTCATAGATGGGTTAGAGACAGAAGCTCTAAATGTAGACTCTGATTTCTATACAATACCATCATAACCATTTAATTCAAAAGTAGTAAGTTTTCCAATGATATAGTCAAGAGTTACCTTAGTTTTTTCTATGGACTTCAACTCCTCAATAGCTATAACTTGGATAGCATAGACTGCTAGTAGAGTTCTCAGTACCTTACTGATGACTTTGGCTATTGGCATATGTGCAAAGGTGGATGACATGATGATATTGTATATTGTCATTTATGTCAATATATTGAAGTATGAATTGGTGTATTAAAGTAAGCAAACTGGCAAGAGAACCAGTATGATGGTATGAAGTCAACCGGTATGATGATGTGAACTGGTATATGGGAAAAGGTGAACTGGTATGTTGGAATGTGAACTAGTATATGCAAAGTTTGTATCAAGATTTCATTTGATATGACTACCGGTTGGTAGTCTCAACTTCAGGGTTTCCGGTTGATGCATTCCAAGTCTATGTGATTCGATAGATGACATCCTATGATGAGTTAACATTGAAATGAAGATTAGATCATGTTTCCATGTTAGCCTTGCATGCGTGAAGGATTTCCTTGAGGATCTTGCATGAAGAAGATTGATTCTATCTACCTCGGGAATGTGCAAAGTCTCAGTAAATGGTGGAGAGCGTGTGATGGGTTATTAGTTTCTAGAAGCGGCAAAGATTAAATGATGGAGAATGTCTTGAGATTTGTTCAAGATTATTTCATCCTATGCAATGTGATTGAATGGTCAGATTTGGACTGATTATATTGTTAACCTATATGCTTAAGGTTTTAGGTTTTGGCTATCGACCTAATTATTTTCTATAAGGTTGATGATGATTCTCATTCAAGATTGTCAGCAAATGTTATGTGTGTATCCAAGTGAAGAGATACTTGATTCTTTCTAGACCGGTGCAGTGAGTAGAGATCTACAGAGTGTGATTGCATATGTATAGGAACTGAAGTGGATCTGCCTTGGCATTAAGTGTTGTTATCATATCAGTGTATTACCTGTTGACTTCTAAACATTTCAGCAGTTAGAAAATCCATTTACCGGGTAGCTTTAACAAGCTCTTTGTAAATCCTTTAACATGGTGACTCAAAATCAATGAGTTATTCAAATCCTCTTGTGAGGTAACCTTTAACAGGGTTGTAACCTTTAACCAGGTATTTAGCCATACCTTAATTGGGTGATCCTTAGCACGATTGGTTCCTAGCAGAACCTATTGTAAAGTTCTTAACCGGACTAGGCTCCTAATATAGTGGACTTCAGAAGAGTTCAAGAATAGCTTGTGGGTATTCATCCCCATCGTGGTTTTTCCCAGTTGGGTTTCCACGTGAAAAATCAATGTGTTATGTGTGATGCTTTTGATAACTCAATGATAAATGAATAGTACCAAACCGGTACTAAGAGGGGGGGTGAATCAGTACAGACAAAATACAGACCTAAACCAGTTTAGTAGCAATTACTCTAAATGTCTGGCAAATAGTGACAACAGTTTGAAATAGAGTGCAACCAGTAAAACTCAGAATAACTAAAACAATCATAAACCGGTTACTCACTGAGTTTTCCACTCAACTCAAAACTACACTACCATTTCACCCTTATGCATGAAGAGGTAATCTATCATCATATCTTCACAATAGCTAGTTCAACATGTTTTATTGACATGTATAAAACATAGAACCATCATATGCTTAACAGGCAATAACAAAGCATCACAAGATAAAAGCATCACATATGACACACATATTTTTTTCGTGGAAACCCAACTGGGAAAAACCATGGTGGGGATGAATATCCACAAGCTTGTTGTTGAACTCTTTGGAAGTCCACTCTGTTAGAAGCCTTGTCCGATTAAAGACATTACAAAAGGTTCTGCTAGGAACCGTTCCTGTTAGAGATTACCCGGTTAAGGGATGGCTACAATACCCAGTTAAGGGTTAAACCCTGTTAAGGGTACCTTGTTAGAGGATTTCAAGAACTCAATAGCTAAAGGATTTCCAGAGCTCTATAGGTTTCTAGATATCAATAACTTTGAGTTACCCTGTTAAGGGATTTACAACAAGCCGGTTAAGGCTACCCTATTAGGGGATTTTCCAACTATTGAGGTGGTTAGAGATCAATAGGTATTACAATGATCTGGTAACAACACTCAATGCCAATGCAAATCTTCTTAAGGTCCTCTTCACCTTTTGCACTTACACTCTGTAGGTATCACTTCTCTCCTCTGGTCTGGCAAGGATCTCATATCCCTTCTCTTGGATACTCACACACAAATTTTTCTAACAACCTCTGAAAGATTCACAACATCGACCTTATAGGACAACAGACAGGTTGGTACCATAAATCCTAAACCTTAGACCTGTTAGGTTAAGGAACTCAAATAGTTCAATCCTGACCGTTGATCATACTGTATTAAATGCAGCAGATCTTGAACATATCTCAAGACATTCTCCATCATTCATTATCCACCGATTTCATGGCGGTTGGTAATCCATCACATGTTTTCACCATTTACAAACTTCACACATTCTTGAGGTAGATAGGGATAGTCTTCTTCATGCAATATCCCTCACACGCACAAGGCTGATGTGGCAACATGATCTGTTCTTTGTTATACTGCTTACTCATTACACAAAGATCACCTATTGAGCCATACAGACTTGAAGCACTTCAACTAGAAACCCTGAAGTTGAGACTACCAACCAGTAGTCATACAATGCTTCAATTTGCTGATTCCCATAACCATTTGTCGGTTCACCTTGAACAAGCACACCGCTTCACTTTGGCACAAATACCGGTTCATAGAGTTATACCGGTTCTCACATATGCCAGTTCATAACTCTTCAACATATTGACATCAATGAAAACATACAATGCCATTATATCCACATATCGGTTCACATAATGCCAGCAATCTCCCCCTTTGGCATTGATGGCAATATATAAAGATATCTCTCTGCTTCATATCTTCTCAATTTCTGCAGATATCTTCTCTGCTTTACATCTTCTCCCCCTTTGACAACAATGCCAAAGTGGAGGCACAAGCTTCTCAGTTCCGTTATACTGCTCCCCTTGAGGAGTAGCATCCTTCAACACATCAATCCTGAAGAAAGATTTGACTATGCAATACATGACTGATGTGAAGAATATACCTTTAGTTCACCTCTTGAAGGGGCTGTATCCCTAATTCACCTCTTAAGTGTGTAAATGTAGTCTTTGGAAGAGGCTTGGTGAATATGTATGCTAACTACTCCTTACTGGACACATGCTCCAGTGCAATCTCTTTATTTTGAACCTTTTCCCTTAAGAAATGATACTTAAGCTCAAAGTGCTTGGTTATAGAATGTAAAACTGGATTCTTTGAAATATTGATAGTACTTGTGTTATCATAGAATACACTTACTGGTTCAGGTACAGGGATTTTGAAGCCTTTCAGTACATGCTTCATCCAAATTGCCTAAGTGCAGTTCATGAAGGCTACAACATAGTCCACTTCCACTGTAGACTGAGAGATACAACTCTTCTTTTTACTCATCCATGAGACCAGCCTACCACTAAGGAAGAAACCACCACTGGTTGTGCTCTTCTGGTCATCTATATTACCAGCCCAATCAGCATCTGTGAACACTTTCAAGTTGAAGTCCTTGCTATATGGATACCACAATCCATAGTCAGCAGTCCCCTTCAGATACCTAAGAATCCTCTTGACTGCAACCTAGTGGGATTCTCTTGGACTTTTCTAGAACCTTGCAGTAATGCCAACTGCATGTGCAATATCTAGTTTTCTATGCACTGCAAAATGCAACTTACCAATCATTGATCAGTATTCCTTCTCATCAACCAATGCAGAGTCATCCTCTTTGGATAATTTACAACCGGTCACCATCGGTGTACCAAACTGTTTGCTATCTTCCATGCCAAAGGTCTTCAACACCTCTTTGACATATTTGGACTGAGTGATAAAGATTCCATCCTTCATCTATTGAATCTGTAGTCCAATGAAGAACTTAATCTCCCCTATGAGTGACATCCCAAACTCTTCCTTCATCTCATCAGCAAACTCATGACACATCTTGTCATCACCACCAAAGATAATGTCATCAACAAATACCTCACCAATCAGGATCTGATCTCCTTTAGACTTCAAGTAGATATTTCTATCTTCACTTGTTCTCTCAATTCCAATCTTCACAAGATGGGAATGAAGGCGCTCATACCATGCCCTAGGTGCGTGCTTTAGACCATATAAGGCTTTATGTAGCCTACATACCATGTCACTATCTTCAGATAGGGCAAACCCATCTGGTTGCTCAATATACACCTCCTCTTCAAGTACACCATTTAGGAATGCATATTTTACATCCATTTGATATACTTTGAAGCCTTTAAAAGCTACATATGCAAGAAGCATATGAACTCCTTCCAATCTGGCTACAAGAGCAAAGGTTTCTCCATAGTCTTCTCCTTCTTCTTGAGCATATCCTTTGCACACCAATCTGGCTTTGTTCCTAATCACTATGCCATCCTCATTCAGCTTGTTTCTGAACAACCATTTCGTGCCAATGACATTTTTATGCTCTGGTCTGGGTACCAAGGACCATGTACCATTTTTCTCTATCTGGTCAAGTTCCTCTTCCATTGCCTTGATCCAGTCTTCATCTTTATGAGCCTCTTTTGATGATTTAGGCTCAAATTCAGAGATCATACATGAGTTTTCTTTGATATTTTTTCTTGTAAGGATTCCTAGATCCTTATCTCCTATGATCTACTTAGGATCATGATTCAACTTGACATACCAAGGAATGGTCTTGACTAGTTCTTCTTTCTTTTCCTCTTCATCCTCATCTTCATCAGTATCAGCATTCACCGATTCAGGAACACTATTACTGGTACTTGGTTGATTGATAACTAGTTCCTAGAAGGTTGCAATCGGTTCATTTATAGCTTGCTCACTACCAATTTCCTCAGTTTTCTCAGAGGATTTGTCAACTCTTACATTGATACTTTCCATAATTCTCTGAGTCCTATTGTTGTAACACTTGAGAGCTTTACTCTTGGTGGAATATCCTAGGAATATTCCCTCATCGCATTTAGCTTCAAATTTGCCCTGATGTTCACTCCTCTTGATGTAACATTTGCTACCAAAGACCTTAAAATAATTTACCATAGGGGTCTTACCAGTCCAATACTCATAAAGTAGCTAACCATAGGTGTCTTACCGGTCCAATACTCATAAGGAGTTTTGTCCTTACCTTTCTTGATGACTACCCGGTTCATTGTGTAGACTGCAATGCTCACCGCTTCTCTCCAAAAGGTGTGAGCTACCTTTCCTTGAATCAACATGGTTCTAGCTGCTTCAACCATAGTCCGGTTATCCCTTTCTGCTAGGCCATTCTGTTATGGAGTCCAGGGGGCAGACAGTTGTCTCTTGATGCCAAATTCTTCACAATACTTATTGAATTCACTGGAAGTGAATTCCCTCCCTTGATTAGTTCTCAGGCTCTTGATCCTTTTACTACTTTCCTTCTCCACTAATGCTCTGAAAACTTTAAACTTTACAAAGGCTTCAGACTTATCTTTTAAGAATGTAACCCACATCATTCTTGAGCAATCATCAGTGAGAATCATGAAGTACCTATCACCCTACACACTCTTAGTTTTCATAGGACCACACAAATCAGTATGCACAAGATCAAGCAAGTTGTCAGTAGTGAAATATTTACCTTTAAAGGTTGAGGAAGACATTTTCCCAAATTGACATTCTCTGCACAAGGTATTATCCAGTTTGCTTAGCACCGACAATCCTCTAACTGCCTTGATCTTACTGGCCTTTACAATGTTATCAAAGTTTACATAGCAGAATCCCCTATGCCATATCTAGCTATCTCAAATTTGGCCATAAGCCATGTGCTTATATTTGCATTCAGCTGAAATAGATTACCTTTGGTCTACATGTCGATGGCCACCAATTCACCATCTTTTCCCTTGATTCTTCAAACTCCATTCTTGAATTCCAGAGTGAGGCCACTATCATTCAGCTGGGCAACACTCAAAAGGTTGTGTCTGAGACCATTAACCCAGTACACATTGTCAGCACTACTCTTTCCATTCAGAGAGATGGACCCTCTACCTTTGACCATGCATGGTGCATCATTGCCAAAGCAAACCACACCAGCATCATACTCCTCCAAGGATAGAAACTTTCTTTGGTCACTAGTCATATGGTGAGAATAGCCACTATCAATGATCCACTCATTGGAATTATCAAACCGGGAGACAAAAGCCTTCTTGTCTGACACATCTTCTTTGACAGCAACAAACACAATATCTTCATTTTCTTCATCTTCTGATTCTTCATCCATGACACCTTCATCAACTACCACAAAATAGTTTCTCTAGTTTACTCCTTTGAATATCCTAAACCTTTCTGGTTTGTCCTTGATATTTCCATTAGGACTATTTAAAGCAATATGTCCTATCTGATTACAAGAAAAGAATTTCAAAGGTAGCTTACCTTTGTATTTATTGGTTCCTTTAGGAAGCTTCCTGGCAAGTAGAGCTTCAAATTCCATCAGAAACTCCTCATCATCCATTACTCTTCTCTGTCTTGGTTCACCACTAGTGCTCGTTTCTTTTCCTTTCTTGGATGGTACAACAAAAGCTCAAAGAGCTGATTTAGTCTTTTGAACAATGCCATCAAAACTATTTAGCTCATAGGCTATCAATTTTGCTATGATGGAGTCCAAGGATACCTTAGTCTTGTCTATTGATCTCAGCTCCTGAATAGTAGCAACCCGTATTGCATAGACCAACAATAGGGATCTCAAGACTTTGCTTACCATAGTGGAGTCTTCTATTTTACCACCTACACTTTTAATTTCTCAAACAACTATTTTGATTCTTATTCCATGTTGCTGAATGGTCTCACCTTCAACCATCCACATATCTACAAACTTCCCTCTCAGGCTTTCTTCCTTAGCCTATTTTACATGTTCATCACCACCATAGATATTTTCAAGAGCATCCCATACCTCTTTGGGATTTACCTTGTCCTGAACATCAATAAACTCAATGTCAAATAGACTACTAATGAGAGCTTCCATGACTTGCCCATTTTCTTGTATCTCTCTCTTTTGGTCATTGGTGATAGTACTGGTAGGGACAACATAGATGTTCTCAACATAACTCCAGTGTTGAGAACACATGCTTCTGATGAATATCTTCATCCTATCTTTCCATATACTGAAATTTTCCCTGTTAAACTTTGGACCTTCCCTCTTCATCATTTGTCTAGGATCTTTACCTCAAGCGGTTAAGCTTATAGCACAAAGGACCTAGAGGATGCTTTGATACCAATTGATAACTCAATGATGAAAGAATAGTACCAAATCGGTACTGAGAGGGGGGGCGGGTGAATCAATATAGATAAAATAGAGACCTAAAATTGTTCAGCAGCAATTACTCTAAATGACTGGCAAACAGTGAGACCGGTTTGAAACAGAGTGCAACCGGTAAAACTCAGAACAACTAAAACAATCATAAACCGGTTACTCACTGATTTTTCCACTCAACTCAAAACTACACTACCACTTCACCCTTATGCATGAATAGGTAATCTATCATCATATCTTCACAACAGCTAGTTCAACATGTTTTATTGACAAGCCTAAAACACAAAACAATCATATGCTTAACAGGCAATAACAAAGCATCACAAGATAAAATCATCACATATGACACACATATTTTTCACGTGGAAAACCAACTAGGAAAAACCACTGTGGGGATGAATACCCACAAGCTTGTTGTTGAACTCTTTGGAAGTCCGCTCTGTTAGAAGCCTTGTTTGGTTCAAGACATTACAAAAGGTTCTGCTAGGAACTGATCCTGTTAGAGATCACCTGGTTAAGGGATGGCTACAATACCCGGTTAAGGGTTAAACCCTGTTAAGGGTACCCTGTTAGAGGATTTCAAGAACTCAATAGCTAAAGGATTTCCAGAGCTCTCTAGCTTTCTAGATCTCAATAACTTTGTGTTACCCTGTTAAGGGATTTACAGCAAGCCGGTTAAGGCTACCCTGTTTGGGGGTTTTCCAACTATTGAGGTGGTTAGAGATCAACAAGTATTACAATGATTTGGTAACAACACTCAATGAAAATGTAGATCCGCTTAAGCTCCTCTTCACCTTATGCACTTACACTTTGCAGGTATCACTTCTCTCCTATGGTTTGGCAAGGATCTTGTATCCCTTCTCTTGGATACTCACACATATCTTTTACCAACAACCTCTGAAAGAATCACAACATCGACCTAATAGGACAACAAACATGTTGATAGCATAAACCCTAAACCCTAGACCTGTTAGGTTAGGGAATTCAAGAAGTTCAATCTTGACCGTTGATCATACTATATTAAATGCAGCAGATCTTGAATAAATCTCAAGAAATTCTCAATCGCTCATTATCCATCAATTTTATGGCGGCTGATAATCCATCTTGCATTTTCACCATTTACAAACTTTGCACATTCCCAAGGTAGATAGGGATAGTCTTCTTCGTGCAAGATCCCTCATGCGCACAAGGCTGACATGGCAACATGATCTGTTCTTTGTTATACTACTTACTCATTACACAAAGATCACCGATTGAGCCATACAAACTTGAAGCACTTCAACTGGAAACCCTAAAGTTGAGACTATCAATCGGTAGTCATACAATGCTTCCATGTGCCGATTCCCATAACCATATGCCGGTTCACCTTGAACAAGCACACCGCTTCACTTTGGCACAAATACTAGTTCACGGAGTTATACTGTTTCTCACATATGCCAGTTCATACCTCTTCAACATATTGACATCAATGACAACATACAATGTCACTATGTCCACATACCAGTTCACATAATGACAACAACTTTTTCATGTGATGTCTTAGTGTTTTCTGTTAAGCGGTAAAGCATGTTGATCCAGTGGTCATTATATTTCTTATGTATTACTTGTTTATGAATATGAGTGAAGTGGAAATGAGATATTATCTTTTGTGAAGATCTAAGTGTTACTAGTTTATGTCTTTCACAGTCTCAGTGTGTTTTACTGGTAGTGCCCTGATTTAGATCGGTGATGTTGTTTACCACTTAGTATAGCCTTTGTAGTTTAAGGTGTTAAGAAGTTTTTGTCTATACTGATTCACCCCCCTCTCAATATTTGTCAAGCATTTACTGTTCATCATTATTCATCAATTGATATTAGAGCGTTGTCCAGGTCCTTTGTGTTATAAGCTTAACCTTTTGAGGAAAAGATCTTATTCTAATGATGAAGAGGGGAGGTCCTAAGTTCAACAGAGATAACTTTAAGATATGGAAGGACAAAATGAAGATATACATTAAAAGCATGGGTGCTCAAGACTAGAACTATGTTGAGAATACTTATATTTTCCCTACCGGTACTCTCACTGATGATCAAAGAAGAGAAATTAAGGAGAATGGGAAAGTCATGGAAGCTCTTATCAATAGTCTATCTCATATTGAGTTTATATATGTTCAAGACAAAGACAATTCCAAGGATGTATAGGATACTCTAGAGTCTATCTATGGTGGTTATGAGCATGTAAAGCAAGCTAAGGAAGAAATCCTTGGAGGAAAGTTTGAAGACATTTAGATGGTTGAAGGAGAGACCATTCAACAATATGGGATAAGGATTAAAACTATTGTTGGAGACATCTAGAGTGCGGGAGGTACAATGGATGATTCCACCATTGTTAGCAATTTTTTTAGAACCTTATTATCTATCTATGCAATAAGCGTTGTTGCTATTTAGGAGTTGAGATCTATGGACAAGACAAAGGTGTCCCTTGATTCTATCATTGCTAAGTTGACCTCATATGAGTTAAATAGTTATGATGGCAGTGTTCAGAAGACTGATTCAACTTTTAAAGCATCCATTGCACTATCTAGAAAAGAAAAAGAAGTTAGCACTAGCTGTGAACCTAGACAAAGCAGAGATATAGATGATGAGGAGATCTTGATGGAATTTGAAACTCTTCTTGCCAAGAGAATTCCTAAGGGAATTGGAAAATACAGAGGTAATCTCCCTTTGAAATATTTTTCTTGCAATAGGATAGGACACATTATTGTAGACTACCCCAATAGTGATAAGAAGGACAAACTCGAGAAGTTCAAAAAGTTCAAAGGAGGAAATAAGAGAAACTGTCTTGTTGTAGTTGATGAAGATGTTACTGATGATGAATCATAAGATGAAGAAAGTGAAGACATAGTGTTTTTAGTCATCAAGGAAGAAGTGTCAAACAAGAAGGCTCTTGTCTCCCACTTTGATAATTATAATGAGTGGATTATTGACAGTGATTGTTCTCACCACATGACTAGAGACCGGAGAAAGTTTCTGACTCTAGAAGAGTATGATGGAGGTGCAGTCCGATTTGGTAATGATGCACCATGTATGGTAAAAGGAAAAGGGTCCATCTCTCTAAATGGAAAAAGCAGTGCGAATAATGTGTATTGGGTAGAAGGTCTCAGGCATAACCTTTTGAGTGTTGCTTAGCTGAATGATAAAGGACTCACTCTGAAATTCAAAGATGGAGTGTGCAAAATAAAAGGAAAGAGTGGTGAACTGATGGCCAACAGTATGCAGACCAAAGGTAACTTATTTTAGTTAAATGCTAATATCAGTCAATGTCTAATGGCTAAGTTTGATGACAGTTGGATATGGCATAGGAAACTCTATCATGTAAATTTTTATAACATTGTGAAGGCTAGAAAGATCAAGGTAGTTATAGGATTTCTTGTGCTCAACAAACTGGAGAATCCTTTGTGCAGAGAATGTCAACTAGGGAAAATGTCTTCCTCAATCTTCAAAGGTAAATCTTTCACAACAGATAATTTACTTGATCTTGTGCATACTGATTTGTGTGGTCCTATGAAAACTAGGAGTGTTTAGGGAGATAGGTACTTTATGATTCTTACTGATGATTGCTCAAGAATAATGTGGGCCACATTCTTGAAAGACAAGTTTGAATCTTTTGGAAAGTTCAAAGCCTTCAGAGCACTAGTTGAAAAGGAAAGTTGAAAGAGGATCAAATAACTTAGAACTGACCAAGGAGGTGAGTTCACTTCTAGAGAATTCAATAAGTACTATGAAGAGAATGGCATCAAGATGCAACTATCTGCCCAACAGACTCCACAATAGAATGGCCTAGTAGAAAGGAACAACCAAACTATAGTTGAAGCAGATAGAATGAAGTTGATTCAAGGGAAGGTTGCTCACATTTTTTGGAGAGAAGCAGTGAGCACTACCGTCTACACTATCAACTAGGTACAAATCAAGAAAGGTAAGGATAAAACTCCTTATGATTATTGGATTGGTAAGACTCCTGTAGTAAGCTACTTTAGAGTGTTTGGTAGCAAGTGTTATATCAGGATAAGTGAATACCATAGCAAGTTTGATGAAAAATGTGATGAGGGAATATTCCTAGGGTATTCCACCAAGAGAAAAGCTCTCAAGTGTTTTAACAATAAGACTCAGAGAATTGTTGAAAGTATCAATGTTAGACTTGATGAAACCTCTAAGAAACCCGAGGAAATCGACAGTGAGCGAGCGGTAGATGAACCCATTGTAACCTTCTTGGAACTGGTTACAAAAGAACCAAGTACCAGTAATAGTGCTCCTACATTGGTAGATGTTGATGAAGATGAAGATGAGGATGAAGAGGAAAAGCAAGAGGAATCAGCCAAGATCATTCCTAGGTATGTAAAGCTACATCATGATCCAAAAAAGATCATAGGAGATAAGGATGCAAGAATTCTTACAAGAAGAAAGGTAAGATAAAATTCTTGAATGATTTCTGAATGTGAGCCCAAAACATTCAAAGAGGCACATAAAGATGAAGACAGGATTAAGGCTATTGAAGAGGAACTTGACAAAATAGAAAAGAAAGGTACATGGTATTTGGTACCTAGACCTAAGCATAAAAATGTTATTGGCACTAAATGGGTTTTTAGAAACAAGTTGAATGAAGATGGCATAGTGGTAAGAAACAAAGCAAGATTAGTATTTAAGGGATATGCTCATGAAGAAGGAGAAGACTATGGAGAAACCTTTGCTCCAGTAGCTAGATTGGAAGGAGTTCAAATTCTTCTTGCCTATGCATCCTTCAAGGGATTCAAAGTGTACTAGATGGATGTGAAATCTGCATTCCTAAATGAATTACTTGAAGAGGAAGTATATATAGAGCAACCAGATGGGTTTTCCCTATCAAAAGACAATGATATGGTGTGTAGGCTACATAAAGCCTTGTATGGATTGAAACAAGCACCTAGAGCATGGTATGAATGTTTACACTCACATCTTGTGAAGATTGAATTTGAAAGAACAAGTCAAGACAACAATATCTATTTGAAGTCGGAAGGAGATCAGATTATAATCTGTGAAGTGTTTGTTGATGATGTAATTTTTGGTGGAGATGACAAGATGAGCCATGCATTTGCAGATTAAATGAAGAAGGAATTTGAGATGTCAATAATCAGAGAGATTAAGTTCTTTATTGGACTACAAATTCAACAAATGAAAGATGGTATCTTTATCACTCAGTCCAAGTATGTCAAAGAAGTGTTGAAACCCTTTGGCATGGAAGAGAGAAAACCAGTTGGTACACCGATGATGACCGGTTGTAAATTGTCGAAAGAAGATGACTCAACATTGGTGAAAGAGAAAGATTACCGGTCAATGATTGGTAAGTTGCACTATGTAGTACACAGAATACCAGACATAGCACATGCAGTGGGCATTGATGCACATTTCCAAAAAAGTCTAAGAGAATCCCACTTGGTAGCAGCCAGTAGATTCTTAGATATCTAAAGGGAACTATAGATTATGGATTGTGGTCTCCATACAGTAATAATTTCAACGTCAAAGTGTTTACAGATTCAGATTGGGCTGGTAATATGGATGACCGAGAGAGCACAAATGGTGGTGCATTCTTTCTTGATGGTAGACTAGTCTCATGGATGAGCAAAAAGAAAAGTTGTATCTCTAAGTCTACAGCTGAAGCAGAATATGTAGCAGCATTTATGAACTGTACTAAGACAATTTGGATGAAGCATGTATTAAGTGGTTTCAAAGTCCCTATATCTGAACCAATGAGTATATTTTATGACAGCACAAGTGCAATTAATATTTCCAAGAATCTGGTTTTGCATGCTAGAACCAAGCACTTTGAGCTCAAGTATCATTTCTTGAGGGAGAAAGTTCAGAACAAAAAGGTTGCATTGGAACATGTTTCTCGTAAGGAGAAATTAGTAGATATATTCACCAAGCCTCTACCGAAGGCTACATTTACCTATTTAAGAGGTGAATTAGTGGTGCTACCCCTTCAAGAGGTGAACTAAAGGTATATGCTCCACATCAGTCAGGTATTACATTGTCAAAACTTATCAAGATTTATTTATTGAAGGATGCTACTCCTTAGGGGGAGAAACATAGTAGATCATGATTGTTTGTGCCTTCACTTTGGAATTGTTGTGAAAGGGGGAGAAGATGTGAAGCAGAGAAGATATTTGTAGTATTGATTACACATAATATGGAAGAGATTGGGGAGAAGATGTGAAGCGGAGAGATATCTTTGTATGTTGCCATCAATGCCAAAGGGGGAGATTGTTGGCATATGTGCAGAGTTGGATGACATGATGATATTGTATGTTGTCATTGATGTCAATATGATGAAGTATGAACCGGTATATTCAAGTAAGAAAATTGGCAAGAGAACTGGTATGATGGTATGAAGTCAACTGGCATTATGATGTGAACTAGTATATGTGAAAAGGTGAATCGGTATGTTGGAATGTGAACTGATATATGAAAAGTTTGTATCGGGGTTTCATTTGATATGACTACTGGCTGGTAGTCTTAGCTTCAAGGTTTTTGGTTGATGCATTCCAAGTCTATGTGATTCGACTGATGACATCCTATGATGAGTTAACATTAAAATGAAGATCAGATCATGTTGCCACATCAGCCTTGTGCGCCTGAAGGATTTCCTTGAGGATCTTGCATGAAGAAGATTGATTCTATCTACCTCGAGAATGTGCGAACTCTCAGTAAATGGTGGAGAGCACGTGATGGGTTAGCAACTTCTAGAAGCGGCAAAGAATGAACGATGGAGAATGTCTTGAGATTTGTTGAAGATTGTTTCACCCAATGAAATGTGATTGAATGATCAGATTTAGACTGACTGTATTGTTAACCTAGATGCTTAGGGTTTTAGGTTTTGGCTACCGACCTAATTGTTGTCTATAAGGTCAATGATGATTCTCATTCGAGATTTTTTGTAAATTTTATGTGCATATCCAAGTGAAGAGATACTTGATTCTTGCTAGACTGGTGTAGTGAGTAGAGATCTACAGAGTGTGATTGTAGATGTATAGAAACTAAAGTGGATCTGCTTTGGCATTAAGTGTTGTTATCATATCTGTGTATTACCTTTTGACTTCTAACCATTTCAGTAGTTGGAAAATACTTTTACCAAGTAGCTTTAATAGGCTCTCTATAAATCCTTTGATAGGGTGACTCAAAATAATTGAGTTCTTCAAATCCTCTTGTGAGGTAACCTTTAACAGGGTTCTAACGTTTAACCGGGTATTTAGCCATCCGTTAACTGGGTGATCCTTAGCAAGATCAGTTTCTAGTAGAACCTATTGTAAAGTTCTTAATCAGACTAGGCTCCTAATAGAGCAGACTTCAGAAGGGTTCAAGAACAACTTGTGGGTATTCATACCCACCATGGTTTTTCTGAGTTGGGTTTCCACATGAAAAATCAGTTTGTTATGTGTGATTCTTTTTCATGTGATGTCTTAGTGTTTTTTGTTAAGCTGTAAAGCATGTTGATCCATTGGAAATTATATTTCTGATGTATTATTTGTTTATGCATATGGGTGAACTGGAAATGAGATATTAGGTTTTGTGAAGATGTGAGTGTTACCAGTTTATGTCTTTCAGAGTCTCACTGTGTTTTACCGATAGTGCCCAGATTTAGATCGGTGATGTTGTTTACCATTTAATACAATCTTTGTAGTTTAAGTTGTTAAAGAATTTTTTGTCTATACTGATTCACCCCTCCTCTTAGTATCTATTGAGCATTTATTTTTCATCATTATTCATCAGTGGCATCTTCCACTTTCCCTCTTGCACTCTTAATTTCACAAACTATCTCTTTTATCCTTTAACCATACTGCTAGATATTCTCACCTTCAGTCATCCGCATGTCATCAAAATTTCATCTTAGACTCTCCTCTTTAGCAATATTAACATGTTCATCACTACTATAAATTTCTTTAAGTTTTTTCCATACGTCATGTGCAGTCTCTAGACCATGAACATCTACATATTCAACATCACATAGGGAACTGATAATAGCCTCTAATGCTTGATGTTTTTCTTATTATTCTTTCTTCTGATCATCAGTCAAAATCCCAGTGGGTCCAACATATTTAATATTGACATGTTCCCAATACTAACTTTCAAGAATCTTGATGTAAATTTTCATTATGTCGCTCTATATCCTATAGCTTTCTCTATTAAACTTCAAACCTTCCTTCTTCATCATGATCTACAAGATATTTTCCTCAATTTTTTAGGCTTAGATCTTAGAGGACCTGAGTCTCTTTGATACCAATTGATGGTATGATGAAAGAATAAGTATCCATTAGATTATTGAGAGGTGCGAGTGAATCAGTAAATTGAAAAACTGATACAAACTTCCCAATCTCAATCTCAATCACACAAAGTAAACTTATCAATGAAATAATTCTATCAAGATAATATTACATAAGAAAAACTGGTTGACTATTATAGAAACTTAACAGTAAACAACATTAAACTTGTAAATATCCAAATTCTTTATCATATGTCAACAAACTTCATTTCTCAATGCTTCTAGTTATCATGCCTTATTATAATAGTTAAGTAGTTAATCAAATCAATCATAAGATCATAACCACAAAAATATTCACCATATGCCACAATTATTTTTGACATGGAAACCCAAATGGGAAAAACCACTGTGAGATGAGACTTGCAAGATAACTATCTGAACTCTTCTGAAGTTCACCCTATTAGGAGCGAAGCCTGTTAAATCTTTTATAAAAGTCTTGTTAAGAACTGATCCTGTTAGGAATCACCTAGTTAAGGGATTGACTACAAATTCCTTGTTAGAAGAAAGTACCTTGTTAGGAGTAACCTCAGTAGAGGATTTGAGAATCCAAGCTAATGGATCACCTTGTTAGAGGATTTAAGAAGTAACCAAGCTTGTTAGAGCTTACCTGGTTAGGGGATTTTAATTCTGCTCTAATTGTTAGAAGACAATAGGATTTTCTTGATTTGTCTAAATAACAATACAGTTACCTGATCAAATCATTTTGAGCTTGAATCTGTCTTTACTCAAACTATAGATTCATTATTTGGTTCGACAACCACACACTCAACTGAATTCTACCAATTCTTGCCAACATACAAAAACCAATTTCATCAACCTTAAATAAAAATCAATTAGGTCGGTAACACAACAAAAGCTAATTCTCTCATGGAGATTACAAACAAATCGGTTCAAGTATGACCATTGGATTTACATAGGAATCTGTACACATTATTCAAGAAAACTCCAACCGCTCCTTTATCACCACTTCATCGTACTTTGTAACTCATCACATGCTTTGCATTAGATGCAATGCACTTTGATCATTCCTTAGACAAAAAAATGTTCTACAATAATTTGAAGTTGTCTTAATACAATGATCACACATGTCATCATCATTACCGCTCATCATCAAATCATAAACCAACATAACCAATTCAACAATCTTAATCAGTTAGGGTTTAATAAAAACAAGTGATAGGGTTTACCAGTTATACTACATAGATAGGGTTTAACCTCTTATACTGGTTATTGGCTCAACTCACAAACTTACATACCGGTTTACAATATCTTCCACAATGTTCTTCCTACCAGTTACAAGACAATATCAATAATGACAACAATATTAGCAATATCATTACCGATTAATTGACATCAATGACAATATAACATATCATTAATAAAATCTTCATGCAAATGCCAACAGTCTCACCTGATGTGAATGATTTTATTCTCATCTTTATTCCTCTTTCCAATGTACAATCTCCTACTTTAGGATTTCTGTCAAAAATAAAATCTCTAAATTCATCAGAGAGCTCATGATTTATCACACTTGAACTGGAAGCTTATCCTAATCCTTTCACATCTCTGAGCTATTATCTTTGACTCTCAAATCAATCCTAAATTGACAAGTCTAAATCCCATTCATTCTGCCCTTTCCCGTGAGCTACGAACGGTGCCTCCAAAATCCCTCCAAACTTCTTATTTGAAACTCAATGGAAGATTTCATCCAACTTGGCAAATATAATAGTCATTTCCTATCAACTTAGTAGTTTGACTTTCCAACTGTATCTGTGGATCTGCAAAATCCTAATAGGTCAGTTCCATATCATCCTTCAACCAAGCTCCATTAGAAACTTCCTTGTAAGCCTTCCTGATCAACCCAGGACATGTGGCATCATCTCGTGACGCCACAGTTCGTAATCTCCTTGCAACTTCCATAGCTGGAATATGAGGGTCCTCTGATCTGTTCAATCTTTATCATTTTGCATATTGTCCGTCAATTTCTCCAGGACTTCAAAGTCGAGTACCTTTTACCTTAGGATAAAATATCCTCAGTTATTTTGAGTACGTGCAAATTGATGGGACTGTTAGTAGACTGACCTTTACTGCTTGTGAACTGGTATTACAAAACTTTCGACCAGTTGCACTGCTAACCCTGCCAGTTTTTGCTGATAAAACGCAGCACAATCTCATGATGTCGTGGTCATTTAAAATCCTTGCATCTTTGATCGTAGGGAAGCGCTAGCTGTCGGATCTATCGTTTCTTTAAAAAATGGTCTGGGTATTTAAGATTTGCTGGAATTAAGAAAATATAAGCTCAGGCATAATTATTTTAAAAGGGGACCAGTAATAGGGAAGTTATGTGCTTGACTTATGAAATTTTATTTTATGAACCAGTTGACCAACATTTTGCTTAGGGAATAAGATGGCCCTGCTCATGGAAAGGGTACCCTCAATTTTAAGTGGAAAAAGTAATAGCAAAATATATAGCTTCTAGGGGTTTCTTCACAAAAATGTAAGAAGTTTTGATAGACCCTAAAACCTAGACCTTGAATCATTCTCAAAGGATGTAAGTAGAAACCTGAAAATCAATGTTTTGGGCTTAAATTTGAAAATGTCATGCAATCAAATTTTAGGGCTATCAAGTGTATGGGTAATCGGTAAAGTGAATTCTTGTCTAGAAAAGGATTAGATTATATTATATATTATGGTTTCAGATTATGTCTCCATTTGGCGGATGCTATTAGTTTTCATGGATAATAGATTATTGTATTTAAAGTTGTGTTGAGTTGAAACTATATAGTCACTTAATTTGTAATGTGGTGTTGTTGGTTAATTGTTATAGTGTAAGAGATTTTATAAGTATTAAATGAGCTATGGATTAAATGTTTAGCCAGACTTTATGATTATTGCCTTATGTACTTTAGAAATCATGATGAAATGATAGACATGCTAGGAGCATAGAATCATAAATGATTATGTGGAATTTAATTATAAATGAAAAGTATGTTAATGAAAGATAAGGGATAATCTTGGTATATGAATGGTTATCTTTATAGTCAAAGGTTGGTTAATGGTAATAGGAATATTTGGACTTGGTGTATAAAATGAACCTAAGAGAAAAAAGGAAATAGATATGCATTTAAACATAGAATCTCATATTAAATGAATGATCAAGTAGGTTAAATATCATGAGTGTTAGGTATTGCTATGTTGTACCTATGCTTGAAAAATGATTAAGATTATCAGGTATTGATCTAGAAGAAAGTAAATCTTTATTGCTTATGTAGGTAGATTAAGTAATGGTGTTGAGATACCCTAGGGAGTTAGTAGTAATGATTTATTATATTCCTCTTGCGTAATTGTTTAATATAAGTTTGAGTGAATTATTCTATATTCATAACACTTAAATGTTTATGTGTGCTCACTTCATTGCTTAAGTGATGTCATGTTTTGTATTGATAAATAAAAAATAAAAATATTGTTGGTGTAAATAAATATTCATTTTGGATATTATTACACTTACTTAAGTTAACTTAGGATAATGCATCTCTTCGTAGTTTGGATTTGAGACACTTAGGGAAGTGTTCACTTAGGGATAGAGCTTGTAGGAGAAATTCCACCTTTTGTGGTCTTATTTTGCTGTTACACTCCACATTCGATGGGTCATCCACCTCTTGTGGAATATTATATTATTTCTCCTACCTACCCTTAGTATTTCTTACCTACCCTTGTTTCTCATTGAGCCACATGTCATATTTGTGTGCTCATACATCCATATGGCCTTGCCTATATAAGCAGGCCTCTATTCATTGTATTGGTTAATCCAGTTGATCATTTGTATATTGATGAGGATACAGTTTGTTCTTGTCATTCTATTGTCTCTTTTATGCTTTTCATTGTGCCCTTGATCTTGGCAAAATCCAACATGGTATCAGAGCCATTGGGGTTTCGTTGATCAGTTTTTTGAGACATCATGGAAGGCTTCTATTTTCGGATTTGGGGATCTTCATTTTTTGGGGGCATCATACAGGAATTTGGACATCACCATTGAATCCGGGAGGCCATTTTCATAAATTTTGACTATAAAGTTGACCTATTTTGGTGAGAAAATTTTTTTTCTCCATTTTGCCTATTTTCGTACGGATTTCAAAAAAAATTTTACAGAAAAAATTTATTTTTCGAAAAAAAAAAAGGAATTTTGGAAAAATTTGAAAAAAAAAAATTGAAAAAATTGAAAAAAAAAAGAAAATCAAAAGTTTGGGGGTCCGCAGACCCCCCCTCTATACTCCGTACCCGCTGTGCACAAGTTGCAGGTACCTGCCGCCGCAGAGCGCACCGATCGTCGTGCCGCTACCGTGTTCGTCCTTCCGTCGCGTTCTCCCGTGCTGCCGTCGTTGTCACCACTGGCAGCTCCAAA
Organism: Cryptomeria japonica; assembly: GCF_030272615.1. Classification (NCBI taxonomy): domain Eukaryota; kingdom Viridiplantae; phylum Streptophyta; class Pinopsida; order Cupressales; family Cupressaceae; genus Cryptomeria; species Cryptomeria japonica. The sequence continues at coordinate 818,442,676 of NC_081409.1, forward strand.
AGCCCCAGCCCGTAGCCCCCGTCTCCTCCTGCCATCGCCGGCTAGAGATCTTTGGCTCCGCACTGACTCCCGCCACTCCGGCGCCACCGTCGGCCTAAGACCTCCGGTGCAGACTACTCCCGCCGGACAAAAACCCTCCGGCGCAGCCCAGTCAATCCGACAACGCCACATGGCCAGAAACAGCCATCCATATGCCACATCAGTGCCACATAGACCGTACGATCTGCCCAGTCACAGAGCCACGCAAGCATCCCTATAGTGCCATGTCATCCGTACAGTCTACACAGTCAACTGCATAGTCAATAGTCCGTACAGTACGGACGCACAGTCACCAGGGAGGCGAAGTTTTTGTGACGATCATACGGTCGTCAAATTTAACACAGTGACTTGCTGATGTCAATGCCACATCAGCACTTTTTGAAATTTTTTTGACCCCTCTCCATTGAGCTTTTCAGTTTTGCAGTCCAACTTTGAAAGGCCATATCTTGCTCATTTTTGCTCCTTTTTTAGTGCAATTTTTTTTGAAATGGGCTAAAATTTTGTGATCTTTGCAGTGGTGTGGTTATTTTCTGATTTTGATGCACAATTGTTTCAGAATTTTCAGATTCTCTCAACTCTACCTGTCCAATCCTCAATTCTGCAACTTCAAAGGCCTCGTTTGAGCTCATACGACCTCCTTTTCAAGTGCTGTTTTTTTTGAAAGTGCTTACTTTTTTGTCTACTTTTAGAATCTATGATCAGATTTTAGAGATTTTGAATGAAAATTATACTTTCATATATTGGTCTTATTTGGCCTATTAGGTCCTTGTAAATTGCTTGGATCTTAGTTAGATCTCTTGCATTATCAGTTTGAGTCTCTTTTGGCCTTATTGAGGTAGTTGTAAAATTGTAAATCAGAAGTCCACTTTGCCATTTTTTGCAAGTGGCCCATTGTATACGCACTACTTATAAAGTGCCAAAATCATCACATTTGGGGGGGGTTCTTTGATTGAGTGAATTTGGGGGGGTGTCTTGTGTGATTGTGCCTCTCTTTGTGCTCTTTCCATTCTTGTTGCAATGAGTCCTAATAAGTTTCCACCATTAACTCCACATAATTATGCATCATGGAAAATTAAAGTATGGAGTAAACTAATGGAAAAGGGTCTCACACACTACATAGATGGAACAATAACAGCACCACATGATCCTAAGGCTGATCAAAATGCTCAATTAGAATGGCTCACAAAGAATTGCATGGCTCTTGGAACCTTACGCAAGTATGTATCAGATGACCTCATTTTCCACATTGAGAAGTGTAAAACAATCAAGGAGGCTTGGGATATGTTTAAGAAATTGTATGGACAAGTTGATGAAATTAGTGGCTATCAGATTGATAATGAGCTCACCAACTTAGATCCCAAGAATTTTGATACAATCCAAGATTATGTCACCAAAGCAAATGAGCTAAGAGCAAAGCTAAAGGATTGTGGAATTGATAAAAAGGATGCTCAATTGATATTCAACTTGTTGGATAAGCTTGCACCAAAATATGCAACATTTGTGTCTAGCTTCCAAACTCATCATTTGACAGTGGGGAGTTCTTATGTTATGCCTTCATTTGATGCTTTCACAGAAATGTTGATATTGGAACAAACTAAGTTGTTGAACATGGGGTTTCTCAAGTCTTCAAAGTCCAAGGCTTTGGTAGCAAATCAAGGAAATCAAGGAAGTTAAGGCAAAGATTCCAGCAAGAAGAAGAAGCAATCTAAGTCTCAACCACACCAGGAAAAGGGACAATCATCCTCTCCATCACAAGGCAATTTTCAATCCTCTTCCAAGAAGGCGACACCACCTAAGAAGGATAAACCAACTTGTGCATATTGCAAAAAGAATGGTCATGATGAGCATCGATGCCACGCAAAACAAGTTGATGAGTTAACCAATCTTCTCAAGAAAAACAACATCAACTTGCCATCCGCCTACACAAAGAAGGATTCATCTTCTTCCTCTTCCTCACAGTCTAAGGGAAAAGGGCAAGCATTTGTGGCTAAAATATGTTCTTCACAGGAATGGATACTTGACTCGGGTGCCTCATATCACATGGGTTCTACAAAGGAGCAGTTTTCTTCATTGGAGCCATCTAAGGTACCTCACATTTACATAGGTGATGACACACAAGTAGAGGTTGAAGGGAAAGGTTTAGTTGACATGGATGATGGAACATTTGAGAATGTTCTCTATGTTCCTAACTTGTCTACCAACCTTCTCTCCATCTACCAAATCACTCACTATGGGAATGGGAAAAAGGTTGAGTTTACACCAGATTCAGTTGTGGTAAAGGAACTTGATGGTGATGCCTTGGTAGCAGTGGGACAAGTCAATGACAACTCAAGGCTTTATTCATTCTCCCACTTTGTGCCAAGTTCACCTTCTAGGGCCTTGCTTACTCATTCAAATTTAGGAAGTAAGCTATGGCATGAGCGGTTTGGTCACCTCAACTACTGCTATCTTTAGCAGCTAAGCACTAAAGACATGGTGACAGGTCTACCTCGAATTAGTTTTTCAGAGGGTGTATGTTCAGGTTGTTCCATGGGCAAGCATCCCGAAGAGAAGTTTGATAAAGGGAAAACTTGGAGAGCTTTGGAAGTTCTTCAACTTGTTCACAGTGATGTAGCAGGTCCATTTCCAGCACCTTCATTTAGTAAGGCCCACTATGTTCTTACCTTCATTGATGACTACTCTCGCTTCACTTGGGTCTACTTTCTTATTCATAAGAGTGAAGTATTTGATAGATTTCAGCACTTCAAGACTCATGTGGAGAAGCAATCAGGGAAAGTGGTCAAGATTCTTCGCACAGATAATGGTAGGGAATATGTGAACAAGAGACTTGAGGATTTTTGTACATTTGAGGGGATTGATCTTCAACATTCTGTTGCATACACTCCACAGTAGAACAGGGTTGCAGAATGCAAGAATTGAACTCTCAAAGAAATGGCTAGTTGTATGATACATGCACATTCTCTTGATCCTGCTTTTTGGGTAGAGGCTATCAGTTGTGCCACACACATCCAAAACCGGGTTCCTCACAAAGCTTTGCAAGGTATTACTCCTTTTGAAGCTTGGGCTGGTAGGAAACTGATTGTGAGACATTTCAGAGTCTTTGGGTGTCCAGCATGGGCTCGCATACCTCCATAGAAATGCAAGGCATTGGAACCACAGAGTCGGCCTTGCATAGTTGTTGGATATCTTGAGGGTGTTAAGGCATACAGATTGATGGATCTAGAGACACATGAGGTATTCATTGAGAGGAGTGTACACTTTGAGGAAAGCTCTCCTAGCTTATCCTCTCTACCTCCTCCACCTTCCTCCATTGTGGATAGTGATGTTAGTGATTCAGATGATGAGACTCCCTCAACTCTGACTTGCAGGGTTACACCTCCATAGGGTCCACTTGCAGTTGAGGAGCCTCATTCTCCACCTCCACCTAGACCTCATTGGGCTCGACAGACACTTGAGTTTGCGGGTTCTCTTGTTGGGGATCCTTCGGATACATGGAGAACTCAATCACAACATCAGGATCTTCCACGTGCATTCATTGCTACCACTTCCAATCCATAGACATTTAGGGAAGCATAAGGGGTTCCTAAGTGGGACCAAGCTATGGAGGAAGAGTATAGTTCCTTGATGAGGAACAACACATGGGATCTAGTCCATCTCCCTAAGGGGAGAAAGATGGAGCAGCCACAGGGTTTCATCCAGGATACTTCCTTGGTTTGCAGACTAAGGAAATCTCTCTATGGCTTTAAGCAGGCCCCCAAGGCTTGGTACGCCAAGATGGATTCCTTTCTTCTCTCCGTAGGTTTCACCAGATGCCATTCTGATCCAAATGTCTACATTTTGCGACAGGATGACTCTCACTTGATACTTGTGCTCTATGTTGATGACTTGATCATTACAGGGAGTACTTCATCCATCATTAGCAGGGTCAAATCTGCTTTGCATGACAGATTTTCTATGACTGACTTGTGTCTTTTGCACTACTTTCTTGGGATAGAGATTTCACAATCACCTTTTGGGATTACTCTATCATAGCCCAAGTATGCTCTTGATCTACTTGCACGGTTTCATATGGCTGATTGTAAGCCTACCTCGACTCCCTTTCTTTCAGGAGTCAAGCTTGAGGCTCAGTGTTCTTCTCCACTCATTGATGCCACTTTGTATCGTCAGCTTGTGGGTAGTCTCATCTACTTGACTCATACACGCCCTGATATTTCATTTGTAGTTGGCATGGTTTCCCGCTTCATGCAGGATCCACATGAGCTTCATTGGAAAGCCGCCAAACGCATCCTTCATTACATCCAAGGTACACATCACTATGGGATTCACTATGCAGCAGGCACAGGACTTCGCTTGGTTGGTTACATAGACTCCGATTGGGCTGGCAATCTAGTTGATTGTAAGTCTACTTCTGGTTACAGTTTTCACCTTGGTTTGGGCCCCATTTGTTGGCAGAGCAAGGAGCAACATGCTATTGCTCTCTCTTTGACTGAGGCTAAGTATCGAGGTGCTGTTAACGCAGCAACTGAGACCATTTGGCTCCAATAGATCCTCACAGGTTTAGATTCACTACTCCACGACCGATAGTCCTACATTGCGACAATCAGAGTGCTATTGCCATCTTGAAGAACCTGGTCCAGCACTAGCGGACCAAACACATCGATATTCATATGCACTATATCCGGGAGCTCATCCAGGAGCAGGTCATTGATTTGCAGTATTGTCCTACAGCAGAGCAAGTTGCTGACATATTCACCAAACCTTTCACTAAGAGTAAGTTCTAGCAGTTGCGAGCTCTCTTGGGGGTGCGGGATGTGTCATTAGGGGGGGTCATCTGACTTCTCCTTCCTCTCTTATGGGGGGGGGACTTTTTCCTGTTTGAGGTTTTGTCCTTCTTCTTTGAGATTGTTTTGTACATTCATCTCTCTTTTGGGGAGGAGTTTTTTCCCACTGGGTTTTCTCCCTTTCTCCATTTGTGAGAGATTGCATTGCATATTTTTTCTTGCATTTGCATATTGTACATGGGTACCTATCATGGCCTACTAGCCGGGACCGATCTTGCATTGTTGACTTGAGTCTTCACTACCCTAAGTTGCACTTAAGGGGGGGTGTTGGTGTAAATAAATATTCATTTTGGATATTATTACACTTACTCAAGTTAACTTAGGATAATGCATCTCTTCGTAGTTTGGATTTGAGACACTTAGGGAAGTGTGCACTTAGGGATAGAGCTTGTAGGAGAAATTCCACCTTTTGTGGTCTTATTTTGCTATTACACTCCACATTCAGTGGGTCATCCACCTCTTGTGGAATATTATATTATTTCTCCTACCTACCCTTGTTTCTCATTGAGCCACATGTCATATTTGTGTGCTCATACATCCATATGGCCTTGCCTATATAAGCAGGCTTGTATTCATTGTATTGGTTAATCTAGTTGATCATTTGTATATTGATGAGAATATAGTTTGTTCTTGTCATTCTATTGTCTCTTTTATACTTTTCATTGTGCCCTTGATCTTGGCAAAATCCAACAAATATTAGTGTGTATTTAGCTGAATTTCTCTGGGGTATTTTGGTGGGCATTACATTTGGTATTAGAGCCCATGTTGCAATGTTGGGATCTCTGGTTAAGGATTTTGATAGTAGTCTTGTCAATGTGCCTTGATGTTCCTTTGAATCAAGTTACTTTTTGATATTTGTGTTAGAAGAAGTGTTATTAGAATTTTGGGAATCTTAGATATCTATGCCTTGTGTTTCTCTCTAATTCCTTTTAGGAATCATAATTTTAAGTAAAGTGTGTATTTATTCCATATGCATGTCTCCATAATAAGAGAAGTGTCTATATGTTCTTACTTGCTCTATAAATTTCTAATGCTTACTTGAATGATTAAGGTTGCTCTTCTTATACATAATTAATTATATTGTAGAATGAGAAAATATTGTGTGTATCCTCTTAACTAATGCTATGTTCGTATTATACATTTAGGAACAATTTGCTTTAGATCATGATGTGAAAAAATCAAAGAAATTGTATGTGGTGAATAATTAAAGCAACTTAATACTACCCTTTTCCTTATTTTAATCTCCTATGTGAAATGTAAGTAAATTAGTTGGTAATGTAATGGTTACCCCATAGAGCTATTGGTTTTTTTGGTATATGTGTGATTTTGTATGTAATATTAAATTGTTTGAGGAAATCATAGCTATCAAAGGATTTGGGATTTATAGTTGCACTTGTTATGGTAGGATATCTTGTGAAAGTTGAAATTGCATACCTTTAAAAGTGGTAGTTGTATTTGGCATGACTAGGAAATTCAAACTGAGTTTGCATAAATTTGCATGTATTGATTTATGTGGCAATATTCCTTCCTCCCTCTTATCTCTTTGGGGTAAAAAATTAAAATACTTGGGGGTTATTTATATAAGTAGAAGGACTAAATAATGATCAATGAATATGACTCGTATACATTAAAGGGAAGATTAGATGAAATTAATTTTCATTAAAGACTGAGATTTAGGTATTGCATTCATGATCTTTGTTCCTTAAAGGGAAGAATTGATTAAATATAATATCACATCATTTAAATAGGAAATGTATCACAAAAAATAAAGGACTAAAGACTGGATTAGATTAAAATGTGTAATGAAGCAAGGATTGGTGCATTGCATATGTATAAATTTAAATGATACCATTGTGTCTTTATTTGGTTTGGAAAGATAAAAGTTTTAGCTTTGTGTAGGAGTTGTGTGGCATTGAATAAATATTTCTCTTGAATAGATGGATAAATTAAGAAAGGTTACTATATCATTGCCTTATTTGAATTTTAGGAAGTGCTTCCTTAAAAAATTCTAATGAGATAAAATGATAATTAATTCTGTGAAATTGTGTTGGGATTCTAAATGTCAATTTTTTCTTGAAATGTCAAAAATACATATTTTATGAATGATAATAATACAGTAATCATAGGAAGCGAGTTTGAATAGAATGATGCATGTATTCTTAGAATTTAAGTGACATTAGATGAAAACAAAACTAAGTTTTGGAAGTAGGACTAAGATATTCTTAATATAGATAACTAGAAGTATATTAGAAGATTATTATTGGTAAGAGTAAAAATTTATAATAAACTTTCGATTTACTAATGAGACCTATTTTTCTTGTTTAAATATATGAGTGACTAAATTTTTTAAAGACCTTATGAAGGACATTCTAATCTTCCATAGGCTATTAGTTGTGCATTAATGGAAATGATGCATGTTAGAGTCTATTATCAAGTGATTAATTGAAGCTCTAACCTCAGTTTCTATTATAACTTGGTGAATATGATCATGGTATAGATTAGATATCTTGAACATTAGTCATGGTATGAGTATATTCCTTGTGCATGTGTGAGTGCATAGTCGTTTTATGTCTTCCTACCTATGTCAACTTTCGAAAAGGATAATTGTCTAGATTTTTGAAAAAGATTGTATTGCATTAAAAATAATTAAAAGAATGCAGATATATGGATAAAATAAAAGTATTAAATATATGGCGTGCACTCTCTTACACATTCAAGGCATTGAACCCTTGGATGTTGTGCACTAGTTACTCCCTTTGGTGTGACTAATTTTGGTCACCTCGTGATGTGGGTTGGATGAGTTGTTTATCTTCCCTTGAGTTAATTTACGATTTGTGTAATGTGTCATTACGACTAATGTGTATTTTTGAGGTTTCTTTAGTCTTGGGATGACCACTGAGTTCTTATTTCTTTTATTTTTACCTTGTGGTGGCACTTGTCACACTTAAATTTCTTGATAGATTTCGCCAACAACTTTTCTTCTCTTTTACTTTAATGAATTGAATTGAGGATATTTCCTTTGACCTCCTCTTTTGTTGTCTGTGGTGGTCATTTTGAGTGTCGATGTATTGTGGGACCATATCTTGAGCTAAGTGTTGTCTCTATCATGTTCATTTTGAACCTCTGATAGTATGTGAGAGGGAGGACACTGCGGAAAAGTGCACTAGACTAAACAAACAATTAGATAATGTTGATATTAGCTGAGTAAATGAAAGGTGTTAATAAGATTAAATATATTGGTTACTTTCTAAATTTTTTAGTAGATAGAAGTGCCTTGGAATTATGAAGTTGGAAATTTATGAAATAGTTAAATAAAAGGCAGTTGTTGATTTCTTGCCTTCACAATCTTTGTGTACACATAATGGATTAAGAATACCCTTGAAGGATTTGATTAGGTAAGGATTGCATCTAATGTTTGTATAAATAATAGTGCAATGGAAGCATGGTGGAAATTAGGAAATTTGAATGTAATGAAATTTGTTCTTTTAAATAAATAGGTTATATATGCTTGGTTATCGTGTGATGTCTTGAATATATATTTAACTTGAGGAAGATTCTTTCTAATAAATTTTACCTCATTTAGGCTTATGATAAGATTTATTCAACAACATAATATGTGCATATGTGTAAGATATTGTGTAAAATGTATCTCTCTCTATTTTCGTGCAACTAGATGTTGAAGGAGTGTTACTATGAATATTAGTGTAAAATGTAGTGATTTATGCTTATGGATTATTAACTCAGTGACTAAAATTACAGTTTTGTATTACAAGTATGGTTAAAATAAAGTTCCCTTGTAAATATTTTGATAATTTAGTCTAAGTATTGTAATTTCTAAGAGTTGGTGCTTCATTTACTTCTTGTGTAACATGTTTAATTTGAATAATTGAAGCATAAGGAGGAAATTTAGTAGTCATTATCTTTCTTGAGTTAGAAAATGTTATATTACATTGGTGTTAAAACTAATCTTTTTGATTAATGTGTGCTAGTTTTCACCCTAACTCTTACAACTTCTAGGAGTAATATGAGTCTAAGGGGGGGAGGATGTAGTGCCCACCGTTGAATTGACTCGTTTTGACTAGAGTTGACTTTTTATTCATGTGTGATAGACATTATTGGGCATAGCATATTTTGGATGATTTATATGATGTTGATACTATCATTATTGATTGTGTGATTTGTTCGACACTATATACTTATTGTGTGATAGTCTATCAAAATATTATTTTGATCATGTGATTTGATGAGAATAAGTATTGGTGGATCATATATGTGTTCATATTCTTGATTGATTTTACATGTCATACTATTACCATGAATTATATGTTAATCATGCACTTGATGATGTTTTTATGTACTGGCCATAATTAATGATTATCTATGATAGTTGATCTTATGGTGTGTTTGATTGTTGTATGCCTGTCTTCAGGATAAAGATGATGTCACATCACTCATTGCGAGCGGGATGTGTCATTGCAATTCTCTAACCCTTGTCTTTTATAATATATATGTATATGCATATGTTGTATCATTCCTTTGTGTATACAAGATTTGCAAGTACAAGCCACTGACTCCACCTGGCTCCACAAGTCTCAATGTGCCTTTAAATCTCAATGGCATGTGGTTTGGAGTTGGCACATGTTCCCCTCACACACTCTAGGTCTAAGTTGTTCACCGTGAGTTGTCAGCATCTTGGCATAAGTCGCCATGTCAGTTAGTAAGCTTGGTTTCTTCTATGTTGTGAGTATGTTAGTATTGGTTGGTTAATTCTATTATGTTGAGGCTGATTGGTTATTGATTCAAGATTAAATATTTAATAATGTTGATTTTAATTATTTTGATTAATAGAGATTCAATTATTTGATTATCTAATGCTTAATATAATTTATCGAATTCTTTCCTTTTTGGGTATTTAATTACTTGATATTTAAATGATTATTTATTTTAATGATGGTTTAATATTTATTTAATATTTATTGTTTAGCTAATGTTTTGGTTTTATATTTATTTGATATTTGTGATTTGACATTTTATTGGTATTTAATTATTTATTTATTTAATCATCTATGGTTTTATATTTATTTAGTATTTAATGTTTTTTTAGTTCTTTAATTCATTTATGAGCCTTTGGTTTATTTAATTTAATTCCCCCATTTGATTTATTTAATTGTGGCTCATGTTTTATTTATTAGTTTGACTTTTATGTGTAGTGGGATGTATAAATTGACTTTAAAATAAAATAATAAAATATTCCCACTTAATTGTAAAAATATGATTTATATTTATCTTACCTACCCTCTTCTCTTATTGGTCAAATTCGAAAAGGGAGGTGAAATTATATTATATGGTGGGGTTGGTAAAATATATTATAGAATTGAATTTTTTGATTGGTCCATGTAGAGGCTAGGGTTTTAGTTATTGTTTGTCTTTTTTATTTCCATTGCCGTCAAGTGTTTGGGGTTGGCTTCTTCTTTGTAAAAAAATTCTCTTCATGATTTGCCTTTGGGTTTTGGCTTGGATTGTTGCTGGACTCTTTTTATTTGGCTTTTGGATTTGGGGAGTTCTTCTTTAGCTTCTTCCAATCACATGGGTTGTAGGTTGGTGATATCTTCTCCTTTTTGTATTTTGTTTTACAATTTCCCATATGCTCCATGTCTGCAGATTGTATGTGTGAGCTTGGAAAAAATTAATCTATTATTTGTTTAGTTTGGGAGGAAATATGTAAATGCATAAATTTATTGTAAGGTTTTACTCTATGGTTTGTGGGAAAATATTTATATTTTTGGATTGTTTGTGAATGTCATTCATGGCTCTAAGAATGCTCATTCACTGTGGTTTCCCTTCCTTGATTTGATTTGTTTTGTTTGAGGGTGAATTTTGTTAGTGAACATATTTTTGCCTTCCTTCAAATTAAATTGTTTTAAACTTCGTCGCCTTGTTTGAATGACAAAGGTTCAACTGAATAGTTGGGTAAGTGTGACATACACCACTTCCCTCTGAATTTTTGATAGGTATATCTCCCTCCGTTAGTTATTCAAAGAATAATCTAATTAAACTAAACTGGTATGCTTTTAACCTGAAAGCACATAAGGTTACCTAATTCATTCTTAGATGAGAATCTAATGGTTCACAAATATTTCAGAGAAAACTATTCTTAAAAACACTTCAACAAGAAAAATGGAGGTGATCGAAACAAAGTTCAGAAAACACCGATTCAACACTTCATAAAAATAGGTAAGAGAAATAAAATCTCTTTCAGATGCATATCTTTTATAATCACATAGAAAGGAACTCCAGAATAATAACAACATTTACCATCAGTAAGGTGATCATAGTCATTTAAATAGATTAATATTTGCAAAGAAATATCACTCCACGGATTCAAAACTCAAAGATTTTCCTTCTCCAAAATGCCTATGATCTTTATATATACATATATATATATATATATATATATATATATGTATGTATGTATTTGATGAATCAAAGACACAATAATACACGTATAAGTTCTTTCTAATTTCAGTTTTCAAGAAACTGGTGACTTCCTTCCAACAAAAACCAAACTTCCAAAAACAAAATCTAAGTAACTTATTCTAACGCCATCTCTATCTATCTGAATCTAATTTATAGTCTTCTTAAAGAACACAGGAGGTCTCCCTAAAAACCCGACCTCCTCTAAAACAGTTACAAAAACCAACAGAGAATTTTAAGGACAAATGTCCCGACATCATTTGCAAGATTATGAAAAACACATAAAATAAAAATAGAGCATTATCATCATGCTACGCTTCTTCTTGATTGTTATCCTCTCCTCCACTTTTTTGGGCATTGTGGGTAGTTGCAAGTTCCCTAGTTATATACTGGCTAGGATTTTTCATGGCATTGATCTTTGCTTTAGTGGCTTGTTTATCCCACCTGTGCTTCACTATTTTCTTGGCATGCTTAGGTAATTGATCGCTATCGATAAATGTCATGGACTCAATTCGAGCGACTTGCATTTTATCTTCAGGAGTGAAATTGTCTTTGGCCTTAACTTTCTCCATGTTTTGCTTAAAAGACTTTATTGCATCCTGCGTGTTAGTTCCACAGATTCCCAGTTGCCAATTGTGGTCCAGATTAAACACTTTGTTCTCATTAACCAGGCTGCACTGAAGATCCTAAAGCTCATAAATAGAAGCCCTAGCATTAGAAATCATAGACTTGAATGTGAGTACCCACCACATTATAGTCTTCTTAAATATGAATAACTGGCACTCATCTACCAACTTAATTGAGTTTTTTATTAAAAATTTGGTGACTTCGTACTCTTCTATCTTGGTGAGAATAGGCAAGACATTTTTCTATTTATGCTCTTCTTTTTTCGATGGCACAATCTGATTCTGAATATCTGCAATGAGGCTTTACATTTCATCACATAACTTCTAGGAGCTTTTGATATACTTTTCTCCATGTCTAATCACTCCTTCAATCCATTTCTCCATAGCCCCCGCAATGCTTTTGGCTCGCTCAACTTTACCCATCAGCTTCTTGTTCTTTGGCGTAGTAGGGTCAAAACTTTCTGAAGCATGTGATATGGGAAGTGCTCCAAAGTAGCCAAAACTATCAATGAATTGAGTAAGAATTTTGATATGTCGCTTCAGCTCTCTTTTCTCCGATGCATCTTTTTCTAACCTAGTGAGCATCTTCTTAGCCGATACATGGAAAAGGTTATTATCTGAATCCCTACTCATGTTCCCAAGCTCCACTTTGGTGATCTCAAAGTCCTCTGCATTTACCTCCTTATTCTCATCTTTGGGCTTATAAGAAGCAATCTCGGCAACCCGCTTCCCACTCTCTTCATCAGTATCCAATCTAGTAGTTGTTTTTACCTTCTTTTATTTGGGACCCTTCTCCGTGTACTTAACCACCATGCCCTAAATTGGGATTGTTACTGGAATGAAACTCTGTTTCTTTCTTACTGAAGTGGTTATCCATTTAGGAGTTGTACTTGAACTAGTTGTTCCTCTGATCACCTTACGGGGCAGCGTCATGGCTACAGTGACCATATGAGAATCTATGGTGTTGACAATGTCACTGTCAAGGTCCTCGACTTTGAAAATCTAAGTATCAAGGATTTTTTCTTTTACCTTCATGTCTTTGACTTGGTCCATTTTCTTTTGCACAGCACTCCATGTCCTTGTATATCGAGGAGCAAAAAATTCCAGAGCCGGATTGGGCTTGTTCTTTGTGTAAGGTGGCTTCTTATCTTTACCTACATGAATAGGCATAGAAGTGGGGTTAGAAAAACATTTTGGGGAACGTAGAGCAGCCTCACTACCTCTGGCAAGACCAATCTTGTTGCCTAGTTTCATTTCTCTTGTTTACCCACTCTGCAATTGTTTCCAAAACCCACTTTATTTTAAGCTATATGTCATCCTCTTCTTCTACATCCCAATTAATGTAGGATGTTTCAGGTTCAGCCTGGTCTTGATATCTAGGTTCAAAGAGCTCTAGATAATCCTCTTGGATTTCCCTTATATCAAGTTTCACCTGTAGTGAAACTACCTATTCCAGAGCCATTCTCATGTTTTCTCTTTTGAACACTTCAAGCTCATCATTGGAACCTTGCTAGAAGTCCTCCAGGTGTGGGATTGGAAGGTACAGCATCAAACCAAGAGTCCATGAGAAACCTTTATTGTCAAAGCCCTTTCTTTCATGATACAATGGAAAATTGAAGTTTTTCAAGTGAGCTCAATTGCTTAAAGCATCTGACATTGAACTGCAAGATAAAATACCCAATTGCATAGGAAAATGATCCTCCCATTTATCTTTGGGTTGAGCTTTCTTGATTACGATAGCCAACTACTTACAAACCTCAATAAGAAAAAAACAATCCAAAAAAAACCGTGGAAGTCTGAAAGGCTCTTCCTCAAAATTGCCTACTCTTGTGTAACAAAAATGAGGAAACTGAACAAAGAAACTATCATATTTCTTCACTAATTCCTATGCATCTTCAGACATCGTCTTGGTTTTCATGTTCTTTAACTCATAGCACAAATCTCCTAGGAAAGCATTATCCTTTTGTAGCATAGGGTAAAACACATACATAGAAACCTCTCCCTCAACGAGCTGCCTAGGTATCCTCACTATCTCTTTGACGCATGCCAAGCAATATATCAGATATGAGGACATGAAGAAATTTTTCTTGAACTTTTTCACCATACTCAGTTGTTCCCTCATGGAGTTGGCAATCAGCTCTACCGAATCAAGATATTGTTTTCCTTCTAGCACAAGTTGTACATAGCAGTAAATCCATTCATCAAAGTTGTATGCCTCAGATGAACCTCTAACTCAGTGTAGCAGTAACATGAAATCATGGATGCAGGGAATCATGTGGTTCTTGTTGGGATTCTTAGGTAATCTGGAGCAACCCCTCTAAGGAATCTTCAACCAATATTTTGTTATATTATTCCGGTGTCGAGTTTTATCTGCATTGAACTCAGTGATTGATTAGGTGGGAGAAAAGTTTGAGAACTGATAATCAGGGAATTTGAAAATGGAGGAAATAACTTCCCTATTAATTGTGAGGAGGGTTTCACCATTATCTCTCTTAATAGTTTTGGAAATAGGGCCGTACCTCGCAATACACTCCCTAACTAGTTCTAGGCAAGGAACAATAGGAGGAAAAGCTGCCACTTCTATGAGATCACTACTTAGAATTTTTAAACCAAATGAACCATCAATTCCTTTAAACACCCTTTCCTTTAAAACTTCCAGATTTTCTCCTTTCAAGTTGGTATCACTGATTATGGGCTCTATGCATGCAAGACTAAAAATATTCCCGAAAAGATGCAATGTGGACTTCATAATTCATAAACAACAACCCTTATTTTCCCTAGCAAATTCTAGTATGAGAGAGGAAAAGCAGGTAAAAGTCACTAGAGAGGATAGGAAACAAACTCACCTTCATAGTTGAGACCAATCGGATGACTACCGAGAAAGAAACCTTCTATCTAAATGATTTAGTCTGAACGCATTCGGTCCCACTACTTCATGGATCTTGAATGGACCTTTCCGCAATGGGTCAAATTTTCTATGGGCACCCTTTGGTTCTTTTCTCTTGTCCCATAATAGTACTTCATCTCCTTTAAGGAAACCCCTTGGCCTAGCTCTCATATCAAAGATCTTCTTCACCCTATTCTGATGCTCAGTAATTCTATCCACTAGCATCTCCCTTTCCTCTTCCAACCTCATCAAATACATAACTCTCTTCTTGAGAGCATTTTGGAAAAAGGAATCCTCAATTACAGTTTGGAGCCTAGTTGCTGACAATTCTAGGGGTAAAGAAACTTTTGCACCAATCCCATACACCAGCTCAAAAGGTTCCATTCCAATGGCTCTTTTAGGGGTAATTCTATCTACCCATAAGGCTTCATATGTTGGCATATGCACACTCCAATGAGACATTGTATGTGATTGAAGGGTTTTTCATTGATGGCAACCTTGCAATCCTACGACACCGGCAAGACATTATATTGGCAAAGCATTACATAGGAAACCTTGCAATCCTATGGCATCGGCAAGACATTATATCAGCAAAGCATTACACTAACAAGATAGTGCACTGGCATCAACAGATCACTCTACACTGGCACCGGCATAGAAGAAAACAAGTATACCGACACAGAGGCCGACAGGATTTTTGTTTTATAATATTTTGTTTATTATTGTAAGCCGACTTGGCAAATTGTAAAATGACTCTTATATATAAAGGAGATCATTGTAGACATTTGTAGAAGTGATGTAGAAGCATAAAGGAAAATATTAGGCAGACCTAATGTGTGAAATATAGTTCAAGGGTATATGTAAAGAATAGAGCAGGAACTGGTACTGAATCTGGCATTGAAGATGCTATTGTAAAGAAGTACAAGTTATTGGACTAGTATAATCCTTATTGTAAGTCAATGTGACTTCCCATTGAGCAGTGAGCTCTAGGTAGTTGGCCTTCCTGCATGTGCAAGCCCCTATTGTAAGTAATATTTTCTTATTGGCTAGTGAGTCAATATTGTGGGTCACAAATCCCACTGAGATTTTTCCCACACTAGGTTTCCTTGTTAAACATCTTGTGTTATGGTGTACTTTTCATGTGGATGTTCTTGATTCTATTTATTGCATTATTTCTTGCATACTGGTACACTGTTATATTATGTTCTGGTTGTTTTAACTTAAGAAATAATTATTACCGATTACATACTGATTCACCCCCCCTCTCAGTATCTATGGGACCCCTAAAAATTGGTATCAGAGCCTGGTCCTCTATTTTCAGAAGCCTAACAACTTGAGGAAGATCTTGACACCAGTAAAGATGGAAAATCTGATGAAGCAACTTGAAGGAGCTCTTACAAACTATGATGTAGATAAATTGAAAAATATCAAATTAGAGGATGATTTAAGAGCAACTTGGGATATCATTTAGGCACTTCAATAAAATTTTACTGTTGCAAGAAATAAGAGATGAGAACTTTGTGAAAAATTGCAAAATGAAAATGATGAAAAGGAATCACTTAATGATGTGATAAGCAAGTTGAAACAAGAGATCATGACAATAAAAAATGAAATGCAGGATATGACTATGAGATTTTGCAAAGAGATTGAGGATAGGAAGAAGAATGAAGAAGAATTGACTAGAAGAGTAAGTGATGCAGCAAATGAGAACACAAGGCTTAGCTATGAAAATGACATGTTGAAGAAAGATTTGATGCATACTCAGAATGACTCAAATGAACTGATGAGACAAAAAGAAATCTTGGAAAGAGAACTGGAAACTGCAAATCAACACAAAGAAAAATTCAAGAAAAGCTCAAAGGAACTTGGTACCTTGCTGAATAATCAAAAACCTAAAGGTGACAGTTCTAGAATTGGCTTTGAAGTTGGTGAAAGCTCTAGTACTACAAATACTCGAGATCACAGCAAACCGATAAGACAACCTAATGCTTAAAATTGAATGGAAAATGCTTTAACTGTAATAAGTATGGTCATAGAGAAAATGAATGTAGATCTAGGAATTATCAGAATATCAATACACCCACTGGTGAATGTTCAAAATGGAACAAATTTGGTCACAACTCTAAAAAATTGCATAATGAATGTGAGATGTTATGTTTGTAGAAGATTTGGACATTTATCAAATCAATGCAGAACACAAACTGGCATAGGTTATGGGAAAGCTATTCAAAAGAATAATGTAACTTGTTATGCATGTAACAAGATTGGGCATATTGCTAAATTTTGTAGAAGTAAAGGAACACCGATAGACAACAAAAGTGCTAGCTTGAAAGGTAAAGAAAAAGTTGAGGAGGTTAAGCAAGAATTCTCAAAACAATGGATTAGAAAAGTTGATCTAAATATTGGGAATACTTCTCCACCAGTAGAACCAACCAATGCTTCACTGGTAGGACAAAGTAATCCTTCACCAGTAGGATAGAGTAGTGCTCCACCAGCAAGAAGTTCTTCATCTAATTGAAGAAAATTTCCTTGAGTGTTTGGCAATCTATTGACACATGTGCTAATTATTCCCTTGATTAGAGATAAGAAGTTGAAAATTACTTATTATCCACAGACAATGTTAAGTGAATACTTAACTAGCATGTAATTAATGTGGTAGATGGTGAAAAGACATTATAAAAATAAGGCTTTGGCTCCATTTCATTTCACCATGATTTCAAATTTTCACAAAGCGCGAAAATTCTGAGCTAAGGCATTTTGAGCAAGAAGCAAGCACACTCCAAGCAATCATCCACCTAAGGCAGAAAAAGGTATTTAATCATGGCATCCACCTCTGCAATTGAATACATAGAAAACCCTACTATTGTTGAAGTAATTAAAAGACCTAGGCCTGTATTTCAGTTAGTTCCTGAGATAGCAAAGAAAGATGATACCTTAGGTGCTTTTTCTCAAATCCCTAAAGGAGTTGTATATGCTAAAGACCCCAGAATGTACATCCACTGCAACATTGAAGAATTAGGAGATGAGAAAATCAAAACCATGTATAAAACTATGATATGTGATGATACCGACAATATTAAAGATGAACATAAGATTATTGAAACCCTAGGATTCATAGAAATCCTTAGCATTCCAAAATTTCCTAAGGATGTGATTAGGATAGTTTTAAGAAAAGTTCATGGAGAATTTAGATGCAATCCATAAGATCACCAAGGAAGCTATGAAAGCTGTCACAAGGTTATCAACCATCGGTAAGAGACCAGATAAAACCAAGAAGGTTCCGAATGACCTAGTTACAAAACTAACTGGTGCAACATTCGATACTAATCTCTAAGGGTTAATGATGTAAAAGATATCAATGTGAAATTCATGAGTATGATATTAGGTTATAAAGCCACTCATGCTAAAAGACTTAACTCAGTCTCAAGTGAATGCATTAAGAGTGCTTATGATATGGTAACAGATAATGCAAAAATTGACATCTGTGAATGGTTAAAGGATGAACTAATTGACAACCTTGGAAAAATAAAAAAAGACAAGAAAGGAAATTTTAGATTTGGAAATCTATTAGTATGCCTAATGCTACACATAACAAAATAGGTTCCTAGTATAGGTTATAAAGAACTTGGATATGACATACCGGTAGGAAAAGAATTGACTAAACTGTTCAATAATATGGGTTAGAACAAGGAGAACAATATTCATGACTTTTTCCAAGCATTAAAGACCAAAATGAAGAAAAGAATAAGGTTATCTCAGAAAATAGTAGAAAAATACAAAGATGATATATGCTTTGTTATTAAGAAAGATGAAATCTAGATGGAAGCAATCATCCCAAGAACAATTTGGGTAACTGAGATGAGCTATGAAACAGATGACCACATAGTTGAAACATATGCTAAGGCACTTCTAGAAGCCCCTAATGAACCTAAAGAAGAAGTATTTGGTAGTTCTGAGACTATAGAAAGCCAAATGCAATCAAAGAAAAGAGTAAAGAAGGTTTAGGCATTTGTAAGGAAAGGATCCAGACAAGCAAAAGCCATTAAGGAAGATGTATTGAAGAAAATTGGCATAACAAAGGATGAGTTGGCAGCTCCACAACTTGAAACTCATCTATCACTGGTAGGTACTTCTTCGGAAGGTGACATGCCAGCAACTTTTAAAAGAGCTGTTAGAAAAAGAGATCCTTCACCGACAACCACTCCTTCACCTAGAAGAACAAGGCAAAAGCAACAAGAAGTGAGATCTCTAGTTAGAAAGGCCATACCAAAGAAGAAGCTAACACCAAAGAAAAGGAAAAGGACAAATAGAGACTTGGCACCTCTTGATATACTGTTAAATGAAATCACAGAGGAAGGAAAACTGAAGAACATAGAGAAAATTTATGACACTTTAACTGCTGATGAGAAAGAGCAAGTTGAGAATAGTGTGATATTTCATATGGACATGTACAAGAAATTTTTTATGGAAGTAGCAAATGAAATTGTGATGATTTATTCAAAAGACTTGAGGCCAGAAGGCAAGCATTGATAGAATTAGATAAGAAAATAAAAATAGAGAAGTTGCTTGTTGTATATCCAGTAAACTCTCCAAAAGAAATTGATGATTTGGTTGCTCAAGCAAACTGGTCAGTATTCTCTACTGCACACCGGCATATTTCACTAATGGCAGGAAGAGTTAATGAAGTAATAGAGGAAACAAAAGATGGATGGGATATATTCCTGGTTGACAAAGAAAAACAAGAAGAGTACAGGAATCCTAAACCTATAAAGGTGTATCAAAAATATAGAGACAAGGGGAAAGGCAAAGTGGGTGGACCACCAAGCATCAAAATTAAAGACAACCTACCCCCACCGATGAAAATAACAACTACTGAAGATCAACCGATAGTAGAAAGTATGGATGTAGAGGATAACAATCCTAATTCTAAAGTCCCGCATACTGTAAATGTTGATACTTAGAAGATCAACATAATAGTAGATAAAGATACAACTAACAAGTCAGATATGGCAAATGAGCCTCTGGTAGCAGGGGAAACAGAGAAACTGACAGAAGATATAGAGAAAAAGGTAGAAAATGAGGAACAAACAGAGACAACATAACATACAGAGAAACCAACAGAGCTAAAGGCTCTGGAACAATAGGTACATAAGGAAATAGTGCCACCGATAACTAGTGAAGTAGGAAAACCAGTGCTAAAAGAAATGTAGACACAAACTGACCTACTAGAGGTCAATACAAGCATGGTTACTTCCACCGATACTCAGATTGTTGGATCATCATCAACATTCAAGTCAACAAATGTGACTGAGGTATTGAAACAAGAAAATAACTGATTGCAACTCATAGGCTTATAAAGCAATTGATGATTCTATACCAATTTTGAAGGTAATAGCTCCCAACTGTAATATAGATAATAAAGATTCTTTAGGACAATTGGATACATTGTGTAAATATATTTCTGAAAACATTGAGAAAATAAAGGAAGAATCAGTGAAGGATAAGGTAGAAATTGAGAAACAAAAATTCTTTGATGAGGAAATAAAGAAGTGTAACAGAGATTTTCACACACTTCTACCAAAACTATGTAGTTTGTTGAAAGAATACAAAAATACGTATAAAGATACATGTAAAACAAACTTTTTGACAATATATATTGACAAGAAAATAAACAAGGCACAGGATGAGATAAATAAACTTGCAGACAACTTTGTCAACTCACCTGATTCACTATCAGTTTTTGAAGAGAAGATAGAAAATTTTGAGGAAGAATTACTCAAATTGGAAAGAGAGAAAGAAAGAATAATAAACAAGGAAAAACATTTGAGATCTAAACTGAGTCCAAGATTGGACTATTTAGCATCTCTGCAGAAGGAAATATCTGAGGCATTAATACAGGGAAGTAAAACACTGACAAAGCATTTGGAGCATCTCACTAGTACAGTGAAGAGAACTGAGACAGCAATAAAAGATAGTAAGTAGTTTATGGATAGTATAAACTTAATTTTGGGAGATCTTTTTTAGATAATAACTACCCAGCTACAAGGTTGAGGATATGGATAGATGAACCTACAAACTCTACTGACATCTTGACAACCTTTGTCATTGATGCCAAAGAGGGAGTAGTGGGATGAGAAAATTCAAAACATAGGAATCATATGCTCAGGGGGAGCTCTCACATTTTTGGTAAACATTTTTGGTAACATTTTTGGACTACACATTTTTGGATACTTTTTGAAATTTCTCATGAGTGTTGCCATCAATGCCAAAGGGGGAGATTGTTGGCATATGCACACTCCAATGAGACATTGTATGTGATTGAAGGTTTTGTCATTGATGGCAACCTTGCAATCCTATGGCACTGACAAGACATTATACCAGCAAAGCATTACACTGGCAACCTCGGAATCCTATGGCACCAGCAAGACATTATACCAGCAAAGCATTACACCAACAAGATAGTGCACCGACATCAATAGATCACTCTACACTCGCACCGACAGAAGAAAACAAGTATACTAGTATAGAGGCCGACAAGATTTTTGTTTTATAATATTTTGTTTATTATTGTAAGCTGACTTGGCAAATTGTAAAATGACTCTTATATATAAAGGAGATCATTGTAGACATTTGTAGAAGTGATATAGAAGCATAAAGGAAAATATTAGGTAGACCTAATGTGCAAAATATAGGTCAAGGGTATATGTAAAGAACAAAGTAAGAACCGGTACTGAATCTAGCATTGAAGATACTATTGTAAAGTAGTACAAGTTATTGGATTAGTATAATCCTTATTGTAAGTCAGTGTGACTTCCCATTGAGCAGTGAGCTCTATGCAGTTGGCCTTCCTGCATGTGCAGGCCCCTATTGTAAGTAATATTCTCTTATTGGCCAGTGAGTGAATATTGTGGGTCACAAATCCCACTGAGGTTCTTCCCACACCGGGTTTCCTCATTAAACATCTTGTGTTATGGTGTACTTTTCATGTGGATGTTCTTGATTCTATTTAATTCATTATTTCTTGCATACTGGTACACTGTTATATTATTTTCTGCATGTTTTAACTTAAGAAATACTTCTTACTAGTTAGATACTAATTCACCCCCCCCTCTTAGTATCTATGGGACCCCTAACATCATATACCTTTTTATGCCAGTTCTGGGTATTATCATCAACTAACTTCTTCATGATTGCCACCAAGTTCTTGTTGCTCAATTTTGCTAACCCATTACCTTGCAAAAAGTAATCAGAGGAATATGAAAGAGTAATTTGATGTTCATAGTAGAACATAGTCAATTCTTCAGAGGAGAAATACGATGCATTATCTATGACAATCTTTTGAGGGACCCCAAAATGGACAAGGATGCAATCTTTGAGAAAATTACATATGACCTCAAATTTCGCCTTCTTAGTGGGAACAACCTCCACCCAATTAGTAAAATAGTCTGTTGCTATCAGAATATACATATGACCAACACTGGAATGAGGATTTATTGGACCAATGAAATCAATACCCCATTGTTTGAAGGGCTCATCCACTACCATAGGCCTTAAAGGTAGAGAAGCTAAATGTGGTTTCCTAGAAAAGAGTTGACATTTTTCACATCCCTTAACATGTGTATATGCAACATGAAACATACCAGGCCAATAAAAGCAATTTCTTAAAATCTTGAAAGCGGTGACTGAGGATGAGAAATGTCCACCGCAGGCTTCACCATGATAGACTTCTAGAAGCTTTTGTTGTTGAGGCTTATCTACACACCTCAAATAGGTGTCATCCAAGCCTTTTTTGTATAAAACATCTTGCCAAATAACATACTTAGCTGCTTTCAATTTGAGATTCCTTTGTTCTTTAGCTGACAAATGATTCGGACAACTGACGTAGGTCAAATAATAGGCTACATCAGAAAACCATGTATCTTGCAACCCAATGAACAGAGTCAATGGTGGCTCTTTTTCTATCTCCATCTTATTTTCTATTATTAACTTGCATAAACCTTGTCCTTTAACTGCCTTTGTAGGACAAATATCTAGATCATATTCTTGAATTTCGGTTACCCACATCACCCTTTTATTGAGAACAACTTCTTACTGAGTCCAAATAGTCTTCACTGCAGAATCCAAAACAAAAATCACAGAATGAGAATGTAAAATATAATACCGGAATTGTTTTACAGCTCTAACCATGACAAAGGCTTGTTTCTCTGAAAGTGAATACTTAAGTTCATGCTTCTTGAGAGGGACACTCATGAATGCTATAGGTGCTTCAACCCCAGATTCATATACCTGTAATAATATTCCCGACATCATATGTTCTGAGGCATAACAGTATATGACAAAATCCTTTTTAAAATCTGGGTTGATGAGAGTTGGCACATTGGCAACTAAACTCTTGATCCTTTCAAAAGCTTCTTTGGCTTCATCAGTCCATTTAAAAGGATACCTTTCACTCAATAAGCTAATGATATGCTTGGTAGTTTCTTCAAATTGGGGTACAAACCTTCTTAGGAAGTTCACCTAGCCGAAGAATGACTGTACTCCAGTCTGATTTGAAGGTAGGCTGAGATGTTGAATTGCATTGACTCTATCAGGATCAATATTGACACCTTCTTTCAAAATGATATGCCCCAATAATTTGCCATCACTTACACAGAAAACTAACTTCTTTGGATTCAAGGAGATACCATGTTCTCAACAACATTGTAAAACTGCCCTCAGATCTTTGAGATGATTCTTCCTATCTTTAGAAAACACAGTCAAGTCATCTAGGTAAACAACAATAATTTTGTCATGAAAATCCCTAAAGAATAATCCATGGCCCTTTGAAAAGAGGCTCAGGAATTAATCAAACCAAATGGTATACAATTATATGCAAACAATCCCCAAGGAGTGACGAATGTTGTATTGTGTCGTTCATTCTTTGCAACACTAACTTGATTGTAACTAGAAAAATTGTCTAACATTGACATCACTTTTGACCCAGCTATTGTCTGCAAAATATGATCCATATTGGGTAAAGCATAGTTATCTTTAAGACTTGCCTGGTTCAGATTGCAAAAATCTACACAAATCCAAATTTCCTTGTTCTTCTTCCTCACAGGAACGATATTGGCTACCCAAGTAGAGTGATGAATTGGATATATAATTTTGGCTTTAAGCATTTTATCTACCTCCTTGAAAATTGCATCTGCCATCATGGGATTGAAATTTCTTAGTTTTAATCTAAAAGGAGAAACACTAGGTTTCAACAGAATTTGATGTTTAAACCATCCATTCCTAAACTCCTTCAAATCATCATAAGACCATGTGAACACATCGATGTATTCCTTTAGTAACCCATTAAGTATTCATTTTTCCTCAGAAGAACAACATTTGCCAATTGTTACCATTTTGGGATTAGATTCATCACCAAGATTGATCTTTTCACAACTTCCCTTTCTGTCATCATAAGGAGCTTTCTTTCTAGTGAACACATCATTACGGGTGAAAAACCTTTCTAGAGTCACCAAACCTTTTGGAATTTTGTTCCCTTTCAACTGAATGAAATTCTTATCTAAATCAATACCAGGGTTTGGACAAAATTCTTTGCACTTAGCTTCAGAACCTTCATATGATTGGGCAAATGAACAGGTGCACTCTAGAAAATCCTTAATCTGATCATTTGTATCAAATACTTTCCAATGATTCATGTTGTCAGGAACACTAGGCTTATAAATCATTTCAATCTTATAAGAATTATCCTTAAATTATGGGTGTGGTAACAAGAGAGAAGGTGACATGGCTAATGAATCTGCCCTAGTGTTTTTCTCTCTTGGTATACCTTCAATTGAGAAAGCATCAAAAAACTATATCTCATCGCAAACCCTATTTCTATAATGTTTCAGTCTATCATTCTTAACTAAATAAAAATTTCTTACATGTTTAACAATTAGCTCCACATCACCTTTTACCTTAAGCAGTTTTATACCCTTGTATTTGGCTTCATTCAAACCTAAAAGTAATGCCTCATATTCCATAGTGTTACTAGTATTCTTGAAATCCAACTTGAAAGAAAAAGGAAAGACACTACAATTGGGGGAAAACAAAACTACCCCTCCTCCCGAGCCTGACTTGGCACAACTTCCATCAAATTCCATTTGCCACAGTCTGCCTTGTTCATCGACTGCTTCTTCCAATTCTTTTTTATCAAGTGCAAGAATGAGATAATTTCCAAATTCACATTCTTGGAACAAAATTTGGGCTTTAGATTATCAAAAGGAAAGACTGTATATTTATTCTTCAGCTCGGGTTCAAGTTTGACCATTTGTTTTCCTAGCAAGATGATAGCTTCTGACCAATCCATCTTAATTTCACCTCCAAGTTCATTACAGAAAGTCCTACTCAAGAGCATCACATAACTTGTAGGAATGTCAGCAACCAAAATGGTCAATTTTACCCTTTTATTAGGACATGCTGCCAGTACTGCCTGAGCATCCTTTACCTATACAATGAGAGGAACCTACTTCCCCTCCATTGAATAACATTTCCCGAATGTCTTAGTAACTGTTAAACCTAAAGATCTAGCAATAGATGATTGCATTATGTTATCTGACGCCCCTGAATCTATAATACAATTGCTAAGCTTTTGACCATTCAGGAGGAGGGAGATATAAAAAGGTTCGGGCTTCAGAACTTCTGTGTCAAGCTTATCTTTAGCATTGTGGAAGGCACATGGAGTAGTCAAATCAGTGGAAGGGCAAGAGGCAGATGTAGGTATTTCAGCAATAAACAAATCACTATCAACCACACATTTATGCACTGAGGACTCTGAGGTAGAATCTCCTTTTACATACTTGACCAGTTTGTCTAATTCCTTTGGGTTCAGTTTCAAATATTTAGTAGTGGAAAGTTGAACAGTTGAAGCTTTACAAAATTCAATTATGTCAAAGGAGGGGGAAGGAGAAGAATTATTTTTACTTTCAAAATTTCTTTGTAAAATCTTAACTTCAGGAGTCTTTGCATGAAAGGAGGAATCATTACTCACAGGACTCTTACCCTTGAAACTAGTTCCAGTAGAATCTGCAAACGGAGTAGGTTGGAAGGTTCGTTGATTCCTTGTAAGGATTGCACATGCAGGATCTTCAAGAGTTACCAAAATATTACCACGTTTTTCTAAATCTGATTCGTATTCAAGGTAGAATGACCCAGAGTTGCCAGGTACTTCTTGAATATTATCTACTTTAGTGAACTCACCTAGTTCATCCTTTGTGGTTTTCATTTGAACATGCCTTATCATATTAGGACAAGAACTCCCATCATGATCTGTAGTAAGGTGAAAAGAGCACATAGTACCTTTATCAGGAGGAGCCTCTATTTGCAATCTTTGAGGGGCAACAGGCGGTCGCAAAGTTCGCCCATAATTATACTGGTTTGTTTGTTTTCTACTTATATCTTGATAGGGATGTGGGTAGGAGACTCCAGGTTTTGGTATCTACCTCTTCAAAGCAATCATATCATTGACTAGTCTTTGAACAACTGGATTGGTCGAAGAGGTGGAAGCTTGAGATTGACCTTGAGGAATTTGCACATCTTTTCTCTACTTCCCAACTATTATTAAATCATCTTCAAGCTCTATAGCTTGATTTTGTGTAGTATCAAGATCAGCTAGCCTATTTCTTCTGAGATGGAAACCAACATTAGGAGGCATAGAGTTGATGAAGAAACATTATTAGTTATCAACAGTTGGTCTTTAGCTTGGGGAATTTTATGGATAATCTTATTATACCTTGCTACATAGTCTCTCATTGGCTCATGAATCTCCTTCTTCATTTGTGTGAGCTGAGCCAAAAGTAAGTGCTCACCATTAGCACTCTTGAAATGTTTCTCAGAACTAGTTTTCATTGTTTGCCAATCAGTTATAGATCCAGCCTACAGATGACTAAACCAATCTGCTGCTCCCTTGGTAACAGTTTTAGTGAAAATCCTAACAACCACATCTTCATGTTGTGCTGTCAGTATCCCAGTGGCTACATTGAAGGAATTCAAATGTTCTTCAATTGGGATTTTCCCATCTCCATTAAATTTAGGTAAAACATCCCTAGCTCATTTTGGAAGAGGATTATGGGCTCCACGAGAAAGAGGCCCGACTGTAGCACCTAATGGTTGGGCCATAATGAAAATAGGGTAAATAGTTACAAGAGGAGGGGCTTGAATTCTAGAAAGCATTAATCCTTGCAAATGGCTAGAAGAGGAAGGTACCTTGGGAATAGTTCTAGTAGGAGAAGAAGGTCTACTTTTTGCATTCCTCTTGGGAGTGAAGTTTGTGGAAAATGATAACCCTTGCAATTATTCAAAATAATCATCAACAACTCCCTCTCTCCTTTGTGATCTGGTATAAGGACAATAATCCAGTGTTGTCCCTTCTAGGGTCCCTAAACAACTCTTTCTACCACAACAATATTCTGAGTTATGGAAATTCTTTTCAACTGTTCACCCCTTGTTTTTTTTAAAATCTCTTTCCAAACAAAGAAAACCTGTTGATGTTGTTGGTTATGAGTTCAAGTCTAACATGCATGTAACATACTCATCTATTGAATGTTTGATGCTCCCCAGTAGAGTCACCAAAAATATGTTAGTGAACAGATTTTTGCCTTTCTTCAAATTAAATTGTTTTAAACTCTGTCACCTTCTTTGAAAGACAAAGGTTCAACTAAACAGTTGGGTAAGTATGAAATACACCACTTCCCTCTAAATTTTTCATTGGTAGAACTCCCTCCATTAGTTATTCAGGGAATAATCTAATTAAACTAAATTGGTATGCTTTTAACCTGAAAGCACATAAGGTTGCCTACTTCATTCTTAGATGAGAAGCTAATGGATCACAAATATTTCAGAGAAAACTATTCTTCAAAAACACTTCAACATGAAAAATGGAGGTGATCAAAACAAAGTTCAAAAAACACAGATTCAACACTTCATAAAAATAGGTAAGAGAAATAAAATCTCTTTTAGATGCATATATTTTATAATCACATAGAAAGGAACTCCAGAATAATAACAACATTTACCATCAGAAAGGTGATCACAGTCATTTAAATAGATTAATATTTGCAAAGAAATATCACTCCACAGATTCAAAACTCAAAGGTTTTCCTTCTCCAAAACACCTATGATCTTTATATATATATGTATTTCATGCAACAAAGACACAATAGTACACATATAAGTTCTTTCTAATTTCAATTTTTGAGAAATTGGTGAATTCCTTCCAACAAAAACCAAACTTCCAAAAACAAAATCTATGTAACTTATTCTAACCCCATCTCTATCTATCTTAATCTAATTTATAGTCTTCTTAAAGAACATAGGAGGTCTCCCTAAAAACCTGACCTCCTCCGAAACAGTTATAAAAACCAACAGAGAATTTTAAGGACAACTATCTCGAAGTCATTTGCAAGATTATGAAAAACACATAAAATAAAAACAGAGCATTATCATCATGCTATGCTTCTTATCGATCGTCATCCTCTCCTCCACTTTTCTAGGCATCGTGGGTGGTTGCAAATTCTCTAATTATAGATTGGCTAGGATTTTTCATGGCATTAATCTTTGCTTTAGCGACTTCTTTATCCCACCTATGCTTCACCATTTTCTTGGCATGCTTAGGTAACTGATCGTTACTGATAAATGTCATGGACTCAAGTTGGGTGACTTACATTATATCTTTGGGAATGAAATTGCCTTTGGCCTTAACTTTCTCCATGTTCAGCTTAAAAGCCTTTATTGCATCCTGCATGTTCAGTCCACAGATTCCCATTTGCCAATCATGGTCCATATTAACCACTTTGTTCTCTTTAACTAGGCTGCACTGAAGATCCTAAAGCTCATAAATAGAAGCCCTATCATTAGAAATCATAGACTTGAATGTGAGTACCCACCACATTATAGTGTTCTTTAATACAAAGAATTGGCACTCATCTACCAACTTAATTGAGTTTTCTGTTAAAAATTTGGTGACTTCATACTCTTCTATCTTGGTGAGCATAGGCAAGACATTTTACCATTTATGCTCTTATTTTTCCCATGGCACAATCTGATTCTGAATATCAGCAATGAGGCTTTGCATTTCATCACATAACTTTTGGGAGCTTGTGATTTACTTTTCACCATGTCTAATCACTCCTTCAATCCATTTCTCCATAGCCCCTTTTGGCTCGCTCAACTTGACCCATTAGCTTCTTGTTCTTTGGTGTAGTAGGGTCAAAACTTTTTGAAGCATGTGATATGCGAAGTGCTCCAAAGCAGCCAATACTATCAATGAATTGAGGAAGAATTTTGATATGCTGCTTCAACTCTCTTTTCTCCTACCCATCTTTTTTTGACCTAGTGAGCATCTTCTTAGCCGATACTTGGAAAAGGTGATTATCCAAATCCCTACTCATGTTCCTGAGCTCCACTTTAGTGATCTCAAAGTCCTGTACATTTACATCCTTATTCTCATTTTGGGCTTATAAGAAGCAATCTTGGCAACCCACTTCCCAGTCTCTTCAACAGTATCCAATCTGGCAGTTGTTTTGAACTTCTTTTGTTTGGGACCCTTCTCCGTGTACTTAACCACCGTGTCCTAAATTGAGATGGTTACTGGAATGAAACTATGTTTCTTGCTTACTGAAGTGGTTAGCCATTTAGGAGTTCCACTTGAACTAGTTGTTCCTCCGATCACCTTAGGGGGCCGCATCATGGCTATAGTGACCGCATGAGAATCTATGGTGTTGACAATGTCACTGTCAAGGTCCTCGACTTCAAAAATCTGAGTATCAAGGATTTTGTCTTTTGCCTCCGTGTCATTGACTTGGTCCATTTTCTTTTGCGCAACACTTCCTGTCCTTGTATATCGAGGAGCAAAAAATTCTAGAGCCGGATTGGGCTTGTGCTTCATGTAAGATGGCTTCTTATCTTTACCTGCATGAATAGGCATAGAAGTAGGGTTAGAAAAATGTTTTGGGGAACATAGAGAAGCCTCACTACCTCTTGCAGGACCAATCTTGTTGCCTAGTTTCATTGCTCTTCTCTTGTTTACCCACTCCACGGTTCTTTCCAAGACCCACTTTGTTTTAAGTTGTATGTCATCCTCTTCTTCTACAACCCAATTAATGTAGGACATTTTAGGTTCAGCTTGGTCTTGATATCTAGGTTCAAAGAGCTCTAGATAATCCTCTTGGATTCCCCTTATATCAAGTTTCACCTATAGTGAAACTACCTATTCTGGAACAATTCTCATGTTTTCTCTTTTGAACACTTCAAGTTATTCATTGCAATCTTCCCAGAAGTCCTCCAGGTGTGGGATTTGAAGGTGTGGCATCAAACCAAGACTTTGTGAGAAACGTTTATTGTCAAAGCCCTTTCTTTCATGATACAATGGAAAATTGAAGTTTTTCAAGTTGGCTCCAATTCTTAAAGCATCTGACATTGAACTACAAGCTAAAATACCCAATTGAATAGGAAAATGATCATCCCATTTATCTCTAGGTTGAGATTTCTTGATTACAATAGCCAACTACCTACAAACCTCAACAAGAACAAAATAATCTGAACAAAAACATGGAAGTCTGAAAGGCTCTTCCTCAAAATCACCTACTTTTATGTAACAAAAATGAGGAAACTAAACAAAGAATCTACCATATTTCTTCACTAATGCCTGTGCATCTTCAGACATCCTCTTGGTTTTCATGTTCTTTAACTCATAACATAAATCTTAGAGGAAAGCATTATGTACTCTCCTAAAATCTTACAAAGCATTATCCTTTTGTAACATAGGGTAAAAGTAATACACAAAAACCTCTCCCTCAATGAGCTACCTAGGTATCCCCACTATCTCTTTGACGCATGTTGAGCAATATATTAGTTTTGAGGACATGAAGAAATTTTGCTTGAACTTTTTCACAATTCTCAGTTGTTCCCTCATGGAGTCAGCAATCAGCTTTGCCCAATCAAGATATTGCTTTCCTTCTAGCACCAGTTGTACATAGTAGTAAATCCAATCATCAAATTTGTAGGCCTTGGCAGAACCTCTAACTCAGTGTAGCAGTAAAATGACATCATGTATGTGGGGAAGCATGTGGTTCTTGTTGGGATTCTTAGGTAATCTGGAGCCACCCCTCTGAGGAATCTTCAACTAATATTTTGCTATATTATTTCGGTGTCCATTTTTATCTGCATTGAACTTGGTGATTGATTGGGCGGGAGAAAAGTGTGAGAACTAATAATCAGGCAATTTGAAAATGAAGGAAATAACTTCCTTGTTAATTGTGAGGAGAGTTTCACCATTATCTCTCTTAATAGTTTTGGAAATAGGATCATACCTCGCAATACACTCCCTAACTAGTTCTGGGCAAGGAACATCAGGAGGAAAAGCTGCCCCTTCTATGAGACCACTACTCAGACTTTCTAAAACAAATGAACCATCAATTCCTTTAAACACCCTTTCCTTTAAAACTTTCATATTTTTTCCTTTCAAGTCAGTATCACTGACTATGGGCATTGTGCATGCAAGACTGAAAATATTCCCGAAAAGGTGCAATGTGGATTTCAAATTTCATAAACAACAACCCTTATTTTCCCTAGAAAATTCTAGTATGAGAGAGGAAAAGTAGGTAAAATTCACTAGAGAGGACAAGAAACAAACTCACCTTCACAATTGAGACCAATCAGATGACTACCAGCAAACAAAACTTCTATCCAAAAACTCTGCAGCAATAAAGAACAAGTTTTCAGAAATTAATCACTTCATACCTTATAGCAAAAGAAGTGATATGGAATTATTAAGTGCATTAATTTGAATCATCAATTCAAATGTGTTGAGCATTGGGATTTGACATCACACGCATGCATTGAATGCATGGCGGTGTTTTTGGAGTAACCACCAATTCCCAAAAATGATTACTTGCCTTGAAAATGCAACTAGTTCACGTCACCCAAGATATGGTTCAATCTTCATCATACTTAGTAGTAAATGCACCATCATGTCTTTTAGCCCATGGGACCCACCTAATTTGAACATGCATGAACAATCTGAAGTGACTTCATGAGGTTTTAGGTAGTGCAAAGCATACATTGCGCCAAGAAAATTCTCTCTGAAAAGATTAACTCTGTTAAGTGTTGCTAGTCTTTTGAACTTCATTGAACATGTTGAACACCACTGAACTGTTTGAACAAGGTTCAAAGGGTTCATGGCCTAGAGAAAGAAGATATAACACATCATACGCGACAATGAAAAATAACCACTGCAAAACACTTTGAGTGAATGTTAGCATGAAAAACCTTTTAGAAACCTTAGAACCAGCGGAAGCTAAATGAACATTATGAACTCACTTGAAAATGGTTCAATGAGTTCATGGGGTTGAAATAGACCATTAAAACTTGGTGTTATCGATTAAGAGACAATTTACAAACAGATTAAGGATTGAACTAAGGAATTTCTAAACAGATAAGGACTCGAATAAAATTTTGTAGAGTGACTTACTCTTGTTATGAAGTATGAACGACGAGATAACAAATTTATATCCTCATTTTGAGTATGAAGATTTGGTTTGTGCATTTTGGGACTGTTGAGAGTCTGTATTTGTCCTTTTAGTGTTTTTTGAGTATTATGTTGTGAAAGAATTTTTGATCAAATCTTGGTTTACAAATGTTTCTTATTTATTTCATTTGTGCCCTTTTAATCTATTGTTTAGGGCAACTCTATGTAAATATTTTTTGAAGCCTTATGTTTTAAGTTTGATTTTTAATCTTTGACAAAAGTTATGTGTTTTCCATTTGTTTTTATGTAAAAGCGTTGATTTTGTATATGCATTGTTCTTCAGTGTATTTGCATTGTCTTTTGTGTCAAAGTGTTGTCTTCAACTGTGTAGACACTAAACTGTTAATATAAGTGCTATACTGCAATGTAAAAATGCTAAACTTTAATGTGAAAGCATTGTATTGTGTGATGTATGCATTGTTCTATCTAGTAAAGGTATTGTTGCCTATTTTTCTTCTTGTCTTTCTTTTCAGATTTGATCTTGTACTAGAGGCTTTTTGGGCAATTTGTAGATGTTTTCCAGTTTTGGCATTTATCTGATTTGAGAGTTTTATGTGATTTTTGCATCTTGGTAAGTGGATACACCTTACCTATGTGTTTTTGAGATTACTCCTTTCATGTTGATGACCCATGATTGTAAGGGTTGCTATATTGATGTTGGATCGATAGGTTGATGTTCCTTGCTATGCCTTGTTGCTATCAATTATTCCATGTTGATGAAGATTTGATTCTCTTATTATGGCTTGATGTTATTCTAAGTAGGAGGCTCAAGGTTGTTTACTTGTTAATATGGATTTTTGGATGTTGAAGCTTATGAGTATGTTTATGGCTGCATAATGATGATTTTGGTTTTCAGATATGGATTTGATTTAGAGCAGCCTACTTTTTTGTTATTGTTTTGGATCATGATAGGGGGAATGTAATTTCATGTGATGATTAGAGACATGAGAGATAGGTGGTTAATTTGATAAGCCTTCCATCTAGACTTCCATGACACATGGGGGTTCTATTATTAATAAGCAAGTGATAAATTAAATAATAAATTATATGGGTTGGGTAATTAGGACTCACCTAACAAGTTAATGAATATTTTTGAGCCTCATAACTTGATCCTAGGGAGTATTTTTTTCAGATAAGCATGAGAAGGCCGTGAAGATGGTAAGTTGAATCTCCCTTGATTCTCTCATGAGTAGAAATGGCTCCACACTCGGGTTATGCCATGAAGAGTTGTGTTGACAATATTATTTGGGAGGATAGCATGTGATGACACTCAACTCCTTTATGTGTCCATTTCTTGAGATGTAATAATTCCTTGTTGAATTGTACACCTCTAGAATTTTTCTATTTGTGATTTCTTGTGATTGGGTCTTGCTTGAGTGTCATTGTGTTGTTTAGTCTCTTTGGTTTTAAGTGTCAGCATAGATGTAGAGTGTTTGTTGGGACCTTGTGTCATATTCTAGTATGGGGGGTGGTTCCTTTGGTTCCACATGGTCGGGTGGTTGGTGCTTTTAAACCATTGGGATATTCCTATCTTTGGATTCTTCTTGCATGGATGAGGATGCTTCTTCAAATAGTTCATGGATAATAATTGCAGCAAGAATGTAAATAATGATGTGATTTATGTAATAAAATTATCATGTAATGATTGTAAAAGAAATCGCTCTTATGAGAAATGATTATGTTATTCTAGTTATAGTGATAGCTTTTGGTTATAGTGTATGATTGTAATTATGGACCTTGAGTTCTATTGTAACAAATTTATATATTAAATGAAATGGATGCATGAGATGTGAATAAGTATTATGGTTTGGAGTTAAATGATGCAATTTGTATTCTTGATGAGCCATGTTACAAGGAAATTGTGCAAATGATTTCTTTAACTATTTCTTTAAGTAGAAGAAATGCTATGCCTTGGTAGGATGTATGAGTATGAGTAATATTGCAAGATATCTTAAGACATGTTTATGAGTTGTGATTGAAGAATTTAAAGTTATAGTATCATACTTTATAGTCAGTGATCTACTCGTAGGATTTAAATCATTTAATGCTTGGGATGTAATTGAATGTTCCTTATGAAAATATTGTATGCATGTTCTTAATTAATGAATTACTAATCTTATTAATGGAAATTACTAGTAAGTGTATGGGTAGCCAGTAAAATGAATGCTTATCTTCCAAAGGATTAGAATATATTATATGTTATGGTTTAAAATTATATCTAGATTTTGAGGATGCTATTATTTGTCATGGATAATAGGATTATTGTATTTAAAGTTGTGTTGAGTTGAAATTGTGTAGTCACTTAATTTGTAATGAGATGTTGTTGGTTTATTTGTATAGTGTAAGAGATTTTAATAGTATTAAATGAGCTATGGATTAAATGTTTAGGAACACTTTGTGATTATTCCCTTATGTACTTTAGGAATCATGATGAAGTGATAGACATGCTAGGAGAATAGAGTCATAAATGATTATGTGGATGTTAATTATAAATGGAAATTATGTTAATGCAAGGTAAGGGCTAATCTTGGTATGTGAATGGTGATCATTATAGTCGAAGGTTGGTTAATGGTAATAGGAATATTTGGACTTGGTGTATAAAATGAACCTAAAAGAAATAGGGAAATAGTTATGCATTGAAAGATATAATCTCATATTAAATAGATGATCAAGTAGGTAGCATATAATGAGTGTTAGGTATTGTTGTATTGTACCTATGCTTGAAAAATGATTAAGATTATTAGGTATTGATCTGGAAGAAAATAAATGTTTATTGGTTATGTAGGTAGATTAAGTAATAGCATTGAGATACCCTAGGGAGTTAGTAGTAATGATTTATTATATCCCACTTGCATAATTGTTTAATAGATTGAGTGAATTATTCTATATTCGTAACACTTAAATGTTGAAGTGTTCTTGTTGCATTGCTTAAGTGATGTCATGTGTTGTATTGATAAATAAATAAATAAATTATTAGTGTTTATTTTGCAAGGATAACTGGTGGAAAATGAAGAGGGGGGGTGAATCAGTTGTCAACAGATTATATCAATCAAATCACTTTACAACCTTTAACCAGAGCACATAAAAATTGAATACTAGAATAGCAAAAATAGATAATGGTAAGCAATAAAACTTAACAATGAAATAGATAATCAACACAATGCAACCATACACAATAACACCATGATTTGTATCTAGAAAACCTAGTAAAGGGAAAAACCATGATGGGAAGCCTACCCACAGTCAAATGATACTTCTGTAGAAAGTATGTGATACAATGAGGGGCCTGTACATGCAGGAGCACAATTTCTAGAGCGTTCTACTCATTAAAAATGACTCACATTGACTATAGAGAGGTTATAACCACCTCAAGATAATTGGACAACAATCTAGTAGAATGAACTACCAAAGATAGCATCTATCATGCCTGATTATAGTCCCGGTTAAGCTCAATACTGGAGGTCTTTGACCTCTTACATAAACCCAATTCAATCTTTAATGATCAACTAAATCTCCTCTGCTTGAATGATATTACATTATTCGCACATTACATTCCTTTTCCCATATCTATTATCTATAATGAGATCTTACATCAATTTATACAAACCCTAAGGCCTAAACCAATTAGGTCGACCACCTAAAAGATATCACAATAAGATCATTACATACATCCATATTACAATGATATGTCATGTCATCTTTAGATCAAATAACATTAACCAATCCATTAATCATCCCAGTAATGTGTAGAGAACATGTTAACATGATACTAGTCAATAATGTAGATAGGTACCAGATCTAATCTGAGTCCACCATGAAAAGCGATGTCTCCAACTAATCGAGGCATGATCAAGGATCGCCTTATGCATCTTGAATTCCATCTAGAAGCTGTACCAACACCACTTATGCATCCTGTGAAAGATTCTTTGTCAAACCTCTGTCGGTAAAAGCTTAAACCCTTACCAGTATAGGATTACTAGAGAATATGATAGCATATGATCACCAAGTCAATACTAGCTGACCAAAACATGCTCGAAGAACATGTAACACATACAACCAAACATGCTCCATTGATCCAAACATGTCGGAAGTATCCAACAGATAGTCCCTTATGTCGGTAATACTAGATCTTCTATCGGTAACCAACCATAAAAGCTAGTGTTGACATCAATGACAAAACATCAATGCAACACATAATCAATTCCTCCATATTGCCAACAATCTCCCCATAATAAATTCTTTCATATTGCCAACAATCTCCCCCTTTGGCATTGATGGCAATACTAGATGTGAAAAAGAAAACATCTAAGTGCCAAACATTTCTCATGAAAAACTAACTCCTCATGAGGAGTACAATCCAATTTGAATCTCTCCCATAAACGTTATTTTTCACATATAAATCTCCCCCTTTGACATCAATGCCAAAGATAAGACATAGATATTAAAATTCTGTGAATCTCAAAGCTAACTACTCCCCTAGACTAGTAGCACCACTACATAAATCCAGGGCAAAGGATAAAGCTGATAATCCATACCAGAATGATGCACTACACAATCAGCTAAGTTTTTGTCGAGGGGTAGATACGCCTAACTTGTCACTCAAATATTCAAATGATTCTTTAGACAACAGTTTAATGAATATATCTGCAATCTACTCTTTAGTGTTCACATAAACCAATTTGACTTCCTTTTCTTCCACCTTTTCCTTTAGAAAGTTTTACTTTATTGATATGTAAAAGAAGCTTTAAAGACATTTGGTATGAGTGAATGTAAACCAATTGGAACACCAATGGTTACATGTTGTAATTTTTCCAAGGAAGATGAATCTAAGTCTATTTATGAAAAGGAATACAAGTCAATGATTGGAAAATTACATTATGTTGTTCACAATAGATTGGATATAGCCCATGTGGTTGGCATAGTTGCGAGATTCTAGAAGAGTCCAAAGGAAACACATCTGATAGCAACCAAGAAAATTTTTAGATACCTGAAAGGTACTGTTGACTATGGATTATGGTATCCATATGGAGGAAACTTTGACTTGAAGGTATTCACAAATGTTGATTAGGTAGGAAATGTTGATGACCAAAAAAGCACAACCGATGGATTGTTTTTTCTTGGAGGAAGGGTTGTTTCATGGAGTAGTAAGAAGCAAAGTTGTACATCACAATCTACTATTAAAGTTGAGTATGTTGCAGCTTATATGAATTACGCACAGGCTATTTGGATGAGGCACATTTTGGAAGGTTTTAAGATGAAGATCTTGAAACCTATAAACATTTTATGTGATAATACAAGTGCCATAAATATTTCTAAGATTCTTGTTCTGCATGCACAAACCAAGCACATTGAGTTGAAGTATCATTTCTTGAGAGAAAAAGTTCAAAGAAAAGATGTTATCTTAGAGAATGTTTCTACTGAGTAGCTTTCAAATATTTTCACCAAACCTCTACCTAAGACTATATTTGAGTGTCTTAGAAGATAACTAGGGGTTGTACCCCTTCATGAGCTAAGTTGAGAATGATGTGGATTGCATCAGTCCATGAATCACTTGTAAAATTTTACATGGATTTATGTAGAAGTGGATGTATTACATAGGGGGAGCATCAAGTTGTAGTATGTTGTTGATGCATAGTGAAAATTTGACATTACATGTTTTACTTTAAATTTGGCATAGTATTATGGAAAGGAAAACCAACGACAGCCTAAAGACAGACAAAGCATTTGAATAATTGGAAATGTAAACTAGGATTTCTATTCAATAATCACAATAGAAATCAGAGGCATTGATATTTGTATTGCTATCAATGACAAAGGGGGAAATTGTTGTCTTTTGCATGAAGATTGCATTAATGATATGTTATGTTGTCATTGATGTCAATTAACCAGTAATGATATTTATGATATTGCTAATATTGTTGTTATTATTGGTATGGTCTTGTAACCGGTAGGAGGAGCTTTGTGGAAGATGTTGTAAACCGGTATGTAAGTATGCGAGTTGAATAGGTAACTAGTATATGAGGATAAACCCTATCTAACCAGTCAACCCTACTAGTGTTTTTGTTAAACCCTAATGATTAAGTTTGGTGAATTGGCTATGTTGGTTTATGATCTAATGTTGAGTAGTAATGATGGTGACATGTATGGTCATTGTATGAAGACAAGTTCCAATTGTTTTGGTGTCTTTGTTTGTTTTTCTAGGGAATGAGTAGAGTGTATTGCATCTAATGCAAAGCACGTGATGAGTTACAAAGTCTAGTGAAGTGGTGATCAAGGAGTGGTTGGAGTTTTGTTAAATAATGTGTACATAATGCTATGTAAATCTAGCAGTCATACTTGAACTGATTTGTTTGTAGTCTCTATGAGAGAATTAGGTTTTTCTTGTGTTACCGACCTAATTGATTTGTATTTAAGGTTGATGAAATTGGTTTTTGTGTGTTGGTAAGAATTGGCAGAAATTAGTTGAGTGTATGGTTGACGAACCAGATAATGAATCTGTAGTTTGTGTAAAGGCAGATTGAAGCTTAAAAGGATCTAATCAGGCAAGTATAGTGCTATTCAGACAAATCAAGGAAATATTGTTATCTTCTAACAATTACAGCTGAATTGAAATCCCCTAAATAGGTAAGCTATTACAAGCTTGGTTACTTCTCAAATCCTCTAACAAGGTGGTCCATTAGCTTGGATTCTCGAATCCTCTACCGAGGTTACTCCTAACAAGGTGCTTTCTTTTTATCAAGGCATTTGTTGTAAATCCCTTAATTGGGTGATTCCTAATAGGATAAGTTCTTAATAGGACTTTTGTACAAGCTTTAATAGGCTTGGCTCCTAATAGGATGAACTTCAGAAGAGTTCAGATAGCTATCTTGTGAGTCTCATCTCACCGTGGTTTTTTACCTATTTATGTTTTCCACGTATAAATATTTGTGTCATGTGGTGAATCTTTTTGTGGTTATGATCTTATGATTTTTTTGATTAACTACTTAACTATTCTGATAAGGCATGATAACTAGAAGCAGTGAGAGATGAAGTATGTTGACATATGATTAAGCATCTGGATGTTTACAAGATTAAAGTTTTTTACTACTAAATTGCTATAATAGTCAACCGATATTCTTATGAGTATTAATCTTGATAGTGGTATTTTATTGATAAGTTTACTTTGTCTGATTGAGATTGAGTTTGGAAAGTTTGTATCAATTTTTCAGTTTACTGACTCACCCCTCCCCTCTCAGTAATATACCAAATACTTATTCTTTCATCGTACCATCATATCCCTCTTAACAACATCAAGTCATCTAGCCTCAAGTTTATTATACAAGGATAGAGGTATCTCCTTCAAAATTTCAACTATGGATTTCTTATAAATGTCTATATACAACAAAATAGCCTCTTCTATTTTATTTTACTCATTTTCTTCTAGGTCTTCATAATACTTAGATACATTTTTCAAAATTCCATCTTTTATAATTTCATTAATAAGATCAACACAGGTCATTGTGTTCTGACCGGTTTCAGTATTATCACCCTTTTTCTTTTTTCTTGGGGTTGCTGATGTAGGTGTGAACTATTTCCTCTTTTGCATAGGCTTCTTTGCCAGTGGTGGAGGTGAAGTAGGTTTAGTTTCCTTTCTAACAAGTCTCCTCCTAAGCTCTTCCTTATTCTTCTCTATCGACAGATTAGCCACTTTATTCCTTTGTACCCTTCTTAAAGCCATAGGTTCATTATACTAAGGGTAAAAATCAAAATTTATACCCATAGGGAAAATGAAAGCTTCAGGATTCTTCACTTCTGCAATACTAGCTCTGATGGTTTTGCTGTCTGTTTGGATCCCAAACCTAGTTGAGTGTCTATCTTATGAATTACATATTGTACATATGAAAACATCTTGTCTATCTTCTTCTCTCTTCACTTCCTATTAAAACTAGTTTTCACTTCAAGGGCCTTCTCGCCTGTTGTACCCAAATGCTCTATTTTATCATTTAATGGGGCATCTAACAACATTTTTGCATAGAGTTCAAAATTGTTGTCATCTACCTCATATCCAATCTATGTAATGTTGGTATTTTATTATGTTTTTGTCATTGATGTTAACACCTACTAACACTTATCAACTCTGGCACTTTGGAGAATCAGCAACATTCACTAGCAAGCAAGTGACTTATGCACAGTCATCGGTATTTGGTACACCGGCAGGATATAATGATCACCGACACTTGGAATAGCATGAAAAACACCTGGTTATGTCAAAGACATCATTTGGACACTTTGTCTTGTAAATTTGTTCATTGGCATATTTGTGTTAACATATTTGTTATTACCGGCAAATAGGTCCAGATCATTCACCGCCAGGCTTATCTTTTCCATATGAGCACGACACGCTATGGAGATGTTTTATTAATATTGTAATTGCATTAAGATGACATGATGAATTGGTTATTCTTTCGGATATTATTTTATTTGTAAAATGATTTTATTGTAATATCCTTTAGAGCCGACCTACTAAAATTGGTCTTAGGTTATGATATAAATGTAAGATCTTATTTGTAAGATCAGTGTGGAATGCGAGAGAGAAATTGTGTGAAGGTATATGCGAGAATAAGCAGAGCTATACACACTGACATCATTTGAAGGTTGACGAAGGGTTTTTGTGAAGACAATTAGAGCTACACTGGTACTGAATCCAGCATAGTAAGATGCTATTTTGAGTAGTACATCCTTATTGGATTTAACCATCCAATTGTAGTCAGTGTGACTCCTATTGTGTTTGAGCAGTGAGCTCTAGGTGCTTGGCCTTTCTGCATGTGCAGATCTGATTTGTATACACATACTATCTGCAATAGTATCATCTAATTGTGGGTAAGGTTTCTCATCGTGGCTTTTCCTCTTACATGGTTTCCACGTACAAATATTGGTGTTATGTGTTGTGAATGTTATTGTCTTTCTGATTCATGCATTAATCTTTATTGGTACTATAATTAACTGATAAAACTATCTATCGGCATACAATTTTGGTTCACCGGTATCAAGCATTAAAGTTAGTTAAGTTGTTTTGGTTTGAATTTATTTGACAACTAATTCACCACCCCTCTCAATTGTCCCTGGGACCTAACAATTGGTATCAGAGCCTAGTCCTCTTTTCACAGAAGTTTAACAGCTTGAGGAGATCCAATGTTTACTAGCTATTTTAGTAAGGACAATCCTAAACTTGATGGAACCAACTATGGCATATGGAAGATCAGAATTGAGACACATCTGAATTGCATTGAAAAAGACATCTAGGATGTTACAAAGAATGGCTATACAACTCCTACAACTAGTCAGCCTAATCCACCAAACTTGGCTAAAGATGAAGAAAATGATTGCAAAGCAAGAGAAGCACTTTTGAGTGTGTTAACAGATCAGAAAATCATCGGATTATCAGATAGATCAACTGCTAAAGCTATTTGGGATCATCTAGAAACATTGAATGAAGGAGATTCCATAGTCAAAATTGCAAAACTTGAAAGCTTCCAGGTCAAGTATTAAAATCTGAAAATGGAAGAAGACGAAAGGATTTTTTCTTTTATGGAAAGAGTTAATGAAATTGTTTTGGGTATTAAATGTTGTGGAGGAACCTTGAGTGAAGATGAAATTATTTCAAAAGTTTTAAGAGGATTGCCACCGGCATATAAAATGAAGGTTACTACTATAAATGAGTTAAGAACAATGTCTAATATATCAGTAACTAGGGATACATTGATTGGAAAACTTTCAACTTTTGAAATTAGGGAATTTGGTCCTATTGCTACTATAAAGACAGAATTAGCTTTTAGGGTATCAACATCATCTACACCATCATTTGAAGAACTTGAAGAACTATTTGCAAGGAAAATGCCTAAAGGTCTAGTTGGAAGTAAGTATGAAGGTAAAGCACCCTTTAAATGCTTTAACTGTAATAAGATTGGTCATATGGCTTCTAGATGCCCTGATAGACATGTTAGACTAAGAGAAGAAGCTAGAAGAACATACAAGCCTAACCATAAATATTAGAGATACAAATTTAAGAAGAATAAAGATAAATCTTGTTATCTTGCTAATGAAGGAGTCACTATTGATTTTGATGAAGATCCGGCAGACAATGGATTGGTTTTTGTTGCTATAATAGAACATCAACTGACACCTACTATTCAATCGGTAGAGCAGGCCCTGACAGCTAAAGTTGAAGTTAAGGATGAAAGGATCATTGATTGAGGATGTTCACATCACATGACTGGTGATAAAGTCAAATTCTTGAACTTTCAGGAATATAATGGAGGTCTAGTAAGATTTGGAGATGATAAAGCTTGTTTGATCAAAGGTAAAGGTACACTATCTCTTGATGGTAAGCATAATACAGACAATTTTTGCTATGTGAAAGGTTTAAAGCATAATATTTTTAGTGTTGGTCAATTAGTTGAGAAAGGATTTCAGTTATAATTCAAGAATTGTAATTGCAAAATTATGAACAGAACTGGCTTGGAAATTGCAACCGGTAATCAAACTAGAGATAACATCTTTCATTTGAATAACATTGAAAAGACATGCTTGATTGCACATATTGATGAAAGTTGGCTATGGCATAAGAGACTTTGTCATATAAATTTTGATTACATGGTAAAAATCAGTACTACTAAGGCAGTTAGAGATTTACCTAAAATTGTAAAACCTCACAATCCGGTATGTAAGGAATGTCAATTTGGAAAACAAGTTAGAAAATCTCTTAAAAGTATTCCAGAAAAATCCAATAATGCTCTTTACCTAATTCATACTAATTTATGTGGTCCAGCTAGAACTAAAAGTTTACAAGGTGATAGATATTTTATGCTAATCATTGATGAGTATTCTAGAATGTGTTGGGTTACTTTTCTTAGAGAAAAATCAGAAGCACTTGGGAAGTTCAAACTATTCAAAGCAATGGTAGAGAATGAAACCGGTAATAAAATCAAATGTTTGAGATCAGATCAAGGAGGAGAATTTACATCTAAGGAATTTAATACATTCTGTGAAGTGAATGGAATCAGAAGACAACTATCAGCACCCTGGACACCATAGTAGAATGGAGTCATTGAAAGGAAAAACAAAACTATCTTAGATGCAGCTAGAAGTATGTTATCTAAAGCAAATCTACCACATGTATATTGGGGAGAGGTAGTAAGCACAATAGTCTACACATTCAACAAAGTTCACATCAAAGGAGAAACCGGTAAGACCCCTCATGAAGTATGGTTTGGTATTACTCCTACTCTTAAATATTTTAGAATATTTGGAAGCAAATGCTATATTAGAAGAGATGACTATATTGGAAAATTTGATCCTAGAAGTGATGAAGGAATTTTTTTTGGTTATTCATCTAAGAGTAAGGTATATAGATGTTTTAACAAGAGATTGTAGAAAATTGTTGAGAGTACAAATGTGAAGATTGATGAACAATTAAGAGGAACTTCAAGGTATATAGACTCTGAACCGACAATAGAGATTCTAACAAATGAACCTACATTGAACCCACTGGTATAGAATGAAGATCTAGTTACACTGGCATCATCTAAAAATTCCACAGTAACTGAGGAACAACAGCAAATGATGACACCCCAGTATGTAAGACTAAATCACTCTGAAGATCAGATAATTGGGAATAAGTATAAAGGAGTAAAGAGAAGAGGAAGACTAGAAAATGAAGAGGTATGTGTTATTTCTCAGATTGAACCATCATCAATTAATGAGGCATGTGAAGATAAACACTAGATTAAAGCTATGGAAGAGGAACTAGAACAAATTGAGAAAAATAACACATGGACATTAGTTCCCCGACCTAAAGACAAAAATGTGATTGGAACAAAGTGGGTATTCAAGAATAAACTTAATGAAGATGGTAAGGTAATCAAGAAAAAAGAAAGACTAGTGTGTAAGGGATATTCTCAGAAAGAAGGAATTGATTA
The DNA here is from genome assembly GCF_030272615.1 of Cryptomeria japonica. Taxonomy (NCBI): domain Eukaryota; kingdom Viridiplantae; phylum Streptophyta; class Pinopsida; order Cupressales; family Cupressaceae; genus Cryptomeria; species Cryptomeria japonica. The sequence continues at coordinate 818,487,057 of NC_081409.1, forward strand.
CAATGAAACCTTTGCACTGGTAGCTAGAATTGAGGCAATCAGATTATTCTTGGCTTTTGCAACACACAAGAACTACAAAGTATATGAAATGGATATTAAATGTACATTTCTAAATGGAGATCTTGAAGAAAAAGCTTACATTGAACAACCTGATGGATTTTCTTTGACAGATAACAAAGATATGGTTTGCAAGTTAAGGAAATCTTTTTATGGGTTGAAACAAGCTCCAAGAGCTTGGTATGCAAGATTGGATAAGTATCTTTTGAAGATTGGTTTTTCTAAAGGTAATGCTAACAACAACTTATATTACAAAGTGACTAATGATGACATCTTGGTTATAGAAGTTTTTGTTGATGATATAACCTTTGGAGGAGAAGATGGATTATGTAAAGAGTTTTCTATTGAAATGTAGCAATAATTTGAAATGTCTATGATTGGATAAATAAAATTCTTTTTAGGATTGTAGATTTCAGAGACTGATAAAGGTATATTCTTAAGTCAATCAAAGTACTTGAAGGAGTTATTAAAGAAATTTGGGATGGAGAACTCTAAACCGGTAAGCATACCTATGACTACAAATGACAAATTATCACTAAGGGATGATTCTACACCTATTAACTCAACTAGGTGCAAATCTATGATAGGAGGTTTATTGTATTTAACATAAACAAGACCTGATATTATGAATGCAGTATGTATTGTTTCAATATTTCAAAGTAATCCTAGAGAAAATCATGAATCAATAGTAAAAAGGATTTTTTGGTACTTGCAAGGCACTACAAATCTTGGACTATGGTATCCTAGAGATGAAAACTTTGAATTATGTACATATATAGATGCAAATTGGGCAGGAGATGTGGATGATAGAAAAAGCACCACTGGTAGAGCATTTTTTCTTGGAAGTAGATTAATTTCTTGGCTGAGTAAGAAACAAAGTTGTACATCATTATCAATAGCTAAATCAGAATATGTTGCAGCAACACTAACTGTACAGAAGTACTATGGCTTAAGCAAATGTTGAAGGATATAAAGGTAAAATACAAGGAACCCATAACTATCTATTGTACAAACACTGTAGCAATTGATATATCCAAGAATCCGGTATTACATTCTAAAACTAAACATATTTCTATCAAACTAAATTTTCTAAGGGAGAATGTTGAAACAAAAGAAGTAAAATTGGTTTATGTGAATACCAAAGAGCAGATTGCAGATATTTTCACTATACCTCTACCTAAGGAGACCTTTGAATATCTCAGAGACCAGCTTGGGGTTGTACCACCGCTGGTAGAGACTTAGACAGTTGATGTTTGTCATCAATCAGTAAAAGTAATAGAGAAATCTTTTACTCTGGCTTTGATGACAAAGCTGCTTCTCAGGGGTTGTAGTTGGTATACTGAATTCATTGATATTTTGTATCTGAAAAATGGTCTTTATATTTATTTTTCATTTTATTTCAAAGGGGGAGAGATTGGTATGGAAAAAACACAAGAAAAACACATGTCACTCCCAGGGGGAGAGATTGTTACTTTGGGGAGATTGTTGGTTTTTGGTATTTGGCATTTCTATTTTGGCACTTTGATGGTTTTTCCATCTTGTGTTGCCATCAATGCCAAAGGGGGAGATTGTTGGTATTTTGGTATGGTTTTGTCATTGATGTCAACACCTACTAACACTTATCAAATTCTGGTACTTTGAAGAATCAACAACATTCACCGGCAAGCAAGTGAATTATGCATAGTCATTGGTATCTGGTACACCGATAGGATATAATGATCACTGACACTTGGAATAGCATGGAAAATACCTAGTTATGTCAAAGACATCATTTGGACACTTTGTCTTGGAGATTTGTTCATTGGCATATTTGTATTTACATATTTATTATTATCGGCAAATAGGTCTAGATCATTCACCGACAGGCTTATCTTTTCTAGATGAGCATGACATGCTATGGAGATGTTTTATTAATGTTGTAATTTCATTAAGTCGGCATGATGAATCTATTATTGCATCAGATATTGTTTTATTTGTAAAATGATTTTATTGTAATATCCTTTAGAGCCGACCTACTAAAATTGGTCTTAGGTTATGATATAAATGTAAGATCAGTGTGGAATGTGAGAGAGAAATTGTCTAAAGTTATATTTGAGAATAAGCAGATTTATACACACTAACATCATTTGAAGGTTGAAGAAGGGTTTTTGCGAAGACAATTAGAGCTACTCTGGTACTGTATCTAGCATAGTAAGATGCTATTTTGAGAAATACATCCTTATTGGATTTAACCATTCAATTGTAGTCAGTGTGACTCCTATTGTGTTTGAGCAGTGAGCTCTAGGCGCTTGGCCTTTCTGCATGTTCAGACCCCATTTGTATACACATACTATCTGCAATAGTATCTTCTGATTGTGGATAAGGTTCCCACCGTGGTTTTTCCCCTTATAGGGTTTCCACGTACAAATATTGGTGTTATGTGTTGTGAGTGTTATTGTCTTTCTAATTCATGCATTAATCTTTACCGATACTATATGTAGCATCCTAAAATTGCGACACTTGCAATTTCGACCGCATTTGGGTCTTCACGATGGCGACGCAACACTGAACCTGAATGGAGACCCCAAAACTTGCTCACGACACCAAAAACTGCATTTTTCCAGCACCCTGGCCTGATCCTCCTTGCACCCCGTTGTCCCGGGAGGTGGGACCAGAGCGCCCAACGCCTTGGTCCTTCAGGACCAGGGCGCCCAGGGCCCTGGTCCCCCAGGACTATGGCACCCAGCACCCTGGTCCCTGGCCCTATTTTGGGCCCAGTCTCCTATGGGACTTCGGGCCTTTTTGTTTGCAAATTGGAAAATAACATTTCCTGGTCGGCCTAATGTTGGGAAAATCAGTCTTTTAACCCTAATCGGCAAGTATATAAACTAATTTTCCTCTCTCATTTTGGAGAGGATGGAAAAAGGTGGAAATGATATTCAAACATTCAAGCATTCAAGCATTCAAGCATTCAAGCATTCCTTCAAGTAATTGATCATTCTAAGTCTCCATTCAAGGCTAGGTGTTGCATTCAAGACAAGGATTCAACCATTGAAGAGGAGATCACATACTACAACATACAACATACAACAAACAACAACATCTATACCTTCGCATATAAGGATACAAACATCCTTACAACAAGGTATTAGTACTTGTTTTACATTACATTTACAGCATTTCTCATTTCTTGGTTAATTCCAAAACCGGGGTTTGACCTAAAGGCAAACCCCTCATCCCTAACCCCCCAATCATCTTCGCTTTTCTGTGTGTAGGTTACAGGTACGCGGCTGAAATTGAAGATCTGGAATCCTTGTGCAGAGACGAACAGATCCCCCTTCATTTCGCGGATTTTTCGGAGGACCGTGTGCACGCCGGGCACCATCGTCCTGTCAACTTTTGCTCAAATTTGCAGGACAGCGCCGTCTCGACATTTTACTACTAATTCCAGGTCCGCAGCTTCATATCATATCCCTAACTCAATTTATAAGCGAATCTTTCTCACTTTCTATGCATTCCTAGTTCAATCTTTCCATCTACATTCTTTACAAAAGAGGGTATCCTTGCTATCACAACCCTTGAAACTCATATAGAATCCAATCTTGCATTGCGTGGGATTGGATCTTGTGGGTTTCAACCCCTCTTTTGAATGTAAAGTCCCTCCTAATTGAAAACCATCAACCCTAGTTACTCTCCCTTCTCTCTCCTTGGAGTTGGGGAGGGGAGAACGACTAGGGTTCGATTTTTTCGCTTTACATTTTGGTGAACCCAACGTTAACATCCTTTCTGATTATTCATAGTTAGATCTAAAAATTGGATTCCTTGATTACATTTCCATGTTTGATCTTTTGCAAAATTTTAGAGGTTAATTGCATAAAAACCCTAAATTTTCTTTTTAAGTAATTAAACTTGTGAAATGTTTAATTGTTAATTCTTGTTTCAGATCTGCCCTTCTATTACAAATTATCAATTCATATTTGTGCTTTAATTTTGAAAATTAAGTGGTTAAGTGTCAAAACCCTAATTTTTGAAACCCTCTTGATTCAACCTTTGTCCGATAATTTCACTGATCAAAACATCTCCAAATCAGCTGTAACTTTGGATTCCGCAATAAAATCATAATATCTTTCATCCTTGAAAATTTAGAAAAAAGTTGCGAGGACCATGTGCACTCCGAGCACCATCGTCCCCGACATTTTTTCCGAAATTTCGGGAGCTAGATCTTACTGTATTTTTCTGCTAAAATCCAGAATTTTGGCTAATTTTATCAATTTTAACACCTTCAAAATTACAGTCAAAGTTGGTCTAGCGATTGCTTGGATTGAGGCTTCTAATCATTCAAAAATTGTTGAAATTAAAATTCATATCAAAATTGTGTTTCTTACTGTCCTAAATCTGAAAAGTGTGTTAGCATTCATTCAAAATTTCAATGCTTTATTCAAATTTTTGCAATTTGTGACTTTTGAAATTAAGTGCTTAATTACAACAACTTTGATTTCCGCTTTCAAAATTAAATTTTGCGTGAAATTGAGTCAACTTTCAAATTTCAAAACTTGCATTGCTTTTGGTATTCCCTCTAAAATCATAAAATTCAAAATTTCAGTTTCCCTCTCTTTTTCAAAATTCAAATTTTGCATTTTTCGACAATCTTGGTAGGGTTCAATTTTGAAATTGCAACATTAATTTGGCCTATTTATAGGTCGTAAAATCACTCAATTTTTTCAGGTTAGCTGTAAAATCATCATAACTTTCATCCCTGCAAATTTCGGAAAAAGTTGCGAGGACCGTGTGCACCCCGAGCGCCACGGTCCCGGACATTTTTTCCGAAATTTCGGGAGATTGTCCTGATTGTATTTAACAGCTTAAATCTAGAAGATTGGCTGGTTTTACTAAAATTTGCTACCTCTAAAATTCAAAATCTTCTCTCTTTCTTTAGTGCATGAGTTTTACAACAATAAGCCCTACTTACACTATTCCCGTTAGACGAAGCCTTAGAATTAAGTCCTTCCAAGGTTTAATTACTGAGGAGATGGAACCTAATTTGAATGGCCTTTTTAACGAGGACATGGATAATTCCTCTAATCCTCTTAATGATGAAGAAGCTCTCCATGAGGTTTCTGTAGAACAACTTTCAAAATTGGATAACCAATTTGATGATTTTCGACAGTGGATGTCTCAAGAATACCCTGATAGTCAAGCTCTTCCTTTAATTGAGGGTCTAAAATGTATGCTTCAAAGTGATAAGAATGGAATTGATATTTTGCGTGGTATTGTACACATTGTGGATTCGAATGTGATGCCTATGAAGAGTTGTGCCGAAACTTTGGGTTATACACAACCACCTACTCAAGTTAATCATTCTATTCCTTTGACAACTCCTATTGCTAGTATACCTACTTTTACATCAAACATAATGACTACTTCAACACAAGACATTCCGCCAATGAGCACCAGTCATGGGGGCAATCCCTCTTCTTCAATCAACCCTCTTCCTTCATTCAATCCGACTTCTTCTTTCATTCCTTCAATGAGTGTTCCTATTATATCACCACAAATGAACATGAGGCAAGGGGGCAATTCATTTAACCATCCCATTCCTCCTTGTAGTGTTCCTCCTATCCAATCATCTCCTATGACTAACTATCATAGTGTCCCACCACCTTACTCTCTACCTTCTTTCAATAACATAACACCTCCATCACAATCTAACACGTCTAATATGAACTCTTCGACTGAAGCGACCATTAACAATCTTGCACAAACTGTCTCTTCTTTACAGCAACAAATTGCCTCTATGAATCAATCTAAGTTTAGTGTGCCCACATTTGATGTTGCGAGTCCACTTTCTCTTGACATTGTTCTAGCTATCCCCCCTAAACATGTTGAAATTCCGCATTTGGAGCTTTATAATGGTAAGGGTGATCCTCTAACACATGTTAAGACCTTTCAAACAATATGTACTGATTTTGCTTATGACCAAAGCTTGCTTGTAAAACTGTTTACTAGAACATTAAGAGACAAAGCCCTACAATGGTATTTCTCGTTGCCTTCCTATTCTATTACTTCTTTCGAACAACTTGCAAATGCTTTCATTCAACAATTTCAAAACAATATAAGTCCTAAAGTTACTTTGATTGATTTAATGCATTGTAAACAAGGTGTTAAAGAAAAAGTGACTGATTTCATTGGTAGATATAAGCATTTGTATGCTCAAATTTATTTTCCAATGCCTAACAATGATATTCAAAGAATCTTTATTTCTAATTTACAAAAAGACATTAGAGAAAAACTCCTGTTTTCTGAGTTTACTTCTTTCCAACAGTTGTGCGCAACTCTTCACAATTATCAACTGATTGTGAGTCAAATGGAACAATCACATCCTATGGCTCTGAGTGATAAGGGTGATAGTAGTCAACAACCATTTGGGAAGTTTAAACCGAACAGAGAGTCCATTAAATTCAATGAAAACATCATCAACAACAATGTGAATACAGCATCAGGTGTATCTCCTATTTCTAAGTTTTTCAAGAAAGAAAGAAAGTTTACTCCTTTGAATGAATCATTGCATAGTATTATGAATAAGTTATTGGAACAAAATGTGCTTACTCTTCCTCCTATAAGGCAAATTGATCCTGTTGTGTAGGGGAAAAAGCAAGACTAGGTTAATCATGCCCTAATCCTACCTTTTGACACACATTACGGAATACGAAAGAGCCTAGAGATATCACACAATTGGCTACTTCTTTTGATTAAAGAGAGAGCCACGGGATATCTATTAGGATTTCTATTCCCTTGTTGAAATTGTAAGATCAAGTAATGCAAGTTCAAACCCTAATCTCAAAATGCAAGTATGAACTAATAACAAGATTGCAGAATTGAGATTAAACAATGAACAGCTGTAAGTGTAAGGATAAAATAAGAATGCAGATATGTACCCGGAGTCGAAATCAGACTGAAAATGTTCAGGACGGGGGCGTGGGCCCCACTGTCCTAAAAACTGCACCGGAAACCACTGTTCTGCACCCTGAAACACTGTCGGAAAGTTGTCGGAAAGCTGTCTGTCCGAAGGACCAGGGCGCCCAGCGCCTCTGTCCTAGGGACCAGGGCGCCCAGCGCCCCTGTCTTGGCAGGACCAGGGTGCCCAGCGCCCCTGTCCCGGTCTTCTGAGCTGCAATTTCACACAGGGTTCTGCCTCAGCCTTCTCTCTCCGGATCTGTGTCCCGCGGCGTTGTCCGAATCCCGAAACCTGCAATAATATCTGAAAAGGGGGAGGGGCGGCTATATAGGGTTTTGCCTTAGTCAAACCCCCGCTTCGGTGATTTCCACCTCCACGAATAGCCAAGTTGTTTTGTAAAATGTATTGTGTGTGCAGACCTAGTGTGTGTGCAAGGTCCAAAATGCAAGAAAGCAAGCTAGAGCAACCTAGAAAGTAAACCCTAATTGCTTGTAAATGATAATATAAATGCTCTAAATCAAGATGCAATGTGATCTAAAGCATGAATAAATGATGTATCAAGGCTTATGCAAAGACATGAAAACAATACAAAATCATACCCAACCCTCAAGGGGGGAGTACAAGCCAATCTTCAATCGGTAATCTCCTATTGTTCTTCAATGTCTTCCAAGCCCTAAGTGGATGAATGAATTTGATAGATGCTTGATAAAATGATGTTGAGTGTTGTTGAAGTCCTCAAAGATCTGCTCTTTCGCTGCATATGAAGTTCCTGGAAACAAAAATCCCATCCCCTTCAAATGAGGAAAGAGAGCTTTTATGTATGAAACCCTAGGTCGTAAATTCGTATTTTGGCCAACCTAGAGATTGAATATCCCGCCAATTTCTTGGGGTTAAGCTTTATTTTATGATTGGATCGTGCTCCCAAAATTTCGGGAAAAATGTCCGGGACCATTTTGCACGGGCGCCATGGTCCCGACAACTTTTCACCAAATTTTCAGGGCCGTCGGATATGATGATTTTAGAGAGAATCCCGAAGTTACAGGTGATTTCGAGATGTTTAAACCCCAAAACCAAGCCCCCAAGTTCGAAATAGGACTTAATTAGGGTTTTTGATTAAGTGGTGTATTGGAAGAATAAAATGCGAAGGGCATGCTTTAGTGACGGGGCCCAACTTTATGATGTAGAAAATGATGAAATAGGGCCTTAGACCTAATTAATTTGATTAATTAAGTGCTTAAGGAGAAATGCAATGCAGAATGCAAAATGCACTAAGGTGGGTGCTAAACTAGGTGCGAAATTGTACCACCCTAGCGAGTGTGTACAATTTACGACGCTACATTTAGCCCCCACTTTAGCGGTCATATGAGTACTACGTGCATATGCAAGCTAAAGTACAGAAAATTAAACATTATTTGAAAAAGGATATATCCATAAGTCGTCGGACGAAGCCCCCAGTGGTATCTGCAGTACACAGTTAGGAACCGCACCCTACAAAACAAACGTTAGATCACAAAATCACCTAATGCTTACTAGGGAAAGTGATGAAATCTGTGAGTAGCTATATGCCCCCCCCTATTTCGACTTGCTTATTTAGGGAGGTGAAACAAGGTAGCATGTTTACTTGCGACAAATTGTGTAATAGAGTATTGATGAGGGGTGTTCACTAAATAGGCTTCATCAGAGCGCTTTTTGGAACATCCTGAGAGTAGGAAAAGGAAAATACGATTCCAATGCAACAAACAGCTCGAAAATCGCATCTCCCAAACTCAAGTTATGATAAAATGAATGATAGAAGAAAAATTAGGGTTTCAAGAAGTAAGAATAAACAAACGAGAGTATATACTTTGAAAGTGACACTTGTATTCGTCACTTTGTCAATTTCAGGATACTATTCAGTGCAGCGGAGCCCACCTAGCCATCACCATGCCTTCACGACGACCGGAGCGTCCCACGAGGATTGAGATCCTGTGCCAGGCCATGATCGACGATGAGCCACTGGACGAGGTGAGTTGACTGAACGTTTGACTTTTGATTTCTCACATGGTTGACTTTTCTGTGATCGAATGCGGATCTTGAACACCGACCGGGGGCCCACCTAGGGCGCCATGGTCCCTGAGGAGCGCCCTGGTCCCTGCAGGGCGCCATGGTCTCTGTCAGGGCGCCATGGTCCCTGCAGGGCACCATGGTCCCTGACAGGGCACCATGGTCCCCATCAGGGCACCATGGTCCCTAATGAGGGCCTGGCGAGGGGTTACAAGGCGAGCATATAGTGTGTGACAATTTGCATTTGCGATTTCGATGATTGAGTACTGATTATGGTCATGTTTTCGTTTTGCAGGGTCTCCCGTACGTGAGAGAGCATACAGCGGGACACATTCTTCGCACTTTGCGAGATCAGATTCCACGGCTGACTCAGTTAGAGAGAGACACCCTATCGATAGTAGGATTGTGGTATGTGATTCTTATGCCGGCCATTCGATTTCATCCTGCGATGCTGATGGCACTGATGGAGAGATGGGATCCTGACACCTCTACCTTTCACCTTCTGGTAGGAGAGCTGACGGTCACACTCGAGAATGTGTACCATATACTGCGTCTTCCTATCAGAGGAGCGATAGTCACATACGCGACTAATCGAGTAGCGGAGGATCATCAGAGGGAGCAGATGTATTGCATAGGGAGAGTCATGCCGAGCGAGACGAGAGCCGTATCATGGTCAGCTGGCTCTTACATCCTATAGGGGAGATACCACTTCTGAGACGCCTCATGATAGCCATCATAGCACTAGCCGTCTGCCCTAATGGGTGAGGGACACATATGCACGGGGGCCTCACATGGTGTATCAGAGCGATGGAGAGACACAGGAGAGTGTATGCATGGGGTCGGAGTATGCTTGCACATCTCTATCATGACCTGGAGGAGTATGTATTCGGACAGGGTTGTAGTTTGATGACATGCACACTTCTGCAGGTGTGGATCTTAGAGCACTTCACATGCACCAAGCCCGTCGGCTTTCCACTGAGTATAGCGAGCGAGCGACCTAGGGTGTTCGCTTATCCACTGACCAGCGAGTGGAGATTTGGAGATTTGTTATATTGGAGAGTGATTATTGACAGACTGACAGCCGAGGTGATAGTGTGGAGACCTTACCTACGGATGCATAGATGGGATGGTATGGAGAGACAGTTAGCATGTCTACAGAGGAACCGCCTACTGCGAGGATGATATGCACACATCATAGTCCCTTTCTACTTTGATCGAGTATGGAGGCAGTTCGGACTAGAGCAGTGTGTTCCAGCCGATGTGCCCATCTATACTCGACACTCACGGGTCCTTCCCAGACCTAGAGCAGTAGCGAGACCGACGGTGGATGATATCGAGATGACAGACTTAGAGGGATCAGATCAGGATATAGTCACTGACTATTCTGCAGAGCCTGGAGCACAGCGCAGATATGTTTCATGGTTCATGAGATCATATCCAGGTCCTATCTTTCCACCAGATCATCCGACAGGCTATCCAGGCCCATGGAGACATGGAGACTGAGACAAGGATGAGGGATCTAGGTCAGAGGAGCCAGAGGAGGGAGAGGGTCATGAGGAGGCGGGAGACCCTGATCCACCTACAGGCGATCAGCCTAGTGACAAGGAGGATAGAGAGGAGGATGCAGGTGATGATGCAGATAGAGAGGAGGATGAGGAGGATACAGGTGATGATGCAGATGAGGATGAGGATGATAAGGAGGATGACGAGGAGGATGATAGAGATGATGAGGAGGAGTCAGATGCAGCTCCCCACCATTCAGGAGATGATACCATAGCTCTGGATCCACCTCTTATTCCCCAACAAGGGGAACAGGAGGCGATACGGAGACCTGTCACCAGTACCGTCCAGCCTACACCCATTGTGGATAGAGTATGCGAGGGAGGGGAGCCGAGCAGTTCCCAGTCACAGATGCTACCATATCATGATCCCTACTGGCGTGAGGGAGATCCAGGTATAGTAGGTTTATATTGATTAGTTAATGCTTTGATGATATAGAATGGTACTAACAAAAATCTGTTCTACTGCCACAGCTAATGTGCAGGAATGGCATTCCTTGATTCAGCAGGCAATGACAGACATCTCCATGATAGCACAGATCCCTAGTTCCTCACAGATTACCTACAGGCCTCAGGGGAATGCGGGTCGGCATGAGGATTTGTTTTTCCCATTCCGATTACAGGTAGATATATGGAGGGAGAGAGAGAGAGTCCAATTAGAGGACCTCCAGCAAGCACGGCAGAGAGAGAGAGTCCTATCAGAGGATCTCCATCAGGCGCGACAAAGAGAGAGAGTCCTATCAGAGGACCTCCAGCAGGTGCGGTGAGATCTAGTAGCGGCCCAGACCAAGGCTACCACCTATCGTGAGATCCTTATGGATAGGGATCATAGGAGTTCCTCTCGGAGTCACTCACGATCTGTATCGCGCTACACACCCATGGGTCCACCTCCACGGCTAGATCAGGAGGGAGCATCCAGTCGACACTCTCCAGCCACTAGCCCTAGGGATAGGAGATGATTGTATGATGTAAGAGAGAGGTCACATTTTGGATATACAGTGACCCATGTTTGTACATGATCCACACATATATATGTATATATACATGCTTCTCGTTTTTTGTCTCAAATGTGTTATCTTTAATGCCTAAAACAATGTATATGTTGCTTTGATTAAATCTAATACATTTGGTAAATGTACATGTATGTTCAGAATTTAATTTCCATGTGATTGATTTCTCAATGCTCCATGATTAAATTGATACATGTGTGACTTAATTAAATATATAATCAAGTACTACATTGATGATAAGGAAGAAATATGCATTAAGTCTAAGAATCATATAACCAATGTGATTTAATTTTGAACTTAAACACAACATGATATGATTCTACTTAACACATAAAGACACTGTATAATATGCTAGCATAATGAAAATGTAAATCTTTTACAATTTACATAAATGAATTCAAGACAAACTATAAAGTAAGAAGACACGCTTGTCAGGAACGAAGCAATATAGAAAAAAACACCATAATATTTAATTCTATTTTGCTCTAATTAGGAGATACTAACATATTATCCAATGTTGAAGAACTGAAAAGAAGAGAAGGAATGAAGAATTAAGCATAATATCTACGCAAGTGCATAGCATTGATAGGTTCTTTAAGAGGCGTACCGTCTACATCCGCTATTTTGTAAGCACCTGATCCATAATCCTCAATAACGATATATGGTCCAAGCCAATTAGGACTAAATTTTCCCTTTTCGGCCAGCAAGGCATTCACATTGCACTGATTCTCATAAAGGACTAAATCACCTACTGAGAAGGAACGTTGAATAACCTTATCATTATAGCTTCGCTGTAGAGTTTTGTGATACGCTTGGATATGCTCAAGAGCGTTTATACGCTGTTCATCAAGCATCTCAAGTTGTTGAAGTCGTTGTTCTCTATAAGAGTCATCATCTACTATACCTTTAAGAGAAACCCTAAGTGATGGAATTTCTAACTCTAAGGGCATAATAGCATCAGCACCATAAACAAGATTATAAGGAGTAGTTCCCGTAGCAATTCGTACACTCGTTCGGTAGGCCCAAAGAGCGTAGATTAGCTGGTTACTCCAATCCTTACCATGCTTATTTACGGCTTTACGAAGAATTTGCTCAATTATCTTATTGGATGATTCGGCTTGACCATTTGACTGAGGGTAATACGGTGTAGAAAATCGATGTTTGATATGATACTTCTCGAGGAATTTCTTCACGTCCTTGTTCTTAAACGAAGTTCCATTATCTGAGATAATAGTGGAAGGTATCCCAAATCGAGAAATAATGTTTTCTAGAAGAAATTGACAAATCACTTCAGCAGTAGTAGAGCGAAGAGGAATAGCTTCTACCCACTTTGTAAAGTAATCCGTTGCGGTTATAATGAAGGTGTGTCCTTGAGATGAAGGAGGAGAGATTTTTCCAATAAGATCCAAACCCCATGCGGAGAAGGGCCAAGAAGCTACTTGAGAGCGAAGTTCTTGGGCAGGAGCATGAATCAGGTTATTGTGTTGTTGACATTGATGACATTTCTTAACAAATGAAAAGGAATCCTTCTGCATAGTTTGCCAATAGTATCCCATACGAAGCAGCCTATGAACCAGGGATTTGCCCCCAAAGTGCCCCCCACAGGCACCCGAATGTGCCTCTTCAAGGGCAATAGGGATTTCTGACTTGTTAAGACAACGAAGGAGAAGACCATCATAACCCCTTCGATAAAGAACATTAGAAAGGATGATATATCTAGCAGACAACTTGCGGATTCTAGCCCTAGTGTTCCTATTAGCAGAATCAGGGAAGGTACCATCGGTCAAATATCTTACAATATGTGAGAACCATTCATCTGAGTCTACAAAGTCACAACATGTTACCAAGCTAGAATCATCTTCAATAGCTGGAGAAGTAAGATTGTGAATAACAAAGTTAAGATCGACCATAGGGTCCTCTAAAGATACTAATGAAGCCACACATGCCATCGCATCCGCATGTCAATTATCTTTTCGAGGAACAGGTTCCATGGTATAAGAATCAAAATTTTGTAATAAAGAGATAGCCAGATCTTTATATTGTGATAATTTGTCCTGTTTTGCTTGATATATTCCTGTTACTTGTCTTATAATCAATTGCGAATCTCCATAGATATGTATGTGTTTTATATTAAGAGCTAAGGTTGCTTTTATACCTGCTATAAGAGCCTCATACTCAGCAATGTTATTGGTACATAGGAAATTTAGACGATATGACAAGGGAATAGGTTTCTTTGTAGGAGAAACCAGAACAACACCTGCCCCTGATCCCGTACGACACTTAGAGCCATCAAAGTATAACTCCGAAGTTTCATCTTTCTCTATAGAAAGAATGAAGTCATCAGGGAAGGACTCAGGGTTAGGGAATGAAAAAGGTGAAGGGGCCTCAACTAAGTGATCGGTCAACGCTTGTCCTTTAATTGCTCTTTGTGAAACAAATTTAAGGTCAAATTCAGTTAACATCATAACCCACTTAGCGAGACGTCTTGATAAATCAGTTTTAGAGAAAAGATGCTTCAACGGATCAAACTTAACCATGACGTGGACTTCTGAATTTAAAAGATAATGTCTCAATTTTTGAGTCGCAAACACCACGGCCAAGCATTGTCTTTCTATCGCAGAATATCGGGTCTCATAATCGAGTAAAGTACGACTTATGTAATACACCGGACACTCCTTACCATCTTTATCATGTTGTGCTAACAATGCTGCGAGAGCATGAGAAGAAGCAGCTGTATACAGGATAAAGGGTTTAGAAGGTTCGGCAGGTTGAAGAATAGGAGGACTAGCCAAATACACTTTTAAATCTTCAAATGCTTGCTGACAATCCTCATTCCACTAAAAAGTGATATCCTTTTTAAGAAGTTGAGTAAAAGGAAAGGTACGATCCGCAAGTTGAGACACAAACCTACGAATAGCTTGAATCTTTCCTTGTAAGCTTTTAAGTTGAGATACATTTCGAGGAGGTGGCATGTTAACAATAGCATCTATTTTCTTAGTATCCACCTCAATCCCACGATGCGAAACTATAAATCCTAATAGTTTTCCACTATCCACACCAAAAACACATTTTCGGGGATTCAAGCGCATGTGATATTTACGAATTCTTTCAAAAATTTGTCGAAGGATTTTAACATGATCCATGCGAAGAAAAGATTTGGTCAAAATATCATCAACATAATCCTCTAAAATCTTATGCATATAATCATGAAAGATAAGGGTCATCGCTCGTTGATAAGTTGCACCGGCGTTTTTAAGTCCAAAAGGCATCATTATCCAACAAAACGTACCCCAAGGAGTGGTGAAAGCGGTTTTGAATTGATCTTGAGGGTTAATGAAAATTTGATTGTAGCCTGAAAAACCATCCATGAAGGATAAGAGGGCATGTCCTGCCGTAGAATCAACTATCATGTCAATGTTTGGAAGAGGGAAATCATCTTTTAAAGAAGCCTTATTTAGATCCCGAAAGTCGGTACACATTCTTATTTTGTTATCTGGTTTAGCCATAGCGACAATGTTTGAAATCCATGGGGAATAGTCAATAGGGCAGATAAATCCAGCCTCCAATAATTTTTCAATCTCAGCCTTAACAAGCAGAGCTATCTTAGGATTCATTTTTCAAATCTTTTGTTTCATGGGCTTAGCATCAGGAACTAAGACAATATTATGAGTAACAATCTTAGGATCTATACCGGGCATGTCAGAATATGCCCAAGCGAAGATCTCAGGGAATTCATGCAATAGTTCTTCATATTGTTTCTGTTCCTCTTCATCCAAACATTTTCCAATTTTAATGACTTTCTCTTTATTGCAAGGATCCATCTTAACATCAGTGGTGTCACTTATGAGGAGATTACTTTGTTGAGGAGTATCCTTTAACTAAGGGAATTCTTTCACAATCTCGTCATTATCAATCTCTTTTCCAAAATAGGCTTCAGTGTTCAAACAATAAGGGAGTCCCTATTGTGATGATAATGAGGAAGAGTGTCATAGGCTCCCAAGAACTTAGCTAAAGCATCATCAGTAGGGAAAATATCTAGAGCACAATCACCCGAAGAATCCTCATCAATATACTCAGGGTGTTGTATTGATAAAGATGTAGAGATAGCATTAACACTAATGCATGGTCTTTTAGAGGCTTTAGTACGTCTGCAGGGATTATAACCAAGTCCAAAGGCATAATGTTGAAAATTAGTCTCTAGGGGAACTCTAATCCCTTGTTCATTAGCACCACAACCTTTTCCATGATACCCATGCTTAGCAAAAATGCGAAAACCACGACCATAGCGATCAGCCATTTCAGGGAGAGAAGGTGGTTTTTCATAAGACAAAGAATCAAACTCTTCATAGTTATAGATGTGAGAAGAGGAAGTTTGAGAAGCGGCCACAAAATTATTACTCATAACTTCAGGCAGGGTTGATTGTTTTTTAGTTTCTTCTTTCTTTTCAACTTTGTGATTTTCAGCTTCTTCCTTCTTTTCAACTTTAAGTTCTCTAGAAGGAATCTTATATTCACCCACAAAGGTAGGATTAAAATCAAGAGATCCCCAATCATCTTCTGCGAGAACCTTCTCAGGATCAAAATCCTTTTTATGTGTAGTTTCAAGTCGAGACAGATTTTCTTCAGGAGATCCGAATTCATCCAAAGGATTTTGATCATCGAAAAGCAAAGACTCATCGATAGGTTTCTTGTTTAAAGAGTCATCACTAGATGAGGATGGCTTAGAAGAATCTCCTTTGGAATTAGATGTTTGTAGACAAGCTTGAAAATTAGTATCTCCCATCAAAGTATATGTCTTATTGTTATAAATGAATTTAACTTGTCTATGCAATGTAGAGGGGACAACTTGCATGCTGTGAATCCAAGGCCTCCCTAATAACAAGTTGTATGTTAAATTTCCTGGCAGAACATGAATAGGAGTAGGCAAAGTAACAGGTCCTACTGTGAGAGGTAAGGTGATGATACCCAATGAAGTCTTAGCCACATTATCAAAGCCACGAATGGAACGAGAGTCAGGCTCCATAAGAGATGTATCCACATTCATCTTATGCAATAGATTGATGCTACACACATTAAGGCCAGAGCCATTATCTACTAGTGTTCGTCTTATAGCAGTGTCTTTCATGACAACCACAATCATCAAGGGATCATATTGTTGTTGGACTTCACTAGTAGGCAACTCATCTTGCGTAAACACAATTTGAGGTTTAGGATTCATCACGGAGTTAACAAAAGATGCTATATTACTAGATGTATTCGGTGGAGGAACATTCAAATCTTTCAAGGCATCTTATAAAATTCCATGATAAGTGGAAGAAGTTTGAATCAAATCCCAAAGGGATAGCTTAGTAGGGGTAGCTTTGAGTTGTTCTATGAGATCATATTCCTTACCCATAACTTGCGAAATACGGGGAGCTTGAGGAAGAATTGGTTGAGGATTAGGAAGAGAGACTGGAATAACAGGAGGAGGATTAGGTTGCCTATTATTTCTGGTATGATAGGTATGGGAAACCGCATGATAACTCTCTCTAGTTATTTGCTTAGCATAATTGTAAGGACTTATAGGTTTTCTTCCATGTACGGTGATGATTGGTTTATTCAGAGTACAAAAGGAATCATGATCATACCTTCCTTGGACAGTAAGGAGAGGAGTCTTAGGAATTTGAAAGGTGGGAGAAGGATAAGCACCTTGAACTTCAAAGAGAGGTTTGTTATATTCATTCAAATTTATCATGTTAACCAATTTAGAGGTCTTGTTTTTGTTTAAAGGTTTTGACAAAGCCACAAAGTCGTCAAGAGCATCATCCAACAAAGCATGATCATATTGATTAAAAGGTTTGTCTTTTGATTCAAAAGGAGACATCTCCTCATAGAGGGGATTATTGAAAACAACCATGTTACTAGATTCAGGGGAAGAGTGGATAGGAATGTATCCTTGAGAGGAATCATTCGACTTATCTTTCTCATCACACCTAAATGTCATAGTAACAAGGTTTATGAGTTTTTGGTAAAATGAAGGTTTAGCATCCTTAGGGTTTAAAAACTCATCTAAAGCTTCATCTAATTAATCTTGGCTATACTCATAATAATCATCAAATGTATGAACATTTTGCAAATAAAAATCTGACATTTTGAAAAGATTGCATAAAATTTAAACACACAATGCAAAGAAACAAAAGTTATCTCTTTTTTTTTTTTTTCTCTTTTAATGAAATGAAATGAAAACACACTAAATCTAGATCTAGATCTAACACATGCAATGCAAGAGGAAGCAATGATAGTTTCACGTCGGGTTCACCAAAATGTCTAGGGGAAAAAGTGAGACTAGGTTAATCATGCCCTAATCCTACCTTTTGACACACATTACGGAATACGAAAGAGCCTAGAGATATCGCACAATTGGCTACTTCTTTTGATGAAAGAGAGAGCCATGGGATATCTATTAGGATTTCTATTCCCTTGTTGAAATTGTAAGATCAAGTAATGCAAGTTCAAACCCTAATCTCAAAATGCAAGTATGAACTAATAACAAGATTGCAGAATTGAGATTAAACAATGAACAACTGTAAGTGTAAGGATAAAATAAGAATGCAGATATGTACCCGGAGTCGAAATCGGACTGAAAATGTTTGGGATGGGGGCGCGGGCACCACTGTCCTAAAAACTGCACCGAAAACCACTGTTCTGCACCCTGAAACACTGTCGGAAAGTTGTCGGAAAGCTGTCTGTCCGGAGGACCAAGGCACCCAGCGCCTCTATCCCAGGGACCAGGGCGCCCAGCACCCCTATCCTGGCAGGACCAGGGCACCCAACGCCCCTGTCCCGGTCTTCTGAGCTGCAATTTCACACAGGGTTCTGCCTCAGCCTTCTCTCTCCGGATCTGTGTCTCGCGGCGTTGTCTGAATCCTGAAACCTGCAATAATATCTGAAAAGGGGGAGGGGCGGCTATATAGGGTTTTTCCTTAGTCAAACCCCTGCTTTGGTGATTTCCACCTCCACGAATAGCCAAGTTGTTTTGTAAAATGTATTGTGTGTGCAAACCTAGTGTGTGTGCAAGGTCCAAAATGCAAGAAAGCAAGCTAGAGCAACCTAGAAAGTAAACCCTAATTGCTTGTAAATGATAATGTAAATGCTCTAAATCAAGATGCAATGTGATCTAAAGCATGAATAAATGATGTATCAAGGCTTATGCAAAGACATGAAAACAATACGAAATCATACCCAACCCTCAAGGGAGGAGTACAAGCCAATCTTCAATCGGTAATCTCCTATTGTTCTTCAATGTCTTCCAAGCCCTAAGTGGATGAATGAATTTGATAGATGCTTGATAAAATGATGTTGAGTGTTGTTGAAGTCCTCAAAGATCTGCTCTTTCGCTGCATATGAAGTTCCTGGAAACAAAAATCCCATCCCCTTCAAATGAGGAAAGAGAGCTTTTATGTATGAAACCCTAGGTCGTAAATTCGTATTTTGGCCGACCTAGAGATTGAATATCCTGCCAATTTCTTGGGGTTAAGCTTTATTTTATGATTGGATCGTGCTCCCAAAATTTCGGGAAAAATGTCCGGGACCATGTTGCACGGGCGCCATGGTCCCGACAACTTTTCACCAAATTTTCAGGGCCGTCGGATATGATGATTTTAGAGAGAATCCCAAAGTTACAGGTGATTTCAAGATGTTTAAACCCCGAAACCAAGCCCCCAAGTTCGAAATAGGACTTAATTAGGGTTTTTGATTAAGTGGTGTATTGGAAGAATAAAATGCGAAGGGCACGCTTTAGTGACAGGGCCCAACTTTATGATGTAGAAAATGATGAAATAGGGCCTTAGACCTAATTAATTTGATTAATTAAGTGCTTAAGGAGAAATGCAATGCAGAATGCAAAATGCACTAAGGCGGGTGCTAAACTAGGTGCGAAATTGTACCACCCTAGCGAGTGCGTACAATTTACGATGCTACACCTGCAAAGATTAATTCACCTTATTTTGATAACAAATCTTTTTGTCAATTTCATCGTCAACCTGGGCATGATACTGAAAAATGTTTTGCTTTAAAGGGGAAAATTCAAGATTTGATTGATAATAATACTATCTCTGTTTCTGGAGTGAATGATAAAGGCAACACATCTGTAGCTCCTCCTAACCAAAATATTCAGATTTTTACTGATCCATTGCCTTCTCATACCTCTAATGCGATTGATGCTACTGATTCCTCTGTCTCACCTGATGATCTTGTGTCTATGACTCCAAATGTGATTAACTTTGTGGAGCAGCAGAAAATCCCTAAAGAACCTTCCATCACATTTGATTCCAGTGAAACTATCAGGGCACCTGATGGTCCTTTATATATAGTTGCAAAAGTCTAGAACACACCTTGCCGTGGAGTGCTTATTGATCCTTCTTGTATGGTTAATGTCATTACTGAAGAATTTCTTTTTACTTTGCAATTGAATCAAGTGATCTATGACAAAACAGATGTGATTGTGAAATTATTTGATGTATTTTCTTCTCCTGCAATTGGTTCTATTACATTACCTATTGAGGTCCATAACAAATCCCTTGATGTGAACTTTGCTATTATTCCATCTTCTGAACAATTTCGTGTGAAGCTTGGCTATCCTTGGCTATCTTCCATGAAAGCTATTGCTTCTCCTATTCACAAGTGTTTGAAATTTCCCCATAATGGTGAAGTTGTTACTGTCAATCATAGTCTCTTTAAACCAACTAAAAGAACTTCTAGCGTTCCTATTGATTATTTTTGGCCTAAACAATTCCAATCTCTTCCTCCGCGAAGTGATCATCTTTTCAAATCTTATCAAAAGTGGAAAAAAGATATGATCCTATCTCTAAGTGAACCTAGAACACCCAAACTTGACATTCCTATCATTCTTGAGAAGGAAGTTCTTCCTTTGAAAGATAAAACCAATGTCTTTCCTCAAGAAGATTCCCAACCCATTCCTATGGATGTAACTATGCCTATATCTAACAAACTTCCTAAAAGTAGACCTATACCTCCTCGTCATGATGGACTTGGTCTCCTTCCTAAACCAAATATTCCTCCCTTATATGGAGCAGTTCCTCCTCCTTCCTCTTATGGAGAGAAGAGAGCTTCCTCTTCTCCTATTGTTCAACCTAAGAGACCACAACCTAAACACCCAAGTGATAAGGATGAGAACATTCCTCCTCCTCACTCTCCTCAACTTCCTACTAAGACTAGACGAAATCGTTCTGCACGTGAACGCCGACGAAAGCGTCATCTTAGAGCTCAGGCAGCTGCTTCTCAAACTTTGCAATCCCCAAAAACACCTTCAGCTAGTATTATTCCATTTTCTCCTCAGCCGATGATTGAGCCGAAATCTCCTAAACATAAGATGCATGATGGTCTTGATCTTGTGCGAGTTAAAGATCCTATTTTTAGAAATCTTGATGATGATATAGATGAAAATGTTATTCATGATGAAAATGCTACTTCTCCTGGTCA
The DNA here is from genome assembly GCF_030272615.1 of Cryptomeria japonica. Taxonomy (NCBI): domain Eukaryota; kingdom Viridiplantae; phylum Streptophyta; class Pinopsida; order Cupressales; family Cupressaceae; genus Cryptomeria; species Cryptomeria japonica. The sequence goes on from NC_081409.1 coordinate 818,508,140, forward strand.
TTCTGATAGTGAATATGAACTTGTTGATATTGATAACCATTTATCTAATGAATTTTCTAAAGCACTTATCCTAGCTCCTAGACAAGAACAACATGGCTCGGAACATGAACATAGCCCTTGTTTGGATCTTGTGATAGCTCCATCTGCTGTGTTGGATGTTCCTCCTCTAGGATTTTGCCTACCTTCCCGAAACATCGATCAGCAAGATCGGGGGGTAGATGATGTGCTAGACTAGTTTCATTAGCATAGCAGATTCTCTCCCCCTCTCTTTTGTTACTTCTTCTATGTGTTATTCTCATTCTTCTATTTGTTGTCCTTAGTGTTGTCTACTTGAGGACGATGCAAAGCATTGAGATCTCTCGATCTCTCTCATGTTGACTCAAAAGACACATGTGTTCCCTTCTTCTAGGTGACCTTCCTTGATTGGGGAATGAAGAACAATTATGCATACATACATATGATATACATGAATTATCATACAGCATACTGACCCCGAGGAAAGCAAAGTCACCTTGTGCTTTGTGTTTTGTGTCTATTATCCTTGGGCTTATCTCACACTTGGGGGCTAGATCCTTGTGATAACATGCTCCTTTCTCATTTCTTATATGTATCACTACCTTAAAGCAATCACCCTGGCCTGATCCTCCTTGCACCTCGTTGTCCCGGGAGGTGGGACCAGAGCGCCCAGCACCCTGGTCCTTCAGGACCACGGCGTCCAGCGCCCTGGTCCCCCAGGACCATGGCGCCTAGCGCCCTGGTCCCTGGCCCTATTTTGGGCCCGGTCTCCTATGGGACTTCGGGCCTTTTTGTTTGCAAATTGGAAAATAACATTTCCTAGTCGGCCTAATGTTGGGAAAATCAGTCTTTTAATCCTAATCGGCAAGTATATAAACTACTATTCCTCTCTCATTTTGGAGACGATGGAAAAAGATGGAAATGATATTCAAACATTCAAGCATTCAAGCATTCAAGCATTCCTTCAAGTAATTGATCATTCTAAGTCTCCATTCAAGGCTAGGTGTTGCATTCAAGACAAGGATTCAACCATTGAAGAGGAGATCACATACTACAACATACAACATACAACAAACAACAACATCTATACCTTCGCATATAAGGATACAAACATCCTTACAACAAGGTATTAGTACTTGTTTTACATTACATTTATAGCATTTCTCATTTCTTGGTTAATTCCAAAACAGGGGTTTGACCTAAAGGCAAACCCCTCATCCCTAACCCCCCAATCATCTTCGCTTTTCTGTGTATAGGTTGCAGGTACGCGACTGAAATTGAAGATCTGGAATCCTTGTGCAGAGACGAACAAATCCCCCTTTGTTTCGCGGATTTTTCGGAGGACCGTGTGCATGCCGGGCGCCATCGTCCCGTCAACTTTTGCTCAAATTTGCAGGACAGCGCCGTCTCAACATTTTACTACTAATTCCAGGTCCGCAGCTTCATATCATATCCCTAACTCAGTTTATAAGCGAATCTTTCTCACTTTCTATGCATTCCTAGTTCAATCTTTCCATCTACATTCTTTACAAAAGAGGGTATCCTTGCTATCACAACCCTTGAAACTCATATAGAATCCAATCTTGCATTGCGTGGGATTGGATCTTGTGGGTTTCAACCCCTCTTTTGAATGTAAAGTCCCTCCTAAGTGAAAACCATCAACCCTAGTTACTCTCCCTTCTCTCTCCTTAGAGTTGCGGAGGGGAGAATGACTAGGGTTCGATTTTTCCGCTTTACACTATAATTAGTTGATAAAACTATCTACCAGCATACAAGTCTGGTTCACCGGTATCAAGCATTAAAGTTGAATAAGTTGTTTTGGTTTGAATTTATTTGAAAAATGATTCACCCCCCCTCTCAGTTGTCCCTGGGACCTAACATGTAATCCATATGGTCCTAGGTTTAACTAATTCGATAATAGTTTCATTCATTTTCACCATAAAACAGATATCAGTGGAGTACTTCTCCACAATGTTCTTTGATATTCTCTCCCCTTTCCTCATGTTTTCTTGGAATATTTTGAAATACCCCCAAATGTTTTCATCTTTGTCAGTACCAAGAGTAGTGATTGCTTCCCTTATCTACATACCTACCATTATGTCATGAGCCCAAAGCTTCTTCCCTAGACTGGGTAGCTCATTCAGGAAGTAAAGCATTAAACAAACAATCAAATTTCCATATCTAAAAGTGCATTTCTTAACACCCTTTATCTTTCCAAGGTTTAACATCAATTCATTCTTCATCCATTCACATAAATCATAATTTACATCATTTTTGAGCATCTGATATGTAGCATGAATGCATGAACTAGTAACAAAATTCAATCAATTAGATTGAGTTACCTTATAGCCTATTATCATGCTTGCAAATTTCGCATCAGTGCCAGGGATTGTGCATATCCTCTTTGATCTACTATTAGGAGTTGCACCTATGACTTTTTCGATCTCATTGTTGGAAAATTTCTTGTCAGGTTCTTGTCCAACTTTGGGTAAGTCGGTGACTGCTTGAATAGCCTCCTTCATGATCATGTAAGGCCAATCCAGTGAGATAAACTCATTGTGAACCCTGATCAAAAAGTATCTAACACTATCATCTTTGAATTCTGGTATGTACAAAATATTGGTTAACCCTAGATGCTCAATCGCTTTGTATTCCAGTTTGATGGTTTTAGAGTCTCGTAGTATCATGGATTGATACATGCTTTTAATGTCCTCTGTGCCCAAATCCTCCAGGGTGCAGTGAATGTATGCCCTCACATCTTCAACATATATTACGCCATCAAGAACCCTAGAAAATTCTCCTGCAAAGTCTTCCTTCTTAGCATTTTCGGGAACCTCCTTGAATACGGGCCTTAACCTATCCTTGACTTTGACAATGGTGGAATTTACAATGAAAGTAGGAGCCAAAGATCTAGATACAATTTCAAAGAATATCTGAAAGTGAATGCTGGTGAAAGATTGAGTGCTTCTCAGATAACTATTCAAAATCCTTTCACAATGCTTTCGCTTGCTCTTAATTCGCCTGAAACTCATCTTTTTTTTTCTCTGAATGCTTGAATGCTTGATGAGTAAAAATGAATTCACTTACCCTTTTTATCAGAAAATAAAACCCTAATATTTCTCTATAATAAATGCTTTGAACAACCCTAACTGATGTCGGTTTCATAGTCTTGTGCCAGGTGAACCTTCATCAATGATGAACACAACTCTCCAGATCTCTTCCAGATCTCCTTTGGGGTAATATGCAAGATTTTTCAATGATTTTTCCAACCCCTAAGGATTATGCATCAATTAGCGGTAGAATTTCTTGTCGGTGGAAGAATACCCTATTCTATCGATGGAGTTACCAGTGCAGATCCATCTCCACTTTGTTCCTCAGATTTTCTAACCCATCTCTTGGTGTGATCTTGTTGTATTTCATCTACCTTCTACTTTCCTTTCTCATTATCTTTATCATTTCTAATCGGTTGAGTCTTGTTTCTGCAATACTTAGTAATATGACCTATTTTGTTGCATGCATCACATGTAACATTGTTCTTTTGAATTTCTTTGACATATCTGGTGTCATTCCTTGACCTACAATGATTAGAAAAATGTCCAAAATTTCCACATGCATGACATTTAACATTCAATTTGCAATCTTTTGATCTATGACCAAATTTCTTACAGTTTGTGCATTGACCGAGAATAGAATTGTAGTTTTGATTTGCTTTATTTCTACATTTTTATCCATATGCCCAAATTTATTGCAAGCAAAACATATACCATTGAATTTATAAGAATTAGATTTCTTTACTGGTTTCCTCTATTTTGATGAGTTCTGCATACCGGTTGTATGATCTTCATTTGCAGTACCGTAGCTTGCACCATGTTCAAATCCAAGTCCTCTAGAATCATCAATCTATCTTTGTCTTTTCAATAAGTCATCCAAATGTGTAGGACTAATCCTAAATTTTGTTTTATACTCATTTGTAGTAGTCAGATCATCTCTCAGAGTATTTATTTATCTTTCAAGTTCTTTTTCATTATTCCAAGAGTGTGCCAAATTAGTTCACAACAGATTATTCTCATGAGTCAATCTGCCACATTCATCAAATTTATTTTGCAGAGATATAACAATATTATCTTCCTTATTCTTTTTGTCCTCAATATCTTTTGATAATCTCATAGTTAGATCTTGCATTTCATTATTCATGAGCATGTTTTCTTGACTTAGTTTCTAGCATTGTTCCTTAAGTGCATTCTTCTCATCATCATCCGAGTTTTGCAAAAGTTCTTTTCTCTTGGCTTGAGCTGATGATAACCTTTCTTGCAGGATAAGAATGAATTCATTAGCATAATTCAATTTATCTTTCAATTTCAAGTTCTTTATCTTTTTATCATCATAATCCTCAAAAGCCATCTCAAGTTGCTTCTCCATAGCCATGTTCAAAGATTTTGGTTTGAGGATCTTCCTCAAGTTGTTAAACTTCTTCTGAGGTACCAGGCTCTGATACCAATTGTTGGGATCCAATAACACTGAGAAGGGGGGGTGAATCAATGTTCTATCAGTATCATAATATTTTATCCTTTTATACCATACACATATAAACTGGTAACAAATAAATAGATAAGAAGAAGCAAATAAACAATCCACATAAATGAACACCATAACACAGAGTTTATATGCAGTAAACATCAAAGAGGAAAAACCATGGTGGGAGTTGTGACCCACAATATTAGTTCACTAGCCATATGAAAATATATTATATATAATGGGGGCTTGCACATACAGGAAGGCACACTACCTAGAGCATGCTGCTCATCACTAAAGATCCTCACTAGCTACAAGATTTCTACTGAAGTAAAACACTAAGAAATGAGCTCAAGAATGCATCTAGTATGCCAAATAGATTTTGGGTTCTAGCTCTACTTTGTACCGGTTCATAAACACTGAACTACTACCGGTATCTCTTCTCCACCAAGAATAATTTCCAAGCTATCTATAGATCATTGCACAATATAACATTCATATACAAAATGATCCTCATACATATACTTCACATTATATAGTTCTTCTATATTCCTATATTCATATCATGTCACTCTATCATATATAGATCTTTGAAAATGACCTAGCAAACTAACCTATATACCCATTACAAACAATATGCCTTATGTCAGCTTACAATACATTACAAAGAGATATTTAATGTTGGCCTCGACAATAATTATAAAATGATTTACTAAATAAATCTTCCTTGATGTCAGCTTCCTTTAAGTATTGATGTCATTATTGGTGTCGATGTTGGTGTATCCATGAATGCTTCAAAATTTGTGTGATGGTATATGCCTCCTAGTGTCCGTATATTAATTCCATCTGATCTTGTTGCCATCAATGACAACAAAATGAATCCAATGAGTGTCAATTGCCAACATTGACATGTCTAAGAATCTGATATTTCACTCTAAGACTAAGTACATATCAGAGCACCCATATGGTTATGCCTTGACTGATGAGAAAGACATGGTATGTAGATTGCATAAGGCTTTATATTAATTAAATTAGGCACCCATAGCATGGTATGAAAGGATTCATACACATTTGATGAAGATAGGATTTGCAAGAACCAGTGATGATAGTAACATTTATCTCAAGTATTAAGGAGATGAAATACTGGTCAGTGAAGTATTCGTTGATGATATTATATTTGGAGGTAATGATGTCATGAGCAATAGTTTTGTAGATTAAATAAAAAATGAGTTTGAAATACCTTTAGTAGGGGAAATAAAAAATTTCATAGGCTTGTAGATATAACAAATGAAGAATTGTATTTTCATTACACAATCTCAGTACATGTAAACTTCATTTTCCAATATCCCATTCAAAAATGCAGACTTAACATCCATCTGGTGTACCTTGAACTTATTATGGGCTACAAATGCAACTAAATTTATGACACCTTCCAGTCTTACTATTGGTAAAAAAAATTCACCATAATCTTCTCCTTCCCCTTGTGCACAACCCTTGCAAACTAACCTAGCCTTATTGTGAATTACAATGCCATCTTCATTACAATTATTTTTAAATATGCATTTAGTACCTATAACATTCTTATTTACCGGTCGAGGTACAAGGGTCCAAGTGTTGTTCTTCTCAATTTGTTCCAATTCCTCGTCCATAGCTTTTACCCAATGATCATCACAAAATGCCTCTTTAGCAGTTCTTGGTTCAATGGTGGAGATCATGCAAGAGTTCTCCCTTATTCTCCTTCTAGTTAGTACTCGAGCGTCCTTATCCCCAATAATTTGTCCAAGACTGTGATTCAGTCTCACATATGGAGGAATAACATGATCATTATCTTCAGGTTCAAGCTTCATCATCATCTTCTTCTTCTAAATTTATTTATTCTGGTTGAACAACAACATTAGAATTTCCTTTAACGGTATTAGATTTGACAATTTCAGGTTCCAAAAGAAAAATGCAATGATCTTCATCCTTTTTCTCTAAACTGGTTCCTTCTGAGACTTCAGGACATTCATCCACTCAAACATCAACAATCTCAACATTTCTCTATGTCTAGTTATTAAAATATTTGTAGGCCTTACTCTTGGTGGAATAGCCAAGAAATATGCCATCATCACTCTTAGCTTCAAATTTGATAATGTAATCACCTCTTTTAATAAAACATTTTCTTCCAAATATCTTAAAATAGCTAACATGAGGTGATCTTCCATACCAATGTTCATAATAGGTCTTATCCTTACCTCTTTTCACCAACACTCGGTTCATTGTGTAGACAGTTGTACTAATATCTTCTCTCCAAAATGTTTTTGCTACACCTCCTTGTATCAACATAGTCCTAGTAGCTTCAACCATTCACCGGTTGTTTCTCTCTATAATACCATTCTGCTTTGGTGTCCTTGGTGCAGAAAGCTTTTGTTTGATACCATTCTCATCACAATACTTAGTGAACTCTCAGAAGTAAATTTGCCACCTTGATTTGTTCTCAGACATTTTATCTTTTTGTCACTCTCTTTCTCATCACAATACTTAGTGAACACTTCACCTAGTTGGTGTTGCTCAATTCCACCAACTCTCTAGGTCTAGTTATGCTCTAATACCTCCAAGTCATTTTTAATCTCTTATAGGGCTTTCTTCTTTTCAATCTCAAGTTATTTGCATCAAGTGTTTAACTAGGAACACTATCATTTCAAGGTGTTTCCCACGTGCTCATCATTGTTGTCTTGACCTCAATTTGTCAATTTTACCTCCTACTGTTGTGAGTTTTTGCAAAGGTGTGGAGGTGGATTCTAACATTATTTGAATACCATTTGGGTCCATTTGAGGTTTTCATCCATTCTCTTTCTCAATGATTTCACCATTTTCCCTAGAAAAGGGCTACAAGGAATGAGCCCCTATTAGGCCTCCAAAATCTGGTTTTCCAGGGCTTAGAGGAAAATGGTCCAAAAGACCTTGCAACAAGGTTTTCTTTTATTCAATCTTACACCTATTACCAAGTTATTTTAGTGGTTTTGGTTTCTCAACCCACCTACAATTCCCTAACCCAAAAACAAGGGTTTTGAAGGGTTTCTAGGCCTTGTAACCAACAGTGACTAGTAAAGTTTGTGCAATGGGCATCAAATAGTCTTTTCAAGGATTCTCATTGCATAGGAAACTTTTTATGAAATTAATGGACCCCTCCAGAAGGTTTGGTTTTGGTTTTATATTCAACCCTGCACTTTACACTCCAATTTCACTCTGTCTTCTCTAGTCGGGTTGCTCCTAGACTCACCTAGAACAAGGTGACAATCATATCAATCTTCATCTCCAGAACTTGTCCCTACATATGAACACTATAAAAGTGGTTTCCTTCCATGTCCCAATATTTTGTGGTGGTAGCATAGAGGAATTTCATGGGGCAACAATTTTACACATAATTGCTATATACAAGCCAAAACTGGTTATTTGTAAACCAAACTATGAAAACACTAAAACACACTAACTACAAAGATTTAAATGAACTAAATGACTCTTAAACACACCAAATAAACTCAATCCATTATTGGATCAATGGATTCAATCCATTTTGTATTCACATTATGAGCAAAATATGCCAAAATAGTGACAAACAGTTCGAAAATGAGTAGTTTCAAATTGTTGATCTTACAAAAACAAAAATCCAACCTTGGTAACCATGCAAGAGGATGTTCTTATAGTATTTCCCATTTGTGGAGGAATTCTAGGGTGTTGTGCTATCCCTAACTCCATTGCTAAGCATTTCAGGACAAAAGTTGTCATGAGAACTTTCAAAAATTGTAATGACAACTTTTACAATTTTGCACTTTTTTCTTTTCCAACCTATGAAACCTATTCTAAGTCTTTCCTCATGAATTTTTAATATTTCCTAAGAATAATCTAAACCTCACTCATGCTCATACGATTTTTTACCACTATTGACCATCAAGAAGGTCAATTTCCTACTCAAACCACTACTTATGCACAAAAATGCAAACCTAGGAAGAAACTAACTCAACTAGGCCTAAATTTGACTCATCAAACTCACTCTTTGGACCCTCTTGGAGTCCTTATCAAGTACCTGACTTGGCTAATTTCAATATGTTAGTGAACAAATTTGTCCTTTTTTAAAAATGATCAATCTTGAACTCTATCGCCTTATTTTAAGGACAAGTGTTACACTAAACAATAGGGTAAGTGTTGTATAAATCACTTCCCTCTGAATTTTGCATAGGTACAGTTCCCTATCTCAATTTTTCAAGGAATGCATTAAACTATTTAATTTGAATAGTAGCTTTTAACCCAAAATCATGTAAGGCTGCCTACTTCATTCTTGGATGAGAGGTCGATATTTCACACATGTTTACTCAAGAGAAGAAAGCAATTTTTCTTATCTTTTCAATATATGAGATGATAGAAACTAAAACAAAGATCAGTACACTATTTCCACAGGTTTAATAAAGAATGAACAGATTTAAGAAACTAAATCTATCCTCAAACATGAATCTTCTCAAGAAGTAAACAAACACTCAAAGGAAAGAATATCAGAAGAATAATAATTTTCTGCAATGGAAAGATCCCTACTGTTATTTGATCAAATAAACATATACAAAGACAAGTATCTACATAGATTCAAAACATACAGATTTTCCTTCTCCCAAGAACAGTATGATCATTCCATATATATATTTTCATGCAACAAAGGAACAAAAATACATGTATAAATCTTTTCCATTCTAGATTTAGCAATCTGATTCTTCCTTCGACAAAATAGAAAATACATAAAACAGAGGGAAAAACCAAAAATTGGTCACAAAATCTTTCCTTAATTTATAGTTTTAAAACAAGGGAGGTCTCCCTGAAAACTCAACCACCCCCGTAAATAGTTATCAAACCAACAAGAAGTATTTTGGGACAGATGTCCTGAAGTCTTTCCATAAGCATGAGAAATTACAAGAATAAAGGAAACCAACCCTAAATCAATGCATTATACCACTTTTCCATCATCATCATCCTCTTCACTTTCGTGGGTGTCATGAGCGGTTGTGAGTTCTTGAACAATGGATTGGTTCAAAACTTTCATCATGTTGAGCTTTGCCTTCACTGCCTCCTTATTCCACTGGTGTTGTACCATTGTTTCGGAATATTTTGGTAGATGATCATTTCCAATGAAAGTCATAGACTCAATCCTAGCCACCTTGGTTATATCTTTTGGAGTGAAATTACCCTTGGCCCTAATCTTCTCCATGTTCATCTGGAAAGACCTAATTGCATCCTGTGTGCTCAACCCACAAATTCCCAACTGCCAATCATGGTCAGGGTTAACCACCGTGTTATCACTAACTATGCTACATTGGAGATCCTGGAGTTCGTAAACAGAGGTCTTTGCATCGGTGATCACAGACTTGAAGGTAAGCACTCACCACATTATGGTTTTCTTCAGCACAAAAAGATGACATTCATCTGTCACCAACTTGATTGAGTGTTCTATCAAAAACCTGGTAACTCCATATTCTTCTATTTTGGCAAACAAAGGCAAGATATTTTGCCATTTGTGCTCCTCCTTCTCCCACGACACAAGCCAAATTTGAACTTCAGCAATAAGGCCCTGTATTTCATCGCATAGCCTCTAGGAGTCAGTAATGTACTTGTCATCATCCTTGATTATACCCTCAATCCATTTCTCCATAGCTTCAGCAATACTCTTGGCCCATTGAACTTGGCTCATTAGCTTTTTATTTTTTGGCGAAGTTGGGTCGAAGTTCTCTGTAGCATGAGATATTGGGAGTGCCCCAAGGCAACCAATACTATCGATGAACTGGGCTAGAATGTTTATGTGTCGCTTTAGTTCTCTCTTTTCGTGCCCATCCTTCTCCAACCTAGTGAGCATTTTCTTCACCAATACTTGGAAGAAATGATTTTTGGTGTCTCTACTCATGTTTCCCAATTCCACCTTTGTGATCTCGAAATCATTAGGGCTAGCCTCCTTGTTTTCATCCTTGGATTTATATGAGGCAATTTCAGCAACCCATTTTCCAGTTCTCTCATCATTGTCCAGGCGAGCGGTAGTCTTGAACCTTTTCGGCTTTGGATTCTTCTCTGTGTATTTAACGACCATTTCCTGAATTAGAATAGTTACGGGAATAAAACTCCATTTTTTGTTCACCGAGGTGGTCAACCACTTAGGAGTTGCACTAGAATGATTGGTTCCTTCAATCATCTTGGAAGGTGGCATCATAGCCATAGCCACTGTATGATAATCTAGGGAACTAGCAACATCATCGTCCAAGTGTTCAATTTCAAATATCTGGGCATCAAGAATGGTATCTTTCACCCCTATATCCTTTGCCTAATCCATCTTTCTTTGAGTGGTACTTCATGACTGGGTATGCCGAGGAGTACAAAAATCCAAAGTTGAATTAGACCTGTGTCTAAGCTGGGACGACTTGTTATCCTTACCTACACAAACATGCATAGAAGCATTGTTAAAAAGATGCTTTGGTGAAGGTAGAGGATCCTTATTACTTCTCACAGAATTAGACTTAATGCCTAATTTCATTGCTTTCTTATTGGCCACCCATGCCATGATCCTTTCCAAAACTCCTTTGGTCCTTAATTATATATCATCATTCTCTTCCTCATCCCAGTTAATTGGAGGCATTTCAGCTTCTGCACGGGCTAAGTACCCTAGTTCGAATAGCTCTAGATAATCCTCTTCGAGCCCCTTAGTATCCAACTTTATCTGCAATGAAACAACTTGTTCTAACACCAATCTCATGTTTCCCCTTTTGAATATTTGAAGTTCATCTATGCAATCTTCCAAGAAATCCTCTAACTGTGGCATTCAAAGGTATGGCATTAGACCCAGACTTTAGGAAAATCCCTAATTATCAAAACCTTTCCTTTTAGGATACAGGGAAAAATTGAAATTCCTCAGGTTTTCTCCTATACTCAAAGAATTAGACATTGACTTGCAGGACAACACACCCAATTGAATGGGAAAATGACCTTCCCATTTGTCCCTGGGCTGTGCCTTTTTAATTGTAGAAGTTAGTTGTCTTCATATCTCAACTAGAACAAAGCAATCTGAATAGAAGTGAGGGAGCTTGAAGGGCTCCTCTTCAAAGCCACCTACTCGTATGTAACAAAAGCGTGGAAACTAGATATAAAAACTACCAAACCTCTTTATCAAAGTCTGTGCATCTTCGAAGATTCTTTTGGCTTTCATATTCTTCAATTCATGACACAAATCACCCAGAAAAGTGTTGTGCACCCTTCTGAAATCCTGTAAAGCTTTATCCTTTTGCAGCATGGGATAGAACTCATATACGAGAACATCCTCCTTAATGAGTTGTTTCGGTATTCCAACCAACTCCTTAACACAAGCCAAACAATAGAAGAGATATGAAGACATAAAGAAGTTCTGTTTGAACTATTCAGCCAAACTCAATTGTTCTCTCATTGAATCAGTGATCAATTCAACCCATTCTAAATATTGCTTCCCTTCTAAAACTAGTTGCACGTAGCAATAAATCTAGTCATCAAAGTTATAAGCTTTAGCAAATCCTCTGGCTCGGTGCAACAAAAGCATTACATCATGAATGTGAGGCAACATGTGATTCTTATTAGGATTCTTGGGTAACCTGGAACCACCTCTTTGAGGAACCTTCAACTAGAATTTTGCTACATTGTTACGGTGTCCAGTTCTGTCTGCGATGAACTCAGTGATTGACTGGGCAGGAGAAAAGTTGAAGAACTGGTAATCAGGTATCTTGAAGACTGAGGAAATTAATTCATGATTTATGGCAAGAAGGGTTTCACCATTGTCTCTCCTAATGGTTTCAGACACTGGGACATATCTAGCAATACATTCCCGAATCAATTCTGGGAAAGGAATGGCTGGGGGAAAAGTTGCAGCTTCTATGAGACTACTACTCAAAATCTCCACACCAAAAGACTTGTCGATTCCCTTGAACACCTTTTCTTTCAACACCTCAAGGTTTTCCCCTTTTAGGTCAGTATCGCTAACTATGGGTTCAGTGAATGCCAGGCTAAAAAATTTCCCAAACAAATGTAGTGTGGACTTCATAATTTTAAACAATATGCCTAGATTGGTTACAGAAAAACTTTTTGTAAGAGAGAAAATGTAAGCAAAAACCATTGGAGAGGACAAGAAAAAGACTCACCTTCATAGTTGAACAACTGAACGACGACTAGCAGCAAACAAGACTCCTATCTAGGAAAAACAAAGACATAGCAGTGACGAACAAATGCAGAGTACTAACAATCCTTCATACCTTATTAGTGAAGACAATGATACAGAAACATTGAATGCAATAATTCCAATTTTTAGTCTGAGTGTGTTGAGTTTGTGGATTAGACATCGCATGCATGCATTGAATGCATGGCAGCATTTTTGAAGTAACCACCAGTTCCCGAAATGATTACTTTGAAAAACCAAGGATTGACGTCACTTAAGATATGGTTCTGCCTCCTCATATTTGGCAATGAATGCACCATCAAATCATTAAAACCTGTGGGACCCACCAACTTCATACACATATGAACATCCTGAACAAACTTCATGAGCGTTCAAGTAGTTCAAGATGTATGCTATGCTCAAGGAGAATTTTGCCAAGAAAACAAATAATATCAAGTTGCTAACCACTTGTGCCATGTTGAACATGTTGAACATGTTTGAACCTCTCAAACTTAGTTCAATGAGTTCAAAACCCAGAGAGAAATAAAGTAACATATCACCGAACAAGAAACTTTTAGAGAGCCGTTGCAAGACACTTAGAGAAAACATTAGTATGAAAAACCTTCCTGAACACCTTGGAACCTATGGAGCCTAAATGAACTTGTTGAACCCGGTTCAAAATGGTTCAACGTGTTCATAGAGTTCAACCAATTATCTAAACTTGACTTTTATGATTGAAAAAGGATTTACAGACGTACTAAGGACTTGAACCGAGGTATCACAAGAAAGATTAGGACTCCAACTGAAAATCTTAAAGGATGACTCACTCTTATCATGAGGAATAAATGATGCAGTAACATGGGCTCTGACTGGGGATTGTAATTTACAAGGAAAATGCAAAGAACTCTCAAACTCTGGTGTCATATGACCAAAAACAAAAAGGGGAAAGGATAAGGTGACACACAACTAAGAACACCTAAGCTACTATATACAAAAATCTTGATCATGGGACTTACAATTTGTAGAGCTTGAGATCTTGCCCATTGTAGGTATAGGGCATAATCGTTCCATCGACATAGCTTAGTCTGAAAGCATTTTGTCCCACCGCTTCACAAATTTTGAAAGGGCCTTTCCACAACGAATCAAACTTGTCGTGAGCACCCTTTGGCTCTTTCCTTTTATCCCATAACAACACCTCATCTCCTATCAAGAAACCTCTTGGCCGAGCTCTCATGTCAAAAATCCTCTTCACTTGGCTCTGATGCTCCGAGATTCTATCCACCAGCAACTCCCTCTCCTCTTCCAACTTCATCAGGTACATAATTCTTTTCTACAAAGCATTCTAGAAGAAAGAATTTTCCACTATTGTCTGCAGCTTGGCTACTGATAATTATAGAGGTAAAGAAAGTTTTGCTCCAACCCCATACACAAGCTCAAAAGGTGCCATTCCAATGGCCCTATTGGGCATGGTCCTATTTGCCCACAAAGCCTCATATACCTTCTTATGCCAATTTTGAGCACTTTCGTCAACCAACTTTTTCATGATGGCTATCAGGTTCTTGTTGTTGGACTCTGTTAGTCCATTACCCTGTGGAAAGTAATCAAAGGAATGCAAGAGGGTAATCTGATGCTCATAGAAAAACATAGTCAACTCCTCAGAAGAGAAATATGATGCATTATCCGCAACAATATTTTGGGGAACCCCAAAACAGACAAGGATGTAATCCTTGAGAAAACTACACACAACCTCTGAGTCTACCTTTTTAGTGGGAATGGCTTCTACCCACTTGGTAAAGTAGTCAGTTGCTGTCAAAATGTACATATGACCAGAACTGGAATGAGGGTTTATTGGTCCTATGAAATCAATGCCCCACTGTTTGAATGTTCATCTACTACCACAGGTCTTAAAGGCAGGGCCACCAAATGTGGCTTCCCGGAAAAAAGTTGGCATTTCTCACACTCTTTAACATAAATATATGCATCCCTAAACATGTCTATCCAATAAAAATAATTCCTCAGAATTTTGAAAGCAGTAACAGATGATGAGAAGTGTCCCTCATAGGCTTCACCATGGTAGGTCTCCAGGAGTTTTTCTATTGAGGTTTATCTACACACCTTAATTATGTTCCATCTAAACCTTTTTTGTACAAAACATCCTACCAAATTACATAGTTAGCAGCTTTTAACTTAAGATTCCTTTGGTCTTTTGCTGAAAAATGACTTGGGCAACTACCATAAGTCAAATAATAGGCCACATCAGAGAACCAGGTATCCTGCAATCCAACAAAAAGAGTTAATGGCAATTCGGCTTCAATTTCCACCTCATTTTTTGCTATCAACCTGCATAAGCCTTGTCCTTTGACTATCTTCGTAGGGCGAATATCTAAATCATATTCTTGAATTTTTGTTACCCAAGTTGCTCTCTTGTTTTGTCCAACCTCTTGCTGAGTTAAAATGCTTTTCATTGTGAAATATGGGACAAAAACCAAAGAGTGGGAGTGCAGAATGTAGTACCAAAACTATTTCACAGCTTTAACTATAGCATAGGCATGTTTCTCCAAGAGTGAGTACTTAAGCTCATGCTTCTTAAGTGGGATACTCATGAGCACTATAGGTTCTTTGGCCCCAGATTCATCCAACTGTAACAGTATTCCAGACATCGTATGCTCTGATGCATAACAATACAAAATGAAGTCCTTTGTGAAATTCGGGTTAATGAGAGTAGGCGCATTTGCAACTGAACCCTTGATTTTTTTCAAAGCATCCTTGGCCGCTTCAGTCCATTTGAAAGGATGTTGTTTGCTTAACAAGCTGATGATGTGTTTTGTGGTTTCTACAAACTCCAGAACGAATATCCTTAAGAAATTCACTTGACCAAAGAACAACCTTACTCTAGTCTGGTTGGAAGGTAAAATAAGACATTGAATTGCATTAACTCTCTCAGGATCGATCTTGACTCCTCCCTTTGAGACAATATGTCCTAGCAATTTGCCCTTCGTGACGCAGAAAACTGATTTCTTTGGGTTCAAGGAGATTGCATGCTCTTGAAAACTGATTTCTTAGGAAAAATTGCTTTCTTCTTTTTAGGAAACATGTGTGAAATATCGGCCTCTCATCCAAGAATGAAGTAGGCAACCTTACATGCTTTCAATTTAAAAGCTACTATTCAAATTAAATAGTTTAAAGCATTCCTTGAAAAACTGAGATAGGGAGCTGTACCTATGCAAAATTCAGAGGGAAGTGATTTATACAACACTTACCCTACTATTTAGTGAAACACTTGTCCTTAAAATAAGGTGATAGAGTTCAATATTTATCATTTTAAAAAAAGGACAAATCTATTCACTAACACAGTACAAGGCAAAATTGAGAAAATACTATAAGCTTAAGTCCTAGGTTCTCATGCACCATTCCCCCAAACAAAAGAAAATTATGTGACCTCCTTGGGAGTCAGATTTTGATCAATTCCTAACTTCTTAAACTCTATTTGAAGCACCCATATAGCTTCAACATCATCCATACCCTACCATTTGATTAGGTTCTCCCAATAAATTTGATGCCTTGTCTTCTTAGCAATTATTAAACTCAACACCTTCTTAGCCTTTGGATTTGGTTTTGCTAGTAGTTGAAGGTTGTTTGCATCATTTGATACCTCTAAGTGATTGCAATCTAAACCTTTAATTGTTCCTTTGTAGGCAACTAAGTCTGCTATGTTGAAAACTGGTGACAGTCCTATGTCACTAGGTAGATTCACCTTGTATGCATTTTCTCCATACATGGCTAGAATGGTACGTGGACCCAACATTCTGATTTGCAACTTGTTAGGAACTCCTTGATGTAGCCTTGCTTTTTTTAGGTGCACCATGACATGATCTCCCACTTGAAATTGTAGGTTCTTCTTTCTTTCATCAAATTTTTGTTTGATTTTTCTTGTGTTCTCCATCAATGCTTGCTTGAGTGATTAATGTACCTCCTTCATTGACTGGGCAAAGTCTTCTACATATCCACATCTTGCTGCTGCATTACCTAAGTCTCTTAGCTCCAATATACCCCTTCGGTGAACACCATAGATCACTTCAAAAGGGCTCTTGCCAGTGGTCCTATTTATTATGTCATTGTATCCATATTCAGCTTGTGAAAGCACTTGATCCCATTTTTGTCCATACACTTTGGTAAGGCACCTCAATAAGCTCCCCAAGATCCTATTAACCACTTCGGTTTGCCCAATTTGTTTGAGGATGGTAGGCTGATCCAAAAGATAAGTTGGTGCCAAGCTTTTACCAAAGTATTCTCCAAAAATGACTCATGAACTTTGAGTCCCTATCTGAAATAATTCTCATGGGTAAACCATGTATTCTTATCACTTATTTGAATAACAAATTAGCTATTTGGCATGCATCATGAGTAGTCTTGCAAGGTACAAAGTGGGCCATCTCACTAAATCTATCCACAATGACATAAATGTTGTCAAATCCATGCTTTGTCCTTAGTAAACCTACTAAAAAGTCCATACTAATTCACTCCCAAGGTCTATTTTGTATGGGAAGAGGTTGGTATAAACCGACATTTGAAGAAGTACCCTTGGCCTTTTGGAAAACTATGGAAGTCTCCACATACTTTTTCACATTTTGATTCATCCTAGGCCAATAGTAATACCTCTGAACCAACTCTTGAGACTTATTGACTCCAAAATTACCACTAAGGTTGTCATTATGCTTCTCTTTTATGAGATTTTCTCTCATTGAGCCTCTAGGCACACAAAGCTATCCACCTCTAAACAATAGTCTATCTTGCAAAGTTAAATCAGAATAATCACTATGAAAATGATTTTGGTATTATTTGCACACCTTGTAGGCATTTGATAAGTCTTCATCCTTTGGGTATAGGTCTCTAAAATTGTCAACACCTATGCTCCTGAACTAAATTTCTTGGACTGTCAAGAGTCTTCTTCTCAATGCATCAGCAAGCGAATTCAACTGTCCTTTTTGTGCTTTATTGTGAATGTGTAGGATTGCATGTACTCCATCCATTTTATGTGTTTATGACTGAGTTTGTCTTGTGAGTTTAGAAATCTCAATGCTTGGTTGTCCGTATAGACTACAAATTCCTTAGGAAGGAGATAATGTCTCCACTTCCTCAAAGCCTACACTAAAGCATATAGTTCCAAGTCATCAGAGGAGTACTTCCTCTTTGCATCACTTAGATTCTCACTATGGAAAGCTACTGTTCTTTCTTCTTGGCTTAGGACAACACCTACTATAATATTGCTTGCATCACATTCTACAGTGAAAAGTTTTTTAAAACTAGGCAACACTAGCACCAGTTGAGTAGCTATCTTCTCCTTCAAGGTTTCAAATCCTCTATTTGATTTTTCATTCCACCTCTGATGGTGTCTAACATTGGTGTACATATAGCATTGAATTGGCTAATGAACTTCCTGTAGTACTGAGCTAGTTCATATAAGCTTCTCACCTCTATTACTGACTTAGGAGTAGGCCAATTTACTATGACTTCAACCTTGTTGGGATCCATATTGAGGTTTCCTTGAGATAACACAAACCCAAGGTAAACCAACTCCTTCTTAACAAATTCACACTTGTCCAAGTTCATGGTTAGTTTTTCATCATACAATCTTTGTAGCACATTTTGTAGATGATTAATATGATCTGCCCTATCCTTACTTAAAATGAGAATATCATCTAGATATACCACCACAAATTTACCTCAGAATTCCTTCATCACCTCATTCATGAGTCTCATGAAAGTTCTCAGAGCATTGGATAAACCAAATGGCATTACAAGTCATTCATAAAGACCCTCTATAGTCTTAAATGCAGTTTTCCACTCATCACCATCCTTAATCCTAATTTGGTGGTATCCACTTTTAATTTCAATCTTGGTAAAGTACTTGGCTTCCCCTAAACAATCCATTAGGTCCTATATTCTAGGAACTGGAAACCTATATCTAATGGTGATCCTAATTATAGCTTTAGAGTCAGTACACAATCTTCAAGTACCACCTTTCTTTGGGTCTAACATGGTAGGTACAACACAAGGGCTAATGCTTTTCCTAATTAGGCCCTGGTTTAAAAGCTCTTGGATTTGCTTAGAAATCTCAACATTTTGTTGGAGAGTCATTTTATAAGCTGCCTTGTTAGGTAAGGATGCTTTGGGAATGAAGTCTATTTGATGGCTTATGGTTCTTTTAGGAGGTAATGAGGCTGGTTGTCCATCACTCACTATGCCTTTGAACTTCTTCAATAGGTCTTGAACCTCTATTGGCAAATATGGCTTCTCTTTCTTGTCTTCCTCTTTAGGCTTCATTACTAATGCAAACCCTATACCTTCACCTTCCCCAAGTGTCTTCAAGAACTGTTTTTCACTCACCAAAAGAACATTAGGACTTGCTTCTCTCTTTTCACCTTCCTCAAGGATAGATTGAATCTTGAATGTGACTCCATCTTTCTTGAATGAGTATGAATTCTTGGCTCCATCATGAATAGCTTATCTATCAAATGGCCATGGTCTTCCCAATACAAGATGGAATGCACACATGGGTAGGACATCACATAACACCTTGTCCTTATACCTCCCAATGGTAAAATCCACCCATGCTTTCTCACTGACTAGGACATGTTGGCCTTTGTTCAACCAAGTGACTCTATAAGGGTTATCGTGAGGTATCCTTTTCAATTTAAGCTTACTCACTGCCTCTTCTAACATAATATTGTCTATTGATCCTGAATCAATGATCACTGGCTCTTCTCTAACCAGTTCTTTTATAAAAGTTCTCCTAATCATGAAGTTGTCACCTACCTCTCATTCTAAGGAAACCTTTAAGGTATTGCTTCTTGAAGTCTCTTCTTGAAGATAGTTCACTCTCCTTTCACCAACTTGTGATGATGATCCCTTCTGTGGACACCTATATGCTAGATGACCAATTTGGTTACAACGTTAACACTTCATTGTTGCAAAATATGAGGAACCTCTACCTTTTCCACTAGATCTTCCTCTAAAACTAGTATTTGACCCCCTTCCTCTATTGAATCCTCCTTTACTAGTGCTACTTTCTTGCTGATCAGTGAGTTTAGACTCACCTTGTGTTATTTGTTCAGAACTTCTTCCTCCAAAGCCTCCCCTATGGCCTATATTGTCTTTTCCTCTACCTGTGCCCCTATTGTTTCTTGAATCATGTCTTCTTTTCTATTTTTCTTCCACCTTAAGGTCAAGTTGATAGGTTTGATTAACTGTCTTTGGGCTCATTAAACTGATTTCATCTTGGATGTTCCACCGTAGACCATTTAGGTACCTAGCAACTTTGAGAATATCTTCTTCCACCACATGAGATCTAAGGCTAATTTTATGGAACTCCTCCATATAACTACTAACATCAAGGTCTTTTTATCTTAAGTTTTGTCTCTTCCTATGAATTTGCACTTCATAGTCATTAGGGAGATAGACTTCTTTGATTTTGACTAACATCCCTTTCCAAGAAGAGATGGGTGCTTTCCCCATTTTATTCCTCTCATCTTTAAAAGATTTCCACCATGTCAGAGAAGCTCCTCTCATCCTAGACTTGTCCACTTTTACTCTCTCGGCTTTAGTTATGCCTTCACAATCAAAATTGTTCTCCATGCCTTCTATCCATTCTAAGAACACTTCTATTTTCATCTTACTAGTGAAAAATGGCAATCCTTCTATTGATTTACAACTTAAGGCCTTCAATGCCTTTAGGAAAGGTTATTGTTCTAGGATAGGATTAGGTTCAGGTACTTTTTCCATCTCTGAGACTTCTTTACCCTTCCCTTCTTCTCCTTCAACCTTTACCAACACTTAATTTGCTTTGGTTTCAACCTTACCAAGCTTACTTTCCAATTCAATCAACTTCTTCTTCAAGAGTCTATTTTCTTCCTCCTAATCATCCACTTTCTTTGCCAACTCTGAATTGGTCACCATTTTTTTGTGTCTTATCTATTCCACTAAGGGCATCTACTCACCTAGCCTAAATCTTATAGGCTCTAATACCAATTTGATGGGGTTCACCTAGCTTGCTTAACACTTCACCTACTTGGTGTTGCTCAATTTCACCAACTCTCTAGGTCTAGTTATGCTCTAAGACCTCCAAGCTCTTATCAATCTCTTCTATTGATTTTTTCTTGTGAATCTCAAGGTATTTTCATCAAGTGTTTAACTAGGAACCCTACCATTTCAATGTGTTTCCCACATGCTCATCATTGTTGACTTGACTTCAATTTGTCAATTTTTCCTCCTACTATTGTGAGTTGTTGTAGAGGTGTGGAGGTGGCTTCTAACATGATTTTAATACCATTTGGGTCCATCTGAGGTTTGCATCCATTAGTTTTCTTACCGATTTCACCATTTTGTCTAGAAAAGGGCTACAAGGAATTAGCCCCTATTAGGCCTCCAAAATTCGGTTTTCTAAGGCTTATAGGAAAGTAGTCCAAAAGACCTTGCAAAAAGGTTTGATTTTATTCAATATTACACCTATTCCCAAGGGATTTTAGAGGTTTTTGTTTCTCAACCCATTTTACAATGCCCTAACCCAAAAATAAGGGTTTTGAAGGGTTTCTAGGCCTTCTAACCGGCCGTGACTAGTCAAGTATGTGAAATGGGCATCAAATGGTATTTTCAAGGCTTATCCTTGCATAGGAAACTCTTTTTGAACTTCATGGACCCCACCAAAAGGTTTTTTTGTGGTTTTATATTCACCCCTTCACTTTACACTCCAATTTCACCCTGTCTTCTCTAGCCCGGTTGCTCCTAGACTCACCTAGAACAAGGTGACAGTCATATCAATCTTCATATCTAGAACTTGTCCCTAAATATGCACACTATAAAAGTCATTTCCTTCCATTTCCCAATAGGGTATGATGATATCACAGAGGCATTTTATGGGGCAACCATTTTACACAAAATTGCTATATTCAAGCCAAAATTGGTTGTTTGCAAACAAAACTATGTAAACACTAACACACACTAAATAAAAAGATTTAAATGAAATAAATGACTCTAAAACACACTAAATAAAATCAATCCATTACTGTATCAATGGATTCAATCCATTTGTATTCACATTATGAGCAAAATAAGCCAAAATAGTGACAAACAATCCGAAAAATGAGTAGTTTCAGATTGTTGATCATACAATAACAAAACTCCAACTTTTGTAACCATGAAATAGGAGGTTATTATATTATTTACCATGTGTGGAGGAATTCTATGGTATTGTGCTATCACGAACTCCATCACTAAGTATTTCAAGACAAAAGTTGTCATGACAACTTTTACAATTTTGCACTTTTTTATTTTCCAACCTATGAAGCCTATTCTATGTCTTTCCTCATGACTTTTTAAGGTTTCCTAAGACTAATTTAAACCTCACTCATTCTGATACCAATTTTTACCACTTTTGACCATCAAGAAGGTCAATTTCCTACTCAAACCACTACTTATGCATAAAAATGCAAACCTAGGAAGAAACTAACTGAACTAGGCCTGCATTTGACTCATCACACTCACTCTTTGGACCCTCCTGGAGTCCTTATTAAGTACCTAAATTGGTGAAGGTGAGTACAAGACAAAATTTAGAAAATACTATAAGCCTAAGTCCTAGGTGTTGTTGCACCACTGTCACCTTGAATGCTTCTTGTTCTTATTGGTCCACATAGATCTGTATGAACCAAATCTAACAAGTGCTCCATTAAGAAGGACTTTCTCTTGAAAGTTGATGAAGTCATCTTTCCTAGCTGACTTTTTTTGCAAAGAGCATTAACTGGTTTGTATAAATTAGGCAAACCTCTTACTGTCTTGGACTTACTCACTTTACTAATGTTATCAAAGTTTATATGGCAAAATATCCTATGCCAAAGCTAGCTATCATCTATATTTGCAATCACATAGTTTCTAACTGTAGGATTAAGATGAGACAGATTACCTCTAGTTTTTCTCCCAGTTACAATAAATTCACCTTTGTTGTCAAAGATTTTGCACATACAATTTTTAAACTCCAGTGGGTATCTTCTGTCGTTAAGTTGTGCCACACTAAGGAGACTATTCTTTAGACCTTCAACCCAATAGACATCGTTACCACTACTCTTCCCATTAAGTGAAATAAATTCCTTACCTTTAACCATGCAAGGTGAGTCATTGCCAAATTTGACAACATCACCATCAAATTCCTTCAAGGAAAGAAATTTTCTTTCATTACCAGTCATATGATGTGAACAACCACTATTAACGATACAATCATTAAAGTTATCCATTTTGGACACTAATGCCTTCTGGTCTGATATGTCTTATTTAATAGCTACAAACACAATATCTTCACTAGCATTACCATCAAATTCTTCATCACTGATACCACTATCAATAACAATGAGACAATCTCTCTTTCCTTTTCCCTTATACTTCTTGAATTTATCTCTCTTTTGTTCATTTTCACCATTAGGACAACTAGCTTCTATATGACTAATCTTGTTGCATGCAAAACATTTTAAAGGTGTTGGTATTTTGGTATGGTTTTTTCATTGATGTCAACACCTACTTTGAAGATCTAGCAACATTCACCAGCAAGCAAGTAAACTGTGCAACAGTTACTAGTATATGGTTCACTAGTAGGATATATTCTTCACCGGTACCTGGAATGATATGGAAGACACTTGGTAATGTTGAAGACATCATGTGGACACTTTGTTTTGAATAATTAATCATTGGTATATTCATATTTGCATATTTGCTTTTACCGGCAAAAAGGTCTAGGTTATCTAGGGTTACACCGGCAGGTTTATCTTTTCCAGATGAACATGGCACGCTATAGACATGATTTATTATTGTTGTAAATGCATTAAGCTGACATGTTCAATTGGTTATTGCACCGGATATTATATTGTTTGTAAAATGTTTTTATTGTAATATCTTGTAGAGCTGACCTACTAAAATTGGTCTTAGGGTATGGTATAAATATAAGATCTTATTTGTAAGATCAAGTGTGGAATGTGAAAAAGAATTAAGTGAAGGTAAATGCGAGATCAAGAAAGGATATACACGAAGACATCATGTGAAGGAGAAGTTAGGTTTTTGTAGAAGCATATCAACATTACACCAGTACTGAATCCAGCATCTGAGGATGCTATTTTGTGCAGTACATTCTTATTGGATTTAACCATGTAGCTGTAGTCAGTGTGACTCCCATTTTGTGATTGATCAGTGAGCTCTAAGCTGTTGGCCTTTTTGCATGTGCAGACCCCATTTATGTACACTTACTATCTGCAGTAGTATCATCTGATTGTGGGTAAGGTTTCCCTCTATGGTTTTTTCCCTTACAGGGTTTCCATGTACAAATATTGGTGTCATGTGTTGTGGATGACTTTATGTTTATGTTTCATGCATTAATCTTTACTAGTATAGCAATTTACTGTTAACACTGTCTACCGGCATCCTTAACTGATTTACTGGTATTAAGCATTAAGTTGGTTAATAAGTTTTTTGGTTTGAATTTATTAGACAACTGATTCATCCCCCCCCTTCTCAGTTGTCTCTGGGACCTAACAATTGGTATCAGAGCCTCGTCCTCTTTCACAGAAGTTTAACAACTTGAGGAGATCCAATGTCTACTAATTACTTTAGGAAGGACAGTCCTAAACTTGATGGAACCAACTATGGGATATGGAAGATCAGAATGGAGACACATCAAAATTACATTGGTAAAGACATCTAGGAAGTTACTAAGAATGGTTATACTGTTGCTGTAGCTGGTCAGACTGCTCTGACTACCTTAGATAAAGATAAAGAAAATGATTGCAAAGCAAGAGAAGCACTTTTGAGTGCATTATCAGATCAACAAATCATGGGATTATCAGATAGATCTACTGCTAAAGCTATTTGGGATCACTTGGAAACATTGAATGAAGGAGATTCCACAGTCAAAATTGCAAAACTTGAAAGCTTCCGAGTCAGGTATGAACATCTGAAAATGGAAGAAGATGAAAGGATTTCTTCTTTTATGGAAAGAGTAAATGAAATTGTTTTGGGTATTAAATGTTGTGGAGGAACCTTGAGTGAGGATGAAATTGTTTCAAAAATCTTAGGAGGTTTGCCACCAGCATATAAAATGAAGGTTACTGCTATAAATGAGTTGAGAACAATGCCTAATACATCAATAACTAGGGATACATTGATTGGAAAACTTTCAGCCTTTGAAATTGAGGAATTTGGTTTTGTTGCTACTATAAAGATTGATTTGGCCTTTAAAGCATCAACATCATCTGCTCCATCATTTCACAAATCAAACTAGAGATCCTTTTATGCAAGAGAACTTGAAGAATCCAGAAAGGAGAATGAAGAGCTTGAAGAACTTGAAGCACTATTTGCAAGGAAAATGCCAAAAGGTCCAATTGGAAGTAAGTATGAAGGTAAAGCACCCTTTAAATGTTTTAACTACAATAAGATTGGTCATATGGCTTCAAGATGCCTTGATAGACATGCTAGACTAAGAGAAGAAGCTAGAAGAACATACAAGCCTAATCCTGAATATCAGAGATACAAATTTAAGAAAAACAAAGATATATCTTGTTACACTGCTAATGAAGGTGTGATTGATGATTTTGATGAGGATCCAACAGACAATGGATGGGTTTTTGTTGCTATGACAGAAGATCAACCAACACCTACTACTCAACCAGTAGAACAAGCCCTAAGAGCTAAAGTTGAAGCAAAGGATGAATGGATTATAGACTCAGGATGCTCACATCATATGACTGGAGACAAAGGTAAATTCTTGAACTTTCAAGAATACGATGGAGGTTTAGTAAGATTTGGAGATGGCAAAGCCTATTCAACCAAAGGTAAAGGTTCAATATCTCTTGATGGTAAGCATAACACTGACAACGTATACTATGTTGAAGGATTAAAGAAAAATCTTTTGAGTGTTGGTCAATTAGTTGAGAAGGGATTTCAGTTACAATTTAAAAATGGAAAATGCAAAATCATGAATAGAACTGGTTTGGAAATTGCAACTGGTAATCAGACTAGAGGCAATATATTTCATTTGAATAACAGTGAAAAGGCATGCTTAATTGCACATATAGATGAAAGTTGGTTATGGCATAAGAGACTATGTCATGTAAACTTTAATTGCATGGTAAAAATCAGTACTTCTAAGGCTGTTAGAGATGTACCTAAAATTGTGAAACCCCATAATACAATTTGTAAGGAATGTCAATTTGGAAAATAAGTTAGAGCTAGTTTCAGAAGTATTCCAGAAAAATCCAATAATGCTCTTGATTTAATTCACACTAATTTATGTGGTCTAGCTAGAACTAGAAGCTTACAAGGTGATAGATATTTCATGCTAATTATTGATGATTATTCTAGAATGTGTTGGGTTACTTTTCTCAGAGAGAAATCATAAGCACTTGGAAAGTTCAAACTATTCAAAGCAATGGTTGAAAATGAAATCGGTAAGAAAATCAAATGTTTAAAATTAGATCAAGGAGGAGAATTCACATCTAAGGAATTTAATACATTCTATGAAGTGAATGGAATCAGAAGATAGTTATCAGCACCTCAGACACCACAACAGAATGGAGTTGTTGAAAGAAAAAATAGAACTATCTTGGATGCAGCTAGAAGTATCTTATCTGAAGCAAATCTACCACATGTGTATTGGAAAGAAGCAGTTAGTACTACTATCTATACATTCAACAAAATTTAAATCAAAGGTGAAACCGACAAGACCCCTCATGAACTATGGTTTGGTAACACTCCTCCTCTTAAGTATTTCAGAGTCTTTGGATGTAAATGTTATATTAGAAGAGATGAGAATATTGGCAAATTTGATCCTAGAAGTGATGAAGGAATATTTCTTGGCTATTCATCTAAGAGCAAGGCATATAGATGTCTTAATAAAAGATTGGAGAAAATTGTTGAGAGTACAAATGTAAAGATTGATGAACAATTCAAAGGAACTTCAAGGTATATAGACTCTGAACCGGCAATAGAAATTGTAACAAATGAACCTATACTAAATCCATCGGTATAGAATGAAGATCCAGTTACCCCGGTATCATCAGAAGATTCCACAATAATTGAAGAATAACAGCAAACTAAGACACCCCGGTATGTAAGATTGAATCATTCTGAAGATCAGATAATTGGAAACAAATTTAAAGGAGTTATGACAAGAGGAAGATTGGCAAATGAAGAGGTATGTCTTATTTCTCAAATTGAACCATCATCTATCAATGAGGCATGTGAAGATAAATTTTGGATTAAAGCTATGGAAGAAGAATTAGGACAAATTGAGAAAAATAATACTTGGACATTAGTTCCCCGACCCAAAGATAAAAATGTAATTGGGACTAAATGGGTATTTAAAATCAAACTTAATGAAGATGGTAAGGTTGTCAGAAATAAAGCAAGACTAGTGTGTAAGGGATATTCTCAGAAAGAAGGAGTTGACTACAATGAAACCTTTGCACCGGTAGCCATAATTGACGCAGTTAGATTATTCTTGGCTTTTGTAGCTCACAAGGACTACAAAGTTTATCAAATGGATATTAAATGTGCATTTTTGAATGGAGATCTTGAAGAAGAAGTATATATTGAACAACCTGGTGGATTTTATTTGACAGATGACAATGATATGGTTTGCAAGTTAAGAAAAGCTCTATATGGATTGAAACAAGCCCCAAGAGCTTGGTATGCAAGGTTGGATAAGTATCTTTTGAAGATTGGTTTTACTAAAGGAAATGCAAACAACAATTTATATTACAAAATAACTAATGATGACATCTTGATTATTGAAGTATTTGTTGATTATATAATCTTTGGATGAGAAGATGGATTATGTAAGGAATTTTCTCTTGAAATGCAACAAGAATTTGAAATGTCTATGATTGGAGAAATAAATTTCTTTTTAGGTTTGCAGATTTCTCAGACTAATGAAGGTATATTTTTGAGTCAATCCAAGTACTTGAAAGAATTACTAAAGAAATTTGGGATGGAGAACTCTAAACCGATAAGCACACCTATGACTACAAATGAAAAATTATCTCAAAGGGATGAATCTACACTTGTTAATCCAACTAGATACAAATCTATGATAGGAGGTTTACTATATTTGACACAAACTAGGCCTGATATTATGAATGCAGTATGTATTGTTTCTAGATTTCAGAGTAATCCTAGGGAAAATCATTAATCAGTAGTAAAAAGGATTTTCCGGTACTTACAAGGAATAGCAAATCTTGGATTATGGTATCCTAAAGATGAAAATTTTGATCTATGTGCATACACAGATGCAAATTGGGCAGGAGATGTAGATGATAGAAAAAGCACCACTGGAGGAGCATTCTTTCTTGGAAAGAGATTAGTTTCTTGGTTAAGTAAGAAACAGAGTTGTACATCTTGATCAACAACAGAATCAGAATATGTTGCAGCAGCAACTAACTGTACATAGGTATTATGGCTTAAGCAAATGTTGAAAGACATAAAGGTAAAATGCAAGAAACCTATTACTATATACTGTGATAACACTGCAACAATTGATATATCTAAGAATCCTGTATTACATTCTAAAACAAAACATGTTTCTATCAAATTGAATTTTCTAAGGGAAAAAGTTGAAGAAAAGGAGATAAAGCTGGTTTATGTGAATACTAAAGAACAACTTGCAGATATTTTCACAAAACCTTTGCCTAAGGAGACTTTTGAGTATCTCAGAGATCAGCTTGGAGTCATATCACCACCAGTAGAGACTTATATAGTTGATTATTGTCATCAACCAGTAGAATTAAAAAGACAAATCTTTTATTCTGATATTTGATGAGGAAGCTACTTCTCAGGGGGAGTAGTTGGTATATTGAATTGGTTGGTATTTTGTATGAACTTGAATTTTTTGTGACTTTGGCAAAGGGGGAGAGATATCTATGGAAAAACACATTATCTTTTTGGGGAGAGATTTTGAAAAACACATTTAAGGAGATATTGGTATGAGAGATTGGTATTAAATCCTTGGATAAACACATGTTACTCCCAGGGGGAGAAATGGAGATTGTTGGTTTTTGTATTTGGCATTTTTTTTTTGGGCACTTTGATGGTTTTTCCATCTTGTGTTGCCATCAATGCCAAAGGGGGAGATTGTTGGTATTTTGGTATGGTTTTGTCATTGATGTCAACACCTACTTTGAAGATCCAGCAATATTCACTGACAAGCAAGTAAAATATGCAACAGTTATTGGTATATGGTTCACGAGCAGAATATATTGTTCACTGGTACCTGGAATGATATGGAAGACACTTGGTAATGTTGAAGACATCATGTGGACACATTGTTTTGAATAATTAATCATTGGTATATTCATATTTGCATATTTGCTTTTACCGGCAAATAGGTCTAGGTTATCTAGGGTTACACCGACAGGTTTATCTTTTCCAGATCAACATGGCACACTATGGGGATGATTTATTATTGTTGTAAATGCATTAAACCAACATTTTCAATTGGTTATTGCATCAGATATTATACTGTTTGTAAAATGTTTTTATTGTAATATCTTGTAGAGCCGACCTACTAAAATTGGTCTTAGGGTATGGTATAAATATAAGATCTTATTTGTAAGATCAAGTGTGGAATGTGAAAAAGATTTTAAGTGAAGGTATATGTGAGATCAAGCAAGGATATACATGAAGATGTCATTTGAAGGAGAAGTTAGGTTTTGTAGAAGCATATCAGCATTACACTGGTATTGAATCTAGCATATGAACATGCTATTTTGTGCAGTACATTCTTATTGGATTTAACCATCTAGCTATAGTCAGTGTGACTCCCATTTTGTGATTGATCAGTGAGCTCTAGGCTGTTTTGGCCTTTCTGCATGTGCAGACTCCATTTATGTACACTTACTATCTGCAGTAGTATCATCTGATTGTGGGTAAGGTTTCCCACCATGGTTTTTCCCTTTACAGGGTTTCCACGTACAAATATTGTTGTCATGTGTTGTGGATGACTGTATGTTTATGTTTCATGCATTAAGCCTTACCGATATAGCAATTTACTGTTAACACTGTCTACTGGCATGCTTAACTGATTTATCAGTATTAAGCATTAAGTTGGTTAATAAGTTTTTGGTTTGAATTTATTAGACAACTAATTCACCCTCGCCCCCTCCTCTGCATTGTCTCCGGGACCTAACAAAAGGTAGTTTAGCTTTGTATTTGCTAGTGCCTCTAGGCAATCATTTTGCCAACAATGCTTGAAGCTCCACTAAACTATCTTCATCATTAGCATCTCTACTGGATCTAGATTCATAACCATGACTAGTATCTCTACTTTTTCTCATAGATGGGTTAGAGATAGAAGCTGTGAATACAAATTCTAATTTTGGTACACTACCATCATAACCATTTAATTCAAAAGTAGTAAGTTTTAGAATGATAGATTCAAGAGTTACATTAGTTTTGTCAATGGACTTCATCTCCTAAATAGCTGCAACTCATATAGCATAGATTAGTAGCAGGGTTCACAGTACCTTACTAATCACTATGGCATCTTCTACTTTCTCTCATGCACTCTTTATTTCACCTACTATCTCTTTTATCCTTTGACCATATTGCATGATATTCTCACCTTCAGTCATTCACATGACATCAAACTTTCCTCTTAGACTCTCCTCTTTAGCAATATTAACATGATCATCACCGCTATAAATCTCTTCAAAAAATGTCCATACATCATATGCAGTTTCAAGATCATGAACATCTACATATTTAGCATTAGATAGGGAACTGATAATAGCCTCCAATGACTAATGCTTTTCTTGTTGTTCTTCCTTCTAATCAAAAGTTAGAGTCCCAGTAGGTGCAACATACTTAGTTTCTACATGATCCCAATACTGACTTCCTGGACTGTTGATGTAAATCTTCATTCCATCACTCCATATCCTATAATTTTCTTTGTTGAACTTCAGACCTTCCTTCTTCATCATGATCTACAAGATCTTTTCTTAAAGCTATTAGGTTTATCTCTTAGATGACCTAAGTGGATCTGATACCAATTGATGGTATGATGAAAGAATAAGTATTTGATAGATTAGTGAGAGGGGGGAGGGTGAATCTGTAAACTGATACAAACTTTCAAAACTCAATTTCAATCATACAAAGTAAACTTATCAATAAAATACCACTGTCAAGATCAATACTCATAAGAATATCGATTGACTATTATAGCAATTTAATAGTAAACAACTATAATCTTGTAAACATTCAAATGCTTAATCATATGTCACCATACTTCATCTCTCAATGCTTCCATTTATCATGCCTTATTAGAATATTTAAGTAGTTAATCAAAACAACCATAAGATCGTAACCACAAAAACATTCACCACATAACAAAAATATTTATAAGTGGAAAACCTAAATAGGTAAAAACTATAGTGAGATAAGACTCACAAGATAGCTATCTGAACTCTTCTGAAGTTCACCCTATTAGGAGCCAATCTTGTTAAAGCTTTTACAAAAGTCTTGTTAAGAACTAGTCCTATGAGGAATCACTCGGTTAAGGGATTTCGAACAAATACCTTGATAAAAGAAAGTAACCTGTTAGGAGTAACCTCGGTAGAGGATTTGAGAATCCAAGCTAATGGACCACCTTGTTAGAGGATTGAAGAAGTAACCAAGCTTGTTAGAGCCTACCTGGTTAGGAGATTTCAATTCAGTTGTAATTGTTAGAAGACAATAGGATTTGCTTGATCTATCTGAATAGCACTATACTTGCTTCATCATATCCTTTTAAGATTCAATCTGCGTTTATAGAAACTACAGATTTATTATCTGGTTCATCAACCACACACTCAACTAATTTCTGCCAATTCTTTCCAACACATAAAAACCTTAAATATAAATCAATTAGGTCGGTAACACAATAAAAACCTAATTCTCTCATAGAGATTACAAATAAATTGATTAAAGTATGACAATTGGATTTACGTAGCAATTTGTACACATTAGCAATTTCATCGACCTTAAATATAAATCAATTAGGTCGGTAACACAATAAAAACCTAATTCTCTCATAGAGATTACAAATAAATTGATTAAAGTATGACAATTGTATTTATGTAGCAATTTGTACACATTATTGAAAAAAACTCCAACCGCTCCTTGATCACCAGTTCATTGGACTTTGTAACTCATCACAGGCTTTGCATTAGATACAATACACTCTATTCATTCCCTAAAAAAACAAACAAACATGCCAAAACAGTTGAACTTGTCTTCATACAATTACCATACGTGTCACCATCATTACCGCTCAACATCAGATCATAAACCAACATAACCAGTTCAACAAACTTAATCGGTTAGGGTTTACCAGTTAGATAGGGTTTATCCTCATATACCGGTTATCGGTTCAACTCACATACTTATATACCGGTTTACAACATCTTCCACAAATATCTTCCTACTGGTTACAAGACAATATCAATAATATCAACAATATCATAAATATCATTACTGGTTAATTGACATCAATGACAACATAACATATCATTAATGCAATCTTCATGCAAATTCCAACAGGATAGGGAGATTAAAGAAGTAGCACTTCTAGAAATGTGTGGTGTTGTAAACAATGAGGAAATGAAAAGATGCATAGATGTTGCAAATAAGGCAATTTTTTAGTAGTAAACCCTGACAGATAAGCCTTATGATGGGTAGAGTGAATGAGGTGATACATGAGACTAGCAAGGGTTGGACCAAATTATTTTAGAAAAATCCAGATTTTCTCACATCTCAAGAAGAATTTTCAAAAGAAACAACTTCCACCATTCCTGAAAAATCAAAAGGGAAAGGTATTTTGGGTAGTTCAACTCCAATTTTGACACAACCGATAGTAACCATAGACATACAGACTCAATTTACATGTAAAGGAGAGTGTAGAGTCTATATCAGCACAAACCATTTTTTAGCAAGGCAATGTACAAAACACTATGAATATTGTGGATAATACTCCACCGATAGTAACTGACACTGCACCAAGTGGCAAAGCCATGAGTGGAAAAGAGGTTGAGGAGGATAAGGTAAAAGCAACTGAGTCTATATTAGAAGTTAAAATTGATTCCTTGATAATGGTTTTGGCAATTGAAGGGGGGTACTATAGATAATAGAATTATTGACCAATTAACTATAGTGTTGCATAGATTGATACTTGACTGCTAGATTGAAGATGGAGCAAGCCCTTCTAGAAAGCTCAAGACTCTAACAGAACACATTTCTAACAATTTTCAATCTTTGAAGCAGATTGCAGACCGACAGGCTTTGGAAAAGTTTACAGTAGCTAAAAGAATAGCTTTTGATCAGATCATAGATTCAAAGAAGAATAAAATTGAGGACAAACTTATGTTAGGATTCCCAAAGATAATTATAGGGGTGCGGGGGGTGAATCAGTATCTAATCAATAAATGGATTTTTTGAACTTATTAAGTAAATTGCATTCCAAAACAGTATATGGGTAAACAAGAATTAATGCAGTAAATAGGAACAAGAAACACAACATAGAAAGAACACCATAACACAATATTTTTGGTGAGGAAACCCAGCGTGGGAAAAACCTTGATGGAATTTGTGACCCACGATATTCACTCACTGGCCAGTAAATGAATATTACTTACAATAGGGGCTTGCACATGCAGGAAGGCCAACTACCTAAACCTCACTGCTTAATTACAAAAAGGGAAGTCTCACTGACTTACAAAATGGATTAAGAAAATCCAATACAATGTACTACTTTGGTTCAACATCTGCTATGCCAAGTTAGTACCATTTTAAGCTCTTACAATAACCATAAACCTTCAATATTCGCTCATCATATCCATCTATGTCCTATTCCATGCTACATACAAAATGATCTTTAAGATCTCATACTTATATATGAGTCTTATTATAATTCGCCTTGTCAGCTTACAAGAAGATATTACAATTAAATGCATTATGCAAAAAATAAAATCTTGTTGGCCAGGGTGCCAGTAATCATCTTTGCCACTATCAATGAACTATCTGTCGGTGTAGAGTCTACCAGTGTCGATGTCTGCTGGTGCCATAGGATTGCAAGGTTTCCATAAATGAAAATACCTTCAATCACCTACAATTTCTCATTGGAGAGTGCATTTTCCAACAATCCCCCCCTTTGGCATTGATGGAAACATTCATGAGAAAAAGTCAAAATTGTATCCAAAATGTGTTGTCCAAAAATGTCACCAAAACTATCTTACTAAAACTGTGTGCTCCCCTTGAGCAGATGATCCCTTCTGTTGTCATTTTTCTCATCTCCACTACTCCCCCTTTGAAATCAATGACAAAGGTTGTCAAAAATGTCAACTAAGTGTAGTTCTCAGCTGGATCCCTGTAACCAGTGGGTTACAATGTGATATAGATCTGCTACTGCAAAATTTAGGATGTTAGTGAACCTTTCACTATCGTTTAATGTTGCTTTTTCCCTTTGGATGGTAGCAGTGAGTATGTGCATTTTCTCTTCTAGTTTCTTATCTCCTGGAACAAGTGCCTTTGATATCTCTTTTCTCAAAGAGATGAGAATGTCAAGTTTTAGACCTAGTCTACATTTTAGTTCCTTAGCCTTGAATTTTAATCTCTTCTTATCATTTTCCAATTTCTCAAGTTTCTCTTCAAAGCCTACAATTTCCTACTCTATTATTGATATGGGTTCTAATGAACCTATGAGATTATCAGCAATATCATTTATTT
Source organism: Cryptomeria japonica (assembly GCF_030272615.1). Classification (NCBI taxonomy): domain Eukaryota; kingdom Viridiplantae; phylum Streptophyta; class Pinopsida; order Cupressales; family Cupressaceae; genus Cryptomeria; species Cryptomeria japonica. The sequence goes on from NC_081409.1 coordinate 818,542,635, forward strand.
CCTTTTATGCTCTGTTGATCTCTTTATCTATGTCCTTTGTCAAAATGTTAGTCTTGCATGAATTCCTATACAACTTCTTAAAGTCCATTATTGTTTTTCCTAGTGTTGGTAATAATGTATCAATGTGTTCCTTACATCTCTTTATTGACTCTTCAAAAAAAATTTCTTTCTCTTGATTCATTTTCTCACTGAAAGTCTCCTCATTAATCTGATCAACTATTAGTAGGTTGCTAGTTATATACTTAGACAATGTGTCTAATTGGCTCAAAGAATCTTTATTTTCCACATTGCACTTAGGTGCAATCAATTTCAAAATTGGGATGGTGTCATCAATTGCCTTATATGCAAGTGCATTGCAATCTGTTATTTTCTTGATGGAATCTAGTAATACCTCTGTTACATTTGTTGGTTTGTCGGTCTGAATTATGTTAAGGAGGAACCAGATGACTGTCCAACTGCTTTAACAATCTGCAATCCACTAGTGTGAGTAACCTCTTTTCTTATGTTGACCTCTGGTAGGTCAGTTTGAGTCTGCATCTCAACTAGCAAAGGCTTGGGTTTCTCAGCTATTATCGGTGGCACTGTCTCTATTTGAACCTTTACCTCAACCTCTTTCTCTTCAAGTTTCTTAGTGTGTACCTTTGTTGGTTTCCTTGAGCTTTCCACTGCCAATTTCTTTGATTGTGTCTTAGTGTTTTCTACCAGTTTCTCTATATGTACATCTGAACTGTCTACTGCCGGTATCTCAATAGATTTTACTATGTTATCAGTAGCCGGTTGCTCTAACTAAGTAGGTTTCTCTATGTGTACATCAGTATCTGTCTCCCTTCCAGTATCTAGGGGATCAGTTGATTGTTTAGTTTGTGTTTCAATTCCATTCTCAACATTTCCAACTGTATCCCCAACGTGTGTTTCAACTGCAATATTCTCTATCAGTGGCTCAGTGATGGATAATGATGAATAGTAAATACCTAATAGATACTAAGAGGGGGGATGAATCAGTATGGACAAAATCTTCTTAAACAACTTAAACTGCAAAGGCTGCACTAACTGGTAAACAATGTCACCAATCTAAATCAAGGCACTACCTGTAAAACACAGTATGACTATAAAAGACATAAACTAGTAACATCTAGATCTTCTCAAAACCTAATATCTCATCTCAACTTCACCCATATGCTTAAGCAAGTAATACATCAGAAATACAATGACCATTGGATTAACTTACATTACCGCTTAACATAAAACACTAAAACATCACATGAAAAAGCATCAGACATAACACACTATTTTTTCACATGGAAACCCAACTGGGAAAAACCACAGTGGGGATGAATACCCACAAGTTTCTCTTGAACTCTTCTAAAGTTCTCTCTATTAGGAGCCTAGTCTGGTTAAAGACTTTACAACTAGTTCTTCTAGGAACTGATCTAGCTAGGGATCACCCAGTTAAGGGATGGCTAAATACTCGGTTAAAGGTTAAAACCCTATTAAAGGTTCTTACCTTGTAATAGGATTTGAGGAACTTAATGATTTTGAGTCACCCTATTGAAGGATTTACAAAAATCCTATTAAATCTACCTGATAAAGGGATTTTCCATTTGCTGAAATGGTTAGAAATCAACAGGTAATACACTGATCTGATAACAACATGTAATGACATGGCAGATCCACTTCAGTTTCTTTAGATCTGCAATCATACTCTACAAATCTCTCCTTACCCCTTTGGTCTGGAAAGAATCACCTCACATACATTCATTTTCCAACAACTTCAAATAAAAATCATCATCGACCTTATAGACAACAATTAGGTCAGTGGCCAAAACCTAAAACCCAAAGCATCTAGGTTAACAATATAGTTGGTCCAATCCTAGCCATTTAAACACATTAAATGGGGTAAAACAATCTTTAACAAACTCAAGTCATTCTCCATTGTCCATTCTTCACTACTTCTGGAATTTGATAACCCATCACGTGCTCTCCACCATTTACTAAGATTTGCACATTCTTGAGGTAGATAGAATCAATCTTCTTCATGAAAGATCCTCAAGGAGATCCTTCACATGCACAAGGCTGACGTGGTAATGTGATCTAATCTTCATTTCAATGCTAACTCATCATAGGATGTCATCGATTGAATCACACAGACTTGGAATGCATCAACCCAAAACCCTGAAGCTAAGACTACCAACCGGTAGTCATATCAAATGAAACTCCGATACAAACTTTGCGTATACTAGTTCACACTCCAACATACTGGTTCACTTGTTGCATATACCGGTTCATACCATCATACTGGGTCACTTGCTAGTTTGCTTACTTCAATATACCGGTTCATACATTAGCATATTGACATCAATTACAACATACAATCCTATCATGTCATCAAACTCTATACATATGCCAACAATCTCCCCCTTTGGCATTAATGGCAATACACAAAGATATTTCTACATCTTCTTCCATATTATATGTCTTCAATACTGTAGATATCTTCTCTTCTTGACATCTTCTCCCCCTTTGACAACAATGCCAAAGTGGAGGCACAAACATCCATGATCTACTATGTTTCTCCCCCTGAGGAGTAGTATCCTTCAACACATCAATCTTAAAAAAGATTTGACAATGCAATACCTGACTGATGTGGAGCACATACCTTTATTTATCCTCTTGAAGGGGAAACACCCTTAATGCACCTCTTAAATAGGTAAATGTAGCCTTTGGTAGAGGCTTGGTGAATATATTTGCTAACTTCTCTTTATTGGAAACATGTTCTAATAGAACCTCTTTGTTCTAAACTTACTCCATCAAGAAATTATACTTGAGCTCAAAGTGCTTGGTTCTAACATGCAATATCAGATTCTTGGAAATATTAATTGCACTTGTGTTATCAAAAAATATACTCACCAGTTCAGATACAAGGAATTTGAAACCACTTAAGACATGCTTCATCCAAATTGTCTGAGTGCAGTTCATAAATGTTGCTGCATATTCTGCTTCTTCTATGGACTGAGAGAAACAACTCTACTTCTTGCTCATCGATGAGACTAGTCTATCATTGAGAAATAACACACCACTAGTTGTTCTCTTCTAGTCATCCACATTACCAGCCCAATTGACATCACTAAACACTTTGAGATTGAAATCCTTATTGTATGGATACCACAATCCATAATCTATAGTTCCCTTCAGATATCTAAGAATCTACTTCACTGCTACCAAGTGGGATTCTCTTGGACTTTTCTAGAAATCTGCAGTAATGCCCACTGCATGTGCAATGTCTGATCTGCTATGTACAAACATAGTACAACTTACCAATCATTGACCAGTAATCCTTCTCATTCACCAAAGCCGAGTCATCTTCTTTTGACAATTTATAACCGATCATCATCGATGTACCAACCGGTTTGCTGTCTTCCATGCCAAAGGTCTTCAACACCTCTTTGACATACTTGGACTGAGTAATAAAGACACCATCTTTCATTTGTTGAATCTATAGTTCAATGAAGAACTTAATCTCTCTGATTAGTGACATCTTGAATTCATTCTTCATTTCATCTGCAAACGCATGTCTCATCTTGCCATCTCCACCAAAAATTATGTCATCAATAAACACTTCATAGATTAGAATCTGATCTCCTTCTGCCTTCAGATAGATATTTCTATCTTCACTTGTTCTTTCAAATCCAATCTTCACAAGATGGGAGTGTAAATGTTCATACCATGCTCTAGGTTCTTGCTTCAATCCATACAAGGCTTTATGTAGCCTACACACCATATAACTTTCTGATAGGGAAAACCCATCTGGTTGCTCTATATACACTTCCTCTTCAAGTATTCTATTCAAGAATGCAGATTTCACATCCATGTGATACACTTTGAATCCCTTGAAGGTTTCATATGCAAGTAGAATTCAAACTCCTTTCAATCTAGCTATGTGAGCACAGGTTTCTCCATTGTCTTCTCCTTCTTCTTGAGCATATCCCTTATATACTAATCTTGCTTTGTTTCTTACCACTATTCCATCTTCATTCAGCTTGTTTCTAAAAACCCATTTGGTGCCAATAACATTTTTGTGCTCAGGTCTGGGTACCAAAGACCATGTACCATTCTTTTCTATTTGGTCAAGTTCCTCTTCCATAGCCTTAATCCAAACTTCATATTTGTGTGCCTCTTTAAATGTTTTGGGCTCAAATTCAGAAATCATGCAAGAATTCTCTTTGACCTTTCTTCTTGTAAGTATTTCTGCATCCTTATCTCCTATGATTTGCTTTGGATCGTGATGTAGCTTTACATACCTAGGAATGATCTGAACTGATCCTCTTGTTTTTCCTCTTCAAACTCATCTTCATCAGCATCTACTGGTGTAGGAGCATTGTTACTTGTACTTGGTTGTTATGCAATTGGTTCCTAGAAGGTTACATCCAGTTAATCTACCGCTCGCTTGTTGCTGGGTTCCTCAGGTTTCTCAGAGGTTTCATCAACTCTAACATTGATACTTTCAAAAATTCTCTAAGTCCTATTGTTAAAACACTTGAGAGCTTTTCTCTTGGTGGAATACCTTAGGAATATTCCCTCATCACCTTTTGCATCAAACTTGCTCTAGTATTCACTTCTCTTAATATAACACTTACTACCAAACACTCTAAAGTAGCTTACTACTGAAGTCTTACCGGTCCAAAACTCATAAGGAGTTTTATCCTTACCTTTCTTGATGAGTACCCAGTTCATAGTGTAGACTGTAGTGCTCACCACTTCTCTCCAAAAATTGTGAGCAACCTTCCTTTTAATACACATCATTCTGGCAACTTCAACTACAGTTCGGTTGTTCCTTTCTACTAGGCTATTCTACTATGGAGTCCAAGGGGCAAACGGTTGCCTCTTGATGTTGTTCTCTTCATAGTACTTATTGAATTCACCAGAAGTGAACTCACCTCCTTGGTTGGTTCTAAGGCATTTAATCCTCTTACCACTTTCTTGTTCAACTAGTTCTTTGAAGGCTTTAAACTTTCCAAAAGTGTCAAACTTGTCTTTCAAGAATGTGACCCACATCATTCTTGAGCAATCATCACTAAGAATAATAAAGTACCTATCTCCCTAAACACTCCTAGTTTTCATAGGACAACACAAATCAGTGTGCACAAGATCAAGTAAATTATCTACTGTGAAAGATTTACCTTTGAAGGTTGAGGAAGACATTTTCCCCTGTTAACATTCTATGTACAAAGGATTCTCTGGTTTGTTCAGCACAAGCAATCCTCTAACTGCCTTGATCTTACCAGCCTTCACAATATTATCAAAATTTATATGGCAAAGTCTCCTATGTCATATCCAACTATCATCAAACTTAGCCATTAGGCATTGACTGATATTTATATTTAACTGAAATAAGTTAACTTTGGTTTGCATACTAGTGGCCATCAGTTCACCACTCTTTCCTTTTAGTTTGCACACTCCATCTTTGAATTCCAAAGTGAGTCCTTTATCATTCAACTAGGAAACACTCAAAAAGTTATGTCTGAGACCTTCTACCCAATGCACATTATCAGCACTACTTTTTCCATTTAGAGAGATGGACCCTTTCCCTTTTACCAAACATGGTGCATCATTACCAAATTGGACTACACCTCCATCATACTCTTCCAGAGATAGAAACTTTCTCTGGTCACCAGTCATGGTGAGAACATCCACTATCAATAATCCACTCATTAGAATTATCAAAGTGAGAGACAAGAGCCTTCTTGTCTGACACATCTTCCTTAATAGATACAAACACTATGTCTTTTCTTTCTTCATCTTCTAATTCATCATCAGTGACACCTTCATCGACTGCAACAAGACAATTTATCCTATTTCCTCCTTTGAATTCTTTAAACTTCTCTGGTTTGTCCTTAATATCACTATTGGGACAGTTGACAGCAATGTGTCCTATCTTATTGCAAGAAAAATATTTTAAACGGAGCTTACCTCTGTATTTTCTAGTTTCCTTAGGAAGTCTTTTGGCATTAAGAGCTTCAAACTCCATTAGGATCTCCTCATCATCCATATCCTTGCTTTGTCTGGGTTCACAGCTGGTACCAACCTCTTTTCCCTTTCTAGATAGTGTAGCAGATGCTCTAAAAACTAATTCAGTCTTCTGAACACTACCATAATAATTGTTTAGCTCATATATAGTCAACTTAGCAATGATGGAGTCAAGGGATACCTTTGTCTTGTCAATAGATCTCAACTCTTGAATAGCGGCAACCCTTACTGCATAGATCGGTAATAAGGATCTCAAAAATTTACTAACAATGGTGAGATCATCTATTTTGCGTGTTGCACTCTTGATGTCTCCTACAATAGTTTTAATTCTTATCCCATATTGTTGAATGGTGTCTCCTTCAACCATCTGCATATCTTCAAATTTTCCCCTAAGGCTCTCTTCCTTAGCTTGCTTCACATGCTCATCACCACCATATATAGTCTCTATGGTATCCCATACATCTTTGCGATTGTCTTTGTCTTGAACATTTATATGTTAGTATTTTGGTATGGTTTTGTCATTGATTTCAAAACCTACTAAATACACCTACTTTGGAGATCCAGCAACATTCACCGGGAAGCAATAAACTATGCAACAATTACTAGTATATGGTTCACCGATAGGATATATTGTTCAATGGTACTTGGAATGATATGGAAGACACTTGGTAATGTCGAAGACATCATGTGGACACTTTATTTTGAAGAATTAATCATTGGTATGTTCATATTTGCATATTTGCTTTTACCAACAAATAGGTCCAGGTTATCTAGGGTTTCACCGATAGGTTTATCTCTTCTAGATCAACATGGCATGCTATGGAGATGATTTATTATTGTTGTAAATGCATCAAGCTGACATGTTCAATAGGTTATTGCATCGGATATTATATGATTTGTAAAATGTTTTTATTGTAATATCTTGTAGAGCCGACCTACTAAAATTGGTCTTAGGGTATGGTATAAATGTAAGCTCTTATTTGTAAGATCAAGTGTGGAATGCGAAAAAGAATTGTGTGAAGGTATATGTGAGATCAAGCAGAGGTATACACGAAGACATCATTTGAAGGTGAAGTTAGTTTTTGTAGAAGCATATCAACATTACACCGGTACTGACTCCAGCATATGAAGATGCTATTTTGTGCAGTACATTCTTATTGGATTTAACCATCCAACTGTAGTGAGTGTGACTCCCATTTGTGATTGAGCAGTGAGTTCTAGGCTGTTGGCCTTTCTGTATGTGCAGACCCCTTTTTGTACACTTACTATTTGGAGTAGTATCATTTGATTGTGGGTAAGGTTTCCCACCATGGTTTTTCCCCTTACAGGGTTTCGACGTACAAATATTGGTGTCATGTGTTGTGGATGACTTTATGTTTATGTTTCATGCATTATTCCTTACTGGTATAGCAATTTACTATTAACACTATCTATCGGCATACTTAACTGGTTTACCGATATTAAGCATTAAGTTGGTTAATTAGTTTTTGGTTTGAATTTATTAGACAACTGGTTCACCCTCCCCTCTCAGTTCTCTCTGGGACCTAACAATTGGTATTAGAGCTTAGTCCTCTTTTGCAAAAGTTTAACAGCTTGAGAAGATCCAATGTCTACTAATTATTTCAAGAAGGATAGTCCTAAACTTGATGGAACCAACTATGGGATATGGAAGATCAGAATGGAGACACATCTGAATTCATTGGTAAAGACATTTGGGAAGTTACTAAGAATGGCTATACTACTATTGTACCTGGTCAGACTACTCCAACTACCTTAGCCAAAGATGAAGAGAATGATTGCAAAGCAAGAGAAGCACTTTTGCACGCATTATTAGATCAACAAATCATGGGATTATCAAATAGGTATACTTCTAAAGCTATTTGGGCTCACTTGGAAACACTGAATGAAGGCGATTCCCCAGTCAAAATTGCAAAACTTGAAAGCTTCCGAGTCAGGTACTGAACATCTAAAAATGGAAGAAGATGAAAGGATTTCTACTTTTATGGAAAGAGTAAATGAAATTGTTTTGGGTATTAAATGTTGTGGAGGAACTTTGAGTGAGAATGAAATTGTTTCAAAAATCTTAAGAGGCTTGCCACCGGCATATAAAATGAAGGTTACTACTATAAATGAGTTGAGAACAATACCTAATACATCAGTGACTAGGGATACATTGATTGGAAAACTTTCAGCTTTTGAAATTGAGGAATTTGGTCTTGTTGCTACTATACAGACTGATCTGGTCTTTAAAGCATCAACATCATCTACTCCATCATTTGACAAATCAGACTAGAGATCCTTTTATGCAAGAGAACTTGAAGAAACCATAAAGGAGAATGAAGAGCTTGAAGAACTTGAAGCACTATTTGCAAGGAAAATGCCAAAATGTCCAATTGGAAGTAAGTATGAAGGTAAAGCACCCTTTAAATGTTTTAACTACAATAAGATTGGTCATATGGCTTCAAGATGCCCTGATAGACATGCTAGACTAAGAAAAGAAGCTAGAAGAACATACAAGCCTAATCCTGAATATCAGAGATACAAATTTAAGAAAAACAAAGATAAATCTTGTTACATTGTTGATGAAGGTGTGATTAATGATTTTGATGAGGATCTAGCAGACAATGGATGGGTTTTTGTTGCTATAACAGAAGATCAACTGGTACGTATTGCTCAACCGGTAGAACAAGCCCTAGCAGCTAAAGTTGAATCAAAGGATGAATGAATTATTGATTTAGGATGCTCACATCATATGACTGGAGAAAAAGGTAAATTCTTGAACTTTCAACAATACAATGGAGGTTTAGTAAGATTTGGAGATGACAAATCCTATTCAATCAAAGGTAAGGGTTCAATATCTCTTGATGGTAAACATAACACTGACAATGTGTACTATGTTGAAGGATTAAAGCATAATCTTTTAAGTGTTGGTCAATTAGTTGAGAAGGGTTTTTCAGGTACAATTTAAAAAAGGAAAATGCAAAATCATGAATAGAACTAGTTTGGAAATTGCAATCGGTAATCAGGTTAGAGGTAATATCTTTCATTTGAATAATAGTGAAAAGACATGCTTAATTGCACATATAGATGAAAGTTGGTTATGGCATAAGAGACTATGTCATGTAAATTTTGATTGCATGGTAAAAATCAGTACTTCTAAGGCAATTAGAGATCTACCTAAAATTGTGAAACCTCAGAATACAATTTGTAAGGAATGTCAATTTGGAAAACAAGTTAGAGCTAGTTTCAAAAGTATTCCAGAAAATCCAATAATGCTCTTGATTTAATTCACACTGATTTATGTGGTCTAGCTAGAACTAAAAGCTTACAAGGTGATAGATATTTCATGCTAATTATTGATGATTATTCTAGAATGTGTTGGGTTACTTTTCTCAGAGAAAATTAGAAGCACTTGGGAAGTTCAAACTATTCAAAGCAATGGTTGAAAATGAAACTGGTAAGAAAATCAAATGTTTAAGATCAGATCAAGGAGGAGAATTTACATCTAAGGACTTTAATACGTTCCGTGAAGTGAATGGAATCAAAAGATAGTTATCAGCACCTCGAATACCACAGCAGAATGGAGTTGTTGAAAGGAAAAATAGAACTATCTTGGATGGAGCAAGAAGTATGTTATTAGAAGCAAATCTACCACATGTGTACTAGAGAGAGGCAGTAAGCACTGCTGTCTATACATTCAACAAAGTTCATATCAAAGGTGAAACCGGTAGGACCCCTCATGAACTATGGTTTGGGAATATTCCTACTCTTAAGTATTTCAGAATTTTTGGAAGTAAATGTTATATTAGAAGAGATGAGTATATCAGCAAATTTTATCCTAGAAGTGATGAAGGAATATTTCTTGGTTATTCATCTAAGAGCAAGGCATATAGATATTTTAATAAAAGATTGTAGAAAATTGTTGAGAGTACAAATGTAAAGATTGATGAACAATTCAGAGGAACTTCAAGGTATATAGACTCTGAACAAGCAACAGAAGTTGTGACAAATGAACCTACACCGAATCCACTAGTATAGAATGAAGATCCAGTTACCCCAATATCATCAGAGGATTCCACAGTAATTGAAGAACAATAGCAAACTAAGACACCCCGGTATGTAAGACTGAATCATTTTGAAGATCAGATAATTGGAAACAAATTCAAAGGAGTTATGACAAGAGGAAGATGGGAAAATGAAGATGTATGTCTTATTTCTCAAATTGAACCATCATCTATCAATGAGGCATGTGAAGATAAATTTTTGATTAAAGCTATGGAAGAAGAATTAGGACAAATTGAGAAGAATAATACTTGGACATTAGTTCCCTGGCCTAAAGATAAAAATGTAATTGGAACCAAATGGGTATTAGAAACAAACTTAATGAAGATGGTAAGGTTGTCAGAAATAAAGCAAGACTAGTGTGTAAGGGATATTCTCAGAAAGAAGGGGTTGATTACAATGAAACCTTTACACTGGTAGCCAAAATTGAGGCAATTAGATTATTCTTGGGTTTTACAGCTCACAAGGATTACAAAGTTTATCAAATGGATACTAAATGTGCATTTTTGAATGGAGACCTTGAAGAGGAAGTTTATATTGAACAACTTGATGGATTTTCTTTGACAGATGACAATGATATGGTTTGCAGGTTAAGAAAAGCTCTGTATGGATTGAAACAAGCCCCAAGAGCTTTGTATGCAAGATTGGATAAGTATCTTTTAAAGATTGGTTTTACTAAAGGAAATGCAGATAGCAATTTATATTACAAAGTAACTAATGATGACGTCTTGATTATTGAAGTATTTGTTGATTATATAATCTTTGGAGGAGAAGATGGACTATGTAAAGAATTTTCTCTTGAAATGCAGCAAGAATTTGAAATGTCTATGATTGGAGAAATAAAATTCTTTTTAGGATTGCTGATTTAATAGACTGATAAAGGTATATTTTTGAGTCAATCCAAGTACTTGAAAGAACTACTAAAGAAATTTGGGATGGAGAACTCAAAACCGGTAAGCACACCTATGACTACAAATGACAAACTATCTCAAAGGGATGAATCTACACCTGTTAATCCAACTAGATACAAATCTATGATAGGAGGTTTACTGTATTTGACACAAACCAGGCCTGATATTATGAATGCAATATGTATTGTTTCTAGATTTTAGAGTAATCCTAGGGACAATCATGAATCAGCAGTAAAATGGATTTTTCGGTACTTACAAGGCACAACAAATCTTGGATTATGGTATCCTAAAGATGAAATTTTTTATCTATTTGCATACACAGATGCAAATTGGGCAGGAGATGTGGATGATAGAAAAAGAACCACTGGAGGAGGATTCTTTCTTGGAAAAAGATTATTCTCTTAGTTGAGTAAGAAACAAAGTTGTACATCTTGATCAACAGCAGATTTAGAATATGTTGCAGCAGCAACAAACTGTACACAGGTACTTTGGCTTAAACAAATGTTGAAAGACATAAAGGTAAAATGCAAGGAACCTATTACTATATATTGTGATAACACTGGAGCAATTGATATATCTAAAACTCTGGTATTACATTCTAAAACAAAACATCTTTCTATCAAACTAAATTTTCTAAGGGAAAAAGTTGAAGAAAAGGAGATAAAACTGGTTTATGTGAATACTAAAGAATAGCTTGTAGATATTTACAAAACCTTTGCCTAAGGAGACTTTTGAGTATCTCAGAGATCATCTTGGAGTCATACCACTACTGGTAGAGACTTAGATAGTTGATGATTGTCATCAACCGGCAGAAGTAAATGAACAAATCTTTTATTCCGGTATTTGATGAGAAAGCTACTTCTCAGGGGGAGTAGTTGGTATATTGAATTGGTTGGTATTTTGTATGAACTTGACTTTTGTGACTTTGGCATTTGATGTCAAAGGGGGAGAGATATCTATGGAAAAACACATTATCTCTTTTTGGTGAGAGATTTTAGGGGAGAGATTTTGAAAAACACATTTAAGGAGAAATTTGTATGAGAGATTGGTATTGTTACTCCCAGGGGGAGAAATGGAGATTGTTGGTTTCTGTATTTGGCATTTCTATTTTAGCACTTTGATGGTTTTTCCATCTTGTGTTGCCATCAATGCCAAAGGGGGAGATTGTTGGTATTTTGGTATGGTTTTGTCATTGATGTCAACACCTACTGAATACACCTACTTTGGAGATCCAGCAACATTCACTGGCAAGCAGTAAACTATGCAACAGTTGCTGGTATATGGTTCACCAGCAGGATATATTGTTCACTGGTACCTGGAATGATATGGAAGACACTTGGTAATGTCGAAGACATCATGTGGACACTTTATTTTGAAGAATTAATCATTGGTATATTCATATTTGCATATTTGCTTTTATCGACAAATAGGTCCAGGTTATCTAGGGTTTCACCGACAGGTTTATCTTTCCAGATCAGCATGGCATGCTATGGAGATGCTTTATTATTGTTGTAAATGCATCAAGCCGACATGTTCAATTGGTTATTGCATCGAGTATTATATTATTTGTAAAATTCTTTTATTGTAATATCTTGTAGAGTCGACCTACTAAAATTGGTCTTAGGGTATGGTATAAATGTAAGATCTTATTTGTAAGATCAGGTGTGGAATGCGAAAAAGAATTGTGTGAAGGTATATGCGAGATCAAGCTGAGGTATACACAAAGACATCATTTGAAGGTGAAATTAGTTTTTGTAGAAGCATATAAGCATTACACTAGTACTGAATCTAGCATATGAAGATGCTATTTTGTACAGTACATTCTTATTAGATTTAACCATCCAACTATAGTCAATGTGACTCCCATTTGTGATTGAGTAGTGAACTCTAGGCTGTTGTGCTTTCTGCATGTGCAGACCCCTTTTTGTACACTTACTATCTGTAGTAGTATCATCTGATTGTGGGTATGGTTTCTCACTGTGGTTTTTCCCCTTACAGTGTTTCCATGTACAAATATTCGTGTCATGTGTTGTGGATGACTTTATGTTTATGTTTCATGCATTAATCCTTACCGATATAGCAATTTACTGTTAACACTATCTACCGACATACTTAACTGGTTTACTGATATTAAGCATTAAGTTGGTTAATTAGTTTTTGGTTTGAATTTATTAGACAATTGATTCACCCCCCCTCTCAGTTGTCTCTAGGACCTAACACTATAAATTTAATATTAGACAAACTACTGATAAGAGCTTCCATGACTTGCCCATTCTCCTGAATTTATCTTCTTTTATCATTGGTGAGAGTACCAGTAGTGACAACATAAGTATTCTCAACATAGTTCCAGTGTTGAGCACCCATGCTTTTAATTGAGATCTTCATTCTATCCTTCCATATCTTAAAGTTATCTCTGTTGAACTTAGGACCTTCCCTCTTCATCATTAGAATAGGAGTTTTTCCTCAAGTAGTTAAGCTTATAACATAGAGGACCTGGAGGACACTCTGATACCAATTGATGAAAAATGATGAACAGTAAATACCCAATAGATACTGAGAAGGGGGGGGAGTGAATCAATATGGACAAAAACTTCTTAAACAACTTAAACTGCAAAGACTGCACTAACTGGTAAACAATGTCACCAATCTAAATCAAGGCACTACTGGTAAAACATAGTATGACTGTAAAAGACATAAACCGGTTACATCTAGATCTTCTCAAAACCTAATATCTCATCTCAACTTCACCCATATGCTTAAGAAAGTAATACATCAGAAATAAATTTACCATTGGATCAGCTTGCATTACCACTTAACAGAAAACACTAAAACATCACATGAAAAAGCATCACACATAACAAACTATGTTTTCACGTGGAAACCCAATTGGGAAAAACCACGGTGGGGATGAATACCCACAAGTTTCTCTTGAACTCTTCTGAAGTTCGCTCTGTTAGGAACCTAGTCGGGTTAAAGACTTTGCAACTGGTTCTGCTAGGAACTGACCCTATTAGGGATCACCTGGTTAAGGGATGGATAAATACCCGATTAGAGGTTAAAACCTTGTTAAAGGTTACCTTGTAAGAGGATTTGAAGAACTCAATGATTTTGAGTAACCCTGTTAAAGGATTTACAAAAACCCTATTAAAGCTACCCGGTAAAGCGCTTTTCCATCTGCTCAAATGGTTAGAAATCAACAGGTAATACATTGATCTGATAAAATCAGTTAATACCAAGGTAGATCCGCTTCAGTTTCTTTACATCTACAATCACACTCTGCAAATCTCTACTTACTCCTTTGGTCTAGCAAGAGTCACCTCACATACATTCATTTGCCAACAACTTCAAATAAAAATCATTATGGACCTAATAGACAACAATTAGGTCGATGGCCAAAACCTAAAACCCTAAGCATCTAGGTTAACAATACAGTCGGTCCAATCCTGGCCATTTAAAAATAGGGTAAAAAAATCTTCAACAAATCTCAAGACGTTCTCCATTGTTCATTCTTCACTGCTTCTAGAAGTTGATAACCCATCATGCGCTCTCCATCGTTTACTAAGATTTTGCACATTCTTGAGGTAGATAGAATCAATCTTCTTCATGCAAGATCCTCAAGGATATCCTTCACATGCACAAGGCTGGCATGGTAACACAATCTAATCTTCATTTCAAAGCTAACTCATCATAGGATGTCATCAGTCAAATCACATAGACTTGGAAATCATCAACTAGAAACCCTAAAGCTGAGACTACCAACTGGTAGTCATATCAAATGAAACCCCGATACAAACTTTTCATATACCGGTTCACACTCCAACATATAGGTTCACTTGTTGCATATATCAGTTCATACGATCATACCGGTTTACTTGCCAATTTGCTTACTTCAATATACTGGTTCATACTTCAACATATTGAAATCAATGACAACATACAATCCCATCATGTCATGAAACTCTGCACATATGCCAACACTCAGTTGGCACATCTTTCTTCTCAGTGGTTTCCTTATCAACCATAATGTTAGCCTCTTGTGTATCAATGTTCATAGTATATAACACCTCTAAATAAGGATTGGTGTCTTCATGTGTTGTCTCCATGCTCTCAACATTATCTGTTACTGGTGGTGTATCAACAGTCTCAACTGAGGGAGTATCAGAGGGAGGTGGAGGCAATTTATCTGTTACTTTTATGCTCAGAGGACCACCTACCTTGCCTTTACTTTTATCCTTATCCTTTTGATAGACTCTGAAAGTCTTTGGTCATTTAAGTTCTTACTTTTCCTTTTCCACAAAGAAAATATCCCATTTGTTTGTTGTTTTTTCAGATATCTCATTTACTCTTCCAGCCATTAAAGCTACATGTCGGTGACTGGTGGAAAATACAGTATTGTTTGCCTCACTTATTAGTTCATCAATTTCTTTTGTTGACTTCACTAGGTGAACTGCAAGTAGTTTTTCTACCTTTATCTTTTTATCTAGTTCTACAATTGCTAGTCTTCTAACATCTAATCTTCTATACAAGTCACTTGGTAGATCATCTACAACTTCTATCAAAAATTTCTTGTAAATATCTGAGTGTAAAATAACATTGTTTTCTATACTTTCCTTTTCCTCATTTGTAAAAGTACTATACAACTTGCTAACATTTGACAAATTTCCATCTTCAGTTATTTCATTTAGAAGATTGTCTAAGGTAGGGATAACTTGTTTTTCTTCTTCTTTCTTGGGGCCACTTTCCTTGCTGGAAGCCTTACTACCTATTATTTCTTTCTATCTTTCTTGGGTGTAGGAGAGGGCATCGGTGAGGGTTTTATTTTTCTTTCTACCATTTTAAATTCTACTAGTATTTCACTGTCAAAGGAGGTAGCATCCGGTGAAAGATGTGCTTCCGTTTGTATCCCTTCCAAGTCTCTCTCCTTGATACCAATAATGTTGAACAAATCTTCCTTAATTTGTTTTGCCTGTTTTGTTGCTTTTCTAATTCTTTGCTCTTCTTTCTTCATTTGTTTTAGTGATTGAACTTTGCTTTCAATAGTTTCAGCATTTCCAAATACATCTTTTATAGGTTCTTTATGATCTTCGAGTAGGGCTTTTGCATATGTTTCTATTATGTTCTCATCTACCTTATAACCCATCTCAGTAACCCAAACTATTCTTGGAACCACTGCCTCCATCCATATTTAATCCTTCTTTATAACAAAACATATCTCCTTTTGGTATTTGTCAACTAAGGCTTGAGATAGTCTTTCCCTAGTCTTCATTCTAGCCTTTAATGCCTGAAAGTGTTCAAGTATATTCTTTTCCCTATCATCTCCCATGCCATTAAGAATGTCCAAAAGTTGTTTGCCTACCGGTATGTCAAAGCCAAATTCTTTTCTACCTATACTAGGAGATTCCTTGGTGATGTATAGCAATAGACATACAATTAAGTTACCAAATCTGAATGTGCCTTTCTTGTCACCCTTAATTTTCTTCAGATTGTCAATTAGTTCATCCTTTATCCATTCACATGTGTCAATGTTTGCATTACTATTTACCATGTCATAATCTCTTTTGATACATAAACTAGAAACATAGTTTAGTTTGTTAGCATGTGTATTCTTGTATCCTAGAATCATGTTAATGAATCTTACATTAATATCCTTCACATCATTTACTCTTAAGGATCTACTATCATGTGTTGCACCAGTTAGGGTTATTATAGTGTTGTTTGGAACCTTTTTAGTTTTGTCAGGTCTGCTACCGGTGGAAGGTAATCCTGTCACTACCCTAACTGCTTCTTTTGTAATCTTGTGAATGGAATCTATCCAAAAGAACTCCCCATGAACTTTTCTCAATACAATCCTTATAACTTCCTTGGGAAAAACTAAGGTTTCAGTTTCACATTACCATTTTCATCGCAAATTATAGTCCTAAACATGTCCATAATCTCATCAGCACCAAGTTTTTCAATATGACAATGTATGTAAATTCTAGGGTCTTTAACATATACAACTCCTTTGGGTATTTTAGAAAAATGCTCCTAGGGTATCATCTTGCTTCACAACTTTGAGAATGATTTTAAATATGGGTCTAGGGCATTGAACCACTTCAATTACAGTAGGGTTTACAATGAATTCAGGTGCAAAGGAGGAAGCCATTCTATAAATATCTTAATCTGCCTTCAGGTTTGAATGCTTGAATGATTTTCTTCACTTCTCGATGTGGATGCCTTCGCTCAAGTTTTTCACTCTCTAAGGAAGTTTGAATGCTCGGTGAATGAAAAAGAGTGAGAAACACTTGCTTTATTATGGCATTTCCTTCAACTACCACAATAAATGTCTGTTGGTTAAGTGAAAACTTAACTCATCTTCCGGTAAAGAAGCATTTCATCTTCTTACCATCAATCAAGGGTAAACTAGCATGTTTTCAATTTTTTGGCATACCCCCAAAAGGTTTCTTTGTAGCTAGATGAAGAATCTCCTACCAGTGGAGTGATACTCTGTTCTACCGGTGAACGAATAGCTTCATTAACATTCTAATCTAACTTTCTAATCCATTGTTTTGAAAATTCTTGCTTTACCTCTTAAACCTTCTCTTTACCTTTCAAACTGGGTCCTTTGTTATTTGCTGGTGATGCCTTACTTCTACAAAATTTTGCAATATATCCAATCCTCTTACAAGCATAACAAGTCACATTATTTTTTTGAATAGCTTTTCTATATCCTATGTCGGTATGTGTTCTGCATTGATTAGATAAGTGTCCAAATCTTCCATAAACATAGCATCTTACATTGATTCCGCAATTTTTTGAATTATGACCAATCTTTTTGCATTTAGAACATTGACCGATGGGTTTATTATTCTGATAGTTTCTAGATCTACATTGATTTTCTCTATGACCATATTTGTTACAGTTAAAGTATTTCCCATTAAATTTGTAGGCATTAGGTTGTCTTACTGGTTTACTGTGATCATGATTGTTTGCAGTAATAGAGCTTTCACCAACTTCAAAGCCAAGTCCATTAGTATCTCCATTAGGTTTCTGGTTTTTCAGCATGTCATCAAGTTCCTCTAAACTTTTCTTGAATTTCACCTTATGTTGATTTGCAGTAGCCAACTCATTTTCCAAGAGATCTTTCTATCTCATGAGTTTAGTTTTATCATATTCCAAGTGAATCGGATCTGTTTTCAACATATCATTTGCATGACTGATTCTTAGATTTTCATTTCCAACATCATTGATTCTCCTAGCCAAGTAATCTTCTTTCTTCTTTCTGTCTTTAATGTCATTACAAAACCTCATATTCATATCTTGCATCTCATTCCTCAAGGTCATGTTTTCTTGCTTCATCTTTCTTACAAGATCATTAAGAGTGTTTTTTCATCATCATCATTTTGTATCTTCTCATGAAGTTCTATTCTTTTGTTCCTAGCAATAGTAAGATTTTCTTGAAGTCCTTGAATGATTTTCTATGCAGTCTTCAGATCATCTTCAAGTTTCATAATCTTCGACTTTTCTACATCATAATCTTCAAGAGCCGTTTCCAATTGCTTTCTCAAGTTTTCCATCTATACCAATGTCAGAATCTTCCTCAAGTTGTTATGCTTTTTAAAATAGAGGACCAAACTCTGATACCAATTTTTAGGATTCCCAAAGATACTGAGAGGAGGGGGGGGGGGTGAATCAGTATCTAACAAGTAAATGGAATTTCTGAACTTATTAAGTAAATTGCATTCCAAAATAGTGTACCGGTAAACAAGAATTGATGCAGTAAATAGGAACAAGAAACAAAACATAGAAAGCACACCATAACACAATATTTTTGGTGAGGAAACCCGGTGTGGGAAAAATCTTGGTGGTATTTGTGACCCATAATATTCTCTCACTGGCCAATAAGTGAATATTACTTACAATAGGGGCCTGCACATGCTGGAAGGCCAACTGCCTAAAGCTCACTGCCTAATTACTAAAGGGGAAGTCCCACTGAATTACAAAATGGATTAAGCAAATCCAATACAATGTAGTGCTTCGGTTCAGCATCTTCTATGCCAAGTTCAGTATCAGTTTAAGCTCTTACAATAACCATAAACCATACTTCAATATTCACTCATCATATCCATCTATGTCCTATTCCATGCTACATACAAAATGATCTTCAAGATGTCATACTTATATATGAGTCTTATTACAATTCTCCTTGTCAGCTTACAAAAGGATATTACAATTAAATATATTATAAAATAAACAAAATCTTGTCATCCAGGGTGTCGGTATTCATCTTTGTTGCTTCCAGTGAACTATTTGTCGATGTAGAGTGTCAGTGTTGGTGTCATAGGATTGCAAGGTTGCCATCAATGACAATACCTTAAATCACCTACAATTTCTCATTGGAGTGTGCATTTGCCAACAACTTATTATTATTAAGGTTTTAAACAATGTACAAATATCTGGAGAGTGTGTTGTAATATAGAAATTCTTACAACTAATGTAGATGGAAAATTGAAGCAATTATATGACAAGATAGCTAACATTGATAGTTATTTTGATGGATTAACTGCACTAACCATATCTATTGATGGACAAATTTTGTCCTTGGAGAACCAAATGTTTTCTTTGGAGAAAGAGAAAGATAAGATCATTTGTAGGGAAAGAAGTCTTAGAGGACTGGTAAGTCCCATATTAGATTCATTAGGTGTTCATAAGAGAGTGTGCATGGACGTGATAGCTAAACCCACACCGATAGAAGTCAAAGAGAAGGAAATGCTAAAATATTTACTAAGTGGACTAGTATCCATTTCTGAAACTTTGAAAATCAGTTGGGATATATATCTTCAGTTATTGGATAAGGCGTGCCCAGAAATCTTGAAGTTAGTTAAGCTCCAGTGATATTAATAGTATTCATTTATTCTTTTGTTCTAATATTCTTTCAATTCTTTCACCAGTCCTTGGTATTAATGTCAAAGGGGGAGTATGTATATATGTGAAAAATGTCAAAAAATACCACAAAAGAACACATGGAAAGGATATTAGGATATTGTGAGTGTATTGCTTAGGGGGAGCATATTTTAGTTAAATAGGTAGGGAATCCATTTTTCACATGAGTGTTGCCATCAATTACAAAGGGGGAGATTCTTGGCAATTGACACTCATTGGAATAATTTTGTTGTCATTGATGGCAACAAAATCAGATGGAAGTCATATACTGGCACTAGGAGGCATATACCGAAAGACACTGGCTTTGGAGCATTCAAGGCTACATTGGTACTGACACCAATATCAATATTTCAAGGAAGTTGACATGAAGGAAGATTTATTTAGTAAATCATTTTTTAATATCTTAAGGCCGACATTGAATATCTCTTTGTAATGTATTGTAAGTCAACATAAAGCATATTGTTTGTAATGGGTATATAGGCTAGTCTGCTAGGTCATTTTAAAGGATATATATGATAGAGTGGCATGATATGGCTATATGAATATAGAAGAATTGTATAATGTGAAGTATATGTATGAGGATCATTTTACACACAAATTTTATATCATGTAATGATCTATAGATAACTTGAAAATCATTCTTGGAGGAGAAGAGATACCAATAGTAGTTCAGGGTTTATTAACTTGTACAAAGCAGAGCTAGAACCAAAACTCTATTTGGCATATCAAATGAATTCTTGAGTTCATTTTTAGTGTTTTATTATAGCATAAAGTTTGTAGTCAGTGAGGCTCTTTAGTGATGAGTAGTATGCTCTAGGCAGTGTGCCTTCATGAAGATGCAGGCCTCCATTATATGTAATATCTTTTCATATGGCTAGTGAAATAATATTGTGGGTCACAAATCCCATTGTAGATTTTCCTCTTTGAGGTTTTCCACATATAAACTCTGTGTGTTATGGTGTTAATTTATGTGGATGGTTTTTTTGCTTCTTGTTATCTATCTATTTGTTTACCGGTTTATATGTATATGGTATAAAAGGATAAAATCTTATGATACCGGCACAACACTGATTCACCCCCCCTCTTAGTATTCTTGGATCCCAATAGTCAATAACTGTAGAGTTATCATAGTAGATAACTACCGGTTCACTACAATTTACCTTGATATCCTTCAACATTTGTTTCATCCATAGGACTTGTGTACAGTTAGTTGCTACTACAACATATTCAGCTTCTATAGTAGATAAAGAAATGCATGATTATTTTTTATTGATCCATGAAACCAGTTTGTTTCCAATTAAGAAAGCTCCACTAGAAGTGATCTTCTTGTCATTAGTATCTCCTTCCCAATCGGAATCTGTTTATGCACATAAAGTGAAGTTATCATCTCTAGAATACCATAAGCCCTATTCTGATGTTCTTTGTAAATATTGAAATATCCTCTTTACTACACATTCATGATTTTATTTAGGATTACTTTGATATCTTGAAACAATAATCACTACATTCATAATATCTGGTCTAGTTTGAGTTAGATATAACAAGCCACTAATCATAGACTTATACCTTGTCGAAATTACCGGTGTAGATGTGTCTTTGATAGATAACTTCTCACTTGTTAGTATAGGAGTACTTACCAGTTTGGAATTAACCATACCAAACTTCTTCAACAATTCCCTTAGATACTTAGTTTGACAAATAAAAATACCTTTGCCAATTTGAGTAATCTGCAAATCTAAGAAAAATCTCATTTCACCAATCATGGACATTTCAAATTCATTTTTCATATTATTAGAAAATTCAATGCACAATTTATCTTCTCCTCCAAAAATGATATCATCAACAAATACTTCAACAATTAGAATATCATCATCAATGATTTTGTAATCTTAATTACTATGAGCATTGCCTTTAGTAAAACCAAGCTTTAAAAGATATTTATCAAACCTTGCATACCAAGCTCTAGGAGCTTGTTTCAATCCATATAATGCTTTCCTTAACCTACAAACCATATCTTTGTCATCTATTAGTGAAAATCCATCAGGATGCTCAATGTATACTTCTTCATCAAGTTGACCTTTCAAAAATTGACATTTAACATCCATTTGATAGACCTTATAGTTCTTATATGCTGCATAGGCAAGAAATAGTCTAACAACTTCTATTCTAGCTACAGGAGCAAATGTCTCACCATAATCAATTCCTTCCATTTTAGAATATTGGTTACAAACCAATTTAGCCTTGTTTCTTACAACTTGACCATCCTCATTTGGTTTATTTCTAAAAACCCATTTATTTCCAATAACATTTTTATTTTTAGGCCGAGGAACTAAAGTCCAAGTTTCATTCTTCTCTATCTGATCTAATTCATCTTTCATAGCCTTTAACTAATGTTTATCTTTACAAGCTTCAATAACAGATGCTAATTCAAGTTGAGAAATAAGACATGCCTCTTTATTTGTCATTTTCCTTCTTGTCATAACTACCTTGTTCGTATCTCCAATGATTTGATCTTCAGAATGATATAATCTTACATACCTTGGTGTTTTCTGAACTTCAGGTTCACTGTTCTGATCATTGGTCATAGTTGAATTTTCTTATTGTACTAGTGTAACTGTCTTAGTGTCCTATACTAGTTGAGGCATGATTGATTCAGTTATGATTATTTCTACTCCAGTTCCCTTTCATATGATATATATTGATTTATGCATTACTCATCCACTTTCACATTTTCACTCTACACAATTTTTTGCAATATTTTGTTATAACATCTATATGCTTTTCTCTGATTTGAATATCCAAGAAATATTCCTTCATCACATCTAGGATCAAACTTCCCAACTGAATCATCCCTTTTGATATAACATTTACTTCTAGAAATTTTGAAATATTTAACAATAGGTCTATCTCCAAACCATAATTCATAAGGAGTCTTACTAGTTTCACCTTTGATATGAACTCTTTTGAATATGTAGACTGTTGTACTCACTACTTCTCTCCGGTAGATGTGAGGCAATTTGGCTTCCATCATCATGGTTCTTGGTGCATCCAAGATAGTTTTATTCTTCCTTTCCACTACTCCATTTTTCTGAGGTGTCTGAGGTATAGATAAATGTCTCCTAATTCCATTTGTCTCACAATAATTGTTAAATTCATGAGAAGTGAACTCACTGCCTTGATCTAATCTCCAACATTTGATTTTCAATCCAATTTCATTTTCTACCTTTGCTTTAAAGATCTTGAATTTCTCAAAAACTTCAGACTTCTCCCTTAGAAAATTCACCCACATTATTCTAGAATAATCATCAATTATTAGCATGAAATACCTATCACCTTGAAAGCTTTTGTTCCTTATTGGAACACATAAGTTTGTATGAATTAAAGCAAGTATATCATAAGATTTATCATGTATGCTCTTAAAATAAGTTCAGACTTGCTTTCCCAATTGACATTCCTTACATAACAGATTATGAGGCTTCGTAATCTTAGGTATATCTCTAACTATCTTTGATGAACTAATCTTAACAATAAAATCAAAATTAACATGACACAACCTCTTATGCCATAGCCATCTCTCATCAATATGACCAATCAAACATGTCTTATTACCAGTGATCAGGTGAAAGATATTATCTCTAGTCTGAGTACTAGTAGCAATCTCCAAACTAGTTTTGTTAATGATTTTGTATTTTCTATCTTTGAATTGAAAATGGAATCCCTTGTCCACCAATTGACCAACACTTAAAATATTATTCTTTAAAACTTTTACATAATAGACATTATCTGTATTAGGCTTACCATCCAGAGAAATAGTACCTCTACCTCTGATCATAGATGCTTTGTCATCTCCAAATCTTACTTGACCGCCATTGTATTCTTGCAGGGCTAGAAATTTTCTTTTATCTACACTCATATGATGTGAGCATCCACTATCAATTACCCATTCATCCTTATGTTCAAGTTTTGCTGCAAGGGCCTTTTCTTCCTTCTTGATAGCCGGTTCTGGTTCATCTTCCTTTAAGGAATAGAACACCCATTCCTTTCCATTGTCGGATCCACTAGGAGAGTCTTTTGCATGTTCATCTTCAGAGTCATCACTTACTCCTTCCTCATCCGCTATGTAGCATTATTTGTTTTTCTTAAATCTATATTTGTCCTAATTAGGCTTGAATGATTTTTTAACTCTTCCTTGAAATCTTCCATTCCTTTAAGGACATCTAGAAGAAAAATGACCAATCTTATTACATGCAAAACATTTAAAAGGTTATTTTTCTTCATACTTACTTCCTATCAGTCCTTTAGGTACTCTTCTAGAAAATAAGGCTTCAAGTTTCTCATATTCTTCATCCTCTTTCATCATATCTTTTAATTCTTTTGCATATAGGGATTTCCAATCACTCTTGCCAGTAGATGATGATAATGCATGAAAAGAAGGTTCTGACTTTGCATCTCCAAAAGGTCCAAATTCTTCAAGCTCAAAAGAAGATAATTTCCCAATCAGAATGTCTTTGTTAACTAAAGTGTTTGTAATTGTTCTCAATTCATTAATTATAGGTCCCTTCATCTTGTAAGCCAGTGGAAGGGCTCTCAATACTTTGGAAACTATTTCATCTTCACTTAGAGCTCCTCCATAATATTGAATTCCCATGACAATTTCATTTACTCTTTCCATAAATGTAGCAATTCTTTCATTGTCATCCATCTTAAAGTTCTCATACCTTACCTAGTAACCATCAAGTTTCACAGTTTTGACAGTAGGGTTACCTTTATTCAGAGTTTGAAATTTATCTCGGAGTACCTTTGCAAATAATTTATCAGTCAATCCCATCATCTGTTGATCAATAACTGCACATAGAAGGGCTTCTCTAGGTCTGCAATCATTCTCAATATTTTGTCCAAGTCTCCAGGAGTAGGATTACCAGATGTTGAATCATAAGGTGTATACAATTTCTCAATGATCTCCCAAATATCCTTGCCAAGACATAGAAGATAGGTCTCCATTTGGATTTTCCATATCCCATAATTTGTTCCATCAATCTTAGGGATTTCTCTTCTAAAAATAGTTGTTGGTGGATTATTTGCCATAGGCTCTACCTCAAGTGGTTAATCTTCTACAAAAGAGGACAAAAGATCTGATAACAATTGTTAGGATAACTGGTGGGCAACTGAGAGGGGGGGTGAATCAGTTGTCAATAGATTATGTGCATCTAATCACTTTACAATGTTTAACCTGAGCACATAAACATTGAATACTAAAGTAGGAGAAATAGATATCGATAAGCAATACAACTTAAGAATGAAATAGATAATCAACACAATGCAACCATACCACATAAAACCATGATTTCTATGTGGAAAACCCGGTAAGGGGAAAAACCACGGCGGGAAGCCTACCCACAGTTAGATGATACTTTTGTAGAAATTATGTGATATAATGAGGGGCCTGCACATGCAGGAAGGAACACTACCTAGAGTGTACTACTCAATACAAAAGAGTCTCACTCAAAACACAGAGGTTATAACCACCTCAAGATAATTGGACAACAATACAGTAGAATGAACTACCAGAGATATCATCTATCATGCCTGATTATAGTCCTAGTTAGACTTAATAATGGAGGCCTTTGACCTCTTACATAAACCCAATTTGATCTTCAATGATCGACAAAAACATCTCTGCCTGAATGATATTACATTATTCACACATTACATTCATTTTCCCCTATCTATGATCTACAATGAGATTTTACATCAATTTATACAAACCCTAAGGCCTAAACCAATTAGGTCAATCATCTAAAAGATATTACAATAAGATCAGTACATACATCCCTATTATAATGATATGCCATGTTGAATTTAGACCAAAACAACATTAACCAAGCCATAAATCATCGCGGTAATGTGTAGAGAACACGTTAACATGATACCAGTCCATAACCTAGGCAGGTACTAGACCTAATATAGGTACACCACACCAAAGCAATGTCTCCAAACAGTCGAGGCATGATCAAGAATCACCTTCTGCATCCTGAATTCCATATAGAAGCCGCAGCAACACCACTTATGCATCCTGTCAAAGATTCTTAGTAAAAGCTCTGCTGGTAAAACCTTAAACCCTTACTGGTATAGGCTTACTAAAGTGTATGATCCGATGACCAAGTTAGTACCAACTGACCAAAACATGCTCCAAGAACATGTAGCGCATAAAACCAAACATACTCCATTGATCCAAACATGCCAGAAGTATACAACAGATAGTTTGTTCTGCTAGTAACACTAGATCTTTTGCCAGTAACAAGAACCTATCTATCAATAACCAACCATAATAGCTAGTGTTGACATCAATAACAAAACATCAATGCAACACATAATCAATTCCTCCATATTTCCAAGAATCTCTCCATAATTAATTCTTCCATATTGCCAACATATTTAACTAAATTTCTCTGGGGTATTTTGGCGGGCATTACATAAAGAGTCTTATTTGTAGTGAAATAGTAGATCGTTTAAGTCTTAAACAATATTGAACATTCATCAATGATCCTTTTATTAGTTTGAGGCTTTTGAAGATGTAGAATACAATAGTAGATCATCGACTGATGATTGGCTTGTACCTCTCCCTTGGGGTTGGGTATGGTTTTATGTTGTTTTCATATCTTTTCATAAGATTAATTTTGATTCATATTCATGCTTTAGATCACTTTTCATTATGGATTTAGAGCATTTACTTTGTCAATTATAAGAAATTAGGGTTTATTCTTTAGGGTTGCTCTAGGTTGTTTACCTTCCTTCTTACGATCTTGCACACACATTTTCAGTACATTATCAGCTATTTGTGGAGGTGGAAATAAAAAACATAGGGGTTTCACTAAGGAAAAACCCTATATAGCCACCCAAAACCCTTTTTTTCTGCTTTGGGTATAAGTTCAGATCTAAGCGTCGCTAGAAGTTTCAGGACTAGAAGAGCACACAGGGACAGTTCTGGGTTGCAGATCTTGGAAAAAACCCTAGGGATAGGGGCATGGTTCCCTAGTCTTTCCTAAGACAGTGGTGTGGCATGATGGTCCTACCCTCTATGAGAAGGACTTGGTAAAACAACATTTTCCAGGTTTCAAAGTCTCTCCTATCAATTGCAGAATCAGGACAATGGCATGGTACCCTGGTCCCAGACATTTCTGCTCATATTTTAGAGATAGGTGCACCTCCAATTTTTCCTTCTGATCTATACTTTTTAAGAGTGTATTCTTTGTTATTTGATCTGCATTCTTAGATTAGGTTTTGTTTTCTTACTTGCTTTGTAGGTTAGATTAAATTTTGGATCATTCCTCTCTCTCATTTACAACAAAGGAATAGAAAACCTAAGAGGTAATCCATGACTCTCTCTTTCTCAGAAGAAGTAGTCGATGTGTGTTACCTCCCAAGGCTCTTTTATTTTCAGTGAGTGTG
Organism: Cryptomeria japonica; assembly: GCF_030272615.1. NCBI lineage: Eukaryota > Viridiplantae > Streptophyta > Pinopsida > Cupressales > Cupressaceae > Cryptomeria > Cryptomeria japonica. The sequence continues at coordinate 818,570,003 of NC_081409.1, forward strand.
TATGAGAGTGGGATTAAGGTTTCCATACTTAGTCTCACTGCTTACCCTACACAAAGAGTCTTTTTGATAGTGATCAAACGCTCAATCCAAATAGGTGTTTAGCTTCATCGCATCAAATCAAGCTGGACATTCTATTTCACTAACCAGTTCTTGTTCAATCAAGTTTAGAATCAATACCATCTCCTCACTCAATTGATTCTAGTTCAGTAAAGCTATAGATTGGTACTCACTTCTTGATCCATCAAGTTCAAGATCGATATCTTTTTAGTCAATTATCCTATTTATTTAATTAAATATCCTAGCATATTTAAGTAATACATTAATTTTTCATTAAATAATAAAGAAAGAGAATTGATTTGAGATAATTTGAAAAATAAATTTCAAAAAAGAAGAAAAATTGAAAACAAGAGAATGAATCAAAGAAAGCTTGTTTTAAGAAAGGAAAATGGAATAAATCAGTTTTTTTAATTTTATCTCAATTTTAGGTCAATATTATTTCCTTGAAATCTGAAGAAAGTAGCCAATCACATAAGATCACTAGGATTGTGCTTCCTCTTGAGGAATCTCGATCGATAATCATCAATCAATGTGGATCGTTGGTCTCTCTTTTGATTTTCTACAAATCTAGTCTCTCATCTCTATATCAAGAAGGTTGAATATTTTACTATTATCATGTTGGTTTTTCTCTAGAATCATTGAGAATATTGCATCTTAGTTTATTGCATATTTTCTTAATAATGTTATCTTTATTTGTTTAAGCTTACATCCATTTAGCTTGATTTGTATAATCTTGCATCCATCTAGCTTAATTTTCTTAATTTTGCATCCATTTAGCTTAATTTTTTTAATCTGGCATTCATATATATTAAATCCTCCCTCTTGGTGTAGTCTAGTCACTAGTATTGCTCAGAAAAATTTGAGAGAAAATCTACACTCACATCTTTTAGGATGCAATAGGTTGATTTGTTATGGTTTTGTATTTATTGATTTTGATCAACTAACCATGCATGCAATGATCTATTACAAACTTCAGTTACAGATTCCAAATTTCACACACACACACACACTGCTACAAATTGATTACATATTTTCACTTCAAATTGTAAAAATGATAATATTTCAATAGGGGCATTGGTGTAGAATATATTATCAAAATTATAAGTATCATCCAACATTACACATGCATGGTGACCCTTTGTAGTGGAGGCTAATGAAATCTTAGGAAATTACAAATAGACCATATTTATTTTGTATTCACCAATGTACTAATTAGTCAAGTCCAAAGATCCATTCATCACACAATCATGCATTTACGCTAGATGGAGAAGATGAGTTAATCAGAGATAAAGTAGAAGTTGATTGGATCGAGGTAGACTTAAGAATTTTTCCTTTATGTGGATGTACCTTTTGAGGGTCCTCTTTGTGAGGATCCTATATCTTAGGTGACTCTTCTTCTAGGAAACTCTCCTTCTTCTAGGGGTTCTCTTTAGGGTATACCATAGAAATAGGCCATCACATTAGAAGACAATGATGAAATATAGTTATGAAAAGATGGCACAATCATGTTTTGACCAACTACTACCATTTTGACATAAGGGCATAGCATCAAGGTCAACATTGACTGTAACCGCCTGATTGTTAGCAAAAAACTTAATAGAACTAAGAAGGATAGATGATACTTCTCCCAAATCGTGAAACTATGATCTACCTATAATAATACTATAAGGTAAATATCGTACACATATATATAAAAGGTTTATAATAGTAACTAGTCCAATATTCAAAGGAAAAGTAATATTACCCAACGTAGTCATACCAGTATTATCAAAACCATGAATATACAAAAAATATGGAACAAGATCATTTGGATGCACTTTCATTTTTTGTAATAAGTCTAAACTGCAAATATTGAGTGTTGAACCAATGTCAGTGAGATTCCACGGAATATGAACACCATTGATATAACCAATTATCAAGAAGGGGACTCCTAGACTTTATACTTTTGGAGGTGGCACTTTAGGTGGATAGAACATAATATTGGGCATATGTACTTAAATAAGATCCATCAAAAAATTTATATCCACCAGCCCAACAAAAGAAGGTAACAAAATATTTTTAAGAGATTCCAAAGAAATCAAAAGTAAATCCCATAGTGAGATCTTAGCTAGAGTAACATTAAAATGCATATTGAGATCATTGTTAATAGGCTGCTTAGCTATGGGCATATGCTCTTCAGGAACATCTTGTTGAGAAGATGGTAAAGAAATAATAGAATGGTAAATTTTTTTATTGATTTCTTCTTGTATTGTACATATGGTAAATGATGTTATATGAAGCATTCTTAGATTGAGCATATTTCATGAATAAGTCAAGACAACTACTTTTAAAACTATCAATTCAATTTCCGCAAAACATTATGAATTACAAAAGGTACTTTACCTTTATCAAAATCATGTGTTCGATAATGGTTTCTTTCACTTTACCTTTCTTGTTTTCATTCATGGAATTTTTCTATATTGCATTTTTAGAAGTTTCAAAAATTAAATCTTCAAGATTTTATTCCATGATGCATATGTTTTTTATGGTACTATTTTTAAGAAAATGCATTCCATGTGTAGATCACATAAAAAAAATTATCGATCATAATCGTAGAGATGTTAATGAAAAATCTAACACTTGTACCTCTCCTACGGGAATATAAAATTTAGAGACTTGTGCTTCAAAGGCAAAGAATCTAAACATGGATAATTCTTAATGGACTTATGATAAAAAAGAGATGCCTCTAGGAAATCATCTAGTCCAACATCAACATTTAAACATCATCCTTCAAGAATACGTTATTGAATACATAAAATTCTTGTAGGAAGGGATCTTACATAAGGCAATCACATTTTAGTTCACTAAAATGTATATAAGAAGATTTTCTTCCCTTGAGATGATTGGATCTCAAGGAACAAATAATCTCAATGCTACCTCACTTAATTGGTGCTTTGGTGAACCTAGGAGATTAGTGTAAAAGAAAGAAAATTATCTATATACTATACTTATAAACATGAATAACTAAATAGCACAAGGCTATAAAATGATAATATTTTTTTACTATATAAACATAAATCTTACAATTGTTTTACTGAAGCCTTGACCTTGAATACAAACATGTTGTATGGACGTCTACATGTTGTGTTGTCATTTGTATGGCCAAAGAATAGAAAGTGCTAAAAATAACTTTAAAAACCTCTCCATGTTCATTTAATATTCTCATCGTATACACACACTCAGAAAATGAAAAATATTAGGGATATATAGGGGTTTGCCTCAGTCAAACACTTGTTTTCATATTTCCATCTCCACGGAGAATCATATATATACATTGGATAAAAAAGATACAATATATTTTATAATAAAAACAAACATTGCTTAATAGAGGAAAATAATATTACAATAAATAAAATGATAAATAGATTAAATGAAACTAGGTGATAGATGCACTAAGAGATTTTGATAAAAATAGATATAGTACAATGCAATAGATAAAATATATAAGAGAGAAGAAGAGTGTTAGATATCCAAAACTCCTTTCATGACATAAAAATGTGGCTGTGCTTTGAGAGAAGACTAAGTTGCTGCAAGATAACATGTATTTTGGTAGAGGAGTTTTCCTATAGATCTAAAAGCAAGAGATTCTAGAATGAGAGAGAAATAAGATTTTTGTTTCTTAGAACAATAGAAGTGACTATTTTGAGTGCATCCAAGAAAAATGACACACCTAGACAAAAGGTTGATACAAAATATGCTCATTTGAATCTAGAATCTTCTTGGGACATTTTCATCCAATCACCACTCTCATCTAACTAAAATAATCCCAAATCTAGATAGGGAATTGTTAAGGTTACTTGATCTTTAAGATTCATGTTATGAGAATGATAGAATCTCAATCCTTAATTTATGTCATAAATATATTGGGATTAATGTAAAAGTGTCATAAACCCACTAGGTGAAATTTATAATACTACAACATGTAAAAAGTGAAAAAAAAAGAAATTTAAAATAAAAAGATCATATTTTGAAAACATGTATTAAATAAAATAATCTAAAACAATGTAAACTAACGCTTATATGTGAATAATGCTTACATGAATAATTGTATGTCTTTTGATCTAAGAAAAATCTAAAATTAATAGATAAATATTTTTCTTTTAATCAAAAGATTAAGTGAGTTACCTTAGATGTCATTACTAGTCTAAATTTTCAAAACCTCATTTAGTATCTATATTGGAATTTCCTCTTTACAATTTAAAGATGTTTTTTACTATTATCTTCAAGATTCATATGAATTTTGATACTTATTAACTTTGAATATCAATAAGCTTATGAACCTTAATCTTGACAACAAAATTCCATTGGAATGAATTTATGTGATATCATTATGAACTATCATTACAATTGAAAAATATATTTTGAAATATTATTTATAAATAAAAAGTAATTATCACATAAATATTAATAAATTTAAAAATAAATTAAAGACTAAAAAGAAATTAAAACAAGAAATAATCATAGGAATCTCTCTCTAATGAAATAGTTTCAAAAAAATATAACAATATTTTGGAAATAACATGTATAAAACTTAAATGAATTTTATGTATATATAGATGTCTTATATGCCTATGTGTTTGCATGTCTTTATTTAAAAATATCTATAAATGTGTCTCATTTTCAAAATGTTGGCTTTTCATGAGGTTTGTGACCAAAGTTGAAGTTGCAACATTTATTTTTATGAATAGGCCTTCTCTATTAAGCAGAAATATTAAAGTACATATTCACAAAAAATGGTCAGAGGATACAGGATCACCACTCGAGACTCACACGACAAGATGTCGGAGTAAAAAAATAAAGATATTCATCAAAAAACTTGCTCAAGTAGCCAAAGCAGAGGTAGTCAAGGGAGGATGGTCTCGATCATATTTTTTACCCCATACATCAGTGGGATTAGGAGTTTGGTCCAGCACATACCACCCATCTTCAGGGTCTTTGTCTTCTTCTTTTTCCTCCCACCTAGGAGGTGAAATCGATAGAGCCAGGCATGGAAACTTGGAGGTGGTGCTAGAAGGCCACCTAGAGCCATCCCTAGTAAGAGGAGCCAAAGTCACAAGAGTAGCACAAGGCCACCCCGAGGTAGGCGGAGGAACTACAGCCATGGCACCAACCACGAGGCAGAGTGCGATCGACAAAGATAGAATCCAATGGAACTCTGGCAAGCACACAAGGGGCATTTCCCCAGTGCTAGAGGAGCTTCTGTAAGTGGCCCACCTCTAGAGCCACTTTGTCAACTTGAACTTGAATCTGCATTAATACATTCTTACAAATGAAAGCTTTAGCATAAAGCGAGACAGTAATATCCAAAGAGTTGTGAGTGAAAAGAACTGCATTTCTATCTTTTCAAAGAGTAAATAGGATCTCCATTATGAAAGAACGCCATATCTAGGAAAATTTGAAGGGGATTCTAGGCGAATTGACTAGAAGAGCCATATGCCAACAAAAGGGCTCAGGCTGAAAAGGCCAAAAGAAATCATGGATCCAGCTCCAGTACTATTGATATTTTCTATAGAACCAAAAAATGTGCATAAAATTTTATGGGTAACCACAAAAAGGGCACTGGGGATTAAGAACCCCCAAATGCTTAAGTCTGGAACCCAAAGGCAACCGTTGAAAAAGAAGACACCAAACAAAGTGTGCAATCTTGGGTTCAGGGGTGGCAAACTAGACAACAAGAAACTTGAGTCTCCAGGAATGCTGAGAAGATTGCAAGTGCCATTGCTGGTTGAGAATATGGACCATAGGCAACTGGGGAACCAACTAGAGATAGCCCATTTCAGGTTTGTAGCTAGTGAAAGGAGTCCAAGGAAACCACTTCCAATCTTTCCACCAAGGTCCGACAAACTAAATGCCCAGCTTATCTAATAAATGTGAGGGTAAGACTGAAACCAAAAGGTCATAAGTTTGTCGATCTAGTTGAGACAGACAAAACTAGATATGGAGGTCATCCCTTGATCGAAGACTCATAGAATCTCTAGAAGACAGATCTTTAGGTGTTCACGTTTTGTGTTTGTGAAAACACAAAGCACTAGCACCCTAAATTTTGGCTAGTGGTATCCCTTGCACCTAAAAAAGTGGTGACCACTAGAGGTTGCGTTCATTCATGGAGATCACATCATGAAAACCAGCACCCACACATCAAAGCCAAGGCTTGATATCTTCCCAAGCATGCCCAATTATTTTAACAACAAAAGTGCCCTGGATTTGAACAGGGTCTTTCATAATGAGAAGGGTTTGAAAAACAATTCCCTTCCAAGCTGGCCTATTGGTAGGAAATCTTGTAGAAATGCAATGGTGAAGAAGGATTGTCCATGCCTTATCACCAGATAAGGCTCTGACTATCCATTTAGCATATAAGGCAAGCCCTTGTTTCTGGGTAGAAATAAGGATGAGCCCTCCAGACTCCTTGGGATGACAACAATACTCTCAAGAGACTCTATGGAAACCTTGATGGTTAGACCTAGAGGTCCAAAGAAAAGACCACAAAATGATTTCCAACTTCATTTAAGAGGCCTTATAAGGAGCCCATCATGAAGAGTAATAGACATGGGTGGTAGCCAAAACCTTTGAACAAATTTAGAATTTACTAGCAAGAGAGAGAGGCTTGGTAATCCAATAGGCCAACTTTTTCTAAATCTTGGATAGAACAACATTCCAAAGATCCATAGGAGAAGCTTGAAAGGAAAAAGCAATGCCTAGAAAGTGAAAAATTTCACCATCATGAAGCCATTTCTAGTCATATTGAAGAATCCAAGGCAGGGCAGGAAGAAAAGACTACCTATAACATTGCATCTTGTGCCATTGAATGGTTGACCCAGAAGCCAAGAAAAAGGTGTCTAGACATTGAAGAGAAATCTATATATTATCTTCTTCTTGAATGAGAGTGAGGAAGGAGTCATCTGCAAAATGGCCATTGATAAATTGAGAAGGTGACTCAAGTAGGGAGATACCACAGAGATGCCCAACAAAGATAGAATTAGCAAGTAAGTATCCAAACCCCTCCACCACAATAACATATAAATCAAGAGCTAGAGGACATCCCCTGTGAATAGATCTGAAAAGGCCAAAGGCCTCAGATTGTCAACCATTAATGGTGATACAGGTGGAGGAATCATCAAATAACATCTGGATAGACTGAATGAATGTAGGGCCGAAGCCAAGAGGTTTGAGAATAGCCAAAATAAATGGCCACCCAATATGATCATACATCTTAACAAAGTCAATCTTAAGAAATATTGCCCACTGCTAGGGCATATGGCCCAGTCCATCCCTTCCCAAATAGCAATAATATTATCGAGAATAAACCTAAACTTGATAAATTCATTTTTCTCTAGACGAACAATAAGAGGAAGGAGATGATGAATCTTGAGAACCAAGGCTTTGGCAGTGATCTTATACGAGACATTGAGAAAAGTGATAGGCATCCAATTGCAAATATCCTCTGGGTCCCGAGCCTTAGGTATAAATTTTATGTTACCTTGATTAAGAAGCACTCCCAGGGACTGGGAATGAAAAGCTTCAAGATAGAGCTTATGAAGGTCAGGACCAACACAAGGCCAAAGGGCTTTGTAAATTTACAAGCAAAACAATCACACCAAGGTGGTTTATCATCCGCCATCGAAAAAATGTCTTCCTTGAGATCATCAATGGTCAGCAAAAGATCACAAAAGGTTTGTTGAGACTTGAAGAGCCATTTGGGAACAACAGCTAAGAAATGTTGTAAAGCTTGGGCCCTAATTGAAGAGTCTCCCTACACTATGAACACCTTCTCATAATGATGGACAAAAGCTTGTAGAATATCAGATAGCTCGGTGAGAACAACATGCCTTTCTTTAATATTTGAAGTTGCAACTTGACAGTAATACCTCTTGTATTTCTTAAACAATATTTTATGGTCTTAAAAATAATTCATTTCCTTTCAAAATTATATTTTAATAGAAATTAAATTTAGATGTTTGACAAATGACAACTAACATCCATAAGCTGGGGCAATTTCTAGCCCCACACCCATTTCACCTAGTCAAATTTAGTGACCTAAAAAGTAGGGGCTTCATTTTTTGTTTTTTTATATATTCTAAATAATCCCTTAACAAACTTTTTTTAATTCGTGGGACCACCTCTTCCTTAAAAAAAAGAGCTTAACCCCGCTCATGGAACTCCTTCCTTAGAGAATCTTTTATAAAGACAAATAAACTAAATTGAAAACTTCTCATCCGTATACAATATGGGTAATTTTCAATGTGTTACTTTTCACGAGGTTTGTGATCAAAGTTGAAGATGCTCCTTGAGAATCATCTGTCTCAATGTCTTTTACACAATTCTTCCATAAAAATAGGTAAACTATTTTTACCTTTTAGGATGTTTATGATCAACATTGAAGAGACACCTAGATAATCATATGTGTCATGTATCTTTATTCTTTTATGAAAATAGGTAAGTTAATTTCAAAAAATGACATTACTATAAAGGAAAGATAATTTAATTTGGAAATAGGAAAGACAAGTAAGCTAATTTAAAAACTTCTCATAAGTATAATATATAAGTAACTTTCAATGTATTTACTTTTCACGAGGTTTGTGATCAAAGTTGAAGAGGCACCTTGTGAATGATATGTCTCATGTCCCTTACATAAATCTTTTATAAATATAAGTAAACTATATTTACATTTATTTGAGGTTTATGATCAAAATTAAAAAGGCACCTCAATAATGTATCATCTATCTTACACAATTCTTTCGTAAAGATAGGTAAACTAATTTGAAAAAAGCTCATGTGTATGAAGGAATGGTAATCTAGTTTAAGTATATATAGATAATTTAAAAAAATCTCATAAATATAAAATAATATAACTTACACAATTCTTTTTTAATAATAGATAAGATAATTTGAAAACTTGTTATATCGAACTGAAGGTAATCTAGTTTGAAAATATAAAAAACAGGTAAGCACGTTTGAAAACTTAATACTATCCATCATTGTTTATCTAGTACTTTTTTTTGTAGTTAACCTTACAGATTTCCAAGGACTTTGATAGCACCTGCAGCTTCATTCATCTAAGTTTATGTATAGAATCAATCTGTGAGATATTAGCTCTGGCTCCATAGCATGAGGTGGCTTGTGATGAAGGGGTTGAGAATTCAATGAGTATTGGTTTAGAGTTCCACATTACTGAGGGCCCTACTTCTCTTCCCCTTCTTAAGTTAGATCTGTTTCCTGAGGCCTCAACTTCTCCTCTGGTCATTCATGTCATTGACATTATTGTCATTAACACATCTCTCATTTCCCAACGAAATGAAAAGGTCAAGCTTCACATGGCTTGCCAATATTGGCCTTTTTTTTTCAGGTACATACACGTCAGTGAATTGTTACATATGGATATTTGTGTTTTCTCTCTCGCCGTTGTTTGAGTTTTTGTAACATTGATATAATGGCAAAATTTGAAACTATTTGATCCGATTCTATGGAACATTTACAATGGAATTTATTTACTTAGGTAGTGAACCATGGGATTCCCGTGTCTTATAGAAACAGTACAGAAAGAATGTAGAAAGTTCTTTGATCTTCGACGGGAGGGGTGGAGATATGCACGAACACCAGATGATATGGAAGGCTATTGTCAGGCCTATATTGTTTTTCAAGATCAAAAACTTGATTGGGGAGATATGATGTACTTGTTCTTGTTGCCACTGAGTTTTACAGAACTAAACTCGTGGCCATCCACACCTGCAGACTTCAGGTACATTCTTTTTACATATTCATCATCCTCTAATTTTACAGCATAAGATAATGATAATATTTTATATATTGTTCTATTTTTGTGCTTCTCCTTCCCCTCTTAAGTTAGATATGTTTGTATCATGCTTCGGCTTCATTGGTGCCTCTCCCATGGGCGCAAAATTAACCAAGCAAATAGATTTCTTATTGTTTGATGTACGTTATTCTAAGACCTTCCGTATCTGCAGATGAAACATGGGAAATGGGCAGCGCAAATAGCTTGGACCTTAATAAATCACCACCTTCTAATGGACAGGAGGATTTATAGAAGGATTTTTATAACGATATTGAATTGATCAAGATCAGCGCTGAACAAAAGGACGCTCAGTTTATCTGGAGAACACTACGATTGTTCGGAAGAATGCTTCAAGCAGAACACTACGGTGGATTATGTATCTATACTTTTCACCATTTAATAACAGCTTTTTGGTTTCACTGCATCAAATTCTTACATTTAAAAGCTCGGTAAACATTTCTCTATATTGCTGGGACTATAAAAAACAGAAGATTCAATAGATGCTAGACGATATTTTTTTATTAGAATCCTTATCAGTCCTTTTCTTTAATATACATTTTATTTTTCTTAGTATCATAAATTGTTCGATCTGTCATTCACCATCAAAGATCTACAAGCTCGTTGTTATATGTAGGCGACAGAAATATGTCTTGATATTGATTTAAGCTCAGGTTTAGTTTAATTTTATTTTTTCAATCGATCCATGGGTATTTATAAAAAGCGGGCTGATACTAATAGACAACCAGCTGTAAATTGAAATTTATTATTTTAGTCTTGTATTTTAAGACTAGCTCCCGAATATATTGAAATTTAAAATTTATAGTTGATTTTAACGAATCTTAGAACTTACTTTTTGTTAGGATATGGCTTTACTTATTAGAAATTTAATTGTTCTTACATGTATTCAAGTGTTTAATATGTTTTTATATCAATTATTTTTGAAAACCTAACTTTCAGATTTATAACTTATAATCTTGTATTTTGATATATGAATCATTTGATGATAGACACCATTTTCCTAACATATCCTCTCGCTATTTCTATATAGAGACTCTCTGCCTATTTCTATATATACTTCCCATTGTTTTCCATATAGGTTGGTGTTCTTTAACTTTTCTTTAAGCTTCTAATATAATCTTGTTATCCTAAAACTTTAACATCTCTTGGAATCATAAGTGTCAATTTTTTTTAATTGTATTTATAGTTTTATATCTTACTCATGTCATTCAAATGTTGAGGTTATTCATTTGCTCACTTGATTTATAAGTATTTCAGTTTTTTCTTTATGTGTGATAGTTAAGCTAGTTGTATTCCTTTGGGCTAGTAAAACTAGCAAAAATGGTAAAATATAGAAGAATGGCCTGCACCATATTGAAATATGTCAAACCATCTTTCCAACAATGAAAATAATAGTCCCTTGGAGAAATAATTGAGGGCTAGTGGCACTTAGGAAGTGGTGTTAGTTTAAGTGGTGTTCAGGTGGTTGACCCCCAACAAAAAATGTTTAGTGGACTATAAATTGAAGATTTGATAGTGGTATTTTTATATAGGAAGCACTAAGTACCTAAAATCTATAGACATGTCGAGCTCATGTAGTTCAATAAACTTACAAAAGATCCTCAAACTATGTATGTCTATTTATCATATAATTTATGAACTTGTATTTAAATCTTTTAAAAAAAATTAGGGTAATGTGGGTTGTGATTTAGGGTAATGTGGATCGTGTATTTAACTCTTTTAAACTATAACGTTATTCTAAGATTATCTACCTCCAGATAACAAATTGGAGGTGGGAATGAATTTAATGACCATAATGGATAGGTGAATATCATTGATGGAAAAGAGGAGCATTTTATTAAAAGCAGGCTTAGATTGTAATTAGAACAACATGCTTATTAGCACATTAACAATAATTTAAAAATTAAATTTGTCTAGCCATGGAACTAAAATTATTTACTTTGAGATTTGGAGTTTGACAAAAGAGATCTAGCTTTCTCAGTTTTTTTCATGTAAATCATTGTATTGTAATATTTATACTATTTATGTTTATTTCTATTAAGTTTCAATCAAGAATGGAAGAGATTAAGGTAGAAGGACATAGACTAATTATGTCAAGCTAGTTCTCTTGATGAATGATTCATTCCATGACAACCAACCCTTTCAATTTGTGTTCTTGAAGAAAAGAGACATTTCATTTATTTTTGTCCCTAAAGAAAGAAAAGAGAGGACATGACATCTTAATATTTTTGTGAGTGTATTAAATATTCTCACATTTTGTTGAAATTTTGTATATTAGAGGAGGAACTATTTCCACAACATTGGAGAAGGTACTTAACACACTCAAGGAAATGTGATTTTCTCAAAGGAGATTCTCAAAGGAGACTTATTCACATATATAGCACTAAAGGAAGCATTTTGACCTAGTTGGAGGAGATATCACCTTTCAAAGGAAAGTTGGTGTCTCAGTGTGCAAGAAGGCTGGGAAAAATTTGTCTATTGTTTCATGGAAGGGAGGAAGATTGGTAAAGGCACTATAAAAAAGTCTCTAGAAGGGTTACATTTTCCTATTACAAGAATTCACATTTGTTTTGATTTATATAATACGCTGAGAAATGTTGAAAATATTACATATTTAATTACTAAATGAGTATAACTCTCAATTAATAAATAAATTAGTTTTAATGTTAGAGTAGTTTGCTAAATAATTGGATGGGAAGTTGAATACATGTAGGATAGTTAGTTATTTTCATGTGAACTAAAAGCTTTAGAAGTCATTGCACATAAATACAATTATCACGTATGAATAGTAATTTTTTTTTTTCACTGTGGAGGTTTGTTTTTGAAATTGATGATTGCTCTTGGAGTTGGCATTTGGATTATAAAAGCATCCACTTTTTTATGCTAGTGATGTTTCCATATGTGGACAATGGGTGTCAAGATGCTTCCACCTCATGGAATTGAGAATGACATAACTCATTCTTTAAGGCATTTTTTTTCTAATTTTAAATATATTACATATATGAGAATAACATAATATTTGAATAAAAGATTATGTTAAAAAAGACTTGAATGAAAAGCATGTGTCATATATAATTGAAAAGATATCATAAGTGATATATATTTTATTGGAAAAGCAATTAAGGTCACAAAATTTTTAAATACATCTTGTTGGCATTTTAAATATGATTTCTAATTATTACAAAATGTAACATAAATATAAATATACAATATACAATATACAATTTTCAAGACATGTTGTTTTTAATGTTTTGAATTGAAAATTGTCATAATAATAGATATAAATATTTAATATTAAATATTAAATTTCAAGTTTCTAAATTTCAAAAGATTATATCTAAATTTTAAACTCATAAAACTTTAAAGATATATAAATAAGATAGAAGATGATGTGTATCAACACATATATCTCGTAAAAAATAATCTAAAAGATTCTAAAATTTCTTATAATAATTATTTCTCTAAGAAGCTTAGGAAGAGTATAATAAACATAGCATAATTTTTATATTTCCTAGGGAAATCTTCTTTATAATGGGTGACATCCAGACCATGTGGTTTGACATTTGTGCTATTTATCATTGCTTTCTTCTACTCTTAGTAGTCAAAATTGTGCATTTTCGATGGCATGATAGGAGTTGCCTCACTCCTATAAAATACCGCATATCCCCTAGCTTCATTCATCTAATTTCCTACATAGAATCAGTCAGTGCGCCATTATCAATTGCTTTGCTAACAGTAATGGAAATGGGTAATCTGCAGCATTCAACGAGTAGTGATTTAGGGTTCCACATTGGTGCCCCTGCTTCTCCTCCACCACCTCTTAAGTTAGATCTGTTACCCCAGCCGCCTTTGCATCATGCTTCCCCTTCTTTGGTGACTCTGCCAGGGGCCCAAAATTCAGCAAGTAAATAATTTCTGTTGCTTGGATAGATTAATTAGATTAGAGTTTTTTTTTTTTTTTTTCAATCATTTGTCATATACTAAGATTTTCTATTACTGTAGACGAGAAATCTGAGGTGTGCAGTCCTAAGAGCCTGGACCTCAATAAACCACTTCCATCCAACGAAGTGAGGGATTTCGAGAAGCATTTGAATGTCGAGAATGGTATTAAGAGGAGGCTCAAATTGTCAGTAGAACAATATTCTTATTTGGAAGGATGCTTCAAACAGAACACTAATGTGGATGATGTATGTATACTTTTTACCATTTAATAACAGTTTTTTGTTTGGCTACATCTAACTTATCCCTTTTCTTTGTAGTATACCCATCAAAGTTTTCCATATAAACTCTGTAAACAAATCTATATATTGATGGGACTATAAAAACAGAAATTTACTTTTATTGAAATCCTTGTCAGTATGCTTTTTAATAAAGATTTCCATTTCCTTACTTTAAATTCTTCGATCTGCCATTCCCCATCACAGATCTACAACCTGGTAATTATATATAGACCAAGGAATTTTATCTTGCTTATTTTGGCTCCGGTTTAGGTTTTCTTTCATAATCCATCAATTGGCACTTTCAAAATCTATACACATATATAGAGAAGCAACTGTAAAAATAATATTGATTTTAGGGCTAGATTCTAAAATTAGTACTAGAAATCGTTTTCAACTATTCAGAAACATATTGAATATTAAAATCTAGGTTTCCCTCTCTTGATAATAGTAGATAATGCTCACGATTTTGTTCAGTACCAATCTATTATAAATTCTGAAATTGCAGATCCGAAAGGAAGCTCTGGCAAAGGAGCTAAATATCAGCCCTCGTCAAGTTTATGTCTGGTTTCAAAATAGGAAGGCAAGGTAATAACCTCGCCCTTATAAATATAATAATTCATTTCAGCACATTTAATATAAATATAAGTATTAATAAAAATAATTTATGTCAATAAAATTTGCAGGAACAAATCAAAGCAAATCGAAACACATTGTAATTTGTGGAAGAGGTACAACAAAGCATTAAGAGAGGAAAACAAAAGCCTGCGGAAAAAGTTGGCAGAAATTAGCGCTCTGAAACAGGCGCAGGAAACACCATCTCTAAAATTAGGGCTCTGAAATTAGTGCTGCAAAACAGTTTTCCCCAATCATTTTATTACTTCTGGATCAAATCAATATTTTGTTTATAAGATCCGCAGACCTTCAATAAATCTTAGATAGCTTACACTTACTTAAATCGTCTCAGGCGATTCTAAATATATTAAATTTTATTTTGGTGGATCAGAAATGTTCCCTATTTATGACCCATATTTAGTAGACTTTATGTTTTGTGGATTCAAGTGAATTGTTCTTACATTGCACGCTTCTTAAAGAGACGAGTTAGAGTGCTTTGTCTCATTATATATATATATATATCTATATATTGAGTGAAGTTCTATGTCTGTCTTGATTTTTCCACAAATTTTTTCCCTTTTGTTGATTTTTAATATTTATTTAAATTTTTAAAATATTTATATAGTATCTTTTAGATATGATGGCAATGGGTTCTTATTTCTGGTGAAGTTGAAATAGTTTTAATGATTCTATGGGGATCAAGTTTTGTTGAGAGCAGGGTTTTGACCTCAAATTTTTAATTGATAATTTATTATTTTTGTCAATAGTAATTTATTATATTTTTAATTATTTACATTTAATAAATACTAATTCATCAAATAAGAATAGGAAATAGACCTTGCCTAACTAGGATATGTTGTTAACATTGCATGCTTTGGTCTCCCTATCAAACTTAGACAAGCATGACCACTTATTTTCAAACCCTTGGTGGGCAATTATTACCCCATATATGACATCACCCATGTTTTGACATCCCCATTCATAACTTCTCTTCAAAAGTGTTTCATGTTAAAAAATTTACCCAAGACTTAATTTTTAGAAAAAAGAAAAATAAGAAATGTATGACAACATGTGAATATTTAAGATACACATTTTACAAAAACAATTCTTAATTTCTGAAAAGAATACTTTTAATGATATTATTTGCTTAAATACTTATGTTATCATATTATAAGAGTATATATTAAAAATTACATAATTCACCATATTATCATCCAAAACTATTAATATTTTAAATTATTGTTGTTCTTAATTTTTTTCAACATTCTAAATTTGATTCTATCCTAGAAAAACATTACCCTTTTTATCTATCCAGTAATATTTTATTTGTCTTTGAGAGTTAAATAAACTTTTATCTTATTCATCATTCATAATTATGAATTAATTAATCCACACTAATTTATGTTGAATTATATCTATTTAATTAAATGACCTTATATTAATATTAAAAATATATTTTTTCTTTTCATGTAAATGGTAAAAAATAACTATTTCTTGATACACAATACTATTAAAAAAGATACATTAGAATATATGATAAAAATGCATATTAAAAAATTAATATAATTGAAAAAAAATAAAAACAAGTATGATGATTAATATGTGTGTGATTACGGTTTTTCATTAATGATGACTACTTCTAGATGATGACTACTTCATGGATGCACAAATACTTAGTGTAGATCATGAATGGCAAAATAAATTGATAAGATGTGCTTATATAAGGTTCCGAACATAAATTACCAATTGGTCTAGCCTCCAGTGATCATGTATAGCCTCAAGGACTAGAAATAATCAGAGAGGTAATAGACCAACCCCATTTCAAATTGAGGCCTATTTGAGGGGGACCAAGGCATTTTGGGGTGCCCTAGTTGAAACCAAGGTGCTCCACATCATAGTTCTTTACCAAACATGACAATAACAAATAAAATGTGGGAAATATCTTGAAGGTGGGACCCACCAAGTCTTATTCATAACATCAAAGTTGGAGAATAGGTTCAAACTAGACCTAGAGAGGGAATAAAGATAGGATGTGCTAAATTAGGAGTACACACATCAAGTGTAAACTAGACCAATTAAACTTTATGATGCTACAACTTCTCATTAGGTTGCTACATATAGTAACTAAGGCCAACAATATTGACCCTGCTACCAATGATACCCTTAAACCTTTAGATAAATATATCCATGAAATAGTTAAAATTTTCAATAAAATGATTATGTAAAGCACTATACTATTCCAACATCATCCCCTTAAAAGACTATGAGAATAGTTTGACAACAATGCAATGCTGATGATAAATCATTGTGTAGATTAGTAAAAGAATTCATGTGTTGTTGAGGATCAGCATAACCATTATGTCCGTCAAATTTTATAATTCCAACCCCTTATGGTAGGAAAGTGTCAAGGATATGAGAGGAAAGTTAGCTATGGCGATAGTATGGTGGTGTAGTGTCCTAAATTGTACTCCCTTACAATTTTGTGCTTATTTTTTCCTTCACCTTGGTGCTCATGTCATGAGGCCTAATTGAAGCCCTCATTCTTCTCACACCATGCAAACTCTTCATTTCCCCTTGATTATTGGTTCTTGATTAGTCAGGACCAAGGTGTTGGTGCCCTATTAATTAGGGACCACAATGCCCAACACCCTAGTCCTTCTAATTTGGACCCATTTTTGGGCTCCTTTGTTGGAAATTGACACTCATCTGGTGGTTTTTGGTGGCTGATTATTGGTTTAGGGTTGTCAATGATGTTAAATCTTCAGGGAGATTTGATTCAGTGCACGTAATTTTCCTTATTTGGAAGTGGGTGTCAACCGCTAGCTTGTTATCCAGTATTTCAGGAAGAACATATCATTTTTGGGTCTCAAAGCTTTCTAGTGATTGCAATGCATTGAATCATTTTTGCAATGGTTGGGCTGACTTAGAAATATCATTTTGGTATTATTTTGGTGATCTGCATTTATCTTTGGTGATCTGGTCAAGTTGACATGTGACTACATGTTACACATGCAGTCCCACATGGTATATGATCTATTTTTGTGGGTGTCAATATATAAGTTTAGTGTGTATGATCTGTTTCATTATGATGCAATTGTATGCGAGTGAGAGGTGATCGAGAATCTATTTTGGTGCAGTTTCACATGTGCATTCTTTATCAAATAGCTAAATATGATAGTCAATAGGGAAGAACACGACAAAACAGAGAAGGTGATCCAATCAATTTATTCAGTTCTTAATCGGAACTCATCCAAGCATTGTAGATGCTATTTTATTGTTCATTAAGTGTAATACATCTTTGTAACTAATTTTGATCCCTGATTTTAACAATTGATATAAAATCTTGGTCACAGGTTCAAACCGCTCGCTTGTGCTGGGCAGGATTGTTGCAAGGTGTGCCCCCTTGGTCTCCTTTTGCTGTGTAGCACAACAATTGGGTTTGTGACATGGATTAACACTCTTGTGGATTATATAAGTCTAGTGGTTGTATCAGGCATTAGCAGGTTGATCTTTTTGTTCAACAACAACCACACTTGTAACACCCTTAAAAATAACATCATTTTGGGAGGGACGTAGATCCCATGTTGGCTCCATTGGGATAATGTGCAAATATTTGTTTGGATTAACTAAGTGATGTGTTGTCATTGATGTCAAAATATTTTTGTGTGTGTTCTAGTATTGTAATTTGATTAAGTGATTTGGTTTACCCAGTATGTTGTAGATGAGTTATTGCCGATTAAAGTGTTTTGAGATAAGTATCTCTAGTTGATTTAGCTCAAGTTTCGGTGGTTCACATGGAGATTGGATCAAGCTATGACATCCCAACTGTTAGTTTTTAAGTTGTTCAATGTTGATTAGTGTTCTGGGTTTTGCTCTATATTGCTATGCTTGGAATATCTTGGTTCGTCGATTTGGTAGAATATTTTAGACATTGTGGTGTGTCCTCAATTTAGATGGTTATTCATTTGGAGGTTCACAAGTTAATCTTTCAATTTGACAGTTAATTTAGTTAGTGTTCTTGGAGTTCAATATAGTGATGATGAAGATTCTAGTAAGTGGTATTGGTGCAGTTTTTTTTGTGGTAATTCATGATGCTTGTGAATGTTACCAGGTCATGTCCTATTTGTGTTGATGGTTCGCATTGATTTTTATGTACGTTATAGATTATCTTCCTTAATTTGGTGGTTTTATTCATGTTCTTGGCCAATATGATGATTGTAGCATGTTGTGGATGTTCAAGGAATAATTCTTGGAGGTTTTTCATGTTTGAGTTGTTGATTTAGGTCCATACTATGTCTTACCTAACATTGTTTTTGTCTGCATGTAATATTATAGCATGTATGTTTATATCTCGGAAGATAGGTTGATAATATGTATAAATAAATATAATATTCATGTCATAGAGGTATCTATGTGTGCAAATAATGTATTGATCTTTTGGAAGTAGTGAAGTAGTGCGAAGAAGTTTGAATAATTGCAATGGAGCATATTATGTGTTATGTGCCTGACCAGAACTATAACCAGGCATGAGGAGATGCTATTTTCTCAGTTCATGATCTTTCAGATGTAATATAAATGTTTTTATAACATAGTGAGTCTTTCGTAGGTTGTAGCTCTTTGTTGTTTTTTAGTAGTGATCTCTAGGAAATGTGCCTGATTGCATGTGCATTCATCATTATAATATTTCATATAATTCTAATAGGGTATTGTAATGCCCCGCCAGGAAACCCCGAAGGGAATAAGCCAAAACACAAGAATAGAGTGCAATTTTTTTTTTTAAAAGTTACAACACATAAGATGCAACAAGATATCAAAGATTCAGATTACATAGCGGAAGACATCAACTAACACCTAAAGAGTTTCCCAACGAGATTACTTAAATATCACAATTCACTTAACTCACACGATTAATCCAATAAGCTAATTACCTTAACAACGAGATAATTCTTAATCAGGACAATTTCTTTCAAAGGACGGAAATATAAATCACGACAAGAATTCATCCATTAAGATCCATTCATAATCCTTATTCAATCTTTTCATTTAAAATTACAAACCATACATCTAACATTCTAATACACTAGGATTTCATCATAACATAAGAGATCTTTCCAAGCATATTTAAATTCCTTAACAACAACTGAGTATAATTCATTACTCTAAGTTACATTCTTTCATATTCCAACTTATTGCATTTCAAAAGACGATTGCATTCTAGCATCTACGATAAATCTCATCTAAACTACTTATGCATTCGATCAACATGGCATTCAAGAAAGAACTGCATATATGCATTTAAAGTTAATTCCATTTATCCACTTAACCATTCTAACATAAGTTAATCATACATGAAAAAGCTGAATAAAGGAAACATAAGAGAATACATCACATAACACCATAATGATCTCGGAGTTCACCCCTCAAGGGCTACATCTCCGGGTCTACTCAACTGCAAGACCCCTCTGATAAATAATAAAGTTAAGAATACAAGAGGTTACACTATACAATCCAGCCATCAAGGCGATACATAGACAATATACAACAACCACATCGGTCAATTAATACATAAACGATCCTTTAAAAGAACAAGATCAAGCTGAACATAATCAAAGCTAAAACAAGAGGTCCATGAGAGCATCCATAAAACTGAGCCAACACCACCCAAGGTCTAACATGAAGTTGACACTCACAAGGGTAGAGACAAAAGGACGACTCACAAGGTACTCAAAACAGGACAAAACGACAACACACTAGCGAACGTAGGGACAAGTGTCATCACACAACCTGGTATGGTTACCATGGCAAGTCCTCATAGGTCCCGGCCCCATATATTGGGTCACCCTGGCAACCTAATTTGAACTTCCGGCCCATCCAAGCTTCATGTGGACCCACACATCCTCTCGTGAAGACAAGGATAGTAGTTTGCCATTTCAGGCCTTCTCACAGCATGTCGAATCTATGATAGCACTCATCCCATGTGTGAGGCACATTATCTTATTTAGAGATTACATTCTAATCTATTGTTAGGTTATCACTTATTAGACTCACTTTCGACGGGTTACCCAGCAGCCACTTTGGGCGCGGTCCCCAATCGAAAGCCACTTTCCCATACGACACTAGACTAACTCGGACGAACTCAAACCAAGGAATACACATGGTCAGACGAATGGAGTTCAAGAAGAGAGAAACAATCATCTGGTCAAACACGACTCAAGGATGAACACTTACTGACGGTACTCTAACTAGAGACCTGACAAACTAAGGTCAACCATAAATCATCATTCGACTCACACAAAGAGGATATGACCAACTATGACAACATCACAATACAATAGTCCACTCGGAACTGAGGACTGAAACAAGAACCTCAAATCATTCCATACGACAGGGTCCTATCAAACAAAGCACTCTTGCCATTTCATAATTAAAGGAGAATACAGAAATTAAACTCGCAAGGCAAAAATCAGAAAAGACAATATTTTGTCAAATTGATTTAGACATTAAAATCGATCAAGTTTTCTACAAGATCCAAATCAGATTATAGTTATCTACCTCAACTAGGAATAGGTTGATCTTGGTTTATCAGATTATAGTACAATTACTCAAATGATATGTTCTGAGATAATATTAACAACATCAATAAGTAATTACATCATATTTCAACGATCTTCCAATAACATATTATTCTCTATTTTGTTTTTAAACAATTCTACCTTAATTAGCCAAATTCCCTAATCAACTAGAAGGTAAGATATTAATTATTAGCTAAGATCAATCAGAGAATAATCGACAATATTAAATTACAATATTACAGTTGTAGAACTTAATTAGAAAGAGGGCAAACGTCACGAAATGAAGTTGAATAACAATTAACCTATAAACTCCATTATAGAATTAATCAGTATCCAACTGACATTATCGTGATATTGCCACCCTAATCCTAATTAAGAAACTAATCAAATCTTAACATTAAAATAATATTACAAATATTATATGCCATTTTTTTTTGAATGAAAAAAAATACATAAAAAAAACATTTTAAAAAGCCCCGCTTAAAACAAAAAATGCATTTTAAAATAAGGGAGGTGAGCTGGGCGGGCCGTACCCTAACCCTAGCCGCCATCCAACACCAGCCGCAGGGGATGCCCATGCGGGCGGCGCCACTGCGGTGCCCGCAGGTCCTCGGCACCCTGCGGGCACCGCGGCCCTGCGGCCACCGCAGTGTGCCGCGGCATAGCCGTTAACACCAGTGACGGGGGGGACGTGCGGGGGAGAGGGGAGGAGGAGCGGGTGGAGCTCCGCTCCCTGCCCTTCAACCCCAATCCAACGATTTAAAAAAAATAAACACGCCCAGTTCCAACGTTTTTAAAACAACAACGCCCAGTTCGCTTAAAACAAATAAATATAATTTTTTTTTTTTAAATACACACAATCCGCAATATTAACACAAATGCCCAGCATAAAAATTAAAATACACAGCGTTGATCTTCAAACGCACAGTTCGGTATAGTTTCATAAATTTGCTATTTAAAACACACAGTTCGTTTTCAAAAAGAAACGGAATAACAATGAACTGGTTCGAATTCTATATTTCGATTAAACATACAAGAATTCCATCTTTTCCTTTCAACACAGCAAACCCCATAATAATAAAACACAGTCCAATAACGAGATTAACAATATGATTCCTCAATAACAAATCCAATTCTTTCAACCAGAATTTCTTTTGGCAATAAGAAAATGATTCAGAATCCTACCTTCATTCGCAATCCTGGTAGAGATTACTAAAGAGCCCACCCTGTAAGCTCAAGAATTCCTCCTCCTTCCAGAATCCCCCAAAATCCTTCTCCAACCCAAAATTTCTCCAAAATGTCCAACCTTCCAAATTTCCCCAAATTTTGGGTTATATGGAAGAGTTGACCCAAAAATTCCATTTTTGGAATAAAAATTCTTATTTAAAAATAATTCACAAAATTTAATTCTTTTCAACTATAACAACAATTTAACTTGTTTTTTAATTCCAAAATCGATTTCTCAATCAACTGAAATTTAATCTTTCTAATTTCCAAAAGCCAACAGAATGCAATTAACTCTATGGCGAAAAAAAAATAAAACTTTCTTTCAACAGCATATATAAATGCATTTAATATTCAAAATCAGACATTAATCAAACTTACTCCCAATTTAAACAAGCAATTCATATCAACGAAAATCGCATAACGAAAACCCGATTACTTTAGCCCATTAATCTTCAATGCCCAAATGCATAAATAATCTAAATAATTACTAAGGACTAATTAATCAATTTAACCAAACACACCAGGCACGCAAATCGAGAAGGTCAACCAAACAGACGACTCACAAACCCAAACAAAAAGGGATTACCGACGACAACTAGCGATGCTCACTGGAGCACGACTAAGGTCAACTAGGGTCTTACGACCACCTAATCCGACTCTAAGGATTAAAAGGTACACTCAAACCTGCAATTCCAGGTGAAGACGAACCTCACACTCAAGCGGCATTGTACCTGAAATATCCTGCAACCAAGAGTCATACATGCATGCATATATAAAATTTAATGAAAGCGTTAGCTCAATGTTAATACCACGAAATAGGTACACTAACAACTTGCATACAACTAGTGAGAAAACCACATCAATAGCTATGCGTAAAATCAAACATCTGACTATAAAATTAAATTACGATAAACTAATCAAGATTAAACCAAGGTTAGAAATAGATTAGGGCAGGGGTACTACAGGTATCATCATCTTGTGGGTAGGATCCCATTTTGGTTTTTCCACTAACTAGGTTTTCCACATAAAAATATTAGTGTTATGTGTGTTATTGTTGTGGTATTGAATTATGATTTCACTATTAATTATCAGATTTGAAATTGAGTTTGAGTTAAGTAAAGTTTTTGAGAAAACTGATTCACCACCCCCTCTCAGTTTTCTACCTTGATTGTGATTATGGAAAAGTATGATGGTGGTGTAGTAAGATTTGGTGATGACAAAGCTGGTATAACTCATGGTAGAGGTTCCATTTTTGTTAACTTTAAGCACACTAGTGATAATGTCTTGTATGTAGAAGGTCTAAAGCATAATATTTTGAGTGTTGGTAAGATGGTTAACAAGGGATATGATTTAAAATTAAATAATGGTAAATCTAGAATCTTATGTGGCTCCAGAATTGAGATTGCATAAGGGACAAAGTGTTAGAATCAGAGATCACTGACATGGGGATGAATTAGTGATATACCAGAAATTGAAACTACAAACTTATTATTTATCCTCCAGTTAATAATAAATAATAGATAAGAACATAAACATGCAACAATGAATACACAAATCCACAACACCAGAATTTTTACGTGGAAACATAGATAAAGAAAAACCGCACTAGGGATGGAACCCACAATATTCATATACTATAGCTAGGACTACATAAATATTACATAGATGGGGAATGCACTTGCATTCAGGCTCACTGTCTAGAGCTCACTGCTCAATTACAATTTCCCAGAAGGCTACAACCTTCAAGGAAGTCTCATTGACTTACAATTTGATTATAATAGGAATGTACAATGAAATAAAATCTTAGAAAGCATCTGGTAATGTAAAGATGAGTTCCAGTTAGGTTCTGAATAACTGATTGTCTCTACTCTGTTGATTACCCTGTATCAGTCTCAGTCAACTACCAGTTGATCCGAAAGAAAAATACACACTTGAAACTACGCTCAACCTTACCAAAATGGATCACCACACATATAACACACTGAAAATCAATCCCAAAATGATTTTATATTTATGGTCTTTCCACAAAAAAAATCTCCTTCAAGTCAGCCACAAGAGATGTAATGTGTAGCTAAGAGTCAACATCAATCTCGAATAACACATAGCACCAAACTAAAAATTTATAACCACACACTTTGATGATATGATGAAAGAATAAGTATCTGGTAGATTATTGAGTGGGGGGTGGCTGGGGGGGTGGGGGGTGAATTAGTAAACTGAAAAACTGATACAAACTTCCAAACTCAAAATAAAACCTACAAACAAAATAACTCTGTCGAGATAATATATCATAAGATTACCAACATCAACCAATTTGACTGTTATGACAATTTAATAGTAAACAACTTCAATCTTGTAGACATAAAAATCCTAAATAAAATATTGGGTGGGTGCAAGAAGTTGGGTCCCAATTCCACAGAAGTCTACAAGCAAAAAATTTTGCCGCTAGAAACAAGTGCCTGTTTTTTAAGAAATGGGCACTTGTTTAGCTTCGGAGCCCCGACCCATAAAAATAAAATAGGTGCCCGTTTAGGATCGGACCACCATAGAGAAAAGAGTGCATGATTTTTAGAAAAGGGCACACGTTTCAAAAAATGGGTACCTATTTCAAAAAATGGGCACCCGTTTCTAAAAACGTGTACCCGTTTTTAAAAACGGGCACACATTTCTTAAAGTACTATAAATTTCAAAACGGGTGCCCATTTTTTGAATTTTAAATAACGGGTGCCCATTTCATAAAAGATGGAGTGGGAAACACACCTATTCCTCAGTTTTGGCTTTAGGTTAGGCTTGGGGGGACCAAGCCTATGCTTGGACCTCCAAAAAAATGGCTAAGGCACTGGAATACCAGATTTCTACCTTGCCGTAATTTTTTGAAGGTCTTCCTGATCGTATTTTTTGATGAAACAAAACCCATTAGAGTTCTCACTATCCTAATTTCAAAAATGTAAATTTGATAGTGATATGATTAGTTTTACTATTTTTGCATTATTTATTAATCAAAAGTGGTACTTAAATGTAAAATAGTGATGTTTAGTAAAACTTTAATAACTTTTTTGTTTTTAGGTTTTTTTGAAAATAAATTACATGACATCAATCTACATACAATTATTTTGAATATTAAAAAAAATAAAATTTAAAATATGAATTTTTCATCAAATTATGGTGGTCGTACACCAGATGTTTTCAAAATGTACTTTATAATCAATTAAAAATTAATTAAAAAAATATATTCAATAAAAAAATAAGAAAAAATATTCTCATCAATATTTGGTGTATTAGGTGTCTTTTCCCAAAAGGATTTGCAAACATTCTTTTATTTACGTCAAAATATGGTGGTCGTACATGTGTGGTATGGTCCTAAAACAAGCATTTTGAAAAAGTGGTTTTTAAATATGCATACTAAAAATAAATTTCTACCATGTGGGTATTGAAATAAATTACATATTTTAAAATTAGACTCCGAGCACTACATTTTTTATTACTAAAGTTTTTTCAGATTCAAACTCTAAGTACCTCAAATTTTGACATCAATCGACAAAGAATTTGAAAATAAGGGAAAACACTTCCACTTTTTGCCCAGAAGTGGGACTCAACTTCTTGCACCCACCCTATTACCATAGTCAACTCTCATTGCTTCTAGTTATCATGCCTTAATCAAATCAACAAATAAGATCATAACCACCAAATCATTCACCACATGACACAAATATTTATACGTGGAAAACCCAAATAGGTAAAAACCAGTGTGAGATGAGACTCACAAAGATAGCTATCTGAACTCTTCCGAAGTTCGCCCTGTTAGGAGCCAAGCCTATTAAAACTTTTATAGTAATTCCTGTTAAGAACTGATTCTGTTAGGAATCACTCGATTAAGGGATTTACAAAAATGCCTTGATCAAAATCACAATACCCTATTAGGAGTAACCTTGGTATATGGTTTGAGAATCCAAACTAATGGATCACCTTGTGAGAGTATTTATGAAGTAACCAAGCTTGTTAGATCTTACCCAGTTAGGGGATTTCAATTTTGCTGTGATTGTTAGAAAACAATAGGTTTTTCTTGATCTGTCTTAATAGCACTACATCTACTTGATCAAATCCTTCTTAAGCTTCAATCTACCTTTACTCAAACTACAGATTCATTCTCCGAATAGGCAACCTCACACTCAACTAATTTTTGCCAACTTTTCTAGCTCCAAAATAAAACAACTTCATCGACCTTAAATAAAAATCAATTAGGTCGCTAACACAACAAAAACCTAATTCTCATCATCGAGATTACAAACAAGTCGGTACAATCTTGACCGTTAGAAATCATAACAATCTCTTGACATTTATCAAGAAAATTCCAATCACTCCATGATCACCACTTCATCGGACTTGTAACACATCACGCATAATTCATTTGATGCAATCCACTTTTCTCCTTCCCTAGACAATCAAACACGCCAAAATAACTTGAAATTATCTTCATACAATGACCACACGTGTCACCATCATTACCACTTAACATCAGATCTTAAACCAACAAACTTTGACCGGTTAGGGTTTAATAAAAAGTAACTGGTATGGTTTACCGGTTACATAACATAGAAAGGTTCAACCCTATACACCGGTTTAACTTACAAACTACCATACCAGTTAACAAAAATCTTCTTGAAAGTTCATCACACCGGTTACAAGACAAAAGGATTAACAACAATAACATCAACAATATCATGAATACAATTTACCAGTTCAATTGACATCAATGACAACATATCATTAATGCAATCTATATGTAAAATGCCAACAATATCCCCCTTTGGAATTGGTGGTAATACAAATATCAATGCCTATGATTTGTTGTTGTGATTAGTGAATTGGAATCCTGGTTTACATACGAAGTATTCACTATGCTCTGTTTGTTATCATCTTGTCACTGGTTCACCTAATCAAACACATAAATCTTCTCCCCAATCACATAATTCTCTCCCCCTTTGACAACAATGCCAAATTGAAAGTAAAACATGTAATTTCAAATTCTCACTATGCATCAACATACTATAACTTGGTCCTCCCCTTGTGGAATACATCCACTCCAAGCATCAATCCATGTAAAATTCTACATGTACTTCAAGGACTGATGTAATCAACATCATGTTCAACTGACCTCATGAAGGGGTACAACCCCTAGTTGTCTTCTAAAATACTCAAATGTAGTCTTAGGCAGAGGTTTGGTAAAAATATCATCAAGCTGCTCCTTGGTAGAAACATGCTCTAAGACAACATCTTTGGTTTGACCTTTCTCCCTCAAGAAATGATACTTCAATTCAATGTGCTTAGTCCTTCTGTGCAAGAAAAGATTCTTAGAAATATGTATGGTACTTGTATTATCACATTAAATCTCTATAGGTTATGAGATCTTCATCTTAAAACCTTCCAAAATGTGCCTCATCCAAATAGCTTGTGTGCAATTCATATAAGCTGCTACATACTCAACTTCAGTAGTAGATTGTGAAGTACAACTCTAATTTTTGCTACTCCATGAAACAAGCCTTCCTCCTAGAAATAATTCTCCATCGGTAGTACTTTTTCGGTCATCAACATTTCCCGCCCAATCAGAATTTATGTACACCTTTAGATAAAAACTTCCTCCATATGGATATCATAACGCATAGTCAACTGT
The DNA here is from genome assembly GCF_030272615.1 of Cryptomeria japonica. NCBI lineage: Eukaryota > Viridiplantae > Streptophyta > Pinopsida > Cupressales > Cupressaceae > Cryptomeria > Cryptomeria japonica. The sequence continues at coordinate 818,598,209 of NC_081409.1, forward strand.
ACCTTTGAAATATCTAAAAATTCTTTTGGTTGCTATCAGATGTGCTTCCTTTGGATTCTTCTGGAATCTAGCAACTATACCAACTGCATGAGCAATATTTAGTCGATTGTGAACAACATAGTGTAATTTCCCAATCATTGACCTACATTCTTTTTCATCTCCAAACTTAGACGCATCTTCCTTGGACAATTTACAACCTATAACCATTGGTGTTCCAACTAGTTTACAGTCACTCATGTCAAAAGTCTTCAAAACCTCTTTCACATACTTAGCGTGAGTAATGAAAATACCATTATTTAATTGTTGTATCTGCAAGCCTATGGAAATTTTTAGTTCCCCGATTAATGACATTTAAAATTCATTCTTCATTGCATCTGCAAAACTATTTCTCATGACATCATTACCTCTAAATATAATATCATAACAAATAATTTACTAACCGATATTTCATTTCCTTCAGACTTGAGCTAAATTTTGTTGTCATCACTGGTTCTTGCAAAGCCTATTTCATCAAATGTGTATGAACCTTTCATACCATGCTCTGGGTGTCTTCTTTAGTGCATATAAATCTTTATGCAATCTGCACACCATGTATTCCTTATCTATCAATGCATAACCATTAGGCTGCTCTATATATACCTCTTCTTCCAATATCTCATTCAAAAATGCAAATTTAACATCCATTTGGTATATCTTGAATTTCTTATGAGCTGAAAATGCAAGTAATGTTCTTACACCTTCCAGTCTTGCTACTAGTGCAAACTTTTCACCGTAATCTTCTCCATCTTCCTGTGCATAACCTTTGCAAACTAATCTTGCCTCATTGCGAACTACAATGCCATCTTCATTCAACTTGTTTCTGAACACTCATTTAGTACCTATGACATTCTTGTTTACCGGTCGGGGTACCAGGATCCAAGTGTTGTTCTTCTCAATTTGTTCCAATTCCTCTTCCATATCTTTAACCCAATGATCATCACTAAAATCCTCCTTAACACTTCTTGGTTCAATGGTGGAAATCATGCAAGAGTTCTCTCTTATTCTTCTTCTAGCAAGTACTCCAGCATCCTTATCCCCAATAATCTACTCAAGAATGTGATTCAGTCTCACATATCTAGGGATAACATGATCGTTCTCTTTAGGTTCAACTTCTTCATCATCTTCTTCATCTTAAATTATCTCTTCTAGTTGAACAAGTGCATCAGAATTTGCCTTAGCTATTTCAGATTTAACTGTTTTAGGTTCCAAAAGAAAAATGAAAGGATCTTCATCCTTTTCCTCTGAACTGGTTCCTTCTGAAACTTCAGGACATTCATCTACATGAACATCAGCACTCTGAACAATTCTATGTGTCTGGTTGTTGAAACACTTGTAGGCCTTACTCTTGTGTGGAATAGCCAAGAAATATGCCTTCATCACTCTTTGCTTCAAACTTGCTAATGTAATTACCTCTTTTAATAAAAGATTTACTACCAAATATCTTAAAATAACTAACATCAGGTGATCTTCCATACCAATATTCATAAAGTGTCTTGTCCTTACCTCTTTTCACCAGAACTCATTTCATTGTGTAGACAGTTATACTTACATCTTCTCTCCAGAATTTTTTTGCCACACCTCCTTTTATCAACATTGTCCTAGAAGATTCAACCACTGACTGGTTGTTTCTCTCTGCTATACCATTCTATTGTGGTGTCTTTGGTGTAGAAAGTTGTCTCTTGATACCAGAAGTGAATTCACCACCTTGATCTCTTCTCAGACATTTTATCTTTTTGTCACTCTCTTTCTCTTCTAAGGCCCTGAATGCCTTGAATTTACCAAAAGCTTCATTCTTATCCTTTAAGAATGTGACCCACATCATCCTTGAACACTCATTAGTGAAGATCATGAAATATCTATCACCTTGACTGCTTCTAGTTCTTATTCATCCACATAGATATGTATGAACCAAATCTAACAAGTGCTCCATTGAGAAGGAATTTCTCTTGAAATTAGAAGTCATCTTCCGTAATTGATATTCTTTATAAAGAGCATTAACTAGTTTATATATCTAAGGTAGACCTCTTACTGTCTTAGACTTAATCACTTTAACAATGTTGTTAAAGTTTATATGATAAAATATCCTATGACAAAGCCATCTATCATCTATCTTTGCAATCAAATAGTTGCTAACTTTAGGATTAAGATGAAATAGGTTACCTCTAGTTTTTTTCCTGGTTGCAATAAATTCACCTTTGTTGTCATAGATTTTGCACATACCATTTCTAAACTCCAGTGGGTATCCTCTATCATTAAGTTGATCCACACTTAGAAGATTGTCCTCTAGACCTTCAACCCAATAGACATCTCCATCACTCCTCTTCCCATTAAGAGAAATAACTCCCTTACCTTTAACCATACAAGATGAGTCATTGCCAAGTCTGACAACACCGCCATGAAGTTATTTCAAGGAAAGAAATTTTCTCTAATCATCGGTCATGTGATGTGAACAACCACTATCAATGATCCAATCATCAAAGTTATCCATCTTGGACACTAATGCCTTATGGTCTGTTATCTCTTCCTTAATAGCCACAAACACAATATCTTCACTAGCATCATCATCAGTAATACCATTGTCAATAGCTACAAGACAATCTCTCTTGCCTTTACCCTTATACATCTTGAATTTGTCTATGTTGTGTTCATTTTTACTTTTAGAGCAATTAGTTTTTATATGACCAATCTTGTTGCATGCAAAAAATTTCAACGGTAGCTTACCTCTGTATTTGCTAGTGCCTCTAGGCAGTCATTTTTCCAATAATGCTTCAAGATCCACTAAACTATCTTCATCATCAACATCTCTACTGGATCTGGATTCATAGCTATGGCCGATATCTCTACTTCTTCTCATAGATGGGTTAGAGACAGAAGCACTGAATGTAGATTTTGATTTCTATACACTAGCATCATAGCCAGTTAACTCAAAACAAGTAAGTTTTCCAATGATAAAGTCAAGCGTTACCTTTGTTTGTCAATGGATTTCAGCTCTTGAATAGTTGCAACTTGAATAGAATAGACCGGTGGTAAGGTTCTCAGTAACTTAATGATCACTATGTCATCTTCCCCTTTCCCTCGTGCACTCTTTATTTCACCAACTATTTCTTTTATCCTTTGACCATACTACTGAATATTCTCACCTTCAGACATTCTCATGTCATCAAAATTTCCTCTTAAACTCTCCTCTTTAGCAATCTTAACATGTTCATCACCTCTATAAATCTAGTCAAGTTTTTTTCATACTTCATATGCAGTTTCAAGACCATGAATATCTACATATTCAGCATCAGATAGGGAACTTATAATAGCCTCTAATGCTTGATGATTCTCTTGATGTTCTTTGATTTGATCATCAGTCAGAGTTCTAGTAGGTGTAGTATACTTAGTTTCTACATGCTCCCAATACTGACTACCAAGACTCTTGATGTAAACCTTCATTCTGTTGCTCCGGATTCTATAGTTCTCTTTGTTAAACTTAGCACGTTCTTTCTTCATCATGATCTACAAGATCTTTTCCTCAAGTTGTTAGGCTTAGTGATCTAAGAGGACTTGAGAAATTCTGATACCAATTCATAATATGATGAATGAATAAGTATCCGGTAGATTACTGTGAGGGGGTGGGGGGTGAATCAATAAACTGAAAAACTAATACATCTTAGGACTAGGAGGCAACTGAGAGGGGGGGGGGGAATCAGTTGTCTAATAATTTCAACCCAAATATAACTTAACCAAACTTGATACTTAATGCCAGTAAACCAAATTTAATGTCGGTAAATAGATTAACAGTTAATAATAGTACCGATGAAACTTAATACATGAAATAGAAAGAGAAACAACATCCACAACATATAATGCAAAGATTTCTATGTGGAAACCCTATAAAGGGAAAAATCATAGTGGGAAACCTTACCCACAATCAAATGATACTACTGCAAATAGCAAGTGTTTACAAATGGGGTCTGCACATGCAGAAATGCCACCTGCCTAGAGCTCATAGCTCAATCACAAAATAGGAGTCACACTGACTACAATTGGATGGTTAAATCCAATGATATTGTACTACTCAAAGTAGCATCTCCAATGTTGGATTCAGTACTAGTTAAGCTTGTATTGTCATCTTCAAACCTTCCTTGAACCTTCAAATGATGTTTGTGTGAGTAGCTCTTCTTATATTCACATATACTGAATATTACAACCTTATAATACCTTATTACCTATCACCTCTACATTAATCTCACAATTGAGATCTTACATATATACCAAAACCTAAGACCAAATGTGTAGGTCGACTCACTAAGAATATTACAATAAAATCTATTACAAGTAATTCAATATGCAATGCATCATGTTGGCTCAACAACAATATCAATTGATTAAACCAACTCTATAATGTGTCATGGTGATCTGGAATAGATAACATGTGTCGGTCCATAACCTAGACCAATTTCCAAGTAATAGAAAATACGTCAACCCAATTAGACCAATAACGAAATCTCCAAAACCAAGTGTCCAAACCATATCTTCAACATAACCAAGTGATCTCCAGATGATAAAAGGGTCATCCTCAATGTCGGTGAACAATATAACCTGCCGATGAACCAAATACCAATGAATGTGCATAAGTCACTGAACTTGTCAGTGAACCTAACTAAAGATTTCCAGAAGGATAAGTGATGATAGGTGTTGACATCAATGACAAAACCACTGCAAGATAGCTATAATACCAACAATATCCCCCTTTGGCATTGATAGCAACACAAAATCAAAAAACCATCTAAGTGCCAAAGCAAAAATGCCAAAAACCAAAAAACTATCAATCTCCAGAATAGATCAATACAAATGGAGAGAGTAAAAATCTCTCCCCCAATGAATAATCTCTCACCAAAGGATAATGTGTTTTTCCATAGATACCTCTCCCCCTTTGACATCAAATGACAAAGCAATAAAAATATCATATAAAACCAGCTCATAGAACCAAAATACCAACTACTCCCCTTGAGAAGTAGCTCTCCCCCATCAAAGCTAGAAAAAGATGTCTCTGTAAATTCAGTCGGTTTGATGCCAAGCATGAACTATCTAAGTCTCTAATGGTGAGGGTATGACCCTAAGCTGTTCTTTGAGGTATTTAAAAGTTTCCTTAGGCAAAGGCTTAGTAAAGATGTTTGCAATCTGCTCTTTAGTATTCACATAAACCAATCTCACTTCGTTTGCTTCAACATTCTCTTTCAGAAAATTGTATTTGATACAAACATGTTTAGTTTTAGAGTGAAATACCAGATTCTTAGATATATCAATTGCTATTGAATTATCACAATAAATGATTATAGGTTCTTTTCATTTTACCTTTATGTCCCTGAACATTTTCTTAATCCATAATACTTGAGTACAATTGGTTGCTGCTACAACATATTCTGATTCAGTCATTGATAACCATGAAATTAATCTACTACCAAGAAAGAATGCCCTGCCGGTGGTTCTCTTTCTGTCATCTACCTCTCCTACCCAATTAGCATCCATGTATGCACATAACTCAAAATTTTCATCTCTAGGATTCAATAAACTAAGATTTGTTGTGCGTTGTAAATACCGAAAAATCCTTTTTACTGTTGATTCATGATTTTCTCTAGGATTCCTCTGAAATATTGAAATAATACATAATACATTCATTATATCCGGTCTTGTTTGTGCCAAATACAGTAAACCTCCAATCATAGATTTATATCTTGTTAGATTAACAGGAGCTAAATCATCCTTCAATGGTAGTTTGTCAGTTGTAGTCATAGGAGTACTTACCAGTTTAAAGTTTTCCATACCAAATTCTTTAGTAATTCCTTCAAATACTTAGATTGACATAAGAATATACCTTTATCAATCTATGAAATCTACAATCCTATTTTTTTTTATCTCCCCAATCATAGACATTTCAAATTCTTCCTGCATCTTGTTAGAAAAGTCTTTACACAATGCATCTTCTCCTCCAAAAATGATGTCATCAACAAAAAATTCAATAACCAAAATGTCTTCATTACTCACTTTGAAATATAAGTTGTTGTCAGCATTACCTTTAGTGTAGCCAAGCTTCATAAGATATTTGTCTAATCTAGCATACCAAGCTCTAGGAGCTTGCTTCAATCCATATAAAGCTTTCCTTAATCTGCAAACCATATCTTTATCATTTATCAATGAAAATCCATGAGGTTATTCAATGTAAAATTCCTCTTCAAGATTACCATTCAAAAATGCATATTTTACATCCATTTGATATACTTTATAGTTTCAGTGTGCTACAAATGCCAGAAATAATCTGACTGCCTCAATTCTAGCTACTGGTGTAAAGGTTTCGTTATAATCAATTCCCTCTTTCTATGAATATCACTTACACACTAATCTTACTTTGTTTCTGATTACCTTACCATCTTCATTAAGTTTATTTTTGAATGCCCATTTAGCTCCAATTACATTTTTTATTTTTAAGTTGGGGAACTAGTGTCCATGTATTGTTCTTTTCAATTTGTTCCAATTCATCTTCCATAGCCTTAATCTAATATTTATCTTCATGTGCCTCAATGACAAATGTCGGTTCAATTTGAGAAATTAGACATACCCCTTCATTTGCCAGTCTCCCTCTTGTCATAACTCCTTGATACTTACTCCCAATTATCTATCTTTCAGAGTGATTCAATCTTACATACCTGGGTGTGTTCACTTGTTGTTGTTCTTTAGTCACTGTGGAATTCTCTGATGGTGCTGGTGTGATTGGATCAACATTCTATATAGGTGCACTCTGTATAGGTTCATTTGTGATTATCTCAGCTGCCGGTTCAGAATCCATAGACCTTGAATTTCTTTTAAAGTGTTCATCAGTCTTCACATTTGCACTCAATGATTTTATGTAATCTCTTATTAAAAAACATCTATATGCTTTGCTTTTAGATGAATGCCCAAGAAATATTCCTTCATCACTTCTAGGATAAAATTTACCAATATACTCATCTCTCCTAATGTAACATATGCTTCCAAATATTCTAAAGTACTTAAGAGTAGGAATATTACCAAACCATAATTTATAGGGTGTCTTACCAGTTTCACCTTTGATGTGAAATCTATTGAAAGCATAAACCATTGTATTCATTGCTTCTCTCCAATACACATGAGGTAGATTTTCTTCTAATGTCATGCTTCTAGCTGCATCCAGAATAGTTCTACTCTTCCTTCCCACAACTCCATTTTGTTGAGGTGTCTAGGGTGCTGATAGTTATCTTCTGATTCCATTCACATCACAAAATGTATTGAACTCCTTAGATGTAAATTTACCTCATTCATCTGATCTTAAACATTAGATTTTCTTGCCGGTTTCAGTCTCTACAAGTGCCTTGAATAATTTTAATTTCCCAAAGGCTTTTGATTTCTCCCTGAGAAAAGTAACCCAACACATTCTAGAATAATCATCAATGATTAGCATAAAGTATCTATCTCCCTGTAGACTTCTTGTTATTGTCAAACCACACAAGTCAGTATGAATTATATCAAGAACATAATTGGTTTTCTCAGAAATACTTTCGAAAGTTGTTCTAACTTTCTTTCCCATTTGACATTCCTTACATACTGGATTATGAGGTTTTGCAGTCTTAGGTAAATCTCTTAATGCCTTAGATGAACTAATCTTCACAATGCAATCAAAATTTACATGACAGAGTCTTCTATGCCATAACCAAGTTTCATCAATGTGTGCAATCAAGCATGTCTTTTCAATGTTATTAAAATGAAAGATATTACCTCTAGTCTGATTACCGGTTGCAATTTCCAGACTAGTTCTATTCAAGATTTTGCATTTACCATTATTGAATTGTAACTGGAATCCTTTTTCAACTAATTGACCAACACTCAAAATATTATGCTTCAAACCTTCAACATAATAAACATTGTCAGTATTGTGCTTACCATCAAAAGATATAGTAACAAGATTTGTCTCTATTCTTCTTAAATCTGTATCTTTGATATTTAGGGTTAGGCTTATATGATCTTTTAGCTTATTCTCTCAATCTTGCATGTATGTATAGACATCTAGATGCTATATGACCAATTTTATTGCAGTTAAAATATTTAAAAGGTGTTTTACCTTCATACTTGCTTCCAATAGGAGCTTTAGGCAATTTCCTTGCAAATAGTGCTTCAATCTCTTCAAGTCTTCATTTTCCCTCATGATGTCTTCAAGTTCTCTTACATAGAGTGCTTTCCAATCAGATTTATCAGCTGATGATGAAGATGTTGTAGATGATGATTCTTTTAAAGTTAAATCTATCTTACTTGTAGCAACAAAATTCCTCAAGCTCAAATGCTGAAAGTTTTCCAACCAAGGTATCTCTAGATACTGATGTATTAGGCATGGTTCTTAACTCATTTATAGAAGTTACTTTCATTTTGCATGCCAATGGAAATGCTCCTAAAACTTTAGAAACAATTTAATCTTCACTTAAAGAATGTCCAAATCATTGTATTCGCAAAACAATATCATTAACCCTTTCCATAAAAGCAAAAATTCTTTCATCTTCTTCCATTTTCAAATTTTCATACCTCACCCAGAAGCATTCCAATTTTGCAATTTTGACGGTGGTATCTCCTTCATTCAATATTTCCAACATATCCAAAATAGCTTTAGCAGTAGATCGATCTGATAATCCCATGATTTGATGATCGGACAAGGCGCTCAAGAGTGCTTGTCTTGATTTGTAATCATTCTCTTGATCCTTAGCCATTGTAGGTGGATTAGGTTGACTTGGTGTAGGACAAACATAACCATTCTATGTAACATCCCATATGTCTCTTCCAATGCAATTCAGATGTGTCTCCATTTTGATCTTCCATATACCATAGTTAGTTCCATCAAGTTTCAGATTGTCCTTCTTCAAATAGTTAGTTGCCATAGAATCTCCTCAAGTTGTTAAACTTCTACAAAAAGAGGACTTAGCTCTGATACCAATTGTTAGGACCTGAAGGCAACTGAGAGGGGGGTGAATTAGTTGTCTAATAATTTCAACCCAAATACAACTTAACCAAACTTGATACTTAATACCGGTAAACCAAATTTAATGTCGGTAAATAGATTAACATTTAATAACAGTACTAGTGAAACTTAATGCATGAAATATAAAGAGAAACAACATCCACAATACATAGCACAAAGATTTGTACGTGGAAACCCTATAAGGGGAAACACCACAGTGGGAAAACTTACCCACAATTAGATGATACTACTGCAGATAGTAAGTGTTTACAAATAAGGTTTGTACATGCAAAAAAGCCAGCTGCCTAGAGCTCACTACTCAATCACAAAATAGGAGTCACACTGACTACAATTAGATGATTACATCAAATGATAATGTATTGCTCAAAGTAGCATCTCCAATAACGGATTCAGTACTGGTTAAGCTCTGATTGTCATCTTCAAACCTTCCTTGAATCTTCAAATGATGTCTGCGTGAGTAGCTCTGCTTATACTCACATATACCGAATATTACAACCCTATAATACCTCATTACCTATCACCTCTACATTAATCTCACAATTGAGATCTTACATATAAACCAAAACCTAAGACCAAAGGTGTAGCTCGGCTCACTAAGAATATTACAATAAAATCTATTACAAGTAAGTCAAGATGCGATGCATCATGTCAGGTCAACAACAATATCAATTGATTAAACCATCTCCATAACATGTTGTCCTGATCTAGAATAGATAATGCGTGCTGGTGCATAACCTAAACCAATTTGCCAGTAACAACAAATATGTCAACCCAATTAGACCAATAACCAAATCTCCAAAACCAAGTGTCCAAACCATGTCTTCGACATAGCCAAGTTATCTCCAAATGATAACAAGTCATCATCAGTGCAAGTGAATAATATAACCTATCGGTGAACCAAATACTAGTGATTGTGCATAAGCCACTCAACTTACTAGTGAACATAACCAAAGATCTCCAGAAGGATAAGTGATTATAGGTGTTGACAGAAATGACAAAACCAATGCAACATATCCATAATACCAAAAATACAAACTCTCAAACTCAAAATAAAACTTATCAGAAAAATAACACTATCAAGATAATATCTCATAAGATTACCAACATTAACCAGTTTGACTATTATGACAATTTAATAGTAAACAAATTCAATCTTGTAGATATCAAAATGCTTAATCAAATATCAACATAGTCAACTCTCATTGCTTCCAGTTATCATGCCTTAATCAAATCAACAAATAAGATCATAACCACAAAATCATTCACCACTTGACACAAATATTTATATGTCGAAAACTCAAATAGGTAAAAACCACGACGAGATGAGACTCACAAAGATAGCTATTTGAACTCTTCTAAATTTAGTCATGATAGGAACCAAGCCTGTTGAAGCTTTTACAATGAGTCATGTTAAGAATTGATTCTGTTAGGACTCACCCAGTTAAGGGATTTACCAGAATTTCTTGATGAAAAGCACAATACCCTGTTAGGAGCAACCTCGGTAGAGGGTTTGAGAATCCAAACTAATGAATCACCTTGTGAGAGGATTTATGAAGTAACCAAGTGATAGGTAGGCAACCTAGTTTTCCATCTATTTGGTTTCTTTGATGGTTTTCTTCTATCCCTTTCCGGGTTCCAACTCTACCCCTCTAGACTTCTAAGGGCTTCCCTACCATTTGTTTGCTTATCTCACCTTCCTCAAGCTCACAAAGTAAGCTTGTTCACGAAATCCTTGCAAGGGTTTAGAACACACACACATATTCGCTCTATTTTTGCAAAACCACCCATCTTGTTTGGTTTAGCAAAATTTTGCATATGGTTACACAATGTCTCATTTTCAGGATTGTAGCCTTCTGGATCTTTTTCCTATTCTTAGCAGTTTCCTTCCCTTGCAAGTTATCTCCTTCAACTTACTGATACCTAGATGGACTAACACCAAGCTCGCCTAGGCTCGGTATGCCAAAATATTGATTGCCATTTCTTGGTCTCGCTCAAATGAAAACCTACTCTAAATTTCTTGCTCTACTTGGCAATCTCCAAGGATATTGTGGAGTTTCAAGTCAGAGCCATTTGATTATTGCAAATAGGGAACAAAAACTAAAAAGGAAATCTTTATTTATAGATCTTGAATTTATTCATAGGTTCAAACCAACAACTCACGGAATAGAGAAATGAAACAATTACATTAACAGCATACGTGAAACAAATAGAAATGAAACTCTAATTGAAAACTACAAAATGGACTTCTCTACTGCATTTTAGAAAAAACAAAATGTGTTCTCTGAGGCAATCAACAAACAAAGATCAATTATCCACAATTAACCATTAGCCTCTTACAGATGCCTGTTGCGTATTTTTATACATACATCCTCTGTTTGGAACTCCTTCTATTGGACAAGATAAATCTTGTTACCAACGATTTCCATTTGCAACTTCACCAATGGTTTTAAGTTTAACCGTCTGCAATGGTTTGCATTCATGAGAAACCCAATATCTCACATGTACCAAGATGTTAGGTGAGTTCATATTCATAAAAACCAACAAGACCATATTCAATGTCCAAGTGTTTACCTTTTGGACTCTAGTTCAGGCGCACACTCGTAGTTGGTCTCTACTCCATCGGCCATCAGTAAGACCACAAGTGTGTTGCTCTGATCTCTTGATGAACCAGTAGATGACTCCTCTGATAGCTAATGACATCCTAATTTTCCAATCTTCCTTGATCTGCTCGATCTTTATCTCAGCTAAACTACTCTCTCTTTTGCCAAGGTGTTACTTCCTGGTTTGTCCATGCATCCAGCTGGGTGCCACCTAACCTGCCACTGGACTACCACCTCACTAGTCGCTATGTCATGAGGGATAACTAGTGAGTATCTTTATCATGCAGTATAGCGATAATCGTTCGATCATCTCAGACTTGCTCACCCATTAACTTCCCTGAGTTGCTCTCTTGTCAGCTCCCACCACTTGGTCACCAAGTCGTAGGGAATAAATTTCATGCATCTCTCCATTTCAGTATAGCGACTATCATTGATCTACCTTTAACCTGCATGGTCGTTAACTTGCCTCTTTTTGAACATGCTTTGTCCCCAAGTCGTGAGGATTACCAATTGACCATCTTCCCATCGTGGTATAGCAACAGCCGTTGGATCATTCGCGATCACCATCCAAATATAGATCAAGTTAATCATTGGAGTAATGTGAAACCACTCCTTTTGATAGCTGATACAACCACTCCAAACTCTAGTGAACTCATTAGGGTAAGACTTGCTGATCAGGGTAGGTCTTTCCAATAAGAGACATTTTAAAAACTACAATTAAATAACCATACAAATGGACTAGAGCGAGTCCTTTAAAAATTGCAATTAAACAACCATACAAATGGACTAGAGCTAGTCCTTATATATTTACATGACCACTGGAAGGTCTTGCAAGCCAAAATTGGTTAAGGGCATTTCAACCCTTAGGTGCTCCTGAACCATACTTCCCCCAAAACAAAGAAGTCAAGTGACTATGCTCGACAGCAAGGAAAGATCAATTCCTGACTTAACAAAGTTCGATTCAGGGACCTAGGTCACTTTAGACTCAGGTTAATGCATCCACTTGACCAAATGTTCCATTTAGACCTGCTATCTAGTCTTCCCAAGAATGTGGGAATCTAATACTTTCTCAGCCTGAGGCATGGTAGGAGAAAGTAATGGTAGGTTGGCAAGTGACTATTGAACATCTAAAACTCATGGATCCTCCTTGAGAAGTTGTCCCTTGTAGACAACCAAATCTATGACATTGAAAACGGGAGATAAAGCAATATTAGATGGCAAATCAATCTTATAGGCATGAGAGCCATACTTGGCTAAAAATTTATAGGGGCCTATTCTTCTCATTTGTATCTTGCTAGGAACCCCTTTCTAAAGTTGAGCCTTGTCCAAATGTACCATCACCAAATCTCCAACTGAAAATTTCACATCTCTCCATGTGGTATCAACTCTGGATTTAACTTTTTGTGAAGAATCTTGGAGACCTTGCTTGACTTGGTCATGAACCTCCTTCATAGATTAAGCCAAATCATCATCTTGATGACTTCTATGCAAGAGATTACCAAGATCTCATAATTCCATAACACCTCATGGGTGTATACCATACACTGTCTCAAAAAGACTCTTCCCAGTAGATCTGTTGACACTATCATTGTAAGCAAACTCCACTTGGTGAAGAACCTAATCTCAACTTTGTCCATATTATTTTTTCAAACACCTTAAAAGGTTTCCAAGTGTCCTATTGACCACCTCTATTTGACCATCTATTTGGGGAGGATAGGTGGAACCAAAAGACAAGTTAGTTCCCAGTCTTTTCCAAAGTGTTTTCCAAAAAATGTCCAAGGAATTTGACATCTATATCTGAAACAATATTAACCGGCAAACCATGGATTCTTATAACCTCTTTGAAAAACAAGTGTGCAATGTGACTAGCATCATGGGTAGTTTTACAAGGAACCAATTATGCCATCTTACTGAATCTATCAACAACAACAAAAATTCTATCACAAACAAGTTTTGTTTTGGGTAATCCAACCAGAGAATCCATACTTACACATTCCCATGGCCTCATAGGAATAGGTAATGGCTGATGAAGACTAGCATTAGTATATGTACCTTTAGCTTTCTGACAAACCATACACTGGTCAACATACCTTCGCACATCCCTCTGCATTCTGGGCCAATAGTAGAACCTTTGAACAAGTTCCAATGTCTTCTTAAGCCCAAAATGACCACTCAAACATCCATTGTGCTTTTATTGGATTAGATTTTCCCTCCTCGATCCTTTGGGAACACACAACTTTCCACCTTTAATCAACAAACCATTCTGCAAAGTAAAGTCCGCATATTCACTATGAAAGTGATTCTAAAATTCTTGACAAACCTTGTAAATGGCTACAAAATCCTCATCATTGGGGTACAAATACTTGAAGTAATCAACTCCAATACTCTAAATCTTCACTTCTTGCACTATTAGTAGCCTTATACTCAAGGCATCTACTGCTTTATTACATTGTCCTTTCTTATGCTTAATAGAAAAAGTATATGACTAAAAATACTCAACCCATTTAACTTGCCTATTACTCAATTTATCTTGTGAATTCAGAAAACTTAAAGCTTGATTATCTATGTAAACAATGAACTCCTTAGCTAACAAGTAGTGCCTCCAGTTCCTAAGAGCATACAACTCAAGTTCATAGGATGAATACTTCTTCTTGGCATCAATGAGCTTCTTAGTAAAGAAAGATATAGGTCTATTCTCTTGACTCAAAACATCACCAACTGCTATATTACTTACATTACATTCGATTGTGAACAACTTGTCAAAACTAGGAAGAATGAGTACTGGTTGTGTAGCTACCTTTAGTTTCAAAAGTTCAAACCCTTTGTTAGCTGCATTGGTCCAATGAAACTCAGTCTTAACTCCTCCTTTAATGGTATCCAGCATGGGTTCACAAATCTTACTAAAGCATCTAATAAAGTTCCTATAGAACTGTGCCAAACCATAAAAAATTCTTACTTCACTTGCTATCTTTGGTGTTGGCCAATTTGTGATGGCTTCCACCTTTGATGTGTCCATCTTCAAATCTCCTCCTAAAACTACAAATCTAAGATAGATAAGTTCCTCCTTCATAAAATCACACTTCTCCAAGTTTATTGTTAGTTGCTCATCATACAATTTTTGCAATAGAATACTAAGATACTCTAGGTATTCCTCTTTAATTCTACTGAAAATTAAGATATCATCTAGGTATACAACAACAAATTTACCAAAAAAATCTTTTAGCACTTCATTCATGACTCTCATGAATGTACTGGGAGCATTACTAAGACCGAATGGCATAACAAGCCACTCATAAAGTCCTTCATTGGTTTTGAAGGTTGTTTTCCATTCATCATCTTCCTTTATCCTGATATGGTGGTATCCACTCTTGAGATCAATCTTAGTGAAGTAATTTGCACCTCCCAAGAAATCCATCAAGTCTTGAATTCTTGGGATAGGAAATTTGTACCTAATAATGATTCTATTTATGGCTCTTGAATGTGTGCATAGCCTCCATGTTCCTCCTTTCTTGGGTACTAACACTATAGGTACGACACAAGAACTTATGCTCTTTTTTGTCAACCCTTGGTCCAACATTTATTGGACTCGTTGAGCCACTTCCTTGTTCTTTTCAGGAGTCATCTTATAGGCTGCTTTATTGGGTAATGATTCTCTTGGAATGAACTCAATTTGATGGCTTATGGCTCTAATAGGTGGTAGGGTTGCTGGTGCTCCATCACTTATGATCACTTTGAAATTGTCTAGTATTTGCTGCACTTCATGAGGTATTTGAACCTTCTTCTCTTGCTTTTCTTCCTTTGGTTTCATTATAAGAGTAAACACCACTCCTTCTCCTTCATTGAGAGTGTTAATGAACTCCTTTTCACCTACCAATAATGCATTTGGGCCTTTAGTTTTTCTGCTCTCTCCTTCATCACTTAGGGACTGAATATAGTATGTAAGTCCATCCTTTTGAAAAGAATAAGAGTTCTTCTCTCCGTTGTGAATGGCCTTTCTATCAAACTACCATGGTCTACCAAGAAGTAGATGGAAAGCATCCATAGGCAGGATGTCACACAAGAATTTATCCTTATAACTACCTATATTGAACTCAACCCACGTTTGTTCATTCACTACCACATGTTGCTCCTTTTTGAGCCAAGTGACCATATATGGATTACTATTTGGAATTCTTTTCAACTTTAGACTACTTATTTCTTCTTCTGACATAATGTTATCAGTACCAAGGACCTTGCATTTGATTCTAAACTAAGCTCTTCTTTGAGTTGGTTCTTCTTTGATTGGTTCCTTAATCAAGGCTCTTCTCATCATTAAATTCTCTCCATCTTCAGGAGCTAAGCTCACACCTTGTGTCTTGTTGCTTTCTGTATCTTCTTGCGCATATGTCACTCTTCTTTCACTTCCTTGAGATGAAGAGGATTTATCTAGACATCTATAGGTAGGGTGACCCAACTTTTGGCAATTGTAACACTTCATGTTGGATAAGTAGGACCCTCTTCCTGGTCCACTAGATCTACCTCTACTTGGGTTACTAGATGATCCCCTTCCTCTATTGTTGCTCTTGTTATGTGAATCCTCACTTTTTTCTATAAGTTTGGACTCTCCTTGAGACCTTTGATCTATTCCTCTTCCACCAAAAATGCCTCTTTGGCCTCTACCATCTTTTCCTCTACCTCTTCCTCTGTTGCCTTGTTCTTGCTTCTTTTTACTCTTTTCCTCCACCTTCAATCCTAATTGATAGAACTTATACACAATGTTAGGACATAACAAACTCAACTCCTCTTGAATATTCCATCTCAAGCCATTCAAGTATCTGGCTACCTTGATTCTCTCATCCTCTACCACCTTGGATCTCATACACAACTTCTGAAATTCCTCAGTGTAGCTATTCACATCAAAGTCTCTTTGTCTCAGGTTTTGTCTCCTTTTGTGCAGTTGGATCTCATAATCTTGATGCATATAGGCTTCCCTCACCTTGGCTACCATTTTGTTTCAATTGTCTATTTGGTTCTTACCCTTTTTTTGCCTTTCTTCTTGGATAAATTTCCACCAAGTCAAGGTTGCTCCTCTCAATCTAGACCTAGATACTTTCATGTTTTGGGCTTCACTAATTCCATCACACTCAAAGTGATTCTCAAATCCTTCAATCCATTCCATAACTACTTCAAGCTCCATTTTCCCATTAAAAGGTGGCACTCCTTCTAGGGATTTTCCTCCTAAGGCTTTAATTACTTTAAGGAAAGGTTCTTCAGGTAGAATAGAGTCTGGGGGAGGTATCCTATCCTCTTCCACTAATTATTTACCCTATCCTTTCACTAACCTAGATTGTTACTTTCTCAAGTTTATCCTCAACTGCATCTAGTATTCTCTCCAATTATGGCAATCTTTCTTTCAGGAGTGTATTCTCTTCCTTCTAATCTTCTACCTTCTTGGCTAACTCTGCATTACTCACCATTCTAAGACTATTTTCTCCTACTGATTTAGTACCTAACATCAACTACTTTCTTCCCAAGTCTAACCTTGCTCTGATACAAATAAGATAGGGAGGCAACCTAGTTTTCCATCTATTTGGTTTCTTAAATGGTTTTCTTTTATCCCTTTTCGGGTTCCAAGTCTACCCCACTAGACTTTTAAGGGCTTCCCTAGCATTTGTTTTCTTATCTCACCTTACTCAAGCTTACAAAGTAAGCTTGTTCACTAAATCCTTGCAGGGGTTTAGGACACACACACACATATTCGCTCTCTTTTTGCAAAACCATCGATCTTGTTTGGTTTAGAAAAATTTTCCCTATGGTTACACAATGTCTCATTTTTAGGCTTGTAGCCTTCTAGATCTTTTTCTAGTTCTCAGCAATTTCCTTCCCTTACAAGTTATCTCCTTCAACTTACTGATACCTAGCCAGACTAACACCAAGCCTGCCTAGACTCAATATGCAGAAATCATGATTGCCATTTCTTGGTCTCACTCAAATGAAAACCTACTGTACATTTCTGGCTCTGCTTGACAATATCCAAGGATCTTGTGGAGTTTCAAGTCAGAGCCATTTGATTATTGCAAATAGGGAACAAAAATTGAAAAGGAAAGCTTTATTTATAGATCTTGAATTTATTCATAGGTTCAAGCCAATAGCTCACAGAATAGAGAAATGAAATAATTACATTAACAACATATGTGAAATGAACATAAATGAAACTCTAATTGAAAACTAGAAAATGGACTTCTCTATTGCATTTCAGAAAAACAAACTGTGTTCTCCGAGGAAATCAACAAACAATGATCAATGATCCATGATCAAATATCAATGATTAACCGTTAGCCTCTGACAGATGTCTGGTGCATCTTTTTATACATACATCCTCTATTTGGAACTCCTCCTATTGGATGAGATAAATCTCATTACCAATGGTTTCCATTTGCAATTGCACCAACGGTTTTAAGTTTAATGGTCTGTGACAGCTTGCATTCATGAGAAACACAATATCCCACATGCACGAAGATGTTGGGTCAGTTCGTATTCATAAAAACCGACAAGACCATCTTGAGTGTCCAAGTGTTTACCTTTTGGACTCTGGTTCGAGCGCATACCTGTAGTGGGTCTCTACTACATCGGTCATCGGTAAGACCACAACTACGTTGCTCCGATCTCCTGATGAACCAATAAATGACTCTTTTGATAGCTGATGACATCCCAATCATCTGATCTTCCTTGATCTGCTTGATCTTTATCTTAGCTAAACTACTCTCTCCTTTGCCATAATGTTACTTCCTGGTTTGTTAGTGCATCCATTTGGGTGCCACCTGACTTGCCATTGAACCGCCACCTCACCAGTCGCTATGTGATGGGGGATAACTAGTGAGTATCTTCATCATGTGGTATAGCGACAATCATTTGATCATCGTGGACTTTCTCACCTATTAACTCACCTAAACTGCTCTCTTTTCTAGTCCCACCACTTGGTCACCAAGTCATGGGGAATAAATTTTGTGCATCTCTCCATTGTGGTATAGCAACCGTCGTTGATCCACCTTTAACCTGCACGGTCATTAACTTGCCTCTTTTTGTACGTTCTTGGTTGCCAAGTCATGAGGATTACCTGGCGATCATCTTCCCATCACGGTATAGTGACAACCATTGGATCATCTGCGATCACCATCCAAATACAAGTCAATTTCATCATCGGGGTAAAGTGAAACCACTCCTTCTGATACCCGATACAACCACTCCAAACTCTGGAGAACTCATCATGGTAATACTTATCGATCGAGGTAGGTCTTGTCCATAAGAGACATTTTAAAAACTGTAATTAAGCAACCATACAAATGGACTAGAGCCAGTCATTATGTATTTACATGATCACTGGAAGGTCTCACAAGCCAAAATTGGTTAAGGGCATTTCAACCCTTAGGTGCTCCTGCACCACCAAGCTTGTTTGAGCTTACCTAGTTAGGGGATTTCAATTCTTCTATGATTGTTAGAAAACAATAGATTTTTCTTGATCTATCTAAATATTACTACATCTGCTTGATTAGATCCTTCTTAAGCTTCAATATGCCTTTACTCAAACTGCAGATTCATTCTTTGGTTAGGCAACCTCACACTGAAGTGATTTCTGCCAACTTTTCCAACTCTGAAATGAAACAACTTCATCAACCTTAAATACAAATCAATTAGGTCGGTAACACAACAAAAACCTAATTCTCATCAACAAGATTACAAAGAAGTCGGAACAATCTTGACCATTAGAAATCATAACAATCATTTCACACTTATAAAGAAAATTCCAACCGTTCCATGATCACTGCTTCATCGGACTTGTAACTCATCAGGTCTTATGTATTTGATGAAATCCACTTTTCTCCTTGCCTAGACAATCAAACGTGACAAAATAAATTGAACTTATCTTCATATAATGACCACATGTATCACCATCATTATTGATCAACTTCAGATCTTAAACCAACAAACTTTGATCGGTTAGGGTTTAATAAAAAACAACTAGTAGGGTTTATCAGTTACATAACATAGAAAGGTTTAACCCTATACACCAGTTTAACTTACAAACTACCATACCATTTTACAACATCTTCCTCAAAGTTCATGCCACCAGTTACAAGACAAAAGCAATAACAACAATAGTATCAACAGTATCATGAATACCATTTACTGGTTCAATTGATATGAATGACAACATATCATTAATGCAATCTATATGAAAAATTACAACACGCTTCCCAAAGGTCTTTTAAAAAATTGAGATCACAAAAAAAATTACCAAAAATACACCAAACATCAAAAATCATTCCAGACCAGCATGTTACCAAAATAACATATTTTACTCTGTTTCACTAGTTATATGTCTACTAGTTAACACCAACTACCGGATATGATGAATCAGGATCATTGAATTGAATCACCGCAAAGCGTTGCCATCAATGACAACCATAAATAAATAATCAATCACCAGAGGTCACCTAAAGTTTCCAAATGAGTGCCAATTGCCAAAAATCTCCTCCTTTGGCATTGATGGCTACACTTGTGAAAAATGGTTGTGTTGAAACCTGTGAGAGAAATCTATTCAACGGAGGAATGAATATAAGAATTCTTAGACTCCCCCTTAGATCAATATTCTGCATCACTGAACTAAGTGTACAGTCTATATACATTTTCACCTCATCTCTGCCCCTTTGCCAATAAGTCCACAGATAGGGTGTGTACCAAAATTGCCTTTACATACATATATATACTCACCAAAGTATTAAATCTATACATTCTTCAATATATCCATTTATGCCATCTTTAGGAACCCAAGATATGTGTTCCAGCCTGCTCCCAACTTCTCATAAATTGAAGCAAAACCATTCAAAACATAGGCATGAAACTTTATGGCTGCAATCTCAGTAGGAGTATCTTGAGATATGTTTCATATGTAGTCAATTTTATGATATGCTCAGGGTTCCAACTGGGGACCAATTAAGTTTCAGAGTTCACCTGATCATTCTCTCCTTATCCTTCTCAAAATTCCTAATCTTCTCAGTGATATTCAATTTTTTTTCATCAATACTGCTAGTTAAGTTTCCTGTTGGATCATAGGCCTAAGAAATCTGAGCTATCTACCCTTTATAATTCTCTATTTTCTTTTCTATCTCAATAGTAAAATTGGTCAAAATTAGATAAGACTTGTAAATTTCACCTTCTTCCACCATGGCCTCTGATTAATAATGATGGACAACAAATACCCTAATTAGTACTGAGAGGGGGGGGGGGGGGTGAATCAGTACATACAAAAACTTCTCAACAACTTATCAAGTTGAAAAAATGCTAACCAGTTGTCTTCATCACTTACCAAAAACTTCTCAACAACTTACTTGTGCATGTGTTGTATTAGTAATACCATAACCATTAGCTTTGCATGCATATTCACCTAAACAAAGACTGATCAATCATCACATAAAAAATGCACAACTCATGACACATAGATTTTTCACATGGAAACCCAAATGGGAAAAACTATGGTGGGGATGAATACCCACAAGCTTGTTTTTGAACTCTTTTGAAGCTTGCTCTGTTAGGAGCCTAGTCTGGTTAAAGACTTTACAATAAGGTTCTATTAGGAACCAGTCCTGTTAAGGATCACCCAGTTAAGGGATGGCTATATACCCTGTTAAAGGTTGCAACCCTGTTAAAGGTTAACTTCCTAGACGATTTTAAGAACTCAATGATCTTGAGTCACCTGGTTAGAGGATTTTCAATAAGCTTGTTAAAGCTACCTGGTAAAGGAATTTTCCTAGTGTTGAAATGGTTAGAGAACAACAAGTAAAGCTCTGATCTAATAACAACACTACATGCTAAGGCAAATCCTTTTTAGCTCCCCTACTTTGCAATCACACTCTGCAGTTCTCCACTCACTGGTCTGGAAATTATCTCATCACTAGGATACAAACACAACATTTTCCAACACAAACAATAACAAGCATCATCGACCTTATAGACAACAATTAGGTCAGTAGCATAAACCATAAACCCTAAACATTTTAGGTTTACAATTACAAGTGGTCCAATCCTGACCGTTCAAACACTTTTGTAGAGAATAAAACAATCTCAAACAGATCACAAGTCATTCTACATCATCCATTCTTCACCACATATGGAAATCAGTAACCCATCATACTCTCTTCACATACTACTAAGAAAAATGTTCATTTCTGAGGTAGACATTTAATACAATCAACCCCAAGGAAATCCTTCATGTGCACAAAACTGACGTGGCATCTTGATATCATCCTTATCTCATAGCTAACTCATCATAGAGTGTCACCGGTTGCATCGCACAAGCTAGATTGCCAAATCAGAAACCCTAGAGCTGAGACTACCAACCGGTAGTCACGCTTAGTGAAACCTTGACACCAGTCCACTTCATCCCTTCATACCAGTTCTCCTACTTAAACATCAATAACAACTTCTTCCAATCTTCATACTAGTTCACCTGCACATATTGACATCAATGACAATCATACAATATCATCATATCAGTTCATCATATGCCAACAATCTCCCCCTTTGACATTGATGGCAATACTCAGTGTAGCATTGCAACTATAAAAAACATAGACCAGTGCAACTATAACATATATCTTCATCATCAAATATCTTCTCCCCCATACATCATCAGATATCTTCTCCCCCTTTGACAAAAATGCCAAATTGGAGGCACAAGCTTCCATTCTCCACTATGTTGGTCCCCCTATGGAGTAGCATCCTTCAACACATCAATCCTAAAATATTTGACATTGTCGTACCTGACTGATGTGGAGCACAAAACTTTAGTCTGCTAGTTTCTCCTTACTGGAAACATGTTCTAATATAACCTCTTTGTTTTGAACCTTCTCTCTCAAGAAGTGATACTTGAACTCAATGTGCTTAGTTCTAGCATGCAATACCACATTCTTGGAGATATTTATTGCACTTGTGTTGCCACAAAATATACTCACTGGTTCAGATATAGGTACTTTGAAACCATCCAATACTTGTTTCATCCAAATTTCTTGAGTGCAGTTCATAAATTTTGCCACATACACTGCTTCATCTATAGACTAAGAAATATAGCTCTGCTTCTTACACATCCATGAGACTAGTCTTCCACCAAGAAAGAATGCTCCACTAGTTGTGCTCTTCCATTCGTCCACATTACATGCCCAATCTGCATCGGTAAATACTTTAAGATTAAAATCACCATTCTATGGATACCACAATCCATAATCAACTGTCCCTTTCAAGTATCTAAGAATCCTCTTGACTGCTATGAAGTGGGATTATCTTGGACTTTTGTGAAATATGGGTCACAATGCCCACTACATGAGCAATATTTGGTTTGCTTGATTCCACATAGTGTAGCTTACTGATCATTGGCCGGTACTCCTTCTCATTCACCAAAGCAAAATCATCTTCCTTGGTCAATTTGTAGTCGATCACCATCGGTGTACCAACTAGTTTTCTCTCCTCCATGCCAAAGGTCTTCAATACCTCTTTGACATACTTGGACTAGGTAATAAAGATACCCTCTTTCATCTATTGAATCTGTAGACCAATGAAGAACTTTATCTCTCTAGTTAGAGACATCTCAAACTCTTTCTTCATTTCATCTGCAAATGCATGGCTCATTTCAACATCTCCTCCAAAGATTATTTTATCTACAAACACTTCACAGATCAGAATTTGATCACCTTCAAATTTCAAGTAGATGTTGTTGTCCTCACTTGTTCTCTTAAATCCTATCTTAACAAGATGAGAGTGTAACCATTCATACCATGCCCTTGGTGCTTGTTTCAATCCATAAAAGGCCTTGTGTAGTCTACACACCATGTTACTATCTTCTGATAAGGCAAACCCATATGGTTGCTCAATATACACTTCCTCTTCTAGGATTCCATTCAAGGATGCAGACTTCACATCCATCTGGTATACCTTCAATCCCTTAAATGCTGCAAATGCAAGTAGCATTCAAACACCTTCTAGTCTAGCCACTAGGGAAAAGGTTTCTCCATTGTCTTATCCCTCTACCTGAGAATATCCCTTGCATACAAGTCTTGCCTTGTTCCTTACAACCATGCCTTCTTCATTTAGCTTATTCCTGAAGACCTATTTGGTACCTATGACATTCTTGTGTTCTGGTCTGGTTACCAAAGACCATGTTGCATTCTTTTCTATCTAGTCCAACTCCTCTTCCATTGCCTTAATCCAATCTTCATCTATAAGTGCCTCTCTAGTGGTGTTAGGATCAAATTCAGAAATCATGCAAGAGTTTTCTTTCACCTTTCTTCTTTTGAGTATCCCTACATCTTTATCTCTTATGATCTGCTTTGGATCATGATGTAGTTTCACATATATAGGAGTTACTCTAGTTGGTTCTACTTTCTTTTCCTCTTCTTCTTCTCCTACTACAACTTCACTAGTATAGGAACATTGAGGTCTTTGCTTGTTTCTTTCTTAACTGGTTCCCAGAAGGCTACACACGGTTCATCTTCCACTTGCTTGCTACAAGTTTCCTCAGGCTCCTCAAGGGATTCATCAACCTTGACATTGATGCTCTCAACAATTTGCTGAGTCCTATTGTCGTAGCACTTGAGAGATTTTCTCTTAGTGGAATATCCCAAAAATATTCCTTCATCACATTTAGCATCAAACTTGCTCAGATTCTCACCTCTCTTGATATAACACATACTGCCAAATACTTTAAAATAACTCACAGTGGGAGTCTTCTCAATCCAGTACCCATAAGGGGTTTTATATTTACCTTTCTTGATGAGTACCTGGTTCATGGTATAGACTACAGTGCTCACTACTTCTCTCCAAAAAGTGTGAGCAACCTTTCCTTGGGTCAACATTATTCTGGCCGCGTCAACTACAATCCTGTTATTCCTTTATTCTATGCCATTATGTTGTTGTTTTCTTGGGGCAGATACCTGCCTCTTGATACTGTTCTCTTCATAGTACTTGTTGAATTCATCATAAGTGAATTCACCTCATTGATTAGTTCTTAGGCATTTTATCCTTTGACCACTTTCCTTCTCTATCAATGCTCTAAAGGCTTTGAACTTTCCAAATGCCACGGACTTGTCTTTCAAGAATGTAACCCACATCATTCCTGAGAAGTTATCAGTAAGAATCATGAAATACCTATCTCCCTAAATACTTCTAGTTTTCATTGGACCAAAAAGATTGTTGTGCACAAGATCAAGTAAGTTCTTTGCTGAAAAAGACTTACCTTTGAAAGTTGAGAAAAACATCTTCCCAAGTTGGCATTCTCTGCACAAATAATTCTCTAGTTTGTTCAGTAAAGGGAATCCTCTTACTATAGTGATGTTACTAGATTTTACAATATTGTCAAAGTTTATATGACAAAGTCTCCTATGAAATATCCATCTGTCATCAAACTTCACCATCAGACACTAACTAATCTTGGCATTCAACTAAAACAAGTTACCTTTGGTCTTCTTCCGAATGACAATAAGTTCACCACTCTTTCCAATTATATTGCAAACTCCACCTTTGAACTCCAGAATCAATCCTTTGTCATTTAGCTGAGCAACACTCAAAAGGTTATGCTTAAGACCTTCTACCCAGTAGACATCATCCGCACTACTCTTTCCATTTAGTTAGATGGATCCTTTACCTTTCACTAAGCATGGTGCATCATTGCCAAACTAAACAACATCTCCATCATATTCTTCCAGACACAAAAAATTTCTCTAGTCACTTATCATGTGGTGAGAACACCCACTATCAATAATCAACTCATTAGAGTTGTCAATGTAAGAGACAAGAGCTTTCTTGTCAGACACTTCTTCCTTTACAACTACAAACACTATGTCCTCATTCTCTTCATCCTCAGATTCTTCATCAATAACACCTTCATCCACTACAAGAAGATAATTTCTCCTACCTCCTCCTTTATACTTTCTAAACCTCTTTGGTTTATCCTTATTGTCATTGTTACGACAATTAACAACTATATGTCCTATCTTATTGCAGGAAAAACATTTTAAAGGAAGCTTACCTCTATACTTTTTGGTGCCTTTTGGAAGTGTCTTTGTAAGAAGAGCTTCAAACTCCATCAAAATATCTTCATCATCCATATCTTTGCATTTCCTAGATTCATAACTGGTACTTACTTCTTTTCCTTTTTCGATTGGTGCAGCAAATGCTCTAAAGGCTGACTCAGTCTTCTCAACACTGCCATCATAGCTATTCAACTCATATGCAATCAACTTTGCAATGATAGAGTCTAAGAATATCTTAGTTTTGTCGATAGACCTTAGCTCCTAAATAATGACAACTCTATTTGCATAGACCGGTAACAATGATCTCAAAACTTTACTGACAATGGTGGCATCATCAATTGTTCCACCAATTCTCTTGATATCTCCAACCACAGTCCTAATCCTTATGCGATATTGTTGAGTGGTCTCTCCTTCAACCATCCTCATGTCTTCAAATTTTCCTCTAAGGATTTCTTCCTTAGCCTACTTGACATGCTCATCAGTGTTGTAAATGGTTTCCAGTGTGTCCCATATATCCTTAGGAGCATCCTTACCTTATACATCAATGAACTCAATACCAAACAGGCTACTAATAAGGGCTTCCATGACTTGCCCATTTTCTTGAATCTCTCTTTTTTGATCATCGGTTAGAGTGCCCATGGGGATTACATAGGCATCCTCAACATAGCTCTAGTATTGAGAACCCAAAATCTTGATATAAATCTTCATTATGTCCTTCCATATTTTGAAGTTATCTCTATTGAACTTAGGACCTTCCCTCTTCATCATTAAAGCAGGATCTTTTACCTCAAATGGTTAAGCTTATATCACTAAGGACCTGGAGTTCCCTTGATACCAATTGAAGAATAATGATGAACAAAAAATACCCTAATCGGTACTAAGAGGGGGGGGGTGAATTAGTACATACAAAAACTTCTCAACAACTTATCAAGTAAAAACAATGTTAATCAGTTGTCTTTGTCACTGAACTTAACCATGGCAATACTGGTTAAACACAGTAAGACTTTAGACAGCTAAACTAGTAAAACTAAATACTTCAAATAACATTCAAACTTGATAACTACTTCACCAATATACTTGTGCATGTGTTGTATTAGTAATACAATAACCATTAGCTTTGCATGCATATTCACCTAAACAAATATTTCTCAATCATCACATGAAAAATGCACAACTCATGACACACAAAATTTTCATGTGGAAACCCAAATAGGAAAAACCATGGTGGGGATGAATACCCAGAAGCTTTTTTTTGAACTCTTTTGAAGCTCGCTCTGTTAGGAGCCTAGTCCGGTTAAAGAATTTACAATAAGGTTTTGTTAGGAACCGATCCTGTTAAACATCACCAAGTTAAGGGATGACTATATAACTTGTTAAAGGTTGAAACCTTCTTAAAGGTTACCTTTCTAGAGGATTTGAAGAACTCAATGATCTTGAGTCATGTGGTTAGAGGATTTTCAATAAGCCTGTTAAAGCTACCCAGTAAAGGGATTTTCCTACTATTGAAATGATTAGAAGAGAACATGTAAAGATCTAATCTGATAACAACACTACATGCTAAGGCAGATCCTTTTTAGCTCCTCTACTCTGGAATCACATTTTGTAGTTTTCCACTTATTGGTCTGGCAAGTATCTCATCACTCAGATACAAACAAAACATTTGGCAACACAAACAATAACAATCATCGAACTTATATACAACAATTAGGTCGGTAGCATAAACCCTAAACCCTAAACATTTTAAGTTTATAATTACAAGCAGTCCAATCCTAACCATTCAAACACTTTTGCATAGAATAAAACAATCTCAAACACATCACAAGTCATTCTACATCATCCATTCTTCACCACATATGGAAATTAGTAACCCATGACACTTTCTTCACATACTACTAAGAAGGATGTTCATTTCTGAGGCAGGCATTTAATGCAATCGATTTTCACATGCAAGATCCTCAAGGAAATCCTTCACGTACACAAAAATTACATGGAATTTGGGTATGTGCACAAAGATGGTGGTCAGAAAAATGGACACCACCCAAGAAAAACATGGAAAAACAAGCAGCGCATACATAGTTTTAAAAATTGAAATTCTCGCATATGCGCTTACATTTGTTCTTCCCAAGCCTAGAGAAGATAGTGCGTACACGCTGCTTTTAGGAAAATGAGTGCATATGCAGTACACCTAGGAAAATGAGTGCGTAGGCACTGCTCATAGGAAAATGAACTCGTTTGTGCTAATAATCTAATAATAACCACATACGTAGTGCCTGGTAAAAAATGTTTTTTTAAAAAAACTAGGTCTCATTTACTCGTGAATAACTCATTTTTTACTTCTTTTTTCTCCATTCCCTCTCCTAAACCACAAACAAGGTGCTAGATTTGTCCTCCAAACTATGGATCAAGGTTAGTATTTGTTTATTTTTGTCTTTCTTTACTGTTTGTTCATTTTTTTAAAAATTTTGAATTTAATTTCATTAATGTTGATTAGGTTTTTTTATTTTTTGTTTCAAAACCAGATTCCTCTAATCCAAAACAAGAACAACCAAATGCACCTCCTGAAAGCCCACAAGAACAACCAAATGCACCTCCTAAAAACACACAAGAACAACCCCCAATTTCTCCTTTTGACCACACACCCGAAACACGGGAGCAATTAATTAATCAGTTAGGACAAAGTACGTCTAAAATCAATAGACTGATTGTTAAATTGAAAATTTCTAAACTTGACCATCATAAATCCCTCACCACTAGCCTAGAAACATTATCTAGTGGTGCCATAGCTGTTTCCACACAAATTACCAAATGGGAAAGCTTTAGGGATAGGTGTCATCAATTCTATTGGCTGTCATATGATGGAGGAAAAAACAAAAATGTTACTACAACAAATATGTGCCCTTTTTGTTGATCCCAAAACTGGTTAGGCATTACCTCTTAATGCGAAGAGGTTTCCCATACTTTGGTGTACCAATGTGTAGATGAAGAATATTTTTTGGCAGACGTGGTGGATGGTGTTTGATGATCCACCTTGTAATAATTATGTGGTGCCATTATATTTTTTCAAAAAAGTATATTCTGAGTTTGTTCTCAATGTGTGCCCAAATTATTTTGACATGAGAGAGTTCCATGGTAGAGGTGGTGGCTCTACCCAAGATAGACCCAAAGCCAGTAGGCAATTACCTGCAGAGAGTCATCGCCCCCTAGCCTCCAAACCCAAGGTGCATTAGGCTGTCCCAGTAGAGCTGAAAGAGTTGATGGAGCTATATACTCTTCATTAGACCACAACATTAACTGGTTCCATCATCTAGCATGGGACGTCATTAGCACACCCTATTATATTGGATGATGAGCCATTAGGTGGTGACAAAGAGCCCATCCAGCATATGTGTGTCAGTTGCTCTAGGATATGTTTGGGGATAGATGATGCAGCCAGTGCAGATGGATCCTCATCTCATATGTGCATGATTTGTGGGAATAGATGTCAGGCCCACATGGTTGAGGATTTCGTGCTGACAAATGAGTTTATGGACATGGTGTTTTCCCATGAGCCACAAGCATAGGTGTGTTGATTTGAATTCATAGCATTTTATTTATCAGTCACTTTAAATTTCTAATTACATTACTGAATTTTCATTTATACATTGATTTAAATTGAGACAAATAATATGCATTTTAGGATGTATCAGCGGTATCCCATACTCCTCCCCTAGTTACTATAGCTGCAACTTTGATACCTGAGGTATAAATTTTGTAACCTGTTAAAATAGAATAGTACACTTTGAATTCAAAAAAATACAATATATACTAACTATCTTTAATGCGTGGTCTAATTTCTGGTTTGTAGGTGTTGAGAGGGGACGAAATGTCCCAGATTGATGACATCACGCTCTCAGCAATCGATTTTCGCCTACAAGTCTATACGGTATCATATTTGGTACAACCCTTTTTAAGTATTATTTTGATGGAATATGAAAGTCATTTCATTTTAAATTTTTAAAATTATGTTTAATTTATTATCTGTACTAATATCACATGTCAATTTTGTTTTTTTAGGGTACCCCCTCTGCGTCTAGGGCTTGTCCTAAGAAAAAGAAATCCTCGAAGATGCCAAAATGTTGGAAGAAGGTAATTGAACACATTTTTAGTTCTACAATTGTTTGAAAATGTTGAAATCAAGTATTAGTTGGGGTTTGTAGATTGATTGTTTTTTTTTTGTCTATTTTACATCTGTATACACCTAAATATTGGCTATGAGCAATTAAATAAATATTTTATATTTATTTAATATTTATTCTTCTATTAAATAGTTAATTCAAAAACATTAATTAATTTAATTCATTTCATGTCTTTCTCTTAATTAATATTTTATTAATTAATTCATCTATCATATTCATCTAGTTAATTAAATATCTAATATTTAATTATCTACTCCAAACAATTAAATATCTAATATTAATAGTTATTCTCCTATCCTATAGTCTCAAATATTAAATAATTTCTAAATTATTTAATCCCTTATCCAACTCATTCTTCCATCTCCACTTCATCTTCCCTTTTCCAACTCATCAAACATGTGGCTAAAGAAATTAATATTCCTTAAATATTAATTCATGATTTATCTTCAACCTCCAAAATTAATGAAATTGTGTACGTACACACATTTCATAACCATTTCCTATATTCTCTCCGACACCCCCTACATCTTGGGAAGAACTTGAGTCCACTTGTCCTCCAATGCCTAAATTTCCTCCAAGCATCCCTAGATTCCCTCAGTCAGTAACCCAGTCAAGGTGAAATGAGGGACACTTGTCTTCTCCTTCCCCCTTTCTCTCAACCTTCACCTTTGCTCATAGCCATTCAAATCTGTAGATCTGATCATGACCGTTGATTTGAGCCACATCGTCTTATCCTCTCAAAGTCTATAAAATCAAGGGCTTCAATTGAGAGGAAGTGAGTCTTCAAAAATAGTCTTCAAGCCAATCTTATGCATCTGTGAGTTTTTGAAGCAAATAGAAAATATCATTTTAGCATAATCATGTAGCTTTGCATATCATACTATCAGTTAACTACAAGTTATCAGTCGATTCTTCATATGCCATCTTGGAAGCCAACAGTGCATTGTCTGAGAGCACACCATCTGCAACCAGGAACGATAGAGTTAGGACACAATGAGACATAAGTCATGAAGGTAAAATAATATTTTATTTTAATATGTATTTCATGTAGTTTCATTGGTGGATTTTTGGATTTCCTGTACGCATTTCCATTGTATTTTGTGAAACTAACTTATTAGAGGTAACATTCTGAGGATGAAATTCAAGCTCACACATTTTGGCACCCACCATGGGGCTGGACCTCGCATATATCTTTAAAAATATTGCGAAAATAAAATTAACATATTTTGTAATGTAGATTCACGCATGTGTGAATTTTGACAGCGCTTTTGCATCATAGGTTAGCGCTTTTGCATCATTGGTTAGTGCATATGTCATGTAGGTTAGTGCTTTTGTCTTAAAATCAGTGCTTTTGCATCATTGGTTAGCGCATATGTCATGTAAGTTAGTGCTTTTGTCTGAAAATTGGTGCTTTTGCATCATTGGTTAGCGCATATGTGATGTAGGTTAGTGCTTTTGTCTGAAAATCAGCACTTTTGCATCATAGGGTATCGCTTTTGTAACGCGGGTTAGTGCTTTTGACAAATAGCTTTAGGCTTGTAGAAGCCCACCTAAGGTTTTGGATTTTCACTAACTTTTTTTTTTTTTTTTTGCAGATTTCTAACAGTTTCTTGCAAATTTGGAGGAGTTAACTTAGGATTTAGTGATTTCTTTTCTAGCTTTTTCAAAACTGGTTAAAAAGAATTCATATTTCCTTTTGGGTAAAAAGAACTTCATTTTTCAAATTTGGTGTTCTAAAAAGTACCTCACTTATTTTTGGGCTCTAAAAATAATCACATTTGCAAGATAAAAAGAATGACAAATCAAACATTTACTTTCTTGCAAAGTTAGGATTCACACCTCAAATTTTGGGCTCTAAAAAGAACAACAATATTTTATTTTCTTGCAAAGGTAAAAAGCACAATCAATCTTATATTTTGAAAGTTAAAAAGAACAATCAACTTGTCTATTCTTACAAAGAAAGTTACTTTTTGCAACGATTTTCATTTTGTTGACCAAGATTTCCAATTCCTAGTTTAGAAAATCCTTTGCTATATGGGGCTAAAATAAACACCATGCTTGTTGGAGAAACATCTCCAAGTAGAGGATAGATCACATTGCTATGGAAAGTTAAAAAGAACACTTGTATTTCGTATCTCGAAAGTGGTAGGTATATGCTCTCCCCTTAATTGGGTGATCAAAAAGCCAAACCCACTCTTTTACACTTTCTTTACTTTCAAGCAATTAAATCCCTTAGAGGGCCTGCCTTCCTG
Organism: Cryptomeria japonica; assembly: GCF_030272615.1. Lineage (NCBI taxonomy): Eukaryota > Viridiplantae > Streptophyta > Pinopsida > Cupressales > Cupressaceae > Cryptomeria > Cryptomeria japonica. The sequence continues at coordinate 818,630,360 of NC_081409.1, forward strand.
AGCTACCTTGAGGGGGCTAGTGAGAGGGGAATGACCTAAAGTGGAAACGGGCTAATACCGAGTCCTTCCAATCCACTATAAATAAATAGTGTTTGTGATGAAAGTTCAAACAATATGTGCTGATAAGTTCATACCGACACTATGTTTCCCCATAAACCCTATGGAGCATAACCTCTATAGGCTGCGAACCTTCTATATTTACAGAACTGAAAGTGCCGCATGCATGGCCACATGACCAGAAGCCTTTACTAAAAACTATTTGTACTAGTTGCCAAAAACCTTCTAGTTGTTGGCATAGGAGGTCGAACCTCTGAAGCGGCTCACACACATACAGTTCCTAGTAGAGATATAAATTTTGCCATGAGGAGATTTCATGGAAACTGGTGCTTGGTTGCCCCAAAGAAGTGAGTGCCGAGGGTGGAGCTAGTGGGGTCAAGCATCTAAATATCCACTTTGAATAGCGTAGCCTTGGGGGAAACTCCATGTGAGATCCAACAACTATTGTCTCAGCCTGCCATAGGGATTTGAACTTGCTAGTGCTTTTCATTTATTAAAAATTGTGTCTTCTATGTTTATAACATGTTCCAAATGGTCAAAAATTGAAGAAAGTTATCATCCACAAGAGATCAAAAATCAACAAATTTTTGAAAAAGTGTGATCAAAAGGATAAAACAAAAAGCATTCCAACACTTGAAACACCAACTCAAAATCAAAGTATCAAAACATCAAAATATCAAAATAATTCTTGAAGTAGGTTTGTCTCTAAACCATCATGTATTTTCAAAATAGCTCAAACAACTAGGTTGCTAATCCTATAGGTTAATCCCGAAAGGTTCTATAAACATCAACATTCAACAAGCTATTGATTCAAACATCTTAAGTGCAAAAAAATCAACATCCTTGTCAAGTCCCTCATCGGGATAATAAAATCCTCTATCATGAAGCTTGATCAATCTATACTAGGTTCCTAATCTTGGATATATCTTTCCTATTTTGAACTTAGGTTACATCAAAACAAAAATTGCACCAACTTTGGAATCAATCAAACTTGTAAACTGTCAAATGCTTATATGACTTTCAAGTATCACCTTAAGAAAAGAAAACCCAGTTACAAAGATACTCAAAAGAGAATAAGATTCTTGTATATCAATCGCAAGATCTTGCTGAAACATAGGACATTCCTACACCATTTTCATCACTACTTACGTGGCTGCGGTACAGAATTTGACAGTGAAACTCTACAAAGATGTGTTTTTCAACTAAGAGATGCTTAATCCCAATGAACAAACACTAGTGGTAAGATCAATAAAGCATATCTTCCTAAACCAATAATCACCTATTGACCTTGTCATTGGGAACTTTTGACAACTTTGAAATAAACACATGCTAGTTTGGACTAGAGCCCAATACGAACAACTTAGAAAACAACAAATGGAGGAAGAAGATACCACTTTTGGATTTACCACTATTGATGAAGAAGCAGTCAGTAACACCATTAGAGACCTTGAACAAGATTTCAAATTTGATAGGCTAATGGAAAAATTGTTGGCAAAACAAAAAGAGAAATATCTCTTGATGTTGGAAAAATCTAGAGCTAAACTACCACAAGACTTTAACATAGAAAGCTTAAAACAAGACGCGGAAGCAAGTAACACCCAAAACACAGATGAGCCGATTTGCGAAGATGCGAATAAAGAAAGCAATGAAGAAACAAGGAAAGAAAGGGATGACAAAAGAAAAGAACATAATGATAAAAGAAACAATGTGGATGATCCATTATCAAACCTTGCTCAACAAATACAAACCCTACAATAGCAGATACAAGACATGCAAAATGGGACAAGCTCCAAGAAATATTCGTTACAAGATATATGCCCATATCCTTTTGATAAAAATTTGAATATGATGTCATTTCTGCAACATTGCGAGATCCCTAAATATGACAAATACGATGGAAAATCTGATCCTCAAGATCACATTAGGGAGTTTTGTACTATGAGCATGGAATTTTCTCATGAGGAAACTTACCTTATGCATCTTTTTCCTAGGAGTTTAAATGGACAATCAATGGAGTGGTTTTCAAGATTACCATCCAGAATCAAATCCTTTGAAGAACTTGTGAATAGGTTTATTTGACAATATTCCTACAATATAAGGAATAAAATAACAATGCTAGATCTTTGCAATGTTAAACAAAAGAATGGAGAATCCTTTATGATCTTTTTACAAAGATGGAAATGCATGTTTAATAGGTATCCCTGAGATGTACCTGATCAAGAAAAAATGGACATATTCATTGATAATCTTATCAGTGAAATGAGTTATCGACTAAGGATGCAATGTCCTCCCTCTTTTGCCAAAATGATTAAAAATGGTCTGAAAATAGAGAACGCAATGGTAAAGAAAGGAGAACTAAAACTTTACAATATTTCATACAACAATAACAACAACAACAACAATGACAAACCCAAGTTCTAGTCAAAGAATAGGAATGTCAGCAATGAAGGAAATGATAATAACAATACTGCTAAATAACAACAACCAATTTTCAATCTATCAAGTCAAATCCCAAGCAATAACAATCTAGAAAACAATAAAGCCAAATCCTTTTTCTCTAATCCTTAGAGAAAATGCACAAATATTGGAGAATCTTTAGAATCAGCTCTAAAAACTTTGCTTGCTAATAAATTGATTGTTTTGCTCGAAGCAAGAATTTAGGAACCACCAGTCAAGCCAAATTGGTGGAATGACAATCATTTTTGCAATTATCATCAGAATAAAGGACACCTAACAAATGATTGCCAAAGATTGAAACACATTATCCAAGAGCTAATTGATAATGGAACCATCACGGTGGATAGCCATAAGATGAATGAATCACACTTGGCTTTTAAAACTCTGCTTCCAAACTATGATAAAGGTGAATCATCCCAATTGGAAAATGACAAAGGAAAAACCAAAAAAAATTACACTTATACATACGATGATGTAGTAAATGTGATCATTATTAACAAAAATCAATCTTTAGAACCAATCAACGTTATCACAGGAAGCAAAGTAAAGGTTACCTTTCCAGGTATAGCAAAAGACTCAACATCCACATCACAACAATACAATTTAGTAGAGCAATTACAACGAATACCCATTCAAATATCAATTCTGGAACTTCTCAAGATTTCACCTATGCATAAGGAAATTTTGGAGAAAGCTTTAGTGGAAACAATGGTTTCAAAATATTTGGATATAGATCAGTTCCAAAACATGGTAGGAAACCTTATAGCCCCTCATTGCTTATCATTTTCTGAAAATGATGACGCATCTTTACAACATCCTCACAATGCTCCTTTGTATGTTGAAGTCTCCATTAATAAAACTTGTGTAAAATGTGTACTCATAGATGGAGGAGCTGGCTTAAATATTTGTGCATTAAGTATGATAAAAGCTTTGGGATATTCAGAGAATGCAGTGGACCCGAAAAAGAAAATAACCATCAAGGCTTACGATGAAGCAGAATGTTCTTCTAAAGGAACTATTGTGCTACCAATAAAGATAGGACCCATGGTAAAGGATACATTGTGTCAAGTTTTAGACTTGAATCTCTCCTACAACATTCTTCTAGGAAGACCCTGGATTCACAAGATACAAGCAGTTCCTTCTACATATCATCAATGTGTGAAATTTCCTCATGAAGGGAAAGAGATCACTATAATTGCAAATTCTAGTCAATATTGCAATAATTTTAAGCCAACACAAGATATAAGAGTTCCACATAACAGAGAATTAGTATATTCTACTAAAGAAATTCAAGCAAATTTATGGGAAACTTTTGAAGAAAAGCTCAAGTTAAATGATGAAGGAATGGGAAAGTATTCTTTGAATAAATTTCCACTTTCCCCTAAGTCATATGGAAAACCTATAGATATTCAGTCACAGACATCAAGCAAACCAAAACATATGTTTAAAGGAACCTTTGTTAGTGCTGGAACCCTTGAAGAGGAAAATGAAGACAAAGACATTCTTGGTTCATTAGACAAAGATGAAGATAAAACTATCAAAGGTGAAGAAAAATCTTGTCAACAAGTTTTGAAAATACAAACAAAGGCAAAATCTGAACAAGATATTCTAGAGGCTGTAAAAATAGAAATGATAGAAATCAAGGAAATTTTTGCACCACATGACATTCTAGTATGGTATAGTGGAGTAATCTTAGATGAGGATTCAGAAACAAATTCCAATGAATATGAATGGAGTCCAGATACCTTATCCACTACATCAAGGAAAGAACACAATGAAGATCAAGCATCTATCACAAAAGAAGACTTGTCTATTACAGAACAAAAGATAAAATTAGAAAGAAGACAAGAGAAACTTAGAATTCAGAGAAAAGAGGCATATGCAAAAAGAAAAGCAAATGAAAAAAACAACAACACAATGCCACAAGAAGCGCAAACAAGGATCAGATATGCAACAACCATAGAAGAAATAAGAGATAGTCAAGTTGGATTAACTATTAGTCCAGAAGAAGTTGAGTTTGAAAGGAGACAAAATCTATTAAAAGAATCCTCTTTATCATGTACACAAGTCTATCAACTCTAAAATGCAAATGAAGTCAATCAAAAAGAAAATTGCAGTACCAAAGACATGTGTGTTGATATAATCCATTCATTTAAGGGACAAACGTCAATTGAAGAACCACTTGAGTGTGAGCTACAAAATGCTAATATTAATCTTGTTGAGACTAATTCAGAAATGCTTGAGAAAGACAATCCTCAAAAACATCTAATCTATGATAATACCTATTTTATGCTAAATTATGATCATTATGTCATGAATATTGAAACACCTAATGATGACAGTGATTATGATTTACCCCTTCTTCATCCTGAACTAATTGATTGGGATAATTTAGACAACCCCAAACTAAATGTCTTTTCCAATGATCATGACTTAGTTGTGTACCTTAACGCTATTGAACCCATCCCACCTAAGATATCTTCTACTACAAAATCAAGTAATGTTTTTCATAGTCAGGAGAATGCCAAACTTTTCAATCGCAAAAGTGAAATAAAACAAGGAAAGAGACCTATTGTTGAAAACCATTTCATGGCAACATTAGATCAATCAAAAGAGAAAATAAAGGGCGTATCTGATGATGAAAACCTCCTTGAGGCATCAAAAGATGGAAAGTTTGACATTTTTCCTGCATATTTTCAAGAAAGATCTGCTATCCTGATAGAACCAATAGAAGCAGTAAACATTGATACATCAAAGGAACCTAAAATACTTCATTTTGCTGCCTCATTATTAGAAAAAGAGAGGAAAGAATACATGGAATTATTTAAGAAACGACAAATAATTTTTTCTTTGTCTTATGCAGATATGCTAGGGCCTAACCCAGATCTTATCATACATCATCTTAATGTGGATTTAAAAGAAAAACCCGTTAATCAAAAGCTAAGATAAATGCACCCACATATTGCTCTCCTTGTAAAAATTGAGCTCAAGAAACTATTGGAAGTGGGATTCATAAGACCAGTTGCCTATCCAGAATGGGTTTCAAGTATTGTACCATTATCAAAACTAGATAAGAGCATAAGAATTTGCACATATTTTAGAGATCTAAATAAAGCATGTCCAAAAGATGATTTCCCGCTACCAAAATTGATATCATAGTAGACTTGTCAGCAGGGCATGAGATGTTTTAATTAATGGATGGCTTCTCAGGATATAATCAAATAAGAATCACACCTAAAGATCAAGAGAAGACAACTTTCACCTGTGCATGGGGAACATACTCCTGGAATGTTATGCGATTTGGGATTAAGAATGCAGGAGCGATATATCAAAGAGCTATGATGACAATTTTTCATGACATGATGTATACATTCATGGAAGATTACGTCGATGACATACTCACAAAATCTCACACAAGAAAAGAACATTTGAACATTCTAAGCAAGATTTTTGACAAGCTGGAAAGATATCAATTGAGATTAAATCCAAAGAAATGTGCATTCGGGGTAACCTCTAGAAAGCTCCTTGAGTACATTATATCAGCTCATAGCATTGAAGTTGATCCTGGGAAAGTTAAAGCTATCATGGAGATGGAGTCACCTAAGAACATAAGTCAATTGCGATATTTACAAGGAAGCTTGCAATCAATCCAGAGATTTGTATCCCAATTGGCCGATATATGTCTTCCATTTACCCATCTTCTACATAAAAATGTTCCATTCAAATGGGATCTAAAATGTGAACAAGCTTTTTTACAAATAAAATAATATCTTACGAGTGCCCGAGTACTGATATCACCAACCAAAGGGAAACCATTGTTACTCTATGTCTCAACAACAAGTGTATCATTAGGCGCTCTCCTAGCTCAACATGATGATGAAGGAAAAGAAAGAGCAGTTTATTATATCACCAGAACACTTGTTGGATATGAGTTAAATTATTCATCAATTGAAAATATATGTCTAGCAATTGTATTTGCAACTCAGAAGCTACGGCATTATATGTTGATTCATTGTGTAAAACTAATAGCAAAGATAGATCCTCTCAAATATTTGTTGAGTAAGTCAACATTAACGGGGAGAATAGCCAAATGGGTTATGATACTGAGTGAATTTGACATAGAATATGTTGACTAAAAAGCCATCAAGGGACAAGTCATTGCTGATCAATTGGTTGATGCACCTTTACAAAATAACTTGCCTTTGCACATCGAATTTCTTGATGTGGATATCTTGACAGTAAGTACAAACTTTTGGGAATTATACTTTGATGGTTCTTATACTCAATATGGATCAGGTGCAAGAATCTTTTTTATCACACCTCAAGGACATACAATTATCAAATCATATAGACCATGATTTCCATGCACCAATAATACTATAGAGTATGAAGCATTGGTTATAGGGCTCAAAATGGTCATTGAATGGAATGTTAAAAGACTACATGTCTATGGTAATTCACAACTTGTCATTTATCAGCTAAATGATGAATATCGAACAAAGGATGATAAGCTTATGCCATACAAATAGCTAGTGGAGGAATTTAAAGGACATTTTAAAGAAATCACATTCACCCAGATTCCCAGAAATGAGAATAAAGCAGCAGATGCAATGGCTACAATAGCATCTCTCTTGCAATATAAAGAGAATCAACAACGTTACGAATTTCTTGTGGAAGATATCTTAACCCCTACCATTCAATCCCAACATACCTATCAAATTTGCCATATATTAGGAACCAGTCAATCACTATACAGTCAAACCTACCAATATTTGAAAGATCATATCCTTCCTTTGGAGTAATCTCGTAATCAATGAAGAAACTTTATCCATCAGTCCTCTCGCTATACCATTATTGTTGATATCCTATATAGGCATGGTCTAGATGGTACATTATTGAGATGTCTTGAAAAAGATGAATCTGAGAGAGTTCTTAATGACATTCATGCTGGTATTTGTGGTACACACACAAGTGGTTTAACATTGGCTAAGAAGCTTATTTGTATGAGTTACTTTTGGCCTACTATGGAAAGAGATTCATTCACCTATGCTAGAAAGTGTAAACAATTTCAAATTCATGGAAATCTAATTCATGCACCAGCATAAGAGCTATATCCTATGATAGGATCATGGCTATTTTCACAATTGGGCCTGGATTTGGTAGGGAAGATCAATCCCTCATCTTCTAATGGACATAAGTTTATTTTGGTTGCTACTGAATATTTTACTAAGTGGATTGAAGTAGTACCTTTAACAACAGTGATAGGAAAACAAATATCATCATTTATTCTAAATTATATAATCTGTCACTATGGAGTTCCTATGACCATTATCACTGATAATGGAAGACCATTCAAAAATCAAGATGTAAAAGAGCTCTGTGAAAAATTTCATGTCCAACATAGGTTCTCTACTCCATGTTATCCACAAGGTAATGGTCAAGATGAGGCACCAAACAAAACTATTTTAAAAATCTTGAAGAAAATAGTCAATGAAGGTGGAAAAGACTGGCACATTTAGCTAAATCCTACTCTTTGGGCATATTGAACTAGTGTCCACACTCCAACAGGGGTAACTCCATATTGTTTGGTCTATGGATAAGAAGCTATATTACCTATAGAAGTAGAGATACCTTCTCTACAAGTTTCCTTGCATGGTCTTATACTAGAAGAAGAACAAAGAGTCTCTCGACTCCAGGAACTAGAACTGATTCAGGAACATCGCCAAAATGCAATAGATCATTTAAAAGTATATCAACAAAGAATCGCAAGAAGCTATAACCACAAATTCAAGCCACACATTTTCCAGATTGGAGACATAGTTCTAAGAGAAAATCCAAGAAATCAGCAAGATTGGGAAAAGAAGGGCAAATTTGAACCAAATTGGCTAGGACCTTTTGTCATAGTAGCAACATATGGATCAGGAGCATACAAATTATCTACCCTAGAAGGTGATTGGTTTGATGAACCTATTAATTCTATCCATCTCAAGAAATTCTATGTTTGAGATATAATGTCCTGAAAAAAAAATCAATAAAAAGCATGTAAAGTCCTTAAAAAAAATCAATAAAAAGCATATATAAAATACAAGAAAAATGCAATAAATTTAGATGGTGAAAACCTGGTAAATAGGCACTATCTAAAAAATGAGTTCCTCCATCTATGAGATCACTTTACGTACCTAGCCGCTTCATCCTATCACATCTATCGCTTCCATATATCCTAGCTTATCCATTTCTCTGAACCATTTAGCAAGAAATATGTAGCCTACCAATAGTTATCAATCTTTGACATACTTGTCGTAGTCACTGTCATAGATTTTATCAGCATCTATGAATCTGCATTTGTATCCCTCTATGGTTTGGATCTTGATCAAATTCATACATCCATAATAAATTTTTGTTTCTGCTGGGGGCAAAATCCTAATTACTTTTGTTAAGGTGATCTTTTGAATCTTTGGAAATCCAAAAACATTTGAAAAATTTAGAAAATCCAAAAACACCTAGGATTTTGAAACAGATAACGAGCAACAAAGAAATGAAAATCAAGGCATTTCATGAACAACTGAATCATGAAACTTAGAAACCAAATAATCAATCAACAACTAATACGAGATTATCCAAGATCATTCATTAAAATGATTATATCAGTTAATGACCATTAGAACATGTGAATAACATACAAGATTTAGGGTTGATATCTTGATTTTATTGCTAATCATGTACTCTATGTGACTCAAGGATGTCCATGACTAGAGAAGCTATGATGGGACATGATTATTTTCTTTGATTGCTATCTCTGGTTTATATCTTACTATGGTATGAACTTGTCTCAAGATATGATCGGAAAAAGATCAAGGAGGACATTCCAAGTCATGCATGAAAGGAGATAATCCTTGTTTGTTCTACAAGCAATACTTAGGTCAACTTGATCCATTATATCAAGTTTCTTGTATTAACTTGCTATATCAAAATCCATGTAAGGAATACTCAGGTCATCTTGAATCATTATGTCAAGTTGCTTGTATTTTTCTTACAATATTTTAAAGCTCAATGATGAAATCAAGCACTATTACAAGATAGCATATGAAGAATGGCAGTATAAATTTTAGTTAGATCATTTCATTAGCTCATTATTCATTACATTATAAGCATTCATTTATTTGTTGCATTATAAGAATATCATTTCATTAACAAATCAACGATCATAAATAAAGATTGAGTATCCTTGGACAAACAAAAACAAATTTGCATTTAATCATTATAGGTGCATTCATTTTTTTTAGAATCATTTTAATCATTATCCATCTCATTTAGTTGTATATAAATCATTGCATTTCATTTGCATTCGCATTTGCATTTAGCTTGCATTTCATTCTTGAATGGGATCCTACAAGCTCATCTTATCCAAGGCTAAATCCATCACAAGAATCATTGAAGAATCATCATAATGTATACACAATCAAACTGATGACTCATCTCTCTCATGATATTGTCAACCCAATGCCAATCTTATATCACCCCCTCAACCGAATCACCATGAGAATATCTACTGATCCTGCAACCTGATATCAACAAACTGTCAGTTCTTTATCCAGTCAATCTTAATCCATTCTATCAATCGATCACATCTGATCTATCATATCATGTCTTATATAGGATGTATCCTTCCTGAAACAAGACATTCAGATCACATGTTATACAGGATATATCTTTCCTGAAACTAGGTGCTCTTGATCATCTTTGTCTTATACAGGAGGTGTCACTCCTAAAACAAGACTATATCTAGATCTTATCAATCTCATCTTATCAATAGAAAACTAAAACATTGTGATCAAAGAACTCACACTTTCATCAATCAAAGTTGCAGAATCAAGCCTTTTCTAATCAAGACATCAATCTCGTAATCATCCAACCACTTTGCCAATCAATTATCTCAATTGATTTCCCAAGGGGGCATCATTCTACTGCAATTTATCAACCAAGGTCTTGGGCATCCTATCAAACCAATATCATCATCAAATGAAATATTCTTTGAATCAACGCGTCATCACACCTCGCTTCAAAGAGGGGCAAAATGTATACACCTAAAAATTGGCTATGAGCAATTAAATAAATATTTTATATTTATTTAATATTTATTCTTCTATTAAATAGTTAATTCAAAAAGTTTAATTAATTTAATTCATTTCATGTCTTTCTATTAATTAATATTTTATTAATTAATTCATCTATCTTATTCCTCTAGTTAATTAAATATCTAATATTTAATTATCTCCTCCAAACAATTAAATATCTAATATATAATAGTTATTCTCCTATCCTATAGTCTCAAATATTAAATAATTTCTAAATTATTTAATCCCTTATCCAGCTCATTCTTCCATCTCCACTTCATCTTCCCTTTGCCAACTCATCAAACATGTGGCCAAAGAAATTAATATTCCTTAAATATTAATTCATGATTTATCTTCAACCTCCAAAATTAATGAAATTGTGTACGTACACACATTTCATAACCATTTCCTATATTCTCTCCAACACCCCCTACATCTTGGGAAGGACTTGAGTCCACTTTTCCTCTCATGCCTAGATTTCCTCCAACCATCCCTAGATTCCCTCAGTCAGCAACCCAATCAAGGTGAGATGAGTGACACTTGTCTTCTCCTTCCCCCTTTCTCTCAACCTTCACCTTTTCTCATAGCCATTCAAATCTGTAGATCTGATCATGACCGTTGATTTGAGCCACATCATCTTATCCTCTCAAAGTATATAAAATCAAGAGCTTCAGTTGAGAGGAAGTGAGTCTTCAAAAATAGTCTTCAAGCCAATCTTATGCATTCATGAGTTTTTGAAGCAAATAGAAAATATCATTTTAGTAATATAATCATATAGTATTATCATTTTAGCATAATCATGTAGCTTTGCATATCATACTATCATTTAACTACAAGTTATCAGTCCATTCTTCATATGCCATCTTGGAAGCCAACAATGCATTGGCTGAGAGCACACCATCTACAACCAGGAACAATGGAGTTAGGAGACATTGAGACATAATTCATGAAGGTAAAATAATATTTTATTTTAATATGTATTTCATGTAGTTTCATTGGTGGATTTTTGGATTTCCTATATGCATTTCCATTGTATTTTGTGAAACTAACTTATTACAGGTAACATTTTGAGGATGAAATTCAAGCTCACACAACATGTACATTGACCATTGAGCTATGTGGATTTGTTGAATACACCTCATTCACCCATGGATCAAGAGAGGGTGGAGGTATGTATCTCTACTTTATTTTCTTGATTTAATGATTATATTCATGTGTACATGTGAAGTTGTAATATATTATAATCTTATAATTTTTTCATACAGGAAATATCCATACCTACTTCCTTAGTTGCGAACCCTTCTCCTTGCACTGGAGAAGCATCTCGGGATCCTATACACTTTTGTTTGATATGTAAAATTAATTGTTTTTAACCTTTAATACTTATCATTATATTAATTGTATTTAATCTTTGAACATTTTTTGTATAGATAATAGCGATAGTTTCTACATTGATGGTGAGCCATCCTCAGTCCATTGCAGAAGAATCTCAGGCACAAGTACATCATTGTTCTCTATATTATAGCTTTTAAGTGTTTTTGATATATTTATATTAGTACATTGTATTAATTGTACATTTAATCTATAATAGACCCCTTCATGGTATGGCCATAACGTGGATCCATTTAAGTATGTCTTCAAGAAAACTCGTAAGAGTGACAAGGAGAGGAGAGCGAAGACATTAGCTTCTAGATCAGCTGATGAGGTAATCTACATTTCAATTACAAAGGAATTAAAGTTAAATGCATAGTTATGTTGTTAATTGTGAACTATTTTCTACAAAAGAATTCTAACTTGTCTTTTGAATTGTGGTTTTGCAGCCATCTAAAGAGCTATGTACTACATCCAAGAGACTTGATTTTAATGATCCACCACAAGTTTAGGATCATATAGTGTTAGTTTTGGTCATAGAATGACAAATACATGTAGATATATTCTACATTTTTATTGTATATCGATTTGGACATGGCATATGCCACATTTTTGTAATACTTGTATTGACTTGGCAGACATGCCATTTTTTATATATATAAATATTGATATTTGATCCAGTAAATATGTACTGAGTTCATTATTTTGTATTCATTGTATTTTTTGGTTTTCCTTTTATAAATTTAAATGAATATTTGCATATGTAATCAACAATATAAATATAAACAACAAAAATATATGATATAAAACATTGTAATCGTGGAATATGATTTGATAAAATTAATTAAATGTTGAATTCACCCTACAAAACTCCTTGTATTCATTTTATTATTTTATATTTGCTATATTTGGTGGCTGCCCTTTTATAAATTCAAATGAATATTTGCATTTGTAATCAACAATATGAATATAAACAACAAAAATCGACAATGTGAATATAAACAACAATGTGTTTGGTGTGAGAGCACCCTCACGCTCGCAATAATCAAATTTTGTTTGTCATGTGGACAAAATGACATCATGAGCATGTTTGGGTGGGTAGGTTTACACTAGGCATGCCCCTATCATGCATCCCAAAGCGTCGAAACGTCAAGTCATACCATACCGGTGCGATCTCTCAAGTGCCCTGAGTCCAAAAAACTATCAAAATTTGATAGACTTTTTCTTCAAATATAGGACACATATGGTTGATTTGTTTGAACCCATGGGGTTGTATGAGGCTCCTCTAAAATATCCTATCTTGGTTTTTTATGACTCGAAGCCATTTTCAATTGGTAGCATTTTTTTACCAGCTGCTAAAACCGTTAGTTGCATGCAATGCAAAGTTGCAGATTGGCTAGAATTGATTTGATTCATCTTGTACACAAACCAACATCACAAGTGCATCTAGGTGGGTAGGTTTACGCTAGGCATTCCACTGTCTTGCATCCCAAAGCGTCGGAATGTCGAGAGTCATACCATACCAGTGCGATCTCTCAAGTGCCCTGAGTCCAAAAAATTGTCAAAATTTGACAAACTTTTTCTTCAAATCCAAGACACATATGGTCAATCTATTTGAACTGGTGGGGTCACATGAGGATCCTCTACAATGGCCTAAATTATTTTTTGATGATCCAGAGCCATTTTCAATTGGTAGCATTTTTTCGCCTGCTACAAAAACCATCAGTTGCATGCAATGCAAAGTTGCCAGATTGGTTAGAATTAATTCGGTTCGTCGTGTACACAAACTGACATTGGGAGCACATTTGGGTGGGAACGTTTATGCTAGGCATACCCCTGTCATGCATCCCAAAGCATCAGAACATCAAGAGTCATTCTATACCGACGCAATGTACAAGTTGCTTGACAACTTTTTTGACAATTTTTTTGAAAATAATGACATTTTTTGCTCAAATTGTATCTAGTCTCACTCTATGACCTCTATGACCCGATAATGACTTAAATAATTCTCCATGATTATACAAGAATCAAGAATGATCATGATTGACCAGGGACACATCACATATACTCAAAACATAGTCACAAAACATTGACACACAAAATAGTCACAAAATATTGTCACATTATTCAAAAATTTGCCTCTAAATATGGTCAAATCAGCTCTTGGCTATTTGATTATACAAATTTTTATTTTACAAATCATCTCATGGGATTTTATACAAAATTTGACATTACAATATGTGCGATTCAACTCATCACCATTTTAATATACAAATCATCTCATGGGATTTTATACAAAATTTGGCATGTACATATGTACAAATCAGCTCTTTCCCATTTAAATATACAAAATTATGCCCCTAAACTTGTAAAAATCAGCTCATGGGCATTTATATATTCAAAAAATGAATATAGAACAATTCATCGACGATTTACACAAAATTCTCAAAATCATTCTACTCTGAACCATAGAATCAATCAAGTGAGCCTTCAGGATCGGCTCTAAGCCATATTGTGTCAAGTATTGCCTTGTGGTCAGATTCATGAACTTTCCATAAAATCCTGTTATGAGGTCTGCCACGATACTTCATCAAATGAATATTTTTTGCAACAACAAGGTTAGAGAAATGAAGAATATGTTTGTGTTTTTCAAAGTCCTCAAACAACCAAACATCAAAATTCTTGATAGGGTATCTCCAAAGCCATGTTCCTGTCATGACAATAGACCCTATTGGGTACTCAATACCCTCTTCATCAATGATTGTGGTTGTCAATTTTCTTTTAGGCTCAACACAATGACACAAATAGTAATTTTTTCCTTCTTCATTGTTCTCTTCTGCAACAACTGCATACACATGACATGCATTTTATAAAGTGTTAATTAATACCAAAAATAAAGTATGATGTACAAAAAAATAAACCAAAAAGAATACTTGCAAAAAAATTAACTCAAAAAATCACCTGAATCCACTAGATCGGATATATGGTCAAAATCCATTGATGTCTCCATCTGTCTCAAATGTAGTGATTTGGGAATTTGATATGAATCAATGGGAACCAACAGTATACAATACCATTTGTCAATCCACTCTTATGATTCACATTCTTCCCACAAACAATACATGCATGAAGAGAAAAAAAATACCATCTGTCTCATATAAATTACCAATGAACTTGAATTTGAACTCATAAATGAATGCATGTCACTCAATCCTCCAACTATACAATAATCTAGATAGTTTTCAATGTTAGATTTAGTGATGAACCAAAAATATCTATGAACCATTGATGTACCTAGATTACCTGGACCCATCATAGACTTACACCATCGCACAATTACTTCTGCATCTATCAACTCAGCACCACCTTTGTACTTCAATTCTTCCCTAGCTAGGGCTCTTTTCACACATGCTCCTACACTAGCGTGCTCTCACTTACCATGTCCAGCCTTAGTGAAATTCCAAAAATATTGTACACCACTTGTCATATGCATCCTTGTCAACCAATAAAAAGTCCTTGCATTCTTGAACTTTGTGGTGCAATTATCTGACCATATTAAGTGTCGGTTTTATCGTATGTTCCTTTCCCTTAAACTATCATAGAAAACTTTAAAGTATCCTTGTACAAACTCTAATGAATGAGTATGATCATCACTTATGTAGAAGTGATACTCTCTTACAACCTTTCTATCCTCCTCTATGTTATCATCTGCATGCATGAATGCTATGTGTACAAAAATAGAAACTTATGTAGAGTGATAATACATGGATTGCACTTCATTTTTGAGGTTGTAGTGTATAATGTTCAGCGAAATCAATGATAGAGACAATGGTCCCAAGAGGAAATGTGTCCTTACATAACTTGAATTACTTATCTAACCATCGAGCTCTATGTGTATGCATTATATACGCATAAACTAGTTTCTCTTGAAAAATTTTCATAAACTGAGCTACCCATATATCATTTTTCACTAGCTCACATCTCTTCAAATCTTTTCCATCTTTAACTCCATATGTGACTGTCTTGTATTTTCCAAAAGAAACTAGTTTTGTACCAATTTCATGTGTGCTCTCCAAATGTACGCATCTTGGTAAACGTTGCAAACCACAAGATATAGCACAAGAACCTTCCAAATACAACATCTTATAATAAAGGCAACCATCATGTCTATTACATAGCACACTTGAAATAAATTCTCTTACTGACTTAGGAGGTGCTTGTATATTACATTCCTGCAAAACATCTTTAGTGTGCAAAGTAGAACAAATATGATGAAAAATATAATAATGCATGAAAAATTCAATATGCATCCTACAACAACACGTGGTGCATACATAATTAATCTAGATAAAAAAAGGTTTTGTCATGTCAAAAAATCTTTGAGGAATTCTTATTTGAGGAAACTTTTGAAGGAATCTTTCATTAAATTTAGTTTGAGTCATATCCAAATAGTGTCTAGCATGTGGCTCATGATTTGTAGACCCAATTCACCTTCTAACAACATCTCTTTGGTTGGGAAAAACTCTTGTGTTGTCATGCCAAAAATTTTCAATTAATGTTTTTAGTGCATCAACAACAACCTTGTCTTTGCGTGGTAGTCTACCCGAGAATGCCCAAAGAGAATTATTGTTAGGTTCCTCTATTTTTTCCTGCCTCTTTAATGCTTTACTTAATGTTGTTCTACTAATGTTTAATGACTTTTTTTTCTTATCAAATGATCTTTTTTATTTTCTTGCTCATTATGGTTGATATAATGACACATTGAGTAGCATTAGAATCTTTAGTACATGATTTTGAACCAATAGCTTGATATGCATCAAATAGATTTCTCACAATAGTTCTTTCACTGTTACTTTCAGATGATCTTAGGCCTACAATTTTCATTCTCTCTAAAATTCAAATTTTAAATCATTTGAACAATTAATTGACATATTCCTATTTGATTTAAGTTTTTAAAATAGTTTTGCCATATTCTTTTAACCATTCTCCTACAAGTTCATTCATTCATTTTATTGTGCATTGGCTTCAATATATTCTCATCAATGTCAATTAGATACTTTGGTTTCCTACGAATGATTCTAGGAGGTGTTAACATCGGTGCATTATGTACATTCAATTCATCAAATAGAGAAGGTGTAATATGTTCATCATTTAATTGATTATTCAATACGGTATCTTCTTCAATTGTAATAGGTTCAAATGATAAATCAAATGTCTCTTTTTCAATTGCATTAGGTGCTTTATATTCTTTTGGTAAATGGAATTGATATGTTGAGGATGACATACCTTCTTCTCCCATTGTTCTTATGTCATGCAATTTCTTCATATGTTGCCTTTGTCTTTCCTTCTGAGCCTCTCATTGTTGCATCATTCCTCACTTGTTATTTCCCATGGTTGATATTGGTTTTCCTAAATAGAATCATATTACGTATATATGTAAACGAAAGTTCATAAACAAACAAATAACTATAAATATGCATCTTATCACTATTTTTTGGAATCAAACTATTAAACAATCATAATACTATTGACAAAAACTAATAAGAACAACAATTCAATATTTTGAAATCATGCAAAAACAAAAAAATTAACTTACTTCTATATATAGAATAGTGATAGAAGTGCAGACACAGTTCTAGTGGGGCCTTCAACGACCTCAAAAACTTCTTTTGAGGTCGTTGAGGATCATGGGTAACTAAAACTATGTCTATAAACCATGTACGTGCTACATTAATAACCATGTATGCACTGTTAGTCCATAAAATGTTGACAAGCCCAATGGTAATCTTGTTTCTCATTATAGACTAATAAGTAGTGTGCATGCACTCCTAAGTCTAAAAAATGTTATCGCAGGGTAACGAATAATGGGATCAATACCCTGTATGTGCTTACAAGTAATAAGTACCATGTACGTGCTCCTTTTCCTTAAATAAGTTATGGAAGGGCAATGAACTAATAGTTTTAGTATCACGTGCATGCTATTGGTAGCAGAAAAGATGTGAATGAAAAGGGAAGGAGGGAGAGAGAGAGGGAAGGAGGGAGAGGGAGAGAGAGGGAGAGAGAGAGGGGTGAGGGAAGGTAGAGAGAAGGAGAGAGGTAGAGGGAGGGAGAGAGGGGGAGAAGAGTGGGGAGGGAAGGAGGGAGAGGGAGAGAGAGGGAGAGGGAGAGAGAGAGGGAAGGAGGGAGAGGGAGAGAGAGGGAGAGAGAGAGGGGGAGGGAAGGCATAGAGAGGGAGAGAGGTAGAAGGAGAGGGAGAGAGGATGGGGGAGGGAAGGAGGGAGAGGGAGAGAGAAGGGACACATGACACCATATGACTAATCTCGATTGTGACTATAGGAATTACAGAAGAAGAGAAAGTGGGAGGGAGAGAAGAAGAGAAAGAGGGATGGGGTATGGATGAAGGGAGAGAGAGAGAGAGAGAGAGAGAGAGAGAGAGAGAGAGAGAGAGAGAGAGAGAAAGAGAGAGAGAGAGAGAGAGAGAGGGAGAAGGGTAGAGAGAGAGAGAGGGAGAGGGCTATAGGGAGAGAAGAAGTAGGGGGAAGGGAGGGAGAGGAAGAGATATCTAATCTAGGACACAATATGTCCCTTAGAACATAATATGACCCCTAACAACATCTAAGGGATCATAGGGTGTCATAAGGGGTCACATGACATAATATTATCCCTTAGCACACCATATGACCTATAACAACACCAAATGGTGTTCTGAGGGCTCATAGAACACCATAGGACCTTTTAGAACACCATATGGTGTTTCTATGGGTCATTGGTGTCCCGATGGGTATTAAGGGGTCACAGTACACCATATGACCTCTTAGGAAACAATACGACCTCTAATGACACCTAAGGGGTCATATGGTGGGATAATAAAATGATATATTAAATTTAAAGTTATGAATATAAAATCATACAACTAGACTCCAAGTGAACAAACAACGAGGCTTTGATAAAAAGCAAGTGTAAGAGCTTGGCCTAACCCTAAGAGTACTAACTAAGTTATAAATATATGATGCTATTAAATTTTCAAGGTTATAAGACTGATCTTGATTGTGACTATAAGAATTACACACTTGATTTCTTTCATGGGTATGTACCGTTCCAAGCTGTTTGACAAGTGATGATCATCATATACTACCACTGCCATGCATACAACAAAATTTAAACTCTTTAGGTGACAGGCATTGTGTAACAACATGGGAACTATCACATACCCACCACTATCATTCTACAGGACATCATCTGTGTTACTCTCCCTCTTTCTCTTCCTATTTGTTATTTCATTCTAAAAAACATATTGCAGGTACTCTGACTCATCATGTTGCTTTGTTGACACTATTTTCCACATTTGCTTTGCTCATTAAAAAAAATTCAAGAATAATATTGTTGTAGGTTTCCTTGTTTGTCATGGTAATACACCTGTGGTTCAATTTCAAACCCTATTCCTCTTATTCAATACACACACAAATCCATCAATCATCAAGACTCCAAGTGAACAAACAATGAGGTTTCGCTAAAAATCAAGTGTAAGAGTTTGACCTAACCCTAAGAGTACTACCTAAGTTCTAAAACATATGATGTTATTAAATTTGCAAGGTTATAAGACTGATCTTGATTGTGACTATAGGAATTACACACTTGATTTCTTTCATGGGTATGTACCATTTCAAGTTGTTTGACAAGTGATGATCATCATATACTACCACTGCCATGCATACAACAAACTTTAATTTCTTTAGGTGATAGGTGTTATGTAACAACATGGGAATTCTTGCATACCCACCAGTATCATTCTACAAGACATCATCTGTGTTACTCTCCCTCTTTCTCTTCCTACCTGTTGTTTCCTTCTGAAAAACATATTGAAGGTAGTCTAACTCATCATGTTGCTTTGTTGACACTATTTTCCACATCTTCTCTGCTCATTAAAAACACATTCAAGAAGAATATTTCTACAGGTTTCCTCGTTTGTCATGATAATACACCCGTGGTTAAATTTCAAACCCTATTCCTCCTATTCAATATACACACACAAATCCATCAGTCAATTTTCTTAGGAGAGCATACATGATAAAAAATCAAAGAGGAAGTTGCAAACAAGAAATAAATTCACTTACTTCTATAGAAGTGCAGACACAGTTGTAGTGGGGTATGGAGGGAGGGAGGGAGAGAAGAAGAGAGAGAGGGATGGGGTATGGAGGAAGGGAGAAGTAGAGAGAATGAGAGAGAGAGGGATGGGGTATGGAGGAAGAGATAAGGGGAGAGAGGGAGGTATGGGGTATGGAGGAAGGGAAAAGGGGAGAGAGGGAGGGAGAGAGAGAGGGATGAGGTATGGAGGAAGGGAGAAGGGGAGAGAGAGAGAGAGAGAGAGAGAGAGAGAGAGAGAGAGAGAGAGAGAGAGAGAGAGAGAGAAGCACCTTGTATGCATTTGAGAGGGGGAGACAATACACTTACATGTGTATATATATGTTTAATATATTATATATATATATATTATATATTATATGTATATAAATATATTATATATATAATATCATATTATACATATATTATATGTATATACACACATTATATAGAATATCATATTATACAATAGCGCGTATGCATTGTTTATAGGAAAACAAGCACATACGTGCTGCTTACACCATAAGTACCTCTTACACACTTTTGACTGTTTAGGCTTGGAAATAGGCTTAGATGGCAAAGCTACGGTTTGGAAGTTTGATTTCCCTCCATTTCGCTCATTTTTGATGTGTTTTATTTTTTCAACTTGGTTTATTGACTTTATCATCATCAGGTTTACACTTCATCAAGTGGGTATTTTAAAAATTGCCACCATATTTTCACCCATCTTCTGAGCTTTCTAACCATATAATTTTTTTTCAATTTGAACAACAATAACATATTATTATTGAATTTGTTTTACCAGTGTCTCCATAGTTCTCATAGACATAGGTGCACCATTTTTTGAATAAATTTTGATATACTTATCCAAATTGAAAATACTTTATATATTATTGTAGTGCACTTGATTCTTTAAAATTTTATAAAAAAATTGTATTTTCGATTTGTTTAGTGCAACTTATGCTTCGCACACGAACAAGTACCTAATTTTCAGGATGTGCTCGATTGGAAAAATCATAAAAAACAAAATACTAAACAAAAAATTACAAAAAATACACATCTTCTAGTGGTTACTCTTAACTATCTTTTCGCCAAAGGATTTTTCAAAACACTAAATCTAATTATGACTTTTCTGATGCGCACATCGGACACTATGTTATATTTTTTAGAAAAAATGAGGGTCATTTTTTTGTGTGCGAAGGATTTAACCCCCCTAATCTTATCCAGTTTTCAAAAGGTTAAGTAGTTTGGAAACTAGATTCAGAGTACTACAATATTTTTTCTTTGATTATCTTCATATCTTGAGTGGATGACTTTCAAATTTTGCCTCCAAGTTCAGGTTCACCTAATTTTAGAAAAATAGTATCCACTTATACCCCCCTTTTTGACAACCATCTTTATGCACTTACCCATCTCAATCTCATCCTTATCTCTTATTTAACTCATCATAAAATGTCACCGGTTGCATTGCACAAGCTAGATTGCCAAATTGGAAACCCTAGAGCTGAGACTACCAACCGATAGTCACACTTAGTGAAACCCTGACACTGATCCACTTCATCCCTTCATACTGGTTCTCCTACTTGAACATCAATAACAACTTCTTCCAATCTTCATACGGGTTCACCTGCACATATTGACATCAATGAAAATCATATAATATAATCATACCTGTTCATCATATGCCAACCGGCCTCATCAATCAGTTTTAACTATTTATCTCACTATGCATTATCATTATTAATTATGTGGAAAAATGTTTGAATTTTAGCATCCTTAAACTTTTCCATAGCTTGTCAGGTGGATTCCTTAGATAAAGAATTAAATTTGGTGGATATATGATCAATTAAATTTTGAATCTTATTGGATGAACCGGTGCTTGCATCAAATTATAGATCCAGTACCACCTATTCCAAGACTTTAACAAATTTCTCAATAATTTTCTTCCTTTCTGATTCCAATTGGGTTAACTCTTGACTGGCTTGTGCCTGAAGAGCAGCTACAATTATTATTCTCTAAGCTAGAAACATTTGATGAAAGTGCTTATCAAAATTGATGTTGAATTTTGGAAAACTCCTCAAGATTTGGGTTTTGGTAGTGTCAATTGCCACAAGAACCAGATTCTCCATACCCTTACCCTTGTCCTTGTCTGGTTCATCTTATTCCATCTCTTCTTTCTTCTTGCCCTTAATAGGTTTGGATTTAACTTCTATAGGTGCCACTTGTGTAGTCATGTCACCACCTAGTGCACCATCCCCTGGCTCTATTGGTTTGTCATTTTCTTTTGTAGGATCAACCTTATCAAAATATAAACTTTGTTGTTAACCAACATTCTAAGTATCATCTTCTATATTTACATTGTCTATTGGAGGATCTTCTAACTTAGTGGCATTATCTGGTGTGACAATATCTACAAGTTGGTTCTCAGTGAGAAATATTTTCTAGATATCACTGGTTTCACTCCTTATTTCTTTAACTTTGTCGACCATCAAACTATTAACTTTGTTCTTACTTCGGAATTATTTTTTATTTACCAATAAAATTAATTAATTAGTCAATTTCTTCTATAGTGATACTGGTGCACTAATTAACAAGTTCACTCTCCTTTATTTCCCTATGCATTTGGCTAGCAAATTTTCTCCTAGCATCAATTAGGATATACAAATCTTTGGGAAGATATTTTTCTAACTCAACCAATACTTTTCTAAGTACATCCATATACAAAATTACTCCTTCCTCAATCTGCCTCTGATCTTTATCATCCATATTTACATAATATACAAGGATATTTTTTAAATTTATATGTTTAATAATCTCGTCAATTAATTCCCAAGTAGATAGAGGAGGTATAATATGATTCTCTATTTTGGAAGATTTCATCATACTGGATTCTATGGCCTCATCAAGATCAGACTTTATCTTCTTTCCTTTCTTGGGCTAGCTTGTTGGTTCAGGTTCAGATCTTGCCCTTTTATTATTCACATCATTCTCACCACCATATTGGGGTTTCCAAATGATTCACCCTTGTTTGGTGTCTTGTGAATTTCTAAATAAGAATATGTCTCTAATTTCATCAGAGTGACCACCACATACTCTCTCTGGGTCTTCTACTTGTTCCTCAAAACACATTTTCCCTTTGTAGATATACTAGAGGGTTCAGCTTCAACAATAGGTGTCTTCACTGGAGTGAGAGAAAGTCATGTTACCTTTATCTTAAAATAGGAGTAGATGCAATCTTCTATTTGTTTTCTTTTTCAGCTACATCCCTTGCTTCTCTAGCAAACCTAACTCTCTCTTGGGGATGACCTTCCTCTACAAGAATATCTTCTACTATCTTCACCACTTTCCTCTTCCTTGTCAGTTCAGTAAATTTAGAGTGTAAGTCCATTGAAATCTCTTTATAGGTTGTGAACCTCTTCTCCTTGGTGTCTTCTAGAGAATTTACTAAGTGTTGAGCATATGCTTCCAAGGTAGCCTCATCGACCTCATACCCCATTGGCATTATCCAAATAGTCTGGGGTTGAACTACTTCCATCAGAAATTCATCTTTGTTTACCATAAAGCATATTATCCCCTCATATTTCTTGACAATTTCTTCGAGGATCCTCACTCTCTATTTCATTTTATGCTAAAATATTTTAAAAAATCCTATAGTGCAGCATTCTAATTATCTTGATTGCCAAGGCTATCAAGACCTTGCTTTACCTACTGCACAACTGGTCTGTCATAAGCCCACTGGACTCTGTCGGTTCCAAGAATTTGGTTCATGAAGTATAGGGCCAGATAGATAATCAAAGATCCGAATTTGAAAACTTGATTTTTATCTTGTTTAATATTCTTCAAATTTATTAGCAGCTCCTCCAAAACCACACTACACAGGTCATAATGACCATCTTCCCTAACCATTTTGTAAGCAACATGAATCGCAGTGCCGGAAACTAAATTCAGTTTGTTTGATTGGTACACTTTATACTCAATCACCATAAAAACAAATTTAACATCATCTTCCTTTATTGTACTGATCTTCATTGATCATCCATCAAATTATATATTGGTTTGCTTGTTCATAGTAGGGTTTGTAACCTTTTGTAACCCTGGCTTCTCACAAGTTTGATTCAAACATGTAACTACCTTAATTGCTTCCACAATGATCTTGTAAGGTTTTCTAGGCACAAAAATCAAGCGTGGATCCTACTAAGTACATATCTAACCCACTCCTCATCAAAAGTCAGAAAGTTCACAATTTGGGTGAAACCCTTTTTCTTCAGTTATGCAAATTTTGGCTGAGGATTGCCAATATGCTCCACGATTTTGTCTATATATAGGTTTAAAATTTATTTTCATTTGGTTTCCTTAATTTCATAGTGAATATAAGCTTGAACATCACTGACATGAAGAACTCCATGTGGAACAAACGAAAGTGCGCCAATCGGGTTGTCCTCGATGGACTTGTAGGGGTGTTTCGTGAATACAAGATGGGTCCTATCCTTAAATTTCACTACCAATAGAGTACCAATGGAGGATGTAGATTCCATTTTAAAAATCTTATAAAATTAAAATTAGAAAGATGCCCTTCAAAAAATACCTTAACAAACTATTAGATGCCCTCGATCATGTTGCCACATTGCTTTAAGCTCTTTGATCACCTTCTTCAGCACAAAAATACTATTCACAAAGTGAAGAATTCTTGTCATATTTTACCTTTTAACTTTGAAAACCCTAGTTTAACTTTAAAATAAATCTACTTCAAATATTCAACTGGATGCCCTGTTCTGATACAGGATGCCAAAATAAGCTATCTAAGTTCTGGATATAAACTATCATCTATAATCCATTGACCATAAATCTCATCAAATGGGCATGACATGATTCGCATTGGTTTGCCTCCCTTAAGGCTAAAAGCCCTAGTTACCGAATAAAGATTCTACATTGGATTTAGGTACAAATCCATTATCTACCTTGCTCAAGCTGGTCTTTTCTAGGAAAATGCTATTTCAACCTTATTAATTTTGGGCTTGGGGACTACAATTGATCAATGATATCTTGATTCAGTTTCTGTGTAGGAGGGACTTCAGTTGTTTTGGATTTTTTAGATGTAGATTCAAAGCCCCTAGCACTCCTCTTTCTTCTTGATGAACTTGAAGCCTCTATGATTCATGATGAATTGTGAGCAACAATTCTCACCTTGTGCCTTTTTTACTAAAATGCAACCTCCATTTGGTTATTAATTTGCATCACGTAAGCCATCAATCTACTCAATTGTGTGCATTAAAAACAAGTTGCTTTGGTTTTAGCTTTGAATTGTCTCTATAACGGCTCATCGGTATATTATTTCCCGATGTATTACTCCCTTAGTGTCATCGAAAATATTTCATTCCTTAAGTCTCTTTGGTTTTTATCGGTGCATGTCTTCTCCAGTCCTACATCGAGTATTGGTATAACCTTGAACAACCTTTTACGATAGTTAATTTTTCCCGGATGAATCTCCTACTCTATTGTTTCCATCGGGCATTGGGATAGCTTGAAATGTTACACCTTGATCTCTTTTAGTTGTACCTATGAATAAAGCTTCTCTTCCTATCAGTGTAAGTCTTACTGATAGCCTTATCGGCTATCGACAAGACAACAATTTGCATGTTCCGATAGCGAAAGTCACACTGATGATACTTTAGTAATGACTCGGTCAATGTATATCCTCTTAATGTATCTATCAGGTATCGGGTTAACTCCTATCCACTTTTTGTGGTATTTAATCACTTCTCGATGACCTTTGGCTTTTCTAAGGTGCTTTTTTTGGGGCAGGCTACATCAATGGTTTGATTTGCAAACTTGTGGAGTTCTAATGGAATTCTTCCATTTCTCTTCCACTTCTAAACATCCATACTCTCTTGTTTTTTAATGAAAATAGAGAACTAAATGGTACTAAGATTAAGAAGCTACATACTCATCATGAGTAATGAGAAATAAACAAGCTTGTCAAGCCTGAAATCAATGTGTAAGGCTAACTAAGCCATTTTGTCAAAAGTTGTCAAATAGTTCTATTCAGGGCCCAATTATTCAAATAATGTTAATTTACCCATGGAAGGGTAATAAAGGTTTATTCTAAGGTGTTCAAAGTATCTAAGTAATGTTTAGTGGTCATTCATGTAAAAAGGCAAAAGTTGTCAATGTGTCACTAAAACATTGTAATGCAACAATGCATAAAATATTGTCAAATTGTACATTTTGGTCTTAGGGATAGTTGGAACAGTTATAGAACCATGAGAGGCTATAAAATTGATCATTTATTTGGATTAAGTGTGTGTGACAGAGATGGAGGAATGTATTGTAAGGTTAGATCAAATAAAGCCTTTGATTGTCACTTAATTCTATAGGGCTGTATATCACTTTGAAAGTAAAAATTTCATGTAATTGTTTGTTGGATAAATAGGAAGTGTATTGGTATAAAGTATGTATTGGAATTTTTTTTTTATTAAGATTCAATGAGAAAATTTATATTTTGTTCAATACTTTTAACTGTTGTTTTTTACTGTCATGATTATTTGTTGCTTTAGATGTTTTTCCTAGTAATATTTGGATTGAATCCGGCCCCTAATAACCTATTTGACATTCTAGAATGAAGAGTTATCTTTAATTCAAGGCAGGTTTTAGATTCATCCATAAATATAAAGAAAGTTCTAATGGTTTTTGTCAAACCTGTCATAAAACCCTTGTTAACAGGGTTGCAATAAAAGAATTGATTATAACTCTTAATGTAACTACTCAAGTTTATTCATATTTTGGATTAGAATAGTGAATTTTATTCTCTTTCATATGAAGTTGTTTTCATGTTTACTTCTTCATAAATTCATCATTCCTAAGTTTATTCTATTAGATGACACAATAAAGAGGTTTCTCTTTTTTTAAAACTCAAATATTTTTCATCAACTTACCAAAATCAAGCTTCTTTTTTGAGCCAAGAAAACCATCTAAATAAAATAGTCTTCATAATTGAAGAGAGTCTAAGTTTAAGTAACATTTCAACTTCTATATAACTAGTTCTAAGAAGAATTTCATA
Source organism: Cryptomeria japonica (assembly GCF_030272615.1). Lineage (NCBI taxonomy): Eukaryota > Viridiplantae > Streptophyta > Pinopsida > Cupressales > Cupressaceae > Cryptomeria > Cryptomeria japonica. Next base: position 818,657,537 of record NC_081409.1, read on the forward strand.
CTTGCGATATTCTTTTGTGTAGTTTGTGAAGGTTACACACCAAAGTTTTGATAGCCTGACTTTTTTGTGTGTGATGAAAGACCATGTTAGAAAATATCGATGAAGAAAAAAATAAGGAGACAATTGCTAGATTGTGGTCTAACTTGAAAAGAAAAGGTGACAGAAAATGTTATTTTCCCTACAAAATTTGTAAGGGCTTAAAGACTAGAAGACTTCTGTTGGCATATGGACACTCCAATGAGACATTGTGTGTGATTGAAGGTTTTTTCATTGATGGAAACCTTGCAATCCTATGGAACCGGCAAGACATTATATCGGCAAAGCATCATACAGGCAACCTTGCAATCCTATGGCACTGGCAAGACATTATACCGGCAAAGCATCATATAGGCAACCTTGCAATCCCATGGCACCGGCAAGACATTATACTAGCAAAGCATCATATAGGCAACCTTGCAATCCCATGACACCGGCAAGACATTATACCAGCAAGATATTATACCGGCAAAGTATAACACAAACAAGATAGTGCATCGACATCAGAAGACCAATCTACACTGGCACCGACACAAAAGAAAATATGTATACCGACATAGAGGCCGAGAGGATTTTTGATATGTAATATTTTGTTTATTATTGTAAGCCGACTTGGCAAATTGTAAAATGACTCTTGTATATAAAAGAGATCATTGTAGTCATTTGTAGGAGATAGACAGAATGCAATAAAAAAATTATAAGGCAGACCTAATGTGCGAATTGTAGGTCAAGGGTATATGTAAAGAACAGAGCAAGAACCGGTACTGAATCTGGCATTGAAGATGCTATTGTAAAGTAGTATAGAATATTGGATTTGTGTAAATCCTCATTGTAAGTCAGTGTGACTTCTTATTGAGCAGTGAGCTATAGGCAGTTGGCCTTCTTGCATGTGCAGGCCCCTATTGTAAGTAATATTCTCTTATTGGCCAGTAAGTGAATATTGTGGGTCACAAATCCCACCGAGGTTTTTCCCACACCAGGTTTCCTCATTAAACATCTTGTGTTATGGTGTTCTTTTCATGTGGATGGTTTTGATTTTGTTATTTGCATTATTTCTTGCTTATCGGTATACTATTACTTTATATTTTGCATGTTCAGTTTTAAGAAAATTTCATTACCAGTCAGATACTGATTCACCCCCCCCTCTCAGTATCTGTGGGAACCCTAACAACTTCTAATCAAAACAACTAAGAAACAATGTAGGTAGCATGGTCACATTGAAGGGGGCCATGATTATCATCCATTGGTAAGTTGTTCATTATATCATTTTAACAATTTATATACATACTAAATCACTTCATGATGAGATCATGAGAATTTTTTATTTATGTTGATCATTTTAATATAGGTCGAGCTCTCCAGAACACATGATATGGACCAACACAATTTGAAGAATATGTTTTTTAAAGTGGAGGAACATGCAGGTGTGAATATCGAAGCTGCAGATAATGCTCCCATGGAAGATGAGAATCATATTCTAGAAAACACATTTGAAAATGATGGTACAAATACATTGATCCATGACATATTTAGTACTGGCATAGTCGATCATGATGATCAAGATAACTTTGATGTTGTTCATTATTTACCTATACTAGAGAAGGCATAAGAGACCCTTTCTTCTCCCAAACAAATCTTCCCTCCGATGTATTGTTGTTGGTGAACTTCAAGGTTATAAATGGTTTATCCAACATAACAATCTCACGTATGTTAAGGTATGTTGTATATGTCATTATAGTTAATAAAGGGTGAATCATGTACCATTAATATTCTTTATATTAACAAATTAATATTTTGTAGATTGATAGGTGATTTTTTGTTACCATCATCAAATATTCTACCTCGCTCATACCAAGAATTGTCTTCCATTCTGAAAGATATTGGAATGGAGTATCAAGCAAAAGATGCTTGTCCCAATGACCATATTATTTATCATAAACAACATGAATTTGCAACAGAATGCCCTGAATGTCATATCAGTAGATATCAAATAGATCAAATAACAAAAATGGTGCCTCGCAAGGTTCTTCGTTATATTCCCATTATTCCACATATGCAATGATTATTCAGGTGCACTAGCTTGGCACAATTTATGGATTACCATGCATGCAATAGAAGTCAAGATGGCATTATTCAAATTTCTGTGGATGGTTCAAAATTTATGGACAAAGACGAAAGGTGGCCACACTTTAAAGAAGAAACTCATAATCTCAAGCTTTCATTGGCAACGGATGTTGTCAATCCATTTGGAGAGATGAGATCTGTTTACTCAATGTGGCTATTTTTTGTTATCAACAATATTACTCCATGGATGTCAATAAAGAGGGAGCACATAATGTTGGTGATGATTGTTCTAGGTATTTTATCATTTAATGGTCATCTACATTTAATTATAAATATTGCAATAAAATAGTCATAATAATTATGTAATCTTTTTGTTCATTCAACTAGGTAAGTACCAAGTTAAAGATATGAATGTATATATTGAGTCTCTTATCAAAAAATTGTTGGAGGTATGGAATGGTGTCACTATGTATGACGTCTCTAGACCAATAGGAAAAAGACAATTTTAATTTCATGCAATGCTTGTAAGGAAAATACATGATGCCCCAGGGCTAACACATTTTTGTGGTATGTTACATTATTCAAGTTGCACATTATAATTATAATTATAAAAAAATTAACATATCTAATCCAATTATACATTATTTTGTAGGTCTTCAAAAAAAGGGAAAATTTGCATGTCTAGTTTATGGTCCAAAGATGAAATCCCATCATTCAAAAAGTTTAGGAAAGAAGGTGTTTGATGAGTATAGGCACTTCCTCCACATAAATCATAAGTATCAAAATACTGAAAAACATATTTTCAATGGGAAAAAAGATACAACATCGAATCCATGAAGAATGAAACCTTGCCTGTGGAAGTTGGAATATAATATAATTAATCATAAAGGTAATGTCATTCCATCTAATGGTTTATGTTTGGAATTTGTATTTTTCTATTGTCTTTTGTTTACTGGTGATGTAATTGATGACCGTGAAGTTCATTAAGGCATTAATGACCACCTTCCAAAGGGACTAAAAATTTATCTGAGACAATTTCATAGGTTGCCCTACTATGAGAAGATACAAATTATGCATTTATTTGATACTATGCATATTGGAAAGAATATAAGAGAGACATTATGGAAAATATTGGAGGGAAGACGTGACAAAGAAAAATTGTCAAAATTTGTAGTGACATTCAAGAATACAATCATGCAATGAAAAATGTCATTCAATCAAATAGCATTGGAGACCATATTAATATAAGTTCCCTTCCTTGGTTATTAACGAACCAACAAATTAATGCTATAAAAGAAGTCATATGAAAAATTCGATTTTCCACAGGATTTGTTGCGAACATAAACAATCTCATATCAAAGAAAAGTGAATTTGGGCTAGGGATGAAAACACATGATTGGCATACCTTGATTGAGGTAATCCATGTTCTTGTGTATTTACTAAATATTTGTATACTACACATGCACTTTTCATTGTACTATGCTAGAAAACAATGAAAAGATCATTTGATAATTGTTCTACATTCTACCTCTATCTCTCCCAGACAACTTTGACAATAATGTCAAGCAAGTCATATATGATCTTGGAAAATACATGAGGTAAGTAGTGATCTTTGTTTAATTTGTTTTATAGATAATATATTTGTGATTTATTTTACTTGTTATGTAATATATTGTATATTATTTTGTAAAGTCTCGTTTATATATTTTTGTGTCTTCAATCTCTTCTAGGTGGTTGTGATATAAATAAATCCATAAAGAAGATATAAAATATTGGAAGAGAAAAATTCTTCATTTAATGTGTGAAATAAAAAAATGTCTACCTTCAACTTTTTTCAATGCACAAGAAAACTACCTCATACACCAAGTTGAGGAGATTGAATTGTGTGGACCTATACACACTAGGTCAATGTGGATGGTTGAGAGGAACTTGAAATTTTTTAAGGCTTTAGTTCAACAAAGAGCAAATCCTGGGGGTTCTATGGTGGAGGGATATATTGTATACCAGACTATGGTGTACATTGTTGAATATCTTCCCAAGTTTGTAGTAGAGATCCCTGTAGATCGCATTTGGGATCCCAACCCCATTAAAAAATTTGAAGGGGAGTAATTGATGGGGAAAGGTAGATTGAGGAAAGTGAGAGGTAATTATAAGATGTTATTATAGTTAATTAATTCTTAATATTCAAAATAAGTTGGTTCTAAGTCATCTATTAATTATTTGTATAGTTGGTCGGGGGTGGGATATGCTACATTTGTATATTGCAAAGAATCTTGATTGGATGATGATGTGGATTGAACAATGTCAACATTTTGGTCTCAGATTGACATGGGAAGGTATGGCTTCATTAGTTAAAGAAGCTCATCGTAATGGAGATTCCAATGTTAGGCAAAGGGAAATTGATTTAGCATATAGTTTAAGAGATAAATAGGTAAGTATAATTTTATTAATCACCCGTATGTTTATCAACTCACGATGCAATAATTTTAACATGTTAGACATATTGTAGGTCAAACACCACAAGGCTATGTGCTATAATGGTCATAATTTTGCATCAAAAAGTTGGATGATAGGAAGAAAACATTTGATTGTGGGATAACTGCAATCTTTGAGGTGAGCAACATTTCATCTAGAAATGGCATATATCCTCAAGAGTCTCAAAATTGATATTATGACATTTGGGATGATATACTTGAGTGTGACTTTCATTCCTTCAAATTAGTTATATTCATCATTAAATGGTATAGGCTATGACTAAATAAAATTGGTCCTAATAGAACTGTTATTGAACATGATAATTGATTTACAATGGTTAATACAAGGTCGTTTAAGTGAGTTGGGGATGAGCCCTATGTTCTTCCAGGCCAATGTGAGAAGGTATTTTACTCAGATATTCCACATAAACTGGGTTGGTCATTTGTTGATAGACATGATCCAAGAGGAAGGCTGATAAAGTATAATGAAATGGAAAAAGAAGATACCAAAGAAGTAGAAGATGATGATGATGATGATGATGATGATGATGATGATGATGATGATGATGCTACTATTGTTGTTGTTGTTGCTATTGACGATCATGGTACTAACAATAATGATGATGATGATGATGATGATGATGATGATGATGATGATGATGATGATGATGATGATGATGATGGTGATGATGATGAGGATGATGGTGATGATGATCATGATGGTCATGGTGATGAGTTGGATGAAGAAGAAGATCAATGACATGAATGAAATGTATGCCATTTTTTGAACTTTATGTTTATCTATTGAATTTGGACTGTTTATTAGCTATGTGATAGATGGTGATTTAATATACATATGTGATGGATTACATGTTTATGATGATACATTTGACATTTTTGAACTTTGTATTTATTTATGAAATGTGGACTATCTATTAGCTATGTGATGGATGGTTATTTATGATACATATGTGATAGATTACATGTTTATTATGATACATATGTGATGCCTATGATTCTCAATTACATATATGATGATACATATGTGATGGTTATGATTCTTATTATACATATGTATTTATTGTTTATCAAATTACAAATATAATGCTTATGATGCTCAATTGTTGGTGTTGATTTCATGTATATATTTTGTGTGATGCAGCCTCCCTTGGTGTACATAGGTAATTGACTATAGATATCGTCAACCCTTTAGTTGAGGATCCTGCATAGTCTACATAAAGTAAAGGTAAGGAATAAAAAAATCTACAATGATTGTGATGATTGCATATTGCTCATGTTGTGTACTAAATAATTTTTAGTATACATATCATGTAAGTTTTAGCTAACATAAGATAATTGAATTACATATGGAGGAACCTGAACCCCTTTCACGAGGATCCTACATAGTCTCATGGATTGACAGGTATAAGTCAATACACCCTATAGAAATAGTTTATATTTAAAAAATTACTAGGAAAACAAACTTCCTCAGTTCTTCAAACCTCAACATTAGCAACAAATCTAATACAGTTATCAATACTTGAGGCCCCAGTTGGACTTATTCAATTTTTAATCTCAATGTCAACTTCAGGGCCACGTTCTTCATCAATATTGCCCTCCTATGAAAAATATCACTCTCATTACCAACTAACTCTCTCATTTGATGGAGTACAGGTACCACCAAATAGGTATTTATCATATGTGTCTTCCTTGAGTGAGGGAAATGTAGGAATAGTCGACAAAAGTGAGACATGTAGTAGGTCTAAAATAGGGAGATCAACTAGAGGTAAAAAGATTAGAAGAAAATTCAATGAACACATGGAATTTTTCCTTGCTTAAAGGGGGTCATGTTATTATGATGATAAGAACAAAGGTGACATCAAGGTGCCCTTGAGGTACAAAAATCTATAGAAACAATGGGTACCCAAGGAACTTCCTCCAATAAACATTAATTTTTGTGTTAATGAGAGGATATATCACATAGCACCTTCATTGTTACATGGTTTGGGCATATTTTCCATGGACGACATAAAGGTCTGTTACAAAAAAGTTTTTGAATTGATGGAGTATGTTAGACCTTATTACAATTACAAAAATTAGATGCAGATTGTTCGATATTAAAAAATATGCGTAGGTATACACTATGAATGAATTATATACAACAAAAAGATAATGATCAAAGTAAATGAGTGGTTGTATACATTGATGGAAGGCCAAAAGAAAGAGGGAATATGTTGGAATTGTTGGCATTATACACTCCTATGAGAATAGTTGATGTTGTCATTGATAGCAACCAACTGGTATTATGGTTCACAGTCTACACTGGCAATAACATCAATTAACGGCACTGGCAGGCACTTCACACTAACATCCAGGCTACACCGATAGGAAAACATACCAACATATCGGTACTCTAGCCAACTTGGATAATAATGTTTTGTATTGTAAATAATATTTGTATAAGCCGACTTGATATATTATAAATACTCATATATGTATGAGATCTTGTAAATCATTTTGTATGTATATGAGAAGGAAGTGAAGTTGTAACGTAGATATGATAACTATATATGCATTTTCATGTAATTATCTTATGAGTGAATAAGAAGCAGAGAAGAATAGAGTGAATATTATTCACTGACAAGGTTGTTGGTTAAGGTTTTTGATTGAGCTTAAACCGGTACTGAATCAGGCATTGTTGATGCTATTGTAAAGTAGTACATTATATCTTGATTTAATTATCCATTTTGTAGGCAGTGAGCTCTAGGTTGTTGGCCTCCTGCATGTGCAGGCCCTTATTGTAAGTAATATTTATTCATATTGGCTAGTGAGTAAATATTGTGGGTCACAAATCCCACAGAGGTTTTTCCCTTACCGGCTTTCCTCACCAAAGATATTTTTGTTATGGTGTTCATTGATGGTTGCATTTTTGTTTCTCTTTACTGCATTGTTATTTGTTTAGCAGTACATTAATTTGGATTATAAAGTTACAAATAAGTTCAAATCTTCCAATCACTGGTTAGACACTGATTCAGCCCCCCCTCTCAGTATCTTTGGGACTGTCATAGCATCTAACAAGCATTTGCATGAAGATTGTAATAATGATATGTTATGTTGTCATTGATGTCAATTAACCGGTAATAATATGGCTTATTTTGTTGATATTGTCTTGTAACTAGTAGGAAGAGCTAAGTGAAGGAAACTATAAATTGGTATGTAAGTTTGTGAGTTGACCCGGTAACTGGTAAAAGGTAAAAACCTATCTATTTATGTAACCAGTAAACCCTACCTGTTGTTTTTGTTGAACCCTAACTAATTAAATTTGGTGAATTGGTTATATTGGTTTATGATTTGATCATGAGCAATAATGATGATGACACATATGATTATTGTATGAAGACAATTTCAAGTTTTTTTGGCACATTGTTATAATGTTTTTTTTGTCTAGGGAATGAGAAAAGTGTATTGCATATATTGGAAAGTGTGTGATATGTTACTGAGATGAATGAAGGAGGTGATCAAGGAGAGGTCAAGGTTTTCTTGATTAATGTGTAGAGATTTCTATGTAATCCAATGGTCATACTTGAACTGAATTGTTTGTAATCTCTATGAGAATTAGATTTATGTTGTTTTATCAAACTAATTGATTTGTTTTATAAGGTTGATGAAGTCCTTTAGTTTGGTAGAGTTGCCAGTGATCAGTTGAGTGTGTGGTTGCCAAACTGGATGATGTATCTATAGTTTGAGTAAAGATAGATAGTGATGGTATGATGAAAGAATAAGTATCCGGTAGAATACTGAGTGGGGGTGTGAATTAGTATATTGAAAAACTGGTACAAAGTTTCCAAACTCAAACTCAATCAAACAAAGTAAACATATCTCATTCAAGCTCAATATTATTAAGAATACTTGACATCAACCAGTTTAACTATTATGGAAACTTTAATAGTAAACAACTTCAATCTTGTAAACATCAACAATGCTTAATCATAACTCAACATATTCATCTCTCAATGCTTCAAATTAACATGCCTTATCAGAAATTAACCACATCAACAAATAAGATCACAACCATAAAAGTATTCACCACTTGACACAAATGTTTATATGTGGAAAACCCAAATAGGCAAAAACCATGGTGAGATGGGGCTCACAAGGATAGCTATCTGAACTCTTCTGTAATTCACTCTTTTAGGATCCAAGCCTGTTAAAGATTTACAATAAGTCTTGTTAAGAACTAATTCTGGTTAGGAATCACCCAGTAAAGTGATTTACAAATATGCCTTGATTAAAAACCACAATACCCTGTTAGGAGTAACCTTGCTGGAGGATTTATGAATCTAACCTAATGGAATACCTTGTTAGAGAATTTAATGAGTAACCAAGCTTGTTAGAGCTTCCTGGTTAAGGGATTTAACTTATGTTGTAATTATTAGAAAATGTCAGGTTTTCTTGATCTGTTTGAGTAGAACTATATTTGCTTGATTGGATCTTTCTAAGATTCACTTTGCCTTCACTCAAAGTGTAGATCCATTCACTGGTTGGACCACTACACATTGAACAATTTTTCTACCAATCTTGCCAACAACTTTACAAATAACTTTATCTACCTTAAATAGAAATCAATTAGGTCAGTAACACAACAAAAACCTAACTCTCATCATCAAGATTACAAGCAAGTTGGTACAATCTTGACCATTGGAAATTATGATAATCTCTTGACATTCTTCAAGACAATTCCAACCACGATATGATCACCTCTTCATCAGACTTTTTAACTCATCACGTGATGTGCATTAGATGCAATCTACTTTTCTCCATTCGTAGACAAAAACAAACATGCCAAAATAATTTGAACATATCCTTAATTAGTGATCACACATGTCTTCATCATTACCGCTTATCAGATAATAAACCATCAAACTTTTTTGGTTAGGAATTAACAGCTGATAGGGTTTACTGGTTTCATTACATAGAAAGGTTTAACCCTTTACACCAGTTCATTGGTTCAACTCACAAACTTTAAATACCAGTTTACAACATCTTCCACAAAGCTCTTCTAACCGGTTACTAGCCAATATCAAAAACAACAATATCAACAATAACATGAATACCATTACCAATTCAATTGGCATCAATGACAACATAAATTAATGTAATCTTTATGCAAAATACCAACAATCTCACCCTTTGGCATTGATGGCAATACAAATATCAATGCCTCTAATTGCTGTTGAGATTGGTGAATAGGAATCCTAGTTTACATTACCAAGTATTCACCTTACTCTGTTTGTCTTCATCCTATCGCTAGCTCACCTAATCAGACAAATAATTACTCTCCTCAATCACATAATTCTTCTACCCCTTTGAAAGCAATGCCAAAGTGAAAGTAAAATGTGTAATTTTGTTCTCACTATGTATCAACATCATTCTCCAACTTGATACTCTGCCTCTGTAATACATCCACTTATTCATCAATCCATGTAAAATTCTGCAAGTGGTTCATGAACTAATGCAATCAACATCATGCTCAAATAACTTCATGAAGAGTGACAACCCCCAATTGATTTCTAAGATACTCTAAAGTGGTCTTAGGCAAAGTTTTGGTAAAGATATCTGCAAGTTGCACCTTGGTAGAAACATCCTCCAAGATAACATCTTTACTTTGAACTTTTTCCCTCAAGAAGTGATATTTCAATTCAATGTGCTTACTCCTTGCATGCAAAGAAGGAATTTTAGAAATGTTTATTGCACTTGTATTATCACACAAAATCTTTATTGGTTCTAAGATTTCCATCCTCAAACCTTCCAAAATATGCCTCATCCACATAGCTTGTGTGCAATTCATATAAGTTGCTACATATTCAGCTTCAACAATAGACTATGAAGTGCAACTATGTTTTTTACTACTCCATGAGACTAACCTTCCTCCTAGAAATAATGCTCCACTAGTAGTACTCTTCTAGTCATCAATATTTCCTGCCCAATCAACATCTATGTATTCTTTCAAATCAAAATTTTCATCACATGGATACCACAACCCATAGTCAATAGTACCTTTCAGATATCTAAGAATTCTCTTGGTTACCATCAGATGTGCCTCCGTTAGATTCTTATGAAATCTAGCAACAATACCAACTGCATGGGCAATATCCAGTCAACTATGAACAACATAGTGTAATTTGGTAATCATTGACCTGTATTCCTTTTCATATATATACTTAGATGCATCTTCCTTGGACAATTTACAACCTGTAACCATTGGGGTTCCAACTGGTTTACAATCACTTATACCAAAAGTCTTCAAAACCTATTTCAGATACTTGGATTGAGTAATGAAAATACCATTCTTCATCTACTGTATCTGTAAGCCTATAAAAAATTTTATTTCCCCTACTAATGACATCTAAAATTTATTCTTCATTTCATCTACAAAACAATTACTCATGTCATCATTACCTCCAAATATAGTGTCATATACAAACACTTCACTGACCAATATTTCATCTCCTTCAAACTTGAGATAAATGTTGATGTCATCACTGGTTCTAGGAAAGCCTATCTTCATCAAATGAGTATGAAGCCATTCATACCATGCTCTGGGTTCCCTCTTTAATCCATACAAGGCTTTATGCAATTTGCACACCAAGTCTTCCTTATCTATTAATGCATATACATCAAGTTGCTTTATATAAACCTCTTCTTCTAGTATCCCATTCAAGAATGTAGACTTAACATCCATCTGTTATACCTTGAACTTCTTATGAGCTACAAATAAAAGCAATGTTTTGACACCTTCTACTCTTGCTACTGGTGCAAAATTTTCTCCATATAGTCTTCTCCTTCATCTTGCACATAACCTTTGCATACTAATCTTACCTTATTGCGAACTACAACACCATCTTCATTTAATTTATTTTTGAACACCCATTTTGTACCTATAACATTCTTGTTTACCGGTCGGGGTTCTAGGGTCCAAGTGTTGTTCTTCTCAATTTGATCCAACTCCTCCTCCATAGCTTTCACCCAATGATCATCACCAAATGCCTCCTTAGCACTTTAAGGTTCAAAAGTGGAGATCATGCAAAACTTCTCTCTTATTCTCCTTATGGTTAGTACACTTGCATCCTTATCCCTAATTATCTATTCAAGACTGTCATTTAGTCTCACATACCTAGGAATAACATGATCATTCTCTTCAGGTTCAACTTCCTCATTATCATCTTCTTCTGAATTTATTTGTTTTGGTTAAACAAGTACATCAGGATTTGCTTTACCAATTTTTGATTTAACAGTTTTAGGTTTCAAAAGAAAAATGCAAGGATCTTCATCCTTCTTCTCAGAACTAATTTCTTCTAAAATTTCAGGATATTCATCTACATAAACATCAACACTCTCAACAATTTCCTATGTCTAGTTGTTGAAGCATTTATAGGCCTTAATCTTGGTGGAATAGCTAAGAAATATGCCTTCGTCATTGTTATCTTCAAACTTACTTACGTAATCTTCTCTTTTAATAAAACATTTACTTCTAAATATCTTAAAATATCTAACATCAAGTGATCTCCCATACCAGTACTCATATGGGGTCTTTTCCTTACCTCTTTTCACCAAAACTCAGTTCATTATGTACATAGTTGTACTTACAACTTCTTTCCAAAATGTTTTTGATACACCTCCTTGTATCAACATAGTTCTAGTAGCTTCAACCACTAACCAGTTGTTTATCTCTACTATTCCATTTAGTTGTGGTGTCCTTGGTGCAAAAATTTGCCGCTTGATACCATTATCATCACAATATTTAGTGAACTTTGCAGAAGTAAATTCACCGCCTTGATCTATTCTTAGACATTTTATCTTTTTACCACTCTCTTTCTCAACTAAGGCTTTGAATGGCTTGAACTTACCAAAAGCTTCATTCTTATCCTTCAAGAATCTAACCCACATCATCCTTGAACAATCATCAGTGAAGATCATGAAGTATTTGTCACCTTGAATACTCCTTTTTCTTATTGGTCCACATAGGTCTGTATGAACCAAATCTAACTAGTGCCCTGCTGAGAAGGACTTGCTCTTAAAAGTTGAAGAATTCATCTTTCCTATTTGATATTCTTTATAAAGAGCATTAACTGGTTTGTGTAGCTGAGGCATACCTCTTACTATCTTAGACCTGCTTACTTTAACAATATTGTCAAAATTTATATGATAAAATCTCCTATGCCAAAGCGAGCTATCATCTATTTTTGCAATAAAATAGTTGGTAACTTTAGGATTGAGATGAAATAGATTACCTCTAGTCTATTTTCTGGTTGCAATCAATTCACCTTTCTTATCAAATATTTTGCATATTCCATTTCTAAACTCCAGTGGGTATCCTTTGTCATTAAGTTGTGCCACACTTAAAAGACTGTGCTTTAGGCCTTCAACCGAATAGACATCATCAACACTTATCTTCCCATTAAGAGAAATAACTCTCGTACCTTTAACCATACAAGGTGAGTCATTGCCAAATCTGACAACACCGCCATCAAATTCCTTTAGGGAAAGAAATTTCCTTCAATCACTGGTCATGTGATGTGAACAACCACTATCAATGATCCAATCATCAGAGTTATCCATTTTGGATACTAGTGCCTTCTGATCTGATATCTCTTTCTTAATATATACAAATAGAATATCTTCACTACCATCCATATTAGATTCTCCATCAATAATGCCACTATCAATAGCTACAAGACAATCTATCTTGCCTTTACCATTGTATTTCTTAAATTTGTCTCTCTTGTATTCATTTTCACCATTAGGCCAGCTTGTTGCTATATGACCAATCTTGTTGCATAAAAAACATTTTAAAGGTAGCTTACTTCTATATTTACGAGTGCCTCTAGGCAGTCGTTTTGCCAATAATGCTTCAAGTTCCACTAATTTGTCTTCATCTTCAACATCTTTGTTGGATCTAGATTCATAGTTATGGCTAGTATCTCTACTTCTTCTCACATATGGGTTAGAGACAGAAGCTCTAAATGTAGATTTTGATTTCCATACACTACCATAATAGCCATTTAGTTCAAAAGAAGTAAGGTTTCTAGTAATAGAGTGAAGAGTTACCTTTGTCTTGTCAATGGATTTCAGGTCCCAAATACCTACAACTCGGATAACATAGACTAGTAGAAGAGTTCTCAATACCTTACTGATTACTGTGGCATCTTCCACTTTCCCTCCTACACTCTTTATCTCACCAACTATCTCTTTAATCCTTTGACCGTACTGCTAGATATTCTCACCTTCAAACATTCTCATGTTGTCAAACTTTCCTCTTAAACTCCCCTCTTTTTCAATCTTAACATGTTCATCACCGCTATAAATATCTTCTAATTTGTTCCATACTTCATATGTAGTTTTAAGACCATGAATATCTACATATTCAACATTAGATAGGGAACTGATAATAGCTTCTAATGCCTGGTGATTTTCTTGTTGTTCTTTCTTTTGATCATCAGTGAGAGGACTAGTAGGTGTAGTATACTTATGTTCTATATGATCCCAATACTTACTACCAAGACTCTTAATATAAATATTCATTTTGTCACTCCATATTCTATAGTTATCTTTGTTAAACTTTGGACCTTCTTTCTTTATCATGATCTACAAGGTCTTTTACTGAAATTTTTAGGGTTTTAGATTAAGAGGACCTAAAATTCTCTGATACCAATTGATGGTATGATAAAAGAATAAGTATCTGGTAGAATACTGAGAGGGGGGGTTGAATAAGTATATTAAAAAAGTGATACAAAGTTCCCAGATTCAAACTCATTCAAACAAAGTAAACATATCTTAGTCAAGATCAATATTCATAAGAATATTTGACATCAATAGATTTAACTGTTATGACAACTTTATCAGTAAACAACATCAATCTTGTAAACATCAACAATGTTTAATCATATCTCAACATATTCATCTCTTAATGTTTCTACTTAACACACCTTATCAAAAATTAACCACATCAACAAATAATATCACAACCTTAAAAGCATTCACCACTTGACACAAATGTTTATACGTGGAAAACCTAAATAGGTAAAAAACATAGTGAGATGGGACTCACAAGCATAGCTATCTGAACTCTTCTGAAGTTCACCCTATTAGGAGCCAAGCATGTTAAAGCTTTACAATTAGTCCTGTTAAGAACTAATTCTGGTTAGGAATCACCCGATAAAGGGATTTATAAATATGGCTTTCTTAAAAAGCACAATACCCTATTAGGAGTAACCTCGCCAGACGATTTAAGAATCCAAGCTAATGGACCACCTTATTTGAGGGTTTAATGAGTAACCAATCTTGTTAGAGCTTACCCGGTTAAGGGATTTAACTTCTACTATAATTGTTAGAAAACAACAGGTTTTCTTGATTTGTCTGAGTAGCACTATATTTGCTTGATCAGGTCCTTCTAAGCTTCAATATACCTTTAGTCAAAGTG
Source organism: Cryptomeria japonica (assembly GCF_030272615.1). Classification (NCBI taxonomy): domain Eukaryota; kingdom Viridiplantae; phylum Streptophyta; class Pinopsida; order Cupressales; family Cupressaceae; genus Cryptomeria; species Cryptomeria japonica. The sequence continues at coordinate 818,672,591 of NC_081409.1, forward strand.
CAGATCCATTCACTGGTTGGGCCACTGCACACTCAATAGGTTTTCTGCCAATCTTGCCAACAAAATTACAAATAACTTTATCAAACTTAAATAGAAATCAATTAGGTCAGTAACACAACAAAAACCTAATTCTCATCATCGATATTACAAACAAGTAGGTACAATCTTGACCATCAGAAATCATGACAATCTCTTCACATTCTTTAAGACAATTCCAACCACTCTATGATCACTACTTCATCGGACTTTGTAACTCATCACGCACTGTGCATTAGATACAATCCACTTTGCTCCTTCCCTAGACAAAAACAAACACGCCAAAAAAATTGAACATATCCTTAATCAATGATCACACATGTCTTCATCATTAATGCTTATTAGATAATAAACCATCAAACTTGAGTAGTTAGGGTTTAGCAGCTGATAGGGTTTACTAGTTGCATTACATAGAAAGGTTTAACCCTTTACACTGGTTCACTGGTTCAACTCACAAACTTTATATACTGGTTTACAACATCTTCCACAAAACTCTTCTAACCAGTTACTAGCCAATATCAAAACCAACAATATCAACAATAACATGAATACCATTACTGGTTCAATTGACATCAATGACAACATATCATTAAGGCAATCTTTATTTAATATACCAACAAACTCAAAATACCAATAGATAGGAGCATAAAAAGGACCTAATCAAGAAAGTGTAGTGTTATTTAATAGATCAAGCAAAATCCTATTGTTTTCTAACAATTACAGCGGAATTGAAATCCCCTAACTGAGTAAGCTCTAACAAGCTTGGTGAATTCCCAAATCCTCTAACAAGGTGATCCATTAGCTTGAATTTTCAAATCCTCTACTGAGGTTACTCCTAATAGGGTATTTCTTCTAACAAGGCATTTGTAGTCAATCCCTTAACTGGGTGGTTCTTAACATGATCAATTCTTAACATGACTTTTGTAAAGCTCTAATAAGCTTGGCTCCTAACAGGGTGAACTTCATAAGAATTCAGATAGTTATCTTGTGAGTCTCATCTCCCTGTGGTTTTCCCCATTTGGGTTTCCACGTCAAAAATATTTGTGTCAAGTGGTGAATGTTTTTGTGGTTATGACCTTATGGTTGATTTGATTAACTACTTAACTATTTTGATAAGCCATGATAACTAGAAGCATTGAGAAATCAATTTTGGTGATATATGATAAAGCATTTGGATGTTCATAAGTTTGATGTTGTTTACTATTAATTTGCTCTAACAATCAAACAATTTATCTTATGATTTTTAATTTTGACAGTGGTATTTCATTGATAAGTTTACTTTGAGTGATTGATTTTGAGATTGGTAAAGTTTGTATCAGTTTTTCTATTTACTGATTCACCCCCCCTCTTAGTAATCAACTAGATACTTATTCTTTCATCATACCATCTATTAGTATCAGAGAATCATAGGTCTCTAAGATCTAATCCTAACAGCTTGAGGTAAATATCTTGTAGATCATGATGAAGAAGGAAGGTCCAAAGTTTAATAGAGAGAACTATAGGATATGGAGTGACATAATGAAAAATTACATCAAGAGTCTGGGAAGTCAATATTGGGAACATGTCAATACTAAATATGTTGCACCTACTAGGATTTTGACTGATGATCAAAAGAAAGAGCAACAAGAAAACCATCAAGCATTAGAGGCCATTATCAGTTCCTTGTCTACTGTTGAATTGTAGATGTTCATGGTCTAGGGACTAAACATGAGGTATGGAAAAAAATTGAAGAGATTTATAGTGGTGATGAACATGTTAAGATTGCTAAAGAGGAGAGTCTAAGAGGAAAGTTTGATGACATGCAGATGGCTGAAGATGAGAATATCTAGTTGTAATGTCAAAGGATAAAAGAGATAGCTGGTGAAATTAAGAGTGCGGGAGGGAAAATAGAAGATGCCATAATGATCAGTAAGGTACTACGAACCCTACTACTAGTCTATGCTATCCGAGTTGGAGCCATTCAGGAGCTGAAGTCCGTTGAAAAAACTAAGGTAACTCTTGACTCCATCATTAGAAAACTTACTTATTTTTAATTGAATGGTTATGATTCTAGTGAATAGAAATTTGAGTCTGCATTTAGAGCTTCTGTTTCTAACCCATCTATTAGAAAAGGTAGAGATACTAGTCATGATTATGAATCCAGATCTAGAAGAGATGATGATGATGAAGGCAGTTTAGTTGAGCTTGAAGCATTGTTGGCAAAGCGGTTGCCTAGAGGCACTGGTAAATATAGAGGTAAATTACCTTTAAAATATTTTGTGTGCAACAAGATTGGGCACATAGCTGCTAACTGTCCTAATGGTGAAAATGAACACAAGAGAGAGAAATGCAAGAAATATAAGAGTAAAGGCAAGAGAGATTGTCTTATTATTGATGATGGTGGTATCACTAATATAGAATCTAATGGTGATGCTAATGAATATATTGTCTTTGTAGCTATTAAGGAAGAGATATCAGATCAGAAGGTATTAGTATCCTAGATGGATAACTCTGATGATTGGATCATTGATAGTGGTTGTTCAAATTATATGACCGATGATCAGAGTAAATTCTTTCTTTGAAGGAATTTGATGGTGTTTTTGTAAGATTTGGTTAGGACTCACCATGCATAGTTAAGGTAAGGGAATTATTTATCTTAATGGGAAGAGAAATATAGATAATGTCTATTGGGTTGAAGGTCTAAAGAACAATCTTTTAAGTGTGACACAACTCATTGATAGAGGATACCCACTAGAGTTTAAAAATGTTATGTGGAAAATTTATGACAACAAAGGTGAACTGATTGCAACCGAGAAGAAAATAAAGGTAACCTATTTTACCTGAATCCTATAGTCAACAACTGTTCAATTGCAAAAATAGATGATAGTTGTCTTTGGCATAGGTGATTTTGTCATATAAACTTTGATAACATTGTTAAACTAAGTAAGCCCAAGAAAGTAAGAGGTTTTCCTCATTTAGACAAACCGATTAATTCTCTTTGCAAAGAATGTCAGTTAGGAAAGATGACATCCTCAACTTTTGAGAGAAAATCCTTTTCACCGAAGCATTTGCTAGATTTGGTTCATACAAATAATTGTGTACCAATAAGAATAAAAAACATTCAAGGTGGCAGATATTTTATTATCCTTGCTGATGATTTCTCAAGGATGATGTGGGTCACATTCTTGAAGGATAAGACTGAAGATTTTGGTAAGTTCAAGGCATTTAGGGCCTTAGATGAGAAGGAGAATTGTAAGAAGATAAAATGTTTGAGGACAGATCAAGGTGATGAATTTACTTCTGAGGAATTCACTAGGTATTGTGAAGAGAATGGTATCAAATGACAACTTTCTGCACCAAGGACAACATAGTAGAATTGTATCGTAGAGAGGAACAACCGATTAGTTGTTGAAGTTGATAGGACAATGTTGATAAAAGGAGGTGTAGTGAAAACCTTTTGGAGAGAAGCTGTCAGGACAACTGTCTACACTATAAACTAGGTTCTGTTAAAAAGAGGTAAGCACAAGACTCCTTCTGAATACTGGTATGGAAGATAACCTGATGTTATTTATTTCAAGATATTTTGAAGAAAATGTCTTATTAAGAGAGGTGACTATATTAGAAAATTTGAGGGTAAAAGTGATGAAGGTATATTTATTGGCTATTCCACCAAGCGTAAGGCCTACAAGTGTTTTAACAACCAGATATAGTGAATTATTGAGAGTACTAATGTTTGAGTGGATGAGTATCCTGAAGTCTCAAAGGAAACAAGTTTGGAGAAGAAGGATGAAGATCCTTGCATTTTGTTTTTGGAACCAGAAATTGTGAAATCTGAAACTGGCAAAGCAAATTCTAATGCACTCGTTCAACTGGAACGGATAAATTCATAAGATGATAATGATGAAGTTGAACTTGAAGATAATGATCATGTTATTCCATGATATGTGAGACTGAATCGCAATCCTGAATAGATTATTAGGGATAAGGATGCTATAGTACTAACCAAAAGAAGAATAAGGGAAAATTCTTGCATGATATCCACTATTGAATCAAGAACTACTAAGGAAGAATTTGGTGATGACCATTGGGTTAAAGCTATGGAGGAGGAATTAGATCAAATTGAGAAGAACAACACATGGACCCTAGTACTTTGACTGGTAAATAAAAATATAATAGGTACTAAATGGGTATTCAAGAACAAGTTGAATGAAGATAGTGTTGTAGTTTGCAACAAATCTAGGTTGGTTTGCAAAGGTTATGCACAAGAAGAAGGAGAAGATTATGGTGATACTTTTGCACAAGTGGTAAGAGTGGAAGGTGTCAAAACTTTACTTGCATTTGTAGCTCATAAGAAATTTAAGGTACCAGATGGATGTTAAGTCTACATTTTTGAATGGGATACTAGAAGAAGAAGTATACATTGAGCAGCCAGATGGTTATGCTTTGACTGGTGAGAAACACTATTGGCATATGCACACTCCAATGAGACATTGTAGCTGATAGAAGGTTTTGTCATTGATGGCAACCTTACAATCCTATGGCACCGACAAGGCATTACACCAGCACTAGCAAGATCAGACTCTACACTGGCACTCAGACCACCGGCATCGACATAGAGAAAGGAAGCATACCGATACAGAGGCCGACATGATTTTTGATATATTATATTTTGTTTATTATTGTAAAAAATTTGTAAGCCGACTTGGTAAGTTGTAAAATAACTCTTATATATAAGAGAGATCATTGTAGACATTTTGTAAGAGACAAGAAAAAGATACTAGGTAGACCTATTATGCAAAATATAGGTTAAAGGTTTTATGTAAAGAACAGAGCAGAAATCGGTACTAGATCTGGCATTATAGATGCTATTGTAAAGTAGTACAAGATATTGGATTTGTATAATCCACATTGTAAGTCAGTGAGACTTCCCATTTTGTGTTTGAGCAGTGAGCTCTAGGCAATTGGCCTTCCTGCATGTGCAGGCCCCTCTTGTAGCAATAATATTCTCTTATTGGCCTGTAAGTGAATATTGTGGATCACAAATCCCACTGAGGTTTTTCCCACACCGGGTTTCCTCATTAAATCCTTGTGTCATGGTGTGATTTTCATGTGGATTCTTTTAATTATGTTTATTGCATTATTTCTTCCATACCGGTACATTGTTATAATATGTTCTACATGCTTTAAGTTAAGAAATTTAATTAACTGGTTAGATACCAACTCACCCGCCCCTCTCAGTATCTGTGGGAATCTGAACAATTGGTATCAGAGCCTAGTCCTCTATTTTCAAAAGCCTAACAACTTGAGGAAGATCTTGACACCAATAGATATGGAAAATCTGATGAAGCAACTTGAAGCAGCTCTTTTAGACTATGATACAGAGAAATTGAAAAATATCAAACTAGAAGATGATCTAAAGGAGCTCAGGATATCATTCAAGCACTTCAAGAGAATCTAACTATTGCAAGAAATAAGAGAAGAGAACTTTTTGAAAAGATGCAAAATGAGAATGATGAAAAGGAATCACTTAATGATATGATAAACAAGCTGAAACAAGAGAACATGACAACAAAGAATGAGATGTAGGATATGAATATGAGATTTTGTAAGGAAATTGAAGATAGGAAGAAGAAAGAAGAAGAATTGACCAGAAGACTAAGTGATCTGGAAAATAAGAACATAAGAGTTAGCTATGAAAATGATTTATTGAAGACAGATCTGATGCACACTCGGAATGACTCCAATGAACTGATGAGGCAGAAAGAAGTCTTAGAAAGAGAACTAGAAACTGCAAATCAACATAAAGAAAAATTCAAGAAAAGCTCAAAGGAACTTGGCACCTTGTTGAAGAATCAAAAACCTAAGGGTGACACTTCTGGAATTGGCTTTGAAGTTGGTGAAAGCTCCATTATTGCAAACACATGGGATCATAGCAAACCGATAAGGCAACCTAATGCTTATAAATCCAATGGAAAATTATTTAACTATAATAAGTATGCTCATAGAGAAAATGAATGTAGATCTAGAAACTATCAGAATATCAACACACCCACCGGTCAATGTTCAAAATGCAACAAAGTTGGTCACAACTCTGAAAATTGCAGAATGAATGTTAGATGTTATGTTTGTGGAAGATTTGGACATTTATCTAATCAATGCAGAACACAAACTAGAATAGGTTATGGAAAAGCTATTTAGAAGAATAATGTGACTTGTTATGCATGTAACAAGATTCAGCATATTTTAAAATTCTGTAGAAGTAAAGGATCACCGATAGATAACAAAAGTTCTAGCTTGAAAGGGAAAGAAAAGGTTGAAGATGTAAAATAAGAATTCTCAAAACAATGGATTAGAAAAGCTGATCTAAATGTTGGGAATACTCCTCCACCAATAGAACCAATCAACACTCCACCAGTAGAATAGAGTATTACTCCACCGACAGGATAGAGTAGTTCTCCACCAGCAAGAAGTTCTTCATCTAATTGAAGAAAGTTTCCTTGAGGGTTTGGCAATCTAATGACACATTTCCTATTATTCCCTCAGTTAGAGATGAGAAGTTGGAAATTACTTCAATACCGACAGACAATGTTAAGTGACTACTTAACCAACATGCATTAAATGTGGTAGATGGCAAATAAACATTATGAATTTGTGGTTTTGGCTCCATTTCACTTCACCAAGATTTCAAACATTCAAAGAGCATGACATTTGCAGAGCTAAGGGATTTCGAGCAAAGAGGCGAAGCACTTCAAGCAATCAATCCATCCAAAGGCAGAAAAAGGTATTTATCATCATGGTACATCCACCTCTGCACTTGAATATATAGCAAACCCTATTGTAGTCAAGGTTATAAAACACCCTAGGCCTGTATTTCAACTAGTCCCCGAGGTAGCAAAGAAAGATGACAATATAGGTGCTTTCTCTCAAATACCAAAAGGAGTTGTTTATGTTGAAGACCCCAGAATTTACATTCACTGTAAAATAGAGAAATTGGGAGATGAAGAGATCAAAACAATGTATAAATCTATCATATGTGATAATTTCATAAATATAAAACCGGAACATAAAATCATTGAAACCCTAGGATTTACTGAAATCCTCTACATTCCTGAATTTCCCAAGGATGTGATTAGGATAGTCTTAAGAAGGGTACATGGTGAATTTTTCTAGTTAGATGCAATTCAAAAAATTACCAAGGAAGTTGTGAAAGCTGTCACAGGGTTACCTTCCACCGGTAAAAGACCAAACAAGACTAAAAAGGTCTCCAATGACCTAGTAATGAACTTAACTAGTGCAACATCCGACAAAAGGTCCTTGAGGGTAAATGATGTAACAGATATAAATGTGAGATTCGTTAGCATGATTTTGGGGTATAAAGCTACTCATGCAAATAGACTTAACTCAGTTTCCAGTTTGTGCATTAAGAGTGCTTATGATGTGGTTGCAGACAATGTGAAAATTGACATATGTGAATGGTTAAAAGATGAGTTAATTGGCAACTTAGGCAAGATAAAGAAAGACAAGAAAGGAACTTTTAGGTCTGGTAATTTGCTTGTATGCTTGATGCTACACATAACCAAATAGGTTCCCAGTATAGGCTATATAGTGCCTGGATTTGATATACCGGTAGGAAAATAGTTGACAGAACTTTTGAATAACATGGGTGAAGACAAGGAAAAGAATATCCATGAATACTTTCAAGCACTTAAGGCCAAAATGAAGAAGAGAATCAGATTATCACAGAAGATTGTTGACAAATACAAGGATGATATATGTTTTGTAATAAAAAAGGATGAGATGTAGATGGAAGCAGTCATCCCTAGAACAATCTAGGTAACAGAGATGGGTTATGAGACCGATGATCATATAATTGAGACTTATGCTAAAGAACTTCTAGAAGCTCCAAATGAACCAAAGAAAGAAGTATTTGGTAGTGCTAAAACCATAGAAAGTAAAATACAATCTAAGAAGAGAGTGAAAAAGGTTGAAGTAGTTGTGAGAAGAGGTTCTAGATAGGAAAAGGCTATTAAAGAAGATGTATTAAAGAAAACCTGTATCACTAAGGATGAGTTAGGAACTCTATAGCCCAAGACTCACCTATCACAGATAGGCACTTCCTCAAAGAGTGACATGCCTGCAACTTTCAAGAGAGTTGTAAGGAAAAGAGATGCTTCAGCGGCAACCACACCCTCACCTAGGAGAACTAGACAGAAACAACAAGCAGTGAGGTCTCCAATTAGAAAGACTACACCTAAGAAGAAACTGACACCCAAGACGAAGAAGAGAAAAAAACAAAACTTGTCCTCTCTTGACATATTGCTAAATGAAATTACAAAGGAAGGGAAACTCAAAAACATAGGAAAGGTCTATGACACTTTGATAGCAGATGAAAAAGAACAAGTGGAAAACAGTGTTATTTTGCACATGGACATGTATAAGAAATTTTTTATGGAAGTGATAGATGAAGTACCAGATGAACTATTCAAAAGACTGAAGCAAGAAGACAAGTTGTTATAGAGCTTGATAAGAAAATCAAAATTAAAAAGTTACTAGCTGTTTACCCAGTAAACTCACCTAAGGAGATAGATGACTTAATTGTTGAAGCCAACTGGTCAGTATTCTCTACTACGCACCGGCATATTGCTTTAATGGTTGGAAGAGTTAATGAGGTAACTAAAGAAATAGAAAATGCATGGGACATATTTCTTGTTGAGAAAGAAAAACATGAAGAATACAGGAACCCCAAACCAATAAAGGTATATCAGAAGGAGAGAGACAAGGGTAAAGGAAAGGTTGGTGGACCTCCGAGCATCAAAGTTAAATATAAATTATCCCCACTACCTCAAATTGCATCACCAATAAAAACAACCGGTAGATGAGAGTATGGACATAAAGGATACTAATCCTAATCCTGAGGTACTATACACAGTAGATGTTGATACACAAAAGATCAACATTGTGGTAGATAAAGATACAACTTGTATGATAGACATGGCTAGTGAGACATTGGTAACTAAGCAAACTGATCAAACACAAGAGAAACCGACAAATGATAACACAGGAGAACAGACAGAGAAACAAGCAGAGCAAAAGGCTCCGGAACAGGAATGGGTATAGGAATAGAATCATGAGGAAATAGTACAATCAACAACAAGAGAAGATCATAAGCCATTGCTTAAAGAAATGGAAACACAGACTGACCTACTAGAGGTCACTACAAGCTTGGTTACTTCCTCCACCGATGGAATTCAGAATGTTGGCTCCTCCTCAGTAGGCCACAAATCAACAAATGTAATTGAAGTACTTTTAGATTCAATCAAAAGGATAACCGATTGTAGTTCACAGGCTTATAAAGCTATAGATGATTCAATCCCAATTTTGAAGGTAATAGCTCCTAACTATAACATAGACATAAGGATTCTTTAAAACAACTTAATACTTTGTGTAAATACATCACAAAGAACACAGTGACTATTGAGCAAATAAAGGAAGAGACATTGAAGAATAAGGTAGAAATTGAAAATAAAAATTCTTTGAAGGTCAGATAAAGAAGTGTACTAGGGATTTTGACACACTTCTATTGGAACTATGTAACTTATTGAAAGAATACAAAACTCTGTACAAAGACACCTGCAAGACAAACTTTTTAACAGTAGACATAGATAAGAAAATGAGCAAGGTATAGGATGAAATAAATAAACTTGCTGATAATTTTGTTAACTCAACTGATACATTATCAATTTTTGAGCAAAGGATAACAAGTTTTGAGGAAGAGTTACTTAAGTTAGAAAGAGAAAAGGAGAGAATAGTAAATAAGGCAAAGAATTTGAGACTAAAACTGAGTCCAAGATTGAACTATCTAGCATCATTGTGAAAGGAAATATCTGAGGCACTGGTACAAGGACAGAAAACACTGACAGAGCATATGTAGCACCTCACCGGTATAGTTAAAAGAACAGAGACAACAATAAAAGACAGCAAGAAGTTTAAGGAAAGTATAAACTCGATTTTGGGAGATCTTTTTCAAATTGTAACCACCCAGTTACAAGGTTGAGACTACACCTCTACTGACATCTTGACAACCTTTGTCATTGATGCCAAAGAGGGAGTAGTAGTATGAGAAAACAACCGGCAAAAGAGTTATCTACTCAGGCGGAGTTCTTATATTTTTGGTAACATATTTTTGGAAACATTTTTGGATTACAGTTTTGGATACACTTTTGAATTTTCTCATGAGTGTTGTCATCAATGCCAAAGGGGGAGATTGTTGGCATATGCACACTCCAATGAGACATTGTAGGTGATTGAAGTTTTTGTCATTGATGGCAACCTTACAATCCTATGGCACCGGCAAGGCATTACACTAGCACTAGCAAGATCAGACTCTACAATGGCACTCAGACCACCAGCACCGGCACAAAGAAAGGAATCATATCAGCACAAAGGTTGATAGGATTTTTGATATATTATATTTTGTTTATTATTGTAAAAACTTTGTAATCTGACTTGGAAAGTTGTAAAATGACTCTTATATATAAGAGAGATCATTGTAGACATTTTGTAAGAGATAAGAAAAATATATTAGGTAGACCTATTATGCAAAATATAGGTTAAAGGTTTTATGTAAAGAACATAGCAGAAATCGGTATTGGATCTGGCATTATAGATGCTATTGTAAAGCAGTACAAGATATTGGATTTGTATAATCCACATTGTAAGTTAGTGAGACTTCCCATTTTCTGTTTGAGTAGTGAGCTCTAGGCAATTGGCCTTCCTGCATGTCCGAGCTCCTCTTGTAGTAGTAATATTCTCTTATTGGCCAGTAAGTGAATATTGTGGGTCAAAAAATCCCACCGAGGTTTTTCCCACATTGGGTTTCCTCATTAAATCCTTGTGTCATGGTGTGCTTTTCATGTGGATGCTTTTAATTCTATTTATCACATTATTTCTTGGATACCAGTACATTGTTATAATATGTTCTACATGCTTTAAGTTAAGAAATTCAATTAACTAGCTAGATACTGATTCACCCCCCCCTCTCAGTATCTGTGGGAATCCTAACAGAGACATGGTATTCAGATTGCATAAGGCTTTATATGGATTAAAGAAGGCACCTAGAGCATGGTATGAAAGACTTCATACACATTAGATGAAGATAGGCTTTCTGAGAACCAGTGATGATAGTAACATATATCTCAAATCTGAAGGAGATGAAATAATGGTTAGCGAAGTATTTGCAGATGATATCATATTTGGAGGTAACGATGTCATGAGCAATAGTTTTGTAAATCAAATTAAAAATGAGTTTGAAATGTCTTTAGTGGGGTAAATAAATAAATTCATAAGCTTGTAGATACAACAAATAAAGAATGGTATTTTCATTACATACTCTAAGTATGTGAAAGAGGTTTTGAAGATATTTGGCATGAGTGATAGTAAACTAGTTGGAATACCAATGCTTATAGTGTTGGCATTATGGATGAACTGATTATGTGTTTCATTGATGTTTTGTCATTGATGTCAACACTAGCTGCTATGGATGGTTACTAAGAGAAGATATTATCTGTTGGACACTTCCAGTATGTTTGGATCTATGGAATGTGATTAGTTACATGTGATATGTTCTTTTGGAGCATGTTTTGGTCATTTGGTATTGGCTTGGTAACTGGATGCTATCATATACTCTTGTAAACCCTTACCGACATTGGTTTAAAGATTTACAAATAGAGCTTTCACTGAGGAATTGTGACAAGATGCATAAATGGCATTGGTGCGGCTTCTAGATGGATTTTAGGATTTGAAGATGTTCTTTGATCGTGCATCAACTATTTGAAGATATTGCTTTAGCGTGGTGAAACCAGGATAGGGTTGGTGCCTATCTAGGTTATGGACCCGGTATGATCCTAACGTGTACTTTACATGTTACCGGGATGTTTTGTAATGACTTATGGATTTGTTATTGTTGTTTTGGTCTTAACCCAACATGGTATATCATTGTAAAATGGAGTTATTTAATGATCTTATTGTAATATCTTTTAGGTGATAGACATAGTTGGTTTAGGTCTTAGGGTTGGCATAAATGATTGTAAGATCTCATTGTAGATTGGGCATCATGGTCATGAATTGAAATATCATATGTGAAGGATCAGGTCGATCATAGGTGATCGAATTGGGATTAAGGAAGAGGTCAAAGGCCTCTGGTATTGATCTTAACTGGGACTATAATCAGTCATGGTAGATGCTATCTCTAGCAGTTCATACTATTGGATTATTGTCCATTTATATTGAGGTGGTTTTAACCTCTATAGGTAGTGAGACTCTTTTGTAATGAGCAGTACATTCTAGGCAGTGTGCCTTCCTGCATGTACAGGCCTCTCATTGTGTCACACTCTCTACAGAAGTATCATCTGATTCTGGGATTTCCATGTACAAATCATGGTGTTATGTGGTATGGTTTCCTTGCATTGATTATCTGTTTAATTATTGAGTTACATTTTTTACCGATATATGTATCTACAGACATCTATTTCTTCTTTTCTGGTATTTGAATATTTATGTGCTTCGGTTTGAAGTTGTATTGTGGATTAAATTTAATAATTTGTTAATAACTGATTCATCCTCCTCCCTCTTAGTTGTTCACTAGTTATCATAACAATTGGTATAAGAGATTTGGTCCTCTTTTGCACAATCTTAACCGCTTGAGGTAGATCCGATGGCAACTAACACTTATAATCCATCGACAACTATTTTCAAAAGAGAAATCCATAAGCTTAATGGAAAACATTATGGGATATGGAAAATTTGAATGGAGACTCATCTTGGATGTCTTAGCAAGGATATTTTGGAGATCACTGAGAAAGGATACACACCTTATGATCTGGCATCTAGAAATCCTACTTCTGCAGACTTGGATAAGAATATTGAAAATGATTGCAGAGCTAGAGAAGCCCTCTTATGTGCACTTACTGATCAGCAGATCATGGGATTGACTAATAAATCATCGACAAAGGTTATGTGGGATAAATTGAAAACTCTAAATGAAGGTGACCCTACTATCAAAATTGCTAAACTTGATGGTTACCGGGTAAGATATGAAAACTTGAAAATGGAAGATAATGAAAGAATTGTTGTATTTATGGAAAGAGTAAATGAGATTGTTATGGGAATTCAATGTTGTGGAGGATTTCTAAGTGAAGATGAAATAGTTTCCAAAATCTTGAGAGCCCTTCCACTAGCTTACAAGATGAAGGCAACTGCAATTAATGAGTTAAGAATAATAGAAAACACTTCAATTAACAAAGACATTCTGATTGGGAAATTATTTGCCTTTGAGCTTGAGGAATTTGGATCTTATGGATCTGTAAAGTCTGAACCTTCTTTTCATGTATTATGATGATGATGATGATGATGATGATCTACTAGTAAAAGTGATTGGAAAGTCATATATGTAAAAAAATTGGACATGAGGAAAGAAGATGAAGAACTTGAGAAACTTGAAGCCTTATTTGCTAGAAGAGTACCTAAAGGACCGACAGGAAGTAAGTATGAAGGGAAATCACCTTTAAAATGTTATGCATGTAATAAGATTGGTAATTTTCCATCTAGATGTCTTGAAAGGAATGCAAGATTTGAGGAAAGAGTTAAGAGATATTTTAAGCCTAACCAAAACAGGTATAGATTCAATAAAAGTAAACAATGCTACATAGTAGATGAGGAAGGAGTAACTGATGACTCTAGGGATGAACTAGCAAAAAAATATTCTAGTGGTTCTGGCAATGGAAAGGAATGGGTGTTCTATACTTTGAAGGAAGATGAACTAGAATTGGATATCAAAAATGAAGAAAAGGCTCTAGAAGAAAAAGTTGAAGATAAAGATGAATGGGTAATTGATAGTGGATGCTCACATCATATGAATTGAGATAAACGGAAATTTATGTCCCTACAGAAATACAATGGCTTTCAAGTCAGATTTGGAGATGAAAAAGCATCTATGATCAAAGGTAGAGGTATTATTTCTTTGGATGGAAAAAATAACACTGATAATGTCTACTATATAGAAGGTTTAAAGTATAATCTTTTGAGTGTTGGTCAATTGGTTGATAAGGGTTTTCAACTTCAGTTTAAAGATAGAAAATGCAAAATCATTAACAAGACTGGTTTGAAGATTGCAACTAGTATTTAGAGTGGAAGTAATATCTTCCACTTGAACACTAGTAATAAGACATGCTTAATTTCTCATATTGACGAGAGTTGGTTATGGCATAAGAGGTTGTGTCATGTTAATTTTGATTGTATTGTTAGGATCAGTTCAACTAAGGAAGTTAGAGATATACCTAAGATTATGAAGCCTCATAATCTAGTATGTAAGGAATGTCAATTGGTAAAGCAAGTTAGAACTTATTTTAAGAGCATACATGATAAATCTAATGATGTCCTTGATTTGATTCACATTGACTTATGTGGTCCTGCAAGGACCAGAAGCATTCAAGGTGATAGGTATTTCATGTTGATTATTGATGACTATTATAGAATGATGTGTGTGACGTTTCTAAGGGAGAAGTCTGAAGCTTTTGAGAAATTCAGAATCTTTACAGCAAAGCTTAAAACTGAAACTAGATTGAAAATCAAATGTCTAAGATCAAATCAAGCAGGTGAGTTCACTTCTCATGAATTTAACAGTTATATGCACCTTGGAATCCTAAATAAAATGGAGTAGTGGAAATAAATAATAGAACCATTTTGGATGCAACAAGATCTATGATGATGGAAGACAAATTGTTGTTGGTATTTTGGTATGGTTTTGTCATTGATGTCAACACCTACTAAACACTTATCAACTCTGGCACTTTGGAGAATCAGCAACATTCACCAGAAAGCAAGTGACTCATGCACAGTAACTGATATTTGGTACACCAGCAAGATAAAATGATCACCGGCACTTGGAATGATATGGAAAACACTTGGTTATGTCGAAGACATCATGTGGACACTTTGTCTTGGAGTTTTGTTTATTGGCATATTAGCATTTGCATATTTGTTGTTACCGACAAATAGGTCTAGGTTACACTGGCAGGTTTATCTTTTCCAGATCAACACGACATGCTATGGAGATGATTAATTACTATTATAAATGCATTAAGCTGACATGTTGAATTGGTTATTGCATTGGATATTGTATTATTTGTAAAATGTTTTATTGTAATATCTTGTAGAGCCGACCTACTAAAATTGGTCTTAGGTTATGGTATAAATGTAAGATCTTATTTGTAAGATCAAGTATGGAATGCAAAAAAGGATTGTGTTAAGGTATATGCAAGAATAAGCAGAGCTATACACGTAGACATCATTTCAAGATTGAAGGAGGGTTTTTGTGAAGATAATCAGAACTACACCGGTATTGAATCCAGCATATGAAGATGCTATTTTGTATAGTACATTCTTATTGGATTTAACCATCCAACTATAGTCAGTGTGACTCCCATTTTGTGATTGAGCAGTGAGCTCTAGGCGTTTGGCCTTTCTGCATGTGCAGGCCCCATTTATTTACACTTACTATCTGCAATAGTATCATCTGATTGTGGGTAAGGTTTCCCACCATGGATTTTCCCCTTACAGGGTTTCCACGTGCAAATATTGTTGTTATGTGTTGTGGATGACTTTGTTTTTATGTTTCATGCACTAATCCTTACCAATATAGCAATTGACTATTAAAACTATCTATCGGTATACTAAATTGGTTTACCAGTATTAAGCATTAAGTTGGTTAAGTTATTTTTGGTTTAAATTTATTTGACAACTAATTCACCCCCTACCCCCCCTCGGTTGTCTCTGAGACCTAACAATTGGTATTAGAGCCTAGTCCTCTTTTGCAAAAGTTTAACAGCTTGAGGAGATCCAATGTCTACTAACTATTTCAGGAAGGACAGTCCTAAACTTGATGGAACCAACTATGGCATATGGAAGATCAGAATGGAGACACATCTATATTGCATTGGAAAGAACATGTGGGATGTTACAAAGAATGGTTATACTACTCCTACTCAGAGTCAACCCAATCCACCCAACTTGACAAAAGATGAGAAAAATGATTGCAAAGCAAGAGAAGCACTTTTGGGTGCATTATCAGATCAACAAATCATGGGACTATCAGATAGGTCTATTGCTAAAGCTATTTGGGATCATTTGGAAACACTAAATGAAGGAGATTCCATAGTCAAAATTGCTAAACTTGAAAGTTTCTGGGTCAGGTATGAACATCTGAAAAATGGAAGAAGATGAAAGGATTTCTGCTTTTATGGAAAGAGTAAATGAGATTGTCTTGGGTATTAAATGTTGTGAAGGAACCTTAAGTGAGGATGAAATTGTTTCAAAAGTTTTAAGAGGATTGCCACCTGCATATAAAATGAAAGTCATTGCTATAAATGAGTTAAGAACAATGCCTAATACATCAGTAACTAGGGATACATTTATTGGGAAACTTTCAGCTTTTGAAATTGAAGAATTTGGTCCTTTTGCTACTATAAAGACAGATTTGACCTTTAAAGCATCAACATCATCTGCTCCATTAGTTGACAAATCTGATTGGAAAGCCTTTTATGCAAGAGAACTTGAAGAAAGCAAGAAAGAAAATGAAGAACTTGAAGAACTTGAAGCACTATTTGCAAGGAAAATGCCTAAAGGTCCAGTTGGAAGTAAGTATGAAGGTAAAGCACCCTTTAAATGTTTTAACTACAATAAGATTGGTCATATGGCTTCGAGGTTCCCTGATAGACATGCTAGACTAAGAGAAGAAGCTAGAAGAACATACAAGCCTAACCCTGAATATCAAAGATATAGATTTAAAAAGAATAAAGACAAATCTTGTTACCTTGTTGATGAAGGTGTGACTGATGATTCTGATGAGGATTCAATAGACAATGGATGGGTTTTTGTTGCTATAACAAAAGATCAACTGGCACCTACTACTCAACTGGTAGTACAGACCTTGGTAGCTAAAGTTGAAGTAAAGGATGAATGGATCATTGATTTAGGATGCTTACATCATATGACAGGAGACAAAGATAAATTCTTGAACTTTAAAGAATACAATGGAGGCTTAGTGAGATTTGGAGATGACAAAGCTTGTTTAATCAAAGGTAAGGGTACAATATCTCTTGATGGTAAGCATAAAACTAACAATGTTTACTATGTTGAAGGATTAAAGCATAATCTTTTGAGTGTTGGTCAATTAGTTAAGATAGGATTTCAGTTACAATTCAAAAATGGAAAATGCAAAATCATGAATAGAACTGGTTTGGAAATTGCAACTGGTAATCAGACTAGAGGTAATATCTTTCATTTAAATAATAGTGAAAAGAGATGCTTAATTGCACATATTGATGAAACTTGGTTATGGCATAAGAGACTCTATCATGTGAACTTTGATTGCATGGTGAAAATTAGTACTACTAAGGCAGTTAGAGATTTACCTAAAATTGTCAAACCTCAGAATACAATATGTAAGGAATGTCAATTTGGAAAACAAGTTAGAGCTAGTTTCAAAAGTATTCTACAAAAATCCAATAATGCTCTTGATTTAATTCACACTGATTTATGTGGTCCAGCTAGAACTAAAAGCTTATAAGGTGATAAATATTTCATGTTAATCATTGATGACTATTCTAAAATGTGTTGGATTACTTTTCTCAGAGAAAAATCAGAAGCACTCAGAAAATTCAAACTGTTCAAAGCAATGGTAGAAAACGAAACCGATAAGAAAATCAAATGTCTAAGATCAAATCAAGGAGGAGAATTTACATCTAAAGAGTTTAATACATTCTGTGAAGTAAATTGAATCAAAAGACAACTATCAGCACCTCGGACACCACAGTAGAATGTAGTTGTTGAAAGGAAAAACAAAACTATGTTGGATGCAGCAAGAAGTATGTTATCAGAAGAAAAGCTGCCACATGTATATTAGAGAGAGGCAGTCAGTACAATGGTCTATACATTCAACAAGGTTCACATCAAAGGTTAAACCTGTAAGACCCCTCATTAACTATGGTTTGGTATTACTCCTACTCTTAAATATTTTAGAATTTTTGGAAGTAAATGTTATATCAGAAGAGATGAGTATATTGGCAAATTTGATCCTAGAAGTGATGAAGGAATATTTCTTGGTTATTCATCTAAGAGAAAGGCATATAGATGTTTTAACAAAAGATTGCAGAAAATTGTTGAAAGTACAAATGTAAAGATTGATGAACAATTCAGAGGAACTTCAAGGTATATAGACTTTGAACCGGCAATATAAATTTTGACAAATGAACCTACTTTGAATCCACCAGTACAGAATGAAGATCCAGTTACCCCGGTATCATCTGAGGATTCTATAGTAACTAAGGAACAACATCAAACAAAGACACCCCGATATGTAAGACTGAATCATTCTGAAGATCAGATAATTGGAAACAAGTTTAAAGAAGTTATGAGAAGAGGAAGATAGGAAAATGAAGAGGTATGTCTTATTTCTCAAATTGAACCTTCATCAGTTAATGAGGCATGTGAAGATAAATTTTGGATTAAAGCCATGGAAGAAGAATTAGAACAAATTGAGAAAAATAACACTTAGACACTAGTTCCCTGGCCTAAAGATAAAAATGTAATTGGAACCAAATGGGTATTCAGAAAAAAACTTAATGAAGATGGTAAGGTTGTCAAAAATAAAGTAAGACTAGTGTGTAAGGGATATTCTTAGAAAGAAGGAATTGATTATAACGAAACCTTTGCACCGGTAGCTAGAATTGAGGCAGTCAGATTATTTTTGGCTTTTGCAGCACATAAGAACTACAAAGTATATCAAATGGATATTAAATGTGCATTTTTGAATGGAGATATTGAAGAAGAAGTTTACATTGAACAACCTGATGGATTTTCTTTAACAGATAACAAAGATATGGTTTGCAGGTTAAGAAAAGCTTTGTATGGATTGAAACAAGCTCCAAGAGCTTCATATGCAAGAATGGATAAGTATCTTTTGAAGATTGGTTTTTCTAAAGGTAATGCAGACAACAATTTATATTATAAAGTGGCTAGTGATGGCATCTTGATTATAGAAGTATTTGTTGATGACATAATCTTTGGAGGAGAAGATGGATTATGTAAAGAATTTTCTATTAAAACGCAGAAATAATTTGAAATGTCTATGGTTGGAGAAATAAAATTCTTTTTAGGATTGTAGATTTCACATACTGATAAAGATATATTCTTGAGTCAATCCAAGTACTTAAAATAGTTACTAAAGAAATTTTGGATGGAGAACTCTAAACCGGTAAGCACACCTATGACAACAAATGACAAATTATCACTAAGGGATGAATCTACACCTGTTAATCCAACTAGATACAAATCTATGATAGGAGGTTTACTGTATTTGACACAAACCAGACCTGATATTATGAATGCAGTATGTATTATTTCAAGATTTCAAACTAATCCTAGAGAAAATCATGAATCAACAGTAAAAAGGATTTTCCAGTACTTACAAGGTACTATAAATCTTGGATTATGGTATCCTAGAGATGAAAACTTTGAATTATGTGCATACACATATGCAAATTGGGCAAGAGATGTGGATGATAGAAAAAGAATCACCGACAGAGCATTCTTTCTTGGAAATAGACTAGTTTCTTGGTTGAGTAAGAAACAAAGTTGTACATCTTTATCAACAACAGAATCAGAATATGTTGTAGCAACAACTAACTGTACACAGGTACTATGGCTTAAGCAAATGTTGAAAAACATAAAGGTAAAATGCAAGGAACCTATTACTATCTATTGTGATAACATTGCAGCAATTGATATATCTAAAATCCGGTATTACATTCTAAAACCAAACATGTTTCTATCAAACTAAATATTCTAAGGGAAAATGTTGAAGAAAAGGAAATAAAACTGGTTTATGTGAACACTAAAGAGAAGATTGTAGATATCTTTACTAAACCTCTACCTAAAGAAACCTTTGAATATCTCAGAGATCAGCTTGGGGTCATACCCCCACCGGTAGAGACTTAGGAAGCTGATGATTGTCATCAACCGACAAAATTAACAAAGAAATATTTTATTCTGGCTTTCATGGGAAGCTACTTCTCAGGGGGAATAGTTGGTATACTAAATTGATTGGTATTTTGTATATGAACTTGGCTTGGTAAAAAATTTGGCATTTGATGTCAAAGGGGGAGAGATTGGTATGGAAAAACACAAGGAAAACACATGTTTCTCCTAAGGGGAGAGATTGTTGTTTGGGAGAAATTATTACTCTTTGTATCTATATTTTGATTTCTGGTTATGATCTCTTTTTGGAGATTATTGGTTTTTGGTATTTGGCATTTATGTTTTGGCACTTTGATGGATTTTCCATCTTGTGTTGCCATCAATGCCAAAGGGGGAGATTGTTGCTATTTTGGTATGGTTTTGTCATTGATGTCAACACCTACTAAACACTTATCAACTCTGGCACTTTGGAGAATCGACAACATTCATTGGCAATCAAGTGACTCATGCACAGTCACCGGTATATGCTACACCAGAAAGATATAATGATCACTGAAACTTGGAATGATATGGAAAACACTTGGTTATGTCAAATACATCATGTGGACACTTTGTCTTAGAGTTTTGTTTATTGGCATATTAGCATTTGCATATTTGTTGTTACCGACAAATAGGTCTAGGTTACACCGACAGGTTTATCTTTTCCAGATCGGCACGACACACTATGGAGATGATTAATTATTGTTGTAAATGCATTAAGCCGACATGTTGAATTGGTTATTGCATTGGATATTATATTGTTTGTAAAATGTTTTATTGTAATATCTTGTAGAGCTGACCTACTAAAATTGGTTTTAGGTTATGGTATAAATGTAAGATCTTATTTGTAAGATCAAATGTGGAATGCAAAAAAGGATTGTGTGAAGGTATATGCGAGAATAAGCAGAGCTATACATGCATACATTATTTGAAGATTGAAGGAGGGTTTTTGTGAAGACAATCAGAACTACACCGGTACCGAATCCAGCATATGAAGATGCTATTTTTTTTAGTACATTCTTATTGGATTTAACCATCCAACTATAGTTAGTGTGACTCCCATTTTGTGATTGAGCAGTGAGCTCTAGGCACTTGGCCTTTCTGCATGGGCAAACTCCATTTATGTACACTTACTATCTATAGTAGTATCATCTGATTGTGGGTAAGGTTTCCCACTGTGGTTTTTCCCCTTACAAGGTTTCCACATACAAATATTGGTGTTATGTGTTGTGGATGACTTTGTCTTTATGTTTCATGCACTAATCCTTAGTGATCTAGAAATTAACTATTAAACTTGTCTACCAGTATATTAAACTAGTTTACTGGTATTAAGTATTAAGTTGGTTAATTTGTTTTTGGTTTGAATTTATTTGACAACTGATTCACCACCCCTCCCCCTTAGTTGTCTCTAGGACCTAACAATTGCCTTATATCTACTGGAGAGAAGCAGTTAGTACAACAATCTACATAGTCAACAAAGTTCACATCAAAGGTGAAACTGGTAAGACCCCTTATGAACTATGGTTTGGACATACACCTATTGCTAAATATTTCAGAATTTTTGGAAGCAAATGCTATATCAAAAGAGATGATTCAATTGGAAAGTTTTATCCTAGATGTGATGAAGGGATATTTCTTGGATACTCAACTCGGAGCAAATCATATATATGTTATAATAAAATATTATAAAAAATTGTGGAGAGTGCTAATGTGAAAGTGGATGAGTAGTACATAAATCATTCTATATCATATGGTAGGGAACCGATAGTGGAAATGATCATAACTGAACCAACAATACCTCAACAGGTATAGGAAGCTAAGACAGTTACACTGACACAATCAGAAAAATCAACTGTGACTAATGATCAGAGTAGTGAACCAGAAGTTCAAAAAACATCAAGTTATGTCAGATTAAATCATTTTGAAGATCAAATCATTGGAGATAAGAACAAGGGAGTTATGACTAGAAGGAAATTGGCTAATGAAGAGGTGTGTCTTATTTCTTAAGTTGAACCGATAAATGTTATTGAAGCTTTTAAGGATAAATATTGGTTAAAGGCTATGGAAGGTGAATTAGATCAGATGGAGAAGAATGAAACATGAAATTTAGTTCCCCAACCTAAAAATAAGAATGTTATTGGAACTAAATGGGTTTTTACGAATAAACTGAATGAGGATGGTATAGTTATAACAAACAAGGCTAGATTGGTTTATAAAGGATATTCTCAAATGGAAGGAATTGATTATTGTGAGTCATTTGTACTTGTAGCTACAATTGAAGTCGTTAGACTATTTCTTGGCTATGCAACTTACAAGAACAATAAGGTTTATCAAATGGATGTTAAATGTGCATTTTTGAATGGTTAACTTGAGGAAGAAGTATACATTGAGTAGCCTAATCCATTTTCACTGATAGATTATAAATATATGGTTTGAAGATTGAAGAAAACTTTATATGGTTTGAAACATGCTCGTAGAGCTTGGTATGCAAGATTGGATAAATATCTTTTGAAGCTTGGTTTTAATAAAGGTAGTGCTGATAGTAATTTATACTATAAGATCATTGATAATGATATTTTGATTATTGAAGTATTTGTTGATGATATCATTTTTGAGGAGAAGATAAATTGTGCATGGAATTTGCTAACAATATGACAAATGAATTTGAAATGTCCATGATTGGTGAGATGAAGTTTTTCTTAGGTTTGCAGATTACTCAAACAGACAAAGACATTTTCATCTGTCAAACTAAGTATCTGAGGGAATTGTTGAAGAATTTTGGTATGGTTAATTCCAAACTAGTAAGTACTCCTATGGTGACAAGTGAGAAATAATCTATCAAGGATACTTCTACACCGGTAAATACGACAAGGTACAATTTTATGATTCATGGTCTATTATATCTAACTCAGACTAGACTTGATATTATGAATGTTGTAAGTATTGTTTCAAGATATCAAAATAATCCTAAAGAAAATAATGAATGTACAGTAAAGAGGATATTCTGGTATTTGCAAGGAACAACAAAATATGGTTTATAGTATTCTAAAAATGATGATTTCACTTTATGTGCATCTACTCACTCAGATTGGGTAGGTGATATTGATGACAAAAAGAGAACTTCTAGTGGAGATTTCTTTCCTGGAAAGAAACTAGTTTCAAGGATCAACAAAAAATAGTCATGCATTTATTTATCTACTGTAGAAGCCGAGTATCTTGCAGTAGTAACTAATTGCACTCAAGTTCTATGGATGAAGCAAATGTTGAAGGATATCAAGGTAAATTATAGTTAATTGGTAGCTATGTACTGTGATAACTCTATAGCTATTGACATGTCTAAGAATCTGGTATTTTACTCTAAGAATAAGCATATATCAATAAAGTACAACTTTCTAAAGGACAATGTAGAAGAGAAGAAAGTCAAATTGGTTAATGTGAACACTAGAGAACAAATTGTAGACGTATTCACTTAACCGTTGTCTAAGGAATCATTTGAGTATTTGAGAGATAAGTTAGGGGTTTTTGCCCCACTGACAGAGACTTGATTGATGCAGATTTGTCATCAGTTTGACATGCATTATCCGATATTATTCATTTTGACACTAATAAGTGGTGCTACTACTCAAGGGGAGTAGTCATCTTTTGAGGTTTACATTATTGATTTGATATGTTTATCATATTTTTCTCATTGATGTCAAAGGGAGAGAGATATTAATTTGAAAATAACGAAAAAGGAGTTATATACATTAGGGGGAGAGATTTATTCATAACTTTACAGAGATATCATTGAGATTGTTGGCTGTCTTCCACAAGGGGAGATTTGTTTGGCACTTATTGGTACTTATATCTTTTTTACATCTAGTGTTGACATCAATGCCAAAGGGGGAGATTGTTGGCATTATGGATGAATTGATTGTGTTGCATTGGTGTTTTGTCAATGATGTCAACACTAGTTCTTATAGATGGTTATAGACAAAAGAGATTATCTGTTGGACACTTTCGGTATGTTTTGATCTATGGAATGTGATTAGTTGCATGTGATACATGCTTTTGGAGCATGTTTTGGTGAGTTTGTATTGGCTTGGTAACTAGATGCTATCATATACTCTTGTAAACCCTTACCAAAATTGGTTTAGGGCTTTACCAATAGATCTTTCACTGAGGAATCATGACATGATGCATAAGTGGTGTTGGTGCAGCTTCTAGATGGATTTCTACATGCTGAAGATGTTCTTTGATCATGTTTCAACTCCTTGAAGACATTGATTTAGCATGGTGGACCTAGAATAGGTTCGGTGCCTATCTAGGTTATAGACCGATATCATTCTAACATGTACTCTACATGTTAACAGGATGTTTTGGGATGACTTATGGTTTTGTTATTGTTGTTTTGGTCTTAAGATGACATGGCATATCATTGTAAAATGGAGTTATGTAATGATCTTATTATAATATCTTTTAGGTGGCCTACCTAGTTGGTTTAGGTCTTACGATTGGTATAAATGATTGTAAGATCTCATTGTAGATTGGGCATCATGGTCATGAATTGCAATATTATATGAGAAGGATCAGGTCGATCATAGGTGATTGAATTGGGATTAAGGAAGAGGTGAAAGGCCTCTGACATTGAGCTTAACCGGGACTATAATTAGGCATGGTAGATGCTATCTCCAGTAGTTTAGACTTTTGGATTGCTCTCCATTTATCTTGAGGTGGTTTTAACCTCTGTAGTCAGCGAGACTCTTTTGTAATGAGTAGTATGCTCTAGGAAGTGTGCCTTCCTACATGTGCAGGCCCCTCATTATATCACATGCTTTCTACAAAAGTATCATCTGGCTATGGCTAGGCTTTTTGCCATGGATTTTCCCTTTTTGAGTTTTCCACATACAAATCATGGTGTTATGTGGTATGGTTTCCTTGGATTGATTATCTATTTAATTGTTGAGTTACATTATTTATTGGTATCTATGTCTACTAGCATCTGTTTCTGCTTTCCAGTAGTTGAAAATTTATGTGCTCCAGTTTGAAGTTGTATTGTGGATTAAATGTTATAATCTATTAAAAAATAATTCACCCCCCCCTCTCAGTTGTTCATCAGTTATCCTAAAAGGTTGTAAGTTGTCAAAGGAAGATCAATCTATGTCTGCTGATGAGAAGGAATACATGTCAATGATTGGGAAATTGCACTATGTTGTTCACAACAGAGTGGATATAGCTTATGTAGCTGGATAGTTGCTTGATTCCAGAAGAATCGTAAGGAAACACATATGATAGCAACCAAGAGGATTTTTAGATACTTGAAAGGTATTGTTGACTATGGATTATGTTATCCATATGGAAGAAACTTTGATTTGAAGGTATACACAGATGCAGATTGCGCAGGAAATGTTGATGACCAAAAAAGTACAACCAGTGGAGGATTCTTTATAGGAGGAAGATTTGTTTCATGGAGTAGTAAGAAGCAGAGTTATACTTCACAATATAGTGTTGAAGCTGAGTATAATGTAGCTTACATAAATTGCACATAGGCTATTTGGACGAGACACATTTTGGAAGGTTTTAAGATGAAGATTTAAGAGCCTATAAAGATTTTATGTGATAATACAAGTGCCATAAATATTTCCAAGAATCTTGTTTTGCATGCAAGAACCAAGCACATTGAATTGAAGTATCATTTGTTGAGAGAAAAAGTATAGAGCAAAGATGTTATCTTAGAACATGCTTCTACCAAGGAGTAGCTTGCAAATATGTTTACTAAAGCTCTACCTATGAATACATTTGACTATATTAGACATAAGCTAAGGGTTGTACCTTTTCGTGAGGTTAGTTGAGCATAATGTAGATTACATCAATCCCTAAGCTACTTGCAAAATTTTACAGAAGAATTGGTTTAGAAGTGGAAGCTATTCCACAGGGGAAGTATCAAGTTGCAGATTGATGTCGTTCCATAGCAGAATTTTACATTACATGTTCTAGTTTCAATTTGGCATTGATGTCAAAGGGGGAGAAGAATTGTGTGATTATGAGGAGGAGAACCAGTGATAAGATGAAGACATGGAGACCATGGTTTATACTTGGTAATGTAAACCAAGATTCCTATTCATAATGACAACAATAATCAATGGTGTTGATATTTGTATTTCCATCAATACCAAAGGAGGAGATTGCTGGCATTTGCAACATACAGATTGGATTAATGATACGTTATGTTGTCATTGATGTCAATCAACTAGTAATAATATTGTTGATATTTTTAATATTGTCTTGTAACCAGTAGGAAGAGATAAGTGAAGGAAATGGTTAACCGGTATGTAAGTTTGTGAGTTGAACTAGTAACCGTTAAAAGGTACAACCCTATCTATTGATGTAATCGGTAAACCCTACCTGTTGTTTTTGGTAAACCCTAACAGATTAAGTTTGGTGAATTGGTTATGTTAGTTTATGATTTGATGATGAGAGATAATGATGATGACACGTATGATTATTGTATGAAGATAATTTCAAGTATTTTTGGGGTGTTGTTGTAATGAATTTTTTGTTTAGGGAATGAACAAAGTGTATTGCATATAATGCAAAGAATGTGATAAGTTACTAAGATCGATGAAAGAGGTAGTCAAGGAGAGGTCAAGGTTTCTTGATTAATGTGCAGAGATTCCATGTAATCCAATAGTCATACTTTAACCAACTTATTTGTAATCTCTATGAGAATTAGATTTATGTTGTGTTGCTGACCTAATTGATTTGTTTTATAGGGTCAATGAAGTTGTTTAGTTTGGTAGAGTTGGTAGAGATCAGTTGAGTGTGTGGTTGCCAAACCGAATGATGTATCTACAATTTGAGTAAAGGTAGATAGCAGCATAAAAAGGATCTAATCAAGCAAGTGTAGTGCTATTTAGATAGATCAAGCAAACTCTTGTTGTTTTCTAACAATTATAGTAGAATTGAAATCCCCTAATTGGGTAAGATCTAACAAGCTTGGTGACTTTTCAAATCTTCTAACAAGGTGATCCACTAGCTTGGATTTTCAAATCCTCTATCGAGGTTACTCCTAATAGGGTATTTCTTGTAACAAGGCATTTGTAGTCAATCCCTTAACCGAGTGGTTCTTAACAGGATCAATTCTTAACAAAACTTTTGGGAAGCTTTAATAGGTTGCCTCCTAATAGGTCAAACTTCTGAAGAGTTCACATAGTTATCTTGTAAGTCTCATCTCAGCATGGTTTTTCCCATTCGGGTTTCCATGTCAAAAATATTTTTGTCATGTGGTGAATGTTTTTGTGGTTACGATCTTATGCTTTATTTGATTAACTACTTAACTATTTTGATAAGTCATGATAACCGAAAGCATTGAGAAATGAAGTTTGTTGACATATGATAAAGCATTTGGATGTTTATAAGTTTTATGTTGTTTACTGTTAATTTGCTATAACAATCAATCGATTTATCTTATAAGTTTTTATCTTGACAGTGGTATTTCATTGATAAGTTTACTTTGAGAGATTGATTTTGAGATTGGGAAAGTTTGTATCATTTTTCTTATTTACTAATTCACCCCCTCCCCACCTCTTAGTAATCAACTGGATACTGATTCTTTCATCATACCATTGGAATATTATAGGTTTTATAAATAGTATGTGATATGGGTCAACTAATAAGCAACCCAATTGCATTTTTGAGGCATGCAAGAGAAATTGTGTATGCGTATGTATGATAAAATCAATAAGTGCAGAGGAAGAGTTGCTGATCCATTACAATTTGAATCGTATAGAAATAAACAAAGTTAATAACATGGGTGTGGTACATACTATATACCATTTAAATCAACCTCCAATTAATCACTCCAATATACCATCTTACTATTAAGTATTTTTGCTAAGTTTATTGGTTTCATTTTGCTAACGTGTTTATATTTTTTCTTTGTCAT
This sequence comes from Cryptomeria japonica, assembly GCF_030272615.1. Classification (NCBI taxonomy): domain Eukaryota; kingdom Viridiplantae; phylum Streptophyta; class Pinopsida; order Cupressales; family Cupressaceae; genus Cryptomeria; species Cryptomeria japonica. The sequence continues at coordinate 818,700,600 of NC_081409.1, forward strand.
AGGGTGACATGGATCCGTCACATAGCACAGACATCGATGTAGGTCCCGACACTTCTACTGAGTAGGTAAACCTCATTGTAATTGTATAAATTAGATAAAAGAAAAATTTTACATTATTATGTTATTTTCTTGAGTGTTTTGGAGTAATTTTGATAATGTTAATAATATTCTTGTCATAGATGGATATTCAGGGAAAGGGAAAGGAACCTCCCTTACATCAGCACCTCAGCATAGTATTAAGCGATGAGGACTACAAAATTTCCACAAACCCCTAGTAGTGATAAAAATGTCCATCACAAAAATTAATAAAGAGATTGTTTCTTTGGTATGCACAACCCCTCAGACTAATGAGATAAAATATAGGTTGAATCAATTGATGCAAGTAGCAAAAAACATGTGAATAAGAAATAATGAAAACTTTAATTATAAAAAAAGTTCAATAATGGTTTATATTTTATACTGTTTTATGTCACTAACTAAAATATTTACATGTTGTTTGTATATAATTTCATGTATCATCATCAATTTGGTGGAGATGATTAGGGTATTGTAGGTAGTGTAGGTGATGACCATGTTCTATACATTAAAACTACTCCTTCTTTGGACTTGTGAACTTTATTTTTTAGTGCTAGTGTTATTTACACGGGCCTTTCCCTGTCTATAATATTTCTCTCTCTTTAGAATAAATAATAATAAGTTTTGTGTGTATATATGATTATAATAATAGTTTATTAAACTCTTAATAAAGTATTTAGTTGCACAATTAGAAGTTCTCATTTGAACTGATGTGATCACTTGTATTTTAATTTACTATTATTAAATTATATTTCAAAGTCATTACAAGACCAATAAGACAACATGAATTTTGACAACATGAGATAGCACATTGAAGGAGTCTAAATAAATAGATTTCATGGACTATCTTTTGTAAGGACTATACTAGTTTATCACTTACAACGCCCTCTTGCAAAAAAAATATATACCCTTGTCCTGCATCAAAACCTACCTTCTTTATTATCCTTCATATTGTTGTATGATTAAGATTAGCATCGAACACTTAATAAAGGTTCATATTTATTTACAAATATTAATAAAGGTTCATCCTTATTTACAATTCTTGTAGTTTTCATATATTTAATGTATTATTCTTCAGGTGATGCCAATGTTCCTATGGAAAGGTTGCCTCAATTGAGGTTATTGAAAACTACAATGTCGGCAACATGAAGTATGTAGACATCCTCTACTGCTTGTCATGTTGACCCACCCACTGTTGGTAGATATATCTTTTGCTCTTTCTTTTGTTATGTGTTTATTTCCCTTGAACTGTTCTTTCTTGGGGGCATTTCATAGTGGATTCATTTTCTATAGCAGGAGATGCACATGAGGATCTGTCAGAGGCAAATACTGGTGATACCCTACCATCATTTCCTAGATCTCCCTGTATTGCTATTATGGGAACATTGCAAATGACATTGGTGATGAGCAAAAAAAAATTGATTCCCTTGAAGATTGTCATGCCCAAAATTTAGGGCAAAATGGAATGATTTTTTTTTTTTTAAATACTAATTAATTAACAAAGTTTGCTCACTTGACATGCATTAACATGTTTACCATATCAATATTCGAGCTAACTCTGATACTAACTAAGTAACGAAATTAATTAAAAATTTATTTGTAGAAACCTAAATGATTTAATTTATTTTCTCATCAACATAGTCAATAGATTAATTAAATCAAACTCATTAAAAATAGTAGATGAAGATAAGTTTAATCTCCAATAAGAATATGTAGTCCTAAATGCATTTTTAAATCAATAATTAAAATAATCGGTTAAAGTGTCTATTAATTTCTTAATAAATGACTCCCATAAGTTTATTTTTATTAAAATCAAAGAACAGATCCCCCCTTTTTTTTTATAGTTCCATGATTGACAACCAACTCTTAATTAATTATTTGACTTACCATCCGCCCTATAAACAACCTTATTATTGATCGTTTTAAAATAATTTAAACATTAATACACATAATGTATCTTGAAATATCTTTATTATATGTGTAGACATATAAAAATGACCATATTCCTAAATGAATATTTTTTATGTTCATTTCTCTATTTAATTAAATCCAATTTAATTAAATTATCCACATTCTTCTATTTTATTAAGTAAATTATTCAATTTATTTAAATAAAATTCATTATATCCATTTAATGAATAAATCATTTTATTCAATTAAATCCCCCTATCCACTTTTAATTAAATTCAAATTTAATTAAATAGTTATCCTAAATTGAATAAATCTAATTTATTTAATTTCCCCAAATTGCAACCAAATTGAAATAAATTACTTTATTTCAATTAAATCCTATTATCCCCCCCATCCACTTGCAAAATCCCAAACCCCTTTCTAATCCCTTCTAGAATCTTCTAATCACTTCTAATTAACCTAACCCCTCCTCTAAACTTTGTCACATCCCTAAACAAAGGGAAGTCACTTCTCAAACCTCAAAGTCTCCAATAACCATTAAAGGCTTTCAACCTTCAACCACTAAATGTCTCAAAGTCTTGGATAACCTTTGAAAGCTTCCAACCTTCACCCACTTAATCCACAAAGTCTCCAATAACCATTAATGGTTAACCCAAACCCTCCTACATGGTTAAAACATTTGTTTTGATTCAACCTCTACCCAACCCAAGGGTCTCATCAAGCCTTTAATGCTTTGACCATGATTATCTCTTAAACATTTGCACAAAGGTTTATCCTTGGATTAACTCCTAATCTAGTGGGTAATCCTAACTTAGACTTGACCCTTAGCCTCTAGATAACCATGAGGTCTTCTCAGGCATTCAATGCCTCCAACCCCTTCTTTCAACCCAATCTTATGATGACACTTGTCACCATTTTGTTGGTGCCAATTGTGCACATGGATCCCCAACTTTCAAACTCAACCCTTGATTGAATCTTTCAATCCTGACCATCCATTGCCCTATTTTTGCTATAAATAGAGCTCTCATTCCTCCATTCTTAACGATCATCTTTCAAATTTGAAGCATTACACTTATGCTCAAACTCTTTCAAGCTTTCTTATCATATATGCTCATCATTTAGCCTCTTTTAGAATAGAAAATAGACTAAATATGTATGTTAGAGTACTTTCTTTATCATTTTAGCTCAATCATAGACTAAATATAGTATGCTAGGATAGTATTCATACTAACCTCGTCATCTTATCATCTAGTGTATTGCATTTTTAGCATCATACATAGCTTAGCATCCATTTCATATTAAAATTTATCAAAGCATCTCTCGTTCTCATATTTACCATCCCTAAACCATTTTGCTCAGTAATCTGAGAGCAAAAACATTGGTTTGAGGGACATTGTGAGATAGAGAACCATGGGACCCTCCTTGGGAAGCTGAGTAATATTACGTTACTCCATAGCTTGCACCAAGAAGTTCTGTGTGTGTGTGTGGACTAGTATTTAACTAAATTTTCACATTTTGAATTCTACCAGCCCACTTTTTTCGCATACATTTCTGGCGCCCACCGTGGGGCCCGACCCCAAATAACAAATCGGTTTTTCAAATTAATCACTTTTGCAGGTCCGCAGGAAACAAGAATCAGCACGTGGGAAACATTCCCTAGCGCATCTGATCAACAGTCTAGTGCATCCAGCTCCCTGTTTAGCACGTGCAGTCTACAAACTAGCACGTGGAAACATTTTTGTAGCGCATAACTCCCTCTAACACTTTCCTGTAGGTCTCGACGCGGGCGAAACACAGGGCAGCACATCAAGTTAACATATTAGCGCATCCGATTCCCAGTTCAGCGCTTATAGTCCATCATCTAGCACATCAAACTCAAAAGCTAGTGCATGCTATTTCAAATTTTCCTGCAGAACTGAGCATGGGAGAAAGAAAAGGAACAGAACAATGCTTCCAATTCACAGAGTAGCGCATTCCAGCAACAGTATAGCACAGAGGAACATAATTTTAGTGCATCTGGTTTTTATTGTAGCGCGTACAGTCTGTTCTATAGGGCATCAAAGACAAAAATAAGAAAAATAATTTTTGTAACTGAAAGTTCGAAATTAGACTTGTAGAAGTCCACCGAGGTATCTAACTATTTATTTTGTAGGTCTCTAACAATTTCATTACCGGTAGGAGCTTCATCTTTGGATTAGAATAGTTAGATTTTTACTATCTTATCTAGGATAGTTTCAAATTTGATTTTTCTTTTATAAAATTGAACTCACCTTATTTTTGGGCTATAAAAAGAACCACTATCAAAAATTTTCTTGCTTTCATAGGAGAAAACCTTTTTTGGGGTTGTAAAAAGAACAAAACAAAAATTCCTTTTTGCAAAAAAATAGAGCTATAAAAAGAATCTCACCATCCTTTGGTGTATAAAAGGATCCATCTTCAATTTTTTTGTACCAAGGAAAGAACCTCACTTCAAAACCTTTGTTGCAATCAAAAGAGGGAAGTTATTCCCCTTTTCCGATTTTCTTTTGTTGACCAAATCGACCCTTTTGCTTTGTTGACCTGGTTATTTCCTTAGATTAAATAATCATTGCTTTGGGGAACTAAAAGGAACACCACGCTTTTCTTGGAGCAACATCTCCTAGTAGAGGTTAGCAAATCACTGAATTGAAGGTTTAAAAAGAATTTTTTATTGCTTTATCTCGAAAGTGCAAGGTATATGCTCTCCGCTTAACTGGGTGATCAAAAATCCAGACCACTCTTATAGCTTTCAGTAATTCAAGCATTTAAACCTTTAGTAGGCCTGCCTTCCCGAGGAGTTGCAATCAACTCTTAAAGCCATTTATGGCCAGTGTGAAGGGAACGACCTAAGTGGGGAACGACTTTGACGCCAAGAATTCCAACCCACTATAATCAAATGTGGAAAGTGATGAAAGTCCTTTTCAATGGTTGCACGCAGTGATTAGCCTTCCCCCAGTATCCTTGAGATATGTAAAGCCTTTGTTCTAAAGGTTGGGAAGCCTCCTGAAGGAGTTTATCGCTGACGGCTAAACGGGAAGCCTGATTACGAACCATAGAATTAGAAACTTTGAGCCGAGTCAATAACCAGACATTTGTAACATCATAGTGCAAGGGTGGGGAAGAATTCACCCCCAATATTACTCACCATATATCTCCCAAGATAACTACTCAACTGTGAAGCAATTCACTTTGAGTTAATTTCTGGCAAAAGGCAAAAAAACAGGTGCCCTCTAGGGGGTGACACGGCTGTTTGAGCTGACGAAGTATCGAGACTAGTGGGCTATGATGTTATTTACGACCCTTGACTAAAGAGTCTTTCTGAAGTGTATTACATGTATCCAAACCTATTAAAACATTGGGGATTTGAACACATCCTCGCAGAACATACACTTTTTGTTAGATTAAGCAAAATGGTTGTGCTTTTTGTGCTATGCTTGCATTTATTACTTCAAAAAATCATCCATCACACTTGAAAAATTTTACAACAGAAGTTTCACAATTAACACAAAAATTCAATCAGGACAGTTTAGCCCATAAGAGCAACATCTTAGCGCGTGGAATACAATAGTTAGCACATCCAAAACTAAAATTAGCGCATGGAATTAAGACAGTAGCGTTTCATCTCTAAGGCAAAACAGTGTAACATCCTTTAGCGCATCCACAACATAGTCTAGCGCGTGGAAGCAACATTTCAGCGCGTAGGAACCAAGAACTAGCGTATAAAGTCTAAAAGTTAGCGCGTGACAGGCCCAGTATAGCGCGTAGCTTTTTCAAACAAATTCAACAACAATTTTCAACAGTCCAAATTTTAGTGCATGGCAGCAACAGCTTAGCGCGTGGGAATCAAAAATTAGCGCATCCAGTCTAGAAGTTAGTGTGTAGAAAACCCAGGCTAGCGCATGAACTTTTTCAATTGTTAGACTGCAATTTTCAATAGTCCAAACATTAGTGCATGTCTAGGGGCAGCTTAGCGTGTGTGCTTATTCTTTTAGCGCATCTATTAAATTCAGTAGCGTGTGTAGAATCTGTTCTAGCGCGTGATCCAAGACCAAAAAATAGAGAATAAGACTTGAAAATTTTTGAAATTTCAAAATCTTCTTTTAGAAGCCTTTTGCATCAAAAACCATTTTTCCTCAAAACAGAGTGACAAAACAAATTATCAAACCTATTTCTTAAGAAAAATTTGTGTCAAACAAAGTTGTCAAAATCTGAAACGAATCAAGCAATAGAGGATGTCTCTCCTATCATAATCCGAAAAATTTTCATCATCAGTATCAATCAAATCCTTTACCATCTTACGGATTTTATCTCCAAAAAACACTTGTTTAGAATTTTCAAATTGTCAAATCCAGTTTCTAGATCGAGAAGCTTTTATCCATACCATTTGACACACTTTGTCATAAAGGGACATCTAAACCTTCACTATGATAAAGTAAGATTTGAAATTTCTCAAACAGGAATCAACTAAATCCAAACAAATCAAAGGAAACCATTGATCACTCATGCATGACTAATCCCCTTATTCTGAGAAGAAAGAACCTCTATCGTAACATCACGTTGAAGAATAAACAACCTAGCTTTTCCAAATTCATCAAGAGAAATAAGTTTTTATACATCAATCGTCAACTCTTCAAATCTCATCGGGTATTTCTTCATCACATCAAACGTTATATCCAAAACAAATCTAGCGAATTTGACAAAGAACCCCTGAAAACAAGAGCATACTGTCAAAAGTCTGCTTTTAATCAAAAGATAAACCATGGCGGAAAGATCAATCCAGCATTCTTGCCCGACGAGTGCATCACATATAACACATCTCGACCAGAACCACCAACACCTGAACAACATATCAACAAAGCTTTTGTCCCTTTCATCACTGAAAGTTTCTACTAAAATGCTTGTCACTCGCTCTCAAAGAGGCAAACAAAGTGAGACACACACTGAATCCAGTATGAATCGCAGATTATCAAATCATTTTGAAGTTCCACCTGTAGAAGAGCCTGAAATTACTGAAGCACTTCTTAAAGAATGTCAAGAAAACCCTTCATTCCAAAAACTTGTTGAAAAGCTCATGGAAAATGACAAAGAAAAGTATCTGCTCATGCTCACAAGTAAAGGCATTAAACTTCCTGAAGATTTCGACGCAAACATCTTTCAATCTGGGTCTCAACAACATACATATCATGAACAACAAAGAGAAATAGAAGCTCGCATTCCAGAACAACGTATACCAGAAATGCGTTTACTTGAGCTTGAAACTCTAGAACAACACATACTGTTTACCACTCCTTTTCAGTTAAGAACAAATACAAGGGAAGAATTCATCCCTCGACAAAATAATGTGCCCTTGATTTCTCTTACTCAACAAATGCAAATGTTGCAAAGACAAATACAAGACATGCAACAAGGGACAACAGTAAGGTACTCTTTAAACGAAATTTGTCCTTATCCATTTGACAGAAGATTGAACATGGTGCCTTTTCCTCCAAATTCAAACATTCCCAAATTTGATAAATATGATGGGAAAAGTGATCCCCACGATCATGTTCGAGAATTTTGCACATTGAGCCTTGAAATTTCTCATGATGACACCTATTTGATGCGATTATTCCCCAGAAGCTTGGGAGGGCAAACCATGGAATGGTTATCCAAAATTTCGCCACCTGTCAGATCATTTGATGAACTGGTTAACAAATTCATAACCCACTATTCTTACAACATCCAACATTCTATAACCATGCTAGATGTTTGCAACACCAAACAAAAGAACAATGAAATATTCATGGTATTCTTTCAACGTTGGCGACGCATGGTATCGCGATATCCTCGAGATATTCCTGAAAAAGAGAAAATGGAAATCTTCATCGATAACTTGAATGGAAAAATGAGATACAGACTCAAACTTCAATGCATCCCATCTTTTGCTAAATTGATTGAAAATCACATTCAAGTAGAAGAAGCCTGTGTCAAAAAGGGAACACTCAAGTTCTACAAGGAAGGAACCAACTCATCAAACTACAATAATCAGAACAACACCAACCTTGACAAATCTTGATTTTGGACTTGAAACAAAAACGAAGGCAACAATGAATCATATGATCCCAAATCTAAACAACCAGTGCTTGCATTATCCGGAAATCCGAAAAATCTGAAAAATCCTAAAAATGCTACTCCCAGTGCTAACACATATGCACCAAACAACAATCAAGGACAACTCAACACAAACAATGCCAATGATAATCAAAGCAAAAACATGAATCCTGGACCTAACAACAATTCACGCAACAACACAAACAATTTCCAAAAGCGTATCTTCACACCACTGGGACAATCATTAGAATCTGTATTTAGAGAACTTTTGGCAAACAAGATTCTTTCTTTTCCTCCAATCAACAACTATGAACCTCCAATCAAACCACCCTAGTGGAATGATTCCCACTATTGTGATTTCCATCGCAACAAGGGTCATAGAACAAACGAATGTATGAGATTGAAACATATAATACAGGACATGATTGATCGAGGTGACTTAACGGTGGATGGTCTCAAAACAAATGGTGATCATGAAGCCTTCAAGAATCCTCTCCCAAATTACAACAAAGATGGAGCATCAACTTCTGATGATACACGTGGAGCTTGTATTAATCACATCTACAACAACACCATCAATCACATATCAGCTGAAGATCATGAAGTCAATGTCATCACCATTCGAGATCGGCATGATCATGAATCTATCAATGTAACAACCCGAACTCAAAAATATGTCTTAAAAGGACATACTGCATCTACAACCGCTACACCCAAAATCCAATATGACTTGGTTAATCAACTGCACAAGACTCCAGCTCAAATATCTATCCTGGAATTATTGAAACTATCACCAAAACACAAAGACATATTGGAGCAAGCGCTATTGGAAACAAATGTACCTCAAAATCTGGATACAGACAGATTTCAAGCCATGGTCGCCCATATGACAGGACCTCATAACCTCACCTTCTTCGAGAATGACAATACTTCCTTGAGTCATCCACATAATACTCCTCTCCATATTGAAGTCATTGTTTGCAAACACCGAGTAAAAAGAGTCTTAATAGATGGAGGAGCCAGACTTAATATATGTACTTTAAAGCTTATCCATGCACTAGGCTTCTCAGAAGAATCTATTGATCCTTGCAAAAAGATTACCATCAAAGCATATGATGATGAGGAAAGGTCCTCTAAAGGAACAGTGATATTACCTATTCAAGTAGGACCAATACAAAAAGATACTATATGTCAAGTCTTAGATATTGATCTCACCTACAATATCTTGTTAGGATAACCCTGGATACATGAAATGCAAGCAATACCTTCTACGTATCACCAGTGTGTCAAGTTTCCTTATGATGGACGAGAAATCTCCATATCAGCTGATCACAATCTATTTCAACATTGCAACGCAATGGGGGCAGCCCAAGACAGTTTGGTTCCTCATAACAGAGAGAAGCAACGATCTTCAACATCAGATCCACCAACAACAAAATCCAACTCCTTATGGGGAGACTTCAAACAGAAGATGCAAATCAAAGACCAAGGCATGGGAGAATATTCTTTGGAGCCTTAATGTTTGGCCAAATTGCTAACATCACCTAGATCACATGGTTTACCTACTACATCAACACAACTGGCTACTCAGCCCATCACTAAATTTGATGGTACCTTCATCCAATTGGGTACTCTAGCACATGAATCAGAAGACAAGGATGTTCTTAGCTGGCTATACAAAGATGAGGAAGAAGATCATCGAGCAGCCGCTCTAGACATCGTTCTACCAACACACCTATATGGAAAAGGCTACTTAATCATGAAGCAAATGGGATATGGTGGAAAAGGACCTATTGGGAAGTGCAAGGAAGGAGTCATGGAACCTATAGATCTTCCTTCACAACCTAGTAGAAATAAAGTAGGATTAGGTTCTAAACTCACATTCCTATTAAAACAGTCACCACACACAAATGCAAAACCTCAATGGAAGGAAAAGAAGAAGTACAAAGAAGAATCCTGACAGGAAGCACTCTTTGAATCAGCAGAAACAATCCGCAAAGCACGAGAACATCAAGATCAGAAGTTGCATCAGGAAAAGCTTCTAAGTCATAAAAAGGCCATATCTGCTGCAGTCGCCCATATTCAAACACCAAAGTCTCAAGAACAAATCCTATCATCTCCAGATACCATTATTCCTCCTCGAAGAAGCACAGTCTATGAACAAATCTAGCAAGTGGAAGATGGATCGGATACAAAATCAACACAAGATATCAAAATAGTATCCATTATCAAAGATTTGTTTTCACCATACAACATACCTGTTTGCAGCATAGATAGAATCTGGGATGATGCCTATGAGATAGATTCCAATGAATATGAATGGGGTACCTGCTCTGATACTGCTACAAATATCTTGGATGATACTGATTCTACATCCCTTTCTTCATAAGAACATAACGCAGAAGATAGACCTCTTGAATTTGGCCCACAACATATCTATGATGCTCAGGAAAGCAAACAGAAATATTACGAACAAGTCTATGTAGAAGATGATACCATCGAAGACCTCGATGAAACCTTGGACTCCTTTAAAACCAAAACCCAGCACGATGAAAAGTCTATCCTAACACTTACAGTAGCCGAACTTGATCCGCCCAATGATTCCTTACCACTTGTCTTCCCTGATCTCATCGACTGGAATGAACTTGAAACCCATGATATACCAATTTTCCCAAATGATGAATCTATTATCCATTACCTATGTACCGTAAATCCCGAAATAGGCTCTACCAGGGAACAAAATAACGATGTCTGTCAATCAGGGAGTGCCAAGTCTCTCAATCGTAAAAATACATCAAATAAAGGATCTGATGCTGAAAACCAGTCAATGGCAGATCTAGATCCCAAAAAAGTAAAAATAAAGGATGCATCTGAGGGTGAAAACCTTTTTAAGGCACCTAACGATGAGAGACTTGACACTCTTCCTGAACATTTTCATGAGCAATCACCTATATTGATTGAGCCCACTCAATCAATCAACATTGGTACCACAGAAGTAGCCAGAAACATACACCTTGTAGAATCTTTGACAGAGGAGGAAAGATTGGCATTCATCATCTTCTTTAAAGGACAACAAATTAACTTTGCCTGGTCATATGCTGATATGCCTGAAGTCGATCCACACTTAATCATGCATCACTTGTCCATTTCTACAGGAGTCAAACCAGTCAAGCAAAAGCTACGCAAGATGAATCCACAGGTGGCACTCATGGTCAAAACTGAACTGAAGAAATTATTAGACGTCGGATTCATTTGACCCATTGATTATGTAGAATGGATTTCCAACATCATTCTAGTGTCAAAACCAGATGGTAGTATCAGAATATGCACTGACTTTAGGGATGTCAACAAATCTTGTCTAAAGGACGACTTTCCTCTACCCAATATCGACATAATTGTAGATCTCACAGCAGGCCATGCAATGCTCTCATTAATGGATGGTTTTTCAGGCTATAATCAAATCAAAATAGCTCCTAAAGATCAAGACAAAACAACATTCACCTGTCCTTGGGGAACATATTGTTGGAATGTCATGCCTTTTTGCTTAAAGAATGCGGGGGCCACTTATCAAAGAGCAATGACCACAATTTTCCATGACATGATGCACACATTTATGGAAGACTGTGGATGATTTACTAGCTAAATCCTTCACTAGAGCTGAACATCTTGGCATCCTCACCAAGGTCTTTAATCGATTGGAGAAACTCCAAGTCCGACTTAACCCTAAGAAGTGTGTCTTTGGGGTTACATCAGGCAAGCTACTAGGCTACATAGTCTCAGCTAAGGGTATTGAAGTTGATCCAGCAAAGGTACAAGCTATTATGGACATGCCACCACCACAGAATATAAGTCAACTTAGATCTCTACAGGGACAACTTCAATCAATCAGATGATTTATCGCTCAGCTAGCAGATAAAAGTCTACCATTCAACCATTTGCTACACATAAATGTACCATTCAGATGGGAGACTAAGTGTGCAGAATCTTTCTACCAAATCAAACAGTACTTGATGAATCCACCAGTTCTAGTACCACCAGTCGCAGGAAAGCCTCTTATTTTATATATCTCAACAACAAATATATCACTAGGGGCACTATTGGCCCAAGAAGATCAACAAGGAAAGGAACGGGCCATATACTACATCAGTAGGACATTGAATGGCTATGAGCTCAACTATACATTCATTGAAAAGGCTTGCCTAACAGTGGTTTTTGCATCTCAGAAATTCAGACATTATATGCTAGCACACACCATCAAGCTAGTGGTAAAAATTGATCCTCTCAAATACTTACTCAGCAAGGCCGCTCTTATAGGCCGATTGGCTAAATGGATCATGATTCTTAGTAAATTTGACATCCAATACATAGAAAGATGAGCCATCAAAGGACAAGCAATTACAGATCAACTGGCTAAAGCACCACTCCCAGGCAAACACACCATGGAGATCGAATTTCCAGACAGGGACGTTCTTACTCTTTCTACCAAACACTGGACCCTATACTTTGACGGATCCTATACACAACATGGTTCAGGGGCTGGCATTCTGTTCATTACTCCTAAGGGACACACTATGCCAAGATCATATAGGCTTATGTTTCCATGTACAAATAATGTGGTTGAATATGAAGCATTGGTCATAGGTATCAAAATGGTCGTCGAATGGAAAATCACAGAGTTAAAAGTCTATGGAGACTCACAACTAGTCATCAATCAAATCAACAACAACTATTAGACAAAGGACGACAAGCTACTACCCTACAAACGCAAGGTGGATGACTTCAAACAGTATTTTGTACACATCACCTTCAAGCAAATACCCAGGTTGAACAACAAGGTAGCCGATGCAATGGCTACAATCGCTTCATTACTACAAATTCCAGAACAACAGAGTCGTTATGAGTTCCTGGTAGAGCAACCATTCTCTCCTGCCTATGATCACTCTGAATCCCAGGTTATCTATGCCTTGACTGGTTCGGATTCTCCATTATATGGACCAATATACGACTACCTCAAGCATAATATCGTACCCATTGACCAATCCCGTAACCAAAAACGTAACTTTATCTGCCAAGCTGCCCGTTACACCCTTACTGCTGATACTTTATATCGTCGAGGTCTCGATGGTACTCTTCTTCATTGTCTTGATCGTAATGATTTTGATTCTGCTTTACACGAGCTTCACGAAGGTATTTGTGGCACACATTCAAGTGGCACTACTCTTGCTAAAAAGATTCTAAGAATGGGATACTACTGACCTACAATGGAGAAAGACTCATATCATTTTGCCAAGAAATGTCCTAAATGCCAGATCCATGACAATCTAATACATGCTCCAGCATAAGAACTATAGCCATTTACAACATCATGGCCCTTTTGTCAATGGGGCTTGGACCTAGTTGGCAAAATTCATCCTTCATCTTCAAATGGACACAAGTTCATTATAATAGCAACCGAGTACTTTACCAAATGGATAGAAGTAGTTCCCATGACCACAGTGACCAGGAAACAAATTGCCTCTTTTATCCTAAATTATCTGATATGCAGATATGGTATTCCAAGTTCAATCATCACAGATAATGGGCGACCTTTCAAAAACCAAGATGTACAGGAACTATGTGAAAAGTTCAAAATTCAACATAGGTTTTCTACACCATACTACCCACAGGGCAATGGTCAAGCAGAAGCATCTAACAAGACAATCCTAAAAATCCTCAAGAAAACCGTAAATGATGCAGGCAAAGATTGGCACATACAACTCAATCCAGCACTTTGGGCATACAGGACCAGCATCCACACACCTACAGGAGCAACACCATACTCATTGGTATATGGATCAGAGGCTATTTTACCCCTGGAGGTAGAAATTCCATCTCTTAGAGTCTCTTTGAAAGGTTTAATCCCCGATGAAGAATATCGAGTTAACCGACTGCAAGAACTGGAACTATTAGATGAAAGATGCCAACATGCTTATACTCATCTCAAAGCATATCAGCAATGCATGTGTAGGAGCTACAATCACAAGGTCATTCCCCGCAACTTCAAAGTTGGTGACCTACTTCTCAAAGAAAACACAAGAAATCAGCAAGATAGAGAAAAGAAGGGGAAATTTGAACCTAACTGGTTGGGTCCCTATGTCATCATATTAGCCTATGGATCAGGTGCATATCAGCTTACAACTTTAGAAGGAGATGTGCTCGACGACCCAACTAACAGCATTCATCTGAAGAAGTACTATACTTAAAGTAGCCTAGTGCACGGAAAAAGCCAAAAATAATCAAAAAAATCAAAAACTCCAGAAAAATAAAAAACAAAGCATAATAAAAACAAACGGTGAAAACCTAGTAAACAGGCACCCTTGTGAAAGAATGGCTCCTCTATCTATCTCCATGCCATTTTATCCATCAAAACACTATCGACCATCGCCCAACACTTAGCATATATCCATTAAGGACATACTTAGCATAGTCACTATCCTGGGTTATCCATTGGTATCTATCCTCTTATCGCATTCTACCATGGCTTGGAAATCACTATACATAATCATATCTAGAGGCACACTCAGCTAGGGGCATTAACTAGTTCAAAAACTTGCAAACATTCCAAACATCACAACAATCGCAAAAATCAGAAGCATGACATCCACCAAACAAACACTACACTTCATCGCAACAACCAAAACAAGAACAATTCACACAAATATCAAGGATGGATGATTTTCTGAAGTACTAAATGTTGCATTATCGCATAAAAGTCTTGACTATTTTTCATTTTGAACTTTTTAATTATTGGAATCTTCTCCTTATCTCATAAAATGCTTCAAAGCTAGAGATCATGGGAAATTTCCAATATTTTCTTAGTCTTCTGTCTAGGAGGCGACCACTTGTACTGTGTGAATATTTGCCTCGAGACGTGCTACATTACATATCACTAAAGGCCTGATTCCATTTCACACATATAAATGATCTAATCTTGTCTGTTTACGCAATACGCACTCAGGTCGTCATGGTTCAATTATACCTTGACGCTTGTGCTATCTTGCAAAATCAAAAATCATGTAAATTTTACTCAGGTCATTATGGTTCAACTATACCATTATGCTTGTATAAATTTTCAACATATCCAAAAATCAATAAATGCTCCATGATGATATTTACAAAGAAAGCAAACAAATGGTTATATCGGATGGCAAATACAGAATGAGGATGCTACCAAAAACATAGTTGCATATCATTTTACAATTAGTTGCATATCATTTCACAATTAGTTGCATATCATTCTTACATCATTCATTACATATCATTTTACATCATTATTACATCATTTTACATCATATTGTATTACATTAAGTAGCATATCAAAACATACATCTCATTTTCAAGATACATCTCACAGCATATAAATACGCATCCATCCTGCATCGCACATTACATCATCTACATAAACATTACATCATCATAATGAATAGAAGTAGCTCACATAACATGCATCCATATACACGTCACATGATCAAAAATGGTGCCATATATATATATATCTCAAAAATGATCCAAATGTACAAATGTGTCAAAACTGTGTCCAATACAAAAAAATCACAACTGCTAAAAAATACAACAGAGACCATGTCTCTCAAGTATGACTATCCCCTGATGGAGATGGTCTCGCTCTAGATGCACCTACCCCTGGATCTCTAGGAGGGTCTTGTCTCGGTGGCCCCGTCACCCCTCGGCTCTCAGACTATGACCCAGTAGCTCGAGATCGGCTGGATCTCGACTGAGAAAAACTCTATACTCGCCGATCCCTGGGTACTGCTACCTCATAGTGTCACCTATAATACTCCGCCTCCTGTGCCCTCAGTGCCAGCTCTCTCAGGGTGTCTCTCATGGGACCACCCACCACTTCTCTCTGCATGCTAGCCACCACCTCCTCCGCTCAACCCCGCCGCTCAATCTCAGTATCTCTCTCAGTGGTCAACTGCGAGATCTGTCGCTGATAAGTCAAAATCTGTGCCTATAGCTGCTACACAGTGATCTATAAGGTACGCATCTGGGCATCCTCCATATGTCCTGGCACTCAAACTTGGAGTGGTACCTGTGCTGGAGGAACCCCTCCCACTCGACCTGTCCTCGGTGCTGGAGGTGAGAGTGCCTCTGTCCTCCTCCTCTGAACTAGTCGGCTAGGCTCATCCTCACCACCCACTGCAACTAGCACCTCCCCCACTCTCCCCTCTCCACCGGCTTTGATAGCCAATCCACCTCTCCCCCTATCTATCCTCCCCTGTCTAACAGCCCTATCCCCACCTCTCCTCCCTCCATCTCCTCGCCTCCCTCTGGCTCCTCTCCCTCCTCCTCCTCCATCATCCCCGTCATCTCCATCATCTCCCCTGTCTCCCTCCTCCTCATCTGAGTCAAATGCTAGCCTCATCTCCTTAGGGTCGGATATCCTGGCCACTGCCCACGCAACAAACAATCGGGTGAACTCATCCGTCATCCCCGCATCCTGAATCTCTAGGGCATAATCCCATATCTGCCCAGCCAACCCTGTAAACTCCTCTATAGCCACCGCACTATCAATAGTTGGCTCCCAATCTGCTATATCCTACTACCGCTGTGCATAAAGGCATGCTCCCTGTGGAATACCCTGCTGGCACCTGAACTGTCTCAAAACTCAGGTCACCAGGAATCTCTCTATAACATACGGGGTCCTCCCAATCAGGTACCTTGTCATAAATACAAAGAGCATCTCCAGCCCATCCTCCGCCCATACCTCACAGCCTGTATACGGTCTCCAGGTGACAGTATCTATGTCATCAAAAACCCTCCTCTAATGCTCTAGTTTGCCCAGCTTACATTGGACAACTAGACCTCTATATCCATAGGCATATGCTGCACCTATGGGCCTGTCCCTGTCTGCCAGTGGCCTCACTGCTGGAATGTGCTCCCAGCACCATACCTATAATAGGGTCATGCCAGCTGACAAACTACCGTACCTAAGGTATACTACCTCATGTAGGCTCCGATATAAATGAGCCAGCATCGCTGACCCCCATGCAAATCTCCGGCCCTGTGTAACCATCTCCTCCAACACTAACCCCCATCCCACCGAGAATCCCTTTGACTTGCGATCAGGACAAAGGAATCCCCCAATGAAACCTGCTAGTACGGATGACAGTGGTGCATAGTCTAGATCCAAAAACTCCTGCCAGGGGATCTCATAGCCATAGACAGTATCATCATGAAATATCCGGCACAGTGCCTCTGTGCCACCCTCCTCTGACTGCTCATAGGGAAGTAGTGCCCCTACCACAGGAATGTGCAAAATCAGGTAACAATCCTCCGGTGTCACTGTCATCTCTCCAGTGGCAAAATGAAAGGTGTTCGTATCGCTATGCCACCCCTCTACCAAAGCTATCAAAAGCCCCCGGTTCACAGTGAATCGAGGCATATCCAGGAGAGACGTCAAACCACATCTCTCAATAATGTCCAAATCTGCCTGTGACAATCGTGGTATCAATGTCCATGGTCTCGGGAATCTCTCCCTCAACTGAACAACACCCAATCGCTCCTGTCAACAAACAAAACATATCCAATATCAGTTTCCACATCAACACAAAGATATCAAAATCAAACTTACATCAACAACATGAAACAATTTGCTCATCTCTATCAAAGTTCAACATCCTATCATTTCATATCAACTTGTAAAACAACTCAAGTTCTCAAAAACCATATCAAAACTTGTAAAACAACTCAAGTACCAAAATCACATAAACTTGTAAAACAACTCAAGTTTCCCACCCATATCAGCTTGTAACACAACTCAAGTTTCCAACTCATATCGGCTTGTAAAACAACTCAGGCTTTCATACACATTGAACTTAAAACAGATCACGCAAATACATCATATTCTGATCAATACAACAGACTGATATCTATACATAACTTAGAAAATTGCACATCAAAACAAGTTATACAAACACTCATATTGGATAAATTCATCAAAACACGACAGGAAAACACAACAAAATTTTCAAATTGGCCAAATTCTACAAAATTTATCAGATGCGCTAAAACAGTTATTCAATGCACTAAAACACACCCACATGCTAGGCTACCTCTCCTACGCGCTATTATATCTAACCTATGCGCTAGATTCTTTCTACGCGCTACACTTTTCACCCAATGCGCTACCTAACCCACCCCATGCGCTAGACTATGCCTACACGCTAATCTACCCCTCCTACGCGCTACCCTTTTAGCCCTATGCGCTAGGTTAGTGCTACGCGCTAAACCCCCTTCCCTATGCGAACCCCTGCGGCCCCTATGTGCTAGATAACCGCTATGCGCTAACCTGTTGACGCAACGCGCTACCCTACACATTCTATGCGCTATTCTACATGCACGCGCTAACCTATCTTTTTCGGACGCGACCCCTAAAATTGACCTCGATGCACTACTCTACACTTCGTATGTGCTACTCTAGACCTTAGACACGCTAAACTGTTAAACCCAAACTTTAAAATTCAAAAACTGACTAAAAATGACAAAACAAAAAATCAAAAAAGGGTAAAAAACGTTGACTTACTGGTGGTCCACGCACTACAGGTCTCTAGTACCTCCGGACGCGCTCAAAACGGTGTCTATGATAAGGAATAGGCATTTTCTCTCCAGAGAAAATTCTCTTTCTCCAAAGTCAATAAAGCACAAATGAACCTAAATCAAGCCCTTTTCCCCTTTTATAGGAGGAAAATGAAATTAGGGTTAGCTGACTGGACCTGTAATATGGTCACGGTCTCCCCTATACCAAAACATTTGTAACTTATCGGGAGATGAATCAATTTACACACATTATACATGCAGGAACTCATACACATCATACGCAACTCATCAACTTAAATCAAATTTTTTTATTTTTTATTTTTCAATATATTGATTCATCTCTCGAGGGGGCATCACCATCAAATATCGAATCTGGGGCATCACATCAAATCAAATTTGGGGCACGACTGACAAATCACAAGAGCGACACAAAAATTGCATTTGATCATAAATCATGATAAAGCATCATTTTCTTTGAAATAACATGTGCACACACGTCACTTCAAAGAGGGGCAAAATGTAGACATATAAAAATGACCATATTCCTAAATGAATATTTTTATGTTCATTTCTCTATTTAATTAAATCTAATTTAATTAAATTATCCACATTCTTCTATTTTATTAAGTAAATTACTCAATTTATTTAAATAAAATTCATTATATCCATTTAATGAATAAATCATTTTATTCAATTAAATCCCCCTATCCACTTTTAATTAAATTCAAATTTAATTAAATAGTTATCCTAAATTGAATAAATCTAATTTATTTAATTTCCCCAAATTTCAACCAAATTGAAATAAATTACTTTATTTCAATTAAATCCTATTATCCCCCCCCATCCACTTGCAAAATCCCAAACCCCTTTCTAATCCCTTCTAGAATCTTCTAATCGCTTCTAATTAACCTAACCCCTCCTCTAAACTTTGTCACATCCCTAAACAAAGGGAAGTCACTTCTCAAACCTCAAAGTCTCCAATAACCATTAAAGGCTTTCAAGCTTCAACCACTAAATGTCTCAAAGTCTTGGATAACCTTTGAAAGCTTCCAACCTTCAACCGCTTAATCCACAAAGTCTCCAATAACCATTAATGGTTAACCCAAACCCTCCTACATGGTTAAAACATTTGTTTTGACTCAACCTCTACCCAACCCAAGGGTCTCATCAGGCCTTTAATGCTTTGACCATGATTATCTCTTAAACATTTGCACAAAGGTTTATCCTTGGATTAACTCCTAATCCAGTGGGTAATCCTAACTTAGACTTGACCCTTAGCCTCTAGATAACCATGAGGTCTTCTTAGGCATTCAATACCTCCAACCCCTTCTTTCAACCCAATCTTATGATGACACTTGTCACCATTTTATTGGTGCCAATTGTGCACATGGATCCCCAACTTTCAAACTCAACCCTTGATTGAATCTTTCAATCCTGACCATCCATTGCCCTATTTTTGCTATAAATAGAGGTCTCATTCCTCCATTCTTAACGATCATCTTTCAAATTTGAAGCATTACACTTATGCTCAAATTTTTTCAAGCTTTCTTATCATATATGCTTATCATTTAGCCTCTTTTAGAATAGAAAATAGACTAAATATGTATGTTAGAGTACTTTCTTTATCATTTTAGCTCAATCATAGACTAAATATAGTATGCTAGGATAGTATTCATACTAACCTCGTCATCTTATCATCTAGTATATTGCATTTTTAGCATCATACATAGCTTAGCATCCATTTCATATTAAAATTTATCAAAGCATCTCTCGTTCTCATATTTGCCATCCCTAAACCATTTTGCTCAGTAATCTGAGAGCAAAAACATTGGTTTGAGGGACATTGTGAGATAGAGAACCATGGGACCCTCCTTGGGAAGCTGAGTAATATTACGTTACTGCATAGCTTGCACCAAGAAGTCCTGTGTGTGTGGACTAGTATTTAACTAAATTTTCACATTTTGAATTCTACTAGCCCACTTTTCCTGCATACAATATGCAACTAAATTAGATATATTTTTCCTTAGCAAATATTAATACAACATACTCATTTTCGTTCGAGTATTTTAACTCTTAGAAATCCCATTAATATCTAATATCTACACCATTCTCATAACTATAGATATATATATATATATATAAAATTATTTATTTTACTTTTATTCCTCCAAACCCTAACCCTTTCTTTATTTCCTCTTTATATATAAATTATTTTCTTATTTTAAAACAACACACCTCACTTTTTTACCCTAGCCCTAACCAGGCTAGGGTTCCATTTTATTACCTATGTTTTGCAGGGGGGTGCTCGGCATTTTATGCAGGGTCAGCGACATTCTTTATTTCTAGTGGGCCGAGTGTGGAAGAGGCGGTGGGTGTGCCAAGTGTCGCCCGTTGTGTAGTTACACAGTGAGGCATGGGCACCGCCCACCGTGTGGCCACACAATGGTGGTGCTTTGGCGTTGCCCACTGTGTGCTCACACAGTGGCAGCGTTTCGACGCCGCCCATTGTGTGTTCACACAGTGGGGTGTGGCCCGAAACCCGTGGTAAACCAAAACTTTTTTTTAAAAACAAAGTTTTTAATAAGTAAATTTTTTTTTTGTTTATTTAGTTTTTTAAAAATTAATTAATATATATATATATATATATTAAATACAGGCACAGTATTTTCCCTTCTTCTTTTTTTTCTTTCAAAAACTAAATATAGTGTTTATATCTCTCTCTCTCTCTATAAATATATGTATATAAATTATATGCATTTGAACTCAGTATTTTATTATGTACGAAATATATAGGGATTTAAATTTTTATTTTTTAAAAAAATCCTACACAATTGATTAAATAATAATTTGATTTTCAGCAAGTATAAATATATATTTGTTTTTTTTTTTGTTTGTTTACTCACTGTAAAAATAAGGTATAGAATAGAATATAATATACTTAAAACAGTAACCCTAGAACTATTTGTTTCAATAAATCTGGTTATCTATAGATTTTATATGTTGCAATAACTAAATAATAGAGTTTAATAAATTTTAACAGCAACTGAATAACCATTTTTTTTTATTTAAAAGCTAACAACAAATACAACTCATATTTTTCTGCAATTAAAATGAAGATAAATTCTCAAATAAAAAGAAAAACGCAAAATTAAATAAAACTGATTATCACATTACAAAGGCTATTGCATGCAATTCAAAAGTAACTCTTTTTCAAAACAAAAAATAGAAATATATCTAGCTTTTTGCAACACTAAAGATATTCTACAGAATTTACAGGATGTTTCTTTATTTAACTACAATAACAAATCTCATGTCTATATTTTAAATTTAAAGCTTGCCTCTCATTTCGACGAATGAGGACGTATTTCTCCTATCAAAACTAATAACTGCAAATGAAATTAGATTTCTTCAACAATAATCTTCTGCAACTTTTCACTTGTCCTATTCTTTTCTCCCGACATTCCTGCATAATAACTCACAAATATGACCATGGAGTGCTCACCTCCCAGCCTAGGCTAACTAGTAGCCACCCTCGAGCTCAGAGAACCAAGCCCTAGATGAGTAACAAACATGCAAACACATAGAAGACAGGAAACACACAGATTTCAAACACACTCCCAACTTGGCTACACTGTACCACACTTTGGTGATGACCTTTTCAAGGGTGGTAGTGGACCAATACCCTGAGGAGAACTGCAAGTATGGAAAACAAGTAGCCACCTCATGGCACAATAAATACATCAAGAATTTCAACCCCTTATTCCTTATGACCCCTCAAGGCATTCTAGCCTTATAGCCCTCCCTATGACCCCCATTGCACAAACAGGCCATGCAGCAAGGGTCACACAAAAATCCCTTGTGATCACTCTCAAAATGAGAGTCTCTCACTCGACGGTTGTCACTGCTACCAACCACAAGATCCTCCTCTCTCCCAAGAGTAAGAGGTCTTGATAAAACTCCCAAGAACACAGACAAACATAATACAAAATACTAAATGAAATTCCTAAAAAGGACATACAAGAAAAATAGATTTCTTACACCAACATAATTTCAAACACATGCAAAGAAAAGAAGACATTTTAAAGATTAATGAAACCAACCTTAATCTACCCAAAGGTAGGATAGTATTTGAGGAAGCACTGCCCAAATCCACGGATCTTCTACTTCTACCCTTGGCAAATTTTTTTTCTTCTATTAAAATCTAGTCCAATCTTTTCAAAAATTCTCTTGTCTCCAAAAATGGAGAGTGGGTGATTACCCTCAAAATTTCAAATTCTTGCTTAAGAAGCTCATTCTCTCAGTTCTCATAAGTTTCTAAAAACAAAAGCGGAAAGCAAGACAGAATGGGAAAGAGAACTCTCATTCAAATAGGAAAGTTTTCAACTAGGTTCAAACTTCTAATTTCAATTTTCGCACAACTCAAAAAAGCCAAATTTTAGAATGTCAAAAAAGTCACTTAGGAGTAGAAACTTGCCTAAAATTACCCCTAACCCTTAGGTATACCTTATGGGTTTTAGGAAACCCTATTAAACTACCCCTAGATGTTCATTTAACCGATTTTAAACCCCTCTGAAGTTTATTTTCGGGTCAAACATATGTTGACCTCTCCAAAGATTCTTTTTCCCAAGGTATTTATGACATCACATCATATTAATTAAAAACAACTATAGTTGAACACTTTCCTACCAAGAGACATAAATAAAACATTTAAACTTAAATCCACACGTATCAAGTGACACAAACAAAACACTTTTACAATTTAAAACATGAAATCGTCTCTTGTGGAATTTACACAATAAATTTAAATATCACTTAACACACATGCAACATATACTGTTACGAATAAAATACAACACAAATGGGGTGTTGTCTCTCCGAATAGACAACCCCTAGCTGACGAACATACATAAGTCTAGGTTTGGTTCTCCGTAATTTTCCATGGTCACATGGTCAACTTCCTGCGCATCTCAATTTACACATTAGTACTTTCAAATATCCACATATAATATAATTTCAAAAGAATAACAATACACATCATTACTTGCATACAATTTACATCTGGACAGATTAAATACATCTCTTATCAAGCAATATCACATAAGCAATTTCATCCTAATTCACATAAACTTAACCATACATCATAGTTCTATTATCATAGTAAAGTCCTACAAATTTAATAACAACATCTATCATCACAATATCATCTTATCTAATAATCATGTAGTGTTCTATCTCATAAAGAATATAAGTAAATCATCAAAATATAGCAATGTTATCCAAATCCTGAAACCATATCAGTACTAAGTTTCAATATGCATCAAAATAAAGTATCCATGATAGTCAATATATAAAAATCACTAAAATGTTAGACTGAGTCGAGGTGAGGCCTCACACCCTCCCCCTCCAGGCATGAACTTCCTCCTTGAGTTCATCAAAGAGGTGGGGGTACTTTGATCTCATACATGTTGCGTCCTCCCATGAAGTGGTGACCTCATCATAACAATCCCACTGAACCCTAACCTAGTCCAACTCTTGACCTCGAAGGGCCAGTGTCTGGTGTGCCAAAATATGAATGGCAGTGCTCCACCTTTACTCTCTGACACTCAAGGCATCGAGCTACTATCTCAGCAATGAGAAACCGCATTCCCGGCCAATGATATAACTGCCTCAAGTCAGCATGCAACTTTTTAACCCCGGGATGTGCTACATAAGGAGCTCTATGAGCTTCCATGACAATGAACTCTCGCAACCCTCCAGAGGAAGGTACATAAATGCACCCTCTGTAGTGTAACAATCCATTGGACTCCAAAGAATAATCCACATATTTCCCTTCTAGAGTAACCTAAGATCATATTACTTGACCAACCTCTGCATACCATCCATCCTCTAGCAAGTGCTATAGTATACGGTCTCTCAAATCCATGCCCATAGTATGGTGTAAATCTCGTGACGTCTCCTACTCAAAGCATCTGCAACTACGTTTTCCTTTCCTTTGATGTAGTGAACGTCAAAATCATATTCGCACAAGAACTCCATCCATCTCCTCTGATGTGCATTAAGGTTTGGTTGAGTGAAGATGTATTGAAGACTCTGATGATCTGAATGCAACTTGAAGTGATGACCTAAAAGGAAGTGTCTCCACCTCATAAGTGCATGCACTACTGCTATGAGCTCAAGGTCATGAGTGGGATAATTAAGTTCGTGAGTCTTGAGTTTCCTAGACTCAAAAGCTATGGCCCTACCATCCTGCATAAGAACTGCTCCTAAACCCTCTAGTGAAGCATCTGTAAAAACCATGAAATCAGCTGTGGGATCTGGTAAAACAAGGATAGGAGTGCTAGTAAGTGCCTTTTTGAGTTCCTAAAAGGCCTTCTCACACTTCTCTGTCCACTCAAATTTCTTCCCTTTATGCTGAAGAGAAGTAATAGGGTGTGCGATGCTGGAGAATCCCTCAATAAAATGTCGATAATACCCTGCTAAGCCCATGAAACTCTTGACCTCTGTCACACTAGTTAGCACTGACCAATCCATAATAGCCCTAATCTTTGATGGGTCAACTAAGATCCCATCACCGAAAATAACATGCCCAAGGTACTTGACCTCTGACCGAAAGAAAGCACACTTCAACAAACTAACAAACAACTAGTTATCCCGCAAATACTGCAATACCTGTTTCAGGTGTTCCTCATGCTCCTTCTCATTCTGAGAATATATCAGTATATCATCGAGAAACACAATAACAAAATGATCCAGAAATGTATAGAACACCCCATTCATGAGGCCCATAAAAACTATTGGGGCATTCATAAGTCCGAATGGGACTACTGTGAACTCATAATGACCATATCTAGTGCAAAATGCGGTCTTGTGGATATCACTCTCCACTATTCTCAGCTGATGGTATCCTGACTTTAGATCTATTTTGGAAAAGACTTTGGCACCCTAAAGCTAGTCGAATAAATCATCAATTCTGGGCAAAGGATATTGGTTCTTGATGGTTACTTTATTTGGCTACCGATAATCCATACATAATCAGAGAGATCCATCCTTCTTCTTAATGAAGATGATTGGTGCACCCCAAGGGGATACGCTAGGACGAATATGAACCTTCTCAAGGAGTTCCTCAAGCTATATTTTGAGTTCATTAAGCTCATTTGTGGTCATCCTATAAGGTGCTCTAGAAGTTGGCTCGGCTCCTGGTACTAGGTCTATATGAAAATCAACCTCTCTACAGGGTGGCATTCCTAGTGACTCTGAAGGAAATACATCAGAATATCCCTTAAGGATAGGATGGTCATCGAGCGATGTTTCTTTTTCTTCCTCTTCTCCTCTGTCACTGATAGTGATAGCAAATAGCTGACATCCCTTTCGCATGCTTCGCTTAAGCTGCATTGCGGAGATCATACGAAGAGGAATGGGCCTCTGAATCCTAATGATAACTATGGATGAACCATGATCATCCTCACACTCAATCTTTTTTAGGCGGTAATCCATCTTGGCTCTGTGGGCATAAAGCCAATCCATGCCAAGTACGATCCTGTAAGATCCAAGTGGAGTTACTCTAAGGTCTACTAAAGTGGTGGTCTTGCCAATCTGTAGCTGACATTCCCTAACCTCTGATTCCACTGACACTCTAGCCCCTGAAGCTAATTCCACTTCCCAACTGACACCCTGTCTAGTTTCCACTAGCCCACAATGCTCCACAACCAATGGAGATATAAAGGAGTTAGTAGCTCCTGAATCAAACAAAACAAATACATTGTTACCTTTGATCATACCTGTAGATTTGATAACCGTGGCCTGATGCTCATCCTGGCGGTTGTCAACTGTTGCAAATACTCTATGGGACCTACCCATATCACCAACTATTGGTTTTGAAGTGGCCATCCACTGATTCCCTGCCACCTGACCCTGAGGGCAATCCCTCGCCATATGCCCCATGGCTCCACACATAAAGCAAGTACCCCATGCCTGAAACTGGGCACCCTGAGGCCTAGAGGAAGCCTAACCTCCTATCCTATTGGATCTATTGTACCCACCCTTAGAGGACTACTGAGTCCTCACCGGCTGTGTGTACTAGCCCTATGCTCTCTGATCACGTCTCTGTCCCTGAGTTTGCCATTTCTTGGGCTTGGAGCCCTGCTGATACTATGGAGGCTTCTACCTCAGTTTTTATGGTGTCTGTTGCAGAGGAGGGGGTTTGGAGAACCCTTGAGAATTTTGGTTGTTTCCTTTCTAATGTGGTTTTTGGAATCCATAAGTCTGAGGTGCAGGATTTTAGTTCTGAAACCAATCCCTATTGTCCTATGGTCTGACCTGAATTTCCTCAGTAATCAGTGCCTTCTCCATAGCAACCCGAAGGCTCTCTGGAACGGACATCCTAATAGGCCTGGCTATACCGGCATTTAACCCTCTGATGAAGCGGTTTAGAAGAATTTTCTCATCCTTTAGATAATCTACATAAGGCAACAGCTCAAAGAATTTACTCTCATATTGGGTTACTGACAAGCCTTTTTGTTGGAGATCGTGAAATTCATCTATATGATGCTACCTGAAGTGTTCTGATAGGTACCTCTCACAGAACCTCATTGTGAATATCTCCCAAGTGAGAGTATCAGGAACTAATCCCCATTTGTACTCTTCCTGTCTCCACCAAGTGGAGGCCGACCCTCTCAGTAGATGAACTGTGACACGTGCTTTCAGGTTGCTCTTGTAAGAATGCAATGCAAAACACCTCTCAAGACTCAAAAGCCATACCTCAGCCTCTACCCCATCGGTAGAACCTCTGAAGGATGGTGGTTGGATGTGCATGACCTCCCTGATAAGATCCCCTGGATCTCGACGAGCTCTCTCAAAATAAACTGGTTCCACCGTTGGAGGTGGTTCTCGCATATGCACAGACTCTGGTTCATTTCCACCGTGACTCTCTACAGGCATAGGAGTTGGGCTCCTACTTCATTCTCTATCAATAGATCTATGACTCCCAGAGTCATGACTTCTAACTTGAGGGTTCTTTGCTGGGATCCTTTCCTGAACTATGCCAATAAGATTTTTTATTGCTGCTAAGAGGTTTTAGTTAGGTTCATTTGGCTGTTTGGGAGGTGCTATTGGGTTCTCTTCTGGAACTGATGCCTCCCTCACTACCTCTTCATGTGCTATGCGCACACGTCTAGGACCCCGTCCGCGCTTGCAAGCTTGTCGCATTGTCAAAGGCATCCTAAGAGGAAAATAAGGCAAAATAATTAATTAATTTCCTTTTAGAATAATATTAATTCAATTAAATTTAAATGTCTTATAAAATCAATAATTTAAATAATCTAAGGCGAAACGTAAGTGGAGTAAGGTTCCTAGTGTGGAAACCTTGCTCTGATACCAAAATGTCATGCCCAAAATTTAGGGCAAAAATGGAATATATTTTTCTTAAAATACTAATTAATTAACAAAGTTCGCTAACTCAACATGCATTAACATGTTTTCCATATCAATATTCAAGCTAACTCTGATACTAACTAAGTAATGAAATTAATTAAAAAATTATTTGCAAAAAACTAAATGATTTAATTTAATTTCATCAACATAGTCAATAGATTAATTAAATCAAACTCATTAAAAATAGTAGATGAAGATAAGCTTAATCTCCAATAAGACTATGTAGTCCTAAATCCATTTTTAAATCAATAATTAAAATAATTGGTTAAAGTGTCTATTAATTTCTTAATAAATGTCTCCCATAAGTTTATTTTTATTAAAATCAAAGAACCAATCCCCTTTTTTTTTTTTAAAGTTCCATGATTGACAACCAACTCTTAATTAATTATTTGATTTACCATCTACCCTATAAACAACCTTATTATTGATTGTTTTAAAATAATTTAAACATTAATACACATAATGTATCTTGAAATATCTTTATTATATGCAACTAAATTAGATATATTTTTCTTTAGCAAATATTAATACAGCGTACTCATTTTCATTCGAGTATTTTAACTCTTAGAAATCCCATTAATATCTAATATCTACACCATTCTCACAACTATATATATATATACATATATATATATACATGTATATATATACATGTATATATATATACATGTATATATATATATATACATGTATATATATATATAGATATATATATATATATATATGTATATATATATATATATCTATATATATATGTATATATATACATGTATATATACATGTATATATGTATATATACATGTATATATACATGTATATACATGTATATATATATACATGTATATATATATATACATGTATATATACATATATATATATATATATATATAATTATTTATTTTATTTTTATTCCTCCAAACCCTAACCCTTTCTTTATTTCCTCTTTATATATAAATTATTTTCTTTTTTTAAAACAACACACCTCACTTATTTACCCTAGCCCTAACCGGGCTAGGGTTCCATTTTATTACCTATGTTTTGCAGGGGGGTGCTCAGCGTTTTATGCAGGGTCGGCAGCGTTCTTTATTTCTAGCGAGCTGAGTGTGGAAGAGGCGGTGGGTGTGTCGAGCGCTGCCCACTGTGCGGTTACACAGTGGGGCACGGGGGCCGCCCACTGTGTGGCCACACAGTGGTGGTGCTTCGGTGCCACCCACTATGTGTTCACATAGTGGGGTGTGGCCCGAAACCCATAGTAAACAAAAGCTTTTTTTAAAAAAACAAAGTTTTTAATAAGTAAATTTTTTTTTTGTTTATTTATTTTTTAAAAAATTAATTAATATATATATATATATATTAAATACAGGCACAGTATTTTCCCTTTTTTTTTTTTTTCAAAAACTAAATCTAGTGTTTATATCTATATATATATATATATTTAAAAGAAAAAAAAAAATATATATATATATATATATATATATAAATTATATGCATCTAAACTCAGTATTTTATTATGTACGACATAAATAGGGATTTAAATTTTATTTTTTTTAAAAGCCTACATAGTTGATTTAATAAAAATTTGATTTTCAACAAGTATAAATATACATTTGTTTTGTTTTTTTTGTTTGTTTACTCACTGTAAAAATAAGGTATAGAACAGAATATAATATACTTAAAATAGTAACCCTAGAACTATTTGTTTCAATTAATCTGGTTATCTATAGATTTTATATGCTGCAATAACTAATTAACAGAGTTTAATAAATTTTAACAGTGACTAAATAACCATTTTTTTAAATTTGAAAGCTAATAGCAAATACAACTCATATTTTTCTGCAATTAAAATGAAGATAAATTTTTAGATAAAAAGAAAAACATAGAATTAAATAAAACTGATTATCACATTGTAAAGCGGAAAATCACGATCGAACCCTAGTTGCTCTCCCCTCTTCCAACTCCGAGGAGAGAGAAGGGAGGTTGCCAGGGTTGATGGTTTTCACTTAGGGGAGACTTTACATTCAAAAGAGGGGTTGAAACCCACAAGATCCAATCCCACACAATGCAAGATTGGATGCTAAATGCATTTCAAGGGTTAAGAAAGCAAGGCTACCCTCTTTTGTAAAGAATGTTGCTAGAAGAATTAAGCTAGGAGTGCATAGGAAGTGAGAAACATTCGCTTATAAACTGAGATAGGGATATAATATGAAGCTGCGGACCTGGAATTAGCAGTAAAATGTTGATACGGCACTGTCCTGCAAATTTGAGCAAAAGTTGTCGGGACGATGGCGCCCGACACCACGGTCCTCCGAAAAATCCGCGAAATGAAGGGGGATCTGTTCGTCTCTGCACAAGGATTCCAGATCTTCAATTTCAGCCACGTACCTGCAACCTACACACAGAAAAGTGAAGACGATTGGGGGGTTAGGGATTAGGGGTTTTCCTTTAGGTCAAACCCCGATTTTGGAATTAACCAAGAAATGAGAAATGCTGTAAATGTAAATGTATGTAATGTAAAACAAGTACTAATACCTTGTTGTAAGGATGTTTGTATCCTTATGTGCGAAGGTATAGATGTTGTTGTTTGTTGTATGTTGTATGTTGTAGTATGTGATCTCCTCTTCAATGGTTGAATCCTTGTCTTGAATGCAACACTTAGCCTTGAATGGAGACTTGAAATGATCAATTACTTGAAGGAATGCTTGAATGCTTGAATGCTTGAGTATAGTTTCCACGCTTGTACACATATGTCCTCCTTACCCAAATGGGAGAGGAAAATGCCATTTATATACTTGCCAATTAGGGTTAATAGACTGATTTTCCCGACCTTAGGCCGACTAGGAAAGTTAATTTCCAAATTGCAAACAAAAAGACTTGAGACCCCATAGGAGACCAGGCCCAAAATAGGGCCAGGGACCAGGGCGCTGGGTGCCATGGTCCTGGGGGACCAGGGCACTGGGCGCTCTAGTCCCACCTCCCGGGACAGCAGGGTGCAAAGGAGGTTCAGGCTAGGGTGCTAGAAAATGCAGTTTTTAATGTCAAAAATAGGTTTCGGGGTCTCCATTCAGGTTGCGTGTTGCGTCGCCATCGTGAAGACCAAAATGCAGTCGAAATTGCAAGTGTCACAATTTTAGGATGCTACATTTAGCCCCCACTTTAGCGGGAGTATGTATGCTCATACTTCCGGTAAAGTACAAGGAAACAACATTGAAAGACTTTCACCATATCAAGGAGGCAAGATACACCAAGCCCCCAGTGGACTAAGGATCTTACGACTTCGATTAACAAAGTAAAAGGGAAGATCATGAGGGAGAACCATGACTGTCAGTAGTAAGGTTCCCTCACTATGAGTCATGCAAGAAAAATACCAAAAATTTTCAAGGCAAAGCTAAGTTCACCAAGAAATTTTCAAGTATCTTGAAAGGATAGACAGGGTGTATGCCCCCCTACGTTAAAGCGATCACACACGCCTCAATGGGGGTGATTATTTTAACGTATTCGCAAAGATTTAGCCCCCAAGTGTGAGATAAACCCAAGGATAATGGACACAAAACACAAAGCACAAGGTGACTTCGCTTTCCTCGGGGTCAGTATACTGTATGATAAGTCATGTATATATATCATATGTATGTATGCATAATTGTTCTTCATTCCCCAATCAAGGAAGGTCACCTAGAAGAAGGGAACACATGTGTCTTTTGAGTCAACATGAGAGAGACCAAAAGAGATCTCAATGCTTTGCATCGTCCTCAAGTAGAAAACACTAAGGACAACAAATAGAAGAATGAGAATAACATATAGAAGAAGTAACAAAAGAGAGGGGGAGAGAATCTGCTATGCTAATGTAACTAATATAGCATGTCATCTACCCCCCGATCTTGCTGATCAATGTTTCGGGAAGGCAGGGAACACGCTAGAGGAGGAACATCCAACACAGCAGATGGAGCTCTCACAAGGTCCAAACAAGGGCTATGTTCATGTTCCAAGCCACATTGTTCTTGTCTAGGAGCTAGGATAAGTGCTTTAGAAAATTCATTAGATAAATGGTTATCAACATCAACAAGTTCATATTCACTATCAAAAGCAAGAGGAGTAACATGTTCATCATGAATAACATTTTCATCTATATCATCATCAAGATTTATAAAAATAGGATCTTTAACTCGCACAGGATCAAGACCATCATGCATCTTATGTTTAGGAGATTTAGGCTCAATTCTCGGCTGAGGAGAAAATGGAATAATGCTTGTTGAAGGTGTCTTTGGAGATTGCAAGGTTTGAGAAGTAGCTGCTTGAGCCCTAAGACGATGCTTTCATCGGCGTTCATGTGCAGAATGATTTTGTCTAGTCTTAGTAGGAAGTGGAGAAGATTGAGGAGGAGGAATGTTCTCATCCTTATCACTTGGGTGTTTAGGTTGTGGTCTCTTAGGCTGGATAATAGGAGAAGAAGAAGGTCTCTTCTCTCTATAAAAAGAAGGAGGAGGAACTGCTCCATATAAAGGAGGAATTTTTGGTTTAGGAAGAAGACCAAGTCCATCATGACGAGGAGGTATAGGTCTACTTTTAGAAGGTTTATTAGGCATAGACATAGTCACATCCATAGGGATGGGTTGGGAATCTTCTTGAGGAAAGACATTAGTTTTATCTTTCAAAGGAAGAACTTCCTTCTCAAGAACGATAGGAATATCAAGTTTAGGTGTTCTAGGTTCGCTTAAAGATAGGATCATATCTGTTTTCCACTTTTGATAAGATTTGAAAAGATGATCACTTCGCGGAGGAAGAGATTGGAATTGTTTAGGCCAAAAGTAATCAATAGGAATACTAGAGGTTCTTTCAGCTGGTTTAAAGAGACTATGATTGACAGTAACAACTTCACCATTATGGGGAAATTTCAAACATTTATGTATAGGAGAAGCAATAGCTTTCATGGAAGATAGCCAAGGATAGCCAAGCTTCACACAAAATTGTTCGGATGAAGGAATAATAGCAAAGTTTACATCAAGGGATTTGTTATGGACCTCAATAGGCAATGTAATAGAACCAATTGCAGGAGAAGAAAATGCATCAAATAGTTTCACAACCACATCTGTTTTGTCATAGATCACTTGATTCAATTGCAAAGTGAAAAGAAATTCCTCAGTAATAACATTAACCATGCACGAAGGATCAACAAGCACTCCACGGCAAGGTGTATTCTTGACTTTTGCAACTATGTATAAAGGACCATCAGATGCCCTAATGGTTTCACTAGAATCAAATGTGATGGAAGGTTCTTTAGGGATTTCTTGCTGTTCTACAAAGTTAATCACATTCGGAGTCATAGACACAAGACCATCAGATGAGAGAGAGGAATCATTAGTCTCAATCGCATTAGAGGTATGAGAAGGTAATGGATCAGTAAAAATCTAAAGATTTTGGTTAGGAGGAGCTACAGATGTGTTGCCTTTATCATTCACTCCAGAAACAGAGATAGTATTATTATCAATCAAATCTTGAATTTTACCCTTTAAAGAAAAACATTTTTCAGTATCATGCCCAGGCTGATGATGAAAGTGACAAAAAGCTTTGTTATCAAAATAAAGTGAAGTAATCTTTGCAGGATCAATTTGCCTTATAGGAGGAAGAGTAAGCACATTTTGTTCCAATAACTTATTCATAATACTATGCAATGATTCATTCAAAGGAGTATACTTTCTTTCTTTCTTGAAAAATTTAGAAATAGGGGGCATACCTGATGCTGCATTCACATTGTTGTTGATGATGTTTTCATTGAATTTGATGGAATCTCTATTTAGTTTAAACTTCCCAAATGGTTGTTGACTGCTATCACCCTTATCACTCGGAGCCATAGGATGTGATTGTTCCATTTGACTCACAGTCAGTTGATAATTGTGAAGAGTTGCACACAACTGTTGGAAAGAAGTAAACTAAGAAAACAGAAGTTTGTCTTGAATATCTTTTTGTAAATTAGAAATAAAGATTCTTTGAATATCATTATCAGGCACTGGAAAAGAAATTTGAGCATACAAATGTTTATATCTACCAATGAAATCGGTCACTTTTTCTTTAACACCTTGTTTACAATGCATTAAATCAATCAAAGTAACTTTAGGACTTATATTGTTTTGAAATTGTTGAATGAAAGAATTTGCAAGTTGTTCGAAAGAAGTAATAGAATAAGAAGGCAACGAGCAATACCATTGTAGGGCTTTGTCTCTTAATGTTCTAGTAAACAGTTTTGCAAGCAATCTTTGGTCATAAGCAAAATCAGTACATATTGTTTGAAAAGTCTTAACATGTGTTAGAAGATCACCTTTACCATTATAAAGCTCCAAATGCGGGATTTCAACATGTTTAGGAGGGATAGCTCAAACAATGTCAAGAGAAAGTGGGATCGCAACATCAAATGTGGGCACACTAAACTTAGATTGATTCATAGAGGCAATTTGTTGCTGTAAAGAAGAGACAATTTGTGCAAGATTATTAATGGTCGCTTCAGTCGAAGAGTTCATATTAGATGTGTTAGATTGAGATGGAGGTGTTGTGTTATTGAAAGAAGGTAAAGAGTAAGGTGGTGGGACTCTATGATAGTTAGTCATAGGAGATGATTGGACAGGAGGAACACTATAAGGAGGAATGGAATGGTTAAATGAATTGCCCCCTTGCGTCAGGTTCATTTATGAAGATGTAATAGGAATACTCATTGAAGGAATGAATGAAGAAGTCGGATTGAATGAAGGAAGAGGATTAATTGAAGAAGAGGGATTGCCCCCATGACTGGTGATCATAGGAGGAATGTCTTGTATGGAAGTAGTCATTATGTTTGATGTAAAGGTAGGTATGCTAGCAACAGAAGTTGTCAAAGGAATAGAATGATTGACTTGAGGAGGAGGTTGTGTATAACCTAAAGTTTCAGCACAACTCTTTATAGGCATCACATTCGAATCCACAATGTGTGCAATACCATGCAAAATATCAATTCCATTCTTATCACTTTGAAGCATGCATTTTAGACCCTCAATTAAAGGAAGAGATCGACTATCGGGATACTCATGAGACATCCATTGGTGAAAATCATCAAATTGATTATCCAATTTCGAAAGTTGTTCTACAGAAACCTCATGGAGAGCTTCTTCATCATTAGGAGGATTAGAGGAATTACCCATGTCCTCGTTAAAAAGACTACTCAAATTAGGTTCCATCTGCTCGGTAGTTAAACCTCAGAAAGACTTAATTCTACGGCTTCGTCTAACGGGAATAGTGGAAGTAGGGCTTATTGTTGTAAAACTCATGCACTAGAGAGAGAGAGAAGATTTTGAATTTAGAGGTAGCAATTTTCAGTGAAATCAGCCAATCTTCTAGATTTAAGCTGTTAAATGCAATCACGACAGTCTCCCGAAATTTTGGAAAAAATGTCCAGGACTGTGGCGCTCGGAGTGCACACGGTCCTTGCAACTTTTTTCAAAATTTGCAGGGATGAAAGGTATGATGATTTTAGAGCTAATCTGAAAAAATTGAGTGATTTTACGATCTGTAGATAAGCCAAATTAAAGTTGCAATCTCAAAATTGAATCCTACGAAGATTGTCGAAAAATGCAAAATTTGAATTTTGAAAAAGAGAGGGAAACTGAAATTTTGAATTTTATGATTTTAGAGGGAATGTCAAAAGCCATGCAAGTTTTGAAATTTAAAAATTGACTCAATTTCACGCAAAATTCAATTTTGAAAGTGGAAATCAAAGTTGTTGTAATTAAGCACTTAATTTCAAAAGTCACAAATTGCAGGAATTTGAATAAAGCACTGGAATTTTGAATGAATGCAAACACACTTTTCAGATTTAGGATAGTAAGAACACAATTTTGACACAAAATTTCAATTTCAATGATTTTTGAATGATTAGAAGCCTTAAACCAAGCAATCACAAGACCAACTTTGATTGTAACTTTGAAAGTGTTATAATTGATAAAATCAGCCAAAATTCTGGATTTTAGCAGAAAAATACAGTAAAATCTTGCTCCCGAAAATTCAGAAAAAATGTCGGGGACGATGGCGCTCGGAGTGCACACGGTCCTCGCAACTTTTTTCCAAATTTTCAGGGATGAAAGATATTGTGATTTTATTGCGGAATCTAAAGTTACAGCTGATTTGGAGATGTTTTGATCAGTGAAATTATCGGACAAAGGTTGAATCAAGAAGGTTTCAAAAATTAGGGTTTTGACACTTAACCACTTAATTTTTAAAATTAAAGCACAAATATGAATTGATAATTTGTAATAGAAGGGCAGATCTGAAACAAGCATTAACAATTAAATATTTCACAAGTTCAATTACTAAAAAGAAAATTTAGGGTTTTTATGCAATCAACCTCTAAAATTTTGCAAAAGATAAAACATGGAAATCTAATCAAGGAATCAATTTTCAGATCTAATCATGAATAATCAGAAAGGATGTTCACGTCGGGTTCACCAAAATGTAAAGCGGAAAATCGCGATCGAACCCTAGTTGCTCTCCCCTCTTCCAACTCCGAGGAGAGAGAAGGGAGGTTGCCAGGGTTGATGGTTTTCACTTAGGGGAGACTTTACATTCAAAAGAGGGGTTGAAACCCACAAGATCCTATCCCACACAATGCAAGATTAGATGCTAAATGCGTTTCAAGGGTTAAGAAAGCAAGGCTACCCTCTTTTGTAAAGAATGTTGATAGAAGAATTAAGCTAGGAGCGCATAGGAAGTGAGAAAGATTCACTTATAAACTGAGATAGGGATATAATATGAAGCTGCGGACCTGGAATTAGCAGTAAAATGTTGATACGGCGCTGTCCTGCAAATTTGAGCAAAAGTTGTCGGGACGATGGCGCCCGGCGCCACGGTCCTCCGAAAAATCCGCAAAACGAAGGGGGATCTGTTCGTCTCTGCACAAGGATTCCAGATCTTCAATTTCAGCCGCGTACCTGCAACCTACACAAAGAAAAGTGAAGACGATTGGGGGGTTAGGGATTAGGGGTTTGCCTTTAGGTCAAACCCCGGTTTTGGAATTAACCAAGAAATGAGAAATGCTGTAAATGTAAATGTATGTAATGTAAAACAAGTACTAATACCTTGTTGTAAGGATGTTTGTATCCTTATGTGCGAAGGTATAGATGTTGTTGTTTATTGTATGTTGTATGTTGTAGTATGTGATCTCCTCTTCAATGGTTGAATCCTTGTCTTGAATGCAACACTTAGCCTTGAATGGAGACTTGAAATGATCAATTACTTGAAGGAATGCTTGAATGCTTGAATGCTTGAGTATAGTTTCCATGCTTGTACACATATGTCCCCCTTACCCAAATGGGAGAGGAAAATGCCATTTATATAGTTGCCAATTAGGGTTAATAGACTGATTTTCCCGACCTTAGGCCGACCAGGAAAGTTAATTTCCAAATTGCAAACAAAAAGACCCGAGACCCCATAGGAGACCGGGCCCAAAATAGGGCTAGGGACTAGGGCGCTGGGCGCCATGGTCCTGGGGGACCAGGGTGCTGGGCGCTTTGGTCCCACCTCCCGGGACAGTAGGGTGCAAAGGAGGTTCAGGCCAGGGAGCTAGAAAATGCAGTTTTTGATGTCAAAAATAGGTTTCGGGGTCTCCATTCAGGTTGCATGTTGCGTCGCCATCGTGAAGACCGAAATGCAGTCGAAATAGCAAGTGTCACAATTTTAGGATGCTACACACATTACAAAGGCTATTGCATGCAATTCAAAACTAACTCTTTCCCAAAACAGAAAATAGAAATATATCTAGCTTGTTGCAACACTAAAGATATTCTACAGAATTTACAGGATGTTTCTTTATTTAACTACAACAACAAATCTCATGTCTATATTTTAAATTTTACAACTTGCCTCTCATTTCAACGAATGAGGGTGTATTTCTCCTATCAAAACTAATAACTGCAAATGAAATTATATTTCTTCAACAATAATCTTCTGCAACTTTTCACTTGTCCTATTCTTTTCTCTCGACATTCCTACATAATAACTCACAAATATGACCATGGAGTGCTCACCTCCCAGCCTAGGCTAACTGGTAGCCACCCCTGAGCTTTAAGAACCAAGCCCTAGATGAGTAACAAACATGCAAACACATAGAAGACCGAAAACACACAGATTTCAAACACACTCCCGACTTGGCTACACTACACCACACTTTGGTGATGACCTTTTCAAGGGTGGTAGTGGACCAATACCCTGAGGAGAACTGCAAGTATGGAAAACAAGTAGCCACCTCATGGCACAATAAATACATCAAGAATTTCAACCCCTTATTCCTTATGCCCCCCCAAGGCATTCTATCCTTATATCCCTCCTTATGACCCCCATTGCACAAACAGGCCATGCAACAAGGGTCACACAAAAATCCCTTGCGATCACTCTCAAAAAGAGAGTCTCTCACTCGAGTGTTGTCACTGCTACCACCCACAAGATCCTCCTCTCTCCCAAGAGTAAGAGGTCTTGAGAAAACTCCCAAAAACACAGACAAACATAATGCAAAATACTAAATGAAATTCCTAAAAAGGACATACAAGAAAAATAGATTTCTTACACCAACATACTTTCAAACACATGCAAAGAAAACAAGACATTTTAAAGAATAATGAAACCAACCTTAATCTGCCCAAAGGTGGGATAGTATTTGAGGAAGTGCTGCCCAAATCCACGGATCTTCTACTTCTACCCTTAGCCAATTTATTTCTTCTATTAAAATCTATTCCAATCTTTTCAAAAATTCTCTTGTCTCCAAAAATGGAGAGTGGGTGATTAATCTGAAATTTTCAAATTCTTGCTTAAGAAGCTCATTCTCTCAGTTCTCACAAGTTTCTAAAAACTAAAGAGTAAAGTAAGACAGAATGGGAAAGAGAACTCTCATTCGAATAGGAAAGTTTACAACTAGGTTCAAACTTCTAATTTCAATTTTCGCACAACTCAGAAAAGCCAAATTTTAGGATGTCAAAAAAGGTCACTTAGGAGTAGAAACTTGCCTAAAATTATGCCTAACCCTTAGGTATACCTTATGGGCTTTAGGAAACCCTTTTAAACTACCCCTAGGTGCTCATTTAACCCATTTTAAACCCCTCTGAAGTTTATTTTCGGGTCAAACATATGTTGACCTCTCCAAAGATTCTTTTTCCCAAGGTATTTATGACATCACATCATATTAATTAAAAAAAACTATAGTTGAACACTTTCCTACCAAGAGACATAAATAAACCATTTAAACTTAAATCCACACGTGTCAAGTGACACAAACAAAACACTTTTACAATTTAAAACATGAAATCGTCTCTTGTGGAATTTACACAATAAATTTAAATAACACTTAACACACATGCAGCATATACTATTATGAATAAAATACAACACAAACGAGGTGTTGTCTCTCCAAATAGACAACCCCTGGTTGACGAACATACATAAGTCTAGGTTTGGTTCTCCGTAATTTTCCATGGTCACATGGTCAACTTCCTGCGCATCTCAATTTACACATTAGTACTTTCAAATATCCACATATAATATAATTTCAAAAGAATAACAATACACATCATTACTTGCATACAATTTACATCTGCACAGATTAAATACATCTCTTATCAAGCAATATCACATAAGCAATTTCATCGTAATTCACATAAACTTAACCATACATCATAGTTCTATTATCATAGTAAAGTCCTACAAATTCAATAATGACATCTATCATCGCAATATCATCTTATCTAATAATCATGTAGTGTTCTATCTCATAAAGCATATAAGTAAATCATCAAAATATAGCAATGTTATCCAAATCCTGAAACCATATCAGTACTAAGTTTCAATATGCATCAAAATAAAGTATCCATTATAGTCAATATAAAAAAATCACTAAAATGTCAGACTAAGTCAAGGTGAGGCCTCACAAAGATACAGAAGGTTCTAGGTACTTTAAAAATTTTATTATATATAGTGTAGTTCTAATTTACTTACTCATCACTCATTTTGGACTAATTTGTTAACTCAATAATGAACAGTGAGTACCAAACCAGTACTAAGAGGGGACATGAATCAGTACAAGCACAAAATCTTTTCTTGAACTGGTTTGACTTCAAATAGTGAACTTGACTAGCAATCACGAGCACCGGTCTAAACAAGATTACTATCAGTTAGACACAATGCTACTGGAAAAGACATAAACTGACAAAACATAGCTTTCCATACAACTTACTCCCTCATTTCCACTTTATCCTTATGCATAAAAAGATAATCTATCATCAGAGATACAATAATTTACTAGCATAACATGATTCACCACTTGATAGAAAATAACAAAGCATCACATGAAAGAGGCATTACACATGACAGAGATATTTTTCATGTGGAAACCCAAATTGGGAAAAATCATGGTGGGGATGAATACCCACAAGTTTTTTTTGAACTCTTTAGAAGTCCACTATGTTAGGAGCTTAGTCCGATT
This sequence comes from Cryptomeria japonica, assembly GCF_030272615.1. Classification (NCBI taxonomy): domain Eukaryota; kingdom Viridiplantae; phylum Streptophyta; class Pinopsida; order Cupressales; family Cupressaceae; genus Cryptomeria; species Cryptomeria japonica. The sequence continues at coordinate 818,741,203 of NC_081409.1, forward strand.
AAAGACTGTTACAACAGGTTCTGTTAGGAATCGATCCTGTTAGGGATCACCCGGTTAAGGGTTAAACCCTATTAGAGGTTACCTTGTTAGAAGATTTTATAAACTCAATGACTTTGAGTCATCCTGTTAAAGGATTTATAGCAAGCTGGTTAAAGATACCTGGTTAAGGGTTTTTCCAACTGTTGAAGTGGTTAAAGATCAACAGGTATTACAATGATTTGGTGATATCACTCAATGCCAATTCAGATTCACTTTAGTTCTTTCCTTCTGCACACACACTATGTAGGCATCAATCCTCTTATTTGGTCTCGCAAGAATCATGTATCTCTGCACTTGGATACACACACAACATTTTCCAACAACCTCAGCATGAAACACAACATCGACCTTATAGGAAATAGATAGGTCGGTAGCATGAACCCTAAGCCCTAAACATTTAGGTTAAGTAATTGATCAGTTCAATCTTGACCATTGAACACTCTGCATTTTAATATAATGGTCTTGAATAGATCTCAAGACATTCTCCATCATTCATTCTTCACCGCTTCATGGAGGTGGTAACCCATCACATGTTCTCCATCATTTACAGGGACTTTGCACATTGCCAAGGTAGATAGGATCAATCTCCTTCATGCAAGATCCTTCATGCGCACAAGGCTGATGTGGCAACATGATCTAATCTTCCTTACAATGCTAACTCATCACACGATGTCATCGGTTGAATGACACAGGCTTGGAACACTTCAGCCAGAAACCCTGAAGCTAAGGCTACCAACCAATAGTCCTACCACATTCCATGTACCAGTTCACATTTCAACATACCGGTTCACTTGAACAAACATACCACTTCACCTATTACTCATATACCGGTTTACAACACCATACCGGTTCTATTTGCTGGTTGTTTAACTTTAATTAACTTCAATGTACTGGTTCACTTCATAGCATATTGACATCAATGATAATAACCAGTTCACTCTTCAGTATATTGTCAGTTCACTCTCCAACATATTGACATCAATGACAACATACAATATCTTCATGTCATCATACTCTTGCACATATGCCAACATAATTATCTCATGATTCTTTTTGCAAGAAGTGATATTTTTTATAAAAAACTTAATGGAATTGAATTGCAGAGGTTTGGGCCCAACATTCGTAAAAGTTGGAACATCATATGTGAACTAACCCTAATCCACTATTTTTATTTCATATTCAATTGATTGGGCAAACACGAGATTCTGGTGCATCCGTCACATGGGTAAATAATATATATGAAAATAATTTCAAATTGAATACCTTACCAATAATCTATTTGATGTTAGGTTCCAACATAAAGTGAATTTATTTGTTTTAACTAAGCAAGCAATTATAACAATGCACATGACATTGGAATGCAGCCTAATAATTGTGGAACACAACCTCCACATGAAGGTTCAGATGTGCATCCTAGTAGTGTAGGTATTCATTTTCTATTCAAATGTTTTTATATATTTATTAATACAAATAAACATTTTAAATTATAATTGGTGTAGAAACTAATGTAACCTTTTTTGTTAATATTTTAGAGCATTTAGTCAGTGGTGACCAAGTGGAGCATGATCTAGGTAGACAACATCAAGAATGTGATGTTCCCAATTGAGGTAAAGAGTACCACTATTATTCCTTTAAACATATATTATTGCAATTGGTGTATTGATTAATGTATCCTTTCATATTTTAACTCCAAAGGATCTAGAGGGTGTTCAAAATGTTGAGGATGAGGCTAGACAAAATGCTTCCAAAGATGATGTTGCCCCATCAAGTAAAGAGCGCCACAATTATGTTCTTTAAATTAATGAAATAATTGTAACAAAAATAAAAAATGATTTGAATTTAACCAATTTCTTTGTTATTGTTGTTGGCATTTGCATGAAGATTGCATTAATGATATGTTATGTTGTCATTGATGTCAATTAACCGGTAATGATATTAATATTATTGTTGATATTGTTGATATTGTTCTCTAAGTAGTAGGAAGAGCTAACTAAAGGAATTATAAACTGGTATGTAACTTTGTGATTTGAACCGATAATCGGTAAAAGGTTAAGTAAAAGGTTAAACCCTATCTAACCGGTAAACCCTTCTAGTTGTTTTTGTTAAAACCCTAACTAATTAAATTTGATAAATTGGTTATGTTGGTTTATGATCTGATGATGAGTGGTAACGATGATGACAGGTTTGATTATTGTATGAAGACAATTTCAAATGTTTTTGGCATGTTGTTGTAATGGTTTTTTATTTAGGGAATGAGAAAAGTGTATTACATATAATGCAAAGCACGTGATGAGTTACTAAGATCGATGAAGAGATGATTAAGGAGCGGTCAAGGCTTTCTTGATTAATGTGCAAAGATTGCTATGTAATCCAATGGTCATACTTGAACCCACTTGTTTGTAATCTTTATGAGAATTAGATTTATGGTATGTTACCGACCTAATTGATTTGTTTATAAGGTCAATGAAGTTGTTTAGTTGAGAGTGTTGGCTGAGATCAGTTGAGTGTGTGGTTGCCAAATTGGATGATGTGTCTGCAGTTTGAGTAAAGGCATGTAGGAGCATAAAAAGGATCTGATCAAGCAAGTGTAGTGCTATTTAGACAGATCAAGCAAACTCATGTTGTTTTCTAGGAATTATAGTAGAATTAAAATCCCCTAACCAAGTAAGCTCTAACAATCTTGGTGACTTTTCAAATCCTCTAACAAGGTGATCCATTAGCTTGGATTTTCAAATCCTCTAACAAGGATACTCCTAATAAGGTATTGCTTCTAACAAGGAATTTGTAGTCAATCCCTTAACCAGGTGGTTCTTAATAGGATAAGTTCTTAACAAGAATTTTGTAAAACTTTAACAAGCTTGCCTCCTAATAGGGCAAACTTTAGAAGAGTTTAGATAGTTATCTTGTGAGTCTCATCTCACCATGGTTTTTCCTATTTTGGCTTCCCTATCAAAAATATTTGTGTCAAGTGGTGAATGTTTTTTGTGGTTATGATCTTATGGTTGATTTGATTAACTACTTAAATATTTTGATAGGTCATGATAACTGGAAGCACTGAAAAAATGAAGTTTGTTGACATGTGATAAAGAATTTGGATGTTTATAAGTTTGTAATTGTTTACTACTAATTTTTTGTAACAGACAACAATTTTATCTTATGATTTTTTATCTTGATAGTAGTATTTGATTGATAGGTTTACTTTGACAGATTGATTTTGAATTTGGGAAGTTTGTATCAATTTTTCTAATTATTGATTCACCCCCCCTCTCAGTAATCAACCAGATACTTATTCTTTCATCATACCATCAATTAGTATAAGAGCATCTTAGGTCCTCTAAGATCTAATCCTAACAACTTGAGGTAAACATCTTGCAGATCATGATGAAGAAGGAAGGTCTAAAGTTTAATAGCGAGAACTATAGGATATCTATTAGGTCCCGAAGACAACTGAGAGGGGGGGGGTGAATCAGTTGTCCAATAAATTCAACCAAAATTAACTTAACCAAAACTTAATGCTTAATATTGGTAAACCAAGCTTTATGCTGGTAGATAGTTTTATCAATTAAGTGCAGTACCGGTAAAGATTAATGCATGAAGCATAAAGACATCAACATCCAAAACACATAACACAAATATTTGTACGTGGAAACCCTGTAAGGGGAAAAACCAATGTGGGAAGCCTTACCCACAATCAAATGATACTACTGTAGATAGTATGTGTGTACAATATGGATTCTACACATGAAGAAAGGCCGGTTGCCTAGAGCTCACTGCTCAATCACAAAATGAGAGTCACATTGACTACAATTGGATGGTTAAATCTAATGATAATTTACTTCTTAAAATATCATCTTCATATGCTAGATTCAGTACCGATTTAGTTTTGATTGCCTTCACAAAAAGTTTCCTTCAACTTTCAAATGGTGTCTATGTGTATAGCTCTGCTTATTTTCGCATATACCTTATTGCAATACTTTTTCCAATTGCATCCTTGCCTATTAATCTCACAAATGAGATCTTACATTTATAGTATAACCTAAGACCAATTGAATAGGTCAGCTCACTAAAGATGTTACAATAAAATCAATTATAAATAAAACAATATTCAATGCATGATGTTGGCTCAAAGCATTTACAATAATAATAAATCATCTCCATGACATGTCATGCTGATTTGGAATAGTTATGCTTGCCGGTTCATAACTTGGACCTATTTGCTGGTAACAACAAATATGGAAACCTAAATAAACCAATAACCAAATGGCCAAAACCAAGTGATCAAATAATATCTTTGACATAACCAAGTAGTCTCCAAGTTATTCCAAGTGTCGGTGAACAATATAACATGTCAGTGAACCAAATGTCGATGACTGTGCATAAGTCACTTGACTTGTCGATGAACATAACCAAAGATCTCCAAGTGCTGATAAGGTTGACAAGTGTTGACATAAATGACAAAATCATATCAACATATCCAAAATACCAACAATCTCCCCCTTTTGCATTGATGGCAACATAAGATGGAAAAACCATCAAAGTGTCAAAACAGCAATGCCAAAAACCAAAAACCAACAATCTCCCAAAGAGATCATTAACCAAAAATCAAAATACATAATGTCTCTCCCCTAGGAATAATCTCTCCCACAAGATATCTCTCCCCAAAAATGTTTTTCCATAATATCTCTCCCCCTTTGACATCAAATGGCAAAGCAATACAAAAACCAAATTCAAATACAAAATACCAACTTATTACAACATACCAACTACTCCCCCTGAGAAGTAGCTCTCCTCGTCAAAGCCAGAATAAAAGTAGGGGTAGGACTCCAACTTGCTCTCTGAGATATTCAAAAGTCTCCTTAGGCAAAGGCTTTGTAAAAATATCTACAATCTTCTCTTTAGTATTCACATAAACAAATTTCACTTGTTTTGCTTCAGCATTCTCTTTAAGAAAATTGAATTTGATAGAAACATGTTTATTCTTTGAGTGAAATACCGGGTTCTTTGATATATCAATTGCTGCCATATTATCATAGCAAATAGTTATAGGTTCCTTGCATTTTACCTTTATGTCCTTCAACGTTTGTTTAATCCATAATACCTATGTACAATTTGTAGCTGCTGCAACATATTCTGATTTTGTTGTTGATAGTGATGTACAGCTTTGTTTCTTTCTCAACCATGAAATTAGTTTGCTACCAAGAAAAAATGCCCCGCCGGTGGTGCTTTTTCTATCACCCACATCTCCTACCCAATTAGCATCTGTGTATGCACACAAATCAAAATTTTTGTCTCTAGGATACCATAAACCAAGATTTGTAGTGCCTTGTAGGTATTGGAAAATCCATTTCACTACTAATTCATGATTTTCTTTAGGATTACTCTGAAATATTGAAACAATACATACTACATTCATAATATCAGGTCTTTTTCATGTCGAATACAGTAAACCTCCTATCATAGACTTTTACCTGGTAAGATTAATAGGTGTTGATTCATCTTTCAAAGATAATTTATCAATTGTAGTCATAGGTGTGCTTACCGGTTTAGAGTTTTGCATGCCAAATTTCTTTAGTAATTCCTTCAAGTACTTGGATTGACATAGGAATATACCTTTATCAATCTATGAAATCTGCAATCCTAAAAAGAATTTTATCTCCCCAATCATAGACATTTCAAATTCTTGTTGAATTTTGTTAGAAAAGTCTTTACACAATCCATCTTCTCCTCCAAAGATTATATCATCAACAAAAAATTCAATAACCAAGATGTCATCATTAATCACTTTTTAGTATAGATTGTTGTCAGCATTACCTTTAGTGTATCCAAGCTTCAAAAGATATTTGTCCAATCTAGCATACCAAGCTCTAGCAGCTTGTTTTAGTACATATAAAGCTTTCCTTAACCTGCAAACCATGTCTTTGTTATTTGTTAAAGAAAATCCATTAGGTTGTTCAATATAAAATTCTTCTTCAAGATCTTCATTCAGAAATGCACATTTAACATCTATTTGATATACTTTATAGATCTTGTGTGCTGCAAAAACCAATAAAAGTATGACTGCCTCAATTCTGGCTACCGGTGCAAAGGTTTCACTGTAATCAATTCCTTCATTCTATGAATATCCCTTACACACTAATATTTTTTTTTCCTGATTACCTTCCCATCTTCATTAAGTTTATTTATGAAAACCCATTTAGTTCTAATTACATTTTTGTCTTTAGGTCGGGAAACTAATGACCAAGTGTTATGCCTTTCAATTTGTTCCAATTCATCTTCCGTAGCTTTAATCCAATATTTATCTTTACATGCCTCATTAATTGATGTAGGTTCAATTTGAGAAATAAGGCATACCTCTTCATTTGCCAATCTTCCTCTAGTCATAACTCCTTGAAATTTGTTTCCAATTATCTGATCATTGGAGTGATTCAATCTTACATACCGAGGTGTTTTTACTTGCTGTTGTTCTTCAGTGACTAGGGAGTCCTCAGATGATGCGGGTGTAACTAGATCATCATTATGTGCCGATGTACTAATAGTAGGTTCATTTGTGATTATCTCTATTGCCAGTTCAAAGTCCATGTACCTTGAATTTCCTCTAAATTGTTCATCAATCTTCACATTTGCACTCTTAACAATTTTCTACAATCTCTTGTTAAAACATCTATATGCCTATCTCTTAGATGAATAACCAAGAAATATTAGTTCATCACTTCTAGGATCAAATTTGTCAATATACTCATCTCTTCTAATATAGCATTTACTTCCAAATATTTTGAAATATTTAAGAGTAGGAGTATTACCAAACCATAGTTCATGAGGGGTCTTGTCGGTTTTACCTTTGATGTGAACTGTATTGAATGTATACACTATTGTATTGACAACTTCTCTCTAGTATATATGAGGTAGATTAGCTTTTGATATCATACTTTTGGTTGCATCCAAGATAGTTATGTTTTTCCTTTCAACAACTCCATTCTGATCCCATTCACTTCACACAATGTATTAAATTCTTTAGATGTGAATTCACCTCCTTGATCTGATCTCCAACATTTGATTTTCTTGTCAATTTCATTCTCTACCATTACCTTGAATAGTTTGAATTTCCCAAATGCTTCAGATTTTTCCTTGAGAAAAGTAACCCAAGACATTCTAGAATAGTCATCAATGATTAGCATAAAATACCTATCTCCTTGTATACTTTTAGTTCTTGTTGGACCACATAAATCAATATGAATTAAATCAAGAACATTGTTAGACTTCTTTGGAATACTATTGAAATTTGTTCTAACTTGCTTTCCAAATTGACATTCCTTACATACTAGACTTTGAGGCTTAACAATCTTAGGTAAATCTCTTAGTGCCTTAGTTGTACTGATTTTCTCAATACAATCAGAATTTACATGACAAATTATCTTATGCCATAACCAACTTTCATCAATATGAGCAATTAAACATGCTTTTTTATTACTGTTCAAATGAAAGATATTACCTCTAGTTTGAATACCGGTTGCAATTTCCAAACCAGTTCTATTTAAGATTTTGCATTTACCATTCTTGATTTGTAACTGCAATCCTTTTTCAACTAATTTACCAACACTCAATAGATTATGTTTCAAACCTTCAACATAGTAAACATTATCAGTATTGTGCTTACCATCAAAAGATAAAGTTCTTTTTCCTTTGATCAAACAAGATTTATCATCTCTAAATCTCACTAGACCTCCATTGTATTCCTGGAAGATTAAGAATTTACTCTTATCACTAGTCATGTGATGTGAAAATCTTGAATCAATAATTCATTCATCTTTATCTTCAACTTTAGCTGTCAGGGCCTACTCTACTGATTGAATAGTAGGTGTCGGTTGATCTTCTATTATAGCAACAAAATCCCATCCATTGTCTGTCGGATCCTCATCAGAATCATCAGTGACTCCTTCATCAACATAATAACTCTATTTGTCTTTATTCTTCTTAAACTTGTATCTCTAATTATCAGGGTTAGGTTTATATGTTCTATTAGCTTCTTCTCTTAATCTTGCATGTCTATCAGGACATCTAGAATCCATATGACCAATCTTATTACAATTAAAACATTTAAAGGGTGCTTTACCTTCATAATTACTTCCAATTGGACCTTTAGGCATTTTTCTTGCAAATAGTGCTTCAAGTTCTTCAAGTTCTTCATTTTCTCTCTTGCTTTCTTCAAGTTCTCTTTCACAGAAGGATTTCCAATCAAATTTCTCAAATGATGATGATGATTATATAGATGACGATGATTCTTTGAAAGCTAGATCTATCTTAATAGTAGTAACAGGACCAAATTACTCAAGTTCAAAAGATGAAAGTTTTCCAACCAATGTGTCTCTAGATACTGATGCATTAGGTAGGGTTCTCAATTCATTTATAATAGTAACTTTCATTTTATATTCTGGTGTCAAAGCTCTTAAAACTTTAGAAACAATCTCATCTTTACTTAAGGTTCCTCCACAACATTGTATACCTAGAACAATTTCATTTACTCTTTCCATAAAAGCAGAAATTCTTTCATCTTCTTCCATTTTCAGATTTTCATACCTAACCTAGAAGAATTCAAGTTTTGCAATTTTAACTATGAAATATCCTTCATTCAATGTTTCCAGTTTGTCCCAAATAGCTTTAGTAGTAGATCTGTCTAATAATCCCATGACTTGCTGATTTGATAATGAGCTCAAAAGTGCTTCTCTTGCTTTGCAATCATTTTCCTCATCTTTAGCCAAGTTAGGTGGATTTGGAGCAGTATAGCCATTCTTTGTAACATCCCATATGTCCTTTCTAATGCAATTCAAATGTGTCTCCATCTTGATCTTCCATATGCCATAGTTAGTTCCATCAAGTTTTAGACTATCCTTCCTAAATTAGTTAGAAGACATTGGATCTCCTCAAGCTATTAAACTTCTCCAACAAGAGGACTAAGCTCTGATACCAATTGTTAGGTCCTAGAGACAACTAAGAGGGGGAGGAGAATCAGTTGTCCAAAAAATTCAACCAAAATTAACTTAACCAAAACTTAATACTTAATACCGGTAAACCAAGCTTTATGTTGGTAGATAGTTTTATCAGTTAAGTGTGGTACCATTAAATATAAATGCATGAAACAAAAAGACAATAACATCCACAACACAACACAAATATTTGTATGTGGAAACCTTGTAAGGGGAAAAACCATAGTGGAAAGCCTTACCCACAATCAAATTATACTACTGTAGATAGTATGTGTGTACAATATGGATTCTGGACATGTAGAAAGGCTAGCTACCTAGAGCTCACTACTCAATCACAAAATGAGAGTCACACTGACTACAATTGGATGGTTAAATATAATGATAATGTACTTCTTAAAATATCATCTTCATATACTAGATTCAGTACCGGTTTAGTTCTGATTGCCTTCACAAAAAATTTCCTTCAACTTTCAAATGATGTCTGCATGTATAGCTCTACTTATTTTTGCATCTACCTTATTGCAATACTTTTTCCAATCACATCCTTGCCTACTAATCTCACAAATGAGATCTTACATTTATACCATAACCTAATGCCAATTGAATAGGTCAGCTCACTAAAGATATTACAATAAAATCAATTACAAATAAAACAATATTCGATGCATGATGTCGGCTCAATGCATTTACAATAATAATAAATCATCTCCCTGACATGTCATGCTGATCTGGAATAGATATGCTTGCCGGTGCATAACCTAGACATATTTGCCATTAACAAAAAATACGAAAACTTGAATAGACCAATAACCAAACCACCAAAACCAAGTGATCAAATAATATCTTTGACATAACCAAGTAGTCTCCAAGTTATTCCAAGTGTCGGTAAACAATATAACCTGCGAGTGAACCAAATACCGGTGACTGTGCATAAGTCACTTGACTTGCTATTGAACATAACCAAAGATATCCAAGTGCTGATAAGGTTGACAAGTGTTGACATCAATGACAAAACCATATCAACATATCCAAAATACCAACAATATGGAGTGACATAATGAAAATTTACATCAAGAGTTTGGGAAGTCAATATTGGGAACATGTCAACAATAAATATGTTGCACCTATTGGGATTTTGACTGATGATCAAAAGAAAGAGAAACAAGAAAACCATCAAGAATTAGAGGCCATTATCAGTTCCATGTCTAATGTTGAATATGTAGATGTTCATGGTCTAGAGACTACACATGAGGTATGGCAAAAACTTGAAGATATTTATAGCAGTGATGAACATTTTAAGATTACTAAAGAGGAGAGTCTAAGAGGAAAGTTTGATGAAATGCAGATGGATGAAGGAGAGAATATCCAACAAAATGGTTAAAGGATAAAAGAGATAGTTGGTGAAATCAAGAGTGCAAGAGGGAAAGTGGAAGATGCCATAGTGATCACTTCCTTGATTTGCATACCTACCGATATGTCATGAGCCCAATACTTTTTCCCTAGACCAAGTAGCTCATTTATGAAGTAAAGAATTAAACAAACAATGAGATTTTCAAACCTAAATTTCCCTTTCTTAACACCCTTTATCTTTCCAAGATTCAGCACTAGTTCACATCTTAGCCATTCACACAAGTCATATTTACCATCATGCCTTAGCATCTGGTGTGTAGCATCAATGTCATAACTAGAAACATAGTTCAATCGACTAGATTGAGTTACCTTGTAACTGATTGTCATGCTTACAAACTTCACATTCGTTTCCTTGATTGTGCTAATCCTCATCAATCTTCCATCATGGGTTGCACCGGTGAGCTTCTTAATCTCAGTGTTGGAGATCTTCTTGCCAAGTTCTTGTCTGACTTTGGGTAAGCTATTGAGTTCTTGAATAGCCTCCTTTGTAATCATGTAGGGCTGATCCAACTAGATGAACTCGTTGTGAACCTTTCTGAGAACATATATGATCATCTCATCTTTGGATTCTGGTATGTATAGGATATCGGTTAACCCTAGATCCTCAATGACTTTATATTCCATCTTGATTGTTCTAGAGCTACCCAATACCACAGATTGATACATGCCTTTTATTTCCTCTATGCCTAGATCCTCAAAGGTGTAGTAAATGTATGCCCTTACATCTTGAACATATATCACATCATCGAGAACCCTAGAAAATGCTCCTACAAAGTCTTCCTTCTTAGCTATCAGGGGAACTTCCATGAAAATGTGTTTCAGCCTATCCTTGACTTCAACAATAGTGGGATTTGCAACAAAAATAGGAGCAAATGATCTGGATGCTATTTCAAAGAATTACCTGAAAATGATCGTCAGTTGGAAGATTTGAGTCCTTGTCAGATAGTTGCTGCAAATCCTTTCAGAATGCCTTTGCTTGCTCTTAATCACCTAAAATTGTATTTTGATTCTCTCTAGATGCTTGAATGTTGGGTGAGTGAAAATGAATCCACTTTCCCCTTTTATCAGCGAATAAATCCTAATCTTTCACTATCATAAATGCTTTGTGATGTACCCTACTTGATGTCAGTTTCACAGTCCTATGTCGGGTGAACCTTCATCAATGATTAACACAAATCTCCAAATCTCTTCTAGGGAATATGCAATATTTTCAATGAGTTTGCCAACCCCTAAGGCTTATGCCTCAGCTATTAGTGGCATTTCCTATCGGTGGAGTTACTGATGTACTTGCATGTCCACTTGGTCCTTCAGATTTTCTAACCCATCTCTTGGTGTGATCTTGTTGTATTTCATCTACCTTCTTCTTTTCATTCTCATTTTCTTTATCATTGCTGACCAGTTGAGTCTTGCTTCTATAGTACTTAGCAATATGACCTATTTTGTTACATGCATAACATGTAACATTGTTCTTTTAAATTGATTTGAAATATCCTATTTCATTCTTTGACCTACAATGATTAGCCAAATGTCCAAACTTTCCACATTCATGACATTTAACATTCATTCTACAATCTTCTGACTTATGACCATATTTCTTGCAATTTGTGAATTGGCCGGGAATAGAATTGTAGTTTTGATTTTCTCTATTTCTACATTGTTTAGCCATATGCCAAAATTTATTACAAACAAAGCATCTACCATTGAATTTTTAAGCATTAGATTGCCTTATCAGTTTCCACTATTATGATGAGTTCTGCATACCGGTTGTCTGATCTTCAATTATAGTGTGAGAGCTTTCACCTTGTACAAATCTAAGTCCTCTAGAATGATCACTCTGCCTTTGTCTTTTCAATAATTCATCCAATCGTACATCATTGATCCTAAACTTTTCTTTGTACTCACTTGTAGTCATCTGATCATCTCTCAAATTTATTACTTGTCCTTCACATTCTTGTTCATTATTTTGGGATTGCACGAAACTAGTTTTCAACATATCATTCCCATGAGCCAATCTATCACATCCTTTAGATTTGTTCTTCAGAGATATAGAAAGATTTTCTTCCTTCTTCTTTTTGTCCTCAATATCCTTCGACATACTCATAGTTAGGTCTTGTATTTCATTTTGCATGAGCATGTTTTCTTGATTCATTTTCTAACAATATTCCTTAAGTGTATTTTCATCATCTTGTTTTTGCAAAATTTCCTTCCTCCTAGCTTGAGATGATGTTAACCTTTCATGCAAGACAAGAATGAATTCATTTGAAGAATTCAATTCATCTTGTAGTTTTAGGTTCTTTATCCTTTCAACATCATAATCTTCAAGAGCCCTCTCAATTTTCTTTTCCATAGCCATGCCTAATGATTCCCATTTCAGAATCTTCCACAAGCTATTAAACTTATTTTGAAGTGCCAGGCTTTGATACCAATTGTTTGGATCCAAGAAAACTGAGAGGGGGGTTGAATCAATGTGCTCCCAATAAGATAAGATTTTATGCTTTTATAACATACACATATAAATCGGTAAATGAATAAACATATACCTTGAAGCAAATAAATCATCCACATGAATGAACATCATAACACACTGAATTTATATGTGGAAAACCTCAAAGAGGAAAAATCACGATGGGATTTGTGAGGCACAATATCAATTCACTAGCCATATGAGCGATACTACATAGAAAGGGGGCTTGCACATTCAGGAAGGCGCACTATCTAGAGCACACTACTCATCACTAAAGAGTCTCACTGACTACAAGATTCTGCCAAAGTAAAATAGTAATAATGAACTCACAAAATGCACCTACAATGCCAAAAAGAGTTTTGGTTATAGATTTGTTCTGTACCGGTTCATAAACCCTAAACACTTCTATTGGTATCTCCTTCCCTCTAAGAATTCCTTACAAAACATCTACAAATCATTGCATGATATAACATTCACATATAAAATGATCTACATACATTTCCTTTGCATTACATAGCTCTATATCCATAACCCTATTTTATCATATCACATCTTTCTATATTGTCATATCATAATGACCTAACAAATTGACCTATATAGCCTTTACAAATAATATGCCTTATGTCAGCTTATAATACAAAAGATATACAATGTCAACCTTATACAATAATTACAAAATGATTTTACAAATAAAACTTCCTTGATCTCAACTTCACTAAAGTGCTGGATGTCAGTGCCAGTGTCAGTTGTAACCCTGGATACTCAATTTCAGTGTCTCTCGATTAATACCTCCTAATGTCGGTATATGCCTTCTATATAATCTTTTTGCCATCAATGACAACATATGAATCCAATGAGTGTCAATTGCCAACATTAGGTACATACTCTTCTAGTGCTGAAACATCTTCCTTAATAGCCAGGAACACACATTCCTTCCCATTTAAGAAGCCACTAGTAGAGTCTTTTGTCGGCTCTTCATCAGAATCAATAATGCCTTCCTCATCCGCTATGTAGCATGATTTTTCTCTATTTTTCTTGTACTTATAATTTTTTTGATATTTAGGATTAGGCTTAAAATATCTTTTAACTCTTTCTTCAAATCTTGAATTCCTTTCAGGACATCTAGATTCAAAATGACCAATCTTATTACATGCAAAACATTTAAAAGGTGCTTTTCCTTCATACTTAATTCCTACCGGTCTTTTAGGTACTCTTCTAGCAAATAGTGTTTCAAGTTGCTCAAACTCATCATCTTATCTCTTAATATCATCCAATTCCTTTGAATACAAATCTTTCCAATTGTGCTTACTGGTTGTTGGTGCAGATGTATGAAAAGAAGGTTCAGTCTTCACAACTCTAGAAGGTCCAAATTCTTCAAGCTCAAAATCAATAATTTTCTTCCAAGGTATCTTTGTTGACAGATGTATTGGCCATTGTTCTCAACTAATTAATAGAAGTAGCCTTCATATTTTAAGTCGATCCTAGGGATCTCAAAACCTTAGAAACAATTTCATCTTTACTCAGAGTTCCACCACAACATTGAACTCCCATAACAATCTCATTTACCCTTTCCACGAGTACAATAATCTTTTCATCTTCATGTTTTCATATCCCACCCAGTAACCATCAAGTTTAACAATCTTCACTATAGGGTCACTTTCATTTAGAGTCTCCAATTTTCCCCATATATCCTTTCCAGATGATTTGTTGGTTAATACCATTATTTGTTGATCAGAAAGTGCACACACGAGGGATTCTCTTTCTCTACAATCATTCTCAAGCTCCTTATCAAGGTTTTCCACAAGAGGATTGCCAGATTATGGATTATGAGGTGTAACACCATTCTATGTGATCTCCCAAATCTCCTTGCCCAGACTTCTCAAATGAACTTGAATTCTTAGACACCATAGGATCTTCCTCAAGCAGTTAAGCTTTCTGTAGAGAGGACCAAAGCTCTGATACCAATTGTTAGACAGTTCAAATAACCAGAAGACAACTAAGAGGGGTGGTGAATTAGTTGTCACATATTACCATAACATTTAGAAATTAAATTTTTAATATCATAGCCCAAAACATTAATACCAAAATGCTTAAACCAAATATCAAAATAACAGTTAAACCAATTAAGCATAAACAATAATCAAAGAATAAATACCATCTACATGACACCAAGATTTATACATGGAAAACCCGGTAAAGGGAAAAACCATGGTGGGAAGCCTACCCACAGTTAGATAATACTTCTGCAGTAATTGTGTGGTAACAATTGAGGGGCCTGCACTTGCATGAAGGCCAATAGTCTAGAGTGCACTGTTCATCACAAAAAGAGTCTTACTAAATACATTGAAATCCAAACTAAAATCTGGAAGAAGGAATGAATTGCAAAGATAGCATCTCCTATTCCTGAGTACAGTTCTAGTTAAGCTCAATACCAGAGGACTAAATCCTCTTACATAAACTCAATTCAATCTCCAATGATCGAACAAATCCTCTACCTAAATGATATTACATTATTCGTACATTACATCCCTTGACCATAATCATGATGACCTACAATGAGATCTTACATCATATATATACAAACCCTTGACCATAAACAATTAGGTCAGCCACCAGATAATAAACTAATTACATAATTATAGAACATGTTAGCCTTAGACCAAACAAATAATATCAAACACATAAGACATTCAAAAAATGTATCGACAAGTCCAATCTGTTGGTATTTTGATGGTGTCTAAGTTGTATTTTATGTATGAGTTATTTCCAACCAGTATTATGTGTTGTGTTGTTCAGACCGGTACTATATGCCATTAAATGTATAGTCTTTGTTTGTAGAAGACTATCGGTATTTTGCAGAAGATGCTTACCGGCCAAAGCATGATCAAAGACCTCAAGCAGTAGGAAGGCCTCAAGCGGTATGAAGGCACCAAGTCGTACGAGGCCCCTAGTGGTACTTAATTTTTTATCAGAACACTATGTTCTAGTTTACCAGTCTTTGTTTATAGGTAATCGGTATACTATGCCAAACTTGTATAATTGTAAAGTGTGATGAGTTATCATCCATCGACACTTGAGTGGTGATTTTGTGTCATGTTACGAAATGTGTCTAGATGCACTATACCTAGGAAATTAAAGCCTAATATTATTGGACCAACATGAAATTAGATTCCTATATGACAACATCATGTCTAGGGTTTTGTAGAGTTGATGCGTGCAAGTGTTGGAGAGAAGATTAGGTCTATGCAAAAAAGGTATCTCACTATAGAGATTATGAGTGCAAAGGTTAGAGGAGTGAAGTAATGCTGCAATACATTAACAGAGAACTATTAAAGATCTAATCAAGCATTCTATTCTACTTTCTATATTATTCACTTGTTGATTACTAATTTCTTTGACAAGTCTAAAACCCTTAACTGTGTAGGCCTAGCCAAGCCTATTGTAAATCCTCTAAAAAGGTGGTTCATAGTTGTGGACCTGAAATCCTTTAACAGGGTAGTCTTTAAAAGGACTTATCTCCTAACAGTGATTTGGATTCCTAATAGGATATGTTCAGGTGAAGAACATTGTAAGGCCTTAACTGGTCTAGTTACTATTCTACAGATAGTTGACTTGTGAGTTTTACTCACCGTGGTTTTTCCCATTTGGGTTTCCACATTAAAATATCTTGTGTTATGGTGATTTTTCTTCTTTGGGTGAATTCTCTAGTTGATATTTGGCTTGTGTATGTTTTAAGTTTGTTGTTTACACTACTACACCGGTCTGCTAGAAAATTGTTTAAGAATTTGATTAAGTTTTTAGGCATACTAATTCACCCCCCCTCTTAGTATTTATCAAGTGGTATTAGAGCCAACCTATCTATAAATCTAACCACTTGGAAGGAGATATGGAGTAATACAGCATGAGGGAACTCACTCAATGTCTTACTGAGTCTAAGAGAGCCTATGATGAACTCAAAATCAAGTATAAAGCCTCTTTAGCCAAGAGAAGAGAACCTATTGAGAAATTGATGGAATTTAATGAAAATAACTCTTTTGATGAAGCCAACATGGAGGCCCTAGTTGAAGAAGTGGAGAAACTAAATGAAACCAAAACTAACCTAACGAGGGAGTTGGAAGGACTGACTATTAGGATGAGTCGGGAACTAGAAAATAGAAGAAAAGCTAAAGATTTAGTGAAGAACAAGGAGTGTGAGATCTCTAAGTTGAAACAAGAGATTGGTACCATCACCACTCATCTGCAAGAGGGTAATGAAGAGAAAGAATAAATACAAGTAGACCTCAATGGTTCTATCTCTCAAAACAAAACCTTGATGAAAACCAATGATGCTGTTTCTAAGGAACTTGTTGAGTCAAAGGAGATACTTGCAAAGTTCAACTGGAGTGTTGCTAAACTGGAACAAAAGTTGGAATTAGTGAAGCCATTAAAGGATGCCACAGGACTTGGTTTCTCTGCATATGAGGAAGGTGAAACCTCTGGAGCCAAGAGTGATGCACCAAATGAGTAATCAACATCTAATAACAACAACAAGAGAAAAGGTAAGCCAAAGTTTAAACCTGTATGCTTCAACAATCATATGGAAGAACATACTACCAATGTTTGTAGGAGGCTTACAATAATTTTACTCATATACAAAAAAATTGGCTAGAAATGGTAGATTTAATGGTCATTTCTATGCATGCAACAAGTTTGGGCATAGAGCTTTTGAGTGTAGGTTGGTTAGGAACAACTCTGGAAATTATGCACCAAGATCTAAAAGAGTTGCCCCAGAACCTCCTATGAACCGGAACCCAAACTGGTACAGAACCTATGACTACTACTCAAATGGTTATGGAGCAGAAAATAGTTGGAGAGAAAGCTATTTGATCTGTCGTAGTAGCGGTCACACTACTGCAACATGCAAAAGCAAGAATGAAAATGTGAACATCAGACCATGGAGAACACTGGAAATAATATGCTATCATTGCAACAAACTGGGACACACTGCTAGAGCATGTAGACTAAGAAAGAATCCATCAGAAGACATACTGGTCGACCCAGAATGGAAGATTGATGTTGAAACTATTCAGGCAGATATGGATAAAACTTAGATAAAGAAATTGGAAGAGAAGCCACAAGATGTACCAGTTTCTGCACCTAGTGTGGAGACCCCTGAACAGACAAACTGAGCTTCGAAAAGCTTAGGGGGAACATATCAGTAATAATGTTTCGAACACCCAGAGTATATCGATAAAGTAACTTTATCGGTATTGGTTACCTATCGACCGACAGAAAAAAAGAAGTGGTAAAAGGTAAAGTTAAGGTTTGTGCCCTAACGGTGATGCATTTATTATGGTAGGTAGGAGCTTATTTAAAAGTGACTTTCATCGTAATTTTTAGTTACCTATTTTCAAAGAATAATTTTTCAAGCTTGAGAAGAGCAACAAGAATGATTTATCTTGTATTCAAAAGAATTCAGAAAGAAATCTTGCACAAGATTTTGCAACCATTTCAAGCTATCAGTGTGGAAGTCAGATCGGTAAAGTAAGCTCCTGAAGAAGTGCATTATGCTCGACATCGACAAACCCTAGTTTGGAGTGTGAAGGTATTTCTCATTGAAACATTCTTGTCATTTGGAAATCTTCTAGATATGGTTTCTATATCTAAAATCCCTTCTAGTTCTACTGAACCTGAGGAAACACCTAAGTTTCTTAAAAAAAAGATGAAATATAATGCCCTATCTCAAATTCCCACTAGAGTCATTGTCGAAGAGGATTTTTTAGGATATATTGATTACAAAATAGAAGACCTAGGGTCTCTAGTGATTCAATCCTAGCTGAGTCTGTTCTGTGGAGACGATAAGAAGATTAAACCTGAATACAACATAATCGAGAAGAAGAAATTACACAATGTAGTATATTTTCTTGAAGAATTTATAGAAGAGAACATTAGGATTATTATAAGTAGGTTTCATGGTGATAAGATGTACCTTGAGCGAACCCATGATATTATGCCGAAGGAAATTCATGTTGTGACTGACTTCTGCAATGGTGAGGAAGTCCCCATTCTTCACAAGATCACCAAAACCAAAATGACAGAGCTAACATGTTTTGTGAGTGACCAATGGGCAATGATTATTAACACCATAAAAGATGACTTGGTGAAGTATGTGTGCATGGTAATTGGGTATAGAGTATTCTGTGCTAGCAGAATGAATTATGTTCCTACAACTGCAATGCATGCCGCTTATAGGATGATCAAGAAGAATGCAGAATGTAACTTATGTACCTACATGCAGAAGAACTAATGGAAAACCTAAAGTTCATCAAAGTGGACAAAAACCTAAGGTTTAAGTTTGATCAATTTCTTGTCGGTTTATTTTTCTATTTTCAAGGATATTTTCCTCGATTTGGTGATGTTCAATGGTCGAGAGACCTATCGGTTGCCAAATAAATAAAGGAGAGTCTGCAAGTAGTGGGAATTGTATATTAGAGGACTCTGAATAGGTATTTTGATGAGTTTAGACTAAAGATGAACCAAAGAATGGGAATATCTGGTGATCTAGTTAAAATATATGAAGATTACCATTGTTTCACAATCAAAATAGATCATTGTATAATGGAAGCAGTTGAGCCTACAAAAGATGAAGTTGAGCCTATGGGCTATGAAGTGGTAAATGATATACTGATAGGGTATGTCTCTACCCTACTTGCTTCACCACTGGATCCCAAGATGCAGAGAACTGATACTTACTTTGAGAGGATAACAAGTATTGAGGTACTGAAGAAGAAAAAGAGTAAAGTAGTACCATCGGCATCGACACTAGTTACATCTCCTGCCAGCCCTAAAGTAACCAAGAGGTCACAAGCTAAAAAGAAACTAAAGGCTATTCTACAAAAGGTATCCGAAAGGAAGAGGAGAAAAATAAGGAAGAAGAGAAGAAGAGGAAGGAAGAAGAGAAGAAGAAGGAGGAAGCAAAGAAGAAAAAGGAAGAGGAGAAAAAGAGGGAAGAAGAGCGAAAGAAAGAAGAAGAGATGAGGAAAGTGGAAGAGGAGAAAGAGAAGGACGCCAAGGTAGCCCATGAAAAAGAAGAAGAGGAGAAGAAAAGATAAGAGGAGATGAAGGAAAAGGAAGAGGATAGACACCTATGGCAACCGAAGATCAAGCTAAGTAGGTTGATATCATCGGTCCCACCGATTTGACTCTTGCCTGCCTGACTCAATCTATTGATGAAAGTGAGCTACTAAGGAGTATTCAACTAGAACAGGTCAGATTGGAAGAACTAAGGAAAAAGAAAGAACAGGATGTCATTTAGTTTTTCGTTGATACTCTTTCCAATCTAATCCTTGGTACTAACCTTTCCAGTACTGATTCCTTGCTGGCTAAGCTAAAACTTCTTTGCATAGTAGTAGATGATCAAGTGTGATTAGAAGATGTTGCCCAGATTTCTACAGAGAAGAAGCTTGAAAAACCTCAGAAAGTTTCATTATTAAAGAAAATGGATGCAGACAGAGAAAAACTCCTTAAGCAAAAAGATGATATTAGTTCATCTATGGCTAAAGGTAACCTACTCTTGAGCAAAATCTACCAACCTTACCTATTTTGTAAAGATTCTCTAAAACAGAAGAGTCAACTCCAATCGGAGTTACAAAAGTATATCGACAACTTCAAATTACCATATGATTTATTCACAATGTATGGACAAACTATTCATACTCACCAGCATTAGATTGCAAATCTTGACTCAGAGATCTGCAATTGGACTTGAGATCTGCAGGAGCTCTAGTTGCTTCTATTACCAAAATTCCAGGTTCTTCAGAAGTGCTTCCTGATCTTGGAAGCTATTTTTGTAACATAGGAGATGAGCACTATTGATGCAATGGAAGAATTAGCCTTCTAGAGGAAGACCTAGAGTGAAATTGTTGCTTCACTTCTTGATTCATGATCTTTAGACATTAAGAATTTGAGGCAAAACCTTAAATCTCTTTTTGAGAAGTTTTACTCTTTATTGTCATGAACATATACTCTTTTTTTTATATTATGCAAAAAGGGAATATTTTGCATTACTTTGCCATTGTTGGCAAAGGGGGAGTAGTATATAAATTATTGTGGGGAGTAGTATTGAAAATTTCATGCACATACTTGTAATTTTTGCAAAGAGAGTAGTATATATGCTTAGGGGAACTAATTTTGATAATGGCATTTTTTTTAAAAGAGCACTTAGATGTCAAAATTTTCCTAAGTGTTGCCATCAATGCCAAAGGGGGAGATTGTTGGTATTTTGATGATGTCTAAGTTATGATTGTCATTGATGGACACACACTTATTTTATGTATGAGTTATTCTCAATCGGTATTATATGTTGTGTTGTTCACACTAGTACTATATGCCATTAAATGTATAGTCTTTGTTTGTAGAAGACAATCAATGTTTTACAGAAGATGCTTATCGGTCAAAGCATAACCAAAGACCTCAAGCAGTTTGAAGAGACCAAGCGGTACAAGGACCCCTAGCGACAGTTAATTTTTTATCAGAACATTATGTTCTAGTTTACCAGTCTTTGTTTATCGATAATCGGTATACTATCCCAAACCGGTATAATTGTTAAGTGTGATGAGTTATCATCCACCAACAGTTTAGCGGTGATTCTATGTCATGTTACAAAATGTGTCTAGATGCATTGTACCTAGGAAATTATAGTCTAATCTTATTGGACCAACATGAAATCAGATTCCTATATGAGGACATCATGTCTAGGGTTTTGTAGAGTTGATGTGTGCAAGTGTTGGAGAGAAGATTAGGTCTGTGCAAAAAAGGTATCTCACTACAGAGATTGTGACTACAAAGGTTACAAGACAGAAGTAATGCTGCAATGTATTAACGAAGAACTGTCAAGGATCTAATTAAGCATTTTGTGCTACTTTCTAGATCATTCACTTGTTGATTACTAATTTCTTAGACAAGTCTGAAACCCTTAACTGGGTAGGCCCAACCAAGCCTATTGTAAATCCTCTAACAAGGTGTTTCACAGTTGTGGATCTAAAATCCTTTAACAAGGTAGTCTTTAACCGGACTTATCTCCTAACAGAGATCTGAATTCATAACAGGGTCTATTCTGGTGAAGAACATTGTAAGGCCATAACTTGTCTAACCTTAATAGGTCTGGTTACTATTCTGTAGATAATTGAATTGTGAATTTTACTCACCATCATTTTTCCCATTTGAGTTTCCATGTCAAAATATCTTGTGTTATGGTGATTGTGCTTTTGTGGGTGAATGCTCTAGTTTCTATTTAGCATGTCTATGTTTTAACTGATTTGTTGTTTAAACTACTACACTGGCCTACTAGAAAATTATTTAAGAATTTGATTAAGTTTTTAGGCATCCTAATTCACCCCCCCCCCACCCCCCCCCCCCCCCGCTCTTAGTATTCATCACAATCCACATGTTACATTAAGTCAGTCCATAACCTAGATAAACAGGGACCCAATTTAGGTCCACACATGCTAAAGCAATGATACCAATCAGGTAAGCCTCAAGCACGACCACCAACAATATCCTCAATCTCCACTAGAAGCTGCACCAACACCACTTATGCATATCATCAAATATCTTCATCAAAATCATTAGTGGTGAAACCCTCACTAGAACCACAAGCCAAGCTTCCAACCAAGGAGGATAGTATCTGATCACCAGGCCAAAACCAACTTACTGAATATGAACATATGTATCATGAATAAGCCAATTCCATAACCAAACCATACTGAAGCCTACCGAATCATGCCAGATATAAACCAACAAGAAACCACTCATCCTACCAGGACCAAAAGGGTGTCATTAGAGGATCCAAATAGCAAGTCTTGATATTAATGACAAAACCTCAATGCAAGACACAGTCAATTTCTCCATATGGCCAACAAATTCTAGGTTGGGAATTCTTTTCCTTTGAATTTTTTATTTTTCCATATCTTCTCCGTGTCTACCGAAATTGTATTTAAGGATGGGAAAAATTATATTTGCATAGTTATATATAATTTGAGAAGGGAATATATTTCATGGGAATTTATATTATATAGTTTTCCCTATTGTTTTGGGAAAAATTATTTATTATTTTTTATTGGCATGGCCCTGTGAGACATTCTATGTTATTCCCGTGTTTGGAATTGTTAATGTGTGGTTGTATTTCTTGAATTTAGTTCTTGTGCTAGTATTTGGGTTTTTTATCATTTTTAATCTGCTATCATGTTGTATGAGGCTCTCTCTGAACTTTTCGGAAAGTATTTGAGTTAGTAGTTGTGAAGTCATGTTTTGATGGATCTTTCATTATAGTTTATGGCTTTGTATTTTTTTATATCCTTCATTTCATATTGCCTGAATGTTTCTTTTAAGCCCTTATTTGTAATATTTCATGAAGTGTTGGATTTTATTTCCTCATCACATATTTTCTATGTCCGGGAAGTAAAGTTTTGTAAATGTGCTATAACTATAATTTCGTTATTTCTTTGTGTATATGCGTTGTTTACTTGGGTAAATGCACTATAGTGTGTCTCATATGCGAGCCTAGATTTGGTAAATGTACCATTAAATTATAAATGTGTTGTATCTTTTGGTGAATGTGATTTTTAATTGATCATATGCATTGTTAGATTTAGCAAATGCACTATAGGAAATAACATAGCTACACTACATTTTGAATGAGCTAAACTACTTGGTTCATGTGTTTTTCTTAGTTTTCTCAGTATGTGTTGAATTTTCTGAATGTTTCTTTGTTCCATAGGCTTGTACTGATAATTTTTTACATTTTCTAGTTTGGCATACTTTTGGATTTGGCATTTTATTGTGGTTTTGTACTTCAACAAGTTGATAAGCCTTGTCATAGCAATTTTGTGCTTCTTCACCTTCTTCACATGTTGTGATCATTGATTTATGCTTATGATTCTCCAACAAGTTGATGAGCCTTGTTGTTACCTTATGCTTATGGCAGATTTTGATTTCTCTTGAGATAGTTTTGATTCACTTTTGGCTTTGAGGCTTTTGATTATTATATTGATGACTATGGTTGTATATATGATATTTATGTTTTTAGATTTCATTTTGGATTAGATCCTCTTATGATTTGTTATTGTTTGGATCCATGTTAAGGGGACTGGGCTTCCTTGTGATGATCGGGGTCATGATAAATAGGCTTGCATGAGGTTCCTTGTAAGGATGCATGAAGTCTAGGCCACCAGGGTGAATTATAAGTTTACCATGATGTTAAATAAGTGATAAAATAATAAATTAATGGGTTGGGTAGTTATATTCATTAACCAATATAATTAATTAATGTGAGCTCCATGACTTGATCCTAGGGAGGATGTTTTAGGATAAGTGTGGGAAGGCCATTGCTATGGAAAGTCAATTTCCCTTGATCTCTTATAAGTTGAGATAGCTACAAATGTCCATCAGGCTAGTGCCTTATGTTATTATATGTGTTATGTGAAGATGGCATGTAATGACATTCCACTTGTACATGTGTTCCCTTAATGGTTCTTGTTTATTCCTTATTGAGTTGTTTGTCTTTGGGAGTTTATTATTGTTGTGTTGGATTAGTTCTTGCATGAGATTCCTCGAGTGTGGTTCACTCTCTTCGGTTATAGGTTCCATCTTAGGTTTATAGTGTGTGTTGGGACCTTGTGTCATCTCCTAGCACAGGGGGTGGATACTTTGGTTCCACATGTTTAGGTAGTTGGTTCTTTTTAGCCATTTGGATATTGTCTTGGATTCTTCATGCTTGTATGTGGATTCTTCTTCATGATGGATTATGGATGATTATTGTAGCAGATGGATGTAATTGATGTCCTGATTCATTTAATGTAATTATCTTATAGTAGTTGTAGATGAAATATTATGTAAAATTATTATCGTTTTCATATAATCGAAATATACATGTATTGGTAGATGCTCTCTTAGGAATTGATTAGAATTTATAAAAGGAAAAATTGAGATGTAATGTAATGTATCTCATAGTTTGTGGACTAGTAGTAGATTGAATTCATTGTAGTACTTTTATTGTAAATAAACATTCAATATATAGGTAATGTTGATGGCAACATTAAATAAATGTTCTTAATGGATGGTTTTTATTCTTGGTTGTGGATGTGAATGGGTAATTTATAGGATGGATGATTAAGTTTAAGGAAATAATCTATCTTGCATTAGCTGATGAGGAATCAATTCATGATTTTGTTGGCATTCAGTTGTCATTGATGTCAATCAGTATTGCAAGAAAAGCTACTAGTATGAAGAATAAAGTATCGGTATGATGAAAGACAAGTATTATTAGTAACTTCATTGGCATTAGATAAGATACATGTGTGGGTGAACAAGTTAAGTGATAACTCATATATCTTATACGTTTCTAAATCTTTGCTTCTTTTTTATGATGAAGAGGCAGAATGTTAAAGTTGTCACAAACCAGTGGAGGTGAAGATGTGTTACCGGTATAGTATGCACTACCAGTTAGTAGAAGAAGAAGGCCTTACCAGTAAAGGTGTGTACTAGTATGAGTTTGCTAAATGTTCAAGCTTGAACTGACTGTGTGTTGGTGAGAAGAGTGTTTGACCATGGCGATGCCATGTGGAGCCAAGGTGGCAAATATGTTGAGGTCAGTGAAATCTCCATTGACACGTCTAGTGAAACTATCAGTCGACATTAATGAAGCAGCCGCAAATCATGAGACAGTAACTAACTCAGGTGGCTCGAGGAAGAAAGTATGATAAGGAAGATCAGGTAGAGGTGGAACCCAATTAAATGAAAAGGAAATTCAATCCCAAGATGATCTCGAAGAGGAAACTTCCACACGCTTGTATGTGTCAATGGATTTCAAAGAGAAAATCTTGTGCATGATTACTATCTTTGGCAACCATGTGTTGGGTAATGGAAAATGTGTATAGATGCATCCCTGGAGCACAAGTGATCAACACATGACATACTAGACAGGATCTAATGCAAATTGTGTCTAGTAATGAAAGCCCTAATTAAGCGCTCAAATTTTGATTTACGTTTTGGTGGGAAATGTGTGGTAGAAAAGAAGAAGCTTGAGATAGAACAAAAGTGTTGCTACAACATAAGATAAGGGTGATATTATTTTCTAAAATCTAGAGAGAAAAATACTTAAAGTGTTTATGAGCAAAAGGATTAATTTAGAGGTGAAGCAAAAGAAAACCAGTATAAGGAACAATTGATGAAGAGGGTATTGAATATAGATGTTGTAAACCAGCAATAGCAGTGTCTGATAAAGAGTGGATGAGGGTGAGTTAAGAAGGAGGAAGATGGTGTGAGTGAGGATTGAGAAAGGTGATCAACAAAGCTAGATTGCAGAGTAGGAAAAGAAGAAATGGACCAGTAAGACTGAAATCGGCAAAGAAAGATATTGCAAGGTTGCAAAATTTCATTTGCAACAGTGATTTCATTTTTGTATCTGAGTATTATATAGTTTTTAACTAAGTTGTACCTTAGTGCAAGGGTTGTAGCTCCTTTAGGTAGTAGCCTATAAATTATGTAGGGGTTGGTTCTCCTTGGCTTGGTGCCCTAAATTTTCTAATCAGAGTTTTATTGTGAGGTTGGATTAGAGAAGAAGATCTCCAGCAACTATTCTCACCGAGTTTTTTCCCACATTGGGTTTTCCTCATGTATATCTAGTATTATGTGTTGCATCTTTGGTTATGCGATGCTTTATTAGTCTAGAAAATCCTTTCACACACCTTGGTTGCATTATTTATGATGTCGGTTAACACTCAGTTTGTTTAATTTTAAGGTATCTTCTTTTTGAAAGAAAAAGATTAAATCACTAATTCACCCCCTCTCAGTGATCCATTGTGTCCAACTATTGATATTAGAGCTTAGGTTCCCTATTTTGTCAAAAACATTCTCTAGCTTGGGTAGATCCTGTCAAGTGTTCACAATGGAAAGAAATGAATAAGCCTCCTCAAAAGCTCCTATGTTTCATGGTACCAACTATGCCTTTTGGAGTAGAAAAATGGAAACCTATTTGTCCTCGCTAGGTTGTGATGCATGGATGTCGGTTGTAAATGGATATAAAGTTCCTAAAAATCCCCCTACTAATCCAAATGAAAAGAAGGAATATGAGAACAATGCTAAAGACAAGAATGCCATTCTTAGTGGGTTGTCTGATATTGCTCTTCTGCAAAGGAGACCTAGAATAAGTTGCAGAAGATTTTTGAAAGTGATGCTAAAGTCAAGGAAGCCAAGTTGATGACTTTGAGAGCATAGCTTGAGGGCTTGAAGATGAGAGATGAAGAGAAGATTGTTGACTATCTCCAAAGGGTTGATGAAACAAAAAACACCATTAGAGGGCTTGGAGAAGAAATCAAACATGAGGCTATAGTAAAGAAATTTCTTAGATCTCTTACATCTAAGTATGATACAAAGGTCTCAACAATAGAAGAAGCAAAAGATCTGAAAGTCTTTACAATGGCTGAGTTGTATGGCTCCCTAATTGCTTATGAGATGAGGATTGCCCGTACTGATGTTGTGAAGAAAGAAGTTGCATTCAAGACTTCAAGAAAAGGAAAAGAAGACTTTGCTCATGATGCAACTGGTGAAGACTCTGAAGACATCATGGAAAACTTTGTTAGAGGACTCAAGATAGGTTCAGGCAAATATAAAGGCAAGCTTCCTCTAAAATGTTTCAACTGTGGAAAGATTAGACATTTTGTTGCTAAATGCCCTTATGGTGACAAGAATGAAGACAATCAACCAAAAGGTAGCAAGTCATTTAGTAAGGATAAGAAGAAAAATATCTACTAGTATGGTAGAAAAGGCTACCAGAAGCAAAGTAGTCTTTACACGAAGATGATACCATAGATAAGGAAGTGTCTCAGATGATTGTTGCAATGATGATGAAGTAAAAGAAAATCTCTTTATGCCTCAAGAGGTACTGGTACGTGAAGAAGAAAAATAGGAAGAGCAAGAAGGTGAAGTAGATATTGAAGAAGAACTCATTAATACCTTAGATGAGCTAAAGAAAATAAGAAAAGAGTTAAAGAATGTAAAAAGGGTTGTAGCTAAAGAATAAGAGTTGTTGGAACAATCTCTTAAAGAATCCCATAAAACCTTTGCAGATCTAAAACTTTAGTTGGAAGATGCCAAGAGGATGTGTGAAGTCACTGGTACTAGTTTGAGTGAAAAGGAAAAGGAACATCAGAATCTAGAAGAAGAAATAGTGAAACTCTGGAAGGACTTAGAGAAAAGTCAAGAAGAAATAAAAGTAAGAAGCAAGTATGAAGGTAGCACTGAAGCTTTGGACAAGATATTGAGCAAATAGAAGCAATCCAAAGATACTGGTGGGTTAGGATTCCTAAAAGGTCAAATCTCAAATAGCAAAGACGTGTCAAATAATGATATTCAACTCACTTCTACTAAGGAAGGTGAAGACAAGAAGACATTCACAATGGGCTAGGATACCTATAAAAAGACATATACAGATGAGACTAGAAACCGATACACAAACTGGTATGCTAAATTAATGAACCAAAGACCATACTCAATGGATCAACATGTAGACCCAAGAAGGAATGCAATCATTAATCATGAAGGATTCACAAGGGTTAGCAGCATGAAAGGAAGCACCCCAGTGAGGCAACCATTTGTAGGTTCAAGAAAACCTAGCTAGTATGTACCAAAATTTCATGGTTATTGTCATCGGTCATATAATGGCAGACTATAGGAAAATGAATATCAATCCTAGGTTTAAGAGTAGAAACTCATTCACTACATTACAAAGTACAAATAACACGTGTTATAATTGTAATAAGTTTGGTCACAAGAGTTATAGTTGTAGGAGTAACATGCAAATGCCCTACAAGAATGTATTAAGCACATCCTTTGGTGCTAATGTGAAATGCTATGTGTCAAAATTTTGGTCACATAGCAAGGCACTGTCAAGTGAGAACTAACAAGCAAAAGAGAGTTATACTAGATGAAAAGTTGGAATGAAAACTGGAACACAAAGTGATAGAAGAAGAAAAGAAGGAAGAGAAACCTGTTTGGGTAGAGAAGGAGAAAAAAAGATAGAGTCTAGCTTGATTATGCAGACTACTCTACATGCTGAAAGGAGAAATTTATGGGTAGTTGACAGTGGCTGCTCAAATCACATGACCGAAGATAAGAAAAAGTTGGGGTACACTAAATATGGATGGAAATCTCAAGGCTCATGATGTGTACTATGTGGAAGGTTTGAACCATAACCTGTTGAGTGTAAGCCAAATGTGTGACAAAGGATACAAGTTCTCATTTGATTCTATTGGCTTCCAGATAAGAAAGCAGAGTATCGGTCAGGTGGTAGCAGAAGGAAAGAGAACAGAGGGTAATGTCTATAATCTGAAGGAATGTTATGAGTCCCAATGCATGATGGTACAAGTTGATGAAAGTTTGTTGTGGCACTAGAGACTAGGCCATGTGAATTTTGACAATCTGGTGAAGATAAGCAAAAACCCATATGTGAGAAACATACCTCAAATTATAAAACCGACAAGTATATTATGTGATGAATGTGTCAGAGGTAAGAAATCAAAGGTCGGTTTTAACACAAAAGAGTATAACACCTCAAGACCTCTGCAGTTGATACATACCAACTAATGTGGACCAAAACTGACAAGAGCTTAGACAGGAGAAAGGTATTTCATGTTGTTCATAGATGATTACTCAAGAATGACTTGGGTAACCTTCCTTCAAGACAAGTCTCAAGCATTTGAGAGATTTAAAATTTTCAGAAAGATGGTGGAAAATGAAAGTGGACACTGGTTAAAGTGCTTAAGATTTGACCGAGGTGGAGAATTTTCTTCAAATGAATTTGTTGACTACTGGGAGAAACATGGAATTCAAAGACAGTTTTCAGCTGCAAGGACACATCAGCAAAATGGGGTGGTGGAAAGGAAAAATAGGACAATAAAAGAGATGGCCAGGATAATGTTGAATGAGGCCAACATACCAGATATATATTGGAAGGAAGCAGTTCATACTGTTGTCTACACTTTAAATTGGGTTTAGTTAAGGGTTAATAGTATAATGACTCCTTATGAGTTATGGAATGAAAGGAAACCATCACTAAAACACTTTAGAGTGTTTGGAAGTAAGTGCTTCATCAAGAGAGATGCTGATGGATTGGGAAGTTTTGATTCCTAGAGTGATGAAGGAATTTTCTTGGTATACTTAGCCAACAGTAAAGCCTACAAACGATACAACAAGAGGTTGAAAAGGGTGGTTGAGAGTGTACATGTAAGAATAGATGAAGACCCACACAAAGGACAATCTGCACCCTACCTTGATGTGTCAGATGTGAA
Organism: Cryptomeria japonica; assembly: GCF_030272615.1. Taxonomy (NCBI): domain Eukaryota; kingdom Viridiplantae; phylum Streptophyta; class Pinopsida; order Cupressales; family Cupressaceae; genus Cryptomeria; species Cryptomeria japonica. The sequence goes on from NC_081409.1 coordinate 818,771,421, forward strand.
ATATGAAGACTAGTATGGGAACAGACCAGTAGAAGATGTACCAAATAAGACTCCCAACCAATATGTGCAGAAAAACCATATGAAAGAACAGATCATAGGAGATCAGAATGAAGGTGTGCAGACCAAAATGAGATTAGCCCAACAATTTGAGTAGGTAAATTTTTGTCTCATGACTGAAGTAGAGCCTAAACCTTTTGATGATGCTAGCAAAAGTGAAAAGTGGATAGATGCCATGGATGAAGAGTTGAGACAAATTGAGAAACGTCAAACTTGGGAACTTGTTCCTAGACTTGTAGACAAGAATGTCATAGGTACCAAATGGGTCTACTAGAATAAGATGAATGAAGAAGGTAAGATTGTCTGGTATAAAGAAAGGTTAGTTTGTAGAGGGTATGCTCAAGTTGAAGGTAGTGACTTTGAAGAGACCTTTTCTCCAATGGATAGGTTAGAGGAAATAAGAATATTTTTAGCTTTCTTAGCCTACAAGGGATATAAAGTGTATCAAATGGATGAGAAATCTTCCTTTCTCAGTGGAAATCTTGAAGAAGAGGTGTGTATGGAACAACCGGAAGGGTACTTGCTACATGAAGATGAGAGTTTTGTATGTTGACTACAGAAATCTCCGGATGGATTGAAGCAGGCTCCTAGAGCATGATATTCTTGGTTAGATAAATACTTGAAGGAGCAAGGATTCTGGAAAGGGAATGCAGACAACAACTTGTATGTCAAGGTAAATGGAGATCACATGATTATAGTTTTTGTATATGTGGATGAGATTATTTTCAGTGGAGACAAGGACATCATGTGCAAATAATTTGCAAATCAGATGAAGATTGAATTTGAGATGTCTATGTTGGGTGAGTTGTCCTATTTTCTTGGCTTGTAGATCTCTTAGAAGGAAAAAGGAATCTACATCTCCCAAGGAAAGTATGCAAAAGGCATGTTGAATAAATTTCAAATGGATGACAACAAACCGATGAGCACTCCCATGGTTACTAGTTGTAAGTTGAGAAAACTAGATGAATCACCACAAGTTAAGCAAACACTATATAGGTCTATGATTGGCAGTTTGTTGTATTTAACAACATCTAGACTAGATATTGTACAAGATGTTTGCATGGTGGCAAGATTTCAAGCTGCTCCTAAATAGTCCCACTTAAATGTAGTTAGAAGAATTTTCAGGTATCTACAAGGGACTATCAGTTATGGTCTGTGGTATCAAAAGAAAGGAGACTTCTCTTTGCAGGCTTATATTGATACAGATTGGGTAGGAAGTATTGATGACCAAAAATGTATAAGTGGAGATGCTTTCTACTTAGTAGACCGATTAGTATCATGGCACAGTAAGAAGCAAGAATCAGTGTCACTATCTACTATTGAGGCATAATACATAGCAGCTGCTACATGTTGTTCATAGGTTTTATGGATCAAGTAGACACTGAAAGACATATAGGTGGAGATACCGAAACCCATTCCAATCCAGTGTGATAACTCAAGTGAAATCAACATCTCCAAGAATCCAATAATGCAATCAAGAACAAAACATATTGCAATCAAGTATCACTTCTTGAGGGACAAAGTAGCAGACAAGGAGGTTCTAGAAGAATATGTTCCCACTGGTGAGCAGATTGCTGACATATTCACCAAGCCACTTCCATTGGGTCCTTTTGAGTACCTAAGACAAAAAATGGGAGTTGTCCCACCATCTAGTAGCACTTAAATGCATGAGAGGATGCATGATTCTGGGGGAATATTGAATTATGACGCATTGACACAGGGGGAGAAATTATCTCAAGCAGGAGTTGTCCAGGGAAAGATTATTTGTGTCAGACTAAATTTCCCTCTACCATTGCTATCAAAGGGGGAGTGAAATTGGTAAAAGGAATGTTGACATCAATGCTAAAGGGGGAGATTGTTGGTATTGAGTTGTCATTGATGTCAACTGGTATTGTAGGCAAAGCTACTAGTATAAAGAAAATGTAATAGTATGATGAAAGACATGTATTATCAGTAACTTCATTGGCATAAGACAAGATGCATGTGTGGGTGAATAGGTTAAGTGATAACTAGTATATCTTATACTTGTCTAAAGATTGGCTACTTGTTTATAATGAAGAGGTGGAATGTTAAAGTTGTCACAAACCAATGGAGGTGAAGATGTGTTACCGATATAGTATGCACTATCAGTTAGCAGAATAAGAAAGCCTTACTGGTAAAGGCGTGTACCAGTATGAGTTTGTTGAATGTTCAAGCTTGAACTAACTGTGTGTCGGTGAGTAGAGTGTTTGACCATGGTGATGCCATGTGGAGTCGAGGTGGCAAATATGTTGAGGTCAATGAAATATCTATCGACATGTTTGGTGAACTATTAGTCAGTATTAATGAAACAGCCACAAATCATAGGACTATAACTGACTGAGGAGGATCGAGGAAGAAAAAATGATGAAGGAAGATCAAACAGAGGTGGCATCTAAATCAGTGAAAAGGAAATATGATCCCAATATGATCTTGAAGAGGAAACTGCCAGATGCTTGTATGTGTCAACGGATTTCAATGAAAAAATGTTGTATGTGATTCCTATCTTTGGCAAGCATGTGTTGGGTAACAGAAAATGTGTATAGATCCATCCCTGGAGTACAGGTGATCGAAACATGATAGACTAGACAGGATCTAATGCAGATTGTGTCGAGTAATGAAAACCATAAGTGCTCAAATTTTGAATTACGTTTTGGTGGGAAACGTGGGGTAGAAAAGAAGAAGCTCGAGACAGAGCAAAAGTGTTGCTGCAATAGAAGATAAGGGTGATATTTTTGTCTAAAATCCAGAGAGGAAAACACTTAAAGTGTTTATGAGAAAAAGTATTAATTTATAGGTGAAGTAGAGAAAACTGGTATAAGGAATAACCGATAAAGAGTGGATTTAATATAGATGTTGTAAATCACCAGTAGTAGTGTCTGATAAAGAGTGGATGAGGATGAGTTAAGAAGGAGGAAGACAGTGTGAGAAAGGATTGAAAAAGGTGATTAGCAAATTTAGATTAAAGAGTAGGAAAAGAAGAAACAAACCGGTAAGGCTGAAACCAGCAGAGTAGGATATTGTAAGGTTGCAAAACTTAATTTGCAATAGTGATTTCGTTTGTGTATCTGAGTTTTATATAGTTTTTCACTAGGTTTTAGCTTAGTGCAGGGGTTGTAGCCTCTTTAGATAGTAGCCTATAAATTGTGCAGGGGTTTGTGCTCCTTTGAGTTGGTGCTCGTAAATCAGAGGTTGGTACTCCTTAGGTTGGTGCCCTAAATTCTGTAACCAGAATTTTATTGTGAGGCTGGATTGGAGCAGAAGATCTCTAGTAGCTATTCTCACCGAGGCTTTTCTCACATTGGGTTTTCCTCGTATATATCCGGTTTTGTGTGTTGCCTCTTTGGTTATGTGATATTTTAGTACTTTAGCAAATCCTTTTTGTTAGGGATCCCACAGATACTGAGAGGGGGGGTGAATTAGTATCTAACTGGTAGTTAGAATTTCTTAACTTAAAACATGCAGAACATAATATAATAGTGTATAGATATGCAAGAAATAATGCAATAAATAGAATCAAGAACATCCACATGTAAAGCACACCATAACACAAGATTTTAATGAGGAAACCCGGTCTGGGAAAAACCTTGGTGGGATTTGTGACCCATAATATTCACTCACTGGCCAATAAGAGAATATTACTTACAATAGGGGCCTGCACATGCAGGAAGGCCAACTACCTAGAGCTCATTGCTCAATGGGAAGTCTCACTGACTTACAATAAGGATTTTACAAATCCAATATCTTGTACTGCTTTAAAATAGCATCTTCAATGCTAGATTCAATACGAGTTCATGCTCTATTCTTTACATATACCCCTTAACCTATATTTCTCATAATAGGTCTACCTAATATTTTCCTTAATACTTCTACACATCTCTTATCCAAATGTCTACAATGATCTCTTTTGTATATAACAGTCATTTTACAAATTGCCAAGTCCGATTACAAGGTTTTTCAATAACAAACAAAATATAATATAACAAAATCCTATCGGCCTTTGTGTTGGTATACTTCTTTTCTTCTATGTTGGTGTCGGTGTAGAGTGTGATCTGCTGATGCTGGTGCACTAACTTCCCAGTGTAATGCTTTTCCAGTATAATGCCTTGCTGGTGCCATAGGATTGCAAGGTTGCCATCAATGACAAAACCTTCAATCACATACAATGTCTCATTGGAGTGTGCATATGCCAACAATCTCCCCCTTTGGCACTAATGGCAACACTCATGAGAAATTTCAAAAAGTATCCAAAAATGTGTAGCCCAAAAATATTAACAAAAATGTGAGAGCTCCACCTGAGCATATGATTCCTGTCCTATGATTTGAATTTTCTCATCCCACTACTCCCACTTTGGCATCAATGACAAAGGTTGTCAAGATGTCGGTAGATTTTGTGGTTTCAACCTTGTAGCTGGGTGGTTACAATTTGAAAAAGATCTCCCAAAATCAATTTTATACTATCCATAAACTTCTTGCTATCCTTTATTGTTGTCTCTGTTCTCTTCACTGTCCTGGTGAGATGCTGCAAGTGCTCTGCTGGTGTTTTGCTTCCCTATATTAGTGCCTCAGAAATTTCCTTCCGCAAAGATGCTAGATAGTCCAATCTTGGACTTAGTTTAGATCTCAAATGTTTTACCTCATTTACTATCCTTTCTTTCTCTTTTTCCAATTTAAGTAGTTCTTCCTCAAAATTTGTTATCTTCTCCTAAAAAACTGATAGTGTATCAGGTGAGTTGACAAAACTATCTGCAAGTTTATTGATCTCTTCTTGTACCTTGCTCATTTTCTTGTCTATATCTATAGTCAAAAAGTTTATTTTACAGGTATCATTGTACAGATTTTAGTACTCTTTCAACAAATTACATAATTCCGGTAGAAGTGTGTCAAAATCTCTATTGCACTTCTTTATTTGCTCATCAAAGAATTTCTATTTTTCAACTTCTACTTTATCCTTCACTGACTCTTCTTTTATTTTCTCAATGTTTTCTGAGATATATTTACACAGTGTATCCAATTGTCCTAAAGAATCTTTGTTATGTATATTACAGTTAGGAGCAATTACCTTGAAAATTGGTATGGTATCATCAATTGCTTTGTAAGCCTGTGAACTGCACTCGGTTATTTTCTTGATAGAGTCAAGTAGTACCTCAGTCAAATTGGTTGATATGAAGCTTGATGATGAATCAACAATCTGAGTACTGGCGGAAGTAACCAAGCTTGTTTTGACCTCTGGTAGGTCAGTTTGTATCTGCATTTCTTTAAGCAATGGTTTTCCTACTTCACTAGTTGCTGGTGGCACTATTTCCTTATGTACCTATTCCAGTTGTTGTTGTTTTGGAGCTTTTAGCTCTGTTTGTTTCTCTGTATGTTTCATTGCCTTAGTTTGTGTCTCAGTCTCTACCTTTTTCTCTTTATCTTCTACCGGTTTATCAGTTTCCTTAGCTACCGGAGGCTCACTAGCCATATCTGTCTTATATGTTGTATCTTTATCTACCACTATGTTGATCTTCTGAGTATCAACATCCACAATAGATAGGACTTCAGGATTAGGATTATTATCCTCTACATCCATACTCTCAGCTACCGGTTGATCTTTACTAGTTGTTGTTTTTACCGGTGGAGTAATTAAAGGAGGTGGGGGTAAGTTGTCTCTAACCTTGATACTTGGTGGTCCACTAACTTCTCCTTTCCCCTTGTCTCTATCTTTCTAATAAACTTTTATAGGTTTGGGGTTCCTCTATTCTTCTTGTTTTTCTTTCTCAACTAGGAATATATCCCATCCATTTTCAGTTTCCTCTGTTACCTCATTGATTCTTCCTACCATTAAAGCAATGTGCCGGTGTGCAGTACAAAATACTGTCCAGTTGGCTTGAGCAATTAGGTCATCAATTTCTTTAGGTGAGTTTACCGGATATACAACAAGTAACTTTTCAATTTTTATTTTCTTATCCAATTCTATCACTACTTGTCTTCTTGCTTCTAGTCTGTTAAATAGTTCATCAAGAATTTCATTAACTACTTCCATCAAAAACTTCTTGTACATATCCATGTGCAATATAGCACTATTTTCAACTTGCTCTTTTTCATCAGCTATTAGAGTGTCATATATTTTCTCTATGTTCTTCAATTTACCTTCCTCTGTGATTTCATTCAGTAGTATATCAAGAGGGGCCAAGTCTTTGTTTGTCCTTTTCTTCTTCTTGGGTGTCAGTTTCTTCTTTGGTGTGGCCTTTCTTACCGAAGATCTCACTGCTTGTTGCTTTTGCCTTGTCCTCCTAGGTGAGGGTATGGTTGCTGGTGAGGGATCTCTTTTCCTTACTACTCTTTTGAAAGTTGCAGGCATGATACCTTCTAAACAAGTACCTACCGATGATAGGTGAGTTTCAGGCTATGGAGCTTCTAACTCATCCTCTGTTATACCGGTTTTCTTCAATACATCTTCTTTGATGGCTTTTGCTTGTCTGGAACCTTTTCTTACAAATGTCTCAACCTTTTTCACTCTTTTCTTTGATTGTATTTGTTTTTCTATAGTCTCAGCACTACCAAATAATTCTTCCTTAGGTTCACCGGGGGCTTCCAGAAGTGCTTTAGCATAAGTTTCAACTATGTGATCATCTGTTTCATAGCCCATCTCGGTTATCCAAATTGTCCTTGGGATGACTGCTTCCATCTAGATTTCATCTTTCTTAATGACAAAGCATATTTCATCTTTGTATTTGTCTACAATCTTCTGTGATAACCTTATTCCTTTCTTTATTTTGGTCTTTAATGCTTGAAAGAAGTCACTAATATTGTTTTCCTTGTTCTCACCCATGTTTTTGAATAGCTCTGTTAATTGTTTGCCTATCGGTATATCATGTCCAAGTTCTTTGTAACCTATACTAGGAACCTATTTTGTTATATGTAGCATTAGACATACTAACAGATTTCCAATTTTGAAAGTTCCTTTCTTGTCCTTCTTGATCTTTCCAAGGTTGTTAATTAATTCATCCTTTAACCACTCACATATGTCAATTTTTGCATTGTCTATGGCCATGTCATAAGAACTTTTAATGCATAAGCTTGAAACTAAATTAAGTCTATTTGCATGAGTAGCTTTATATCCTAATATCATGCTGATGAATCTCACATTGATATCTGTTACATCATTAACTCTTAGAGACCTCTTGTTGAATGTTGCACCAGTAAGGTTTGTAACTAGGTCATTTGATACTTTCTTGGTTTTATCTGGTCTTTTACCAGTGGTCGATAACCCTATAACAGTTTTCACAACTTCCATGGTGATCTTGTAGATTGCATCTAACCAGAAAAATTCTCCATGTACCCTGCTTAAGACTATCCTAATCACATCCTTAGGGAATTTAGGGATGCTAAGGATCTCTGTAAATCCTAGGGTTTCAATGATCTTGTGTTCATCTTTTACATTGTCAGTTTTATCACATATCACAGCTTTAAACATGGTTTTGATTTCTTCATCTCCTAACACTTCAATGTTGCAGTGGATGTACATTCTGGGGTCTTCAGCATAAACAACTCCCTTAGGAATTTGAGAAAAAGCACCTAAGGTATCATCTTTCTTTGCTATCTTGGGAACTAACTGAAATATGGGCCTAGGTCTTTTTATTACTTCAACAACAATAGGGTTTGCTATATATTCAATTGCGGAGGAGGATGCTATGATTAAATACCTTTTACTGCCTTAAGATGGATGATTGCTTGGAGTGTTCTTGCTTCTTGCAATACAAGTAACATTGGAAGTAATACCGGTTTGACTTAACTAATGCGAACATATGTTTGTGTATACATGTTCCATCAATGACAACATATGAAGTCATCCATTACAATCATCATCAAGCCAACAATACTAACTTCATGTGACAACTGTCTCCACCTTGGAGTCACTCAAGGGAGATCGGGTATACCACTCCAATGGTCTTCCCAATTTAGGATCACAAAACCACTATAAAGTTAAGGTTCTGGCAAAAAGGCACTATAAAGTTAAGGTTTTGGCTCCATTTCATTTCACCGTGATTTCAAATTTTTGAAGAGCTCGAAGACTCTGAGCTAAGGCATTTCAAGCAAGAAGCAAGAACACTCCAAGCAATCATCCATCTTAAGGCAGTAAAAGGTATTTAATCATGGCATCCTCCTCTACAATTGAATATATAGCAAACCCTACTGTTGTTGAAGTAATAAAAAGACCTAGGCCCATATTTCAGTTAGTTCCTAAGATAGCAAAGAAAAATGATACCTTAGGTACTTTTTCTCAAATTCCTAAGGGAGTTGTTTATGCTGAAGACCCTAGAATGTACATCCACTACAACATTGAAGAGTTAGGAGATAAAGAAATCAAAACCATGTTTAAAACTATGATATGTGATAAAACTGGCAATGTAAAAGATGAACACAAGATCATTGAAACCCTAGGATTTATAGAGATCGTTAGCATCCTAAATTCCCTAAGGATGTGATTAGGATAGTCTTAAGTAGGGTACATGGAGAATTTTTCTGGTTAGATGCAATCCACAAGATCACCAAGGAAGTTGTGAAAGGTGTCACAGGGTTACTGACCACCGATAAAAGACCAAATAAAACCAAGAAAGTATCGAATGACCTAGTTACAAACCTAACTAGTGCAACATTCGACAAGAGGTCTCTAAGAGTTAATGATGTAACATATATCAATGTGAGATTCATTAGCATGATATTAGGATATAAAGCTACTCATGCAAATAGAGTTAATTCAGTTTCAAGCTTATGCATTAAAAGTGCTTATGACATGGTCACAGACAATGCAAAAATTGACATATGTGTGTGGTTAAAGGATGAATTAATTGACAGCCTTGGAAAGATCAAGAAGGACAAGAAAGGAACTTTCAGATTTGGAAACCTGTTAATATGTCTAATGCTACATATAACAAAATAGGTTTCCAGTATAGGTTACAAAGAACTTGGATATGATATACCGGTAGCCAAACAATTAACAAAGCTATTCAAAAACATGGGTGAGAACAAGGAAAACAATATTAATGACTTCTTTCAAGCATTAAAGACCAAAATGCAGAAAAGAATAAGGTTATCATAGAAGATTGTAGACAAATACAAAGATGAAATCTAGATGGAAGCAGTCATCCCAAGGATAATTTGGGTAACTGAGATGGGCTATGAAATAGATGATCACATAGTTGAAACATATGCTAAAGCACTTTTGGAAGCCTCCAGTGAACCTAAGAAGTATTTGGTAGTGCTGAGACTATAGAAAAACAAATACAATCAAAGAAAAGAGTGAAAAAGGTTGAGACATTTGTAAGAAAAGGTTCCAGACAAGCAAAAGCCATCAAAGAAGATGTATTGAAGAAAACCGGTATAATAGAGGATGAGTTAGCAGCTCCATAGCCTAAAACTCACCTATCATCGGTAGGTACTTCTTTAGAAGGTGACATGCCTGCAACTTTCAAAAGAGTAGTAAGGAAAATAGATCCCTCACCAGCAACCATACCCTCACCCAGGAGGACAAGGCAAAAGCAACAAGCAGTGAGATCTCTGGTAAGAAAGGCCACACCAAAGAAGAAACTGACACCCAAGAAGAAGAAAAGGACAAACAAAGACTTGGCCCCTCTTGATATACTACTGAATGAAATCACGGAGGAAGGTAAATTGAAGAACATAGAGAAAATATATGACACTCTAATAGCTGATGAAAAAGAGCGAGTTGAAAATAGTGCTATACTGCACATGGATATGTACAAGAAGTTTTTGATGGATGTAGTTAATGAAATTCTTGATGAACTATTTAACAAACTGGAAGCAAGAAGACAAGTAGTGATAGAATTGGATAAGAAAATAAAAATTGAAAAGTTACTTGCTGTATATCCAGTAAACTCACCTAAAGAAATTGATGACCTAATTGCTCAAGCCAACCGAACAGTATTTTCTACTGCACATTGGCACATTGCTTTAATGGTAGGAAGAGTCAATGAGGTATCAGAGGAAACTGAAAATGGATGGGATATATTCCTAGTTGAGAAAGAAAAACAAGAAGAATAGAGGAACCCCAAACCTATAAAAGTTTATCAAAAAGATAGAGACAAGGGGAAAGGAAAAGTTGGTGGATCACCCAATATCAAGGTTAGAGACAACTTACCCCCACCTCCTTTAATTACTCCACCGGTAAAAACAACAACTACTAAAGATCAACCGATAGCTGAGAGTATGGATGTAGAGCATAATAATCCTAATCCTGAAGTCCTATATACTGTTGATGTTGATACTCAAAAGATCAACATAGTGGTAGATAAAAGTACAACAGATAAGATAGATATGGCTAGTGAGCCTCCGGTAGCTAAGGAAACTAATAAACCGGTAGAAGATAAAGAGCAAAAGGTAGAGACTGAGACATAGACTGAGGCAATGAAACATATAGAGAAACAAACAGAGCTAAAAGCTCTAGAACAACAACAACTAGAATAGGTACATAAGGAAACAGTGCCACTAGAAACTAGTGAAGTAGGAAAACCATTTCTTAAAAAAATGTAGACACAAACTAACCTACCAGAGGTCAAAAAAAGCTTGGTTACTTCCACCAGTACTCAGATTGTTGATTCATCATCAAGCTTAAAATCAACCAATGTGACTGAGGTACTACTGGACTCTATCAAGAAAATAACCGAGTGCAGTTCATAGGCTTACAAAGCAATTGATGATACCATACCAATTTTGAAGGTAATTGCTCCTAACTATAATATAGATAACAAAGATTCTTTAGGACAATTGGATACACTATGTAAATATATCTTAGAAAACATTGAGAAAATAAAAGAAGAGTCAGTGAAGGATAAAGTAGAAGTTGAAAAACAGAAATTCTTTGATGTGCAAATAAAGAAGTGTAATAGATATTTTGACACACTTCTACTGGACCTATGTAATTTGTTGAAAGAGTACAAAAATCTATACAAGAATACCTGTAAAACAAACTTTTTGACTGTAGATATAGATAAGAAAATGAGAAAGGTACAAGAAGAGATCAATAAACTTCCAGATAGTTTTGTCAACTCACTTGATACACTATTAGTTTTTGAGGAGAAGATAACAAATTTTGAGGAATAACTACTTAAATTGGAAAGAGAGAAAGAAAGGATAATAAATAAGACAAAACATTTGAGATCTAACTAAGTCCAAGATTGGACTATCTAGCATCTCTGCGGAAGGAAATTTCTGAGGCACTAATACAGGGAAGCAAAACACTGGCAGAGCACTTGCAGCATCTCACCGATACAGTGAAGAGAACAGAGACAGCAATAAAGGATAGCAAGAAGTTTATGGACAATATAAACTTAATTTTGGGAGATCTTTTTCAAATTGTAACCACCCAGCTACAAGGTTGAAACCACAAACTCTATTGACATCTTGACAACCTTTGTCATTGATGCCAAAGGGGGAGTAGTGGGATGAGAAAATTCATATCACAAGACAGGAATCATATGCTCAGGGGGAGCTCTCACATTTTTGGTAATATTTTTGGACTACACATTTTTGGATACTTTTTCAAATTTCTCATGAGTGTTGCCATCAATGCCAAAGGGGGAGATTGTTGGCATATGCACACTCCAATGAGACATTGTATGTGATTGAAGGTTTTTTCATTGATGGCAACCTTGCAATCCTATGGCTCCAGCAAGGCATTATACCAGCAAAGCATTACACCAGCAAGTTAGTGCACCGGCATCAGTAGATCACACTCTACACTGGCACTGGCACAAAAGAAAAGAAGTATACTGGCATAGAGGCTGACAGGATTTTGTTATATTATATTTTGTTTATTATTGAAAAACCTTGTAAGCCGACTTGGCAATTTGTAAAATGACTTATTTATAAAAGATATCATTGTAGACATTTGGATAAGAGATGTGTAGAAGCATTAAGGAAAATATTAGGTAGACCTATTATGCGAAATATAGGTTAAGGGGTATATGTAAAGAACAGAGCATGAACCGATACTGAATCTAGCATTGAAGATGTTATTGTAAAGAAGTACAAGATATTGGATCTGTATAAACCTTATTGTAAGTCAGTGAGACTTTCCATTGAGCAGTGAGCTCTAGGCAGTTGGCCTTCCTGCAAGTGCAGGCCCCTATTGTAAGTAATATTCTCTTATTGTCCAGTGAATGAATATTGTGGGTCACAAATCCCACCGAGGTTTTTCCCACACTGGGTTTCCTCATTAAAATCTTGTGTAATGGTGTGCTTTTCATGTGGATGTTCTTGATTCTGTTTATTGCATTATTTCTTGCATACCGGTACACTGTTATACTATGTTCTGCATGTTTTAAGTTAAGAAAATCTAACTGCTGGTTAGATACTAATTCACCCCCCTCCCTCTCAGTATCTGTGGGATCCCTAACACACACCACCTATTATTTTCTAATCACTACAATAGTCAAATCCCCTAACTGGGTAAGCTCTAACAAGCTTCATTATACAAATCCTCTAACAAGGTGATCCACTAGTTTGGATTCATAAATCCTCTACTGAGGTTACTCCTAATAGGGTATTACCTTTAACAGGGTATAACTCTTGAAAGATCTTTGGTATCTTTAATAGGATTCGCTGCTAGCAAAGCATTTTTGTAGACTCTAACTCATCAGTTATCTATTACAGCAGATAGTTAACTTGTAAGTCCCATCTCATCATTTTTTTTTTCATTTGGGTTTTCCACATATAAACACTTGTGTTATGGTGGATTTTTTACTTATTGTGGATGATTTCATATCTTTGTCGATTGCATGCATAGTGTTGAGTAAACTTGTTAAGTATCTCAACTGGCCAGTGTTTAAAGTGTTATTGTATTTATTGTCATTGATTCACCCCCCCATCTTAGTGGTTTATAAGTCTATCAATTGGTATCAGAGCCAAACTTCTTTAAGGCTTAATCTCTTGGAAGGAAACCCTAAAACCACCATGGGGGATATGAGATACTTAGAAATGGATATAGTGCTTGATGCTACCAAGGAAGAGATTGAAACCCTATGGGTTAGATTTAAAGTTTCACAAGTCAAAAGGAGAGAGTTGACTGAACATCTATTGGACATATCTTATAATAGTTCTTCAGATGAAGATAACATTGATGCATTGGTTGAAGAAGTTGAAAAACTAAATGGTGAGAAGCTAAATCTGAGAAGAGAGCTAGAAGCCCTAACTATCTGCATGAGCCAAGAACTGGAAGCTAGGAGGGAAGGTGAAGACCTTGTCAAAGAAAAAGATCATGAGATTACTAAGATCAAACAAGAGAATGCAACTTTGCATGAGCATTGGCATGCTAAAAAAGAAGAAAAAGAGGTTTTGTAGCTAGATCTTGAAATGGCATCATCCCTAAGAGAGACTCTTACAAAAAACATTGAAGATCTTACCAGAGAACTCACTCAGGATAATGCGAAGATGGAAAAGTTAAATAAAAGTTCTTCTATGTTGGATGAGAAGATCCAATCTTAGAGGATGAAAGGAGATACATCTGGACTAGGCTTTAACAAATCTGAGAAAGGAGAGTGTTATGGAATACAAAGCAACACTCAGAAGGACAAAACTGCTCCTAAGGTTAACAAGCCTACTAGTAAGAGAGTTTTTAAACCTATTTGCTTTCTCTGTCTTAAACCAAGACATACTGCAAATGTGTATAGAAATATACCCAATGAGAATACAGGCTACAATGCAAATACTAGGTATGTATCTAGGATATTTGAAGGTCATTGTTTCACATGCAACATGTATGGACATAGATCAATTGAATGCAGATATGGAGCTAATAATCTAGTACCTCACATGAATCCAAGACCTAATGGTAACAGAATGAGAATCTATCACAATCGGGGAAATGTGAACTGGAAGAAACCCTATGTCAACTAGTTTATTTGATTTGATATAGAAAAGGTAACTAAAGTCATTTGCACCATTTGTAACAATTATGGTCATGTGGCTATGAATTGTAGAAGGAGAACTGCAAGAGGCAATGCAGGACCTTGGAGATCATCCAGAATGGCATGCTATCATTGTTATAAATCAGGATACATGGTGATGTTTTGTAGAACCAGAAAGAACAAACCGGTCAATCATTTTGTAGACCAGAAGGGTAATTAAAAGGTAATTGTTTAGGAAAACAAAGAAGAGATGAACCAAATCTGGAAAAAGAAGAGTGATGATATGCTTGCAGAAAAACCGAATCGTTTACCTAGTGTGGATAATCTTGCACTGATGAACTAAGCCTTTCAACAGGGCTAAGGAGAGTATAGTGGTAAATCTACTTCCAAATCCCTTGAAAGATGAGTGATAAGAAAGCTTGTATTTCTAAGTCATTATGTGAGAGATCCTGATATCTTTGTCTATCAATTTTTCAAAAGTTTGTCAACCAGTTTTATACCTATTAATATTGAATGTATCATCAAGCGGTGTATTAGGGTTAGTAACCCTATTGGTTGATCAATTGATGTCATAGGTAAAATTCATAAAAGCAACTTTTACTATGTTATTTTTACCCTATTTGCATTCTAAAGAGAATTCTTGAGCACTTGCAGAGTGAAGAAAGATTTGCTAGCAGGTTTTAGATGAATTTATGTTGTGAATTGCATGATTGAAGCTGATTTGAAGATCACTGAACGTGGAACTAGTGTGCATTTGAGTAATCAACTAGTAACCGAGGTAGTGTATGATAATTAAGGTATTTCTTTGTAAATCCCTTTTTGAATCAACTTTATTAGAATTTATTCATCATCTAAGAAAGTAGAGAGGCTAATGATCACATTAGAACCTGTGGAGGTTATGGAATCAGAACAAATTGTGTCTTACAATGCTTTATCATAAGTTTCTAAAGGTGTTATCGTAAAAGGTGATTTTTCTAGTTATATTAATTATAAAATTGAATATTTAGGATCATTGTCTATTTATTCTCAATTGAAATATCTGTGTGATAAGAATAGCCA
This sequence comes from Cryptomeria japonica, assembly GCF_030272615.1. Lineage (NCBI taxonomy): Eukaryota > Viridiplantae > Streptophyta > Pinopsida > Cupressales > Cupressaceae > Cryptomeria > Cryptomeria japonica. The sequence continues at coordinate 818,786,465 of NC_081409.1, forward strand.
GATCAAACCCAAGTATATTAGGGTTTATGAGAAGGGTTTTCATAATGCAGCTTATTTTCTTGAGGATTTTGAAGAGGAACATATCGAAATTATTCTAAGTCATTTTCATGGAGAAAATATGTATCTAGAAAGGTCACACACTATAACCAAGGAAGTTATCCATGCAGTGACTTGTTTTTGTCAAACTGCGTGAAGTTCCCAAATTGAGGCAAATTTATAAAGAGACTGTAACCACTTTAACTTCGTTTACCTCTAATGAGCATGCATCTTTTGTTAATAACATTAAGGAACCATTAGTTAAACTAGCTACCTTGGTTATAGGCTACATGATATTCTATTCCAGTTGAATGAATAGTATGTCATCTGTAGCAGTGCATACAACCTATAGAATGATTGCTAAGAATGTAGATTATGATCTATGTGAGGCCATAAGAAGTCAATTGATGTTAAATCTATAGTCAACTAAGAAGGACAATAGTCTGAAGGTCAAATTTGGTCAGTTATTGATTGAATGGTCAAAAGATCTACCGGTAACTCCCAAGATCAAGAACAACATCAAGGTTGTTAAGAACACTTTTTCTACTGTAATGAATAGGTAATTCAATGAATTTGAAAATAAAATGATTATGCGGGTTAGGCTACCTGAAGATGTGGTGAAAAACTTTGCTAAGGACATCATTTTCACAATCACCACTGGTTTTTGTCTTATGGAAGCTATTGAACCAATAGAGGATGAAATGGTAGACATGAGCTATGAAGTCAATTATAACATTGATTAGTTATGCTAATAACCTGATGGCATCTTGAGTAGATAAGAAGAAGAAAAGGTTGGGTAATGTTGAGGAGCATACTGTAGAAGCTGAAACTAGTAGTGCTTCACCCAGTATTGGTAAAGAGAAGAAGAAGAAGGTTGAGGAAGCGCCTCTGGTGTCAACAAGTACAAGAGTGACATGAAGTTGTTGGCCATTTGGTGGAATTGATTATGTGTTGCATTGATGTTTTGTCATTGATGTCAACACTAGTTGTTTGGATGCTTTACCGACACGCTTCTGGTCCTGGTAGGTTGAGTGGTTTTTGGTTAGCTTGGATCTGGCATGATCTTGTTAACTCTGTTATAATCTGGTGATGGAATTGGCTTGTATATATTTCCTAGACTCATATTTGGTTAGTTGGTTTCGGTCTGGTGATTGGATGCTATCCTGCTTACACAGAAGATTGGTTTATGGTTTCGGCGAGATTTCACCAATAAATCTTTTGATGGAGATCTTTGATGAATTGCATAATTGGTGATGGTGCAGCTTCTGATAGAGTTTCAAGATGCTTTTGGTAATCTTGTTCAAGACTTGGTCTTTGGAGATCATTGCTCAAGAGTGTGGACCTATACTTGGTCCTAGTTGATCTAGGTTATGGACTGACATTAATGTAACGTGTGGACAAGAATTATTGTTATATTTCTAGAATGTCTTTTATTTTAGTCTAGGTCCGACATGGTTTGTAATGATGTAATTGGTTTATTATCTGGTAGCCGAGCTAATTGTTTATGGTCAAGGGTTTGTATAAATAATATGTAAGATCTCATTGTAGATCATCATGGTTATTGTACGAGGTCATGGTCAAGGAATTTAGTATGCAAATATTGTAATATTATTCAGATAGAGGATTTGGTCAATCAATGGAGATTGAATTAGTTTTGTAAGAGGATTTAGTCCTTCAGTATTGAGCTTAACCATAATTGTACTCAGGCATAGGAGATGTTATCTTTTGTACTTCAACACTTCTCTGGATTGTAGTCTAGATTTGTATGTAGTCAATGAGACTCCTCTTGTGATGAGCAGTGTGCTCTAGGATGTTGGTCTTCCTGCAAGTGCAGGAACCTTCATTGTAAATTCACATACTTAGTGCAGAAGTATTATCTAATTGTGAGTAGGCTTCTCACCGTGGTCTTTCCCTTTACCGGTTTTTCCACATACAAATATTGGTATTGTGTGGATGGCTTTTATTCTGCGATTATTGTTTATGCTTAATTGGATTAACTATTATTCTGGTATTGTTGTTTTGAATAGATAATGCTTTCGGTAATCTATGACAATTGATTCACCCCCCCCTCTCAGTTGTGTTTTGGTTATCTGAACTGTCTAACAATCGGTATGAGAGCTTTGGTTCTCTCTACAAAAAGCTTAACTACTTGAGGAATATCCTATGGCGACTAACAATTCAAGTTCATCTAGTTCTTCTAAAGCTATTTTTCGAAGGGATATACCGAGGCTTGAAGGAACAAATTATACAATATGGAAGATTCAGATGGAGACTCATCTGAGATGCCTTGGTAAGGAGATTTGGGAGATACATAGAATGGTATCACACCCTTTAATCGGAGATTTGGCAATCCCCCTCTAGCAAATCTTGACAAGGGGCTTGTGAATGATTGTAGAGAAAGAGAAGCCCTCTTTTGTGCACTTTCTGATCAGTAAATTATGGGATTAATAGACAAATCATCAGGAAAGGCTACATGGAATAAATTGCAGGCCCTTAGTGAAGGTGATCCTACAGTGAAGATTGCTAAACTTGATGGTTACCAGATGAGATATGGAAATCTAAAAATGGTAGAAGATGAAAGGATTACTACATTCATGGAAAGAGTAAATGAGACTGTTATGGGAATTCAATGTCATGGTGGAACTTTGAACGAAGATGAGATTGTTTCTAAAGTCCAAAGAGCCCTACCAGTGGCTTACAAAATGAAGGCTACTACTATTAATGAGTTGAAAATAATGGCTAATACATCTGTCAACAGAGATACTTTGGTTAGGAAACTATCTTCTTTTGAGCTTGATGAATTTGGACCTTTTGTAGCTCTAAAAACTGAACCTGCTTCTCATGCATCTACATCTACAACTAGTAAGCAAGATTGGAGAGTTTTATATTCAAAATAATTAGAAGATATCAAGAGAGAAGATAAAGAGTTTGAGCAACTTGAGGCACTATTTTCTAGAAGAGAACCAAAAGGACCGGTAGGAAGTAAGTATGAAGGAAAAGCACCTTTTAAATGTTTTGCATGTAATAAGATTGGTCATTTTGTATCTCGATGTACTAAAAAGAATTTAAGATTTGAAGAAAGAGCGAAGAGATCATTTAAGCCTACTCAGAACAAATTTAGATTGAAGAAAAACAAACTATGCTACATAGCAAATGAGGAAAGCATTACTCATTCAGATGATGAAACAGTAGAAGACTCTGCTAGTGGATCCAACAATGGGAAAGAATGGGTATTCTTGGCTATTAAGGAAGATGATTTCGCACTGGAAGATAATTTCCCTGAGGAGAAGGCTCTTGCTACTAAAATTGAGGATAAGGATGAATGGGCAATTGACAGAGGTTGTCCACATCATATGACTAGAGATAAAGGAAATTTTTGATCTTTACAAGAAATTGATGGTGGATCAGTCAGATTTTGAGATGACAAGGCATGCATGATTAAGGGAAAAGGAGATATATCATTGGATGGTAAGAACAATACTGACAATGTTTATTATGTTCAAGGTTTGAAGCATAATCTTTTGAGTGTAGGACAATTGGTAGATAAGGGATTTTAATTATAGTTTAAGGATGGAAAATACAAAATCATTAGAAAATCTAGCTTGGAGATTGCAACCGGTATGTAGACAAAAGGTAAAATATTTTATTAGAACTCCGCTGAGAAGACATGTTTGATTACACAAATTGATGAAAGTTGGTTTTGGCATAAAAGGTTGTGTCATGTAAATTTTGATTGCATTATGAAGAGTAGTTCAACTAAGGTTGTTAGAGATATACCTAAGATTATGAAGCCCCATAATCCGGTATATAAAGAATGCCAAATGGGTAAACAAGTCAAAACATCTTTTAGGAGTATACAAGATAAATCAAATGATGTTCTTGTTCTTATTCACACTGATTTGTGTGGCCCTGCTAGAGTTAAAAAATTTCATGGTGATAGATATTTCATGCTAATCATTGATGATTATTCTAGAATGATGTGGGTTACTTTTTTGAGAGAAAAATATGAAGCATTTGAAAAATTTATAATCTTTAAGGCTAAAGTGGAAACTAAGACATGATTGAAGATTAAATGTTTGAGATCAGATCATGATGGAGAATTCACATTCGGTGAGTTTGATTACTTTTGTGACAAGCATGGTATTAGAAGACAATTTTCTACTCCCCGGACACCTTAGCAAAATGGAGTTGTGGAAAGGAAAAACATATGACATTATTTTTATTTTATTTATTATTTTGATTCTTATTGTTTCTATGACCATATAATGTACAAGTGATAGTGTTTTATAGGAATGTGACACTTCCCTAATTAGGAATTTCTTGGGTTTCACCTCTTTTTCTAGGTTTTTGATAGAGCCCCTCTCTCTCTCCTAATTCTATGGATGTGCATAGTGATGTGTCTTGGACCATTTTTCAAGTAGGAAGAAAAGTTCCAAAGTTATATACTTGGGGAAAGGATATACAATTATGAATTTATTTTTAGTATTTTGATATTGTTGTTAGTCTTCATAACCCTATTTTTATGGTTGTAGCATTTGTCTTGGACTTTAAATGGATTAGAGCCTCTTCAAAAAAAAACCTTTTATCTTACAAGAAACATAGAATAAAGTATAAATATATACACACAAATGTATATGTATATATATTTATTTAATTATATTATGTATGTATATATTTATATATATATATATATATATATAGATATGTATACATACTTGTATATATTAAGATAATAATTTATTTAATGATTTATGATTTAAGTGGAATAGGTGGCTTGAGAATGATGTCTCACTCCTTTAGGATATTTTATTTAAATTAAATATATTACATATGTACAAATAATAATAATGATACAAAAAATTATATTCAAAGATACTTAATGAAATGTGTCATAAATAATTTAAAATATATCATAAGTGAGAGATCCCTTTCATTGAAAATAGTAATTAAGATCACAAAAACCTAAATTGCATCTCTTTGTTACTTTGAATTTGATTTTTAGTTAATAATATTGAGAAATATAAATATTAAAACATATAATTTTCAGGACATGTCATTTTTAAGTATATTTGATTTAATCAGATTGATTACAATAAATGTTAAATATTAATTACAAAATTCTAAATTCTAAAACATTATCTCTTAGTTTTATAGTGATTACAAGTGTTATAAATAAATAAAAAATTATCAATATATATAGATAGCAAATATGATGATCTGTATTCTTGGTTGGAAACAAATTATTTGTGAATTTGATTCACAATTGGTGGTACATATGCTCAATGAACAACAATACTTGGATGATGCTAATTGACATTTAGTTGTGGCCATAATAATAAAAAACAATAATTTATAGATTCTTAAATTTAAATAATAATTATAACTTTGAAATGTGTGCCCCATATAACTAAACTTAGTATAAATTAAATACTTCTTTTGGAAATATATGTTATAATTGTTGTAATGGAAACACTATTTGTGTCATTTATCATTGCTTTCTTCCTACTCTCACAATTCAAATTTGTGTGCACGTGACAGGAGTTGCTTCTCTCCTATCAGAAGTTAACGTATGTAAATCTCGTTTGTAGTTCAGTTAATGCCTCCTGAGTGTTAACTTGTTTTTTTATGACTACGTCTAACACGACACATGGTGGATAGTCCCATTTTGATATAACTCATCTGCAAATACTGCTTACCTGCATTATGGACTACAAAAGATCATTTCCTTAACTTTTTCAAAAAATTATTGACCTCTACTGCCTTCATTCATCTAATTTTCAATATAGGATTAGTCAGTGAGTCATTATCTGTTACTTGGCTAACTCTAATGGAAGTGGGTAATGTGGATTGTGATGAAGGGGGTGGATCATGCTTTAGGGCTCCAATTTCATGGTACCCCTGTTTCTTCTAACTTAGATCTCTTTTGTGATGAAGGGGTGGAATGTGCTTTAGGGTTCCAATTTCATGGTACCCCTGTTTCTTCTTACTTAGATCTGCTTTGTGATGAAGGGGTGGAGCATGCTTTAGGGTTCCAATTTCATGGTACCCCTGTTTCTTCTAACTTAGATCTGTTTCCTCAGACCCATTTGCATTATGCTTCCACTTCTTTGGAGTCTCTCCCATCGGAGAAAAAATCGTTCAGTAAATTTCTATTATATGGCAAGATAATCTTGACCTTTTTTTTAATTTATTTATTTTGTTATTCTATGATTTTCTTTACCTGCAGACGAAAAAACGGAAGGGAGAAGCCCAAATAGCCTGGACCTCAATAAAACACCGCCTTCTAACGGACAGGATTATTTGCAGAAGGATTTTAATGTCGATAATGGATTGTTGAGGATCAGCAATGAACAAGAGAAGGTTGGTATTAAAGGAGGGCAGGGATTCTCAGAAGAACAATACGCTTATTTGGAAGAATACTTCAAAGAGAACAATAAACTGTCCGAAGATTATGTATGTGTACTCTCCCCATTTAGTTACAGTTTATTCTGCTTGTATGTAACTTGACTCTTTTCTTCATAGTATAGCCATTCAAGTGTTATTTATATATAAATATAAAACAATAAAAGATAGGTAAACATTTCTTTAAATTGTTGGGACGATAAACACACTGTATTCAAAAGATGACGACAATAATTTATTTTTATTGATATCCTTATCGGTCATTTTCTTTAATAGATATTTTCATTTGTTTAGTGTTATAAATTGTTTGATCTGTCATTCCCCATCACAGATCTACAAGCTATTAGTTTTATTTAGGCTATAAATGTGTAACTTGTTTATGTTTGACTCCTGTTTAGTTTAATTTTTTTTGTTTCAATGTATCGATTTGCAGTTTTCAAAACTACCCAGATATTTACAGAACCAACTATAAAGAATTTATTAATTTTAGGCTTATAAGATTAGCACCAGAAATCATTTGCTATCTAACGATTCAGATGCAAATTTAAAATTACAACCAAATTTTTTTTCAGTGAAGTTTAGAATTCATTGTTCATTATTATATGTAATGCGCATGGTTTTGTTCAGTAGTAATCTCTTATATGTTCTCCAAATCTGTTTTGCAAATAAAGTCAGAAAATATAATATAATAACATTGATTTTTTTATTTTTTTTTCAGAATTCCATATCATTCACAAATTCATTTTCTTATTTAATATGGAAGTATAATCTTATATTGATATTTCGTCAGCTGAAAGTAAAAAAAAACTAAAATATCTATTCCACCCAAATAATCCCAGATACAGTCCCTTAATAAGAGAATATAGATTCTTTACAAAAATTTATTATCCGTATTACTTTTATCTTGTCGCAGACTGAAATATTCTTTAATTGTTTTTTAAATATCAATACATACGGTATGTGTAATTATTATCTTTATTTTTTGTTTACAGATCCAAAGGGAGGCTCTGGCCAACAAGCTAACTATCAGCCCTCGACAAGATCAAGTTCGGTTTCAGAATAAGAGGAGAAGGTAATAATCTTCTTGATATAGAAATTCATCTCATCACATTTAATAAAATTATGAGTAATAATAAGCTAATTTGCAGGAACAAAAGGAATGAAAACGAAATGATTGGTACTAAAGGAAGGTTCAGATTTTCAGAAGAGCAATATGCTTATTTGGAAGAATGCTTCAAACAGAACGATAAAATGTCAGAAGATTATGTATGCTTACTTTCTCCATTTAGTTACAGTTTCTTTTGGTTGTATGTAACTTATCTCTTTTCTTCATAGTAAAGCTATCAAAGTTCTATATATATAAAATAGGTAAACATTTTTTGAATTGTGGGTACTAAAAAACAGTGTATTCAATAGATGACAGACAATAATTTATTATTATTAATATCCTCGTCAGTCATTTTTGCTTACTGTATATTAAGCTTATGAATATTTATCAAGTTTTTGTTGACTCCTGTTTAGTTTAATTTTATTTTTCAATATATCAATTGGTACTTTTGAAAACTACCCAGATATTTACAGAACTAACTGTGAAGAATTTATTGATTTTAGGTTTTATGTTTTAAGATTAGCACATTTAGCACTAGAAATCAGTTGCTACCTAACGATTCAAATACAAATTGAAAATTACAATTGTGTTGCTTACGATAGGTAATGCGCATGGTTATGTTCAGTAGCAACCTCTTATATGTTTTCTAAATCTGTTTTACAAATAATGTCATCAATCTAGAGCGAAGGAATATGAAGAATATATCGTATAATTACATAGATTATTTTTAATTTTTCAAAGATTATTTCATTTATAAATTCATTTTCTTATTTAGTATGTAAGTACAATCTTATATTGAAATGTCCCAAATCATTCCAGATGCAATCTGTTGCTAACAGAATATAGATTATTCATAAAACTTTATTATCAGTATTAATTATATCTTGATGATAGATCATAGAAAGTGATCCAAAAAAATAATCCAAAATATTGATGCAAAAAAATTCGCACAATCTAATTTAAACACATTGATCTTAATTATATTCTATCCAGACAGAGAGAGATATTGATTAATTGTTTTCTATCAATACATAGGGTATGTCTAATATTATGTTTTTATTTTGTGTTTACAGATCCAAGTGCAGGCTCTGGCTAACCAGCTAAATATCACCCGTCAACAAGTTCAAGTCTGGTTTCAAAACAGGAGGAGAAGGTAATAATCTTATTGATATACTAATTCATCTCGTCACATGTAATATAATTATGAGTAATAATAAACCAATTTATTCGAATAAAATCTGCAGGAACAGAAAGAAGCAAAACGAAATGGATAGTGAAGCGTGGGAGAGAATCTCTAAAGCATTAAGAGAGGAAAACAAGAGAATGCAGAAAGAGTTGGCAGAAATTAAGGCGGCTGCAACACCATCAGGACTCGTAACCTTAGTAGCATGTCCTTCCTGTCAAACAGTTTACAGCAATCATAGCCCTACCTGTTTGACAACTTCTGAATGAAATCAATCTTGAAGATTGTATAAAGTACAATGACTGCTTATATTTCGAAAATCTCTTGCTTGCTACTATTGGGATTTATTGGAGAATCTATTTATGCGTGCTTAAGTCTTCTTAGGCGGTTTCAAATTTAATAAATGTTGTTTCAAGTGGATCAGAAGTGACCCAGATTTGTCAGAGTTTATTGTAGAGTTCTGATGAGACTAACTGTCTCTAACAATAAAGGTTGTAGAAAAAATTCTGATAAACCATATGATATGGACAGCATTCTATTTTGCGCATTGAAGTGTATTGATCTTACATTGTACTCTCCTTAGATATTAGTTAGCGCTCTCCCTCTCATATATATAAAATCAAGAGTGGGGTTATCTGTCACACTTAATTTATTTTGTTTAAAAATTATTTTTCTTTGTTCTAAATCCTAATTTTTCTGGCCTATTTTAAATATTTGTTTTTGTAAAGCGGAAAAATCGAACCCGAGGTGTTCTCCCCCCCTAACTCCAAGGAGAGAGAAAGGAGGTCACTAGGATTGACGGTTTTCACTTAAGAGAGACTTTACATTCAAAAGAGGGGTTGAAACCCACAAGATCCAATCCCACACAATGCAAGATTGGATTCTAAATAAGTTTCAAGGGTTGAGACAGCAAGGCTACCCTCTTTTGTAAAGAATGTAGATAGAAGGATTGAATTAGGAGTGTAGGTGAAAGTAAGAAAGATTCGTTTACAATCAGAAATAGAAACATGGGATGAAGCTGCGGACCTGGAATTAGCAGTAAAATGTTGAGACGATGCCATCCTACAAATTTGAGCAAAAGTTGACGGGACGATGGCGCCTGGCGTGCACACGGTCCTCCGAAAAATCCGCGAAACAAAGGGGGATTTGTTCGTCTCTGCACAAGGATTCCAGATCTTCAATTACAGCCGCGTACCTGCAACCTACACACAGAAAAGAGAGGACGATTTGGGGGTTAGGGATTAGGGGTTTGCCCTTAGGTCAAACCCCGGTTTTGGAATTAACCAAGAAATGAGAATGCTGTAAATGTAAATGTTTGTAATGTAAACAAGTATTGATACCTTGTTGTAAGAATGTTTGTATTCTTACATGCTAAGGTGTAATGTTGTTGTATGTTGTATGTTGTATGTGATCTCCTCTTCAATGGTTGAATCCTTGTCTTGAATGCAACACTTAGCCTTGAATGGAGACTTAGAATGCTCAATAGCTTGAAGGAATGCTTGAATGCTTGAATGTTTGAATGTTTGCCTAGCGCTTCCACCTCTTGTACACATATGTCCTTCCTCCTCAAAATGGGAGAGGAAATGTAGTTTATATACTTGTCAATTAGGGTTAGAAGATTGATTTTTCTAACCTTGGGCCGACCTAGGAAGATTATTTTCTAATTTGCAAACTTGAAGACCCGATGCCCAAAAGAGACAGGGTACAAAATAGGGCCAGGGACCAGGGCGCTGGGTGCCATGGTCCTGAGGGACCAGGGCGCTGGGCGCCATGGTCCTGAGGGACCAGGGCGCTGGGCGCCATGGTCCTGAGGGACCAGGGCGCTGGGCGCCATGGTCCCACCTCCCGGGACAGTAGGATGCAAGGAAGGATCAAGCCAAGGTGCATAAATATGTAGTTTTTGATGTCGCAAATAGGTTTTGGGGTCTCCATTCAGGTTCAATGTTACGTCGCCATTGTGAAGACCCAAATGCAGTCAAAATTGCAAGTGTCACAATTTTAGGATGCTACATTTAGCCCCCACTTTAGCGGGAGTATAAGCGTATGCCCATACTTCCAGTAAAGTACAAGGAAACAACATTGAAAGACTTTCACCACGTCAAGGAGGCAAGATACACCAAGCCCCCAGTGGACTAAGGATCTTACGACTTCGATTGACAAAGTAAAAAGGAAGATCACGAGGGAGAACCATGACTATCAGTAGTAAGGTCCGCTCACTATGAGTCATGTAAGAAAAATACCAAAAATTTTCAAGGCAAAGCTAAGTTCGCCAAGAAGTTTTCAAGTATCCTGAAGAGATATGGATAGGGTGTATGCCCCCCTATGTTAAAGTGATCGCACACGCCTCAATGGGGGTGATTGCTTTAAGGTAGTGATATACATAAGAAATGAGAAGGGAAAGGAGCACGTTATCACAAAGATTTAGCCCCCAAGTGTGAGATAAACCCAAGGATAATAGACACAAAACACAAATCACAAGGTGACTTCACTTTCCTCGGGGTCAGTATGTTGTATGATAATTCATGTATATCATATGTATGTATGCATAATTGTTCTTCATTCCCCAATCAAGGAAGGTCACCTAGAAGAAGGGAACACATGTGTCTTTTGAGTCAACATGAGAGAGACCAAAAGAGATCTCAATGCTTTGCATCGTCCTCAAGTAGACAACACTAAGGACAACAAATAGAAGAATGAGAATAACACATAGAAGAAGTAACAAAAGAAAGAGAGGAGGAGAGAGTCTGCTATGCTAATGAAACTAGTCTAGCACGTCATCCACCCCCCGATCTTGCTGATCAATATTTCGTGAAGGCAGGAAACACACTAGAGGAGGAACATCCAACACAGCAGATGGAGCTATCACAAGATCCAAACAAGGGCTATGCTCATGTTCTAAGCCACGTTGTTCTTGTCTAGGAGCTAGGATAAGTGCTTTAGAAAATTCGTTAGATAAATGGTTATCAATATCAACAAATTCATATTCACTATCAGAAGTGAGAGAAGTAGTATTTTCATCATTAATAATATTTTCATCTATATCATCATCAAGATTTATAAAAATAGGATCTTTAACTCGCACAGGATCAAAACCATCATGCATCTTATGTTTAGGAGATTTTGGAGAAAATGGAATAATGCTAGTTGAAGGTGTTTTTGGGGATTGCAAAGTTTGAGAAGTAGCTGCACAAGCTCTAAGACGACGCTTTCATCGGCATTCGTGCGCAAAACGATTTCATCTAGTCTTAGTAGGAAGTTGAGAAAATTGAGGAAGAGGAATGTTCTCATCCTTATCACTTGGGAGTTTAGGTTGTGGTTTCTTAGGTTGGATAATAGGAGAAGAGGAAGGTCTCTTCTCTCTATAAAAGGAAGGAGGAGGAACTGCTCCATATAAAGGAGGAATATTTTGTTTAGGAAGGAGACCAAGTCCATCATGACGAGGAGGTATAGGTCTACTTTTAGAAAGTTTATTAGACATAGACATAGTCACATCCATAGGAATGGGTTGGGAATCTTCTTGAGAACAGACATTAGTTTTATCTTTCAAAGGAAGAACTTCCTTCTCAAGAACGATAGGAATATCAAGTTTGGGTGTTCTAGGTTCACTTAGAGATAGGATCATATCTTTTTTCCACTTTTGATAAGATTTGAAAAGATGATCACTTCGTGGTGGAAGAGATTGAAATTGGTTAGGCCAAAAATAATCAATAGGAACGCTAGAAGTTCTTTCAGCTGGTTTAAACAGACTATGATTGACAGTAACAACTTCACCATTATGGGGAAATTTCAAACACTTGTGAATAGGAGAAGCAATAGCTTTCATGGAAGATAGCCAAGGATAGCCAAGCTTCACACGAAATTGTTCGGATGAAGGAATAATAGCAAAGTTCACATCAAGGGATTTGTTATGAACTTCAATAGGTAATGTAATAGAACCAATTGCAGGAGAAGAAAATGCATCAAATAATTTCACAACCACATTTGTTTTTTCATAGATCACTTGATTCAATTGCAAAGTAAAAAGAAATTCTTCAGTAATAACATTAACCATGCAAGAAGGATCAATAAGCACTCCACGACAAGGTGTATTCTTGACTTTTGCAACTATATATAAAGGACCATCAGGTGCCCTGATAGTTTCACTAGAATCAAATGTGATGGGAGGTTCTTTAGGGATTTTCTACTTCTCTACAAAGTTAATCACATTCGGAGTCATAGACACAAGACCATCAGACGAGAAAGAGGAATCATTAGTCTCAATCACATTAGAGGTATGAGAAGGTAATGGATCAGTAAAAATCTTCAGATTTTGGTTAGGAGGAGCTACAGATGTGTTGCCTTTATCATTCACACCAGAAACAGAGATAGTATTATTATCAATCAAATCTTGAATTTTACCCTTTAAAGCAAAACATTTTTCAGTATCATGCCTAGGTTGACGATGAAATTGACAAAAAGATTTGTTATCAAAATAGGGCGAATTAATCTTTGCAGGATCTATTTGCTTTATAGGAGGGAGAGTAAGCACATTTTGTTCCAATAACTTATTCATAATACTATGCAATGATTCATTCAAAGGACTAAACTTTCTTTCTTTCTTGAAAAACTTAGAAATAGGAGACACACCTGATGTTGCATTCACATTGTTGTTGATGATGTTTTCATTGAACTTAACAGACTCTCTGTTTTGTTTAAACTTCCCAAATGGTTGTTGACTACTATCACCCTTATCACTCGGAGCCATAGGATTTGCTTGTTCCATTTGACTCACAGTCAGTTGATAATTGTGAAGAGTTGCACACAACTGTTGGGAAGAAGTAAACTCAGAAAACAGAAGTTTTTCTCTAATATCTTTTTGTAAATTAGAAATAAATATTCTTTCAATATCATTGTCAGGTACTGGAAAAGAAATTTGAGCACACAAATGCTTATATCTACCAATGAAATCAGTCACTTTTTCTTTAACACCTTGTTTACAATGCATTAAATCAATCAAAGTAGCTTTAGGACTTATATGGTTTTGAAATTGTTGAATGAAAGATTTGCAAGTTGTTGGAAATAAGTAATAGAATAGGAAGGCAACGAGCAATACCATTGTAGAGCCTTATCTCTTAATGTTCTAGTAAACAGTTTTGCAAGCAACCTTTGGTCATGAGCAAAATCGGTACATATTGTTTGAAAGGTCTTAACATGTGTTAGAGGATCACCTCTACCATTATAAAGCTCCAACTGCGGGATTTCAAGAGGGATAGCTCGAACAATGTCAAGAGAAAATGGGTTCGCAACATCAAATGTGGGCACACTAAACTTAGATTGATTCATAGAGGCAATTTATTGCTGTAAGGAAGAGATAGTTTGTGCAAGATTGTTAATGGTTGCTTCAGTCGAAGAGTTCATATTAGACATGTTAGATTGTGATGGAGGTATTATGTTATTGAAAGAAGGTATTGATTAAGAGTAAGGTGGTGGGACACTATAATGGTTAGTCATAGGAGATGATTGGAAAAGAGAAGCACTACAAGGAGGAATGGAATGGTCAAACGAATTGCCCCCTTGCATCATGTTCATTTGTGGAGATGTAATAGGGACACTCATTGAAGGAATGAATGAAGAAGTCAGATTGAATGAAGGAAGAGGGTTGATTGAAGAGGAAGGATTGCCCCCATGACTGGTGATCATAGGTGGAATGTTTTGTATTGAAGTAGTCATTATGTTTGATGTAAAAGTAGGTATACTAGCAATAGAAGTTGTCAAAGGAATAGAATGATTGACTTGAGTAGGAGGTTGTGTATAACCTAAAGTTTCGGCACAACTCTTCATAGGCATCACATTCGAATCCACAATGTGTGCATTACTATGCAAAATATCAATTCCATTCTTATCACTTTGAACCATACGTTTTAGACCCTCAATTAATGAAAGAGCTTGACTATCGGGGTATTCTTGAGACATCCATTGCTGAAAATCATCAAATTGGTTATCCAATTTTGAAAGTTGTTCTACAGAAACCTCATGGAGAGCTTCTTCATCATTAGGAGGATTAGAGGAATTACCCGTGTCCTCATTAAAAAGGCCATTCAAATTAGGTTCCATCTCCTCGATAATTAAACCTTGGAAAGACTTAATTCTAAGGCTTCGTCTAACAGGAATAGTGTAAGTAGGGCTTATTGTTGTAAAACTCATGCACTAGAGAGAGAAGATTTTGAATTTAGAGGTAGCAAATTTCAATAAAATCAGCCAATCTCCTAGATTTAAGCTGTTAAATGCAATCACGACAATCTCCCGAAATTTCGGAAAAAATGTCAGGGACCGTGGTGAACAACATGCACACGGTCCTCGCAACTTTTTTCAAAATTTTCAGGGATGAAAGTTATGATGATTTTAAAGCTAATCTGAAAAAATTGAGTGATTTTACGATCCGTAGATAGGCCAAATTAAAGTTGCAATCTCAAAATTGAACCCCACCAAGATTGTTGAAAAATGCACAATTTGAATTTTGAAAAAGAGAGGGAAACTGAAATTTTGAATTTTATGATTTTAGAGGGAATACTAAGAGAAATGCAAGCTTTGAAATTTAAAAGTTGAATCAATTTCATGCAAAATTCAATTTTGAAAGCGGAAATCAAATTTGTTGCAATTAAACACTTAATTTCACAAGTCACCAATTGCAAAAATTTGAATAAAGCACTGAAACTTTGAATGAATGCCAATACACTTTTCAGATTTAGGACAGTAAGAAACACAATTTTGACACAAAATTTCAATTTCAACAATTTTTTGAATGATTAGAAGCCTTAATTCAAGCAATCACTAGACCAACTTTGACTTTAATTTTGAAAGTGTTAGAATTGATGAAATCAGTCAAGATTCTGGATTCTAGCAGAAAAATACAATAAGATCTAGCTCCCGAAATTTCAAAAAAAATGTCGAGGACGATGGCGCTCGGGGTGCACATGGTCCTCATAACTTTTTTCCAAATTTTCAGGGATGAAAGATATTATGATTTTGTTGCGGAATCCAAAGTTATAGCCGATTTGGATGTGTTTTGATTAGTGAAATTGTCAGTCAAAGGTTGAATCAAGAGGGTTTTAAAAATTAGGGTTTTGACACTTAACCACTTAATTTTCAGAATTAAAGCAAAAATATGAATTGATAATTTGCAATAGAAGGGTAGATCTGAAACAAGCATTAACAATTAAACATTTCACAAGCTCAATTACTAAAAAGAAAATTTAGGGTTTTTATGCAATTAACCTCTAAAATTTACAAAAGATCAAACATGGAAATGTAATTAAGGAAGCAAATTTTTCAGATCTAACCATGAATAATCAGAATTAGGATGTTCACGTCAAGTTCACCAAAAATGTAAAGCGGAAAAATTGAACCCTAGGTGTTCTCCCCCCCCTAACTCCAAGGAGAGAGAAAGGAGGTCACTAGGATTGATGGTTTTCACTTAAGAGAGACTTTACATTCAAAAGAGGGGTTGAAACCCACAAGATCCAATCCCACACAATGCAAGATCAGATTCTAAATGAGTTTCAAGGGTTGAGACAGCAAGGCTACCCTCTTTTGTAAAGAATGTAGATAGAAGGATTGAATTAGGAGTGTAGGTGAAAGTAAGAAAGATTCATTTATAGACAGAAATAGAAACATGGGATGAAGCTGCGGACCTGGAATTAGCAGTAAAATGTTGAGATCATGCCATCCTACAAATTGGAGCAAAAGTTGACGGGACGATGGCGCTCGGCGTGCACACGGTTCTCCGAAAAATCCATGAAACGAAGGGGGATTTGTTCGTCTCTGCACAAGGATTCCAGATCTTCAATTACAGCCGCGTACCTACAACCTACACACAGAAAAGAGAGGACTATTGGGGGGTTATGGATTAGGGGTTTGCCCTTAGGTCAAACCCCAGTTTTGGAATTAACCAAGAAATGAGAATGCTGTAAATGTAAATGTTTGTAATGTAAACAAGTACTGATACCTTGTTGTAAGAATGTTTGTATTCTTACATGCTAAGGTGTAATGTTGTTGTATGTTGTATGTTGTATGTGATCTCCTCTTCAATGGTTGAATCCTTATCTTGAATGCAACACTTAGCCTTGAATGGAGACTTAGAATGCTCAATTGCTTGAAGGAATGCTTGAATGCTTGAATGTTTGAATGTTTGCCTAGCGCTTCCGCCTCTTGTACAAATATGTCCTTCCTCCTCAAAATGGGAGAGGAAATGTAGTTTATATACTTGTCAATTAGGGCTAGAAGACTGATTTTTCTGACCTTGGGCCGACCTAGGAATATTATTTTCCAATTTGCAAACTTGAAGACCCGATGCCCAAAAGAGACCGGGCCCAAAATAGGGCCAGGGAGCAGGGCGCTGGGCGCCATGGTCCCACCTCCCGAGACAGCAGGGTGCAAGGAAGGATCAGGCCAAGGTGCAGAAATATGCAGTTTTTGATGTCACAAATAGGTTTTGGGGTCTCCATTCAGGTTCAGTGTTGCGTCGCCATCATGAAGACCCAAATGCAGTTGAAATTGCAAGTGTCACAATTTTAGGACGCTACAGTTTTATCTTTCAATATTATTTTGGAAGAAATATTTATAAGTTATTATTTAAATATGATAAAAATAAGTTTTTTAAAACAAACATGGGAAGGAAACATGTAGAATTATATAATATATTTTTCATTGAGCTAATGATTATATGATTTCAGTTATTATACCTTATTTTCAATACCTAAACTATGATAGCTCTGCCATAACTCCATATTATTATAATTTATATAGCAAATTTTGATAAGCAATTCTATAAACAAGGGAAGGAAATATGTGAAATTAAGTAATATATTTTTTATTGGGTAATGATTGTATTATTTTAGTTCTTATACCTTATTTTCAACACCTAAATTATTATAGCTTTATCATAACTCCATACTATTATAATTTATATAGTAATTTTGAATAAACAACTACAATAAACCACCCACTAATTTTATAAATAAAAATAACAATCTTTACGTGTTTATTCTAAATAAAAACCCATTATTTTTAAGGTCTTCTTTCATAACCCACTAAAGTCTTGCAATGTAATTGAGAGTGCATGTTTGCCTAGTGCAAAACATAATTAATATCAAGGAGTCCTAAAGAATAAAATGAATTATTATAGTTCTTTGATACGTCTCTTAATTACTTTCAATTTGAGTTTGAAATAGTAATATGATGAAATATAAATAGAAATGTTAAAATAGTTTTGTTTTGAAGATATATTTTAGGTTCATTTAACTCAAGAGAGTCAATCATTATGATTAGTATAACTATTGAAGACAAGATAGATATTCAAATAATTCCAAGGAAAATCCTCATCTTTTGTTTTGGATTTCGTCTAGCTTAGTCTTTGAATAGTAAATTATTACCTTTCTAATATGTTTGTGCATATTTACAAAAAAATAACCCATCAATACATGAAATTCATGATAATAATGAGGAACACACATTCAAGGGAAACAACCAAGTAATTTATCATAACCCATGAATTAGATTTCATCATAGTTAATAATGGAGGAAAAAAACTAATGATACCTGAAAGCAATGGGTGTGCCCATAGAGGGAATTTTTGCATTAGGATTATTTCTCCCTTTTGCCTTCTACTTCAACAATAAAATAGAGGTGCATTACTTCCTTCCTTCTTTGTTTCGTCAAATGTGAATTTTATCATTTATGATCAACCTAGGCATAGATAGATGGGTGTATTGTGTATAGAATAGTTGGAGTACTCAACATCTAAAGAGTACTATGAGGACATGCAAAATCCTCATTTGTACTCACCTTGGACCACTTAAGGTGCAATTTGAACCCTCCTTGGTGTATTTTATCCTAATCAACCCCTCCAAGTGGATTGTGTGGCTCTTGGTGAATGAGAGACATTTAACCAGTCTACTAGTCATATGGTTATTTCCTAATGAGCATTCACATAAGGTGGTAACTATTACAAATGATTGAGATATCCCATACCACACTAATGAGGTTTATTTTCATTGTTATCTACCTATTCTCATTAGAAATTCTTCTTTCCCTATAGTTAATCTAATGACTAATAAGTAAGGACATCCATCACTAGCGTGCAACTACATGCTAGGCCCAAATGCTCGTAATAGAATCTATCCAATATCCTATATCAATGTGGGGTGTCCCTTAGCTACATGAAACTACCAATTTGCATTCACTAACTACATGGTATGGTTGATAATATATCGACATAGTACATAGCTTGACTAACGTCTATCTCAAGCATCAATAACTTTATCTTTAATCAAATCATTATATTTAACCCTCAATAATCAACTTTGATAGAGAGGACTAGTATATGTGTTAGAGGAATACAATTCTATAACTATGCCCTCATAGGGTCCTAACTTTATCCATTGCAATAAATTTCACCACCTATAAATCTATCTTAGTACTATAATTGGAAAGAGAATCCTAATAAAAAATGTGCATTTTCCTACCATAACCTATCCTAGAGCCGATAGTGTCTAGTTTAACCATGCCTCTAGTGACAACTTATCAATCTATTTCCAACAAATCACTCAAGGAGATAGGATGAATAAAAAGGTGTCAAAATTAAATTATTATTATTTAGTAGCTCACACACAATATTGGAAACAACAAGATTCCAATGTTCTTTCAACTTCTCAAAAAATTATTTCTCCACAACCTTCTCTTACACAACATGTTGGTAAGGATTATGATCTTGTTGAGCATCTTTGTGCTACTCTAGTTAAGATATCCATTTGGTATTTGATTCAAACTTCACTTACATACCATGGGATACTCCATGAAGCATTATATAAGGTATTTGTCTTACCTTCTACTAGATATAATGATGTGGCAATCTTGTGAGATAGTATGTATAAATAAAGCTATATATTATGTACAAACAACATGAGTTACCACCCTTTTAAGTACAAAATTAGTATAATACCCTCTTTATTATTGCGCTCATTAATTGTAATAAAATAAGACATACCCTAGTTGATAATAGATCGGGTCTTAAATTTGTAGGAAAAAATTGTTGAATAAAATCAAGATGGACACCTTCCTTATTCAACCAAATTCTTTCTCTATTCATGGATTTGATAATATTGGTAGAAAATTTCTATTGACAATTACATTACCTGTTATCTTACCAACACCTATCTATGTCATTATTGATACTCTCACATACACATTTTTTCTACGTAGATTGTGGCTCCATGTTATGCATGAAGTCCCTTCTACCCTTCATCTAGCACTCAAGTTCATTCACAATAATAGTATGTGCAAATTAGAAGGTGATAAAAAACATATGGTGCTATCAATAGAGTAGTAGGATGCATATCTTTTCTTAACAATATGGTCTCCTATACAACACAATATCCTATTGATAATGATTTTGTAGAGAAAAACTCAAGTTTATTCACAATAATTGGATGGACAAATTATAAGGTGATAAAAATCCACATGATGATACCAAAGAAGTAAAAGTATGCATATCTTAAATCTTAACACTATTTTCCCATCTACAACACAATATCTTACTGATAGTGATTTCGTAGAGAAAATTTGACCTCCTTTAGACTTTACACCCAACATTTGTGGAGAATATAAAGTCCCCAAATTTAAAACTATAGCCTTAAAGGAGCATATTTTTTTTACCCAAGATTCTTCTAAATCTAATACAAACTCTTCCACATTTAACACATGTGTTTATGATGATTAGGGATCTTTAAATATCAACCTAATTAAAACTAAGAGTAGGACCTCTCTTCTTGAAATTTCAACAACTATTTAAACTCCTATGTTTGATTTGAAAAAAGATAATGGAATTGGTCTTAAAATCCTTTTCAAACATGGATACAATGGACAAGTTTTATGATGTGTACAACAAAATATTGAGGATTCATTCATGATAAATTTACATTGGAATTTTATAAAGAAAGTATTGGTTTCCAACCTCCTCTTTTGTTAGTATCCACTCCTCATGTCCTAATAAATCTATGTCTTCTTCTCCTAACTTTTCATCTAAAAAAGAGACTATTTTATTTGAGTGTCATAAATCTAACTTGATAAATATCTCTTGGAAAAATAGAAGGGAAAATTGTTAAAAACAAAATCTCTAAAAAATATTTTTTTACTGTATGTATCATCAAATTCATGGTTATTTCAGCATTGAGTGCCAAGCTTTGGAGTGTCAATTTCAATAATTCATTGATTCTAGTATCATTCTAATGAAAGTGATAGTGAGTGGAACCTTTGTCTTTGTTGGAGAATATTGCATTGGTTTGTTACTTTTAGAATAAATAAACTAGATTAAATAAATTATAAGTTAGTTTATATTTAATAGTTAAATAGTTGGGAAGTTACATTCTAGTTGTACTAGAAAAATAAGGCTTTACAAGGCCAATTATATGTATTGTAAGATTATCCCAATTAAATAAAAAATCCATATCAGTTTTGTTTTTCCTTTGTAATAATGATTTTATTTTTTATTTCTCTCCATTTGGTATCATAGAAAATTTATTCATGTTCCTATAACCTGGGAAAAATGAGAGAATAGAAGTAGATTGGAAACATATTGGAGTGATAGGGTTGAAGGTTTTAATAATAGTATAGTTGGAGAGGGATAATAAAAGTGTGCTACTGATATTGTTGTGGTCTAGATAAATAAAGGAGAAAGAAAAGGAATATGCAATGTAGAAGATGAAGTTTGGCCATTTACAAAAATTAGATGAATGATTCAGCTAAAGTTGGGATGTTAATTTTAAAGAAAGCACTGAGAGAGCAATTTGAGATTCAAGGTGTGACTATATTAAACTACTATAACTTATAACTAATGAATCCACTACCAAGGTATGACTATTAAACTTTTGTTTGTGATAGTGATCTTGGTTGCAATAAAGAAATCATTTTTTTAAAGTTATTGTTGGATAACTTCTCCTTGGTATAGAGCATATCCATTTTAATTTGTTTAAAAAATAATTGATTGGTGGATGAATACAAGATATTTGACATGAAATTTGAGAGGCATAAGGAGTGGAATAAAGGATTTTTAGTTGTTGAAGATGTTAGAATATTTGTATTTTTCTATTTATGCTAGCAATGGTAAGTAAAGAGTCTATATAAAAGTCTGAAAAAAATTATTTGTGAGGTGCAATTTTTAAAGGCTACCACTATTTTTCTAGGATTTTAAACTTTAAATAGAGGGGTGATAAGTTTTGTTGTGTCCAATCTTTTTTAAATGAATTAAGTGTGACATTGACAATGGTGGTGTTGTCATTGATAGAGAAGGTTTATTGTTTGACAACATGGTAGATAAGTAGGTTGAAGCCTTGTTTTCCTTTAATTTTTATTTGGAGAAATAATTATATTGATAAAATAAAACCTTCTTATCCTTTTTCCTAACTTTTATGACTTAATTAAATATCAATATGGCACGAAAGTTCTCTACAGTTAAATGTAACAAATATGTGATCACTAAATGGTTTGCATTTAAAAAAGAATGGTTTCATTACATTCATAATATGCAAAGATTTTGGATGGTTTCAAACCATTCATTAACATTTTCCTGTTAGTTGGAAAAGGATTTTAGGGTATCTCTTGATGATATTTTCATTGGTCTTTGCAAGAATATTGATGGTGTCACATGCAATGAAAATACTTAATCACATTATGATAAGAACTTTGAAATATTAAAATGGTATACTTGTATTGGGAGCAAGAAGTTAAAAGATCATGTACAGCTCTGTAATATTCACTATTTTTATTTCTTAAGGTTTCTAATCCTAATCATGCTACACCATTCAAGTTTGACCATTTTCTAGAGATACTATTAGAGGATGCAAGAAATGGAGGTAGGAGGAAATTTATCATCTCGAACTATTCTCTTGCATAGGGATAATTCATTTCATGAGAAGTGTCCTTTTGTACATGTGTTTCCCTAAAGAAAAAAAAGGTGTATCATCCTAAATTGTATAACCTTACAATTTTGTCCTCATTTGGGCCTCACCTTCGGGTTCATGTCCAAATGCTTGATCAGAACTCTAATTTTGTTCATATTTTATAAACTTGTCATGATTTTCATCTGGTACTTCATTTCCCCTCATTTTACAATGCCTAATTGGTCAAGACCAGGGTGTTAGTGCCCCAGTCCTCCCAATTAGGACCTATTTTAAGGCCCCTTAATGGTCATAACATTTTTTAAGGGACTTATATCCTATGTTGGCTCATGTCAAAAAATTAAGTTAGTTTTAGATGGGAAGGTATAAAAGGAGGTCTACCCCCCTCATTTTAATAACAAAGACACATCAATTCAATTTGACATCAATCAATCAAGCATTCAAGTTTAAGTGAGCAAGCAATCAGTCTTCTTTCAAGCATTAGAGAAGAGATAAGTTCAAGACTCAAGGATTGGAGTTGACATTCATGTTCTATATTGTTGAAGACATCATGAAACCCTAATTCCATCTAGAGACAAACAAAAATCCATATCAAGGTATATTATTAGTGTTTCAATCATTATTCAATATCTCCCTCAAAAGGAGAACATTTCTATTACTACAATTCAATCATATTTGATTTCTATTTCATGGTTAATTCCAAAGCTAGAGTTTGACCTAAGGCAAACCCCTATTCCCAACCTATTTCCCTTTTCTAGTGTGCAGAGGAATAGGTACGAAGCTACAATCTTCAAAATTGGCTTTATTTATAGTGGTGAATCAATCCCCCATTGGAGTGAAAAAAATGCGGAGGACTAGAGTGACCACCATCTCAGTCCTGAAAAATTAAGAGCTCCTTCTAGGACTAGATCTGAATACATTTACATTCCTCATATACAATTTTGTGACTTGATCTGACAACTGTAGCTCGTTGTTCATGAGTTTTTACATCAATTGGAGCACATTTACCCTAATTTCAATTAATTCACAATTCAATTTAAAAGAGGGTAATCAAATCAAACCAGTAAATCCAACAAAAATTTCAGCCCTTATCCTTGCTGATTTATGGCTAGATCCATTGGTTTTACTCTTCTTTAATGTAATTGGTCCCTAGGCAAAAATTAGTGGCTTCTTCCTTCTATGGTAGAAACCCTAATTTTTCACCACATTAAATTTTGGTGAACCTAACTCTTAACACCTCATTTTTTAATTTTTATTCTTGGATGTCAATGTTTATGCATTTCATGTAATGCCTACCAAAATAGCCTAGAGAAATAATCTAAAATCTAGTAGCAAATAGAAATTTTTTTTTTTAAACATTCATTACTTCTATGTTACCACTAACATGTATTAATGCAACATTAACTATTTACAAGATCACATTAAACCGACATGAGCATAACCATAGATCCATATTATGCATGTTGAATAAATCATTTAAATAATCAACAAGTAAACTCTTACAAACATATTCATTCCCTAGGGTATCTCAATGCCACTACTTGACATAATTCCAACACATCAAATATCTATCTAGGTCATCATATTATATCATCCAGTTAATCATTAACTTTCCATGCAACTAGAACAAACATTAACACATATGCATAACTCTTTCACATTAAATTTCCTTAGGTTCATTTTGAGACACTAACCAAATTTTCCTATTGCTCATATTTTAATTTATCGTTATACATCATAGATATATTTAAACATCTCATCTAGATAACTCCTATTTACTTAGATAAGAACTATAACAATAATTGAAATTCTTTCCAACATTTATTCCATAGGATTACATATTAAAAATTTCATTTCATGAATTCAAATGCAAAACAAATACATATATGCTAGCTATTCTCTTTTCCACATAGAACTCATAAACTCTTATTGCATAATGAATAGTCAATTCATCAAGGAATGATCATTAATTACTTCTCCTAGTCACTACATCATATCCAATTATATATCATCTACAAATACATGAAGATACATAATACAAACATACATAATCTCCTTTACATATATAAATCATCATGATACAATGTTTTCTTATTCCAAGTACATAGAAATCACCTCCAAGAGAATATCCACATAATCAATAATCCAAGAATCCATATCCATGCACTCAAGCATCCAATGAAAAGCATCCCAATGGAAGAAGGCATTCAAGTATGACCTAGCCATGTGGAACCAATAGGAACCACCCCCCGTGCTAGGAAATGGCATGGGGTTCCAACTCACACTCTAGACCTATGATGACACCTAATAACCAAGGAAATCAACATGATAACCACAATTATGAGTCACATCCCAACACAAAGCTAAGGTAAATTCAATTATAAACATAAGACCTCCAAAGGGTTCACAAAAAATCAACACTTAAGGAACTAGGATTTCCATTAATGGAAGAGTGTCATCACATGCTATCAAAGGGTATCATGGAACTCAGTCTTGACATCTGTGATACACATGCAGAACCATCTCAACCTTTGAGGAAATCAAGGGAATTCGATCTATCTGATTACCAGATCTGCTATCTTAGTCTGGTTACACTAGCAATTGAGGCATGAGATGGGGAAACCCATACATAATTCTTATCTTATTAAGATAAGTTACTACTACCCAACCCACCTATGATTAATTTATTATATTATCACTTTATCATAACAAATAACCTCCAATGAGTTATCCAGATGGTCTAGACCTCATCTCCACAACACAAGGAATCCTAGTAGTCTATTCCTCATGACCTTGACACACTCATGGAAGCCCAATCTCCCTAGCCATTCTCCTAGGCCTTAGGGTGTTCAAGGGTGAACTCACAATACTAGTTCCCACTTTTTGACCAACTTTGACACTTAGTTGAACATTTTGAAAAGCACCTTCACTTTCCAACACCTATAACTTTTAAACCATTAAGGATTTGAAGATGATGTAAACTAGTGATTTGTAACATCTTTCTATTCGATTCTAAATATTTTTTTTTCAATTTTTTTTTAATAAATTTTTATTGATTTTTCCATCTTCGTCAAAAAGTAGTTTTTTATAGCAAACAACATTTTTTAAGAGTGATGTGCATCCTAAAATGCATAACTTTTTTTTTTATATAAATGATAAAAACTTTATTCTTTTGAATTTTGGTTTGTAACATAAATACTCAGGGTATGTAGTTAGTTTGATAGTGATATGTTTAATATTTTTCATTTTATTTAGTTTTGAAGTCTGACTAATTATAATTTAGATATAGGTGTAATTTTGAACACATAACTTGTTCTATATTTATCAAAATTTTATTTTATTTTTTTGTTAGAAAGAAGACATTAACACCTAGGGCATAGATATTTTTCAGAATTTGTTTGAATTAGGATACTATTTTTCCCAATGCATTGAACAAAGAAGTTCATGTTTGGTGAAAAACCTACATTCATAAGACTAAAACTAAAATATATCAATGAAATTAAATATATTTAAAATTATACTATTTGGAAAGCTTATACTAAGGACTAAATACTTTTTTTAAAAAATCTATATGAATTCATTTGAGCCCCCAAAAGCTAATGTAAAATTGGTTTTTTATCAGCATTTGATAGATGCAATTGAGACTCGATTGCAAGTATGATATAGAAGTAGAGAGGTTCTATCCAAGGAATTTTAATCTAAGCACCTTTGATCTAACTATCTTCAATAAATTACTTCAAATGGAACCTCTTAAAGCTTAAATCATTATAATTTCTAAAAAATGTACAAATTCAGCAAAAATTAGGATGTACCAAAAATTGGGAACCAGTATTGTGAGTTCACCTTGAAACATACATCCAAATAAAATAATACAATTTCATGAAGGCTTACAAATGATATAGAAACAATCATAACATAATGAGTACAATCCAACCATAATAGAGCACATTCGATCATACACATGGAAGAGAGCCTTCACAAAATCAACACACAAGGAAAAGCCAATAATGAATGCAATCCAAAAGTGAAACCAAATCCATATCTAATCCTTTACAGTGAGGCATAGCACATCCCACTGGAGTCATACAATCAATCCCTCAACAATAAGTTATTCTCCCTCTCATCAAAGCAACACATCACATATGAAACACCAAAATGATAAGGAATAAATCCTCTTACTCAAAAGAAATATCATGAATGGTTAAAATACATCAAAGAAAACTTTGAAAATGTTATCATAATTTGCACATGCCTGTGGCAAAATCACAAACCCCAAAAGACATCAAACGGGTCTCAAAACTGACTTTTCAGGACCTCTGGAGTAGCTCAACGCTCTTGGTTTGTAGGTTAGCACCACTAGTATGTATGGTAGTGCTTTTGGTATATACCATAGTTTTTTTGGATTATTCCATAGTGTTTTGGGTGCCTCAGATAAAGTTTTGGGTAAATAGTCTTGCATACTACGTTTTAGGGCTTTAGCTTTCTAGGTGCATTTACCACCACCATGGGTACATTCCCCAATGCCCTTGGAGTGCAGTCCAGTGCCCTTGGTCAATAACCTAGTTCTCCTAGGTGTTCCCATAGAATTTTGGGGAAAGAGGCCAAAAATCATGCAAACATGACTCATCTAGTTAGGGCATTTAAATATATTCAAATATAAAAGAGGGAAAACAAAACTACAAGGTTTCAGACTTAGGAAAAGAAACTACATAAAGAACATTCTCCCATAGTGCCCAAAATGACACCTAGAAGGTATAACCAAAAGGGAGAGATGGGATATCATTGCAATCAACATAAAGACATCATTGCAAGGCTCCCAACATACAATTACAACCTTTACATTCCCTTGGAAGAGTTTACACTTCAAAATGTGTAGTCACGGTGAATTGTGAGAACTCCTGACAATAATAGGAAGACAAATATTATCAATTATAATTTTACAACACAAGATATTCAAGAATGCAACTCAAGGATAACTCCATAAGACAAACACAACCCAAAAGCTCAAGGGAATGAAATTGTAGACATTCAAAGAATACAGAGAACACATTTCCAGCTAGCTTTACAAATATGCAAATTCTCTTTCCCAAATTCCTTTCCAAAATCAATAAATTCTTCAATCCCCCAATCCAATTTCCCAAAACAAATTCAAATAAAATCCAACAAGTATTTTCTCAGTCATGGAGAATACACTGCATTTTCAAAAATCAAAATTCAAAGGTAGGATAAACCAACCTGCAATTACAAACCAATTAAGGTTGAAAATTTGAAGAAGAAAAATCCACAAAAAATCCAAATCTTCAATCAAATCCTTAATCTAAATCCAAATTGAAAACCAATTTCCTAAAATCTATTGGATGATAACTCAACAACGTTTGTAGAATTCAATTTAAATAATAATTAAACTCAAACTATAGTGCAAAAACCACCAATCACAAAATTCCAAAGAACAATATCTTTTACCTATCTTGTATAGTTTCAAGAAAAATATATTTTCCAATATTATTTACCTATAAATTTAAAATCAACCAATCACATGCAAGGGTAGGTAAACTATATAATATATTCATTTACTGATAAATAATAATTGTATAAACACATTAAATAATAATCCATTATCCAATAAAAATCAAATAAATGAATTAAATGAATAAAGCCATATAAATAGGGATTCTCAAATAACAATAAGTTCATACACCGCGAAAATGCCTCTGCATGTGAAAAAGTGATGCTATGTATTGACATCCTTTTTTGAGCGTTCTTATCCACCGTGGGGAAATTACAGAGGCTCTGCAAATCATTTCATTGTTTTGGCTAATAACTCCAGGACTAAGGATCTTGGAAGGGTCATATCACGGACCCACGATCAAGAGGCCTTCTTTGCAAAAACAAAATACTCTTTGGTTAATGCGGTTAGGGCTCTCCCCCCTCTTTACAAGGGCTAGGATCGATATTGGCATTTGGTGAGCCACAGAAATAAAAGGGCTTTAGGGCAACCAAACGGCCCCAAATAGAATTCCAATCATTGTTGGGAGGAGGGTTTTGTAAAACCTAACCAACCAAAGAGTTCGTCTGCTTGCCATATTTTTCCTTCAGAAAAATATTTGGGTAAATATTTAGAGGATATGGAAACCCCTAGTTGTCACAACTCTAAGGAAGTCGAGCACCCATTGTCAGATCTACCTTCAAATTCCCAAACTTCTCCTAACGGGTTGGTCATTGAAATTGATAATCATACCCAGGCTAGGTATCAAATGCATTGCAGTGACAAAATGATCTTTGCTCAGTGGAAAGATTGGGGGATCCTGAACAAATTGCCAATAGGGTGTCATCTTCCTTCAATAACCAGGTAAAAATTGACATCCTTCCTGATAATTTCTTAGCCATTGAATGTGGTAATCAGAGTCTGAGAAATTCATTGTTCAATGGTGATATATTAACATTTAAGGGTCTAGGGTTTGATTGCTAGGAATGGCAACCTCTCTTTCTCCCATCTCAATTCAATTCCTACATGGTTAATAGAGAAATTTCACTGGATAAATATCCTATAGAATTATGAAATAATGAATTTTTAAGAATAATAGGCAACAAAATAGGTAAATTTGTAGAAGTCAAAAAATCAGCCCTAAGCTTCTTTAACTAGCTCCTAATTGTTAAAATGAATATTAACATTAAATCTTTAGAGCCTATAACTTTGAAATGTGATAAATCTTTTTTAACCCTAGAATTACCCTTTTATAATGGTTCTTTTGAATATTCTATGCCAAGGAAGATCCCCTTCAAGAAACCTTTCCCTAAATCGTTGCTCATGTCTAATGGTGCACCATTCAATTTCATGGAAGGAGGGGGTTTCACCCTAGAGGGCTATAAGATTTATAATAACCCTAATCTCACCTCAGACCTATGCCCTCATAGCTCCCTCGTTAAGCCCTCTCGCTCCCCTCTTCCTCCACTGCTAGCTATAAATTCACCTATAGATGACTCTCTTCTCAGGGATCGAGATCTGGAAGATGGTGAAATCAATGAGGTTATCCCTCAGAAAGAGTAGCTCAGTCTGACAAATATGTCATCATCTAGCTCTCTCATTCCACCAGAAAAGTTGAATCCCTTGGGGTCTCCCCCTTTAATTGAACTAATTACCTCTGAGCAATTAGCAGTGATGGATAGGCTTTCCCTAGATCCAAGATTGGCATCCTTGCAGGATCATCCAATCTCTCTAGCCTCAAGATTGGAGGGTTTTGAGGAGGCAAAGGCTCACTCTGCACCTTTGAAAGCTATTTTTGATACAATTATAGAATCTGAGAGTGATCGTGTGGCTAGGGAAGTTAACATCACTACCAATTTTTTAGGGGAAGAAGTAGTAAATGACCTCATGGATCAATTGGTTGTTGAAATTTGTGATGATGAGGAGTTGGAACGACAAAGGGATTTCTTAGTCAATAATCTAGTGGATGTTACTAGAGTCAACTTAGAAACAGATGATCTATTTATAGCATTAGATAACTTAGAAAATGATAACCCAAATACTCTAGGCATTCTCAGCTATGACAGAAGCAAAGACTCTCCTAACTGTGCTAAACATAGTAAGAGAAGAGGTAGGAGATCCCTTGCTAAACTAAGATCAAAGGATGGAGATGCCAAGGGTCAGGCTAAAATATCTGCTCTTTTTAATGTAGGGGAGGGGAAGTTCCTCCCCAGGGAGCCATAAAAATCATAACATGGACTGTTAGGGGTCTGAATGCCCCTAACAAACAACGCATCTTAAATCACTACTTCTCTGATTCTAAACCAGATATAATGTTAATCCAAGAAACCAAAATGAACTCCTCTAAGATAGTCCTTTTTGAGAAAAAACTAGGCGTTAGATAGCTAAAGCACTCCCCTGCTACAGGGGCCTCAGGGGGCTTAGCCATCATTTGGGACTCTAGATTCATTTCGTTTACACATTTAGAGATTAAACAAAATTGGATGGGAGGATAAGTAGTAAGTTATAAAAATAGCCTAAGATTCAAATTGATTAACATTTACGATCCTATCCAAAATAGGTATAAGGCTAGGGTGTGGGTGGAACTAGAGTCTTTCCTCAGAAGTTTCCCAAATGATGTATGCATCATTGGGGGAGATTTCAATGCTATCACTAAGGTAGTAGACAAAAGAGGAGGTAGCAACAAACTTCCTCCAGCAGTTGTAGATTTCAATCATTGGATCAATAGGAACTCCTTGTTGGAAATCTAGACGATAGAAAATGCCTTCACCTGGAACAACAGAAGGCTTGGTTTCTATAACATTGCTGAGAAACTAGATAGGTTCTTTATCCATGGGGGGCTCTTAGAGCTTAACTTTACCCTGAATGCAGAACCCCTCCCTTTAGCAAGATCTAACCATTTCCCACTCCAACTAATCTTATTATCTGACCACTCCCCTAAAAAATGTCCCTTCAAATTTGAGAGCATGTTGTTCAGAGATGATAACTTTTTAAACTTAATTGAGAACTAGTGGAGAAGCTCTGTTTTCTTTGGTTCAAAGATGTTTATTATCACAAGCAAGTTAAAGATTATCAAAAGGAATCTCTTAGAATGGAATAGGAGTAATTTAGGAAATATTTTCAATAAAAAACTCCTAATAGAAAATGATCTTAAGAATGTTAACATTGAGGTTCTTGAGAAGGGGATGGATGAACATCTCTTCCTCAAAGAAAAGGCTCTACTTTCTGAGTATGAAAAGACACTCTCAAATGAAGAGATCTTTTAGAAACAAAAATTGAGGGAGACTTGGTTGAGTGATGGGGACCGAAATACTAAGTTTTTCCTCAATAGTACTAAGCAAAGGTGATGGGTCAATCTTAAACAATATTGAAGGCTCCAACCTCAGAGGCCAACTCAATATTATCAAGAATCTTCCAAAACTCATTAATGATGACCACAAAAAAATCCTATCAAAGAAATTCTCTAAGGAGGAGGTTAAATCTGTCCTTATGAAGATCAATCCCGACAAGGCCCCGAGCTCGGATGGCTTCCCCACTAGCTTTTTCTAAAAATGTTGGGGTTTTATGGGGACAGAGATCACAGACACCTTAGAAGGTATTGGGAACTCTGGTAAGATTCTCAAAGAAATCAACAATACCTTCTTAGCTCTTATCCCCAAAAAAGAGAATCCTGAAAGCTTTAATGACTTCAGACCAATAGCCCTTTGCAACACTCTGTACAAACTTTTAACCAAAACCCTAGTAGCTAGACTCTAGAATATTCTCCCCATTATCATTAGTGAAGAACAAATTGGCTTGGTAGCTGATAGATCAATCTATGATGGGGTTATTATAGCCCAAGAGGCCATTCATTCAGTCTAGCTCAACAGGGCCCCAAGTATGCTAGTCAAATTAGACATAAGTAAATATTACAACAAAGTTGATTAGCGCTTCCTATGTAAATGCTTGGAGGCCTTTGGATTTTCCAAATCTTGGATCAACCTAATCTTTGAATGTATATCCACCCCCAAATTATTGGTCTTGGTTAATGGTTCCCCTGAAGGTTTCTTCAGCAGCTCAAGAGGGCTCAGGCAAGGAGATCCTATGTCTCCCTTCCTCTTCATCATCATGGCTGAAGCCCTAGGTAGATCCATCTCTAAGGCCAAAGAGGAAGGTGGGATCCAAGGATTCCCCATTACCAGTGACCTCCCTCCCTTTACCCACCAGAAATTTGTCGATGACATGATGCTTTTTGGGCAGGGAAGTGTAAGACAAGCGAGCGCCTTCAAAGGTATCCTTAATTCCTATATGCTAGCCTCGGGTCAAGAGGTGAATCTGGCCAAGCCTGTAGTTTTTATGTTCAACATAGACCCCTCCTTAGGAAAAGTGATCAGTAATGTCTTGGAGATTAGTGAAGGAACTCTTCCTTGCAAATACGTAGGCATTCCCTTGACAAGGGTAAAAGACCCTCAAAATTATGGCACAACTTGGTGGATAAAATCAAGTCTAGGATTAACACTTGGAAAGGAAAATGGCTCTCATCTGCAGGTAGAGCAACCTTGGTTAGATCGGTCTTGTCAGCTATGCCCATTTACCAGCTCTCCTATCAACATTTATCTTCTTCTAAACTTCTAGAGCTCAACAAGCATCTTGGGACTTTATTTTGGCAAGGTGCTAATGACAACCATAAAATATCACTCATATCCTGGGACAAGATATGCAAACCTAAAGAAGAAGGAGGAGTTGGCATTAAAAACCTTCGTGATCAGGGCAAAGCCTTGGGTGCCAAGTTGGTCTGGAGGATGTTCAGAAACCCCCACCTCAAATGGGCTCGCTTGCTGCACCACAAATACCTTAATGGAGGGAATCCTATCCAAATCTTCAGAGAAACCAACCCTCCTAGAGGGTCCTGCCTATGGAATTTTATGTTAGACTGAAGGAGGATTATCTCTGAGAGACTTCCTTGTAACCTGGGGTCCTGGGATAAATCTCTTTTCTGGTTGGATTCATGGGGTGGATATAAGGCTATTGATAATATCCATGAATTTGGTGCTACTCGTATCCTTCTTGAATCTCTTAGAGGACCCCTATTAAACTACTATATCTCCCCTTCAGTGGTGGGGCTGGTTGGCAGTGGATTGAGAAGGAAGATGAGGATATCCCGATAAGGTATAAACAAAAACTTATGGCAATTCTTAAATCAAGGAACATTGCCTTAGGTTAGAATGAGGACAAGCTCATCTGGGATGGCTCCCTAAGAGGAGAATACAACTCCAAGGATGGGTACTCTCTCATCTCTAAATCATTTATAAGACCTATGACTGAGCTTCCTTTGAAACTTTACTGGAATAAATAATGTCTGCCTAAGGCAGGTATCTTCTCCTGGCTTGCGGTTCGGAACAAACTCCTAATTGCAGAAAAATCTAGAAGAATGGGGTATGAGGGCCCTAGTAGATGTCCTCTTTGCGAGGTAGATGAGGAAGACACCAATCATACCCTCCTTAACTTCCCCTTTGCTCACAAATGCTGGATCTGGTTCACCAACAAACTTGAATGGTCTGCAGCCTTCCACCACACCAACTTTGGAATGCTCAAGGCATGGCCTCTCCTTAGGTGTGGCTATCTCTTTGAAGGTTTATGGACAGCTCTTCCTTCTTCCATTATGTGGGAACTATGGAAGGAAAGAAATAGACGTCCCTTTAAGAATGAAAAACTAGAGGTTCCCAGAATCATTAATAGGATAGAGTCAGCTATCATTGAGCTCATGAACAACCGACTATCATTAGTCACATTGAAGAATGCCTCTATCACTTATTGGGATGACAAGATGAAAAACATTGGGAAGGCTTATCCTTTCCTCCCTTTGTAGGAGATGGTCCTATTGCAAGTCTTCGATCAAGGGATACATGTAGATGGTAGCCCCCAGGTGAAGGTTAGGTGAAGCTAAACTTTGATGGAGCATCTCATGGCAACCCAGGGCAAGTGAGGATAGGATGTGTTGTCCATACCTGGGAAGGCAAGGAACTATCAGCCCTTGCCTCTCCGGTTGGCATCAACACCAACAATTGGGCAAAACTTATGGCCCTGATGGAGGGTTTGCATTTATGTAGCAAACTAGGAGTTAAGAACTTGAAAATTGAAGGAGATTCGGCTATAATTGTCAATGCTCTGAGGAAAGGTAGTATGCCTAATTCGAGAATAAATACTTTGTTGTCAAAATCTCTTGACTTTTGTACAATTTTTGATAGGTTCACAGTCAATCATATTTATAGGGAGGGCAATAAAAGAGTGGATGAGTTGGCCAACTTGGGAACCGATGACATCAATCTCCTGTCTGTGCCACCTTAAGGAAACCCCCTCTTTTGTTTTCATGTATATGTATATATATTTATATATATTCTTATTAGTCTCTTGAAGTTTACTGGTCTTTCATCCTTGAATATTGGCTTAAATCCTTTTTTATCCATCTCTTCATTTATTTGAAGGTATATATGCCTTTTCTCATTTTCATAATTTCTTAGAGTCATACACTTTGGTGGCATCACTTTATCTTCCTTTAAACTGTCATGTTTCATCAATGCTACCTTTGTTTCTATGAAACCATTATTATCATCAATGAGCCTTGTGGTTTCATCGATCTCCTCATTTTCATCAAAGTCTTTACCTTACGTGTTCGTGTTGATGTAATGCTCCATCGGTTCATCGAAACCTTATTTTTGATAGGAATCCTTTTGTCGTTGCATTTCACAACCGTCTTACCGATCTTTAAGTTTATCGATAATGGTTCCTCATTATTCGGCTTTTGTATTAGCATCAATGAAATTTCATATGTTGGTGATAGAAGAATATCTTCCTTTGACCTTTTGTTTTTACCGATGGCATGTTATCGATGAAAATCGCTTATGTTTTATTAGCCTTTTGTCTTTCGATGAAATTGTCAATGTCGGCCAATAACTTTAGTATCTCTTCAACAACCTTCTTTTCTCAAAAATTCCTATCGATGAAACCTTCCCTAGTTTCTTTGATCTCATCATTTCAGTAGAACTATCTTCTTCGGTGAATTATTTTCATGTCCTACCGATACCGTAGTTTCTTTAGTAGCCTTGCTTCCTCGGTGAAATCTCCTTTGGTTTCTTTCATATACATTCTATTGATGAAAATTAATGCTTTCGATAAGTCCCTTTTGAAGTTCATCGAGGCCCCTCATCTAATATTTTTGTATATACTTATCTGGGAACTTTCATTATCAGACCCTCACCTTGATTCAATCATCCATCCTCATATTCAGCCTCTCATCGACATATATATATATATATATGCAGGTTTTATCTCACATTCTTATAGCCCAGGACCCTTTCATAAATTATCTAGGACAGATAAGCACTCTCAACACATGTAATAATTTTCTCTTTACAGATATATAGGCATTTCATATATATATATATATATATATATATATATATATATATATATATATATATATATATATATATATATATATATATATATATATATATATATATATATATATATATATATATATATATATATATATATATATATATATCTTAACACCTATATTAAGTTAGATCCTTGATTCCTATATATATATATATATATATATACAGTCATATATATTCATATTTTT
This sequence comes from Cryptomeria japonica, assembly GCF_030272615.1. NCBI lineage: Eukaryota > Viridiplantae > Streptophyta > Pinopsida > Cupressales > Cupressaceae > Cryptomeria > Cryptomeria japonica. The sequence continues at coordinate 818,822,237 of NC_081409.1, forward strand.
ATATATACATTTATATATATACTTATATATATATATATATATATTGATATATTTATATTTTTATTATTATTATTATTATTATTATTATTATTATTATTATTATTATTATTATTATTATTATAATATATATTCTTATATATATATATATTTATATATATTCTTATTAGTCTCTTGAAGTTTACTGATCTTTCATCCTTGAATATCGGCTTAAATCCTTTTTTATCCATCTCTTCATTTATCTGAAAGTATATATGGCTTTTCTCATTTTCATAATTTCTTAGAGTCATACACTTTGGTGGCATCACTTTATCTTCCTTTAAACTGTCATGTTTCATCAATGCTACCTTTGTTTCGATGAAACCATTATTATCGTCAATGAGCCTTGTGGTTTCATCAATCTCCTCATTTTCATCAAAGTCTTTACCTTATGTGTTCGTGTTGATGTAATGCTCCATCGGTTCATCAAAACCTTATTTTTGATAGGAATCCTTTTGTCGTTGCATTTCACAACCGTCTTACTGATCTTTAATTTTATCGATAATGGTTCCTCATTATTCGGCTTTTGTATTAGCATCGATGAAATTTCATATGTTGGTGATACTAGAATATCTTCCTTTGACCTTTTGTTTTTACCGATGGCATGTTATCGATGAAAATCGCTTATGTTTTATTAGCCTTTTGTCTCTCGATGAAATTGTCACTGTTGGCCAATAACTTTAGTATCTCTTCGCCAACCTTCTTTTCTCAAAAATTCCTATCGATGAAACCTTCCCCAGTTTCTTTGATCTCATCATTTCAGTAGAACTATCTTCTTCGGTGAATTATTTTCATGTCCTACCGATACCGTAGTTTCTTCTATAGCCTTGCTTCCTCGGTGAAATCTCCTTTGGTTTCTTCGATATACCTTCCATTGATGAAAAATAATGCTTTCAATAAGTCCCTTTTGAAGTTCATCGAGGCCCCTCGTCTAATATTTTTGTATATACTTATCTGGGAACTTTCATTATTAGACCATCACCTTGATTCAGTCATCCATCCTCATATATATATATGTGTGTGTGTGTGTGTGTGCACGTACATGTTTTATCTCACATTCTTGCAGCCCATGACCCTTTCATGAATTATATGGGATAGATAAGAACTCTGAATGCATGTAATAGTTTTCTCTTTATAGATATATAGCCATTTCACACACACACACACACACACACACACACATATATATATCTTAACACCTATATTAAGTTAGATCCTTGATTCACATTTATAGGTATATATATATAGTCATATATATTCATATTTATATATATATAGTCATATATATTCACATTTATAGGTATATATATATAGTCATATATATTCATATATATATATATATATATATATATATATATATATATATATATATATATATATATATATATATATATATTTATATATATATATATATTTATATATATACTTATATATAAATATGAATATACATGTATATATATATATACATGTATATACATGTATATATATATATACATGTATATACATGTATATATATATATATAACATATATATATATATATGTATATATATACATGTATATATATATACATATATATATATACACACATATATATATAGATATATATACATATATCTATATACATGTATATAGATATATATACATGTATATACATGTATATACATGTACATATATACATGTATATACATGTATATACATGTATATACATGTACATATATACATGTATATACATGTACATATATACATGTATATACATGTATATACATGTATATATACATGTATATACATGTATATATACATGTATATACATGTATATATATATATACATTTATATAGATATATGCATATATATCTATATATATATGTGTGTGTGTGTATATATACACACATATATATATACACATGTATATACATACACATGTATATACATATACATGTATATACATATATACATGTATATGTATATACATGTGTATATAGATATATATATATATACATGTATATATATATATATGTGTGTGTGTATATATATATATATATATATATATATACATGTATATATATATATATACATGTATATATATATATACATGTATATATATATATACATGTATATATATATATACATGTATATATATATATACATGTATATATATATACATGTATATATATATATATATATATATATATATATATATATTCTTTTTAGTCTCTTGAAGTTTACTGATCTTTCATCCTTGAATATCGGCTTAAATCCTTTTTTATCCATCTCTTCATTTATTTGAAGGTATATATGCCTTTTCTCATTTTCATAAATTCTTAGAGTCATACACTTTGGTGGCATCACTTTATCTTCCTTTAAAATGTCATGTTTCATCGATGTTACCTTTGTTTTGATGAAACCATCGTTATTGTCAATGAGGCTTGTGGTTTCATCGATCTCTTCATTTTCATCAAAGTATTTACCTTGCATGTTTGTGTTGATGTAATGCTCCATCGGTTCATCGAAACCCTATTTTTGATAGGAATCCTTTTGTCACTGCATTTCACAACCATCTTACTGATCTTTAAGTTTATTGATAATGGTTCCTCATAATTGGCTTTTCCATTGGCATCAAAGAAATTCCTTATGTTGGTGAAAGAAGAATATCTTCCTTTGACCTTTTGTTTTTACCGATGGCATGTTATCAACGAAAATCTCTTATGTTTTATCAACCTTTTGTCTTTCAATGAAATGGTCACTATCGGCCAATAACTTTAGTATCTCTTCGACAGCCTTCTTTTCTTAAAAATTCCTATTGATGAAACCTTCCCTAGTTTTTTCAATCTCATCATTTTGGTAGAACTATCTTATTCGGTGAATTATTTACATGTCCTACCGATACCGTAGTTTCTTCAGCAACCTTGCTTCATCAACGAAATCTCCTTTGGTTTCTTCGATATACCTTCTATTGATGAAAAATAATGCTTTTGATAAGTCCCTTTTGAAGTTCATCTAGGCCCAAGTCTGTTCGATAAATAATCTTGTCAATGAAACATCGATAGGTTTCTTTGATACAATAGGTGTACCATTTCGATCAAACTAGACATTTCGGTGAGAGGTTAGTGTGTATATCCAATGTCTTTGGTTTGGGTGATAAATTTTAGGATTTTGATGTCGGTGGAAGTTTCAATTTCTTCCTAGTAATCTCCAGCATCATATTATTAGATTAAGGGTCGACTTGATAAAATTTTATCTCACTTAAAGCTTTCCCATGACACCCAATTAGGGCCTGGAAGGCTCTCAAGCCATATTCTTTAAGATGGTAGCTCCCCGCGATCTCTTTGCGGGAATATTTATGGAATTTGCCTTGTTAATATTTATTGAGTTTATGCTCTTTGATGGGTAATCACTCTCGCATTGTGTTTCTAGAGATTTTTTGAGACTAATATTTTGAGTTGTGTATCCTAACAGGGTGACCATCCAGGCAGGTATGATATATTGTATAAGCTGACCTATTCGGTTTTCCTTTTCCTAACATTCTAGTGAGAGATTTTCTCAAGATTTTGTGCAGCATAGGGAGCATAGCATGCTTAACCCTGTGTTGAATAGCAAGAACTATCACCCACAAATGGCAGCATCACCCAAAGAGATGGGCAATCTGCTGCTCAACTTTACATATAGGATTGCTACATACAATCTTCATTATTTTGGACAAGTTTTCTTTGTGATCTTGTATCTCCATTTTGTATCGCATTCTTAATTTCTTTTTATCCTTGAGGGATCTGGGCTAGACCAGAGGTTTTCTCCCCTCCATTATTTCCTATCGGGCCCACATCGAATGGAGGTGTAAATGTAAATCTATCTATTTTTTAAATTAATAAAATTCTTTGGCCTCAGCCTTTTATCAATCAAAAAAAAAAAAGGGATTCTCAAATAAAATGTAAAATCAAATAATCAATAAACAATAAATAAATTAATAAAATCAAAACTCAATTAATAAATTATCAATTTAGTAAAACAAAGAAAAAATAAATAATTAAATAAATCATTCAGAAATAAATCAACATAAATGAATAATAAATAAATCATTAAATAAATACTAAATAAACCATTAAATAATATATTAAAATAAATCAACTAAATTAATTAAATTAATCTCAATTGATTCAATACAATTCTTACAATAAATAATCATCTATTAATAAAATAATCAAATACACATCCAATAATCATATTATAGGATAAATTCATCTAAACCTTAATTAATAATATTATTCCATAATGTAAATTAAATAGAAAACATACACTCACATACTCAAGCAATTCGACAAAAAAGAAAACATCGACACAAGACTCTACCAATGACTTGTGTCATGGCACAAACTGACAAGGTGAACAAATAAGCATACAATGAATGAAATAAACCCATGCCATCTCCAACAACTTTCCATTGGGATAGGACACACTCAGACTTATGAAGCTAGATGGAGTCGATGTTCGGTACTTGAAATTATACAACCACAATATGATACATATACAACATATATCCATCATAATAAATAGGTAAGTGAAAAGAGAATCACAACACATTATCATGCTCGCAATGAGTGGTAAGGAATCATCCATTTCATGCAGACAGTCACACAACAACCACATCAATACATCGAATAAAACCATATTTACCAAATAGGGGTTAGTATCATCATAACTCATATAGATCACATATCAACATCCAATGCATATAATCCATCAATATAAATCCATCCATCAAATAATATATAATGTTTCACCCATCATATGAATCATCAAATAGCATATGTCCATATAAAACATCTAGCAATATCCGTATCATAGAAATAAATTCATAAGTAGTCATCTAAACATCCACTATAAGCATCAAAAACATAAATAGAATCATATGTATCGATCAAAATACCACCAATAAGTCTAACTTGGTCTATCATGACACCAAAAGAAGAGATAAATTTAGGATGGGCACTAAATTTAAATTTCAAATTTACATTTGCAATTTTAATTTTTCATTGAGTTTAAAAACTTTAAAGGTTAATTTCACAAAAACTCTAATTTTAAATTCTTAAATTAAGCTTGTGGGTTGTCTAATTTGGATTTATTATTTTAGATATGATTATTCATTTAATTTTGAATTTAAAATTTCCCTCCTAGATTTTATTTTCAAGTTGAATTACATAAATTTAGTGGTTGAATTTACAAAACCCCTAATTTATAATTCTAAAATTTATCATGTAGATTGTATAATTTTTAAAATTAATTTTCAGATCTGATCTTTAGGAATGCTATGCTATGATCTTGATGCATTTTTCCTTCAAATTTACAAATTGAATTGCTTTGTTAATTGGTTAATCTATCATTTTCATAATTTTTTGTATTTTTAATCATAATTTTCAAATTCAAATTCAAATTTCCTTCTTTTGTGTATGATTTTTACTACCATTAATCCTACCTATAATATTCCTATGAGAAGAAGTTGTAGAATTAAGGTTTCCCAAGGTTTAGTTATTAAGGATTTGGAGCCTAATTTGGATAAATTGTTTCATGAGAATGTGGGTGGTTATTTTATTCCAACAATTGATGTCATTTATGCCTATTATTTATATAATTCTCATGATGAGGGTGAATCAATAACTAGGGTTTATGTTGACCAATTGGAGAAGATTAACAATGAATTTAAAAATCTTCAACAATGGGTGAGTCAAAAATACCAAGAAAGTGAGGCTATCCCATTGATTGAAAGATTGAAAAGAATCCTTCGAAGTGATAAAGTTGGCTTTGATTCATTGCATGACCTTTCTCATATTGTTGACACTAATATCATGCCTATGAGAAGCTATGTTGAAGTCTATATTGTTCACACTACATCCATGACTAGTGTAGGTCTACTTTTGTATGTAACATCATGGCTACTTCCACACAAAATGTTAATCCTATACATGTTATTCAAGGGCGAAACATTTATAATCAAACTCTTTCGTACCTACCTATTATAGCATTCCACATCTTTATTCTCAACCTCCTCCTTCATTTACCAGTGTTACTCCTCCATCCCAATCTAATATGTCTAATTTTAACCCATCCACCAAAGCAACCATTAATATACTAGCTCAAATCATGCCATCCTTGAAACAACAAATAGCTTCCATGAACCAATCTAGGTTTAAAGTGCCCACATTTGATATATAGATCCCATTATCTAATGACATTGTTCACAATGTCCCTCTTAAACATGTAGAAGTCCCTCAATAGGAGATTTATAATGGAAAAGGTGATCCCTTGACTCATGTGAAAACATTTCAAACTTTGTGTAGTGATTTCTTTGTGTAGTGAGTTTTCTCATGATCAAAGACTTTTGGCTAAATTCTCTACTAGAACATTTAGGGATAAATCTTTGCAATTGTATTGTTCTTTGCCTCCTTATTCTATTACATCATTTAAACAATTGGCTAATTCTTTCATTCAACAATTTAACCAAAATATTGGTCCTAAGATTACTTTGATTCATTGTAAGAAAGGTGTTAAAGAAAAAATGACTTATTTTATTGGTAGATATAAGCATTTGTATTCCGAAATTTCTGATGCTATGCGTGATCATTATGTTCAAAGAATTTTTATTTCTAATTAGCAAAAAGACATTAGGGATAAGCTTATTTTTTCCGAGTTTGCTTCCTTTACGTAGTTATGTGTAGTACTTCATAACTATTACCTTCAAGTGGGTCAATTTGAACAATCTCCTTCAATGGCTTTAGTTGATAAGAATGAAAGTCCTCAACAACCTTTTCGCACTTTAAACTGAACAAGGGATTCATCAAGTTAAATAAAAATAATAATAACTAGGTAGAAAACATGACAATAGGTGTGACTCCTTTATCCAAGTATTTTAGAAAATAATTTACTCCTTTCTGAATCTTTGCATAGCATTATGACACAATTGTTGAATAAAAATATGTTGAAACTTCCTCCCATCCAACTAATTGATGCATCCAAACCTTTTCCACCTTATCATGATTCCAAATATTTTTACCAATATCATCGTCAACTCAGTCATGACATTGAAAAGTGCTATTCCCTAAGGATTAGGATTCAAGACCTTATTGATAACAATACCATATTTGAATTTGGTGTGAATGAAAATGGAAACAAATCTGTAGATCCTCCAAATATTTACTAATCCTTTGCCTTCTCATTTTACTAAATTGATTGAGTCTGAGCATCTTTCCTTTTCTCCTAATTATCTTAGCCTTGAGTCTAATAATATGGGGAATCTTATTAATAAACCTACACCTCATAAGGGCCTATGCATTTCCTTTGATCCTAGCAATATTATTGAAGAACTTAATTGCCCACTATATATCACTATGAAGTTCAAGGGCACACTCTCATGAGGGGTCGTTATTGATCCAATATGTATGGTGTATGTAATAACCAAAGAATATATTTATACTTTACAATTAAATAAAATAACGTATAATAAATCAGATATGGTGATTAAAATATTTGATTGTTTCTCTTGTCCTACTATTGGTTTGATTACTCTTCCTATTGAGGTTGGTACTAAGTTCTAAAATGTCATGTTTTCTATCATTCCTACATCAAATCAATTTCATGTGAAGTTGGGACAGCCTTGACTCTCTTCAATGAAAGTTGTCCCTTCTATTGTTCATAAGTGCTTAAAATTTCCTCATAATGACAAAATTACACTAGTACAAAAACAACAATATATGACTAAAAAATCTACTAAAAATTGCATATAAATGACTAATCTTGGTCACGTGACCATTAGTAGTTTAATGCCAGTCATTTATAACATGACCAATTTTATGACTAAACTATTTTAGTCATTTATTGGTTGTTTTGATTGATCAATTTGGTCATTTGTTTAGTCATTTATTTAGTCATTAATTTAGTCATTGATTGTTATTAACTAGTCATTTATTTAATCATGGTAGTGATTTATTTAGTCATATATTAGTCATTAATTTAATCATATATTTAATTATTAATTTAGTCATTAATTATTGTTAACTGGTCATTTATTTAGTCATGGTAGTCATATATTTAGTTATTACTTTAGTCATATATTTAGTCATTGACTGTTGCCAAGCGGTTATTTATATAGTCATTGTAATCATTAATTATCATCAATTAGTAGTATATTTAATCATTTTTATTCACTAATTTTCATTCCTTGGTAGTATATTTAATTATTTTTATTTATTGATTTTAATTAATTGATAGTAAATATAATCATGATATGAATAATTTATTAAATACCATAAATTTAATAATGTAATTCAAAGAAAAGGACTCTACCAACTTATTCAGTAGAGTGAGTACAAAAAGTACAAGCACTTATTCTTTTTTAGTAGAGTTCAATTACATAGAAAAAGTGCTTTCACTTATTTAGTGCAATACGATTATAAAACTTCCACTTATTCAGTGGTGACCAAATAAAACACTTGACTTATTCAATACGGTGAGAAAATACACCAAAGTGCAAGGAAAAACCAACTAGTGGTACTCCTATCTAGTTCATTACAAGGTTAGCTCACATGCATTACAAACATCAAAAGGAATTATAATTGTTGGTATAATCTGCTAATGAATGGGATTGCTACAACAATCCCATATAGAACCAAATAACATAAAATAATCAGCTCATCAATGAAACAAGAGAAGTATATCTTGTAAGCATGAAGTGTAATGTTAGGTGCACGTTTGATTACACCTTGTTATTGGTGTATTTTTTATAAAATTAAACTGAAAATTGCTGGTAATGCTCAGAAAACATTGAAACGAAGCAAAATAACACACCCAATTGAATACTAGTAGAAAATCACTATAAAACTCTTTCATACACATCCAAAAAATCACTATAAAGGATAACATAACAGACTAATAACTTAAATAAGACCTAAACTGGACTATAGTAGCATATTGTGTTTCTATAAATGTAGTTACAATAGGAACATAACAACTCAAAAATTATCACTCTGTAATACTACCATCCAATAAAGACTTTGAAGTATCAATGGACTTCTAACTGTCTCTAAATAGGGAGTAATGAGCATCATTAAGAAGGCATTTCCTTTTCAACACCCACATGCCTCACCCTTTATTGATACAAATCTCCCTTGGAAATGGTATAGCCCGAACAACATTCCAATCTGTCCTCCTTAAGTTGTATGGCCTACACAAATATCATCAAAAGCAACTCAAATAACTGGGAAATGAATTTATTACCTAACAAGAAGACTCCTCAAATGGTACGACTAAGAGAGGAGGATAAAAACATTAAGTACAACAATAGTACAACCATCTTAAGAACTTTAAAACCCTATTGCATTACGAAAGCTTCGAGAGATTCACCAAGATCAATTGAAGCTATTGCCAAGAACCAAACCACTACTTGACCGATTCTATGCTCTCCAAGAATTTTGGAGTTCTCCCTTACCCATCAATTAGCCTATGAGAAAACTCATAAAATAGTCTAATTGTACACAAACAATATTTTCTTGGGCCAGCCTTAAATCACACACACTAAGCTTTGACTGCTTAGGTGGTGATGTGGGGCCCACTGAACGTACCCTGTTCTTCAACCCATTTCCATTTCCTAAATGCTTGTCGTCGCAGTCAGTAGTGATAGTTATAGTAAGTGTTAGCAGTTCCCACGCATGAGATAAATCAAACTAAAATTCCCTTGACATTTTACAGCATCCACTAAACTTCCATAGCGGTGTAGGAATGGTATTCGAGTTGGAGTTTTAATTAAAATGAAGAGAACGAATTTTGTCAAAAGTTGTAGTTGCCACTGCTTTGGTTAACATGTATGCATAAAGTGAAAGCATAGACAGTGCAAGTGAACTGCTCGATAAAAAGCCTAAAAGAAATGTGGCCTCATGGATTCACAAGATAGGAACAAAATGGTTTTGTTGACAAGGCTTTAGAAGACTTACAACAAATAAAATTGGCAAGAATAAAGCCAATCTTTGCAGCCTTCCACAACATCCTCTTCTAATTGATAGGCATTTTAAAAGAAAAAATAACAATTTTGTATTATACATACAAGTATGTTTATACCCCTTTTATCTTATTATATCCTTCTACACTACAACAAAAATTATTAGTTATAAATGTAATAAATTTTGTTTACGAATTAAATTTATGTTATGCTTGTCACAACACTAGATAATTGGAGTGAAAAAGGCAATTTTTCAAGAGAGATTTCAACACAATTCTATTAGAATCTTGAATTCTATGTTTATTCAAGTTCATATTGTGTGTTAATATTCCTAACAACCTTTTCTAAAATAGAAAGATAATTCAATTAAAGTATGTTGGTAAACAGATTTGTCGCTGCAATCTATCTAAAACTGACCCTATTTGCCCATGAGCAGTGACAAACATTCCAACAGTTGGAGAGATTGGAGTAAAATCACAATCTTCCTCTACATTTGAGAGGGGCAGCTCCCTTGTATCATAGGGGTATTTAGGATTTTTGTGTACTTTTAACCTGAAACTATATAAAGGAGAAAACATAGAACTTAAACAAGATTAATAACAGAAACCCTACTAGAAGACATACGAATACCAATTAGGATTCCATAAATGATAACAATTACAAAAGGGGTCACCGCCAAATAGGTTAGTCATGCAACGATGATGAAAGAAGTGCAATAAACCTCAACACATGAAGAGATAGGTTGTACTAGCACATGCAAGTCAAGATACCATGAAATGATGTGTTTCATCAATAGATTTTGCTAATACATAAAGGAATTACTAATTCAACATACGAGAAATTAGTAATAGTAACTCATGAATACATTCAAGACACACGAACTCAATGCATTCTTCCACTAATACATTTGGACTAGATTTTCGACGGCTGATTGTCGAATTTGTGACTAATTTTTGTCAGAGTGCCAACAAAAGTAGCCATCAAAAACTCATTGTTGGATTGGTCGACGATGCCCTGCCCGTCGGAAATATGACAATCCCATGGACTCTACCGACGGTGGGCATGAACGCTCTTCCGATCAAAAATGTCATTAGAATCAGTAGATTTCGTCGCAAAGCCGATGGCGATTTGGAACTTTGCACCGACGATGATGCTATTTGTCTGACGCTTGTGTTGTCAGTCCATTCGGAGACATCGACGTCCAACTATGAAGTGTCATCGCACATACAGTATCCTCATCAGACGTTTGTGTGGTGTGAGTCGGAAGTGTTACGATTCCAGAACATTTCATTGACGAGAACGTTGTATGTCCACCGATTTCATCGTTGTTCAAAATCTTGGTATTCGTCGTAATTCTGATGATGATAATATTTTTATCAAAAAGAATTATTATTATCCAATCATTGATATGTATAGTGAATGATATTCTATCCCCAGTACCTACCAGTAGGGGGCATCGGTTTGAGGCTAATATGAGGTGCATGGTTTCAAGCTAATATGATCAGGTGCACCATGGTTGAGATGGTCCAACTCCCTAGTCTCATTCTAGGACTAAGCTCATGCCATATCTAAATGAAAGACATCTCAAATACATCGTCGGTGGAAAGCTGCAAAATGCCATTCTCATACATAAGCAAGACATACACAATTGGGCACAATCACCAAGAGAACGGTAAAAAGTGTGTTTGAGATCATTGTCCTAATTTTGGTGTGGTCATGAAGAGATCATCGTAAATTTGTCATGAATGAAAGGTTGACATATTTACGGTGATCTCTTCGTAACAACACCACAATTAGGACAATTATGTCAAACACACTTTTTACCATTCTCTTGGTAATTGTGCCCAATTGTGTATGTCTTGCTTATGTATGAAAATGGCATTTTGTAGCTTTCCACCGATGATGTATTTGAGATGTCTTTCATTTAGATATGGCATGAGCTTAGTCCTAGAGTGGGACTAGGGAGTTGGACCATCTCAACCATGGTGCGCCTGCATATATATATATTTTTGTGTATTCATTAAAGATTTTCATTTAATTTTGAGCATTTTGGTTAGCAAATCAAGGGTGCACTTTACATTCTTGTTGTTATCCAATTCACTTACTTTAGCTCTGTTTCTTTCTTCAGATTTGGGGTCAAGAGCTCCTCCCTAAGTAGAGATTGTTGGTTTTCTCTCCCCTGCTTTGGCTGGAGAGTTTCTTGCTATCTCTGGTAGTTTGCCCTCAGAGTTTAGCTTCTCTATTGGTTGGACTGCTATTTTCCCTACCTTCTTCTTCAAGTGCTCCTCCTCTTGTTTCCAAGATTTTTCCTTTGCCTTCTACTCAATGGCCCTTGGTTGGGCCTTCATGCCCTCTTAATTTCTTCATTGGGTTCTCGTTTCCTTCAAATGATGGCTTCTCTATGTTATGCAATATCCATCTTGGATCTTGCAACATCAAATTTTGGCATGCTTCAAGTAATGTATACAATAATTAAAGGACAATGGAAACTTTTCCATTATCTGTAATAGATAGCAAGAAGGAAAGACTGTTATCTATGTAACATCTATGGCATGCAAACCGAGGAAATACAAGAAGACTCGAAGGCCGAACATAAGGAACGGACAACCAACTAACAACACTCACAAGAGTAGACTAGGGGTATGGATTAGGGTCAACAACAATCTCCTCCACTCCCATCAGACATATAAGGCACGCACAGACCTGTGAAGCTAGGTGGAGACGATACCCCGTACATACCTGGTACTTGTACCTGCAATATCCTGCATCATCGAATCACACATGCATGTATATAAATATAGAATACACGACACACACACCGATGAAGGAGAATCGCGATGTTCCCTGTCTCACCAAAATGAGTGAAGGAAAATCGTCCCCTTGCATCCAATACAATCATAGACAGGCAACATATATATGACACATCGCATAGATAAAGTAAGGTGTCGGTACAATGCAATAATCCATAAATGCTACAATCACAAGTACTGAAATACTGAAAATAACTCATACATCTCATATCCAGATAAACATGAAATAATATCCAAAATGTCTGAATAATGTCCAGCAATAAAGTATCAACTGAAAAATAAACTACAACATAATATCAGTCTAATAAGTCCGATCGAGAAGGGGTACTACATATGCGGTGTTTCACGATTAGCAAGCTACATTCCAATTACATGCACATTGTTATCGTTGCTTGCTTATTTAAAACAAATATAGTCACTTTATATTGGAACTCAACATCAATTAGATTATTGGTAAAATATTCAATTTGAAACAATTTCCATTTAGCATATTTACCTGTGTGATGGATGCCCCCACACACACACACACACATATACACACATACACACACACATATATGAGATTATCTTAACAAGAAAAATAGCAAGTGTATATGTATTTGTTGGAGATTAAAAAAATCAATGGCACAAATCTTAGTGTTTAGAACCTTAAATGGAGGAATTACTAATACATCAATTTCTCTTTGACATTTTCTCCATAAGTAAACCTACATCAACTTTATGTGGTGGATTCAATCGTCCTAAATTTTTTAGGAGAACCTACCACAAGTTCCTAGTGGAGGAAGTTGAAAACAAGTACTAGGCCAAATCTATGATGAATAATTTTTTTATATAGAATAAGTTGTGTCCATAATAATTAATTTATAAAATATATAATCACCTAGACATGTTCATCTTTATTATCCAATTTAACTCTAATGGTATTGTGATCTATGATGATGATCAAAGTATCATTCTACCATGGTGTGTTCCTTGCTATACTCTTAGAACAACCTAGTTAAGGCTATCAAAACTACCTCTATTGAGATAAAACTTAGGTTGCAATTTCTCTTACTTCAAATGTGATTAGATGAAAGCATAATACACCATAAGATATTCCTTTTTTGTTCATGGACCAAAGGAGAAAGGCAACACGAAGGACAAGAAGCAAGATAAAAAAAATATATCAGAGGAGATCTAAATCTCTCCATAAATCCAACATGAAATATTAAAAATTTGATAAGAAAAGCCACATACAAAAGGAATAGAAAGAGAAGAATAAGTAAAGGAATAGATTAAATTATGATAGGAATTTCGCAACTTCTAATGATGAATCTAATGCATTTGTTGCAACCTTGGCTATGTATGCACGTTACTTGTAGAAGTGATACAATTTAAATATAAAAATCAAAGGAGAAATTTGCATATGTGAAAACTTTTAGCTAAGCTAGTTGAAGTAGGTTTATTTCTAATTGAAAATTTGAGTTATAAAAGTTGTATTATGTAATGCCATAGCCAACATGAAGGAGACACATGATAAATATGTGATTTTTATAGTCCTATATTCATCAAAGGTACATTAATATAAAATTATAAAAGATGCAGTGGCAAATAGATTTCACGTGATCAAATAAGAATTATCCATCTAATTTTCTAGAGAGACCCTAGAATGCCACCAAGTTAGGTTAAATGATGTGAATGGATTTTCCAATCAAAAGACTAGTTTACAAAATATATAATCAATTATACTTATAGTCACATAAATCTGTCCACTTAATTAAATGAATATTTACTATTTATTTGATTATTTATTCATCAATAATCAGTTAATTTCATCCTCAACCCTTCTGCTAGTAACTAAATAAATTATTCAATTTATTTAAATTAATTCATTAAACCACACTCTAACAATCAATCAAATGAATAAAACATATTTGTTTAATTTAACTCCCTTTCCTAACTTAAATAAATAAATAAATATTTATTTAAATCTTAAAAAACCCAACCCACTTGCATTCTCCTACAAATGCAAGTTGCACCTATTTTGTTGAAATAAAGTAATTTTATTTTTATTAAAATCTTGTTTTCTCTCACCCACCAAACCCACTAGACTCTTGTAACCCATTCTAGACTCTTCTAAGCCATTCTAGATTCTTCTAAACCATTCCTAATTAGCCTAAACCCATCCCCTAATTATTGTCACATTCCTAAGCAATTTGGAGTCACTTCCCAAAGCCTCAAAGTCTTTGAAAAGCATTAAAGGCTTTATGTCTTCAACAAGTTAAACCCTAAAGTCTTCCAAACTATTAATGGTTCTTACATAACCATTTATGGCTCTTACATAACCATTAATGGTTAAACTCAACTCACCCACATGGTTAGAGACTTTCCCTCTAACTTAACCCCCAATTAATTCATGGGTCTCTTCAAGCATTCATTGCTTTGACCATGGTTATCCCCACTAACTCTTGCACAAGAGTTTATCCATTGGATAAAGGCTTTTATTCATTCAACTCAACACTAACCTTACCTCCTAAGGTAACCTTCAAGTCATCTTAAGCATTTAATGGTTCTTCCCTCTCCTCTCAAGCCATCTCATGTTGATATTTGTCATCCTAGGATTGGGTTGAAAACCCTCACATGGATCACAAACCCATCAATCTCGGCCCTTGTTGAGATTACTCAATCTCAACCATCCATTTCTCTATTTTTCCTATAAATAGAGCCCATTCCTTCATACACTAGATCCATAAATGTTGTATGCATCTAACCTATAGTAATTTTAAGAGAGCATTTAGGTACAATTACTTTGTTATTTTGGTTGAAAATCAACTTAGATAATTAGCTATTTTCTTATATCTAGTTTGTTTGCATTTGCATCTAGTCGTTTTAATCATTTTCATAAATCTTGAATCTCCATAAGACTTTCATAGTAGTGCGAAACGCTAAGGGCTACACTCATGTGGAACTTGGAGAGGAGAGGAACAAGGGAGGAGGAGCTATGAGCATGTTGGCAAGCATTTGGGAGTGTTTTGTTTCTTTTCTCTGTTTCTGTATGATTTCCATTATATGTTTGATATCTCTCTTGATATGTTTTCTTAGGATTGTAGTTTCCTTCATATTTCATTTATGATACTACTAGCACTAACTTGTCTGTCTGTGTGTGTTCCTAACATCCTTTTTGCAGAGCATCAATACTTATATGATATGTTTCCAAGAAACATTTCCATCATATATTACTATGTCATTTCTATATGGTGTGCTTCTCATATGGCCAAGGTTGTGCTAGATGTCAAATCCATATGGTGCCAATAAGCTATCATGATCTTAAAGAGTAGACATGACCATTTTTTTTATGTAAGTGGAGCTAAGGCATTCATATTATTACAACACATGTGTTTCCGAAATGAAAGCCATGCACAATACCAAGAGGTTGATTTAAGAGTTAAAAAATCTATTATTAAAATTGGAATACACTCTTCGAGTCATGTGACATGAATAAAGAGTGTGTGTGCATAGCTATCTTGTACTAAATTGTGTAGATAAATTAGAATTGATTCTTGTGTAGATGTGTGTGATACCATCATATTGTGTTTTGTCCATGTGTGTAACATATTAGCATTGTTTTTTGCATGCAAGGGAAGGTTGTAGCATCAATTAGGCTTATGTTGAGATGATGAACATAGTGCAATTTGAGAAAAAAATCCCATGGGTCAATATGAATAGATGATTCACTCTTGTACCTCTTTTAACATGACTCCACATAGTGAGTGGTTTCTAAAATATGAGGATTGATAGTGGAAATGTATGACTGGTTAATAACATATATTCCTTAGTATTATTAGGTGCAAATCCTTAGTCAAGTTAAGCTTTGTCATAGGAGGACCTTAGTCAAGTTAAGATTTGTGATAGGAGTATGAAAGGATTTCCAAAAGTTCTTCTACATATCCTAGGGTTGGAACATAACATTTTATGTATGAGGAAGGTGAATGCTATGTGTGTGTGTGTAGGAAGTCTTTAACAAAAAAAGGTTTACACCTTCTCCCACTACAAAAAGCCTAGTAAATAAAATCTACTTATGCTTGTAAAAATCCATTTGATTTAAGTATTTTTTGGATGTGGAGCTAAGTCTAAGTGATTTTACAATTTTATACATGTTTGTTAGAACGTCATACATTTGGCCAATAAATCATCCTTGTATGCAAAGATGAAGAATATTGATGTTTGATGCCAGTTTATCTATTATATGTTTGAATATGGAAGGCTAATGCTAGAGAAAGTTGACACTTTGTAGAATGTTATAGATGGATTAACAAAACTAATGATTCCTTTAATTGATTAATTTTCTTTGAGCTTGGGCTTTGTCTTTTGTCTTTATTTCAGACTCTCATGCTTTCATTTTGAGGGTGTCTTAATAACCCCAATTCCTTTTTCTTGAATTATATATTATTATCATTTTACTTTAACTATAAGTTCTTAGAACTTATTCTAAAAACAAATGAATGAAGTCATTTTGAAAAATTGCAGTTATTATTATATCAGTTTGATAAATATGTTAAAAAATTATCCATATATAATATATTTTAAATTATATAATTAACCAAAAGAAAGTTAAAAATATTTATAAATTAAAAATTCATCATAATTTTTCTTATATTGCATATGAATCACCTGTTCATTAATACAATTGAATGTGTGAATGTTAAGACATCAAAAGCTATTTTACACATTAAATAATTTTTGGAAAAAAAATGAAATGTATATATTACTTATTCAACATCCTGTTAAGGACATACTATTTTGTATGGTTCTATCAACTTCAACTTTCCCGAATCATTGAATACAAAAATACAAAGAAAAAACAAAAAATCATTTCAGATCACAGATTGTTCTTAATGTCACACTACCAGATAACATATCATATTCCCGTCACATTCTAAAATTCATATTTTACAGTCGAGCTGAGCTTGCTAGGGCGTGACAATATCTGCCTCTAACACAAACAAAATAGACCATTCAAAAGATTGTTGAACAATTGAGACCAAAAGTAGAAACAAAGAGGAAGAAACGCATAATAAATTGGTCTTACTGCAGCATTTGAAATGGCGGAGAACTCTTCTTCCACACCCCTCAACCAATGGAACAGCTTTGCTAACTTGAACGAGAGCAGCAAGCTGCAAGTGACTCTGGGACACACGCATGCTGTGTCTGCACTCTGCAGTCCTTATCAGCGAACAGTACTTGGGCAATGGCTACCGTCCATAGATTATTGGCTTACAAACATTCACCAGCCCTTGAACTCGATCTTTACACCTTTCTCCTTTGAAAACAATTGAAATTTCAAGGAAGTGTAATTCTGGAAATGTTGAAACAGAGATCAAATCTCTGTGGTCAAATATTTGAGACTCACAAGGCCTCCATCACTACTTCACATGCCTCCGCTGCTAAATAGGTTAGCGATGTCTCAGAAAATTATTCCTCCATCTCTCATGCATCTGGATATTGGAATAGTTTCACACTAAATTGAATATTTCCCCCTCAAAATTGAAATATTATTGGTTGAGCGGGAGAAATCCAGGCGGGAGATTGAGATTCAAAATTAACCGCTACAGTGATAGTGACTGCGGACAGTTAAATGGACCGCAACGGAAAACAAAATGTGGACGGAGGTGAAATGAGATGAAGAGTCTGACGGAACAGAGTAACAGCTGGACCCACGAGGCACCTAAGAAGTCGAACCTTAGTGTGTGCTCTTTATGCCAGCCCATTTTCTTGTAAAGGGGACATTACAATTTTTTTGGTAATGAAAATGTAACAATAGAGATATGGGGAAATAGCACAGAGAGGAATAGCAAGTGATAATGTTGAATAGATAGTCATTGAAGATGTAATATGTATTATTAATAATATGAAAAAGAGATATGTGTAGAAAACATTTGTATTCAAGTGTGTATGAATGTGAATGCATGTTACCTTGCTTTCCCTTTGTAAGAAGTTAGAACATTCTGAAAAATTAGTAAAACGGGCATAATTTCGTTGTGTGCTGCATTAGCTCTAACAAGGGTCAAAGATCCCATAATTTGGTGCATGATATATATTACTTATGCCAACAGATATAAAAAATAAAAAATCAATCCGTACTCCCAAGAACATAACATCGTCCATAGTGCTTGACTTCATCTTTGGGAGGAGACTTATAAGGATTAAGAGAATAAACATCTATATCTCTGCAAACTTTTAAATGGCTTGCATTTGTGATTGTGTCCTAGCATGATTTTGTTTTATTTATAGTCTCATATATGCAAACTCTTCGAATTATTATGTTTGCATAATCTGGTTGGTGAGGATAATTGTTTTCTCTGCTAGTTTTCTATCATTGTTCTTTTAAGTTACAGAGAAATACTTACAACAATTCCTACTGTTTTCTTTCCCCTTCCCTTTGCTGAGGCTCCTATTTTTTGGCTGCAACTAGACTGTTGTATGTTGTTGTCTTGTTGTTTTTGTATTCTCGACTGTGTTGCCCAATTTAGGTTTTACGTCTAAATTGCGTACCTAAGGTCTACACCTTTTATTTCATGTTCTAGTTGGTTATATTCCAAGCATGGTTTGTGAGTTAGGTTAAAAATATTTGTTGGAAAGTTTCATTTATAAAAGTCTGTCATAAAAGTTTCAAAATAGATCATAATATCAAAAGGGATTTTTTTAATTTTAATTCTTTATTTGTCTTCTAGATAGCCTTAGGTTATAATTTTCACGTGGTTTTGAGTTATCGGCTATAATCATTTGGGAGAGAAAGCTGAACAAGAGAAAAGCCCTTAATCTAACTGCACTTTCCATTGATTTATCTCCTAATTTGAGTTAGCAATTGCAGTTAGACTTCTACATGCCCTAGTTTTCTTTGAATAGAGTGTTCTAGCTGAGGTTTGAAGCTACAATGGACACCAAACATGGAGCAGATCTGCACAAGTTAAGCCCCACTTGTTCATGAAATAATAGCAAATCACATATGGATAGTGTTGGGAATTCAAAAATTTTGTCTAATTTTGAAGTCCTAGGCTCAAAATTTTGTAGATTGCATTCGGAATGACCTTCTAGAGCAAGCTTAAGTAGCAATTGGCTAAGTGTTTCTATAGTGTAGGATAAGCAGGTTAGAACAAATGCATGGGCAGGCTTATCCCACGAGTAAAATTGGAGCAGATCCTGCATGCACGGGATAAGGTCGTGACCATCAGCAGGAGAAATGCTTATCCTACATGGTGAAGAGACGAAGAAATTTATAGTGTAGGATAAGGAAGGGTTCTTTTCGGGCTCCAAGGTTCTATTTTTGAGTTGACCGGTCTAGCCAGTCAACTCACTTATGCTTCACCTACTAATGCGTTTCATTTTGTTGGTGGGCCGGTCTCCAGGGTTCATCCTTACCAGCTAGTGGTAGGACCATTTGTTATCCTGCGGGACATGACAACCAACCAAAAGGTCACGTGGGATAAGGCAGGCAAAGCAACGGAGGAAAAGTTTCCCTTATTCCATAGGGCAAAAGGTGATGAACAAAGGCCACCCGGGATAAGGTCCAAGTTGAAATGAATGGAAGGAAAAGGATTTCCTTATCCTACGCATTCCTGCGGGGATAAGAAAATGACCGTTTGATAAGAAAAAGGTTAAAGCACAAGGCAAAATGCTTATCCCGTGGGGTTAACTAAGGATGTGGAAAGTCATGTGGGATAATGAAAAGTTGCAATTACAAAGGAAAGTCTTATCCCACGTGATTATGAGGACCCAGACTGCCAGAGAAGGATAAGGGGAAAACAGCGTAGGATAAGAAAGGAGGAAGCCGAAACAAGGAAAAATCAAAGAAGGCTTATCTCACACACACAACAAGTAGTAACAAAGATGGTGCGGGATAAGAAAGCGAAGGGACACAGTGATGAATTTCCTTATCCTGCGTGTCTTGCAGGGATAAGGAAAGGGTCATGAGATAAGAAGATGATAGAAACAAGAGACAAAGTGCTTATCCCATGGAGGTAAAAGGAGTGTTTCCAAAGGCTGTGGGATAAGGAAACAAGAAAAAACCAAGAAAGGGCTTATCCCGCAAGGGCAAAGTGATGTCTCAGAGGCAACGCATGATAAGTAAAGACGAGAATAATAGTGTAACTTGTTATCCCGTGATGCCTAAGGCCATGAGATGGAACCACAGGGGTGCATAACATGCATGTTATGCAATTTGCAGAAGCGTCGCCCAAAGGTCAAAGTATCCACATGGAGGGTTGGTGGAGTTCAATGAGAGGACAGAGAGGATTATTTTAAGGATGTTGCGTTTGCTGATTAGTCGAATTTTTCTTGTTGAGAGAAGAGACAATTCCAAAGAGAGTGATTGTGTCGATACGCTATAGGTAGATCTTGTGACCAGATTTGATCAAACAACAACAAAGGCCAAGAGGGATCTCTCATTGAATGAGGATTGGCTAGAAGATCAATTGAGAAGCTCCATGAAATCAAAAGATTAGCTAGTGAGATTTCACAGCCTCGAGCATGCCAGAGGGTCATCGATTGAGAAGATGAGAGGACACAGAGAAGGTATAGATTATTAAATATCGTAATCTAGGTTCAGAGATCGATTAGGATACAAAAGAGGATGAACTTAATGAAAAATTTTGTGTGGCTCGAGACACCTACCCTTGTTGATTTGTCCTCAAGCTCGTGGTCCTAGGTCCCAAAGGCTATCTTCATAGCAACTTGCATTAATTTCCACCTGGTGTATTACATGCAGAGCAGGAAAATAGACACATTATGGCCTATCTATGTCCCATGAAATCAGAGTTTGAAAAATGTGTCTCACCTGGTCTATAGTGTGTTTTACTCCCTTGTTCTTATAAAAGGGAATTCAAGGCCAGTGAGAAAAGGGTGGATTCTAAAATGTAGTTCCTTAGTCTGGATGGCCTTGAGTGTAGGGATTTCATGTATCGAGTGCATATTTTTCATGCCAATTAGAGTAATTTTCTAATTTGTTTATTCTTTGCATTCCAAGTATTTGTAATCAGCAGTGCAAGAATTGATACAGGTTTTCATGTTTTTCTCTCCTTTATGTAATAGAGTAGCTTTTGAAATACACGATCAAGGATTGTGTGTGTTTTGTCCTAGTAAAGTTGGTGTGCATCTTGTTTCTTACTTGTCTTCAAGGAAGATATTAAAATAGGATGTTGGGTAATGTCTATTGCACATAGGATTAGTAAGAATAATTGAAGGAAAATTAGACTGATGGGTGTGGATACAAGGTGTTAAGAATTAGATCTCTTCGGTTACAAAGCAAGCTACTTGGTTATAAGGCTGCATAATAAAAGTTGACTCTGCTATCCATACAAGGCATTGGTCATGGTTGTTGCTTTCAACTTCAGAATTGTCCACAAGTTTTAAACTTTTATTTTCTGCATTTTCTTTCTGCATTAGCAGTAGGATTAGTGTAGAACCCCCCCTCCCCCCTCAATCAAGTGCATAGATTATTAGAAACTAAGGTTAAAGCCATAACCAGGAGTTAAACCATCTTCCTTGGTACATTTTCATTGGGATGATTTCCTGTAATATGTAAGGTTAAAGAGTCTTAGAAGTTGAAGTTATTAGGAATTTAAGACATTGCATAGGGTCACCTGCCTTGGTCTTGCAAAGCCAAAAGTGCAGGAGATCAGTCTTCTGACTAAGTGTTGTCAAGTTGCCCAAAACCTTTCTTCGAGTTTGTTGATGAGTTAGTGTCAATTCCTCTAGGACTTGGGGACTGTTGGTTTGGTAACCAACAGACAATAGACAAGAAGCACAAAATGACAGCTATGTAGAAAGGAATACTTTTTTCACTCAGAAGAACAACACATTCTCATTAAGAAGGCACGGGTTTAGTGGAGTTTCAGAGCATCTCACCCAAGAAGAAACTGAGAGTTCAAGAGATGGGTTTGCATTCATGAACATCAGTTTGCCAAGAAGAATCTCTTTGTCTATTGATCAAAAGTTCATGGTGGGAGGTAGAGCTGCAAAGAAAATAAAATTTTATTCTCATTTGTTCAATGTTCTCTATTAGTCAATAATTCTCATTTGTTGTTGGGAATGGTCTGAGTTTATGAACTACTCCATTTGCGAAGGTCTTCAATATGTCTTAGCACCTTTGATAAGACATGATTACTGGGCACCATGAAATGCTAAAGGTCAAGAAGCTGAAATTGTATTTACAGTCATAGAGGATATGAAGAGAAATCTATTTTGACAGCCATCCCTATGAAGGTAACCCTCAAGAAGATGAAGGAAAAAGAGATAACAATGAATTAATTTGTAGTCATTGTATGGTTTCAGAAATACAGTCAAAAGCTATGACTACACAAGGTATACTTACAGAGTCAAGACATAAGACAATAGTGATGAGTCTCAGGTCTGAGACATGTCAACAATGATCATTTGTAGCCATCATTTGAAGCATACAAAAATAACAACGCCCTTCAGCTTTTCCGATATACTGAGAAGCCTCGGGCCCGGAGAGGAGAAACAAACACAGTCCATTAAGGTTAAAGGACCACTATTTAGTTGTCACAAACCTAAAGGTGCAGTAAAGAGGCACTAAACAGTAATATGTCACAGAGAAGAAACAAAAAGTACAGAGGTCTGAGTTACTTTCAGAGGATTGGTTGAGTGAACAACAACCAACAATGATCACTAATAAAAAACTAAGAGGTTAAGGAATGAAAGGATCAGTAATAGTCAACACCTATGTGCAAAGAAAGAGATAACAATAATATCAAGAATAGCCATGGATACAATTCAATGAATAAAATACACAGAGAATTGATCACAGGACAGAGCACACAGGATCTATAGGTAAATTTCAGTCAAAAGCCAGAAGATGGAAAGCAAAGCACAAGTCAAAAAATATAAAGTTAAGTCAAAACAGTGAAAGTAGGGCCTGACACATGAGTTCATAGGCATTTCTTACTCAGAGGCATCATCATTGTCAAGGATATAGTCTCAAATCATCATTAGGACGTATGACATGAGCTTTCTCCAAGATCAAACTTCCAAAATTGCAGTCCAAGCCTTCAAGGTGTTTGAAGAGATCTCTTTCCAAGATAAAGACAAAGATACATAAAGAACAAATACAGAAATTCTAAATAAATCATCAGTCTACAAAAGGGGATAACTTAGTCCAAAATGGACACAAAGACATAGTAGGCTCAGAGCACCATAAAAGTTTACAATTAGCAAATACAGTCTTGAAAATCACAAACTCGGTCCTCATAGAAGCATGTTCTTAGATTCATAACACCTCAAGATAGAGAGTCTTCAAGGCAAGGTGTGAAGAACCAAAACTTTTAGGTTGCAAGTACACAGACCAAGCATAAGCAACTACAAGTATCATAGTACTTTGATCTTTGAAGTTTTCGATTACATTAGTTGTACATTCACAATCATGATAAGAGAAGAAGGTTATAAAACAGTCCCAATGCTTCAAAGTGGTCAAGAGTAGTCCAAAATAGTGTTGCTACCCTTCTTTAAGATTACCTGGCCTCAATGCCAAAGAATGCCCAAAATTAGTCATTCAAAAAGTAAGATCACATAGCATCATAACAGCTAGCAATAGAATAGATAACACTGTCAAAACAAAAAGCGTAAGGCATATAACAATCTCTATCACAGGAGTAGCACTTTGAATCAAAGATGCAACAAGTAAGGGAACACGGTCCTACGTAAGGACAACTAGTGGAGCAAGTGGATGAGAGTATGCTATCCATGACAGTCCTTCAACAATGGACAAAGGCATAAATAAGTGGAAATGCCTTATCTTACAACATCATACCTTCAAGACAACATATGAACAACTATAGTAGTCATAGGGTAATGAAGGGCTGCCAACAATTTAGTTCTTTGATAGTATAAAGATGACTCAAAGATTACTACAGGGGTGCCAATGAGGAGAGGAGAGGACAATAGCTAAAATGCAGAGATAGAATGATCATTACAGTCATTAGGACTATTTTTGCAGCTAATAAGGGTAGAAATGATGAGATAAGTCTGAGACGAAGTCATTATCTTAGTCAAAACTGAGGGCATTCCCTGGAAAAAATAGATTGATAGGGTATATTTCAAGATACAGTCATTCAATCCAACCACCATAGTACCCAATCACCATGGTAGTGCATGTGATTAATGAGGGACTAGGAACACTGCCCTAATAATATTTTGATGGTCAAAAGGCCTCACCCATACACCTAGGAGCAGTCCTTTGTGACAGTGATGCATAAAGATACAGTAAGACGCATGTATAAGACATAGCAACCAAATGCATTTTTTTCAGTGGTGAAGTAGGGCAGAGTATGAGTAGTGATCTTCATTAAAAGGGAAGTGGATAGTTCTAATGGGGTTTGTGAATAGTTATAATGTGGTTGATAGAGAGATACAATAGACCTCCAATTTATGTTACAAAGAATGGTAAGTTCCCTCTATGAATTAAATTGCAATAGTTGTGTTTGGATCCAAATATTTTACTGCACAAGAGTTCATGGTCAAGGAGTTTTCTTTCAAATCATGATCAAAACAAAGTAAAGGAAATCACTCACAAGATAAACCATGGAAAAGCAATGAGAAATGCAAAGATATCCCATTTAATCCATTAAAACCCTTTTATTATTAATCAAAGTTTCGGAGTTTATAGGATTCTGTCTTGTAAGCTTATGCTATATAATTGCAGAAGAAACGAGCTGAATAATACAAAAATATAATACCAGTATTGGGTACTTACCTAGATTCGACCCTGGGCTTATGCAGATGTTGATATGCAGGAATAAGAACCTGTTCGAGATCTCTAAACCCCTAGAAAACCAGAGCTAGAGAGTTTTCTTGGCATGAAGGGCGGAGATAGAGATTGTAGGTATGCCAATGTCATCCATTGGAAAACCCTACCCCCATTGATAATTGCATGCCGAATATGATGTTATTGCCACGGGAGCAAAGACAGATGAGTTGAGTGGAAGAAAAGAGAGGGAAAAAAAATCTTATTTTACGAAATGTGTTTTTTGTTTGTCTTAATTTAAGACAATTAACTACTACGCCGATAGTTAGATATGGTTTGGATAATTTATCTGTAAAGTCAAGAAAATTGTAGAAAATAGAATAATTGTCTTTGTTAATAATAATTGTTTATAATAATATTACTCATCTTTTATGGCAGGGACTCTTCCATGAAAGATTTAGATAGAATCGGATGTTTTGAAGGTTCGCATTGACTTCACGAGGTTTCCTTCCTTATAGTTTATTAGAAGAGAAATCAAGAAGCTCCAAATTCAAACATCCATTTAAACTAACAGAGATCTCACCTAACAAGTTTTTATGATGAAGGTGAAGACACCTTAGTTGTTTGAGGCCACAAAGAGAATCTGGTATTTTTTCAAATAGTTTATCGAAGATGTTGCATTTGGCTTATCTCCATTCAAATGGTGCCTCCTAAATTGTTCCAATTTAGATACAATCTTTCCAACTTCTGGAGTCTTTTGATTTCGATTGAAATATTACCACTAAAAAGATTATTACCCAGATCTAAGTAGGTTAAATTTGTCATATTGGAAATTTGTCGAACTATGGTTCCACTTATCATATTGTACTGTAAATTAAAGTGAGAGAGATTGGAAAAAAATTGACCAATGGATGAAGGCAATATACCAATGAAATGATTACTTGACACTTCGATTGATTCTAAGTGGGAGCGATTTGTGACAGCACTGAGAAAATACCATGTGAACAAGTTGATTCTCGTTTAGCCAAAGCCCGGTAAGGAGGCTCAGCTTACCAAGTTCCATTGGCACCATTCCATTGAGCCCCTTTTTGCTCACTGTAAATATGTCAAGTCTGGAATAATTTCACATGGAATTTGATATTTTTCCAATAAGATAATTTACCCATAAATTGAGGTATGTCAAATTGGACAACTTGGTAACAATGTCTCATGGAATATTCCCACTCGATTTTGATCTAAATCTAATAAATTCAACTTTGAGAGATTTGTTAAAGAATTAAGCGCTTCTAAAAGATAGAGTTGTGAGTACAAAAATAACAAAAGAAGGAAACTTTTTATTATTGTTCTATAACATAATTAAGCTAAATATATATTGTAAAATTCAAATACAATATCCCTAACAATCTATTTATTCCAAACAAAAAGGTCATGCAAAATATATTATCTGAGTGCATTCTAAGTGGCTTTGTTTCCACAAACATATTTCAAATTTTGTGTGAGACTTTAGTTCAATGATCACTAACAATAAATTAAGATCATAGGTGTTAACTTCTTAAAGAATGTTCCACATTCATCTTCTTATTCACTAATGTGTACTTTCAAATTTGGAAGAGTAGGGGACTCATGCCTGCAAAAATTAGGCTGAAACCATAAAAAATATTGGCAGGCTGTCCTAATATTTTTCACATTTTCCCAATAAACACAAAAAAAATATTAGAAAGAATAAAAACATAACAGAACAAAATATTTCAAGATAAAAAGAATCAGGAAAAACTAAAATTCAACCTAAAAATATAGAAAAAAAAAAACTGGAAGAGAAGAGTAACAATTTCTGCTTATTTTGGAGAGATCTCAGAAAACATGAAACACAATAATAGCTGAAATGCCAAGTGTACTAATTCTTCATAAGTCTAAAAAATAAATTTGATTCTACCACTTTCCTGAAAAAACAACAAATTTCCTCATCTTAATATAGACAAGTAAACAACTAATTTTCTCATCTTAATATAGACAAGTAAACAACAAATAAACAAGTTATCTGTATGAAATTATTTCATCTTTACAAAATAATCAAATACTTTAAGTATCTAAAACCAAGTAGTTTCTATTGATTTCAATTTGTCAAGGAAATCAAATAAATTTTCTAAAATACTAAACTGTCTGGAAACTTTCAAAACTTCTAAGTTTCATATTTTTCGATCCTCTATTCACTCACAATAAATTCAAAAAATGAAATCTCCTACAATTATGAAATGTCATTATCAAAACCAAAATTAAAAATAAATACATTTCTGAAAAAATTAACTTGTGAATTTTAATCATTAAAGAAGTAGGATTTGGAGTAAATTTATGCTGTCAAGTTAAACATTTATGTGTGGTCTCATTTTGCTAAGCTTCTTCAAAGCTGAATTGGGTTTCTTATGATTTGTAGAAACAAAATATGCTCGATGACTTCATGGATAAAAGGTATGTATGTTTAAACTTTATATGGCAACCAACCTTGAGAATTATGTTTTATTAAATAAATAGGTTATTATTATTTGGAAGGCTTGATCACATAATTTGATACACTGGGAAAAACACATGAAGAAGTTTCTCTGTAGTATTATTAAATTTAGGTGCTGCAAATCTAGGTATTTTTCAAATGCTAAATCAAATAGGCCATGTGGTATTGCTTGATTTCATTTGTTCACTTGCCCTTTAATAAACATCAAATTGTCTTGTTAATTAAAAGTCTTCATGATTGTACACTATATGCAATTGGTAGGTCTTCAGAAAAGTTGTGTAGGGTTCAAGATACATAAAATAATCAAAAGCTAATTTTGGTCAAACTAACTGTTTTATGTAGTAGAAAAATGGAAAATTGCATGCAAACCATAAAACAACAAAATAGAAAAGATCTTTTTTTATTCCTATGCCAATAACTTAATAAATCGAGGCAAAATCTTCCATCTACACTATGTAAATGAAAAAATATAAAGACCATAGTGAGTTCTATATAGCATATGCAATCTTGGATGGAAACCCATTTCTCAGAGTTGTCATTGTGATTAATGGTTTTAAATATTTGGTTAAAAAGGCTTTAGAAACTCTCCAATCTTTTAAATTTTCTGTTGGGGCTTGTCTTAAATTTTGATATTCGCAAAGATGAGACTTTGCTCGCAACTTGAGCACATAAACATTCAAAATTATACTTTCATTTTCATTGGATCTATAATCAAAAATTTAACATACAAGAGAAGAGATGGAAACGGTTGATTCTAAGCCATGCAGCAGTAGACCAAAGTGCAAATTAGGAAGGGGATGTATCTTCTCTACTTAGAAAGACATGTTTAGGCCATAGCACACGGCCTAGAGTTATTGGAGCTCCACACTAATTGATCGTTATCATTTGTGAAGTGGCCATATTGGGTTAATGCATGAAATAGCTAAGCTCTTCTCAGCATGTTGGTGAATGAAATGTTATAGTTCTTTTTTTATTTGAGTGGGATCACTTGAGACATATTGCTTACTGTTGGGATTATGGAGGAGGAGGCCATGGCCTCCTTTATGAAAAAGTCCCAAGCCTCAAGAAGAGCCATGACATTTGAAAGAAGATTTGAAGCTTGATGTCCCCTTTCAGATGTATAAACACTTTCATCCAGTATAAAAGGAGTGACATAAGCCAACATAATATTTTTTACCTAATGTTTCCATTCTGGAAACAACAAATAGTTTGATTAGAAGGTATATCACTTCAATTAACAATCCAAAGCACATTAAATTGTTTTACAACTATCATGGTCACTTACTCGATCACGTAAGATACGCTTATCTACTTCAATTTATTTTTCGCCCATTCCCTTCACCATGCCTCCTCCCTGCCTTTCAAGATGAGTCCACATTCAAGTCAACCGGGGTAGCCGATACTCCATTTGTACTAGTTTGACCTATTTAGTAAGAATAAGAGCATTGTAAATTACTCCCAAGAATATCATTGTCTCATGTCAAAGACAAGTTAGTAGTTACACCATTTATTGAAAAAGTTCAGTACATGCCATATTCAGTCCTAGGATATCTTAGAATTGGTTAACCCCAATACATTATTTTCAATTTTAATTTTAATGTTAAGGGCCTGCATTATTTATCTACAACATACGTTAGCTGTCACGCAATGAAATAGGTAATCTATATCACGCCAAAGCTACACCTATAACCTTTGCTAGGTAATATGTTGTTACAAATAATTCAATAGCTCGAACAACATAGGACATCAGGCATAAAAAAGGGTTGTCTTCCATTGAATTCCTTTAGAAGAAAAAATCAAAGTCAACAATTCGGATACTTCTCTACTCTACTTAGAAGACCTGAATATTATTTGTTTATAGACAGATACAAAACTCTTTACCCATTTAGGTAAAGTCTCAAATGCTCTCTTTTTCTAGCTTTTGTAGGACAACTTTCCCATGTGCTTATTTTTCTCAGCTGGTGTAATTATTATTATTTGTTCTAACATAAGTTGCATTACTTTACCAGAAAAATATAAATTTGTAGGGTTGTAGTTTAGAAGGCAAACAATTTTAGTTGAGGCCAAAACTGACTCACCAAAAACTCAGAGAAATTTTAGCCTATTAAGCCAAAATAACATTAGAATACAGAAAAACTGCAATCAAGTACTCAGATTAAGTGAAACTAAATGCTTCAGTAAATCATTTTCTTGAAAAAAACTAGATTGTACATCTTGAGTGTGAGAAAATTTAGTTTGGATGCGATGTTGGGAAGACTTCAGAGAGGTCTAATCAAAACATCATAATATTTGATGGTAAAGGATGCTTTAAGCTTAATTAAGTAGATGGTAAAACTCCATCCTACTACATCGAATGAAATGTAAAAGATTGATGTTGAAAATAAATGGGATTGAAATACGTTTTCAAAATTTGAAAATGAGAAAATACAAAGATTTCATTATTGGGATATTCTAAAAGCCATTACAAAACTCTCAAAAACTCAAATTACAAAAATAAAATCACTTATTCTAAAATGTTCTTTAGTTGTATCACATAAAGGGGTTGATGGAAACAAAAAGGAAAATCCTAATTTAAATTGGAAAATACCTCATAAAGGATGCATGAAACTAATCTTTGATGGAGCAGGAAAAGTCAAGTTGGATGAAGCAGGCAGCAGTAGCATTTGAAAAGATCTTCAAGATAGCCTCTAGGCATCTATGCCATCTATATTGTAGGATAAAATTAATCAATCCAAAGGTTTAGCCCTATTGAAAGTACTTAGGTTTCGCCAAAGAGACAAAATTGATGATCATTTGGGTGGACTGCAACTCAATAATCAAATGCTTCTAGACTCTAAAAAGGAATCAAATGCTCATATTTAAGGTTGAGGAAGATATAGAGTAGTTGCTCAGCTTGAATACACCTGTAATTCTGAAGAAATAAATATTACCATTGCAATGATATGTCTTCTTCAAATGGTGGGAATTTCCAGAGCAAGGTTAGGAGATGAAAAAGATGGGAAGGGAAAAAGATGGAAGTAATCTATTACTTGTATCTGCTTATGTCCCAGAAGGAGAGAGATAACAGCATCTATGGTGAAGGCGTGCGCATTGATATATTATTGTTCGTCAATGTAAAAATCTATAACCCCTGAATGTGAATAGAGATCAAGCATAAATTAAAGGTGGAAAAAGACATGGAAAACATGGAGTTTGTTAATCTATAGAGCTGTCAAGAACATGATGTTTCACCATGAGCACAAATTCAAAACATGAAATGTGTTTAGAAAACCAGCAAACTTATCTGTTAGTGAGATTCTTCTGAACGTGGGAGGCATTTCCATGTTCCAAGAGGACCATTGGGACTTGAAATATCCCCTTAGAAACTAAGAGGGACTTGTATGTAGAGGAGGCACACACTTAAATTGAATTGGCAGTAGGGTAAGTATGCATTGAGTTGATGATTGAAATTTCAAATAAGGGTATGTGCAGGATCATGGTATTTCAGAAAATCAGAGAATTGAATGTAGTTTCTAAGCTACTAGTTGTTTTTTGGAAAAAAAACAATAATCCTATTTGATGAAAATTTCAAATTTCAATGCAGTGGTACTAAAATTTAAGAAAAAAAATAAGAACTAGGCATATGTCTCACCACCCTAATCACAATCAAATCATAATATTTTTTTATAAAGTAAATAATTATTTATGAATTTTTTACTACATCTTTTCAGAAATTCAGAAACTTCTACGTCTGACCACCTTACCTTGGTCGAAACCTTATGAATTTCAATTTTTTTAAACTTTTCCCTATAGAAGATGAAGCATAGGATGTGACACATGTTTTGGATTCAAAAAATGTTATACTATTTGAAAGTTATGAGTGTTTTTCATCAATCTATCAATCAAGACTTTTGTTAGAATTCAATTAAAAAATAAATAATAATTATTTATTAAAGTAGAACTAAGACAAACCTTATATTGTTGGAAAGATGAGAACATACTTAAAAAACCCTTTTCATTTTTATCAATTTTGGCTATTAAAAAAGTCGTTAGCCACAAGTGTAAATTCTGGAAAATCAAGGAATACTGAAAAAACACATTTTTCACTCGACTTGCTAGGCTTGCCACTTCAAAGCCAAAATTTAAAATTTGACATTTGTACAATAGAAATCAGATATCCGATTATATCAAATATCCAATTTTAATAAGCAAATTCAATAATTAAATTTGCATAAAAGTAATCTATAATATATTAATTTATAAATATATTAGTATATGGTATTAGGGAGAGAGAGAGGGGGGAGTTGGTGTGAGAGAGAGAGAGAGAGATATATATATATTGTTTCCTAAGGGGTCATATTATGTCATATGACCCTTAAGACACCATATGACCCTTTAGGACACAATATGACCCTTTACAACACTATGCGGTCACGTAATGGGTCATATTATGTCCTATATAGTCATATTTGGTCCTATGTCCCCTTAAGACAACATATGACCCCTTACAACATCAAATTATGTCGTTATGGGTCCTATTGTATCATATGACCCCTTAAGACACCATATGACCCCTTAGGACACAATATGACCCCTTATGACACCATATTGGGTCATTATGGGTCCTAAGGGGTCATATGACTCCTCTCCCCTAATCTCTCTATCTCTCCTTCTCTCATAATCTCTCTCTCCCCCCCTCTCCACTAATATCTCTCTCTCTCTCCTAATCTCTCTCTCCCCCTCTTCGCTAATATCTCTCTCCCTCTCCCCTAGTCTATCTCCCTCTCCCTCTCCCCTAATCTCTCTCTCTCTCTCCCCCTCTCCCCAAATATTTCTCTCTCTCTCTCTCTCTCTCTCTCCCTTAATCTCTCTCTCTCTGTCCCCTAATCTCTTTCTTTTCCTACCCCCTCCCCCCTCTCCCCCTAATCTCTCTCTCTCCCCCTCCCCTAATCTCTCTCTCTCTCTAAAATATGAGTACACAAATCAGATATCCGATTTCTGCCACTGCCATTAATGTGGCAACAGTGAAAAAAAGGCGGCAATGGGAATTATTTTTGGGACCCCAAATTTATGCATTAAAATTGGATATTTGACATAATCGGATATCGGTTATCCGATTATATCGGATATTCAATTTCTATAAAAAAAAAAGAGCCTTGGGGGCCATTTTATGGATTCCAATGACCCACACTCTTCACATTCTGGTTTCTATCGACAATCATGGCTTTTCAGATAGGTTGAGATAAATTTGTGCTTTTGAGAGATTCTTAAAGTCAAATCTTACATTGTCAATCATTTAGGAGCATTGTTGTGGAGGTAAATGGGGAGTAGTAGTCATAGGAAGTCTAAATGCAAAAAAAATATTTTAAATGACCAAATTGAAGTGTATAGATAAAGAGATAGAGAAGGTCATAGGAGGAGAACACAAGGTCTATTAAATATTTATAATGTTACTTCAAGTGAAGAGGAAATTGAATTTGAAAAATGTTGAACAAGTTATTGAAAATGAAAAATGTAGATTTTGAAAGTGAAAATGTTGAAGGTGATAATGAAAATGCTCAACATGATGTGAGAATGGAAAGTGAAAATTTGGGAGTTGACAATGAAGGTGTCCATAATTTAGGTGTAAATGTGAAATTTTTTGACATTGGAGGTAAAAATGTAAAAAAATTTGACATAGGAGGTGAGCAAGTGGAGAATTTTGACATTGGAGGTGAAAATCTAGAAACTTTGACATTGAAGGTGTAATTGCTCAACCAAGTGAACAATATGTAACAACTAATTACTTCAAAAATGGAGACCCTCTCATGGATGAAAGAAAAATTACAAATCCAAGACATTCAAGAACCCCAAAATGGTTACTTGAAATTTATGAGAACATTATTGTGAATCTTGAAGACAAGAAGGCAACAAGAACCGTTCAATTGTGAGCTACACAAATTTTTGACCAAAATTTTAGCAATAAGAGATTAACCGAGCAATGCCAACTTTTTGTTCAATTGCTAAAGATGATAAAGATGAGACCATTGCTAAACAAATTGAAAATTCGTATGAACAAGAAGATGGAGAGAAATTCGATTATTGTCAAAAATCTATCTAATGCTCTCAATTCTATTGAAAAAAATACCAAGGAAAGAGATAAGAGAGCCACTCAAAAAGTGATTACAACGTCCTTAGTAAGACATCAATTGAGAAGGCTCATCAAATGAGATAAACTTGTGTTGATTTGAATATAAACTATAAAACTTTGGATAGAGCACTTGCATGAAGACAAAGACTTGACGATCCTCTTCAACATGATACATTGGCTTTTGGTGGGAGGCTTCCAATTGTTAATAGAAAGTTGACTGACAATGTAAAGGAGGAGATTCAATAATTTTGTCACTCTAATTATAGAGTATCACCAAATGTAAAGGATGTTTTAAAATTAAGAATTAACAACTGGGACTGCACACCGCATCCCAAACATTTCTTGGAATCAAGCCAAACAATGTTTTACAAAATTTTTTTTAAAGTACATACAACTTTACAAATATCACAAATGGCCTTTGAATCTTTGAAGCCATTTAATTGTGTACCTCTTAAGATTCATAATACATGTTGTTGCAAGTACCATGTGGATTTTTCAATGTACCATGAAATTTTATGCCATATTCGTTCTACAATGCATACTAATCAGATGTTGTAGGAATGTGATCTAATGCTATTTTTGAGATCATCAAGAGACTTTCAAGATCTATTTTTATGCCCTAGAGATGATGGCTTTTATTTCTATAGAAATAATTGTTTGAATGAGAAGTGTTCACAATGTGGTGGGTTGTCAAAGTTTGTTTCATGTTTTCAAGAGGGCAGCAAACACGAGTTTGGAAAGAATTGTGTTGAGAAAAAGAGATATGATATAATGAAATATACTTTGAAGAGTGGACGTGAATGTTCTAGATGTGAATTAGTCTCAAGAGAAGTGAGTGTTTCTGATTTTATTTTTGATTTTAATTAAAATATTTTCTACAAGTATGCAAGGCACACCCATAGGTCTCAGTGGTTGGATCAATAGTTCTAAATATGTAAGAACTCTTTCCCGATTGGCACTATTGTACCAGTGGTTGATTTTGCAGAGAACTATACATTGTAACCACAAAATGAGGTATAGTTTCAGTAGTATAATTCAATCTAGATTTCTATTTTTGTTCACATTACATACAAACATGCTCTTGATAGTACAAAAGAGAACAAGAAGATAATCAGCGAGTATCATTTTTATATGAGTGATGATAGATCACAGTCCTCCGTGTATGTGCAACATTCTTTTGAGAATTTTTTTGAGTTCTTGCATGAGAAAGATATTGCAATTGATTGACATCACATATGGTCAGATAACTATACGGATAAATTCAAGAATGCTTGTGTGTTTTATTGGTTGAGTAGAATGCTTGTAGAGAGGCATATACCTCATATTTTGTGTTTTTTTCAGGCAGGGTATGGGAAGGGAGAGCATGATGGAGCAGGTGCATGTTTGAGGAGAGCTATAGTTAAGGATTAATTGAGGATTGCAGGTACAAATTTCTCTAATGCATGTTCTATTGTTGATTGGTGTAGTTCAGCATTGTCACATGGAGGTACTCTTGATTCAGTAGTGACCAGATTCTTTTGGTTGATTAAGGAGGGCACAGTGGGAGACAGATTGGATTGACAAATAATTAAAGATTATTCAAAGATGCATTCATTTCTCAGCTCAGATGCAAGTACATGGACCATTTGGACATGAGAGTTGGCTTGTTTTTGTCAGAGTTGTGTTCGCTGTGATTGAGATGACATGGAAAGTTCACCTGAGTATGATCGTCATCAGATCTTGTATACACATGACATTATCTCAAACATTATCATTGTCAAACGATGACATGGAAATTTCACCTGAGTATGAGCATCTATCAAATCTTGTATAGACAAGACATGTTTTTGCAATTGTTGCACTGCAAGGAAATTGCCCACACAACAACATTTGATTGAAGGAGATTGATGATATTTTCACCAACTGAAAAAATGTTGCCCTTATAAAATCATAGGGAATCTTGAAAAACCAAGATAGGATTTGGTAGGGACACCTCTTGTGGCCCCGTAGGTTCAAACAGATCATTCACAGGTGCCACAGATTTTGAGTTAGGGCTCGTAAAAGTTTGACAATTTTTAGCACTTAGGGTGCTCAAGGGACAATGCTAGTAGGGTATGCCCTCGAGCGTTCGACTGATTGCAGGGGAAAAATATGAGCATACATAGGGTAATAATTCCTAACTAGAAATGTCAGAACCAACGGTTCGTGATCACGATGAGAAAAACAAGAAATTGACCATGTGACAACATTTGATTGAATGAGACTGATGATATTTTAACCAACTGAAAAAATGCTTCCCTAATAAAACCATAGGGAAACTTGAAAACCTGAGATAGGATTTTGCAAGGACCCCTCTTATGGCCTCGTAGGTTCAAATAGATCATTCACAAATGCCATAGATTCTGAGTTAGGGCTCATCAAAGTTTGACAATTTTTAGCGACGCTGAAGGGACCATGTCGGTAGGGTATCACCCCGAACATTCAATCAAGTGGGGGGGAGAAATAGGAGCATGCATAGGGTAATAATTTATAAATAGACATGTCAGAACTGACAATTTGTGATCACGACAAGAAAACCAAGAAATTGGCCACGTGACAACATTTGATTGAATGAGACTCACAATTTTTTCACCAACTGAAAAATTATTGCCCTAATAAAACTGTAAGTAATATTGAAAAAATGAGATAGGATTTTGTAGGGACCCCTTCTCATGGCCCTGTAGGCTCAAATAGATTGTTTGTAAGTACCATAGATTTCTAGTTAGGGCCCATCAAAGTTTGACAATTTTTAGCACTTAGGGCGCTCAAGGGATGACGCTGGTAGGGTATGACCCCAAACATTTGAATAAGTGCGGGGGAAAAATATGACCATGCATAGGGTAAGAATCCCTAGCTAGACATGTTGGATTGAACACTTCATGATCACTTTGAGCAGAACGATAAATCTGCCACACGACAACATTTGATTGAATGAGACTAACAATTTTTTGGCCACGCAACAACATTTGATTGAATCTTGAAAAACTGATATAGGATTTTGTAGGGACCCCTATAATAGCCATGTAGGTTCAAAAAGATTGTTCGCAGGTGCCACGGATTTTGAGCTAGGCCCGTCAAAGTTTGACAATTTTTAGCTCTTGGGGCGCTCAAGGGACAACGTCAATAGGGTATGACCTTGAGCATTTGACCAAGTGGGGGTGGAAAAATAGGAATGCATAAGGCAAGAATGCCTAACTCGACATGTCAAAACCAATGATTCATGATCATGACGAGAAGAATGAGAAATTGGCCACGTGACAACATTTGATTGAATAAGAGTGATGATTTTTTCACCAATTGAAAAAATGCTACCCTAATAAAACTGTAGGAAATCTTGAAAAACCAAGAGGATTTTGTATGGACCCCTCTTGTGGCCCTGTAGGTTCAAACAAATCTTTCACATGTGCCACGAATTCTGAGTTAGTGTCTGTCAAATTTTTATAATTTTTAGCACTTAGGATGCTCAACGAATGATGTTGGTAGGGTATGACCTTGAGCATTCGACCGAGTGGGTGGGGGTGGAATAGGAGAAGGAATAGGGTAAGAATGCCAAAATGAACATGTCAGAACCAACGGTTTATCATCACGATGAGAAGAACGAGAAATTTGCCACACAATAACATTTGATTGAATGAGAGTGATGATTTTTTTGCCAACTGAAAAAATGGTGCCGTAATAAAACCGTAGGAAATCTTGAAAAATAGAGATAGGATCAAGGAAAAATTTAAGAAACCCCCCCCTTAGACAAGGTGTAAAAACCTGGCGAAAGCTGTATAATTCCTAAGGAAAATTGTAATTTTATTGGTGAATTTTTGTGGTTTACAGAGAAAAAGTAATAATCTCCATTGGCAAATTAGCCATGATCGCTCAAAGTTTATGAAAAATCCTGGCGAATTGTAATGTTTTTAAAACCAAAAAAATATTTGCATTTGTGATTTCAAGCTATTTTCAAACCATTAAAAAAATATTGGCGATCTCAACCTATTTTCAAATCATAAAAATAAAATATTGGCAATTTCAAGCTATTTTTAAACCATAAAAAAAATATATTGGCGATTTCAGGATATTAAGTCATTAAAACACATGGCAAAACTTTTACAAAACCCAGCAAACAAGTCCACATGTCAATCCCCATCTTTAATCGCACACTCACAACCAGTTATAACAATTTGGAAAGTAACCGGTGAGTTACCGACAATGCTACCAAATCCTCTTAATCGCAAGCTCACAACCCCTTTTACGGATCCTCAAAGAATTGTAGGAGTGAGCGACAACCATTGATCTTTTTCAAGCTATTGGGTCGCAACCTCACAACAACATTTATAATATTCTTTCTTTACCTGTGAGCTGATGACCACAACAAATCTAAC
This sequence comes from Cryptomeria japonica, assembly GCF_030272615.1. NCBI lineage: Eukaryota > Viridiplantae > Streptophyta > Pinopsida > Cupressales > Cupressaceae > Cryptomeria > Cryptomeria japonica. The sequence continues at coordinate 818,860,800 of NC_081409.1, forward strand.
AAAACAACTTATTTCATCGTAAGCTCACAACTCAAAACTTAAGTTGACTTTAACCCTTGCGATCCTGCGACAGGAAGACACTTAACCACCATCGCATGCTCGCAACACTTTTTGACTTATGACTTAAAAACCCGCATGCGATGATAATAAAATCAAACCAAAACTTACTTGTCATCAAATCGCAACATAAAATGCTAAACAACTTCAAAACCTACAAGCAAGCGACGAAATCAACTAAGCTATGATACCAACCACATCGCATGATCACAAATTAAAATGACTTAACCATGAACACCTCGCGACCTTGTGATAACATGAAATCACACCCAGTTGCAACCTCACAACATAAAATAGTCAAGTGAAAAACATCTTGTGAGGTAGTGACAACTAAAATCACCTAGTACTCGCAAGCTCACGACTTAAACTGACTTGATGATAAAGGACCTGTGAGCTAGTGATAACCATAAAATCTAAAAACTATTTATCTCTTGACTGCAGTGACCCAGCGAGTACCATCAAAAATTGGTGTTTTATGTTAATTAGTATTACATTCATAAATAGTCATGAGTAGTGGCACACACACCATTAATCACTTACTCGCTAACTCTCGCAGCTATAATGCATGATATCAAACCAATTTGAGACCTCGCGACCAAAGTAATTTCATTAACAATGTCTAGCTCGCTAACATAAAATGCTAACACCCAGAAAACTAGAGACCTTGCGATTTAAATCCAAACCAACACTCGCTAACTCGCCACTTAAATTGTTAAACATGAAATTTATCTACGAGTTAGAGATGAAACATTAAACATGTCTCATTGTCTAACCAACTGTTTGACCACACTTGACATTGACATGGACAAATAAAAAGAGGACAACTCAGATTTTCAATGCATGACAACTTCTGTTTACTAGCCAACTAAGACAAAAAAGTAACACAAAACCCTAATCACCATGAACATCATGGTAAGCATTTAATGTAGAATAGTAGAAAGGTTCTAACAGTTATGCAATATTAATAAGTTTATGGATCTTGTGACACAAATTATTGTATTTCATGTTCAACATAATATGGAACCAATTTACTAATAATTCAATTGTTTACTAATAATTCAGAAAATAAATTCTAATTGTTACTAATAATTCAAATTCACCATTAAAAATATGAAATAAGTATCCATTTTGATTGACAAATTCAAGGAATACAATATCAAAAATCATCAATGACAACTATAGTATTGAAAATTGTAATATGACTCAAGAACGGTAGTAAAACTTCAGTGACTTAGTCCGAGGCTTATATATCCCAAATAGACTCAAGATGCAAAAACTGACTAGTACTAACAGGTTCATCTTCATTCTCAGTCGGGTATTCAAGATTGCAAGATTGTAACTTTGGCCCTCTGCCCTACAATGACTTTGATGTTCCAACTCAAATTGTGGAATACGAATTGAGAGCTCCCAAATTTACTAATCAGATACGAATAAATTGTAAGAAAGAATGTACTTATATCAATCCATGATTACAGTTTTGGCAAATTACGTGGTCGTTTCAAAATGTACCTTGATTTAGGTGGGACAAAATGGGTCCTTGAATGCTTATAATATTTAAATTCATAGTGGCAAATTTATTATTTGGCCAACACGGGCAATGAACATTTAATATACCATTGGCGAATTAGTTCCTGGGTACATGGTTGTTTTACTATTTCTGGCAAATAATGGAGGTGATCTAATACCCACGTCCGAGTGATTCCACAAGAATATTACGACCATGCACATCAAACAGTGTTTGGTAAATAGCGAAGCCAGAATACAGTGTACCATTAACCCCTAAATTCCTGGCGATTTGACCACAATGTTGCCCCCGACTATTCGCCATTTCCTAAAAAAAAAACATAGAATTCGCCAATTAGCGAAGATTCGCCACTAAAAAACTCTTTGGATAGGATTTTGTAGGGACTCATCTCATGGCTCCATAGGTTCAAATGGATCATTTGCAGGTGCCACGGATTCTAAGTTAGGGCCCATCAAAGTTTGACAATTTTGAGCACTTAGGGCACTCAAGGGACGATGTCGGTAGGGTATGACCTCTTGTGTTTGATCGAGTTGGGGGGGTGGGGGGAAATAGGAGAATGGATAAGGTAAGAATGCCTAACTAGACATGTCAGAACCAATGGTTCATGATCATGATGAGTAGAACAAGAAATTGGCCATGCGACAACATTTGATTGAATGAGATTGATGATATTTTCACCAACTGAAAAAATGTTGCCCTAATAAAATCATAGGGAAACTTGAAAAATTGAAATATGATTTTGTAGGGACCCCTTTTGTGGCCCCATAGGTTCAAATAGATCTTTTGCAAGTGCCACGGATTCTGAGTTAGGGCCCATCAAAGTTTGATAGTTTTAGCACTTAGGGCGCTCAAGGGATGACGTCGGTAGGGTTGACTCTGAGCATTCGACTGAGTTGGGGGGCGGAGAATAGGAGCATGCGTAGGGTAAGAATGCCAAAATGGACATGTTAGAATTGACGGTTCATGATCACGACAAGAAGAACGAAAAATTGGCCACACAACAACATTTGATTGAATGCGAGTGATGATTTTTTGGCAACTAAAAAAATGCTGCCCTAATTAAATCTTATGGACTCTTGAAAAAAAGTGATAGGATTTTGTAGGGACCCCTCTTGTGGCCTTGTAGGTTCAAATAGATCATTCTCAGGTGCCATAGATTTCGAGTTAGGGTCAAAGGTTGACAATTTTTAGCACTTGGGGCACTCAAGGGATGACACCAGTAGGGTATGACCTCAAACATTCAACTGAGTGGGGGGGGGAAAAATAGGAGAATGCATAGGGTAAGAATGCCTAACTGGACATATCATAATCAACGGTTCATGATCACGATGATCAAAACGAGAAATTGGCCACACAACAACATTTTTTTGAATGGGACTGAGGATTTTTTCAACAACTCAAAAATGCTACCCTAATAAAACCATAGGGAATCTTAAAAAACCAAAATATTATTTTTCTAAGGACCACTCACATGCCACGTAGGTTCAAATGGATCATTTGTAGGTGCCACGGATTCCGAGTTAGGGCCTGTCAAAGTTTGACAATTTTTAGCACTTAGGATGATCAAGGGATGACTTCGGTAGGGTATGACCCTAGGTGTTTGATTGAGTGGGGGGGAAAAATAGCAGTATGCATAGCATAAGAATGCCTAACTGGACATGTTAGAATCAACGGTTCATGATCACGATGAGCAGAACAAGAAATTGGCCAAATGACAACATTTGATTGAACGAGATTGATGATTTTTTCACCAACTAAAAAAATGATGCCCTAATAAAACCATAGGGAATCTTGAAATACCGAAATGAATCATTTCAACACATGAATCCCCCATTGACAACTTTCTACAACTTTTGAGCAATCTTGAGCAATTTTGCCAATATGAGTAACCTATGACTAGACATAACAAATATTGGTCTAGATGGCCTTATTACATAAAAAATTATTACATTTCACCTTATTTACATTGAGAGTCCATCAAAACACTTTTCTTCCAAATTTGAAGCCGTGCAAGCCTGATGAGAAAGGAGGTCATTAAATTTGGTGAAGTTGCCAAAGGCAACCAAATTTAACACTTACGGTTTAGATTAAATGAAATATATATAACTTGAAGATTATACAAACAACACTTATGATGAAATGAAATGAATTGTATTGTTCATTAAATAACCATTGTTGATTATTGGATTGAAGATTAAAGTTTAAAATGATAACACCATGCACACATTAGCAATAATTTATATGATCAAATATCAACTTTTGTATGTATGAAAATGTCAAAATGATTACAAGTGTATGTCCATACACAAATATGGCACAAACGCTAACTCAAACAAAATGTATGTCTATATACAAGAATGTATGTCCATATACAAAATATACATGCCAACTAGACGTGTAAGAATCCCAAAACTATCTATAACATCCTAAGCTATTGATGGATCATCAAAATCAACCCCTTTCGCCGCACTGCTTGGCTTTGAAGGATCCTGCACAAGAAAAAACAAACCACAATTAAGATTAGTTATATTATATAACTCACATTCAAAAAGTTAACATAAAAATAAACTATAATTAAACTATTCTTGTTTACCTCATCTCCATGTTTTCTCTTCGGCTTTAGAGGATCTTCAGCTTTGGAGGACTCTTGATGTATGTCTTCGGTACATGAGGTATGTTTGTTAATATTTTCATACATAACCTACATATGTTCACAAACATGAGATTGATAAAAGTTAGCATATAATTGTCATCGACAATAAAAAATTATATCTACTAAACACAAAATAAAATAAACACACCCAAGGCATCTCTTCTTCTTCTTCTTCAGGTATAGTGGGTGTAGTCAACAAGGATTTGAAGCCAAGAATTTTATGTACATATACAAGACAAGTATGTGAAACTATCAATCTATGTCTAGACATGTATAATCACTATGTTATTTAAACTATTCATTCAATAATATTTGCATTCAATTATCTTTCCCTTGTCTCCAACTGTACTACCAGATCCCGAATCGCACAGTCCCGCACTTGCGCTACTTGTTCTGTATAAGAGTAAACTAAGATATACATGCAAGTTACTACATAATCTAGTTAATGCCAATATAAATGATGAGCATGTATTTAATAAAATACAAATGACTAGGTGCAATAATATATGTACCATAAAGCTATCAAGGCCAAATGAAATGGCCAGCAAGGTTCCCTTCTAGATCTATGTCAACTCCTCCTCTACCATCAACTGTTAAATAGACGATGTAAATAAACATTAGAATTTAATATTATCTAGATTATAAATATTCTTTTAAAATATAGAATGAACTGTAAAAATAAAAATCTTACCACTACATCATCAATGTATGATGAAGGTGCCTCCTCGCCTCTAGCATTCAAAGACTCTCCAGGGTATCCTCTAGTCCCTATCATAACATCTTGTGCATCGTGCATCTCATGCCCCTCATAATCTATAGTCTGCATAGGAGGATCAATAGGTTGTCCAACTGGACCCAAGCATAGGTGCCCACACATGACACAACTACGGGGCATGCAAATGTGTGGAGCTAAGGAGGACGTGGAAATGCCACCAGATTCACCGCTACCATTAAAAGAAGTTTGAGCTACTGCCCTAGCCTAAGAAATCGAAAGGTTAGTCAAAGAGTGAATAGCCGATATGGTCTGTGACACTGCCTCATAGATGATATTTGGATGTTGCACTGTAGGTGAGAGATCAATAGGAGGAGGGGGAAATATGGGCCCTAGACTACTCTAAATGCCCTAGGTCTATTTTGGGGCATACCTAAACCCACACCCTGGAAAGGTTGGATGTCAAAGTAGTTCACATGTTTTCCTAAAACAAACTCAGCATATAATATTTTGATGAAGTAGAAGGGGACATCAAGATTGTTGTTGGGTGGTTTATCGAAAACCATCCAGCAACAAACCCAAAAAAATTTCACAATATCATCATTTGTGCACCATTTAATAAAAGGTTTTATTTTCTGGGGGTCTACGGGTTGAACAATGCAAGGATTCACAAACAATGAGGAAATAGCTACTTTGGATATCTCAAGATCCTTGATCTCCTTGTAGGACAAGCCATCTGCATATATTTCCCTCATAGAATCTCACCACAAAAGAGTGACATTATGCTCCTCAATGATGATTTCTATACTCTTTATGATGGATGTGAGGGGATCAAACATTGAGTTTGGGTGAGGAATACTATGATAGACATCTTTAATCCTGCTCAATTGGTTCAAATTTTGTGCAATTAAATCCTGAATTGAGGGGGGGGATTTGGCAAAGGAGGGTTTAGTTGTTGCGGTTATGGTTGATCAATGTTGTCACTGTTATCCCCCATTTTTAACCTAATTGAATGTAAATAATTGAATTTAGCTAACAATTCAAATTTGCATTTGATTTAAAAAACCCTAGTTTTCATGAAAAAAACATATTTTGAATGAAAAATAAATAAAAATTAATAAAGATGCAATAATTTGAATGAAAATGATGAAAAGCAACAAGAATCCTACCTTTAATTGGATTTTTTTGTAAATTTGGGTCACAAAATCAGATATCAACTAGATATCGGATTTGCTTGAATTCGCATAGCCCATGGGTAAGAAATAACCTACAGGCTATTATAGTCCTCTTTTATTGTCTCAAAGAAATCAAATATCCAATTTTTATAGTTAAATTATTTTAAAATAACAATATATTAATAATATATTATATATTACATATTGTATAATATATAATATCTTATATATAATATTATACATTATATAATGTATTATATAATATATAATTTATTTTTTAATTTAAGATTGCCTATAAAAATTTGATATCCCATTTGTCGAGGTGTTTACCATGTCAAGGTGTACTGACACCAAGGGCCAAGCAAAAAGTCAACATAGATTTTCGCATTTTTAAGTGAGTGGAAAAGGCTATTTTTTTCACATAGCCACTTTTTGGCCCCTCATGATCCTACACTAACCAATAAGTTGGAATAGTTTATGGTTTACTTACATATGAGTTGCACCTATAAATAAACCATACAAAATGTTCACCCTTGTTTTTTTCTTTTCGTTTGCTGATTGAATGATTGAAAGAAAAAAATAATGTATTATTTGCTGATTGTCTTTATTGTTTCCAGATTTCATTGAATATCTCATTGCAATATTTTTTGGAAACATTTATGAAATAGCATATTGAAATACTGGTGCATAGAATCACCAAGATTACTATTAACTCTACAAAATCAGATTATATAACATCAATAGGTTGATTGATTACAAATATTGCAGACCCAAAAATGCAGATTTCATTGTAATCTGCAAGCAACAACACTCTTGTAAGTTTCAAGACTAATTTTATGCATCCAAACAATATTCCATGAAGTGTATTTCTAGCCTACTCCATAGAACCTTCCACAACACACTCTAGCAGACTTTTATGAGCATATCTAAGTAATTTTGAAAGCATCTCGAAATCTGAAACAACCTCAAAATCTCTGCTACAACAATCTAGGTGCGCCATCTGACTAGAAGCGATTCATGTAATTAATTATCAACACTTATTTAGCCTTCAAAACTAGGCAATATTTGATTGAATCCCTTAGACACATATAGTATGATGTTTTGTAGTGTCAACACACATAAAATAACCTGCAATAACTTGCAGTGAATTAGGTTTGAAGGACAGTGTATCACATTAGATACCCGGTGCAATGTGAAATAGCGGTCAATTCAAAGGTCAAATAGACAACGACAAGCATGTTGCAGACCTAATTAAGGTAAATACTAATAGAAGACATAGTGAAAGAGTATCCTTGTTTGGTCATAGTAGTCCATAGCATTGATTGGAGCAACCAAAGAATAATTCACTATTTTGACAGTGATAGAAGAGATACATAGCACACCCAATAATGTAGTCACTAAGAGTCTTGACCTAAATATTCTCTAAGAATTGTAGAGAAGGTAATGACGATAGATCTTTCAAAATGTAGGACTTCAGTGATATTAGGGTCTTCATATAGAGGTAGGATTTTGTCATAAATTATTCATTGTCAAAAATCGGAGCAGTAGAGGAGTTTGATAGTGCCAATGCAAACATTCCTCAGACTCTTTTTTACCATTTTCTCTGCGAAACTCTATTTCTAATTTCTGGGCAATCTAGGCATCCAGATTTTACATGGTACATTTTGATCAAATTTACAGGAAACACACATCTTTGGGGTTACTTTGATGAGATTTTGGGCCTCTGTGACAATGAGATTTTCATAGAAGAACAAAGGACACTAAAGCAACTGACAGTCCTTGTATCATTTGCGAAAGTCATTCCCTAGGGTAAATAAAATGAGAAAGGATATTGTAAAGAGGCATGAGCACAAAAGGTGAATGATAGAGGAATACACATTCTACAAGATTTTTACCTACAAAAGAGAGGAAAGTGCAGCATAAGTGACAGATGAATCATTTTTTTTTACTACAAACCCTACAAGGACAACCTTCAAAGAAATATAGAGGCAACATGATCAAACACAGTGAATGAATGCTGAGCACAAAGTACATCGAACTTTCATGGAGTTTTGAAGATGATACATTGAGCTGGGTCAAATCATTCAGAAGGGAAACCATCATAGAAACATGAACCAGAATATTAAAAAAACAAAGAAAAAAGGTGGAAGTAAATCAATCCAAAACGAGGGCAAAAAATACATTTAGGTTAGAGGCAAGATGAATACATACTCGCAAGCCTTGTAGCAGCCGGAGATAAGGGTAGACATGAGTGACCGATCAGCTAAAATGAAAGCAGATGTTGCCTGGGTCATGGACATGCTACCTCCATGGATTATGGAACAAAGGTTTTCTTGTAGAGGGCCCTGTAATGTTCGCTCTAAAATGTGTTTTTTTTTTGCAATAAAACTCACTTCTCGCCATTCATTTGCCCTTGTTGATAAATTTTAAGTCATTATAATAAAGCATATATAGACTAATAAACAAATATTCATTATAAATTTAATATTAAATTTATAGAAATATTAGAATTATATATTGGAAAAAGTAAGAGGTATTATATCATTTGATTTGATAAAATATTTTAAAAAGCAATTTATTCAATTGTTAAAGATATATTTTAATATAAGAAGAACCATTTTCGGAGCACTATCATTTTGTTAGAGAGAGATAACTTTTTTCTACACTTTCATCATTAAGATATTAGACGTGAGATAGGTAAGTTGGCTCCATTGTAAACATCAAACCATGCACAATGCCATTTATGAATCTTTGGTTTGTTGTTGTCGTATTATATTTTTAATAGAAATTAAAATATGATATAATATAATACATATGTTAATTAAAATTATTTATTATTTATAAATAAAATTTATTATTTAAAATAATTAATAATTTACAAAAAAAAATATTATGATCGATCTTTTGTACAACAAATATCTATTATAAATCAAAAGTTATGTATAAATGCACATCAAATATAAAGGTACCCAATTTGAAAGTGGTGTTCTTTCATTGTCAATTAAAAGCTAAATAGGGGAAAGGACACAACAGTTGAGCGCGTTACCAATAAATATTGAATGAAAAATATTACCATTTGTTATGAAAAGTAACCAATCATGTGATGCTGCATCTGTTGCACAAGTATTGGGGCCCTTTTGCACGTCTATTGGTCTTACCTTTTTTTTGGGTTGTTTTAGACACCTTTGCAAAAAGCATGCTAATGTGGCATCATATTTAATGAGATGGCCCTGAAATGTTAGTTATAAGTAGGGGATTTTCTAAGTAATTAAGCTGATGTAAAAAATTGGGAGTGATTTGAAATTTCCACGTAGGATTTTGAGAAGCGCAAAGTTAGGGTGCACAACTAACTGGGTCCTCTCCCCTAAATATACATAGAATATTTCTATCATTTCCACAAGTACCTATTATCTTTAAGAGAAGACATGGTCCGACCAATTTTTTTTAAAAATTTTCAGGGATGAATATTACGATGATTTCAAAGCTAACCCCCAACAATTGGTGAATTTTATGATTTCTAGATGCGCAAAATTAAGGTTCAAATGTAAAAATAGGACCCTATTAGGGTTTTGAATAAAAAGAGGAATTGAATTGCAAATGTGAAAAATGTCAAACCAAAACAAATAACACTCAGACCATCCAAAACATGGTTCAAATAGAATTCATCATTAAGTAGATATTGACACTATTCCAACAAAACTTGTCAAAATACACATCCATGAAAATAATCTCTGGTCTAAGAACTATAATAGTCCATACACCAAGAACTTCCCCATACTAACCTCAATCCACCAAATATCCAAATAAGAAATATTCAAACCACACTATTTGACATCAATGATAATAAAGCACATATCTACAACACCACCTACACACAAACTTCAAAATAAATGAAATTCACATGTAGTTCTCCTCACAACATCTCTCAACAGGCATTTGAACAAGTTCCCATATCTAAAGTTTCAATAGTTATTTACTTCCATTATGAAGGTTTCATTAATATTTACCCTTAATTAATACTGATCCAATAGTATTGAAAGAATAACTAAGCTTTTAGTTTAGCAACCCATAGTATAGCACTTCCACTTTACAAAGATTAAGATTTGACTTTAAGTCCTCCTATTAACATTCATAAACCAACTTTAACATTTCAAATTTTATTTTATCAACCTAGGGGCTAAATTAATAGCTCTCTTCCAATTGTTGACTAAACCCTTTAAATAAGAAATCTTCTCAATAACCTTCTTGTACTTGACTATGCAATCACCCAAATTAGCCAATGCAACTCTCAATTATCCTTCCATGTTGACAAGTCCTTCAATATTATCCCAATTTCCTTGATCTCAAGCATCCATATCATTAATCCCTTCTTCAAACATAGTGTTGAGGACTCAAGATCTACTTCAAGAAATTAAGCTTACTCAAGAGGAATCTTGCTCTAATACCAATTGTTAAACACACTAGATGTTGAGAGGGGGACGAGTCAGTATAAAATAAATTCTGGAGCTCAATAACACATTTAATAACTTAAATCTATTTATCCATAATATGAATAATTCAACAAGAGTAGCATAAACACTCACATAGGAACACCACAATTTTATACGAGGAAAACCCAAATAGGGAAAAACCATGGTGGGAGTCAACCCACAAGATAATCCACTATTAACAGAAATCATTACAAAGATAGAGCTAATTATTTGGACTTGTGCACTAATGCTAACTGCTCATGGGACAAGATACAAATAGGACTTGTAAAACATGAATCTAACTATGCTTAGAGAAAGATACAAAAATACAATATTGGAAAAATAATTGTATAAGAAGAGACATCTTAGAATGTAGATTACACTCATTGTTAAAGCTGAAAACTCTGCTCTTATCGAGTCATCAGATGACCATCTACATCCTTGCATGTATATCAACTACAACTTTTGTATTGCAATGACATCTGACATGTTCTTACTTATATCCGATGCCACACTATATCATATATCTCACATATACAAATCTACATACACTCATGTCTTGTATACATGACCATCATTTAAGCTCTAGACAAAAAGAACAATAGAAACATGCACATAATTTTTTGACCAAGATATACAACTAGACCGAAATGTAAACCATGAAACATAAGTCAGACCAAGACCAACATCCAAACAAGCAAAACTAGACAAAAAGAATACTCCCCACAGAATCACCAAAACAGATATACATTATATCTAAATTTCATATTATGTTCTGAAGATTGCATAAAGTATATATTTTCTCAAAAGAAAGAGTTCAGACCAAAACAAATAACACTCGGACAATCCAAAAAATGGTTCTAATGAAATTCATAATTAAAAACATATTGACACTATTCCAACAAAACTTGTCAAAATATACAACCACGAAAAATAATTTCCGGTCTAAGAACTATAATAGCCCATACACCAATAACTTCTCAATACTAACCTCAATCCACCAAATGTCCAGATCAAAAATATTCAAACCATACTATTTGACATCAATGATAATAAAGCACATATCTACAACACCACCTACATACAAACTTCAAAATAAATCAAATTCACATGTAGTTCTCCTCACAACATCTCTTAAAAGACATTTGACCAAGTTCCCATGTCTAAAGTTTCAATAATTATTTACTTCCATTATGAAGGTTTCATTATTATTTACCCTAAATTAATACTGATCCAATGGTTACGAAAGAATAACTAAGCTTTTAGTTTAGCAACCCATAGTATAATACTTCCCCTTTACAAAGATTAATATTGGACTTTAAGTCCTCCTATTAACATTCATAAACCAACTTTAACATTTCAAATTTCATTTTATTAACCTACGGGCTAAATTTATCCAAAAAATTTCTTAGTGTAGTGTGACCAAAGTGTATTGGTGGGTGAAAAATGTGTGAATGAAAGAACAAGACAAAAAGTACCATTTCCCTCCAAGGAGAGATTAGAGTTTCACTACGGATTTCCCTTCAAACACTTTTCACCTGATTACATTGGAAGAGAGGAGAATTCACTAGATTCAATCTCCAAAGAAGAAGTTAGAATTTTGAGTAAAATGGGAATGATAAGATAATCCCTTCTTCCTATTTGAAATGGAAAAGAATTGATTGAATTATGTATAGAAACTAAGTACAAAAGTGACAAAGAACTAATTATAACTTGAGATCAGAGTATGGGATTAAGTGGTGCACCTGGATCTGGCAGTAATATGTCAAGACGAAGCCGCCCTCTGAATTTGAGGAAAAGTTACTTGGACTGTGGCATGAATGTACATGGTCCTCTAGAAAATCTGCTAAACGAAAAGGGTTTTTTTGCCTCTACAAATGGAGCCTGAATCCAAAAGTAAAGTTGTGCATCTACAACCTACACACAGAAAACAAAGGAAAATAAGTTGGGATTGGCGTTTTTTCTTCAAGTCAAACCCCAGTTTTGAAATTAACCAAGTAATGAAATAAAGTACTTCCTAGTAGATGTAAATGAAAGATTGAAATGTAAATCACCTCAAGGGATGTTGTGATAGCAATGTTGACAAAAATGCTTGTGTAGAATTGAATGTTGGAATCAATCTCCTCTCCAATGGTTGAATCCTTGACTTGAATGAAACACCTAGCCTTGAAGGGAGACTTGAGAATGCTCATTACTAAAAAAGAATTCTTGAATTCTCTTGAACTCTTGATCGCCAATTTTCACCTTATTGAACTCATGCAAATGAGAGGGAAAATGCCATAAAAATACATTCCAATTAGGGTTAATGAAACTAATTTTCTTCAGAGGCCAACATCAGGGAAATTTCCCGCTCACTGCACAACCTACAACGCATTCTTAGGAAAGGGTCTTGCCCCAAAATAGGGTGGGGACAGGGGTGCCACGCTCCTATCCTACCACTTTCTCTAGGGTAGAGTGTAGACAAGGTGGTGCAGAGGCCAAAGGAGAAGCAGATTCTGAGGGTTGAGCAATCTCTAGTCTCCAATCAAGCTATCAGATTCAATCTCCCATGTGTGAGGACCCTAATGCGGTAACAAATTCCTAAGGTTGCAATTTAATGACACTAAATTTAGCCCCCAATTTAGCGAGAGTATGAGCATACACCAATACTATCGGTAAAGTAGAAGGAAACAGGATTGAAAGACTTTTACCACATCAAGGAGGCAAGATGCACCAAACCCCCAATGGACTTAGGATCTTACAACTTCGATTGACAAAGTAAAAGGGAAGATTGAGAAGGGGAGAACCATGAATGCAAGTAGCAAAGTTCCCCTCACTATGAGTCATGAAAGCAAGGATACTAAAGATTACAAAGCAAACAAAAGTTCACTAAGTAATTTTAAGCATCAAGAAGGAAAATATGAGCAGAGTGTATGCCCCCACGTTAAAGCGATCGTGTGCGCCTTACCAGGAGTTATTGCTTTAAGATAGGATACACCCAAGAGAGAGAGAGGAGAGAGAAATCAAGTTACCACAAGTATTTAACCACCAATCGAGGAATAACTCCAAGGATAATGAACACAAAACATGAGGCACGAGGTAGTTTCACTTTCCTTGGGGTCAATATGTTGTATGATAACTCATGTATATAATATATGTATGTGCATATAATAATTAGAATTCACCAAAGATTGACACTACCTTGAAGGAAAGGGAAGAGAGGATGTCTTTTGATTCAACATGAAAGAGACAAAGAAAAGATCTCAATTCTTTGCATCGTCCCCAAGTAGACATTTAGAGGATAATAGAAGAATAGGGATACACATAGAAGAATGGTCACAAAAGAACAAGAAATGAGAGAGAGAAGATCTACAGTGCTAATATTGCTAATCAAGCATGACAACTGCCTCCTGATCTTGTTGATCACTATTATGGGAAGGCGAGCAACATGCTAGAGGAGTGACATCAAGCACAATAGATGGATCTATCACAAGATCCAAACAAAGACTATAAGTCACTTTGTTCAATTCTAGGAGCTCAGATTAGGGTTTGTGAAAATTCAGTTGATAAATGCTTGTGCACATCAACATATTCATACTCACTATCAGAAGCATTAGGAGTTTTATTACCATTATGAATAACATTTTGACCTATTTCTTCATCAAAGTTTAGAGAAAGAGGAGCAAGAACATGAATAGGAGTAAAACCATCACATGTTTTGTAAAACTTATGATTTGGAGATGTAGGTTGAACATCTTGCTTGGGAGAAAAGGGAATCATGTCAACTATTGGAGTTTGAGGATATTGATTATTTTGAGGGACAACTTCACAATCTCAAATAGGGTGTTTCTGTCAGTGCTCCCTCACATAATGATTTTGCCAATTCTTAGTGGAAGACTGAGAAGGAGGAGGAACACTTGAAAAGGTAGGAATGTTTCACTCCTTCATAGTTGAAGGTTTAGGTTGAGGTATTTTTGGTTGAACCAGAGGAGAAGAAAGCCTCTTCTATTGATAAGAGGAAGGAGGTGGAACTACACCATAGAAAGGAGGAATGGTAGGTGTAGGAAGAAGACCAAGTCCATCATGAGGAGGAGATATAGGTCTAACCTTAGAAAGAATATCATTGTTCCTCTTAGGAGAAGGTATAGTCACATCCATAGGAATAGGTTGATGATCTTCCTAAGGAGGGAGATTAGTTCTATCCATGAGGGGAAGAACCTCATCTTGAAGAATAATAGGAATGTCAAGTGTTGGGGATCTAGGTTGACTTAAGGATAAGATCATATCTTTCTTCCATTTTTGATAATATTGAAAAACAACATCTCTCCTTGATGGAAGAGATTGAAATTGTTTAGGCCAAAAGAAATCAATAGGAACATCAGGGCTTGTTTTGGATAGATGAAATAAGCTATGGTTCATGGTTATTATTTCTCCATGGTGAGGAAATTTCAGACACTTGTGGATTGGAGAAGCAATATCCTTCATGGAAGATAGCCAAGGATAGCCCAACTTCACACATAATTTCTCAGAAGAGGGTATGATAACAAAGTCAACATCCATAGATTTAGTATGAACTTCAATGGGAAGGGTGATAGAGCCAATGGTAGGACAAGAGAATCCATCAAATAACTTCACAACCACATTATAAGCATCATATATTGGTTTATAAAATCATAAAGTTAAAAGATATTCCTCAGTGATGACATTAACCATGCAAGAGGGATCAATAAGGGCACCACAATAAAGGATATCCTTAACCTTTACAAATATGTATAAAGGGCCATCGGGTGCTCTAATGGTCTCATTAGGGTCAAATGTAATACAAGGATCCTTAGGCATATCTTTTTTTTCTACCATATTTACCAAGTTTAGAGCCATAGAGGTAAATTCTTCATAAGAGAAAGAATTAGGCACAATCTCAATAACATTAGAGGTATGAGAAGGTAAGGGATTAGTGAAATTATTAAGATTTTGATTAGGAGGAGCTACTAATTTATTCCCTTTATCATTCACACTTGCCACAAATATAGTATTATTCTCAATCAAATCTTGAATCTTATTTTTCAATGCAAAAAATTTCTCAGTATCATTGCCAAGTTGACGATGAAATTGAAAAAATGAGCTGTTATCAAAATAAGGGGATGCAAGTTTAGAAGGATCAATTGGTTTTATAGGAGGAAGTTTGATAACATTTTCATGCAGCAACTAAGACATAATACTATGTAAAGTTTCATTCAAAGAAGTAAATTGTCTTTCTCTTTGGAAATATTTAGAAATGGAAGGCACATCTATTGTAGCATTCACATTGTTGTTGTTGATTTTATCATTGAACTTAATGAATCTTTTTGTTGGTTTGAACTTTGCAAATGGTTGTTGAACAATCTCCCCCTTATCACTCGGAGGCATAGAAGTGGATTGCTAGATTTGACTCACAACTAGTTGATAATTGTAGAGTGTTGCGCACAACTGCAGAAAGGAAGTAAACTCAGACAAAAGAAGCTTTTCCCTAATATCTTTTTATAAATTAAAAATGAAAATTATTTGAATATCATTATCAGGTACATAAAAAGAAATTTGAGTACATAAATTCTTATATCTACCCATGAAATAAATCACTTTTTCTTTAACACCTTGTTTACAATGCATTAAATCAGTCAAAGTGATTTTAGGACCAATGTTGTTTTGAAATTGTTTGATGAAAGCATTTGCCAGTTGTTGAAATGAAGTGATATAATAAGAAGGCAAAGAGTAATACCATTGTATAGCCTGATCTCTTAGTGTTATTGTAAACAATTTTGCAAGCAATCTTTGATCATAAGCAAAATTGGTACACAAGGTTTGAAATGTTTTAACATGCATAAGAGGATCACCTTTTCCATTATAGAGTTCTAATTGATTGACCTCAACATGTTTAGGTGGCATGAATTTAACAATATCAAGAGAAAGGGGGCTCACAACATCAAAGGTGGGCACACTAAACTTGGATTGACTCATAGAAGCACTTTGTTGTTGTAAGGAAGACACGGTTTGAGCAAGATTGTTAATTGTCACTTTGGTAGAAGAATAGTTATTAGACACAGTTTATTGAGAAGGTGGTGTGATGTTATTGAAAGAAGTCATGGACTGAGATTAAGGTGGTGGGACATTATGATAATTTAGCATAGGTGATGATTGGGTAGGAAAAGGGATGCTTAAAGGAGGAACAAAGTTGTTATAGGAATTGCCCCATTGTGTCACGTTGATTGGTTGAGGGATAATAGGAATACTTATGGAAGACATAGGTAAAGATGGAGGATTAAAGGAAGAAGAGGGATTGCTCCCATGACTAATTTTTGTAGGAATGACATTTTAAGTTGATGTAGCCATGATGTTGGAGGTAAAAGTAGGAATACTATTCATAAGAGTAGTCAAACGAATTGAAGGATTGACATTTGTTGAAGGTTGTGAATAACGTAGGGTTTCGGCACAACTCTTGATAGGGATGACATTAGATTCAACAATATGTGCAATGCCATGCAATATATAAATTCAATTCTTATCACTTTGAATCATATGCTTAAGGCCTTCAATTAATGGAAGAGAGTCACTACAAGGGTATTCTTGGGACATCCATTGTTGAAAGTTATCAAACTGGTTTTCCAATGTGGAAAGTTTATCTATAGAGACTCTAGTTAAAGCTTCTTCTTCATCATGGGATTCATCAATGGGATGAATAGGTACATAATTAAGATGGGAAGAATCATCATGATCCTCATTAAAGAAGTCATCCAAATTAGGCTCCATCTCCTCAGTAATTAAACCTTTGGAGGCCTTAATTCTAATGCTTTGTCTAGTAGGGATAGTACAAGTAGGACTAATAGTGGTGAAACTCATGCACTAGAGGGAAAATATGAATTTTTTATTTTGAATCTTGAAGTATAGGAACAAATCTTACAAAATTGAGTAATGCAAAATAAAAAAAATAATGATTACACAATTTGAACTTTGTTGGAAGAAGAGGATGACACAATTTCCCAAAATAAAATGAAATTGGAATTTTAAAATTAGGGCCAAGGGAATACATTTTAATTTTAAAATCGGAATTTTTAAAATTAGGGCAATGTATAGTTAACCTCTTAATTTAAAAAAAATTGAAATTTCAAATGTTAAATTTTGGAGGTATTTTCAATTCTAAAGGGATAAAAAATCGACAAAATCAGCCAATTTTATGGATTTAAGCTATTAAATACATTCATAATAGTCTCCCAAAATTTTGTGAAAACAACTAAGGACCATGGCTAGAATGCCCATGGTCCGACCAACTTTTTTTGAAATTTTCAGGGATGAATATTATGATGATTTCAAAGCTAACCCGAAAAAATTGTTGAATTTTACAATTTCTAGATGGATGAAATTAAGATTTAAATGTAAAAATAGGACCATATTAGGGCTTTGAAGAAAAAGAGGAATTGAATTGCAAATTTGAAAAATATCAAACCAAAAAAAATATCACTCGGACCATCCAAAACATGGATCTAACAGAATTCATCATTAAGAACATATTGACACTATTCCAAAAAAACTTGTCAAAATATACAACCACGAAAATAATCTTCACTCTACGAACTATAATAGCCTATACACCAACAACTGCTCAATACTAACCTCAATTCACCAAATGTCCAGATGAGAAATATTCAAACCACACCTATCTACAAATTATGAGAAATATTATCACCAAATGATAATAAAGCACATATCTACAACAACATCTACATATCAACTTCAAAATAAATCAAATTCACATGTAGTTCTCCTCACAACATCTCTCAAAAGACATTTGACCAAGTTCCCATATCTAAAGTTTCAATAATTATTTACTTCAATTATGATGGTTTCGTTAATATTTATCCTTAATTAATACTGATCCAATAGTCATGAAAAAAAAACTAATCTTTTAGTTTAGCAACCCATAGTATAACACTTCCCCTTTATAGAGATTAAGATTTGACTTTAAGTCCTCCTATTAACATTCATAAACCAAATTTAACATTTCAAATTTCATTTTATCAACCTAGGGACTAAATTAATAGCTCTCCTCCAATTATCGACTAAACCCTTTAAAAAAGTAATATTCTCAATAACCTTCTTGTACTTGACTCTGCAATCATCCAAATCAGCCAATGCAACTCTCAATTCTCCTTCCATGTCGACAACTCCTTCAATATTATCCCAATTTCCTTGATCTCAAGCATTCATATCATTCATCCCTCCTTCAAACATAGTGCTGAAGAGTCTAGATCTACCTCAAGCAATTAAGCTTACTCAAGAGGAACCTTGCTCTGATACCAATTATTAAACACACTAGATGTTGAGAGGGGGACGAGTCAACATAAACTAAATTTTGGAACTCAATAACACATTTAATAAATTAAATCCATTTATCCATAATATGAAGAATTCAACAATAGTATCATAAGAACTTACACAGGAACACCAAAATTTTATATGAGGAAAGACAAAATAGGGAAAAAATATGGTGGGAGTAAACCTAGAAGATAATCCACTAGAAATAGAAATGATTACAAAGATAGAGCTAATTGCTTTGGACTTGTGCACCATGGATAACTGCTCATGGGACAAGATAAATATAGGACTTGTAAAACATGAATCTAAATACGGTTAGACCAAGATATAAAAATACAATATCAGAAAAAGAATTGTATAAGAAGAGGCATCTTAGAATGCAGATTGCAGTCATTGTTAAAGCTGAAAACTCCGCTCTTATTGAATCATCAGATGGCCTTCTAGATCACTACATGTATATCAACTACAACTTTTGTATTTTAATATCATTTGACATATTCTTACTTATATCTAATGCCACACTATATCATATATCTCACATATACAAATATACATACACTCATGTCTTGCATACATAACCATCATTTATGTTAGCCAAAAAGAATGATAGCAACGTGTACATAATTTTTGACCAAGATATATAACTAGACCGAAATGTTAAACATGAAATATAAGTCAGACCAAGAACAACATCCTAACATGCAAAACTAGACAAAAAGAATGCTCACCGCAGAATCACTAGAACACATATACGTTATATCTAAATTTGATATTATATTCTGATTATTGCACAAAGTATATATTTTCTCAAAAGAAAGAGTTCAAACCAAAAAAAATAACACTCGGACCATCCAAAACATGGTTCTAATGAAAGTCATCATTAAGAACATACTGACACTATTCCAACAAAACTTGTCAAAATATACAACCATAAAAAATAATCTCTGGTCTAAGAACTATAATAGCCCATACATCAACAACTTCTCAATACTAACCTCAGTTGACCAAATGTCTAGATCAAAAATATTCAAACCACACTTTTTGACATCAATGACAATAAAGCACATATCTACAACACCACCTACACACAAACTTCAAAATAAATAAAATTCACATGTAGTTCTCCTCACAACATCTCAGAAAAGACATTTGACCAAGTTTCCATATCTAAAGTTTCAATAATTATTTACTTCAATTATGAAGGTTTCATTAATATTTACCCTTAATTAATACTGCTCCAATAGTCATGAAAGAATAACTAAGCTTTTAGTTAAGAAACCCATAGTATAAAACTTCCCCTTTACAAAGATTAATATTTGACTTTAAGTCCTATTACCATTCATAAACCAACTTTAATATTTTAAATTTCATTTTATCAAAATAGGGACTAAATTCATCCAAAAAATTTCTTAGTGTAATGTGACCAAAGTGTATTGGTGGGTGAGAAATGTGTGAATGAAAGATCAAGACTGAAACTACCCTTTCCCTCCAAGGAGAGATGAGAGTTTCACTACGGATTTACCTTCAAACACTTTTCACCTAATTACATTGGAAGAGGAGAGGAGATTTCATGAGATTCAATCTCCCAAGAAAAAGATAGAATTCTGAGTGAAATGAGAATGATAAGCTAATCCCCTCTTCCTATTTGAAATGGAAAAGAATTGATTGAATTATGTATAGAAACTAAGTGCAAAAGTGACAAAGAACTGATTATGACTGAGATCAGAGTATGGGATGAAATTGTGCACCTAGATCTCACAATAATATGTCGAGACAAATCCACCCTACAAATTTGAGGAAAAGTTGCTTAGACTATGGCTAGAATGTACACGATCCTCTGGAAAATATGTGAAATGAAAAGGGTTTTTCTGTTTCTACAAATGGAGCCCAAATCCAAAAGTATAGCTGTGCACCTGCAACCTACACACTAAAAAGAGAGGAAAATGGGTTGGGATTGGGGGTTTGCCTTTAGGTCAGACCCTAGTTTTGGAATTAACCAAGGAAAGAAAGTACTTGCGAGTAGATGTAAATGAAAGAATGAAATGTTGGTAAATGCATAAAGTGGGGTCCCAATCTCATAGAAGTTCATGGGTTGGGAAAAGAGCTCGCTAGAAACGGGTGCCTGAGCCATTCAAAAATGGGCACCCGAAGCTAAATGGGCGCTTGTTTCTTGAATGTTTTTTTTTTTTTTTTCTGAAACCATTTTCCATCATTTTCACTGTTTCAAAAATGGGTAAACCTTTTAGAGGAGCACGGGTACCCATTTTTTTCATCCCAATTGACCCCCTAGACCATTTTTTACCTCCTTCCAGGTACGTAGTTCTATTTTTTATATTTTCTTTTATTTATTTTTATTATTTTACATAAAAAAATGTTAATTTATTGTTATTATTTTTTGTAAAAAAAATGTTAATTTATTGTTATTTTTTAATTTTAGTGTTTTAAAGTTTGAAAAACATTTTTTATTTTAGTTTATTTCATGTTTAAAATATATATTTTTTTTTTAAATATTGAAAAAAACATGAATAGTAAAAACCGTAGGAAAAAAATAATAAACAAAAACGTAAACGAACAATAAACATTAGAAACAAAAAATAGACAATAAACCTTGAATAGAAAAGCAAACACTAAACCCTAGATAGAAAAAAACAAACAATAAATCCTAGAAAATAAACAAACAACAAACCCTAAAAAATTAACAAACAATAAACCCTAGATGAAAATCAACAATAAACCCCCCTTCTCTCTCTCACACACATGTACACGTTACCATCTCTATCATTACACACTCTCTCTCTCACTCTCTCATTATTCTATCTCTTTCTCACACATACATTACCCCATCTCTCTCTCTCTCTCTCACACACACACATTACCCCCCTCTCTCTCTTTCACACGTTATCCTCTCTCTATCATTACCTACTCTCTATCTCTCAAATTATCTATTCTCTATCTAACTCGTTGTATCTCAAATTACCTACTCTCCCTCTCTCTCTCTCTCTCTATTTTAATCATGTGTAAAAGTTTGAGTGTTTAAATTTATATTTCTAAATGTTGTATTTAATTATAGGATTCTTTTGTAAAAGTTAGATGTTTAATTTATGTTTAAATTGAACTTAAAAATGATAATGAATATGAATTTGTTTTTTAATGTGTGTGAAAAATAGGGTTCTTAAATTTTATAATACTCTAACTATCACTATTAATCCTCACTAATTCCTAACTTAGCCCAATCTCTAAAGATATATTATATATTTACAAACATGGTAACATCCTTTTTCTTATTTTTTCTCTTTTCCTTATCCTTTTATCTTCCTCTAACAACCAATGCCTCCTTTTTATAGTAAATACCCCCCTAATATGAGAGATAAAACAAGAATATAAAACTCCCCATAAAGAAGTAGGTCATGTGCTAATGATGAAAGATTGAAGAAAAACCATGATCCATTACTTGCAAACAATTTTTTTTTCCTTTCGGAAGAAATAAATACATTGGTGACTGGAAATGTCATTATAGTAAGCTGGGTAAATACAAATGACAAATCCAAAAAGACTCGTGTCTCTAAAAACTTTGTAAATATTCACATGTTGGAAAAAAATGATGATAAAGAATCTTGTGAGGATCGAAGTAGAATGAGAACCAAAGATAATATAATGGGTTGCCAATGATGGCATAGCTATCATAAAAGAGGATATCAATATCCTCAAAATAATATTTAACATATGTAATTCTAAACTCCTTAAACAAGGATAATATATTCAAAAAATATGAATCCCAAGTGGTCATGTTTAGAAGGTTATTAATGCCATGCCAGACTAAATCAATTTGGTTTATAGAATTGGTGATAATAATCTAAAATAATAAAAGACATAAGATTGATATTACGTCTTGATAGGATGACTACTTGAAGAATGAGACAAGCCTCTAAATTGTCCAAACATGCAAGACCTATGATATAATAAATTTCCTCTTATGTATCACCATCGAAGGGTATGTGATCTTCATCTACAAAGGGAATGAAACAATATACAATAGGATCCTCTAGGAATGGAGAGATATGAGGGTCTCCATGGATCTCCTAAAGTCTATTCCAAAGTGTGTGGGGCAAATCAATATCCAATTCAATACACATAGAATCATGATCTTGATACTAGATCAAATCACTCGTATATGGTCAATGATGTTACACTAAGATTATATAATTTCTAGTGTTTCTAGTTTAGGTATGAGTTCATACATAAAAGGAAAATGATTACACAGCCTAAAACTTATCAAGATATCATTTTACAAAAGAATCATAGTTATCCCCTTCTAATTTTACCACAAAAGGATAAATAGAGAAATCTATGATACCTCCTCAAATAAAAAATTAAAAGATCAATAAAATCAATACATATAAAACATATCAAACAAATTCATCTCATGTAAGACGGTCATTTTCAAGTGCCAAGATGTCCAAGTAAACGACTAGAATGTGAAATCACAAAAAATAAAATATAAAAAATGAGGGAATATTCTAGAAAATAATTGTGTGATCTATGAAGATTTATGAACCACCTTTTCAATGCCACATGAAGCATGAAAAAATAGGCTCTCTATCAAAAGTTACAAGGCTTTAAATTTACATAGCTTTATTTAAGTTAAGGGGACAATAAATCACACTATTGGCAGATTTAATAAAAATAAGAATCAAATATAGGTCAATATTGGAATCATAGTTTGTGGCTTTTGACTTTGAACAAGAAAATACCAATATAAAATTGAATATAAAAAAATGGAGGTTTTGTTTTGTTTTAACTCCTCCAAGAGTAGAGAACCTACTATTTATTCAAGATTCAACTTAGTGTAGAACTACTAGTTGCGATCACTAAATCATCCCATGATTCTAGCAAAGAACACAACAAAGTAGTACATGTATTGACAAGTTCATAGATATAACTTATGAATTTAATAAATTTAGTTAAAACCAAAAGAGAGTAGTTGAATCGATTCTTATCAAGTTGAAAATATAAAGTGGTAGCCTAATTGGCGATAATGGTTAAATATTGCAAGGGTACTAAATTGTAATTCCATGGAAGTTACCTTCTTTGAAAAGATGAACTACACAATGCTACCATTAAACTATGATTAGAAGCCTCTCATGACAAGATGATCAACTATTATGGGTCCCAAAGGACAACTTTCATAGGTATTGTAATCATCCATCTCTCTATAACAAACATACAAATGCACCATGATGGCCCAAAATGCTAACTTAAAAAAATCTTAATCCAGAATGAGCCCTCAGTGGAGTCTAGAGGAGATGATTATTCAATATCTAAATCAGTGGAGTCATTTTATTCATTATCTATTCTCTCTCTCTCTCATGATTTTTTTTATAATTTTGATGGAACTTATACTAATGCATCTTTAGATGTAAAAAATTATTGTTTGAGTTGCATGGGCATTATGATGTTCTATTTTGTAGAATATTTCTTATACTTTGATTTAAGTGGATAATATTTCTTAAATGATGCTTATTATTAAAATAGACCCACCTATTAATAATATTATAGATCTATGTGAGTTTCATTTTTTAATATTTAAGTTGGTAAGTTATATTTAATTATAAGTTTTTTTGGAAGGTGAAATGTAAATTAAATAGTAATTGTAAATTTCCATGTTTGTATATATATGCAAATTATTTTCACAGAATGGTTGAGTTTGAGATAGATGAGCTATTGGGTCTAGCGTGAACTCCACCTCCACCCCCTCCACCTCCACCTCCACCTGATTAATTGAGGCAGACCATTAGGAGGAATATGTTTCTTTTATTAGAGATATCCATACCATTAGACGTGAGCCTCATCCAGCTCCACAACTATTACACCTTGCAGATAGTATGCAACGGATTATACAGTCTATACAGGCTTTAGATAGCGAGTTGAATAGCTATCATAG
Source organism: Cryptomeria japonica (assembly GCF_030272615.1). NCBI lineage: Eukaryota > Viridiplantae > Streptophyta > Pinopsida > Cupressales > Cupressaceae > Cryptomeria > Cryptomeria japonica. Next base: position 818,885,657 of record NC_081409.1, read on the forward strand.
TTGGCGGGAGGGATTGCATGCATTTTATGTTGATGGCCTAACATACAAACACGTCAATGAATTAAAAATAACAAAAATGGATTTAAAACAATATTTTATGAACCCTAAGATGGATGAAGATATAGATCCAAAGAAGCCATGGATCTAAATTCGATGGTGTAGGCACCCAGGCATAGCTAGATAATTTTGGGAGTGGTGGTAGATGGTGTTTGACTATCCACCACACTCCAATCATGAGGTCCCGATGCATTTTTTGAAAAAATTATGGGCTGAATTTGAATTGGGTAAAAATCCCAATTACTTTGATATTAGATCATTTTAGGGGGTTGGGAGAGGCATTCCTCAAGATAGCCCGAGAGCCAAATTGAGGGATGGGGTTAGAAACTATGTGCGCAATGATCCCTTGGTTCCTCCTCCAGCACCAGTTGTTCCAGCACCTGCCCATCATCAAGCAGTGGATTGTGCTCTTGGTTCATTGAGTGCCCTATCGGGCAATTTTGTACAACAGTTGCGCGAGGTGAGGGATGCCCCCAGCTTAGCACATGTTTGCATGAGCTGCGGGGATGCATGTACGAGTCCATAGAGTGAGGTTACCCTTGGAGGAGATGGTGATTTTGATGATGCTGATGCTGCCCATAGTGGTTATGATGATGTCGAGGAGGTTGCACATGCTAATGTTGTCTCTTCATATGTTGATCTCCTATGGGCAAACGATGATCAGCCTACAGAGGTATGAATTTATTTATATAATTTACAGTGCAATATTAAATTCCTTATATATACACATATGAACAATAACATGAGTCAATTTTTTCTGAACAGAGGATGGATCATACCATATCATTAAGGAATTGACATCATGTTACCTCTATACCTAGAGATGTTGGTGCCCCATTTATGATATGCACTTTCATCTAGATACATTGTATTGATATGTACATTTAAAATAGATAATAATTTTTTTAATGTAATGATGTGTATGATATGTTTTTTCAATTTTGTAGGGCGCGTCATGTAGCACCGAGGTGGGTATTTCTTCATGTGACCCATGGACTACTGAGGCTCAGCCTCATATACCACTAGTATGTTTTTCATTCATTAATTTGAAGTGTTTATATTTTTACTAATTTATGTACAACTTTGATTCATGTTCGTTATTTTTTTCAATTGCAGGCTTCTGGATTGTTTGATGGTGCATCACGTGCTTGCCTTCACCCATCAGTTACTTTGTCTACATCACATGTATGATTTTCTACGATAAACTTGTAGTCTATATATATAATTTATAATTTATGTATATATACAAGTTTGATTCATGCTTTATATATGCTGTTCAGGTCGATACCACTACTAGTATTGGTATGGCTATGGGATTTAGCCAGATGCAACTATCGACATTATCATTTGCGATGATGATTAGAAAAAAAATTTCTAATTAGTTTATACTGTGTACCTGGCTTTTATAGGGATTATCAAAATTGATGTACATTGTTTTTTTGCAGGACTTGAATACAACAACTTTTCTTGTTCATGATAGTGGACCTCCACGTACCAATGAGGGCATTGTAGAGCATGATCGTATGGTAATTTATTTTAAATTTTTACTATTTAATTACTTTATAAGTGAATTATCCAAGTAACTTCTTCTCATGTTAAATCTTATTCTCATGTATGATCTTTTAATAATGTACAGGAGGGTGGAGCCATTGATACTGCACACACACAGTATGGTGCATCTCAGGACCATGTGCAATAGGATGACTCATCTTAGCCACCTTCACATGGAGTGAAGAGGATTGCATATGGGATGCACGCGAGTTCTTAGATGATATATTTTAGATCATGTCATGTTATTGTATTATGGAATTTTTATGATGACAGTTGTTATGCTATCCCGAGACTTGTTATTATGTGATTTATATAGGACTTGTTGTTATGTGATTATATATAGGACTTTTTATTATGCAATTTTGTTTCTATTATGATATCAAGTTGTGTTATGTGATTTGGTACACTCTAGTGATTATATATGTGATGTTGTTTTGTTATTATGTTATTTGGACTTGTTTTAATGTCATTTCCTTATTATTATTTTTTAAAGACTTGTTATTATGTCATCAGGAATTGTTATGTGATTATATATAGGACTTTTTTGTTATGTCATTTCATTTCTATTATGATATCAAGTCTTGTTATGTGATTTGGCGCCCTCTAGTGATTATATATATGTGATGTTGTTTTTTGATTTGGTGCCCTCTAGAGATTATATGATCTATTTATGACTTTATATTTTAACATTGTGATTGATCATCTTATAGTGCAATGATTTATAGTTCAATAAAATAATTATCCCAATTTACAATAACATCCTATTCTTAAAATAATAATAAAATCAAGAACTTACAATTAATCTATGAAGAGATTATGATAAAATAAATATATCATAAAAAATTAGAATGATTGTAACACAATTACAATGTGCACAAAATAACATTAAGAAGAAGATAACTAATACAATGTTGTTTATGAAACCAAAATTGTATCAAAAGTAGACAAATACGATGTTAAAGGGACAAAGAAAAATAATTATTATAATTAAATATAAAAGAGCTCATGCAAGTAACATAGACTTACATGCATATAAATTTGATTCAACCTAATGTACCATCATCACCTACATGATCACATATCAACTTTTTCTTAGGTTCTACACATCTAGCTAGCCAATACTCAACCTGCTCATCATTATCCTTAGGTGCAACAACAGCATAGACATGTCCTAGAAAAAAAATTTAAGTACATATAAAAATAAAACTAGTTAGAATTTATAATTCAAATACAATCATAAATTATATGACAATACATAAAAATATATAATTTAAAGTTATAAACAAGAAATTGAATTAAATTACCAGGCTGTATGAGGTCTAAAACACAATCATAATATTCTGATGCAAATGCATGATCTAGGTCTTCATTTCTTCTAACATCTTGATATTGTGTCTCACTAGGTGTTAAGGATTTGTGTTGCCATTCTTCAAGCCATTCCATATTCTTGCATTCTTCCCATTCACCTGCAACACAAAATTGACATAAACATGCAAGCTTTCTAGTCCATATAGTCCAAGTGTTAGAATTAGAACTCTTAAATGAATGCCATCTATCTAACCCATTGATTGTATCACAATCATATCTTGGAAGGATATTCTCCTCTTTAACTAGCCAGAAGAAATGTCTAATTGTAGAGTTCTGACATGATCCTATGGATACATTTGCACTACACCAATCCACAATTTCACTTGCATTTTTAAATTTAGCCTTTTCCTCAAATTTGAGTAGCTCTCTGCAAAGGGCTCTCTTAACACATGCACCAACACCATAATGTTCTCCTATCCCATGTCCAGCCTAAAAAAAACTCCACATGTGTTTGATATTAGTTTTCTTATGAATCCTACTCAACCAATAAAACTAGCATTCTTGAATTTCCTTGTGCAATTATCAGACCATATTAGATGTTGTGTCATCTGAATTTCTCTCTCCCTCAAATTCTGAAAAAAGGCCTTGAAGCAATACTGGACAAGCTTAGATGAGTGTAATTTATTATCACTCATATAGAAATGGTACTCTCTCAAAATTTTGTGATCCTCTTTTGTACTATCTGGTGCATGCCTATAGACAATATGGACAAAAATCGATACTTGCACTATATTGTAGTATTGTGATTGGACCTCATCTTGTGGTGCAAGCATGTAGTTCTCTACAAAGTCAACAACTGAAAGTATACTACCAATAGGAAATGTATCCTTACATATTCGAAATTGACCATCAAGCCATCTAGCATTTTGAGTGTGTTTAATATATTTAGGTACGATGTTACTCTTAAATTCATTCATAAATGCATGAACACCAACTCTTTCAATGATTAGATTGCACTGTCTTCCAACCTTTCCATCCTTTCGTGGATACTCAACAGTTTTAAATATTTTAACATCGACTAATTTTTGTCCAAAATCATTTGAAATATTTTCATGCAAACATTCATCCAACAATGCAAGATTGCCACATATATCACATACACCAGAAACACATACATTGAAACTAAAATTTTGCTCATTTGGAGGGTTGCAAAACAAACTTGATATAAACCCCTTTATAGTTTCAGGTGGTATATTTATACTACATTCTTGGAACATTCCATTACTATGTGTGGTAACACATATATATCAAAATACATCATAATGGTAGCAAAATTGAACATCAGTTTTGCAACAACATGTGACTCTTTTCTTGTTAATTCGAACATACCAATGTTTACACTTTTCAAAAGACCTTTGACAACTGCTAATAGTCAACACCTTATCATCCAAATTTGTTTTGTACAATTTGGTTTGAGTCATTTCCAATAGGTGGTTTGGATGTGTATCACAATTTTTTGACCCAACTCTTAATTTAAGAACATCTCTAACATTAGGTGATACTCTCATATTATCATGCCAGAATTTTTCAATCAAATTTTTGACTTCACCAGTAAGTTTCATACCAGACCTTGGTAGTCTACCACTAAAAGTCCACAATTTCTTTGTCGGTTCACTTTCAAAATTAACTTTTCTTTTTACATCTCTTGACAAAGTTTTATGATGAATATTAAGATATCCACTTATGTTACTCATCATTCTTTTATTAGAAGTTGTTTGGCTTACTAAAGCTATTATTTCCCATCGTGCCGCATTTTTATCTTTAGAACGACTTTTATTTCCGATTGTATCAAAGGCACTAGCAACAGTTGATACAACTTATTTTAAAGACTCATCCTTCTTCTTGGGTTTGACATAAAATCCTAACTTCTTCATCACTTTTTGCATTTTAGTCATTTTAATTAGTTGTACCATTAATTGACATCGAAACCCAAATTTCTTATTATAAAAAAAAATGTCTGAACAATCTATTTGCATGTGTCCTAATCTGTCTCCATGAAACCAAGCCATGAAGGTTGTCTAGTACATCACTTTTAATTTCAAATTTTCATTTGTTTGATTATCATTCAAACATGTTTCATTTTCAATTGGTGTTTCCATGTCTACATACACATTATTGGTTTTAGTTGCAGGTGGATTTTTCAATTTCATTTGGAGTTTCAAATTCGGTTTCAGTTTTAGTTTCAAATTGAGATCAAGTTTCATTTGGGGTTTCAATTTGCATTTCAATTTCCGTTTCAGCTTGAGTTCTAATTTCATTTGGGGTTTGATTTTCAATTGGCGTTTGATTTAATAAGTAACCTTCTTCTACTAAATCACCAATTTATTCATGGGAAAAAACATAGGTCTGTGAAGACATACATGTATCCAATAGTGGATTAGAAGATGCACCTGAATTAAATGGTTCTATTGTGTTTCCTTCGTTAGCATTTTTGGTCTCATTGATATTCTCCTTTTCTGAAATGATTGTGGAACTTGAAGCTCCTTGTCTCATTCTTGATCTTCTCTCTCATTGACGTATTACCTCCTTCTCCCTATTTGCTACAATTTCCTCAGTTGTCAGAACCTTCCTTTGCCTCTTTTTGCATTGATTTTATCCCATGGCTGCACCAAATTTTGAATTCAAATCGATTTCCTTATCAAATCGACAATAAGACAAAAAAAGAGAATGATTAATCAAAACATTCTCTTTGCAGATCGTACTTGTCAGGAAATAATTGAAAAATCATTCAATCATTGGGATTTGTGCTTGTGGGCCAGATTCTAGCCCAATGGATCTTTTTAGAAATGGGTGCCTGTTATTTAATGAAATGGGTGCCTGTTTTATAATCGGGTACTCACTTTTAAAAATGGGCAGCCATTTTGCTTTGAATGGTACAAAGCGAAACGAGCACTCATTTTTTGAATTTAAAAAATGAGCACCCGTTTGTTAAAATTAGGGGCGGGAAACAACCCTTAGCAATGTTTTGTGCTTTGGGATAGGCTTGGTCCCACCAAGCCTATGCTTGGACCACCAAAAAAATGACCAAGGTGAAACGAAATCAGATTTCTACCTTGGCCTAATTTTTTGAGGGCCTTTCTAATTGAATTTTTTGACGAAACGAAAACCCATTAGAGTTTTCAGCGTCCTAATTTTATAAATGTAAATTTCATAGTGATAATATTATTTTTACTATTTTTGTATTATTTATTAATCAAAAGTGGAACCTAAACCTAAAATACCAAGGTTCACTAAACTTTTAATAACTTATTTGTTTTTAGGATTTTAGAAAAATAAACTATATGACATTGATTTACATACAATTCTTTTGATTCAAAAAATAAAATAGAAAAATATGATATTTTCATCAAATTATGGTGGTCGTACACCCGATGTTTTGAAAATACACTTTATTCTCAATTAAAAACTAATTAAAAAATATATATTCAATAAAAAAATAAAAAAAATATTCTCATCAATATTTGGCGTTTTAGGTATCGTTTCCCAAAAGGATTTGCAAAAACTCATTTATTTGCATAAAAAATGGTGGTCGTACACATGTGTGGTATGGTCCTAAAACAAGCATTTTGAAAAAATAGTTTTTAAACATTCCTATTCAAAAGTGATTTCTACCATGTGGGTATTAAATTAAATTACATATTTGAAAAGTAGACTTTGCGCACTATATTTTCTATTACTGAAGTTTTTTGAGATTCAATCTCTAAGTGCATCAAATTTTGACATCAATCGACAGAAAATTTGAAAAATAGATAAAACACTTCCACTTTTTGCCCAAAAGTGGGTGGCACTCAACTTCTTGCAGCCATCTATGTAAATCACCTCAAGGGAGGTTGTGATAGCAATGTTGATAGAAATTATTGTGTGGAATTGAATGTTGGAATCAATCTCCTCTTCAATGATTGAATCCTTGACTTGAATGCAACACCTAGCCTTGAAGGGAGACTTGAGAATGCTCAATGCTGAAAAAGAATGCTTGAATGCTCTTGAACGCTTGATTGCCAATTTTCACCTTATTGAACTCATAAAAATGAGAGGCAAAATGTGACTCAAATACATGTGAATTAGTGTTAATGAAACTAATTTTCATCACAGGTTGACATTGGGTAAGTTTCTCGCTCATTGCACAACCTACAATGCATGCTTAGGAAAGGGTCCTACCCCAAAATATGGTAGGGATACCCCTGTGTTGGGAGGAAAAGGGCACCATGCCCCTATCTTATGTGGGATAGGGGTACCACACCCCTGTCTTAACCCTTTCTCTATAGCATAGTGTAGACAGGGTGGTGTGGAGGCCAAAGGAGAAGCCGATTCTAAGGGTTGAGCAGTCTTTGGTCTCCAATTAGGCTATGGGATTCGATCTTGCATGCGTGAGAACCCTAATGTAGTACAAATTTGCTAGGGTCACAATCTTATGACACTACACTTAGTTCATAGTAACCTATAGGAAAAAAATATTTCTATTTAAAATTCAACTAATATTTTTAATATTGAGGTTATCCAGCCAAGGGGTCAATAGATATCGCCCAAATATATTAAAACATTTATCCCAATACTTAAACACTATTCTAAATTTATATAACATATATTATTATTATCCTAATCAGGGATGATAAAGTGACATTAAAAGAAAATTCACCTATTTCAATTACAATATAATTTCTCAAATGGTCCATAATTACACACATCTTGATATCTTCTCTAAATAGCATTATATCTAATATGTCCAATATTATAGGTATCTCAAATATCATAGGTATTATAATATAGGAGTATCCTTTTCCTAGAAATTATTTTGGCACAAAAAAACTATCATACAACATAACCATAGTACTCCTTCCTTAATTTTCATGATATTTCTTCTATCGATGTTATTGTACTTAGGAATTCATTAAACATGTAACATAAATCTCTTCTTGTCTACATTGATCAAGATTGCTAGGAGTATCAAATTAAAAAATGGAAATGTGTTTCGTACTATGTTTTTATAGTACCACTCAATCAAATCATTCTTCCTAATGTTATTATCTAATAAGTGGGTGGAAGCTTGTATTAAGCATTATTCCTAGTACAAAATATAAAAAGGTTGATACAAATATATATTTAATCTTAAAATTTGAATTGTCTTATTTAGTATGAAATATTAGGGTAATAATATGTGTCACCTTCCCTTTTTATTTAGTTAAAAGTTCAAGCCTTTATAAAATGAAATGATTTAATATTGAAATCTTATCCTTTAATCATATAGAGATGACATGATTTAGATAAAAAATCATCAAATTATTAGGTCTATCAAAAAACTTCATTTGGTAACTATCATGCCACACTTCCCTTATGATTTTTTTTGGTTCCCAAATCAACAAAATGTTTAAACCTCAAAACTAGCCAGGTCTTATGATTATGTTTAACACCAGATATGGCCAATTAACAAGTAACACTTGTTTTCTCTACACTTCAGGATTTGTAGGACCTAAGGGGATAAGCCTTTCAGCAATACCTAAGAATTAAATCATACATTCAATTAGGTATTGCATAACAATTTATGTTCTCACATAGTATATGACAAGAAATATAAACTATCACTCAATATTGGCTCAAATCTTAAGCAATCTTCAGTAACTTGTATGGAGAATATTATAATTACAATAATTTATAAAACTAGAAAGGACTAAAAAGAAAGATATATCATAATTTGGAATTTGGATCCCTCCAGGATCTACATAGGAAAATGTTGGAATATGTATAGAGTATGTTGTCATTGATGTCAATATGATGAAGAGTGAACCAGTATATTGAAGTAAGCACTTGCAAGAGAACTGGTATATGTGAAAAAGTGAAGCGGTATGTTTGTCCAAGTGAACCGGTATGTTGAAATGTGAACCGGTATATATGAAAATGTGAACCGGTATATGTGAACAAGTGAAGCGGTATGTTTGTCCAAGAGAACTGGCATGTTGGAATGTGAACCGGTATATGGAATTTTTTGTATCAAGGTTTCATATGGTATGACTACTGGTTGGTAGTCATAGCTTCAAGGTTTCCAGTTGAAGTGTTCTATGCCTATGTGATTCAACCAATGATATTTTCTATTGTGCTAGCATTGTAATGAAGAATAGATTGTGTTACCATGTTAGCTCTGCGTGCGTGAAGGATCTTGCATGAAGGAGATTGATCCTATCTACCTCGGGAATGTGCGAAGTCTTTGCAAATGGTGGAGAACGCGTGATGGGTTATTGCCTCCAAGATGTGGTGAAGAACGAACGATGGAGAACATATTGTGATCTATTCAAGACCGTTGTATTCAAAGCAAAGTGCTCAATGATCAAGATTGAACTGACTAAATTGCTTAACCTAAATATTTAGGGTTTAGGGTTTATGCTACCATCCTATCTATTTCCTATAAGGTCGATGTTGTTGGCAAATGTTGTGTGTGTATCTAAGTGCAAAGATACATGATTCTTGTCGGACCAGATATGAGAATAGATACCCTAGAGTGTGAGTGCAGAAGGAAGAAACTAAAGCAGATCTGCATTGGCATTAAGTATTGTTACCAGATCATTGTAATACCTGTTGACCTCTAACCACTTCAATAGTTGGAAAATCCCTTAACAGGGTAGCTTTAATTGGCTTGCTGTAAATCCTTTAATAGGGTGACTCAAAATCATTGAGTTCTAAAAATCCTCTAACAAGGTAACCTTTAACTAGGTTTAACCTTACCTAGGTATGTTAGCCATCCTTTAACCAAGTGATCCCTAGTAGGATCGGTTCCTAACAAAACCTATTGTAAAGTCTTTAACCAGACTAGGCTCTTAACAAAGTGGACTTCAAAAGGGTTCAAAGAACAACTTGTGGGTATTCATCCCCACTGTGGTTTTTCCAAGTTGGGTTTCCACATGAAAAAAATATGTGCGTTATGTGTGATGCTTTGTTATTCTCTGTTAAGCGGTAAAGAATGTTGAGCCTATAAGTCTTTACACTCCTGTTAAAGTATTACTAGTGTATGCATATGGGTGAACTGGAAATAAGATGTTAGATTGTGTGGAAAGCTGAGTTACCAGTTTATGTCTTTCTTTGTTCTTAATCGGTAGTAATCTGGTTTAGACTGGTGTTATTACTTTCCAGTCAAAGGGCAGGGTTCTCAATCTAACCAGTTCAAGAGAAACTATTTTTATCAGTACTGATTCACCCCCCATTCTCATTACCGGTTTGGTACTAACTAGTCATCATTGATTTATCAGAAAATACATTTGACAAGTTCCTTATCCATTTATAGAGTCTAAATAAAACAACCATTCACGATAATTGCATAAACACATAACTAGTGATCATTACACCATCATTGCATTACAATAATGAGATCTCTCATGAACATACTGATAATATACTTGTTAATCCTAAAATGAAATACAATAATCTAAAATACTTCATTAAAAACTAACTTTAACATGTTCCTTGAACACAAGTCATCAGTAAAATAACTCATTAAAGTGCAAATTATTTGTTAAATAACTATGTTAGTGTTAGCATAACTCATACTCTAAGAGAAGGAAATAAGTTAGCGGACCTCTTAGCTAATGAAGGGGTCAATTTGGAGAATGATGTTAATTATATTGGAGAAACTCATTGTAGAAGGGAGGTTAAAGAGAAATTATATTTTGATCATATCCATGGGTTTAGTTAATATCATGATTATTTTTTGGGGAATGAATTCCAAAGACAGATTTTGGAGGTGGATGAACTGCCAGTTAATGAGTGCTTTTTGGCATCATTTCCATGATCATATGCGTGAGAAAGATTATAATCATAATTGCTAGGTTTGTGCGGCCATAAACATAAGTTTCAAAACTTCAAAAGAGTCTCTATTGAGTAACTCTAGAATTCACAAGCATTTGGGGTTTCAGCTGCGGACTGTGAACTATAGTTGCTGGTACTTCGACCTCGAGATCAAAATGGGTGGTAATTTAAATAGGAACGAGCCCCCACGATGCGAAAATTGGAAGAGCGAAAGAAAAGTCTGGAGAAGACTTCACAGATATGGCTTTACTAACTATATGGAAAAGCTTCACTGAAGCATAAATTCTGTCTCTCACTATTTTGCCAGAGGCTGGAGTAACAACATCTTGTTCAGGGAGATATGGCAAATTGATGAGAATCTGGTCATTGTGGTCATGGGTCTGTAGATGGAGGGCACCAAATTTTACAGGGATCGAAAGTATGTAGCTGAAGCATTCAAAATCTTCCCAAAATCAAAGGATTAGAAGGGACAACTTGTGAAGAAAGACAACATTTCCTATTACATTCCACAGTAGGTAAAGCCCTTTTGGCAAAATGTTTTAAGGGTTTTAATGGAGTATTTAACTATTGACGGTAGATTTACAAAAATTTATAACTACCACTTTGCTATTTTGAATCACTTCTATCATGGGGCCAAAATTTCCCTGCCTTTTTATCTAGCGTCCTTTCTGAATGAGAGTCTTGCTGACCATGCTAAAAAGCCAAACTCCTACCCTATAGCCCATTAGGGGCTTATATTTCTCATCTATTAACATCTGAAGGACAAGACTAGGGTGACCTAAGATGACCCTCTAATCATGAATGCACATATTTTTGAGAGCGGCAAAGATTTGGATTCGGATGAGGAACAACCTAGCGCTTCTACCCACAAAAAAAGGAAAGTTGACACAGATAATGCAGACATGGAGGTGCACGGTGATGTTGAGATGGAAAAGGGTAAGGAATCTGAAAATGATATGGAGTATGAAAAGGATGAGAACATTGGTGAAGAGGATGAAGGGTGTAAATCCAAAAACCCTCACTCTAACCCTATGGGATCGGACAGTAGGAATGTGGCTCTGAATTCTAAGGAGGCTGACAATCCTAACTCTATGGGCATGGAATAGGGTAGGGATTCTACGAACACCATCCTGAATACTGCCCATAACTATGCTTTGGAGACCTTCAACTTCCAGAAATGGGTTGTCGACAACATTACCAGCATGCAAAGTAAATAGAGGGAATTGGACAACAAGATTAATAAGCTGATTAAGGACGCTGGGAAAAAGAATGATGAGACGGAAACTAGTGAAGCTGAAGAGGAAATTGAGATGGAGGATTTGCTGGAAAAGGATTTGATCAAAGGGGATTTGAAACACTTGGAGGATGTTATAAGAACCTTAAAAGAATAGGCTGAAGAGGATAAAGACAACATCAACTCCAAGGTTGACCATATCGAGAAGGCTCTAAAAAACTTCATGAACCATAGTCTCCAGGTCCTCAAAGTCTCATCACAAAACATGAATGCTTTGGTGGATCATTTGGAAAGGAAAAATTAGGAAAAAAATCTGGTTGTTATTGATGATATTCCAACTTCCAGCACCACCCACCAAACTCCCAGGTGCAGAACAAGGCAGAACACTATTGGAGTGGAGATCAATATGAAAGATAGCTAGCTGAGAGAGGAAAACAATGACCTAAGGGAAGTGGCCAAGGCGATGATGCTCTTGGTTCAAAATGTTGAGGAATCTATTAAAGTTTTTAAGTAATTTGTAATGCTGGGTTTGGAGCCAACTTCTTGTTGGCTTCTTGCTATCTTTTTCTTTGCTGCTGGTTTTTGTGCTGGTGTTTGGAGATGTTTTGTTTCATCTCTTTAATGTTTATCTTTTGAATTGTAATAGGGTTTTGGGTCCCCTAAAACCTATTTTTACTTAATTAAAAACAAGAATCATAAGAATCCTTGATTATTTTAATTAAAAGGAAAACCATATACATTCAAGAGACATCAAAATATGGTATAACTCTAAATTACAAACCATCTAGCTTTCCATTACCATAAAACTAATTGCAACATTTTGAGACTATGAATTTAAATAATTCTAGACTCTAAATGTTATCTTCTACAAATAATTAGAATGCCAAAAATGTAGAATGGAAACCTTGCGAAGTAACCTTAGATTCCCTTTTATAACAAGGGAGTAACTATTGGCAATTGACACTCAATTGGTTGGTTTCACTATGTTGTCATTGATGGAAACATGGTATTGTGTTATGACTTCATGTTTTGGTTCAGTTGTGTATCGACGGGCACTTCACAGACACTACACCGACACTAGCACCGACACCGGTAGGACATAGGGATTTCTTTGGTTACCAAAAATGCAGACCGACATGGTTTAGTAAAAGGTTATCAGTATTGGAGGTCGACATCTCTTGGATCCATCATCAACAATTGGTTTTAATATTTATCCATTTATGTTATCTAACTGACATGTAATTTGATATTGTATATATCTTTGTAAGCCGACATAAGGCATGAGAAATTGTATAGGGTATATAGGTCAATTTGATAGATCATTTTGATATGGACATGAGATAGGAGATTATGGATATGAGAATGTAATATGATGCAAAATATAACAGAGACATTATGTATGTAAGAATATCTATGTAAGGGTTATTTTGGTAAAGGGTTTAGGTTTTTCAGACTAGAACAGACAAAGCTTAAATTGAAACTATATTCTCACATAGAAGATGCTATCTTAGCAGTTAAACACTTCTCTGGACTGTAGTCTAGATTTTTATGTAGTTAGTGAGGCTTATTTTGTGATTGAGCAGTGTGCTCTACGTTGTAAGCCTTCCTATAAGTGCAAGCCCCTCATATTTTGTAATGTCTCTTCATATGGCCAGTGGATTGATATTGTGGGTCACAAATCCCACCGTGGTTTTTCCTCTTTGAGTTTTTCCACATATAATTTTGTGTTTTATGTTTCTCATTTATGTGATTGGCTTATTGGTTGCTTTACTTCTTTCAATTTTGTATGTACTGGTATACCAGTTGGTGTATGCATGTTTTAATAAGGCTAAAATTGAAGATTTTGGTATAACACTGATTCACCCCCCCCTCTTAGTGTTATTGGATTCCAATAGTAACAAGCTTTAGGTTACTTTGCCACATGTCACATTTTAACTTGCTTACAAAATAATATGCCAAGAGCATCTCATGCCCCAGACTTACATCAAAAATATGGGAAAAACTCAACTGATATATTCTAATGATTATATTTGATGTTCTTCCCTAGGTCATTATGTCCACGCTGATTTAGAAAATGAGTCCATCTTGGTGATAAATTGGCCTTTATGGGTCCCATGGTTTAAATTTCCTATTGAGAGCACTAGAAGTGGTTGAATCCAACTACAAAAACCCTAGCTCACCATTTATTTCCCTTGCAGCTTTGTTTTGCCCAAAATTAGGGTTCAAATTTTAAATCCCTTGGGTATGAAGCTTTTCTTACAGTAGTTTCTATCATTCCCTAATTCTCTCATTCATGGTGACCAAAGACCCCATGCAGTTCTGCAATCAACATTGTGTTGACTTTCTTTACCGTGCAAAATTGTGGAGACTCATTTTATTAATCCTCTTGGCATGTGGTCTCTATCATTACCTTGGCACAATTATTCTTAGAGACTTTTTGAAGGTAGTAGGGTCCCTCAACGGGTGTCGGGCTGACACATTGGACCCCTTTAAGCTATAGAGAAAACATATGCTACATCATCTCGTCAGGAACTTGTTGAAGTAAGGAAAAGCTTCTTAGTGAGTTTCAAGTATTCCATGTGTAGCCCTTATCATCAACTTTCTTGGACACTTGTCAAAGCATAAATAAGACTTGAGTGAGTTTTGAGTTCATTAACCCCACTATTCTTCAAAAACACTCAACACTCGACAAGAGCTGAAAAACACCTCACTTAGTACCGATGTGTTAATCTTTCAGTATCACCTACAAACTGAGTCTCGAGTTAACACTTTGAAAGATTATTAAGTTGTTGACTCAAATGGAACTCGGGAACTTAAGAAGAGATGAAAGACATTTCAATGAGTGCCAAGGGACATGAAAGCATAGGCTAACTTAAAATAACCATTGAGCATATCCACAAAAGTTATGTCCCTATGACATGAGGATGTGGCCAAACATGAGGCATAAAATCTTAAAACATAAAAGAGGAGTATAAAACTTAGGGATCAACCAAGGGAATGTAAATTGGATAAAATAAATGTGCTAGAACATGGGGCTAGTTGTGGGTGATGTAAAACACATGAGGAAATAACTTAAGCCTATTGGGATCTAAGAACACTGAGAGGGGGAGGTGAATCAGTGTTCTACCGGAATGGAGAATTTTAACCTTATTAATACAACAACTCAGCAATTGGTAAACATAAAAGCATATAAAAATAAGAAACAATGAAACCACAAAGATGAACACCATAACACAATAGATTTATATATTAAAAACCTCAAATAGGAAAAACCACGATGGGATTGGAGACCCATAATATCTATCCACATATCAGATGAATAAATATTACAATAAGGGGCCTGCAAATGCAGGAAGGCCAACATCCTAGAGCACACTGCTCATCACAAAAGGAGTCTCACTAACTATAGAAAATATCAGAGAAGAATCTAAAATGAAGATTGACTTGCAAGTATAGCATCTCCCATGCCTAAGTATAGTTTTGGTTAAGCTCAATACCAGAGGCCTTAAACCTCTTCCACAAACCCAATTCGACCACCTATGATTGACCAAAACCACTACATATGAATACAACATTGTTCCATATGGATAATCCCATAACCCATACCATCCATGATGTCATGATCTACAAAGAGATCTTATATCACATTTATACCAACCCAGGACCTAAATAATTAGGTCGGTCACCTAAAAGATAATACAATAAATTCATAACTTAAACCCACAATTTAATGATCAACCACGTTGGCCTAAGATCGAAACAACATAATCTAATCAATGAATTTAACTAGTAACACATCAATAACATCAACCCACACGTTACATAAACCAGTCCATAACCAAGCAGAATAACCATCAGACCTATAATAGGTCACCATAAGCCAAATGAAACACCACTAACAACTGGAACATGAACATGATAACCATCAACATCTGGATAATCTTCTAGAAGCCACACAAACATGACTTATCAGATTCATCAAAAGATCTTCAACAAAGCTCTACCAATAAAACTGTTACCGGTAACCAAAAGGCTTACTAGAACAAGTGATAGCTTCCAAATCATCAAATCCTGAACCAAATGAATGTGATACACATCAAGAATACATGAATAACTAATCCAAACCAATTCCACATACTAAAGCATACCAGAGCATACCGGATTAACATGATCTTATCAACCAGAAACCAATCATACTACCAGGACCAATCGGATATTGGTAAACAACCAAAGCAACTAGTGTTGACATCAATGACAAAACATCAATGCAATACATAATCAATTCCTCCAAATTTCCAAAAATCTCCCCCTTTTGCATTGATGGCAACACTAGATGTTAAAAACATCCAAGTGCCAAGAAATGTCAAACAAGTCTCTCCTAATTGAAGACAACAAACAATCTCCCCCAAAATGATATGACAATGAGGTTCTGAACCAAATATCTTTGTACCAATTAGTGATCCATATACCTGAACCAAATTCACCCAATGGGATACAACCAATCTGAAATTTTGTCCCTCCTCCTTGTGCCAATAATCTCCCTCTTAGACCAATATCTTTGTTAAGCTCTATTTTCACATAAATATCTCTCCGCCTAATGTATAATGCCCCCCTTAGACTGATATCTCTTTTAAGATATGTTTTTCACATAAATATCTCTCCCCCTAATGTATATAAGTCTTTAAGTTTTTCACATGAATATCTCTCCCCCTTTGACATCAATACCATAAATTTGACATAAACATCAAAGAAAAATCATAAATCCTTTGAACCATATCGCTGACTACTCCCTATGAGTAGTAGCACCAACACATCAATCCAGAATGAATGATAGCTCTAATAATGCATACCAGATTGATGCCAATCAGCATCAATCATGTTTCTACCAAAGGGGAAGAAAACCTCAACCTATCTCTCAAATGCTCAAATGACTCCACAAACCAATTGACTTCATTTGCTTCCACCTACTCCTTGAGAAAATTATACTTGATGGAAATACCAGATTATTTGATATGTGAATAGCAACAGAGTTATTACAATCAATAACTATCGGTACATTACAATCCATATTTTTATCCTTCAACATATGCTTCATCCATAGAACTTGTGTACAGTTAGTGTCAGCAACAATATACTCAACTTCAGCAGTAGATAAAGAAGTAGATGACTGCTTCTTGCTGGTCCATGAAACAAGTTTCTTTCCAAGAAAGAAACCTTCACAAGATGAGCCTATCCGGTTACCTATATCTCTAGCCCAATCCACATCTCAACATGCTCAAGGTGTAAAGTCATAATAAAACTAAAAGTATATCAGAAAATCCTTGAAAATATCTGAAAAATCCTAGCTACCGAAGCAAGGATTCAACATAATCAATTCCTTCCTTCTAACAATATCTATTACAAACCAATCAAGCCTAGTTCCAATAACATCCAATTCCATGTTTTGTCCTTTTCTAACTGATCCAATTCCTCTTCCATAGATTTCATCCTTACAAGCTTTAATAACTATTGCCGGTATAATTAAAGAAATTAAGCATACCTCATCAGTTGCCAACCTTCCTCTTGTCCAATTATCTGATCTTTTGAATGATTCAACCTTACATACCTAGGAATCTTCTAACTTTTTGTTCCTCTTCCCTGATCTTCAGTTACTATTGAATTTTCTTATACTTCCAAAGTAACTGATTTAGCATTCTATTCCAGTATAGGTGTTACCGGTTCAGTTAAGACCATTTCCACTGTCAGTTCTTGCTCATAAATTATGATCTGACTTCTATTCTGGTCATCCACCTTGACATTAGTTCTCTCCACAATTCTCTGAAATATCTTGTTATAACATCTATATGCTTTTCTTTTATTAGAGCAACCAAAAAATATTCGTTCATCACATCTACAATCAAACTTCTAATTCACTGCCAAAGATTCTGAAATACTTAATTGTAGAAGTATGACCAAACCTAACTCATAAAGTGATTTACTGGTAAACCAAACTAGATCCAAGATCCAACAAATATTTGTTGGCTAACCTTCAAACTGACTACCAAATATATGAAATAGGATTTTAGACCACTACCAAGGGAAATGCAAGATCTATCATCAATTTGCCCCACCCTAAGGTGAATGCCTTAGTTACCAGATGAATTTCCTTCTGGTGCAGGATCATTCCGCTCTGCCAATTGAGTGACCGAGGTATATCTTTCAGCCAAATGAACATCTGGGGCAATTGATTCTATCAATTGGACCTTAGACTTCGTAACCCACTTCTTCTCATGCTCCTTTCGAATGTCATCAACCTTCTACTTTCCCTTCTCATTAGATTTATCACTTCCTACTAGTAGTTTCTTGCTTCTACAAAATTTAGAAATATGTCCTACTTTGTTGCATGCATAACAATAGATATTATTCTTCTGAATAGCCTTACTATAATTTTGACCATTCTTTGACTAGCATTGATTAGCCATATGTCCAAACTTTCCATATGTATGACATTTCATATTCATTCTACAATCTTCTATCCTATGACCATACTTCTTACAATTTGAATGTTGACTAGGAACTACATTATTATTCTAATTTTCTCTACTTATATAATGTCTTTCCATATGACCAAATTTATTGCAAACAAAGAATCTACCATTATATTTGTGTGATTAGGTTGCCTTACTAGTGACCTCTAATTCTAGTTGACCTTCTGATCGAATGTTTTATCCTGATTTCCAGTACCAGATCTTTCTCCATGCTCAAATACAAGACCTGTAGTGTCTCCAGTGTCCCTTTGATCCTTCAATAATATATCAAGCTTAGTAGAACTAACCTTGAACTTATCTTTGTATTCATTTTCAATAGTCAGATCATCTCTTAGGATTGTTACCATTCTTTCCAATTCTTGCTCATTGTTTTGTGATTGCACCAATTCAGTTCTCAACACATCATTCTCATGTGCCAATCTAATACATTACTCAGATCTATATTTTAGAGATATAGAAATATTTTCTTCATTATTCTTTTGGTCTTCAATCTCCTTGGTCATCCTCATAGTTAGGGCTTGCATTTCATTCTTCATGACAATATTCTCCCGACTCAGCTTCTGACAGTGTTCCTTAAGGACATCCTTCTCTTCATCATCTTGATTTTGTAAAAGTTCCTTCCTTTTAGCTTGGGTAGATGACAACCTATCTTGTAGAGTAAAATTGAATTCCTTCGAAGATCTCAACTCATCTTACAACATCATGTTCCTCAATCTTTCAACATCATAGTCTTCAAGTGCCACTTGAAGTTCCACCCTTAAACTTATCTCCATAGATTCTAGATATAGGATCTTCCTCAAGCTGTTAGACTTACTCCAAGGATCCAGGCTCTAATACCAATTGTTGGGATCCAAGAACACTGAGAGGGGTGGTGAATCAATGTTCTACCAGAATGGATAATTTTAACCTTATTAATACAACAACTCAGCAACTGGTAAACATAAAAGAATATAACAATAAGCAACAAAGAAACCACAAAGATGAATACCATAACACCACATATTTAGATGTCAAAACCCTCAAAGAGGAAAAAACATGGTGGGATTGAGGACCCACAATATCTATCCATTGATCAGATGAATAAATATTACAATAGGGTGAATTCACAAAGCTGGTTCCCACTTTTGCCAATGAAGGAATTTGGTGAAAGTGGGAATTTTGGATTTGCCCGTGTTCGAGTGAAATGGAAATGTTCGCTCGGACTACCCTTGGGAGTCCGAGTGAACCAAACTTTTCACTTGGGTTTGCTCGAACATCGAGCGAGTTTTGGGTTCGAGTGAACCCATTAAAATATTAATATTTAATGGGTTCGCTCGAACCCCCCATTCACTCGAACCCATTGCGGTTAGGGTTTTTTTTTTAAATTTATAAATATCAAAAATGACAGTTAAAAGGTCATTATCAAATTTGACTTTTTCTGTCTAGTGGGGGTTGGATCGAACCAGTCGTCAGCATCATGTCACCGAGCTTTGTCTATAGCAGTTAGCATCTTTCCTATTTCAGTTTTCGACCTTTGTTATATCAGGTGCACAAAATAACCCTTTGTTTGGTTTAATAATGTCTTTTTTTATTAAATTTGTAAATAATTTGTTTGTTAATTTATTTTTTTAATTAAATAATTGTATATGGTTATTGTTTTTCAACATTTTAGAAAAATGTTTGATAATTTATTGTTTTTCATTATTTTAGAAAAATGTTTGATAATTTATTGTTTTTCATTATTTTAGAAAAATGTTTGATAATTTAATGTTTTGATTGAAATATGTCAATTTGTTTTTAAAATTACATAATTGTATAGATGTATATTTTTTTCAACATTTAAAAAAATTGTTATGAAAAACATAGAAAACTAACTTGTAGTAAATTAGAACTTAGAAAAACATTAGCAAAAAAAGAAAAATGTTAGAAAAATTAATTTAAATAAACATTAGAAAAATTTAGATAACAAATTTAAACAAATTAGACAAAATAAATTTCCTCTACAATGTGACCCATTTTTACATCCTATTACATGCACAACATGACCCCTTAAGACCACATATGACACTATACGTTCCCTTAGGAGGTCATAGAGGATCACATATAACATAGTAGTGTACATGTATGACATTCTCTTTAGGATCACATCTAGTGTCCTAAGGGGTCATACATGGTTCTAAGGGGTCACACATGCGTGACCCCTTAGAACTGCATATGACCCCTTATAAAATTGTAGTGTGAACGACATACCCCTTAGTCCATCAAATAGTGTCTTAACACATGCGTGACCCATTACAACCGCATATGACCCTTTATAAAATCCTAGTGTGAACGACATACCCCTTAGTCCATCACATAGCGTCTTAAGGGGTTGTATGTGGTCCTGAGGGGTCACACATGCATTAACACATGCGTGACCCCTTAGTAGGTCACATAGGACCCCTTATAACATCCTACTATACATATGACATTCCCCTTAGGATCACATAGTGTCATAAGGGGTCATATGTGGTCCTGAGGGGTCATGCATGTGTTATAACATATGCATGACCCCTTAGAACCACATATGACCCCTTATAAAATCCTAGTGTGAACGACATACCCCTTAGTCCATCACATAGTGTCTTAAGGGGTTGTATGTTGTCCTAAGGGGTCACACATGCATTAACACATGCGTGACCCCTTAGTAGGTCACATATGACCCCTTATAACATCCTACTGTACATATGATATTCCCCTTAGGATCATATAGTGTCCTAAGGGGTCATATGTGGTTAGAACCACATATGACCCCTTATAAAATCCTAGTGTGAACGACATACCCCTTAGTTCATCACATAGTGTCTTAAGGGGTCGTATGTGGTCCTAAGGGGTCACGCATGCATTGACACATGTGTGACCCCTTAGTAGGTCACATATGACCCCTTATAACATCCTACTGTACATATGACATTTCCTATGTGTCCTAAGGGGTTGAATATGTGGTCCTAAGGGCTCACACATGCATTAACACATGCGTGACCCCTTAGTAGGTCACATATGACCCCTTATAACATCCTACTATACATATGACATTCCCCTTAGGATCACATAGTGTCATAAGGGGTCATATGTGGTCCCGAGGGGTCATGCATGTGTTATAACATATGCATGACCCCTTAGAACCACATATGACCCCTTATAGAATCCTAGTGTGAATGACATACCCCTTAGTCCATCACATAGTGTCTTAAGGGGTCGTATGTGTAGCGTCCTAAAATTGCGACACTTGCAATTTCGACTGCATTTCGGTCTTCACGATGGCGACGCAACACGCAACCTGAATGGAGACCCTGAAACTTACTCACGACACTAAAAGCTGCATTTTTCAAGCACCCTGGCCTGAACCTCCTTGCACCCTGCTGTCCCAGGAGGTGGGACCAGAACGCCCAGCGCCCTGGTCCTTCAGGACCAGGGCACTCAGCGCCTTGGTCCCCCAGGACCATGGCGCCCAGTGCCCTGGTCCCTGGGCCTATTTTGGGCCCGGTCTCCTAAGGGGACTTTAGGTCTTTTTGTTTGCAAATTGGAAAATAAACTTTCCTGGTCGGCCTAAGGTCGGGAAAATCAGTCTATTAACCCTAATTGACAAGTATATAAACTACATTTTTCTCTCTCATTTGAGAAGATGGTAGATGAAAAAAAAAGGCAAAAGCAAGATTCAAACATTCAAGCACTCAAGCATTCAAGCATTCAAGCATTCCTTCTAAGTCTCCATTCAAGTCAAGGATTCAACCATTGAAGAGGATATCACTTACTACATACTACAACATACAACATACAACATCTATACCTTTGCACATAAGGATACAAACATCCTTAGAATAAGGTATTAGTACTTGTTTTACATTACAGACATTTACATTTACAACAATTGCTCATTTCTTGGTTAATTCCAAAACCGGGGTTTGACCTAAAGGCAAACCCCTAATCCCTAACCCCCCAATCATCTTCGCTTTTCTGTGTGTAGGTTGCAGGTACGCGGCTGAAATTGAAGATCTGGAATCCTTGTGCAGAGACGAACAGATCTCCCTTCGTTTCGCGGATTTTTCGGAGGACCATGGCGTCGGGCGCCATTGTCTTGACAACTTTTGCTCAAATTTGTAGGACAGCGCCGTATCGACATTTTACTGCTAATTCCAGGTCCACAATTTCATTCTTTGTCACTTTCTATGCATTCCTAGCTTAATTCTCCTATACACATTCTTTACAAAAGAGGGTAGCCTTGCTTTCTTAACCCCTTGAAACACATTTAGCATCCAATCTTGCCTTGTGTGGGATTGGATCTTGTGAGTTTCAACCCCTCTTTTGAATGTAAAGTCTCTCCCCTAAGTGAAAACCATCAACCCTAGCGAACCTCCCTTCTCTCTCCTCGGAGTTGGAAGAGGGGAGAGCAACTAGGGTTCGATTGTGATTTTCCGCTTTACATTTTGGTGAACCCGACGTGAACATCCTTTCTGATTATTCATGATTAGATCTGAAAATTGATTCCTTGATTACATTTCCATGTTTGATCTTTTGCAAGGTTTAGAGGTTGATTGCATAAAAACCCTAAATTTTCTTTTTTGGAAATTGAACTTGTGAAATATTAAATTGTTAATGTTTGCTTTAGATCTGCCCTTCTATTACAAATTATCAGTTCATATTTGTGCTTTAATTTTGAAAATTAAGTGGTTAAGTGTCAAAACCCTAATTTTTGAAACACTCTTGATTCAACCTTTGTCTGACAATTTCACTGATCAAAACATCTCCAAATCAGCTGTAACTTTGGATTCCGCAATAAAATCACAATATCTTTCATCCCTGAAAAATTTGGAAAAAAGTTGCGATGACCGTGTGCACTCCGAGCGCCATCGTCCCCGACATTTTTTCCGAAATTTCGGGAGCGAGATCTTACTGTATTTTTCTGCTAAAATCTAGAATTTTGGTTGATTTTATCAATTATAATACTTTCAAAATTATAATCAAAGTTGGTCTTGTGATTGCTTGGTTTAGGGCTTCTAATCATTCAAAAATCATCAAAATTGAAATTTTGTGTCAAAATTGTGTTCTTACTGCCCTAAATCTGAAAAGTGTGTTTGCATTCATTCGAAATTTCAGTGCTTTATTCAAATTCTTGCAATTTGTGACTTTTGAAATTAAGAGCTTAATTACAACAACTTTGATTTCCGCTTTCAAAATTGAATTTTGCGTGAAATTGAGTCAATTTTTAAATTTCAAAACTTGCATTGCTTTTGACATTCCCTCTAAAATCATAAAATTCAAAATTTCAGTTTCCCTCTCTTTTTCAAAATTTAAAATTTTGCATTTTTTGACAATCTGGATAGGGTTCAATTTCGAATTTGCAACTTTAATTTGGCCTATCTACAGATCGTAAAATCACTCAATTTTTTCAGATTAGCTTCAAAATCATCATACCTTTCATCCCTGCAAATTTTGAAAAAAGTTGCAAGGACCGTGTTGCACTCCGAGCGCCACGGTCCCGGACATTTTTTTCAAAATTTTGGGAGACTATCGTGATTGCATTTAACATCTTAAATCCAGAAGATTGGCTGATTTTACTGAAAATTGCTACCCCTAAATTCAAAATCTTCTCTCTCTTTCTAGTGCATGAGTTTTACAACAATAAGCCCTACTTCCACTATTCTCGTTAGACGAAGCCGTAGAATTAAGTCTTTCCGAGGTTTAACAACCGAGGAGATGGAACCTAATTTGAATAGCCTTTTTAACGAGGACATGGGTAATTCCTCTAATCCTCCTAATGATGAAGAAGCTCTCCATGAGGTTTCTATAGAACAACTTTCAAAATTGGATAACCAATTTGACGATTTTCACCAATGGATTTCTCATGAGTATCTCGATAGTCAAGCTCTTCCTTTAATTGAGGGTCTAAAACATATGCTTCAAAGCGATAAGAATGGAATTGATATTTTGCGTGGTATTTCACACATTGTGAATTCGAACGTGATGCCTATGAAGAGTTGTGCTGAAACTTTAGGTTATACACAACCTCCTACACAAGTCAATCATTCTATTCCCTTGACAACTCCTATTGCTAGCATACCTACCTTTACATCAAACATAATGGCTACTTCTATACAAGACATTCCCCCTGTGATCACTAGTCATGGGGGCAATCCTCTCTCTTCTTCAATTAACCCTATTCCTTCATTTAATCTGACTTCTTCATTCATTCCTTCAATGAGTGTTCCTACTACATCTCCACCAATGAACATGACGCAAGGGGGCAATTCATTCAACCATTCCATTCCTCCTTGTAGTGTTCCTCTTGTCCAATCATCCCCTATGATTGACTATCATAGAGTCCCACCACCTTATTCTCTACCTTCTTTCAATAACATAACACCTCCATCTCAATCTAACACACCTAATAT
Source organism: Cryptomeria japonica (assembly GCF_030272615.1). Classification (NCBI taxonomy): domain Eukaryota; kingdom Viridiplantae; phylum Streptophyta; class Pinopsida; order Cupressales; family Cupressaceae; genus Cryptomeria; species Cryptomeria japonica. Next base: position 818,910,595 of record NC_081409.1, read on the forward strand.
GAATTCTTCGACTGAAGCAACCATTAACAATCTTGCACAAACTGTCTCTTCTTTACAGCAACAAATTGCCTCTATGAATCAATCTAAGTTTAGTGTGCCCACATTTGATGTTGTGAGCCCACTTTCTCTTGACATTGTTCGAGCTATCCCCCCTAAACATGTTGAAATCCCACATTTGGAACTTTATAATGGTAAAGGTGATCCTCTAACACATGTTAAGACTTTTCAAACAATTTGTACTAATTTTGCTTATGACCAAAGGTTGCTTGCAAAACTGTTTACTAGAACATTAAGAGACAAAGCCCTACAATGGTATTGCTCGTTGCCTTCTTATTCTATTACTTCTTTTGAACAACTTGCAAATGCTTTCATTCAACAATTTCAAAACAATATAAGTCCTAAAGTTACTTTGATTGATTTAATGCATTGTAAACAAGGTGTTAAAGAAAAAGTGACTGATTTCATTGGTAGATATAAGCATTTGTATGCTCAAATTTCTTTTCTAGTGCCTGACAATGATATTCAAAGAATCTTTATTTCTAATTTACAAAAAGATATTCGAGACAAACTTCTATTTTCTGAGTTTACTTCTTTCCAACAGTTGTGTGCCACTCTTCACAATTATCAACTGACTGTGAGTCAAATGGAACAATCACATCCTATGGCTCCAAGTGATAAGGGTGATAGCAGTCAACAACCATTTGGGAAGTTTAAACCGAACAGAGATTCCATCAAATTCAATGAAAACATCATCAACAACAATGTGAATGCAGCATCAGGTGTGCCTCCTATTTCTAAGTTTTTCAAGAAAGAAAGAAAGTATACTCCTTTGAATGAATCATTGCATAGTATTATGAATAAGTTATTGGAACAAAATGTGCTTACTCTTCCTCCTATAAGACAAATTGATCCTACAAAGATTACTTCACCTTATTTTGATAACAAAGCTTTTTGTCACTTTCATCGTCAGCCTGGGCATGATACTGAAAAATGTTTTTCTTTAAAGGGTAAGATTCAAGATTTGATTGATAATAATACTATCTCTGTTTCTAGAGTGAATGATAAAGGCAACACATCTGTAGCTCCTCCTAACCAAAATCTTAAGATTTTTACTGATCCATTACCTTCTCATACCTCTAATTTGATTGAGACTAATGATTCCTCTGTCTCATCTGATGGTCTTGTGTCTATGACTCCGAATGTGATTAACTTTGTAGAGCAGCAAGAAAATCCTAAAGAACCTTCCATCACATTTGATTCTAGTGAAACCACTAGGGCACCTGATGGTCCTTTATACATAGTTGCAAAAGTCAAGAATACACCTTGCTGTGGAGTGCTTATTGATCCTTCGTGCATGGTTAATGTTATTACTGAAGAATTTCTTTTTACTTTGCAATTGAATCAAGTGATCTATGACAAAATAGATGTGATTGTGAAATTATTTGATGCATTTTCTTCTCCTACAATTGGTTCTATTACATTGCCTATTGAGGTCCATAACAAATCTCTTGATGTGAACTTTGCTATTATTCCTTCGTCCGAACAATTTCGTGTGAAGCTTGGCTATCCTTGGCTATCTTCCATGAAAGCTATTGCCTCTCCTATTCATAAATGCTTGAAATTTCCCCATAATGGTGAAGTTGTTACTGTCAATCATAGTCTCTTTAAACCAGCTGAAAGAACTTCTAGTGTTCCTATTGATTATTTTTGGCCTAAACAATTCCAATCTCTTCCTCCGCGAAGTGATCATCTTTTCAAATCTTATCAAAAGTGTAAAATGGATATGATCCTATCTTTAAGTGAACCTAGAACACCTAAACTTGATATTCCTATCGTTCTTGAGAAGGAAGTTCTTCCTTTGAAAGATAAAACTAATATCTTTCCTCAAGAAGATTCTCAACCCATCCCTATGGATGTGACTATGTCTATGCCTAATAAACCTTCTAAAAGTAGACCTATACCTCCTCGTCATGATGGACTTGGTCTCCTTCCTAAACCAAAAATTCCTCCTTTATATGGAGCAGTTCCTCCTCCATCCTTTTATAGAGAGAAGAGACCTTCTTCTTCTCCTATTATCCAGCCTAAGAGACCACAACCTAAACACCTAAGTGATAAGGATGAGAACATTCCTCCTCTTCAATCTTCTCCACTTCCTACTAAGACTAGACGTAATCGTTCTGCACGTGAACGCCGATGAAAGCGTCATCTTAGGGCTCAAGCAGCTGCTTCTCAAACTTTACAATCTCCAAAAACACCTTCAACAAGCATTATTCCATTTTCTCCTTAGCAGGACATTCAGCCTAAATCTCCTAAACATAAGATGCATGATGGTCTTGATCCTGTGCGAGTTAAAGATCCTATTCTTATAAATCTTGATGATGATATAGATGAAAATGTTATTCATGATGAACATGTTACTTCTCTTGCTTCTGACAGTGAATATGAACTTGTTGATGTTGATAACCATTTATCTAACGAATTTTCTAAAGCACTTATCCTAGCTCCTAGACAAGAACAATGTGGCTTGGAACATGAACATAGCCCTTGTTTGGATCTTGTGATAGCTCCATCTGCTGTGTTGGATGTTCCTCCTCTAGCGTGTTCCCTGCCTTCCCGAAACATTGATCAGCAAGATCGGGAGGTAGATGACGTGCTAGACTAGTTACATTAGCATAGCAGATTCTCTCCTCCTCTCTTTTGTTACTTCATCTATATGTTATTCTCATTCTTCTATTTGTTTTCCTTAGTGTTGTCTACTTGAGGACGATGCAAAGCATTGAGATCTCTTTTGGTCTCTCTCATGTTGACTTAAAAGACACATGTGTTCCCTTCTTCTAGGTGACCTTCCTTGATTGGGGAATGAAGAACAATTATGCATACATACATATGATATATATACATGACTTACCATACAGCATACTAACCCCGAGGAAAGTGAAGTCACCTTGTGCTTTGTGTTTTGTGTCTATTATCCTTGGGTTTATCTCACACTTGGGGGCTAAATCTTTGCGATAACATGCTCCTTTCCTTTCTCATTTCTTATGTCTATCACTACGTTAAAACAATCACCCCCATTGAGGCGTGTGCGATCGCTTTAACGTAGGGGGGCATACACCCTGACTATCCTTTCAAGATACTTGAAAATTTCTTGGTGAACTTAATTTTTCCTTGAAAATTTTCGGTATTTCTCTTGCATGACTCATAGTGAGGGAACATTACTACTGACATTCATGGTTCTCCCTCATGATCTTCCCTTTTACTTTGTCAATCGAAGTCGTAAGATCCTTAGTCCACTGAGGGCTTGGTGTATCTTGCCTCCTTGACGTGGTGAAAGTCTTTCAATGATGTTTCCTTGTACTTTAACGGAAGTATGAGCATACGCTTATACTCCCACTAAAGTGGGGGCTAAATGTAGCGTCCTAAAATTGTGACACTTGCAATTTTGACTGCATTTCGGTCTTCATGATGGCGACGCAACACGCAACCTGAATGGAGACCCTGAAACTTGCTCACGACACTAAAAACTGCATTTTTCAAGCACCCTGGCCTGAACCTCCTTGCACCCTGCTGTCCCGGGAGGTGGGACCAGAGCGCCCAGCACCCTAGTCCTTTAGGACCAAGGCGCTTAGCGCCTTGGTCCCCCAGGACCATGGCGCCCAGTGCCCTGGTCCCTGGGCCTATTTTGGGCCCGGTCTCCTAAGGGGACTTCGGGTCTTTTTGCTTGCAAATTGGAAAATAAACTTTCCTGGTCGGCCTAAGGTCAGGAAAATCAGTCTATTAACCCTAATTGACAGGTATATAAACTACATTTTTCTCTCTCATTTGAGAAGATGGTAGATGAAAAAAAAAGGCAAAAGCAAGATTCAAACATTCAAGCACTCAAGCATTCAAGCATTCAAGCATTCCTTCTAAGTCTCCATTCAAGGCCAAGTGTTGCATTCAAGTCAAGGATTCAACCATTGAAGAGGAGATCACTTACTACATACTACAACATACAACATACAACATCTATACCTTCGCACATAAGGATACAAACATCCTTAGAACAAGGTATTAGTACTTGTTTTACATTACAGACATTTACATTTACAGCAATTGCTCATTTCTTGGTTAATTCCAAAACCGGGGTTTGACCTAAAGGCAAACCCGTAATCCCTAACCCCCCAATCGTCTTCACTTTTCTGTGTGTAGGTTGCAGGTACGCGGCTGAAATTGAAGATCTGGAATCCTTGTGCAGAGACGAATAGATCTCCCTTCGTTTCGCGGATTTTTCGGAGGACCGTGGCACCGGGCGCCATCGTCCTGACAACTTTTGCTCAAATTTGCAGGACAGCGTCGTATCGACATTTTACTGCTAATTCCAGGTCCGCAGCTTCATCCTATATCCCTATCTCAGTTTATAAGCGAATCTTTGTCACTTTCTATGCATTCCTAGCTTAATTCTCCTATGCACATTCTTTACAAAAGAGGGTAGCCTTGCTTTCTTAACCCCTTGAAACACATTTAGCATCCAATCTTGCCTTGTGTGGGATTGGATCTTGTGAGTTTCAACCCCTCTTTTGAATGTAAAGTCTCTCCCCTAAGTGAAAACCATCAACCCTAGCGAACCTCCCTTCTCTCTCCTTGGAGTTGGAAGAGGGGAGAGCAACTAGTGTTCGATTGTGATTTTCCACTTTACAGTATGTTGTCCTAAGGGGTCACACATGCATTAACACATTCGTGACCCCTTAGTAGGTCACATATGACCCCTTATAATATCTCTCTCTCATGAAGATTTATATGTATATAATCTCTCTCTTTCTCTCATGAAAATGATCTCTCTCTCTCTTTGTTTACATATTTATTTTAACTTTATGACATGTACCTACATAGATGGCATCCCAGGATATACCTTCGTAGGCTCCTGATCAGGATCCACCTTCACAGGCTCCTGATCAGGATCCACCTGCGTAGGCTCCACATCAGGATCCACCTACATAGGCTCCACATCGAGAGCCACCATAGCAGGATCCTCCACAGCAGGATCCCCCCTTGCTCGACATTGCTACAATTTTTCATTACAGTGATTAGGAGTTGCATAGGTTGAGGGCCATACTAGATGACCCTCATACTGATGGCATGTACAAGAGTACATGCACGTCCATTTTTGATAGTTTGTGGACATTGAGGGACCACTTAGTATCTCATACCTCATTCTCACTTGAGGTTATAGAGGATATATATAGATAGTTGAGGTGTGAGGTGAGGGGTCCTCATTCTTTTGTTGATGTGGTGGGGGTGGTCTCAAAGGAGACCATCAAGGAGAGATGCTTCCCACAATATCAGGAGAAGAGTAAGGTGAGGGGATATCAGGTTACCAGATGTATCGACCCATAGGTTGCATCACTTATTTACCCACGATTCTTAGTAGCCCATGGTCGTTATCCTAATAACGACCAGATTCCATTATACTTTGCACAACAGGTATTTGTTGAGGTTCATTGTCAGATGAAACCAAACTACCTTGATATTCTGGGATATTATGGACAGGGGAGGGGTAGGATTGCTGATAGAGATGCATATCGTAGGCGTGATAGAGCTACGCCTAGACACAGGGACCTTGTTGGCCAGAGATTTCTTGCAGTAGTCCCAGCCATGGCACCCATAGCGGATCACATTATGATTGCTTCTCAGAGAGAAGCAATTGATAGGATTGGACAGATTGCATTAGTAGCAGCCACCATATCTTCTGACAGGGTGGGCAGATATATGATGAGTCGACCACGTTCACGATCATCCATAGATCATGCATCTTCTAGTCATGGGGGGGCTTCAAATTCAAATGATCAGTATATTTCTACTGGCATCCCCTCCCTAGATGAGCTGGCAGCTATAGTCGGAGGTAGTAGACATGTACAGATGTCACAATATTTAGCCAAGGACCTACTACATGCTTATAGTTTTATTTCATCTCGACTTGGGATACCATTGGGTGATGTTAGAGAGGAGATTCTCAGAGATGGTCAGGCTACAATGGCATCGACGCATACCCTGAGGTAGTCACAACATTCTCATCACTCTACACATGCTCTAGGAACTAACCCACCTACAGATCACTCTGTTGCTGCAGAGGAGGAGCTACGAGTTGATCAGGTCCATATCACAGATGAGGGCCAGTTGGATTCATTTGAGGAGGAGATACGAGCTGATTAGGTACATATCACAAATGAGGGTTTGGACTCATTTGAGGATCAGCTAAGAGATTTGAGCCATACTGGATTTATGGACATGCTACTACAGTTAGACACTTCATCCATGATGCCCACTCATCTAGTTAGCCCCTTGCACTCCTCAGTGATACGTACAGCTAGAGAGAGATATGCAGGCATGAGTGATGTTGTTGATATGGTCGCGGGACAGGATCAGACTATACAGCCTACTCTAGGTGATACACAGGTATGTACATGTACATGTGCGTTTAAAATTTTAGAAGATATGTATACATACATTGCAAATTTGTACCTGATAAATCTATATATATAGATCTCATGTTTAATAAATAATCTAGAGTTCTAAGTTTTAATTTGTAGATCATTTAAATTGATTGTGGACTAATCCTTAAATTGACAGTTAGCTCATGTCACTCCTTCCTTAAGCTCTGAGCATGTGCGTAGGAGAGATTCTTTAGATGTTGTTAGTGTACAGGTTAGTAATGGTTTTTGGTATATATATTTGATGTACATGCACGTCTAGAGAGATAGATATATTATATTTAATATTTAAATAAATTCTACTTTTGCAGGACTCCCCCTCAGATGGTTGCTCAGTTCATAGCCAACATGATCCCTGTTGATTTACTCCAGACTTTATAGCTCATTTACATTTATCTTTTTATATGCTTTCATATTATATATATTCATGCACGTACATGGAGTTTAGACTCTAGATTATACTTTATACTTTATACATGGAGTTTAGACTCTAGATTATACTTTATACCTGGTTTGTGTTTGACTCTAGATTATACTTTATACTTTATACATGGAGTTTAGACTCTAGATTATACTTTATAAGTTTTATACATGTTTGATTATATTCTAGATTTATGTACATGATGTTTGATTAAATTAGATTTAAATACATGTTTGATTAGATTGTATATTTCATGCACGTACAATGACTTGTTTAGACTCTAGATTATACTTTATACCTGGTTTATGTTTGATCAGATTATACATATTTGATTATATTAGATTTATACATGTTTGATTAGGTTAGATTTAAATACATGTTTGATTTTCAAACAAAAGAGTATGTATGATTATACATGTTTGATTTTCAAACAAAAGAGTATGTATGAAATGAACAAACTAAACTTAATAGGTCATGTATTGAATAGTTCACATGGTATGTATATTACATAGGTATGTATATTGTAGGTATGTGAGCTTCTAGGTATGTATATTGTAGTTAAATAGTTCACAGTTCATGCACATGTCCTAATTCCATATTAAATATCAATTTTACAAATGTACATATTACATTCTAATTTAAATATGAATTTTTTAATTAAATAAAAACACAATTACATACAATTAAACATGCACATTTAAATATATCCTAATTTGATATAATGTATATAAATAAACTTAAAATATATTTATCCTTTAGTTTCAAAACAAGTAACTACTTGAGATCTAGAATTTATCTTGATTGTATTAGATTTATACATACATTTGATTAGATTAGATTTAAATACATGAAATGATTTTCAAACAAAAGAGTATGTATGAAATGAATAAACTAAACTTAATAGGTCATGTATTGAATAGTTCACATGGTATGTATATTACATAGGTATGTATATTATAGGTATGTGAGCTTCTAGGTATGTATATTGTAGTTAAATAGTTCATAGTTCATGTACATGTCCTAATTCCATATTAAATATCAATTTTAAAAATGTACATATTACATTTTAATTTAAATATGCATTTTTTAATTAAATACAAATACAATTACATACAATTAAACATGTACATTTAAATACATCCTAATTTGATATAATGTATAAATAAACCTAAAAAATATTTATCCTTTAGCTTCAAATGTTCAAGTTACTTGAGATCTAGAATTTATCTTGATTGTATTAATTAGATTTATACATGTTTGATTTAAAGATCAGATTTAAATACATGAAATGATTTTCAAATGTAAAAGAGTATGTATGATTATACATGTTTCAAGATTTTCAAACAAAAGAGTATGTATGAAATGAACAAACTAAACTTAATAGGTCATGTATTGAATAGTTCACATCCAGTACATGTATATTACATAGGTATGTATATTGTAGGTATGTGAGCTTCTAGGTATGTATATTGTAGTTAAATAGTTTGCAACATGTACATGTCCTAATTCCATATTAAATATCAATTTTACAAATGTACATATTACATTCTAATTTAAATATGCATTTTTTAATTAAATACAAATACAATTACATACAATTAAACATGCACATTTAAATACATCCTAATTTGATATAATCTATAAATAAACTTAAAAAATATTTATCCTTTAGTTTCAAAACAAGTTACTTGAGATCTAGAATTTATCTTGAACTTACATTAAAATTCAATTCATGTGGATTACTAAATGTATATATAGTTCATACCACATCAAGTTGTTCACAATGCTCTTCAATAACACTTAATATTTTGTCATGATCTTCACTATCTAGTCTCCACTTTTGAGACCGCCCTCGACGTGGAACTGTTTTAAGAATTAGGCCAATAGCAATGACCAAGTGACTATACTGATATACCTTGTTGTCAATTTGGTATTCAGTGAAATGAATCCCATGTTGAACAATTTTAACTTGTTTGAAATATGTCCCTTGTACTATAACTGATCTTGCATGTACATGTATATAAGAAATGTGAGAAATTAAAAAATTTCACATAAGCGATTTGTACATGTACATATTCAAATCAGAACTCAAACCTATGGGAAATGACATTCCATCACTCATCTCAGATTTTGATAACTTCTTTCTCTCTTCTATGCAATGCAATAAATAATAACTAACACCTTCTATATTTCCATCTTCTGCTATGACTGCAAAAATATCTCCTGCAATTTGACACAAGTTAAATAAATTTTACGTTATATGTCATTTTTAAGGAAATGTTTACATGTGTACATCAAGTATGTACCTTTTTTAATCAATCCTGAAATATGATTGTAATCACCAGAAATCAAAGGAATGTCTTCAAAGTTTTCATCCTCATTTGAATCCTCGTATGTGTCAGAAACATCTAGTGGCACCATGTTCCATTCACTAACATATCCAAGCTCTTGGTTCTTGCAATCAACATAGTTTTTGAAAATGCATTCAGAACAAAAACATGAATAATCCCTAGTGTATAATGTCCATGGGCGATTATCTGTACTCATGACACAATGCAAAGATCTTGTCCTCTCCACACTCTTGCATCCATGCATTGATTTTCTATCCACATCTGCAAAATGTACATGTGTACAAGAATGTACATGTGTACAAGAATGTAGATGTGTACAAGAATGTACATCTGTAAAAGAATGTACATTTGTACAAGAATGTACATGTAGATCAAGTTGTTAAATTAAAAAAAAATTAAATAAAATACTAAAAGAGAACACATACAGGTTATCTCCCAAAACACTCTATATGGAATGGGCTTATATGTTCTCAATGATGATTCCCCAGGATAATTAGGTTGCTCAAAGTGTTTCTTACACCATTCAACAACATCATGTACATTTTCTATATGTTCTCCTGTGTACTTTATTTGATGATTTCTTAGAGCACGTTTGATACAAGCTCCTACACCATCATGTTCACCCTTTCCATGACCACTCTCAAAAAAACTCCAAACATGTGGTATTTTGTCATTTTGATGATATCTACATAGTGCATAAAATGGCCTTGAAGATTTGAATTGTGCCGCACATCCATCAAACCAAACAAAATGTTTAACTATTGTTATGCCTCTATCTTTCAAATATTCAAAAAACTTCTTAAAGCAATGTTGTACAAAAAGTGTGTCATGCTCCTTATCATCACTGATATAGAAGTGGTACTCTTTCTTAATGACATGATTTTAAAATGTACTATCAACACCATCCAAATTCATCTATGCATGTCGATAACACACATGCACGAAAATAGTGATTTTCTTTGAAAAGTAATACTCTGATTGAATCTCTTTTTGATGTGCAAAAGAGTAATTCTCTGCGAAGTCAACTACAAATAGAATAGTTCCAAGTGGGAAAGTGTCTCTTGATATTTTAAATTGTTCTGCTTGCCACTTGGCAAAAAAACCATGGCATATGTATGGTTTTATCAACTTACGAAAATTTTCCATAAATGTTCCAATAGGTATTTCCTCTTCTACATAATCTAGTCTTGTAGATTCCTTTCCAAATTTTGTTTCAAATTTTTTTTACTTGTAACTCTTGTAATTTACCATATTCCTCATGTCAGTATCTTCATCTCTCAAAGGCAATTTAGCCAAGTCCCCTCATGTTCCACAAATTCCTCTTATGCAATTTATTTGACCGGTTACATTATCATCTGGTTTATCACATAAGATGGATGCTATGAATTGACTTGTTCGTTTAGGAGGAGCATTTTCATAACCATCATTATCTTCTCTAATCTTTCGAAACACCTAATAGTACAAGTCAAATTCGATGTGATAACGACAACAAGAAGTTTTGAAAACTTTGTTTAACTTCACATAATATGGCCTTAACTGTTCAAACATGGTTTGTGCAATCTTTATATGAGGGTTTGTTTTAGTAAACAATACATACAATTCATGTTTTGTTGTGTCTATCCAATGTTTTACATGGAGATCATAACGATCAAGACCAATCCTTTTCTTGATAACATCTCTACTATTTGATGAAGGGCGAGTATTATCATTCAAAAAACTTGTCACAAAGTTCCTAAAAACATCTTCAATTCTATCAGAACGAGGAGCTCTACACATAATTGCCCAATTCCCTTCTAAGGTAGTATCATCCAAAATCTTTCTCCTTTTAACATATTTAGATATTTTCCTTCTACTAAAACTAAACTTAGATGATACTGAAGAGATTTGTCTTTTTTGAGTCAATCTTTCATTTACTAAAGATGTCAACATCACTCTTCTTGAAATGGTCTTATCTAGTTTTCGAGATTTTTTACCAATGTTCACCAAACCTTTCTTAACATTATCAACAATATATTTTTGTAGCTGAGAAGATTTCCTCTTTTGACTTGTTGTATCTATACCCAACAATTTCATTGGATCTATTAAGTCTTTATGAGTAAGTACAATTGATAACAATTGAGCTTTTTCTAGTGTAGTATCAAGATTGTTGAAATGCGACATTATTTCTTTTCCACTTTTATGCATTGACCTCCTTTTAGTATGTCTAGGTTATTCACTGAGATGTTTCAACTCATCCACATCCATTTCAAGTAAATGATCTAAATTTTTATAAGAAATATTTCTCTTCACCTATTTAGCTAGATCCACAATATGCTCATCCATATCAGTGGTAGGAGGTAAGGAGCCTGACCCCTCTCCTTCAAAGGTCTCCATTGGTTCAACTTGGACAATCTCCTCCCTATGTTCATCAACTATATTGTGTTCTTCAACAGGTTCGTTTGCCCGTTCTGTACATAATTTAAGAGTTTGTGTAGGGTTCTTGAATTAATCAGAGATTATTCAATTAGGATTAAGAATAGGGATGAGTTTGGCTTAAAGCTTTACATGTTAAAATTAGCCCATTCAATTTGGTTTATTAAATTTAATTACTTTCAAGACCTTATTGTTATAACTCTAATTAAATTACCTGTTTAGGTTTAAAGTTCAATTTGTTCTCAGGTTAGGATTAAAGTTCAATCTCTAATTTTGAGCACTAATTTAACACATAAAATAAAATTTTGATAAATTAGAAATTCCAATTTTGAAAATTAAAAGTACAAATATTTTGATGCATGCATACGATAACTTAGGTGACCTCATATTAATTTGTTATGGACCATAATGTAAGTGGACTATAATTTGTCACATGTGTGTATATTCAAGACCTATTATTGCATAGTAGACCTCCTAATATGAAATGCTTTTGCATGTACGTGAAGTTGAATATAAATAGTTCACCTAAATTATTCAACATGTTTAATAGGTTATAAATTTATGTCACATTTAAGACCTATAATCAATGTAATAGTCCTAATAGGCCTTATTATTAAAATCAATATGACCACATTTGAAAAAACATTTCACAATTAATATACTTAACTACCCTTAAGATAGATATATTATGTGATATTAAAGGACCTATCACATGAAATTACTTGTACATGTAGATTAAATATTCAATATATATAATTTAGAACCTAGAAATTATGACATAATAGGTCTTATTAATTTTATGACTTAATAGGTCTTATCTATTATAAATGAACTTAATTATATAGGAGAAAAATGCAATTACACAACAAGCAAGTTGATGGAATTTGAAATTTGCAAATACACATGTATTATCTCAAATTAATTATGTTTTCCAATTAAAACAAAATTATTTTTAATCCTATTAAAAATATTAGATAAAAAATATTGAATTCTAATTAATTGATATGTAATACATATTAAATTAAATAGAAATAAAATTAAAAATACATACTTGCATCATGATATCTTTGTCTTCTTTGTTCTCGATACCTTTCTTCCGTTTCGGGAGAATAATTCCTTGAAGTCTTATTTTGCCTTCTCTTCTTGTTCCCCATGCTTTTACAAAAAACCTTAAAATTATTCCCTTCAAAATAATTTTCAAATGTCTTCTCTCATCCAAAAATGCGAATTATTTTAATTATTTGGGTGATTAAAAATGAAAAAAAATTATGGACATTTATACGATTCCACAAATGAAAAATGCGTCGGCCAGAGTTCGAATGAAAGCTGACAGTTAAAAATTGTTGGGTTCGCTCGAACATGACAGTTACAAAAATGTGCGTGCCAAAATCGAGCTCATTGGTTCGAGCGAACCCAATTCGCTCGAACTCGTGTTCGTTCGAACCCACAAACTAAGGGTTTCTCCCAAAAATTTTCAAAGTTCTGAAGAATTAATGACTTTGGAGCTCTGGTTCAATGCACGAATGAAATAATCTTGATAACCCAAAAATATTAGATGGTAGTACTCGAAGCAAGCTTTCCAATGAGTATAATTTTGTTATATTTTGAATTTATTATGTTCTTGTTTTTTTAATTTTATGGAAAATTGGTTTTTCACCAAACATGAACTTCTCTGTTCAACGCATTGGGAAAAATAAGAAACTAATTCAAAAAAATTCTGAAAAATATCTATGCCCCTAGTATTGATGTCTTCTTTCTAACAAAAAAAAAAAATTGAATTTTGATTTATATAGAACAAGTTATGTGTTCAAACGTAAACCTATGTTTGAATTATGACTAGTTGGACTTCAAAACTTTATAAAATGAAAAATATTGAACATATCACTATAAAACCAGATGCAAGTCCTGGATATTGATGTTGCAAACCAAAATTCGAAAGAATTGAGTTTTTATCATTTATAGAAAAAAAGTTATGCATTTCGGGAGGCACATCACTCTTAAAAAATGTAGTTTGTTGTAAAAAACTACTTTTCAAGGGAGATGGAAATTTTTTCAAAAAATCCTTCAAAAAAATTTGAAAAAAATGTATATAGAATCTATAAACAAAATGCTAGAAATCACTAATTTACATCATCTTCAAATTTTTAATAGTTTAAAAGTTATAGTTCTCGGAAGTTGAAGATTATTTTAAAAATGTACATCTCAGTGTCAAAAGTGGCAAAAAAGTGGGAACCATTATTGTGAGTTCACCCAATAAGGGGCCTGCACATGCAGTAAGGCCAATAGGCTAGAGCACATTTCTCATCACAAAAGGACTCTCACTGACTACAGAAAACATCAGACAATAATCCAGAATGAAGATTGAAATGCAAGTATAGCATCTCCCATACCTGAGTATAGTTCTGGTTAAGCTCAATACCAAAGGCCTTAAACCTCTTCCACAAACCCAATTCAATCACCTATTATCGACCAAAACCTCTGCATATGATTACAACATTGTTCACATATAGATAATCCCATAACCCATACCATACATGATCTCATGATCTACAAAGAGATCTTATATCACATTTATATCAACCCAAGACTTAAACAATTAGGTTGGCCACCTAAAAGATAATACAATAAATTCATAACTTAAACCTGCAATTTAATGATCAATCAAGTCGGCCTAAGATTGAAATAAGATAATCCAATCAATGAATCCAATTGGTAACGCATCGGGAGTATCAACCCACATGTTACATAAACTAGTCCACAACCTAGAAGAATAATCACCAGACCTATAATAGGTTGCCATAAGCTAAATGAAACACCATGAACAACTAGAACATGAACTTGATAACCATCAACATCTTGATAACCTTCTAGAAGTTGCACCAACACCACTTATTGGATTTATCAAAAGATCTTCAACAAAGCTCTATTGGTAAAACCCTTACCGGTAGCCAAAAGGCTTACTAGAACAAGTGATAGCTTCTGGATCATTAAATTTAGAAACCAAATGAATGTGATACACATCAGGAACACATGAATAAACAATAGAAACCAATTCTATAGACTAGAGTATACCAGAGCATACCGGATCAACATGATCTTATCAACCAAAAACCAATCATCCTATCAGGACCAACTGGATACTAGTAAACAACCAAAGAAGGTCCTATTGACATCAAGGCAACACATAATTAATTCATTGCCAACAAATTAATTCCTAGCCAAATGATTAGGTCATCGGTAAAAAAAAAACCCACCAAAGGTCAAAATTAAAACAACTTTATGGCCAAGGAAAAACACAAACCCTAGGAAAGTTTGAAAAGATTTTGTAGGGGTATATCTATGTGCCTTAGTCAAATTTTCATCATATACACTTCAAAATTCTTCAGAGTTTGAAGGTGCTAACAACAACTCATGTTGGGGATGTATGCCCCTTGCGGGAATAGAAAGGATCCAGATCTTTGGTGAAGCAGATTAGACACTCTATCCATTAGGCCAAAAAGTCAAATCTCATCTTCACCCCTTTACTATTCTAGTTTAAAAAACAAAATGAAAGTTGATAGCTTAAGCCCACTAAAAAATGAGGGCATCAACTTACCTCTATCATAAATGAATTTTTCATCACCCTTTACTAAAACCAATTTGAGATTACCACTGATATCTGTCTGATCAAACTCATTGTAATCTTTCACCAGCCCATCACACACAACATTGTAAGCACATTCACTATTACCAATCATTTGAAAATAAGACTTAATCTGAAAAGTTTCATTGTCATGTGACATATATTTGTTGCATTCATTGAATAGAGAAAATTTTAGTTCAAAGTAATATTCATCATTGTCAAACTCAATGCAACATTCTACAAAATTACCATCCCATTGAAAAAAGAAGCACGTGTATTCTACTACACAACTCATACTATAAAGGTCAATGTGATTGTTAGTTTGCAAATAAAAATAAAGTTATCATAAGAACTCACTTGTAAATCAGACATATGATGCAAATTACCATCAAGTGTATGAGAATAAGAGGACTCATACATAGACATTTTAGGTAACTGCAAATTAGGGTGTTGGCAAGAGCCTTTAATTACACTTTCTAAATTATCTCAACACTTATTACATTAGGACCTTGTGAATATTGAAAATTTTTACCATCATCATTCCATGGTTCAAAAAAATATTGTATATCTGATCCAAAAAAATGATCTTGATTGTCATTTAACTGCACACCTATGTCCATGAGAAAATTTTCAGAATCATGTCCATCCATCTCAAAGAACACATAATAATAAAAGTATTAACTTAGGAACTCTTGACTGGGATCATGGTTACAATGAACTCCATTATTATCAGTCATCCATACTTGATTAAAACAAAAATTTAAATTCACGTAAACATGTATACCTTTATACTCATTATATAAGGCACTATTATAGTTAAACAATCTTTCACCTTTATGTGCACAGTCATCTTGTAAGTTGAATGTTTTATTTGTAAGAGAAAAATTAGGAACATGTGTCATATTCAGGATCATAGAACACATCTTCACTATCAAAATTAACGCACAAAGAACACAAAGGATAAGAGTTGTGCACATACCTTTGATATTAAATGGTTAGCAAGTTGGATATTTTCTCACTACTAAGTGAACATGCCTCCTCTATCACATCTTCTAGTTTTCCTTCTTAACTACAAGTGTCAACTAATTGTAAAACAAGTTCTGCAACACTATCCTTGGTACTCATTAAATCTAGAGATTATGAGAGTTCACCATTATCCTTCACAATGTTGGAGACTAAATCTCCAATAGCCTTCTTAAAATCATAGTTATGGTCTGATGTACAATGAAAAATTTCAATATGCTCATCTTTAATAACATTCAGATTGTCATGATTATAAACCACACTTTCACATCCCTCCTGGGTTAGTGCAGGATCATGGGGGGGAGAAAAAGTGGTGATGTGAAAAAAATAGCCTTCTCCACTCGCCTAAAAATGCAAAAATTCGTGTTGACTTTTCGCTTGGCCTGGGTGTCAGTACACCTTGGCATGGTAAACACCTAAGCAAATTGGATATTGAATAAAATCGGATATTCGATAATATAAGATATCCGATTCTTTTTTATAATTTTAAATTAAAAATTAAATTATATAATATATAATGTAATATAATAATATATTATATATTACATATTATATAATACGCTATATTATATAATATAATATAATATTTTATAATCTAATATTATATTATATATTATGTATTATATAATATATAATATTATATACTATATAATACATATTGTATAATATATTATTATATTATATTATAATATAATAATATATAATATATAAATATATTATAATATAATATAATACGTATTATATAATATAATGTTATTTTAAAATAATTAAGTATAAAATCGGATATCTGATTTTTTGAGACAATATATTTGGACTGTGACAGCCCGTGAGTTATTTTTAACCCACGGGATGCATGATTTTTGGGAATCCAATATCCGTTTGGATCCGATATCTGGTTTTTCACCCAAAAATTGCTAAAAAATACATTGAAAGGTAATATTTTATTGTTTTCAATAATTTCATTCAATTTTTGTATTTTTTTTAATGTTTATTTGTTTTTCATTGAAAATATGGTTTTTCTCATGAAAACTAGGTTTTTTTAAGTCAAATACAAAATTGTTTAAATTTGTTAATTAAATTCAATTGTTTACAATCAATTAGGTTAAAAATCGGGGATAATAGTGAAAACATTGATCAACCACAACCGCAACAACCAAATCCCCCCTCAATTCAGGATTTAATTGCACAAAATTTGAATGAATTGAGGGGGATTGTAGATGTATATCATAGGATCCCTCACCTAAACCCAATGTTTGATCCTCTCACATCAATCATAAAGAGTATGGAAACCATGACGGAGGAGCACAATGCCGCCCTTTTGTGGCAAGATTCTATCAGGGAACAATATGCAGATGGCTTGTCCTATAAGGAGATCAAGGATCTCGAGATATCCAAAGCCACTATTGCCTCATTCTTTGTGAATCCCTACACTAGTCAACCCGTAGACCCCAAAAAAACAAAAATTTCTATTAAATGGCGCACAAATGATGGTATTGTGAAAAATTTTTGGGATCGTTGGTGGATGGTTTTTGACAAACCACCCAACAACAATCTTGATGTCCCCTTCTACTTCATAAAAAAATTGTATGCTGAGTTTGTTCTAGGAAAACATGTGAACTACTTTGACATCCAACCTTTCCAAGGTGGGGGTTTAGGTATGCCCCAAAATAGACTTGGGGCAGTCAGAGTAGTCCATGGCCCATATGTGCCCCCTCCTCATGTTGATCCCCCACCTCTAGTGCAACATCCAGATATCATTTGTGAGGCGGCTTCACGGACCATATTGGCTATTCACTCTTTGAGTAGCCTTTTGGTTTCTTAGGCTGGGTCAGTAGCTTAGCCTACTTTTGATGGTAGCAATTCATCTGGTGGTGCTGACATGTCATCCTCGACTCCACACATTTGCAGGCCCCATAGTTGTGTCATGTGTGGGCACGTATGCTTGGGTCTAGTTGGACAGTCTGTTGATCCTCCTACGGACAGTGTAGATTATGAGGTGCATGATATGCACGATGCAGTAGATGTTATGACATAGACTATAGGATACCCTAGGGAGTCCTTGCATGCTAGAGGTGAGGAGGCACTATCATCATACATTGATGACATAGTGGTAAGATTTGTCTTTTCATAGTTCATGCTATATTTGAAATGAATATTTATAATATAGATAATATTAAGTACTAATTTTTATTTACATGGTCTATTTGACAGTTGATGACCAAGGAGGAGTTGACATAGATTCAGGAGGGCACCTTGATGACCATTTCATTTGGCCTTGATAGCTTGACGGTACATATATTATTGTACCTAGTCGTTTGTATTTTATTGTACATACATGTTCATCATTTATATTGGTATTAATTAGATTATGTAGTAACTTGCATGTATATCTTATTTTACTCTTGCAGGGCACAAGCAACACGAGTGCGGGGCAGTGTGATTTAGGATCTAGTAGTGCAATTGGTGACAAGGCAAAGGTAATTGAATGCAAATATGATTGAATTAATAGTTTAAATAACTTATAGTGATTATACACATCTAGACATAGATTGATAGTTTCATATACTTGTTGTGTATATGTACAGAGAGTTCTTGGCTTCACATCCTTGTTGACTACACTCAGTATACCTGAAGAAGAAGAAGAAGAAGAAGAAGAGATGCCTCAAGTACATGTGTATTTATTTTATTTTGTGTTTAGTAGATATAATTTGTTATTATCAGTGACAATTATATGCTAACTTGTATCAATGTCATGTTTGTGAACATATGTAGGTTGTGTATGAAAATATTGAAAGCATACCTCCTCTACCGAAGACATACATCAAGAGTCCTGCAAAGCTGAAGAGAAAATGTGGAGATGAGGTTAATAAGAATATTTACACTATAGTTCATTTTTATGTTAACTTTTTGAATGTGAGTTATATAATATAACTAATCTTAATCATGGTTTGTTTTTTCTTGTGCAGGATCCTTCAGAGCCGAGCAGTGTGGTGAAGAGGATCAATTTTGATGATCCATTAGTAGCTTAGGATGTTATAGATAGTTTTGGGATGCTAACATGTCTAGTTGGCATGTATATTTTGTATATGGGCATGCATTCACATATATAGACATACATTTTATTTGAGTTGGCGTTTATGCCATATTTGTGTATGGACATACACTTGTAATCACTTGACATTTTTATATATACCGAAGTTGATATTTGATCATATAAATCATTGCTCATCTATGCATGGTGCTATCATGGAAATATTTACTCTTCATTCCAATAATTAACAATGGTTAATAATGGTTAATTAATGAACAATACAATTCATTTTCATTTCATCGTAAGTGTTGTTTGTATAATGAACAATACAATTCATTTAGTGAACAATACAATACAATTCATTTACTGATCAATACTTGATAAAATTCATTATTAACCTATACATTCTCCTATTTTTCTCCCCCACTCGGTTGAATGCTCAGTGTCATACCCTACCCGAGTCGTCCCTTGAGCACCCTAAGCGCTAAAAATTATCCAACTTTGATGGGCCCTAACTCAGAATCTGTGGCACCTGTGAATGATCTATTTGAACCTGTGGGGCCATGAGAGGGGTCCCTACCAAATCCTATCTCTTTTTTTCAAGTTTTCTTATGGTTTTATTACGGAAGTATTTTTTCGATTGGTGAAAAAATCGTCAATCTCATTCAATCGAATGTTGTTGCATGGCCAATTTCTCGTTCTGCTTGTTGTGATAACAAACCATTGACTCTGACATATCTAGTTAAGAATTATTACCCTATGCATGCTCCTATTTCCCCCCCCCACTTAGTCAAACACTCGGGGTCATACCCTACCGACATTGTCCCTTGAGCACCCTATGTGCTAAAAATTGTCAAACTTTGATGGGCCCTAACTCAAAATCCATGGCACCTGTGAACGGTCATCAATAGACCTACATTTTGAACACATCCTTAATATACATGTAAAAAACTTGAACATTAAGGTTTAATGATGATTGTTTGAAATGAAATGCATGATAAAAAAAATAAGGCACCATTAAAGACCTACTACTCAAGTATGCTTGAAGGGTCATCTCTTTGCTTAAGACTATCAAATATTGCTTCATTATCAGAAGTAGTCACTGTCCATAGCTCTTTGGTCTTTGGTTTTGCTTGATGCTTCAAAAACTTTACATTTGCAGCTATAATAAGGTGTTAATACATTAGAATGGTTTTTTGTCTCGCAACCAAGTTCCCACAACAACAACTAAACCTATAAGATATGTGAACACATCATCTTCTGTCATTGGTTGTGTAAGCTTCTGTTTTTGCTATACACCTCATTCCAACCAATATTCTGATCTCTCTTCATTCCCTTGTGATGCAACAACAACAAAAACATGTCCTAGTTGTACAAGATCTGATAGATGGTCATACTCAAGTGAACTTTCCTCTTTGACGATCACGGGTGAAGCATGAGAATCCTATGGATAGTGCAAGCTTGAATCACCCAAAAAGCATTTAAATATTCCACAGGCATAGGTAGTTAGGACAAAGTGAGTCCTCTTTGATGAAAGATCATGTTGAGCATCAATGAGACAGAGTCATTCTGAACATGAAAAGAGAAAAATGCAAAGAGTTGACCCATATGTGAAAAGCCAAGAAACAAAGTTTTTGAAAACTAATCTTTCAATTGGTTTTGGAATAATGAAAAAGGTGAGCTCTTGAAGGGAAAAGACCAGGTAGACTCTTTGTAAGGAAAATGAAGGAGTGGTATTCTTTTCAGTAGAGAGAGATTCATGAGAAAAAAGGAAAAAAAAGTTTAGATTTTGCAAAGAGAGATCAAATGAGGGCACACAACTTTTTGAAGATTTGTCATAAATTTTTCAATCTGTGTTGCTGCTCATGATTTCTATGTTTGCAAATCTAGATTAAACTATTGTTTTTTGTGTCTTTATCATGCATTAGGGATATGTGTATTAAATTTGGATTTTGGTTGCAAGGTTGAGGTTGCCATTAATTTGTCTCCCTATTTTTGACCACATCATCTATTGATCAATGTGACTAAAGGCCTCCAAAACAAGCTTATGTTGCTAATTTCGTAATGTACATAGGTATATCATTTAACATTCTGATTGTGCTTTTAATTTCCAAAAATATGATAAATGTCATAGGCAGTACTGGCCAGCAAGTTGAGCTAGAAATCCAGATATTTTGTAAACAATCAAAAACCTTTAATGATAATCAAGTTGAAGCCTTGAGATTTATGCAATATGGTTCAAGTCCAAAACTGTACCCTGAAGAAACATACTTTGCCCTTTCCCAACATACACTAATGAGTCATGAGATGCTACTACTAGAAAACACCATGATCCATTATGGAGCAAATATTAGGTGCATTTTATGTCAGCATCTGAAAATGAAACAATGTTATTCAATTGCCAAAATCTATCTCACTTTATTTTACAAACCATTAATGAATAAAAATAGACAAGGTTACCTAATTGAAAGTTCGATGACCACCTTGAATAGTATGTATTGATGTTGAAGGCCCAACATTAATCTATTCAACATCTAATGTGAGTTATAAGATTACCACTCACATAAGGTTAAACTACTCACATGTATTATATTTATAATTTATTTACTAGTTACAAACTTGTGGAATGACATCATCGTGCAATCAAAAGGTGGAAACGACATCATCGTGCAGTCAAAAGGTGGAGGGCCACTAGACTAAGGGTGAACACTCTGACCTTGGAATTTTATTATAATCACTCTAGTAAGTTAGTTAATATTAGACTTTAAAATAAAAGCATTCTAGTAATTTACTTAATATTATGTTTCAAAATAAATTTAATAAATTGAATTTGAACTTGTTCAAATTTACCTGACTATCAATGTCAAATGTTTGATTCAATAGATCATCTGTCATGACAATTTGATCCATTGCATATGTGTCCTGGCCACGTGTATTTGAATCATCTTCATGATCATAAACACAATGAGACCCACAATTTTGACATAATTGAGGTCGAAGTCAATTCCTAGAAGACTCAACCACATCACCCTGTGCTAGAGGCCTAGTATGATACATAAGACTTTGAGTTAGTGAGCTAAAGGAATCTAATGTCTCTACCTCAACACCCTCCTTTACAACATAAGGGATAGTGATATGTGCAATCTTTGGTTTACCTAGAGGTCTTGGTGCCAAATTTTGAGTATGTTGTGCCCCTACTCTATCTTGTGCAGAGCCCTAACCTCTACCCTGGAACTTGGACCCTATGTTACTACATGGAGGATAAATAAATACGCAATAGATTTTCCTCAAAAATTATTACGGAACCTCTTTTTTACTGCATGGAGGATAGTTAAAAACCATCGACCACCTATCCCAAAAATTATCCCTTATCCTTTGGTGATGGCACCAATGGATAGGTATCCTCCTGGAAGAACCTTGTAGAGGTTGATTTGTTCTTGGGTCAATAAACAGTACATACAAATCAAATTTCAATTTTTTTTTTTGTTCACTAGTGATCATCGATAGAAAATAGAATGTGAAGACTATGGGCCTTTGGAGTCCACAGAATGGCCCACAAGGCTCTTTTCTATTTACAAAAATTGAATATCCACTTTTAATGTATAAATTTGTGATCCCAAAATTTTTTCCCATTGCCACCCTTTTTTTTTATTGTTGCCACATTAATGGCAATGACAGAAATTAGATATCTGATAAAATCTGATATCCGATTTTATTACTCATATTTTAGAGAGAGAGAGAGAGAAAGAGAGAGAGAGAGAGAAGGGGGGGAGATAGAGAGAGAGAGTGATAGAGTGAGAGAGAGTGAGAGAGAGAGATGACCATAAGGGGTTGTATGTTGTCCTTAGGGGTCATATTGTGTCCTACGACCCCTTAGGACACCATATGACCCATAACGACACAATCTGGTGTCTTAAGGGGTCATATGGTGTCCTAAGGGGTTGTAGGACACAATATGACACCTATGGACACCATAGGACACATAACGACCCAATATGGTGTCATAAGGGTTTGTATGTTGTCCTTAGGGGTCATATAGTATCCCATGACCCCTTAGGACACAATATGACCCATAACAACACAATTTGGTGCCTTAAGGGGTCATATGGTGTCCTAAGGGGTCCTAGGACACAATATGACCCCTTAGGACACCATATGACCCCTTAAGACACCAGATTGTGTAGTTAGGGGTCATATAGTGTAATAAGGGGTCGAAGGACACAATACGAACCCTTAGGACACCATAGGAACCATAACGACCCAGTATGGTGTCATAAGGGGTTGTATATTGTCCTTAGGGGCCATATTATGTCCTACAACTCCTCAGGACACCATATGATCTATAACGACACAATTTGGTGTCTTAAGGGGTCATATGGTGTCATAAGGGGTTTTAGGACACAATATGACCCCTATGGACACCATAGGATGCATAACGACCCAATATGGTATCATAAGAGGTTGTATGTTGTTCTTAGGGGTCATATTCTGTCCTACAACTCCTTAGGACACCATATGATCCCTAAAAACACAATTTAGTGTCTTAAGGTGTCATATGGTATCCTAAGGGGTCGTAAGTCACAATATGACCCCTATGGACACCATAGGACCCATAACAACCCAATATGGTGTCATAAGATAGTGTATGTTGTCCTTAGGGGTCATATGGTCTGCCATGACCCCTTAGGACACAATATGACCCATAATGACACAATTTGGTGTCTTAAGGGGTCACATGGTGTCCTAAGGGGTCGTAGGACACAATATGACCTATGACCCATTAGGACACCATAGGACCCATAACGACCCAATATGGTGTCATAATGGGTCATATGTTGTCCTTAGGGGTCATATGGTGTTCAATGACCCCTTAGGACACAATATGACCTATAACAACATAATTTGGTGTCTTAAGGGATGATATGGTGTCCTATGGGGTTGTAGTATAGAATATGACCCCTTAGGATACCATAGGACCCATAACGACCCAATATGGTGTCTTAAGGGGTCATATGTTGTCCTAAGTGGTCGTAGGACACAATATGACCCCTTAGGACACCGTATGACCCCTAACGACACTATATGATGTCATAAGGGGTCATATGATGAATAACAACACTGTTATTATCATTGACAATTATATGGTAACTTGTATCAATGTCATGTTTGTGAACATTTGTAAGTTGTGTATGAAAATATTGAAAACATACCTCCTCTACCAGAGACATACATCAAGAGTCCTGCAAAGCTGAAGAGAAAACGTGGAGATGAGGTAAATAAGAAAATTTCAATTATAGTTCATTTTTATGTTAACTTTTAGAATGTGAGTTATATAATATAACTAATCTTAATCATGGTTTGGTTTTTCTTGTGCTGGATCCTTCAGAGCCGAGCAATGTGGCAAAGATGATCAATTTTGATGATCCATCGTAGCTTAGGATGTTATAGATAGTTTTGGGATGCTAACATGTCTAGTTGGCATGTATATTTTGTATATGGGAATGCATTCATGTATATAGACATACTTTTTGTTTGAGTTGGCGTTTATGCCATATTTGTGTATGGACATACACTTGAAATCATTTGACATTTTTATATATACTGAAGTTGATATTTGATCATATAAATCATTGCTCATCTATGCATGGTGCTATCATGGAAATCTTTAATCTTCATTCCAATAATTAACAATGGTTAATAATGGTTAATTAATGAACAATAAAATTCATTTTCATTTCATCGTAAGTGTTGTTTGTGTAATGAACAATACAATTCATTTAATGAACAATACTTGATAAAATTCATTATTACCCTATGCATGCTCCTATTTTTCTCCCCCACTCGGTTGAATGCTTAGTGTCATACCCTACCGGCATCATCCCCTGAGCACCCTAAGTGCTAAAAATTATCCAACTTTGACGGGCCCTAAGTCAAAATCCATGGCACCTGCAAATGATCTATTTGAACCTATGGGGCCATGAGAGGGGTCCCTACCAAATCCTATCTCTTTTTTTCAAGTTTCCTTATGGTTTTATTAGGGAAGCATTTTTTTGATTGGCAAAAAAATCGTCAATCTCATTCAACCGAATGTTGTCGCGTGGCAAATTTCTTGTTTTGCTCATCATGATAACAAACCGTCAACTCCAACATGTCTAGTTAGGCATTATTACCCTATGCATGCTCCTATTTTTCCCCCCCACTTAGTCAAACACTCGAGGTCATACCCTACCGACGTCGTCCCTTGAGCACCCTATGTGCTAAAAATTGTCAAACTTTAACGCGCCCTAATTCAAAATCCATGGCACCTGCAAATGGTCATTAATAGACCTACATTTTGCACACATCCTTAATATTCACGTAAAAAAATTGAATATTAAGGTTTAATGATGATTGTTTGAAATGAAATGCATGATAAAAAAAACAAGGCACCATTAAAGACCTACTACTCAGGTATGCCTGAAGGTTCATCTCTTTGCTTAAGACTATCAAATATTGCTTTATGATCAGAAGTAGTCATTGTCCATAGCTCTTTGGTCTTTGGTTTTTCTTGATGCTTCAAAAACATGACATTTGCGGTTATAATAAGGTGTGAATACATTAGAATGGTTTTTTGTCTCGCAACCAAGTTCCCACAATAACAACTAAACCTGTAGGATATGTGAACCCATCATCTTCTATCATTGGTTGTGTTAGCTTCTATTTTTGTTGTACACATCATTCCAACCAATATTATGATCTCTCTTCATTCCCTTACAGTGCAACAACTACAGAAACATGTCATGGTTGTACAAGATCTGATAGATGGTCATACTCAAGTGAACTTTCCTCTTTGACGATCATGGGTGAAGCATGAGAATCTTGTGCATAGTGCAAGCTTGAATCACCCAAAAAGCATTTAAATATTCCATAGGCATAGGTAGGTAGGACAAAGTGAGTCCTCTTTGATGAAAGATCATGTTGAGCATCAATGAGACAGAGTCATTCTGAACATGAAAAGAGAAAAATGTAGAGAGTTGACCCATATGTGAAAAGACAAGAAACAAAGTATTTGAAAACCAATCTTTCAATTGGTTTTGGAATAATGAAAAAGGTGAGCTCTTGAAGGGAAAAGAGTAGGTAGACTCTTTGTAAGGAAAATGAAGGGGTGGTGTTCTTTTCAAATGAGGGCACACAACTTTTTGAAAATTTGTCATAAATTTTTCAATTTGTGTTGCTACTCATGATTTCTATGTTTGCAATTCTAGATTAAACTATGGTTTTTGTGTCTTTATCATGCATCAGGGATATGTGTATTAAATATGGATTTTGGTTGCAAGGTTGAGGTTGCCATTAATTTGTCTCCCTATTTTTTACTGCATCATCTGTTGATCAATGTGGCTAAAGGCCTCCATAATAGGCTTATGTTGTTATTTTCATAATGTACATAGGTATATCATTTAATATTCTGATTGTTCTTTTAATTTCCAAAAATATAATAAATGTCATCGGTAGTACTGGCCAACAAGTTGAGCTAGAAATCCAGATATTTTGTAAACAATCAGAAACCTTTAATGATAATGAAGTTGAAGCCTTGAGATTTATGTAATATGGTTCAAGTCCAAGACTGTATGCTGAGGCCACACACTCTTTCCTTTCCCAGCATACACTACTGAGTCACAAGATGCTACTACTAGAGAACACCATGCTCCATTATGAAGAAAATATTAGGTGCATCTGCTGTCAGCATCTAAAAATGAAACAATATTATTCAATTGCCAAAATCTATCTGACTTTATTTTACAAACTATTAATGAATAAAAATAGACAAGGTTACCTGAGTGAAAGTTTGATGACCACCTTGAATAGTATGTATTGATGTTGAAGGCCCAACATTAAACTATTCTACATATAATGTGAGTTATAAGATTACCACTCACATAATGTTAAACTACTCACATGTATTATATTTATAATTTCTTTACTAGTTACAAACTTGTGGATTTGACATCATTGTGCAATCAAAAGGTGGAGGGCCACTAGAATAAGGGTGAACACTCTGCCCCTAAAATTTAATTATAATCACTCTAGTAAGTTATTTAATATTAGATTTTAAAATAAAACCATTCAAGTAATTTACTTAATATTATGTTTCAGAATAAATTTAATAAATTGAATTTGAACTTGTTCAAATTTACTTGACTATCAATGTCAAATGTTTGATTCAATACATCATCTGTCATGACAATTTGATCTATTGCATGTGTGTCCTAGCCATGTGCATTTGAATCATCTTCATGATCATAAACACAATGAGACCCACAATTTTGATATAAGTGAGGTCGAAGTCGATTCCCAGAAGACTCTGAGTTAGTGAGCTAATGGACTCTAAGGTCTCTACCTCAACACCCTCCTTTACAACATAAGGGATAGTGATATGTTCAATCTTTGGTTTACCTAGGCATCTTGGTGCCAAATTTTGAGTATGTTATGATATCTGCTTTTAATATATAAATTTGTGGTCCCAAAATTTTTTCCCATTGCCGCCTTTTTTTTACTATTGCCACATTAATGGAAATGACATAAATTAGATATCCGACATAATATGATATCCGATTTTATTACTCATATTTTAGAGAGAGAGAGAGAGAGAGAAAGAGAGAGAGAGAGAGAGAGAGAGAGAGAGAGAGAGGGGGGGGAGAGATAGAGAGAGTGTGTGATAGAGTGAGAGAGTGAGAGAGAGAGGTGGAGAGAGAGAGAGTGACCATAAGGGGTTGTATGTTGTTCTTAGGGGTAATATTGTGTCCTACAACCCCTTGGGACACCATATGACCCATAACGACACAATTTGGTGTCTTAGGGGGTCATATGGTGTCCTAAGGGGTCGTAGGACACAATATGACCCCTATGGACACCATAGGACACATAACGACCCAATATGGTATCATAATGGGTTGTATGTTGTCCTTAGGGGTCATATGGTGTCCCATGACCCCTTAGGATACAATCTGACACATAACGACACAATTTGGTGCCTTAAGGTGTCATATGGTGTCCTAGGACACAATATGACCCCTTAGGACACTATATGACCCCTTAAGACACCAGATTGTGTTGTTAGGGGTCATATAGTGTTATAAGGGGTCAAAGGACACAACATGAACCCTTAGGACACTATAGGACCCATAACGACTCAGTATGGTGTCATAAGGGGTTGTATATTGTCCTTAGGGGCCATATTATGTCCTACAACCCCTTAGGACACCATATGACCAGTAACGACACAATTTGGTGTCTTAACGGGTCATATGGTGTCCTAAGGGGTCGTAGGGCACAATATGACCCCCTATGGACACCAAAAGACCCATAACAACCAAATATGGTATCATAAGAGGTCGTATGTTGTTCTTAGGGGTCATATTTTGTCCTACGACCCCTTAGGACACCATATGATCACTAAAAACACAATTTGGTGTCTTAAGGTGTCATATGGTGTCCTAAGGGGTCGTAAGACACAATATGACCCCTATGGATACCATAGGACCCATAACAACCCAATATGGTGTCATAAGATGGTGTATGTTTTCCTTATGGGTCATATGGTCTGCCATGACCCCTTAGGACACAATATGACCCATAACGACACAATTCGGTGTCTTAAGGGGTCACATGGTGTCCTACGGGGTTGTAGGACACAATATGACCCCTTAGGACACCATAGGACCCATAATGACCCAAATTGATGTCATAAGGGGTCGTATGTTGTCCTTATGGGTCATATGGTATTCCATGACCCCTTAGGACACAATATGACACATAATGACATAATTTGGTGTCTTAAGGGATGATATGGTGTCCTACGGGGTTGTAGGACACAATATGACACCTTAGGATACCATAGGACCCATAACAATCCAATATGGTGTCTTAAGGGGTCATATGGTGTCCTAAGGGGTTGGAGGACACAATATGACCCCTTAAGACACTGTATGACCCCTAACGACACTATATGGTGTCATAGGGGGTCAAATGATCAATAACGACACTGTATAAAGTTGGAAAGGGTCATATTGTGTCCTAAGGGGTCATATGTTGTCTTAAAAGGGTCATATGACACAATATAACCCCTTAGAATACAATATGACCCATAACGAGACAATTTGGTGGCTTAAGGGATTATATGGTGTCCTAAGGGGTTGTAGGACACAATATGACCCCTTAGGACACCATAGGACCCATAATCTCTCTCCCTCTCCCCTAATCTCTCTATTTGTCTTTCCCTTCCCTCTCCCCTTCTCTATCTCTCCCTTCACCCTTCCCACCTCTCTCTCTCTCTCTCTCTCTCTCTCGCTATATATATATATATATATATCCCCTCTACCTCTCTCTCTCTCTCTCTCTCTCTCTCTCTCCCTCTCCCTCTCCCTAATATTGTATACTAATTTATTTATAAATTAATATATTTAAATATTATATATTAATAAACAATAGATTAATTATGTGCAAATTTAGTTAGTGATAATCGAATATCCAATTTTTGTCGTACAATTTTCAAATTTCAAATTTTTGCTCTGGAATGCTTTGGGATTTGGCTTGGAAGTGACAAGCATATAAAGTCAACTGAAAAAACATGTTTTTTTAGTATTCCTTGATTTTGCAGACTTTACATTGGTGGTTGAAGACTTTTTTTGTAGCCAAAACTGATAAAACAAAAAGGGTTTTTTAAAGACATTCTCAGCTTTCCAACAATATAAGGCTCGTCTTATTTCAACTTTAATAAATAATTATTATTTATTTTCTAACTGAATTCTTACAATAGTCCTAATTGAAAAACACTCATAACTTTCAAACGGTATAACATTTTTTGAATCCAAAACATGCATCGCATCCTATGCTTCGTCTACTATAGGGAAAAATTAAAAAAATAAAATTTCATAGGGTTTTAACCAAGTTAAGGTGGTCAGACGTAGGAGTTTCCAAATTTCTAAAAAGTTGTAGTAAAAACTTCATAAATAATTATTTACTTTATAAAAAATTAGAAAAAAATATGTGTCACATCATGACATGAGTCTAATACTTATACTATAAATATTATAAAAAAATATTATTATTTGATTGTGATTACGGTGGTTAGACATACGTCTACTTCTTATCTTTTTCTTGAAATTTTAGTACCACTGCATTGAAATTTGAAATTTTCATGAAATGGGATTTTCTTTTTCAAAAAGCAACTAGTATATTAGAAAGTACATTTAATTTTCTATAGATTCTCTTCTTACATATTTTAAAAATAATGTTCACAACTTATTCAAATTTTCATGCCAAGTTGCATAACTCCGATTTTCTAAAATTTCATTGCCACTTAAGGGCCTTTTTTGGCACACCATGATCCTGCACATACCCTCCCCCACATGTTGATCATAAACATTTCCCATGTCATCATTACAGTTGGGTGTACAATCATCTTCTAATTCATGACTATCAATGAAATGACAATGTAAAAGTGATTACTATTCCAATGTTTGATCACATGAAACATTTAGATTCTTACTTAGAATATTTTCAGATGCACATAATATGATATTTAGTTGATTAAAAACATTATTCTCATATGTGTGAGATACAACCTTAGGCACAATATTTTTTCTTTCTCATACGTTGTTTTTCTAGACAAAGCATTAGCCCTTAGTCTATGTTTATCAATGACACCATTATTACCAACAATATGATATTTCACATTAATTGAATATTGAGATATAAACCTTTCGACCATGTCAATCCAATCTAATACGTAAACAAGACTTGTTAGTTTCAAACCTTTAGACCAATTAACTAAACAAGGATCGTAGACTTGCAAAAATAGGCCAACACATGCAAGCTCATGAGGTCTAAAACCATCAGGTATCCCACTCAAAACATCTAAGAATATTAAGAATAATGAACATCCTAATTCTCCCTCATTCCTTCTTATGTCTAATAAATCTTGAACATATATCATAGGATCAATATTATGTAACATTTCAGATTCATCACACTCAATTTGGGGCTAACTGTGATATGTAAGATGTCAAGGACAAGCTGGGGAAGCAAAAGTACACTCATTTTGGCATTTAATTTCCTCTTCTAACTCATTATTTGATTGCGAACATGATGTATTTCCAGTCTTAAATGAACTCGGATTGTATTTCCCCACCAAACTGATTCAAGAAAAGTACCTCTAGGTTATCCCAAGAAGATACACTCTCCATGGGCATGTTACTAAACCACTCACTTGGATCTTCCTCAAGGGACCTTACAAACAATTTCATGTATACATCCTCTACACTTATCTAATAATCTTCGATAAAATCATAAAATGATTGCACATTATTAATGGTTGACTCACCTTCCTTCCCATGAAAATTTAGGCACATGCTTTTTTAGGTCAAGAGGGAAAGGATTAGGATAACCCAAAATAGAAGTAAAATTCAGTGGGTTATACTTTTCTAAAACACAAACTCTTCTCTATGGGCATGACTGCGAATAGTGATTTGGCATTATATTAATAGGAACCATACATGGATGGCTACATTGATGATACATCTCTACTTGTGTTTTCACAAGTTCTTTACATCAACTTTGTAGTTACAAACTCAAGATAGATAATATTCAACATACTTCTCTTGAAATACCTAATTGAAACTTGCATCAAAGAAGCATATAATGCCAACACCTAAAATCATTTGCTTAGTGGCATTCTTCACCTAATAAGGACCATGGTTTTGCATATACAAATGAGGAATACCTGGAATAAATTTGTCGCTACTGTCCATTTTAACATTTGACTATGAATTTCAAGATCTTCTTCACATCCCAAGATCTTTCTTTAGAGAGTCACTACCTCCTTGCAGAGAAATAATATCTAAACAACTAGAGGTTATTTCAAGTATGTCTTCATTCTAGGTTCTTCATCAACAACAGAGTCACACAAATATTTTTCAGATGAGTTGCAATAAAACCTTTTGTCGCAAAAACTTCTATATCTAAAATGAATTTCAGATTCTTTTACGTTCTTGACTCTTTCTCCACATTAATTTGGCATTGACTTCCCAATAGAGTCACCATTTTCTTGGTTCCCAAATCAACAAAATATTAAAAAAAATAGAGTCACACTTTAGGCTTTGTAGGACATATGGGGGTAACCCTTAGGAATACCTAAGGATTAAATCCTACACTCAACTAGGTATTGTATAATAGATTATGTTCTCACAAACTATATGCCAAGGATTAGAAACTATTACTCAATATTGGCTTAAACCTTGAGAAATCTTTAGTAACATGCATGGAGAACATTATAATTACAATAATTTATAAAACTAGAAAGGACTGAAAATAAATATTTATTAGATTTTTAAATTTGGATCTCTCCAATGTCTACATAGGAAAATATACTTGACTAGTTCCTTATGCATTTATAGATTCCAAATGAAACAACCATTCATGATAATAGCATAAACACAACCAATGATGTTTAGACCATCATTGCATTACAGTAATGAGATCTCTCATAAACATACTCATGATATACTTCTTAATCTTGAAATAAAATACAATAATCTTGAGCACTTCACTGAAAACTAACATTAAGATGTTCCTTGAAGATGAGTCATGAGTGAAATAGTTGCTACAACAAATGTGCAACAAAAATCATAAGAATCCTTGATTATTTAGATTCAAAAGAAAATGATATACATTCAAGAGGCATCATGGCATGTTTTATCTTTAAACTACAAACTAGGTTGCTTTCCATTATCATAAAACAGATTGTAACATTCTGAGACCAATTAAAAAAAAAAAAACTAGACTCTAAATGCTATCTTGTACAAACAATTACAATGCTAAAACGGGAGAATGGAACCCTTACAAAATAACCTTGAATTCTCTTTCATAACAACAAGGGAGCAAGAAGCCTTGGATTACTTTGCCACATGTCACATTTTGGCATTCTTATAGAAGAATATGCCAAGAGCATTTCATGCCCCAAAATACATGAAAAGGATGGGAACAACTTAGCCAATAACTTCTACTGATTACATTTGATGTGTTTCCCTAGGTCATTACGTCCATACTAATTTAGAAAATGAACCCATCTTGGTGGTGAATTGGCATCCACAGGTCCCATGGTCTAATTAACTAGTTCAAATTTTCAAACACTAGGGAATGAAGCTTTCCTTGCATTAGTTTCTCCCATGCCCTAATTATTTCGTTCATGGTGACCAAAGACCCCGTGCAGTTTTGTACTCAACCTTGTGTTGACTTTCTTTACGTTACAAAATTGTGGAGATTCATTTCATTACTCCTCTTGGCATGTGGGATCCATCATTACCTCGGTGCAATTCTTCTCAGATACTTGCAGAAGGAAGAAAGGGCTCTCAACGAGTCCTGGGCTGACACATTGGACCCCTTTCAACTGTGAAGAAAACACCTACCACATCATCTCCCCGAGAACTTGTTGAATGAAGGAAAAGCTTCTCAACAAGTTCCGAGTATGCCACGTGTACCGCTTATCATCGGCCTTTCCAAACACTCACTAAGGCAAAGAAAAGACTTGAGCGAGCTCCAAGTTCATTAACACCACTATTCTTCAATAGCACTCAGGACTCGACAAGAGATTAAAAAAACCTCGCCAAATACTCGGGTGTCAATCTATCAGTATCAACTGCAAAACAAAGCAACTTGAAAGTTAGTGAGATACTTTGAAAGGTTTCACTGAATCTCGAGTTAACCTTTTGAAATATTTTTAAGTTGTTGACTTGGATGGAACTCGAGAACTCGGTAAGGTACGAAAGACATTTCAGAGAGTGCAGAGGGATACAAAAGCATAGGCTAACTTGAAACAACCTTTGAGCACGTGTGCATAAGTTCTGTCCCTAGGACGTCATAGGGATGGAGCCAAACATGAAGCAACAAAATCTTAAAACAGAAAAGAGGGGTGGACAACTTAGGGATCAACCAAAGGCATGGCAACCCGATAAAATAAAAGTGCTAGAACACGAGGCTAGTTGCAAACAATGCAAAACCCATGAGGAAATAACTTAAGCCATGCCTAACTAGACAAACAGGTCACGGGTCAAAAAGAAACCCACCAAAGGTCAAAATTAAAAGAATTTCATGTCCAAGGCGAAGCATAAACCACAGGACATTCTAATAAGATTTTGCAGGGGTATATCTATTATCTATGTGCCTTAGTCAAATTTTCATCACGTACTTCAGATTTCTGGGGAATTTGAAGGTGCTAACAAGTTCATAGGGTCTCAATTTTTAAATTTTGATACACTTTTGTAGTTTAAATCAATCATTTTTTATTCTAGTAGGAGCACACACAAGGTCACACCCATATACATTAAATTAGTATCTAACTTAAAAAAAAAATATTAATTAGTTACATACCTTACTCTTTGTTTGAGTTCATTCATTTGAAATAATTCTAAACAAGGATAAAACTCATAAACTAAATCTCCACGTAATAAAATTTGACACTTTTATCCATCCATTCATAATCAAACATAGGGTAACTAGATACTAATTATATCAAACTACCGACAAGATGACTTAAACTTTTATAATTAACACTTTTATTCTAACATTAATTGCCATTTGCTTCATGTCCATGGAATCGTTTAATTATTCATAGATATTTATATGTTTTTACCCATGTTTAAATTTAGACAATAATTATAAAAGGTCATTTGAGATTAAAAATCATAGATATTATAAATATGGATTAAACTTATCTTATTTCGGGTGAAATGTCTCTTTCATAGTAGGGTGAGGTTAGGTAGCCAACTGATGTAGGTGAATTTGCTGCACATAGTACTTGAAGGATGTTTAAAATCTATTCCACACTCTCTGTTTTGACCTATAAATAATGAAAGGCTACAATACAGGTAGAATCTTGCTTGACACATAGTCAATTCCATGGAACCACATTTCTTTGAGACATTCTACTAAAGAGTTCATGTGCTTTATCTAAGTTTCGACATTCTATGTATTGACTCAGCTAGAACAATTACAACTACAACATTTGGTGAGATTTATTTCTTGCATTCAACTCCTTCCCTTCCATGACCCTTTTTTCATTCTTCTCCCATCATGTTTAACAAAATCCCCCAATCTTAAGCTTTTGTAGTTTCGCATGCATATTTGCCCCAAAAATCACAATGGCCTCCCTTCAAGTCATCTCCTTCTCTATGACCACATACGCAATGTCCGTGGTGAAAAAATGTTTATCATAAATGCTTTAGGGGGTTTCCATGGCCTATCCATGAGCTATTCTCTTTTCTTTATCCATCAAACCCCCAATCTTATGTTTTCCTGCAACTAATTCTGGTCGTAGATAATGGGGTCGTGTGCCTCTTAGGTTACTCAAGCGTTGGAAATATAATCCCAATTACCACCATGTAAGCAATCATATCAAACTTTGTCCATATGTATTTCATATCTACTCCTGTCAGCTCCAATTTACATGCATATCCCTTAACTTTAAAGACAAGCAATGAAGGACGATTTTGATAAGATTTGGTTTGATTTCATTCAACTCGTGAACTATCCCAGCTGCAGATTACACACAGATTGTGGGAGCATGATATATAATTTTTATAGTCTTTTGACAAGGTTCTAGATGTCTCTTAATCCATTCTTCAATGCATGTATCTAGAATTCTAGATTGTTCAAAAGACCTCTAAAACAAGACACATGTAACAGGTTATGTTTTGGAGTTAGATGATCAGTAGATCATGTGGTTGACAAGATGAATATTGTAGCATTTGAATCATATGTAATGTTTGATGTAATTGAAAAATACAATGTTGTGTGCTATATCATATTGAGCAGATTTTTGTGTTTTGCTCTACTTTTATTTTCTACTCTGTTTTCTTCTTGCTCTATTTTGTGTCTATTTCCTCCCCTGTTTCCATCAGTGGTATTAGAGCCAATGGTACGAAATTTTAAAATTATTGGGAATGCAGCTACAGAAGAATGCAACAAAAGAGATCTGTGAGGGAGAACAAAAGAAATACTGGCAGTTTTTGAAGAGCTTGAAGCAGCCTAGCAAGGAAGAAGCTGAAGGTTGGAGTTCATCGCAGATGTTTGCCCAGTCAAAGGAAAATCATAGATGAAGTCAAGTTCTGCTATGAAAACATCAAGAAAAAGAGGAGATCGTTGTTGTTTGCTAGAAGAAATGCTTGCAAGCTGTTTGTATAAGTTGTATAGAGTTTGATGATGTTGAAGGAGAAATTGGAGACTCAGATGTTGCAGCTTAAAGGAGGCCATAGCAGTTAAAAAGGCTATCAAAAGGAGAAGACTCTAGCAGACTGGAAGTGTAAGTTGTTGGGTAAAGATTTTGAAGGTGTACAGAGTTGTTTAGAGGAAGAAATTTGTAATAGAAAAAACATAGTTAAGTGTCAGGGTAAGGTAAGTTTAATTTTTTTTGTTTCAATGGGTAAAGTGGACAGAGTAAAGAAAGAGAAAACAAATGATTTGGAAAATGAATTGAAGGAATGTAAAAAGAAAATTTCAGAAATGATAATGCTTTTAAAAGAGAAGCAAATGGAAAAATGTGAACTATTAGATGAAATTATAATCTTGAAAAAGAATTGAATGAAGTTAAAGATAAAAATAAGGAATTAGAAGAGAAATTGTAGTTATTTGATGATGTCAAAAGGAAGTTTGATGATTTGGAAGAAATGTCAAAAAGGTTAGAAGAACAAAACAGTTTACAGAAAAGGGAACTCTTAAATCTGAAACAAGAGAATGAATGTTTGAAGTTAAAACTACTAGTTAGTAATGCTTCATGTGACACAAAAGAAATGTGTTGCTACTTACATCCATGTAAAATTTGTGGTTTGAGAAATCATTCTAAAAAAATGTGTTGGAAGAAAGAATCAATACCAGGTTGTATAAAAATGGATTGTGGATGGACCTATGGACCTAGTTGGCAAAAGCTCACAGGTATGTTCAAAAGATTGTACAAATGTTCATATGTGAAGAACAATAGAAGTAATGAAAACTTTCAATGTCCAAAAGGGATTAAAAAAATTTTCAGCCAAAAGAAACCATTGTCTAGCAAGGCAACTGCTGATTGTATGATGTTTTGAAGACTTCAAACCAAAGAGATTGAAAGACTACAACAACAGTTGAAAAAAACTAGAGCATAAGAAAGAAAGAGAAGTTCATGAAAGAAATCAGAAAATCAGAGGAGGATATCACTTAAAGAGAAGACATTGTGAATGTTGAAAAATTGCAGCAGTTGTAGCAACAACAAGTTAGCAAGAAAACCAAGGAAGAGATCACAGACAAAAAGGGAAGGTAGTTGAAGAAAGCTAGAAAGAACAAAAGAATGGATAGAATATTAGTAGTTGAGATTAAGGGGGAGTGTTGGAAATATAATCCCAACTACCACCACATAAGCAATCATATCAAACTTTGTCTATATGTATTTCATAGCTACTCCTGTCAGCCCCAATTTACATGCATATCCCTTAGCTTTAAAGATAAGTAATGAAGGACGATTTTGATAAGATTTGGTTTGATTTCATTCAATTCGTGAACTGTCCTAGCTGCAAATTACACACAGATTGTGGGAGCATGATATATAATTTTTATAGTCTTTTGACAAGGTTCTAGATGTCTCTTAATCCATTCTTCAATGCATGTATCTAGAATTCTAGATTGTTCAAAAGACCTCTAAAACAAGACACATGTAACAGGTTATGTTTTGGAGTTAGATGATCAGTAGATCATGTGGTTGACAAGATAAATATTGTAGCATTCCAATCATATGTAATGTTTGATGTAATTGAAAAATAGAATGTTGTGTGCTATATCATATTGAGCAGATTTTTGTGTTTTGCTCTACTTTTATTTTCTGCTCTATTTTCTTCTTGCTCTGTTTTGTGTCTATTTCCTCCCCTGTTTCCATCACCAAGCACTCCATTTTCCTTTTCCATGGAAGTTGCAGAATTTTGTTTTGCATGGATAGGGAGGAGGTCACGCCCTATCACCATGCCCACCATATCTCCGCTATTCCTCATTAATTTTGGTGGTCTCCTTTGCTTATCTAATTCATAGATTTATGACATGACATTATTTATTTTATTATTTTGATTTGTATAGTTTCTATGAGCATACAATGTCCAGGTGATGGTCTTTTGTAGCGATCCGACACTTCCCTGACTAGGAGTTTCTTTGGTTTCACCCCTTTTCAAGTTCCTGTTCTTGATATAGTGTCTCTCTCTGCCTCTCCTATTTTTATGGATGCGGATAGTGATTCTTCTTGGACCATTTTCCTAAGTAGGAAGATTTCTTTTAGTTATACACCTCGGCCAAGGACATACAACTTGCCTCATCTAGTTATGATTTTTTTTAGTATTTTGATATAGTTGTTAGCATCCATAGCTTTCCTTTTTTTCTTTGTCCTTTTTTAGTTGTAGCATTTGTCTTATATTTTTATTGAATTTTAGATGGATTAGAGCTTCCTTTTACTATACAAGAAATATAGAATATAAT
This sequence comes from Cryptomeria japonica, assembly GCF_030272615.1. NCBI lineage: Eukaryota > Viridiplantae > Streptophyta > Pinopsida > Cupressales > Cupressaceae > Cryptomeria > Cryptomeria japonica. The sequence goes on from NC_081409.1 coordinate 818,949,446, forward strand.
ATAGATATATGCACATAAATATATGTATGTATATACATATATATGTATATTATGTATATATTTATTTGTATATATATTATAAGTGAGAGATCCATTTCTTTCTAAAAAATAATTAAGATTGCAAAAATATAAATTACATCTTCATGCTAGTTTAAAATTGATTTTTACTTACTAAGGTAGACAAACATAAATATAAAAATATAAAATTTTGAAGACACGCTATTTTTAAATATGTTTGATTTAATTAGATTGAGTATAATAAATATTAAATACTAATTGTAAAATTCTAAATTCTAAAATATTATCCTTCAATGTTAAATTGACTACAGATGTTATAAATATATATAGATAGGGAATATTATGATGTGTATTCTTGATTGGAAACAGATTATTTGTGAATCTGATTTAAAAGTTATGGTACATATGCTAATGAGCAACAACACTTTGATGATACTAATTGGCATTTAACTGTTGTTATTCACAGATTCTACAATTCACTAGGTCTTTAGACTCTATTGGTTTTTGTCATATTCTTACAGAATGGAATAGATTAGTGAATTGAAGGGAACATTTGCTGGTGGATTTATGTCATTTAGAACAATTAGCTGGGAAGGATAGGAATGGTTAATATTTTGTTCTTTCTTGCCTTGTATTCTTCACTTTTAGCTTTGGAAATCTGTTTTATAATTGTTGTAATTGAAACCATGTTCCTTGTTATTTGTTTCATTTATCATTGCTTTCTTCCTATCAGGTTGTAAGATATACATGTCTGATTTGTAAGATAGCTGTAACTCATCTGTAGACCCACATATAGATTACTGACTTCCTGAACTATAAAAAATCTAATCCTTACCTTTTCCTTGTTATTTGTTTCATTTATCATTGCTTTCTTCCTATCAGATTGTAAGATATACATGTCTGATTTGTAAGATAGCTGTAACTCATCTGTAGACCCACATATAGATTACTGACTTCCTGAACTATAAAAAATCTAATCCTTACCTTTTCGGGTAAATTAATCATCTGTAATGCCCTGATTCATCTAATTTCCAATACCGGATCTGTCAGTGAGTAGTTATCTGTTGCTTGACCAACTCTAATGGAAATGGTTACTGTGGATTGTGATGAAGGGGTGGAGCATGCTTTCCAATCTGATCGTACCCCTGTTTCTTCACACTATTTGCATCATGCTTCCGCTTGTTTGGAGTGTCTCCCATCGGAGCAAAAAACGTCAAGTAAATAATTTCTTTTGTATGGCCAGATAATTTTGACCTTTTTTTTTGAATTTATTTGTTATGTTATTCTACGATTTTCTGTACCTGCAGACGAAAAATCGGAAGGAAGCAACCCAAATAGTTTGGACCTCAATAAAACACCACCTTCTGATGGACAGGACGATTTGCAGAAGGATTTTAATCTCGATAATAGATTGTTGAGGATCAGCAATGAGCAAGAGAAGGTTGGTATTAAACGAGGGCAGAGATTGACGGAAGAACAATACGCTTATTTGGAACAATGCTACAAAGAGAACAACAAAATGTCAGAAGATTATGTATGTGTACTCTCCCCATTTAATTACAGTTTATTCTGCTTGTATGTAACTTATCTCTTTTCTTCATAGTATCATTAAAGTTTCATATATATATAAGATAGGTAAACATAACTTCAAATTGTTGGGACAATAAAAATTATCAGTAATTTTTTTTAATAGAGATTTTCATTTCCTTACTGTTATAAATTGTTTGATCTGTCATTCCCCGTCACAGATCTTCAAGCTGTTAGTTACATTTAGGCTATAACTATGTATCTTGTTATTGTTGACTCCTGTTTCGCGTATTTTTTTTTTTTCCTCTCAATGTATGGATTCGTACTTTAAAAACCACCCAAATAGTTACAGAACCAACTGTAAAGAAGTTTTTGATTTTAGGCTTATAATATTAGCAGCAAAAAATCATTTGCTATCTAACGATTCAGATGTAAATTGAAAATTACAATCGAAATTGTTTTCAAATGAATTTTACAATTCACTGTTTTTTATGATACGTAATGCGCATGGTTTTGCTCACATTGCAATCTTTTATATGTTCTCCAAATCTGTTTTGGAAATAATGTCAGCAGTTTAGAACAAAGGAATATGAAGAAAATATCATATAATTAATTAATTTTTTATTTGTTTTTTCAGATTTCTATATCATTCATCTTTATTTTCTTATTTAATATAAAAAATATAATATTATATTGATATTTCTTCAGATGAATGTCAAATAACTGAAATATATATTCCACCAAAAACATCCCAGATACAATCCCATACAAAATTTTATTATCAGTATTAATTATATCCTGTCTCAAACTGAAATATTCTTTAATTGTTTTCTAAATATCAATACTTAATGTATGTGCAATTATTATCTTTTTATTTTGTGTTTACAGATCCAAATGGAGGCTCTGGCAAACAAGCTAGATATCAGCCCTCGAAAAGTTCAAGTTTGGTTTCGGAATAGGAGGAGAAGGTAATTCATTTCAGCACATTTAATTTAATTATGAGTAAAAAGAAACCAATTTATTCGAATAAAATTTGCAGGATCAAAACGAAGCAAAACAAAATGGTTGGTACTGAACTAAGGTTCAGATTTTCAGAAGAGCAATATGCTAATTTGGAAGAATGCTTCAAACAGAACAATACAGTGGATAAAGTATGTTTACTTTCCCCATTTAATTACAGTTTGTTTTGGTTGTATGTATCTTTTCTCTTTTCTTCATAGTATAGCCATAAAAGTTCTATATATAAAAAAAAAGGTTAACATTTCTAAAAATTGTTGGAACTATAAAAACAGTGTATTCAATAGATGACAGAGAATAATTTATTTTTATTGATATCCTTATCAGTCATCTTTGTTTACTGTCATAAATTGTTTGATCTGTCATTTCCCATCAGAGATCTAGAAGTAGATAGTTATATTTAGGTTATGAATATGGATCTAGTTTATGTTGCTCCTGTTTTGTTTAATTTGTTTGTTTCAATCTATCAATTGCTATTTTAAAAAACTACCCAGATATTTACAGAACCAATGTGAAGAAGTTATTGATTTAGAGTTATTTTGTAAGATTAGTATTAGAAATCATTTCTCAATTAACTATTCAGATGCAAATTGGAAATTAAAAGAGAAATTGTTTTTAATGAATTTTAGAATTCACTGTTGCGTAAGATAGGCAATGCGCATGGTTTTATTCTTATATGTTGTCCAAATCTGGTTTGGAAATAATGTCATCAATCTAGAATGAAGGAATTTGAGGAAAATATCATATGATTACATAGATTATTTTTTATTTTTTAAATTATATTAATCATAAATTCATTTTCTTAATTAATATGAAATTATAATATTATATTGATATTTCTTCAGCTGGGTGTCAAAGAACTGAAATACCTATTGCACCAAAATCATCCCAGATACAATCCCTTAATAAGAGAATATAGATTATTTACAAAATTTTATTATCAGTATTAATAATATCCTGTCGCAGACTGAAATATTCTTTACTTGCTTTGTAAATATCAATACATGCTGTATGCGTAATTATTATCTTTTTATTTTGTGTTTACAGATCCAATTGGAGGCTTTGGCCAACCTGCTAAATGTCAGCCGTCGAAAAGTTCAAGTTTGGTTTCAAAATAGGAGGAAGAGGTAATAATCTTCTTGGTAGAGTAATTCATCTCATCACATTTAATATAATTATGAGTATTAAGAAACTAATTTATTCAAATAAAATTTGCAGGAACAAAAGGAAGCAAAACGAAATGGATAGTGGGAAACAAGAGAATGTATTAAGAGAGGAAAAGAAGAGAATGCATAAAGAGTTGGCAGAAATTAAGGCGCCTGAAACACCACCTGCAGCACCATTAGTGGGATGTCCTTCCTGTCAAAGGGTTATCAGCACTACTCGTTTGACAACTTCTGGATGAAATCAATATTGGATAAATTACTGTGTTTGCCTATTGATTGCTTATATTTCGAAAATCTCTTTCTTGCTGCTATTGGGATTTATTTGAGAATCTGCAGCCCTACTATAAATCGAAGATAACTTGTGCGTGCTTTAACCTTCTTAGGCGTTTTCAAAAGTAATAAATGTTGTTTCAAGTGAATCAGAAATAACCCCTATTTGTGACCCAGATATTTTAGACTTTATGTTAGAGTTCTGAGATTAATTGTCTCTAACAATAGAGGTTTTCGAAAATATTCTTATAAACCATGTGGCATGGAGAGAGTTCTATTTTGTGTATTGAATTGTATTGCTCTTACATTGCACCCTCCTTAGATATTAGTTAGCGTTCTCCCTCTCTGATATATATTATTTTGTTTAAAAGTAGTTTTTCTTTTTCTTAATTTCAAGTGTATTGTATTTTCTTAAAGGTTTGTGTACATTTCAATAGAGGAGTTACTTTTCAAGAATTAGAAATAAGCTGTAGAAAAAAAAGAAAGGCTAGAAGCAAGCAGTAGTATATTAGGAAAAAATCACATTTGCTTTTAATTTTTATTTTTCTTTTTAACTGCACAACTTGTTACTTTGAAATGACTATGTCAAAAAAATTAAATATTATATTCATGAGAAAGTATTTCAAATTGAGTATAGTGTAGGTTGTAATCTTCCCAAACAGAAATTAACAGTAATAATTCTATTTAATATGTTTATAGTATCTATCAATTCTATTTAAGGAGACATTTCTGATTAAATCTGAGAATATAATTCCGTATTGATCATTGACTTATTATGCATGATTTACAATAAAAGGAAGACTCATAACATAAGTCGGATCATACCTTAAGCCTGCAACCAATAGCCTGATTATGGATAACCCTGCAATCACAAGGATGTACACACAATACCTACAAGCATATAAATATTATAGGTTGGCCTAAACTATCAGTACTAACATGTAGATAGACAAAAAGTATCATAGGCAAAAAGAGAGAGCAACGGACTGTTGGTCTACCAAATCCAAGGGCTGGTTGCTTTTAACCCACTTGCTAGATGGGTAGTCTCCCTATGCTTCCCCTCTAAACCTCAATACTTTCAAACACTCAAATATCTTCTCTGTTTTCGGAAGACTGGCCTAAATGCAACTTACCACTTCTGTGGAGGTCTGGGAACTTCCACGATGGGTGTTTCTGTAATTAATTACTTTCAATAATTACCGTTATCTTTTCATATATATGTCCAATATCTATTACTGATCCATCTGATTATGTTCCTTTATATCTCTCAATGAGAGGGAGAGGTTACACCTCTTCATCATATATGCCCTTTGGCAAGAGACATACCCTTTCACCATTAGCAGCCTTTGAAAGAGTGAAATTATTCATTATTTGTGCCCTTTGAAAGGGACACAACCTTTCACAGTCAAATCTACACTTCTTATTTAAATCAGAGTGAAATTATTCATTATTTCTGCCCTTTGAAAGGGACACAACCTTTCAAAGTCAGATCTACACTTCTTATTTAAATCAGATTTGCACTTCTGATTACCAAATCATCCCCCTCCCAAATGAGGTTCTCTTCTCCCTTTTATATCTCTCATTTGAGGGAGTCACAACTTTTCATCCCATCTCTTTTGACCAGTCATTAACTTAATTAAATTTTAATTATATTTAATTTGATTTTATTTTACTTTTTTATTTCTTTTGAATTTTTAAGTTTATTATTATTATTTACTATTAAATTCTTATTCAAAGTGGGGACATTACGTAGATTAAGCTTAAAAGTTTAATTTTTTAAAACTTAAAGAACCTAGTGGTCTCATGAATTTTATTAGTTTGCATATTCAAATCAACAAGTAAATAAATATATAATAATAAAAATAATAATTCTTGAGAACATTAAAATTCCATATGATTGACAAATAGTGGAAAAAATCTAAATTGGTATAACAATTTTAAGCCCAACTCCAATTACACTTCTTAAATTTTTAAATAAAAGAGTAGGGGTCACTATTGTTGAGGAAAAGATTCTAGTTATGTAACATTGGTTTTAACTTGAGCCCTTCTACTTCTTTTATTGAATCAAAACATGATTACAAAAAAGAATAGCTACAACAAGAAGCAAAAGAGAATTACATTGAACTTGATTATATATGTAGCAAAGAAAATAGTCACAATACAATAGACTAGAAAGAGACATTACACAAAAGAAACACTTTGCATAAATTGATATGTAGTTTGTTCTGAAGCGGATCCTAAATTTACTGAAATTGTGCCATGACTGACCCTATTTCACTTGTATAGATATTAAAACTATGACTGCTCCTTTAAAATATACCGTAAACACCCTATGTAAGACCTTACCCTAAGCAGTCGTACAGAACCCTAAACAATTGTAAGTGACTGCTCCTATTTTCAATTCTTAAAGAATAACCGCTCAACTAAAGTAAAAATGACTGTTTTTTCATAGTTATAAATTTGTATGAAAGCACTCTATATCTGTTCACATTTACGTAAGCAGAAAACAAACCAAATTATCGAATGTCTGGAAATTCCAAGCAAAACCAGACGAAAGAAATGTAAAACTAAATCGACAATATTGACAACAAAGTTATGGTCAGAGTACTGATGTAGGGAGTGACGACGTAAAGCCTTGAAAAAATAAAACCTGTCTCATGGCTGGTCGTCCAGTACTACAAAGTAATGCACAACAAATGCAGGAATGTGAAAACAAGAGAAGACCTATGCACCGACCTATGTGAAAATAGCAAACATGAGTATAAATGGATGGACATTATTGGCTTCAAAGTCGTGATAAAGACCTGAGTGGAGTGGACACGTAAATCATTGAAAAGATAGGTTTTGTATAGGGTTTCTAAATTAAAATAAAAGATATTATATTCCACGGGTTATTTTTGTATTTTGATTGATTAGATCAATTTTGAAGTTCAAGAATGATATATGAAATGAATATTGTTGATTGATTAATAAAGAAATTCAATTCTTTTATTAAAAAAAATTTTTGATCGGTAAAGGCAGAGCCAGATTATATTAAGAATATATAGAATTTACAGATCCAATTCCTTCTTTTAGAAGAGAAGGAATACAAGCAAATACTTCATATGAAAGTCTGAGAAAACCCTTAAAAACAAGAGATTAAAGTTTGAATGACAAAAGCTTATTGCCTTGTTAATAGAGATTATAACGGAGTAAACAAAAAAACCGCTTGAGAGACATATCAAAAACATAAGGGAGCTAGAGGGGCCTAGCTTGCAATTTCCTGTTGAGCTTTAGATGATAGGTGCTCCTTCCTCGCTCGTCCATGGCCTCTGCTCGGAGGGCGACCTCTACCACGGCCAATTCCAGTCCCACGATGACCCCTGCAAGCACGACCCCTACTAGCCTGTTCTAGATGAGGGTTTTCATCTTCTGGTTTTGGAGGCAGAATACCATTGAGTCTTGCAAATTGAATAAGGTCCTCCTCCCTTCCAAGGTTGTTTGAATTCTCTCCTAGAAACTGCCATTTGAGATAGCCAAGACCAACACTCGCAAAAACTTTGTGCCTATCCAGGTCTTTCCCCTTTAGGTCAAGCAGGAAGGGATAATACTTAATCAATTCTCCATGAGCATTGAAGAGGATTCTATCCCCTAGCCAAGGGGCCCAGAGTCATGAATTGCTTTGTTTAGGATTTCCTGGAGCTCTTGAGTGACTTCCTCCCGGAAGAGCTTCTTGGTGAGGGACCAGACTGCCTACTTGGCGAGTTTTAGGTCAAGCAAGGAAGCAACAAACCTTGAGGAAATGCTAGTGTTGTCCTAAGGATATTCATCTCTGATAAGGTGGCTGCTACCCAAGATCATCTTCATAGCCAAAATGAGCAGGAAATCTGAGAAGAGGAGGAGATGCTTGAGCCTTAAGTCTATGATTTTCCTAAAAGAGACTTGGTGCATAGACGCCAAGAGAGAGATTGGAGTGTCTGCTCCAAAACAGCAAGTGGGTCTGGGATACATGCTCATGATGAAGCCAAAAGGAGGGTCGGACGCCATGGAGTGCAATGCAGGCTGACCAACAGAGAAGGAGATGGACTCCGAGATAAAAAGCAGAGAGAAGGGAATGAATGTGGGATGTAGAAAACAAATGCAAAGAAAAAAGATGGCACACTATTTAAAGCCGAGTAATGAGGGTTGGGATTGCAATAAATTTGCCAGCAAAGGTGGCGAAGGATGTTTGTCCTTGTCAAGCCAAATCTCCTAGATGGGCCAATTCTTTTATTAAAATTAATATATAAATTAGTAACTTAAATAATATTATATATTTCTAAGGTAAATGTGAAGACTTCAAAATTAAATTGAAATGTCATCTATTTTAATTATGGTTATGTTCATTTATTTTTCAATGTAATAATGAAGTAAAATAGATTTGTTGTGGAAAGAAATATATATTATCATAAAATTGTAATTATTTCTCTAGTAAAAGGCATGTTCTCATTTTGATATTACCTTTTCTTATTCTTATGCATTCTATCAATATAAACAAAGAAATTTGTAATTGTTGATAATACAAAGTTTGGAATGATAAAAAAATGAATACCTACATATAATGTATAGTAGCTAAACACTTAAGATTTCATGCATATTGGCCAACATATCAATGAATACCTACATATAATGTATAGTACCTAAACACTTAAGATTTCATGCATGTTGGCCAACATATCTCCCTATATTGTTCAAAGTTATTTCTCCATTGCTATAACCTATGGTGCAAAATATATAAGCTACTATTAACAAATAAATAGATAAAACCACTAGTATAAAAAAATTTGAATTAATCTTTTGTGATAATTGTCATCATCATATCCTTATTAATTACATATGAGAGTGATTACATATGAGAGCAGCACCTTCACCAATACACTACAAGATGAACCCCATTGGTCAAAGCATATTAACTTATTTGTCCATGGCTATAACCTATGGTGCAAAATATATAAGCTACTTGTAGTCACATAAATCTGTCCATTTTAATTAAATGAATATTTGCTATTTATTTGATTAAAAATCTACTAGCCATTAGTTAATTAAATTAATATTTAATTAATTCATCTTCAAACATTCTTCTATTAATTAAATAAATTATTTAATTTATTTTAATTAATTCATTAAACCAAACTCACAATCAATTAAATGAATAAATCCTATTTATTCAATTTAATCCCCTTTCCTCTTTTAAATAAATTAAATAAAACATTTATTTAAAACATTTATACCCCCTCCCCCACCCCCAATTGCATTTTCCTACAAATGCAACTTGCACCTATTTATTGAAATAAATGAATTTTGTTTTAATTAAAATCCTATTTTCCCTCACCCACCAAATCCACTTGCAATCCTAACCCCTTCTAGATTCTTCTAACCCCTTCATAATTAACCTAATCCATCCCCTAATTATTGTCACATTTCCAAGCAAATTGAAGTCACTTCTCAAAGACTCCAAAGTCTTTGAAAAGCATTTATTGCTTTGTGTGTTCAACAATTTAACCTTCAAAGTCCTCCAAACCACTAATGGCTCTTACACAACCATTTATGGCTCTTACATAACCATTTATGGTTAATTCAACTTTCACTCATGTGTCTCCTCAAGCATTTATTGCTTTGACCATGGTTATCCCTTTTGCCTTTGCACAAGAGTTTATCCATTGGATAAAAGCATTATCCTTTGGATAATAAATTTATTCACTCAACCCAACCATTGACCTTAACTCTCAAGTTAACCCTCAGGTCATGTCAAGCATTTAATGCTTCTTCACTCTCCTCTCAACCCGTCTCATGTTGACACTTGTCATCCTGAGATTGGGCTGAAAGTCTTCACATGGATTGAATATCATTCAATCCTAACCCTTGTTGAGATTACTCAATCTCAACCATCCATTGCTCCATTTTCCCTATAAATAGAGCCCATTTCTTCATAATCGAAATCCTAAAAACTTGTATGCATTTAATCTATAGTCAATTTTAGAGAGCATTTTAGCATAAAATCACATATATTGTCATTTTGGACTAAAATAAATCTTAGTTCATTTCATAGCTTCTCATATATAGTTTATTTTACACTTGCATAGCATAAGTTTGTAATCATCTACAATCTTGAACCTCCATAAGCATCCATAGTGCAAAAAGCTACTGAGAGCTACACTAATTTGGAACTTGGAGAGGAGAGGAACAAAGGAGAAGGAACTAAGAGCATGATAGAAGGCATTTGCAGATGCCTCGTTATACTTGTTTCCCTAGTTAATTACTTTAGCATGTTTCTAGTATCTCTTTTGATATGCCTTCTTAGATTAGTTTTTGGTTGAATAACACTAACAGTTTCTTGTATTTTTGTGTGTTATACGACCACAGGTTCCAGTCTAACCTTTGGGTATTTTTGTAGAGCATCATTTGGTGAACCTGATATGAATCGAAACACCTAACAATAATTTTTGTTTAAAAAACTAACTTTTTGACGGTTTAGCTTAACACACAGGTTGCGCTTTGGCTCTTTGGATCGTGTTTTAGTGCTATTACGATTTGATGTTCTAGCGCTATTGTATTTACAATAGCGCTATTGTCTTTAAATTTAGCGCTATTGCCCATATATTAGCACTTTTGAGGCTTAAGTAGCTCTTTTGCACATGTTTTAGTGCATCTGTTTTTACTATTAGAATTTTGACTTTAGCGCTTTTGTCTTTGTTTTGATGCATTTGTGTTAAGTAGCACTTCTATTTGCACATAGAGTAGCGCTATTGTAACAGAACATTGTAAAAAAGGCCATGTAACCGATAAAATAAATTTTCTTAGGCTTGTAGAAGCTCACCATAGGTTCAGATTTTCCTAACTGTTCGTTTCTTGTGCAGATTTAAACTAACTCCTTTTGTTGTTTAAAAGTTAAAATTTTTCATTTGGTGCTCTAAAACTGAATAACACAAATTTCATTTCTTGCAAGTTAGGATCAATTTTGTTTTAGTGCTCTAAAACTAAACAACACAAATTTCATTTATTGCAAGTTAGGATCAACTTTTTTTTGGTGCTCTAAAACTGAACAATACAAATTTCATTTCTTGCAAGTTAGGATCAATTTGGTTTTGGTGCTCTAAAACTGAACAATACAAATTTACTTTCATTGCAAGTTAGGATACACTCTATTTTTTGGTGCTTAAAACAAGACAAGACAAATTTCATTTTATTGCATCAAACTTTAGCAAAACTCACAATCAACACTTCAATTTTTGGTGCAAGTAAAAAGAACAATCAATTTGTCTTATTTGGCAAAATGATTTACTTCATGCAAACATTTTTTTCATTAAGTTGACCAAGATTTTCAAATTCTAGTTTACTCAAACATATTGCCTTTGAAGTTAAAAAGAACATCATGATTGTTGGAGAAAAATCTCCAAATAGATAGAAAATAATTGCAATGACAAGTTAAAAAGAACAAGTACATTTCATGTTTGGCACACTTGTGCAAAAGAGTTTGTTGAGTGGTCCTACTTCTAACACATGCTATCCTCTCCCTTGGCTCTCATGGTCCTAGGTGCAAGAGAAAAGTGTTAGTAACACTCAAATTTTATCTTTTTAAGAGAGGCCTACCAAGGGATCGATCACTCTTGGGAATGACCTCGCGCGGTAAATCCTTCAAGCCACTATAGAAATCAAGTGAGAGAGAAATTTGTAGCCTTAGATATAGCTATTCCTACAGTGTAACTCGCCGAAATGACAAATGGGCCCCACCACAAGTTACAAGGCTCTTAAGTGAGTCACTGCAGAATGAACTTATGTCTAAAAACATCGAACATTACTAAACACCTTTAAGTAGTAGCCCACCCATTCTATTGATTGAGGATATTTGTGAAACGTTCAATGCAAGAGCATAGATGGTTTTGCTCCCAAGATACTCACCATACATATTTCCTTGAGTAGAAACATAGCATTTTGAAAGGTTATTCGTAGCTTGATAAAAGTGGTGACTCCCCCATCATAGGGATCATCTATTTGTTATGCTCGTGCAAGACTTAGTATATCACATCCTTACCTTCCATGGTGGGATTCATAAGGTATGTAGTACCAAAGTTGATGAAATATCAAGATGTGGGCAGAAATTATCGCAACTGGCCATTTGACATTAGGGATAAAAAGTGTTTGAAGTGTCTTCGTGTTTGTGTCAGACTAGTACAAATTGAGCTGACTTCAGGCTTTGGAAAAACACCTAAAATACATTTGAAGCAAAGGGTCATAAAAGTCCAAGGATTGGGTTGATCTAGACCCACACTTACGTGTGCCTTTTAAGGCAACATTCTTGTGTTTGTGTGCTTGCTTTGTTTTCTTGTCAAAGAAACATCCAAAAATCAATTCCAAAAACAAAGTGATTCATCCAACGTAAACATTTTCAAAATACCAACAAAAATAAAAAACAAATAGCAAGAGTACCAAAATTATATGACCATTCTTCACATCTTGAGAAAGAAGAATCTTCATCAACATGTCAACTTGAAAAGAAGACCATTAAGCTCAAAAGCTTTAATCAGAAGGAGGAAATTCTTCTATCTTAATAGAGAAGTCTTTGCCTCTAATAGAGCCTTCTTGCATCACATGCGTCTTTATATTCAAGGAAAATCAGATGAATTTGATCAAGAATCATTAAACCACAGAGCTTTTATGCAATATAGAGCTTTAAGTTATCACAAAAACAAAGGAGGCAAGATCAACCCTGACTTCTTTCCAAACATTTGTATCACATACAACGTAGCTTGAGAATGACCACCAACCCCCAAAAGGGAAGAAGAGGAGTTTGTTCCTTATGTAACATGAAGTTTATATTGAAGTTAAACATCTCATCCATTACCCCATTCACACATCATCTCATCCATTTCAACTCTCAAAACATCAAGAGGTTTTTATCCTAATTTCTCCTTAGATATTGCTTGAATCAAACACAAAATATCACTTTTTAGAGTGTCTCTACATCTAGGATAAACTCATCCTAAGAGACATTTCTACATAGGTTAAAACTAGTCTATGAGTGCATCCTCTCAATACTAGGTAGTTTAGTCTGTAACACATCTCAAATTTCTCTAAACCTGGTCACATCAAACTTTGTCAATCAAACACAACAAGCAATTCAAGAAAAGACTTTGGTAATATCTACCTTTAGTGGTAGAGATTCATATGCAAAATATCCCACCAAACATAAATCTCTCATTTCATCAACAACTCATCATCATTTTCACCCAACTTCAACAAAAACTTGTGAACAAAATGGCTCATACTAGACCCAGAACTAGACAAATAGAAATTAAGGAAGAAGAGGAGGAAAGCATCAAAGAATTCCAAGAAGCTCTTGGAGGAAACATAAATGAGGAAAATCCAAGTACTCCTACTACTACAAAAATAGAAAGGGCACAACACAACCCTCTCTTTAATATATTTTTTGATGAAATACTCAAGAGCAATATTGATGCTCACTTTTTGAGACTTGCTGAAGAAGGAGCCAAATTACGCTCAGAGTTTGATGTTGCACAACTAAGACAAGCATCGGAATGCCAAAGTTGAAATGAGGATGAAAGAGGATGGGATCACATCAAATACAACCTTCATCAAGGTAATCCCCCACCTCCTCCTCCTCCTCCTCCTAATGACATAGACATGTTAGGGAAACAAGTCAAAAATCTTGCCCAACAACTTCGCAGTGGCGTGTAAACAAACTAGTTTTCACTTGATGATATTTGTCCCTATCCCTTTGATAGGAATCTTAATATGCCACCTTTTCCACGAGGGTTTGAAACACCCAAGTACAAAAAGTATATAGGAAAAGGAGATCCTCATGATCATGTTAGAGAATTCCATTCAACATGCCTAGAAGTGGCATATGAGGATAAATACCTAATGCGACTCTTTCCCTAGAGTTTGGGAGGAACAACCACATCATGGTTTTCCCAATTACCAAGTGGCATTAGGACCTTTGAAGAACTAATCCAGAAGTTCCTATCACATTACTCACACAACATTGAATAGGATATCACAATGGCTGATATGTGTAACACTAAACAAAAACTAGGTGAGCTATTTTTCGGTCTTTCTACAACAATGGCATCAAATGTCTAGCAAATGTTCACTTCAATTACTAGAATTAGAATTAGTGGAAATATTTATTTCCAACTAAAATGACAAAATGGAATTTCACTTGGACCTCAAAGACACAGATTCCTTCAATGACAATCACTAAAGGTTTAAAGTGTGACTAGGTTCTCATAAAAAAAGGGCTGATCAAAATCTACAATGAGCCAAAGGATGGCCCTCGCCCACACTTCAATAGTGACAAACCGAACTTCTAGAACAAAAATAAAAATATTGTCAATGATGGGGTTGTGGATGCTACAACTATCAAAAGTGTACAACCTATGGTTCGGTTTGCAGGATAGAACCCCCCACCCAAGAATAACACAGTGGCCCCTCCAAATCAAGGCCGCATCACATCTCAAGATGAACCCAGATAGCGTCAACAAAATTTTAAACCAAAGTGAACATATACTCCCTTAGGGGAACCCATCAAAACAATGTTGCGTCAGTTGGTTTCTCAAAATCTGGTAACCTTACCCAAAACATCAAATTATGAACCTCAAGTCAAACCTGCATGGTGGAGAGATACTGAACATTGTGATTTCCATCAAGGAAAAGGACATAAGACAAGAAATTGTCATAGGTTAACAGATCTTATTCAAGATCTTATTGACCGAGGTGATATTGAAATCGAAGGACACGACCCAAAGACAACAAACAATGATCATCTGATGTTCAAAAATCCACTTCCATCACAAGATCAAAGGGGTCCTTCCACTTCCAGGAGAAACACTGATACCACTGATTATACACAAGCCATGTATAATTACACTGTGAATCACCTGTATGATGCTAGTGAACAAATTACAACTATTACCATAGAAAATCCACCCAGTTTCGATTGCAATGTTGTTATGCACCACGGAAAGGTTACCATAAAAGCAGCTCCACAAGGTACCACATAAATCCCAAAGTAGTATAACCTTGTGGACCAATTAGATAAAATGCCCACATTGATATCTATCTTAGAGCTATTGCGCCTATCTCCATCTCATAAAACAATCTTGGATCAAGCTCTCCAAGAGGCGTCAATCCCTGCTAACTTGAATACAGATTAGTTCCAGGCCATGGTTGGAAGTCTAAGATCATCCCCTTGTCTCACTTTTTCCGAAAGTGACAATACATCCTTCTAGCAACCACATAACGCCTCACTCCACATCGAAGGATTTATCAACCACCATAGGATCAGGTGAGTCTTGATTGATAATGGAGCAGGCCTAAATATTTGTACACTACAACTAGTCACCACATTGGGATATGCAATTGAATCAGTGGATACCCATAAGAAGATCACAATCAAAGCTTATGATGATGGAGAGCGTTCATCCAAAGGAGCTATTGTACTACTAATCCGAGTGGGCCCAGTGGTGAAGAACATCATATGTTAGATTCTAGACCTTCCTCTGCCATATAATTTATTGTTGGGAAGACCTTGGATACACACCATGCAAGCCATTCCATCCACTTACCATCAGTGTATCAAGTTCCCACATAATGGTGTAGAAATCACGATCCTGGGCGATGCAAACCCCTTTGCATATTGTCATAACATAAATCATCAACTAGAGATTACCATTCCCAACAATAGAGAAGCCGTCTCATCCACCTCATATGTAAGTCCAGCCTCTCTTTCTAGTTCAGACACTACTATACCCAAGCAAGAGAAGCTCAAGATGAAAATAGTGGAGGAAGGTCTTGGAGGATACAATCTAAGCCAACTCTTTTGTGTTGGACAAATTCCCACTTCTCCAAGAACTCATGGTAAACCTCAAAGGGTACTTCATACACTAGTAGTCATACCAGCATGCACTTTGATGCCTTTCATCCTTGGAAAGAGTCAAGAAGAGGAAACTAGAGATGAGGACTTAGCAGAATGGATCTATAAAGATCCTATCACCACAGGCATCCCACAAGTTAAGCTTCCCATAGATCAATATGGAAAAGGCTTGCTCATTATGCAAAGAATGGGTTAGGATGGTCAAAGTGCTTTGGGACTTTGCAAACAAGGCCAACATGAGCCACTGCTAATGGAAATGAAGCCTAAAGATAACACAAGCTTAGGATTTCAAAAGGAGATCTTTCCTAAACTCAGATTCAAAGGAAAACCTAGCAAACCACTATATTAGCCTATTACAAAGAGATCACCTTTGGTCATCAAAGCAGCACCACCCATCACTCCACCAATCAAAACAACAACCCCATCAATAGTGGCAATAACATCAAGAGCACCATTAGCACCAGCCACTATATCTCAATTCCCAACAGTATCAACAACACTGGCAATTCCAACAGAAGGAGCCGAGTCAGCAACACCAATACTTCCTGTATCAGATTCATTGATCCCCATAATTCTTCTTGCAGCACCGATCATTAAATCTACAATGGTACATCAGCCGATCACACCTACAGTATTTAACTCGAAAGATATCCTAGTATGTTATAGCAACCAGATCTTGGAAAGTGACTCAGAAACTGACTCACATGAGTGGGAGTTTGATTAAGTGCAGCTTAACACTTTAGATGAAGAAGACACATCACCCCCTCCACCTCACAAAGACATCCATGTTTATGGAGAAGCGTAGATAAATACCTCTTGGTTTCCTAAACTGAAAACATCTTCCACAGACCCTACATCACATCCTATGCTCGATTCTGACAGGGAGAGTACCCTCAATGACCTTGCCCATAATGTCTTAAGCCTCACTAAAACATCTAACGAACTTAACCTAATCGATGAGGTAATGCACATTATCCATCTTGAACTCATCGAATGGAACCAACCTAATCCCCCATGCCTAGACCACTTCCAAAACAATGAGGCAATCATTAACTTTTTGGAACTATGGGATAACATACCAAGCGGGGATCATAAAGCTGGATTTGCCATAAAACTTAATAGCATAACATACTTTGGGGTGGATGCCAAACCTTTTAGCTGCAAAAATATAACAATGAAACATGGATCTTCTAGTGAAAACCACACTGTGGCACTATTTGATCCCACAAAAGTAAAAAGAAAGAGTGAATCCAAGGGTGAAAACCTCTCTGAGGCGCTTGAGGATGAAAGGTTTGACATTCTCCCCTCTAGTACATAGCAAGAATGATCAATGATTCTGATCAAGGAAACCAAAGAATGCAATGTGGGGACTCCTGAAATGCCTCACCACATACATCTGGCATCTCTTTTAACACCAGAGGAGCAGCCCAAGTTTGTCGAATTCATCCATAAATGCTAGATCAATTTTGCATGGTCATATGCAGACATGCCTGGTCTTGATCCTGACTTAGTCATGCATCACCTCATGGTAGCAGAAGGAGCTAAGCCTGTCAAGCAGAAGCTTTGCAAGATGCATCCCCATATTGCAGTACTCGTCAAATTGGAACTTAAGAAACTTCTGGATGTTGGTTTCATAAGACCAATTGATTATGCAAATTGGATCTCCAATATTGTGCCTGTCAGCAAACTAAATGGGGGCATTCGTATCTGTACTGACTTCAAAGATCTGAACAAAGCATGTTCTAAAGATGACTTCACCCTACCCAACATCGACATCATAATGGACCTAACAATAGGACATGTCATGCTTTCACTCATGGATGGCTTTTCAAGATATAATCAGATAAAGATCGCACCAGAGGATCAACATAAGACGACCTTCACATGTCCATGGGGAACATACTACTGGAATGTAATGCCTTTTGGTATCAAAAATGTAGGAGCGACCTATCAAAGAAAAATGACCACCATCTTCCATGATATGATGCATACCATAATGGAAGATTATGTTGATGACTTACTAGCAAAATCACTCACAAGAGAAGGTCATCTAGAAATATTGGAGAAAATCTTTGATAGACTAGAAAAATATCATGTTCGACTCAACCCGAAGAAATGTGTCTTTGGAGTAACCTTAGGGAAACTTATTGGATATATTGTCTCCAGAAAAGGCATTGAGGTCGACCCAGCATAGGTCAAATCAATCATGGACATGCCACCTCCAAAGAACATCAGTCAATTAAGGACATTACAAGGGCGACTACAGTCCATCCGAAGATTCATTACACAATGAGTAGATAAGTGTCATCCCTTTACACACCTGTTACACAAGAACATCCGCTTTCAATGGAATACCAGATGCCAACAAGCATTCCAAATGCTTAAAGACTATCTCATGAATACACCATTGTTGATCCCACTAGATCCGAGTAAGCCTCTATTGCTCTATATTTTAGCTACTGCTATAGCTTTGGGAGTGCTATTGGCTCAACGTAATGTAGAAGGGAAAGAGTGTGCTATATACTACATCTCTCGCACGTTGGTTGGCTATGAACTCAACTACACACCTATTGAGCGAGCTTGCCTAGCAGTACTCTTGGTAGCAACAAAACTGAGGCACTACCTATTGACACATAAGGTTCAACTCATTTATAAGATCGATCCTCTAAAGTACTTACTTAGCAAAGAAGCATTGACTGGCTAATTGGCCTCTGTCAACCGATCGTGCAACCCCTATGTGGTGGGATGTCTCTCGCCCAGCTGTAAGACACGAAGATCCTCCTACACAAGTGCATCAACCATCCTCATCAGTTGTTTTGTTTCAAACTTTCTTAAGTTTAAACCTAGACTATCAACAAATACTTTGATCAAGTATCTTCGAGTCTCAACATGTAAGCAATCATGGCACACCTAAACTTCAACAAGCATTTATCCTAAATGACCTAAGTCTCATTAGGGCTGCTATGGTTCAAAACAACTCTCACCTCATCTCTCCATCCATGCACTATTAGCATCAAGAGATTTTTTGTTCACACAAACTAGGGCATCTATTTTCCCTAACAGAAGTACTAATACCCTAACAAAAGCGCTCAATTATCTATGCAAAAGCACTCAAACCACAAAAGTGCTACATTAGCTACGCAATAGCGCTACTTAATAGTAATAGCACTCAATCAACTACTCAATAGCGCTAAACAACCAATAGCGCTCAAATATCTAGGCAATAGCGCTAACCTTGGCGGAAGTGCTCAAACGACTACACAATAGCGCCATAGCGGAACCATAGTGCTAATTAATTTAACAACAATGCCAAAACATAGTTTTAGCGCTATTATGTTGACTCAACTTGGACTCAGCAAAAACACATCAAAAATGCATAAAATTCAAAAATTCAAATTCATACTGCTGGTCCGTAGTCGTCTGGCCACTGGAATCGATGGACTCAATCTAATCGGTACTCTGCTATGGGAACCGGCATCCTGACTGCTCCTTGCTCTTCCAAAAATTCACTATCAGAGCTAAAATTTCACTATGGATGTGAATGCAAATGAGCTTGTTTTCACCCCTTTCTCCCCATAGAAACCCTTCGCCGTAACCCTAATTTTCCCCCGCTCACCGCCGTGGTCCCCGTGAATTTCCCGAGCCTCCCATTTCTCCATTTTCTCTCCGATTTCTTCTATTTTTCCCCAGTATTGCTAAATTTTTCTCTTCTACCACCCTCCCAATTTTCATTCTTTTTCGAGAGATCGCCCGAATTTTCAAAAAAAATTGGCTCATCTCTCGAGGGGAGATACCACCCACTAAATTAACATTTATGGGCCATATTTCTTCACACCTATTTTTCTTTCTTTGAAACGACGCGATAAACCACACCGTCTCAAAGAGGGGCAAATGTAGTCCCATAAATCTATCCATTTTAATTAAATGAATATTTGCTATTTATTTGATAAAAAATCCACTAGCCATCAGCTAATTAAATTAATATTTAATTAATTCATCTTCAAACATTCTTCTATTAATTAAATAAATTATTCAATTTATTTTAATTAATTCATGAAACCAAACTCAGAATCAATTAAATGAATAAATCCTATTTATTCAATTTAATCCCCTTTCCTCTTTTAAACAAATTAAATAAAACATTTATTTAAATCATTTATCTCCCCCCACTTGCATTTTCCTACAAATGCAACTTGCACCTATTTATTGAAATAAATGAATTTTATTTTAATTAAAATCCTATTTTCCCTCACCCACCAAATCCACTTGCAATCCTAACCCCTTCTAGATTCTTCTAACCCGTTCATAATTAACCTAATCCATCCACTAATTATTGTCACATTCCTAAGCAACTTGAAGTCACTTCTCAAAGACTCTAAAGTCTTTGAAAAACATTTATTGCTTTTTGTGTTCAACCATTTAACCTTCAAAGTCCTCTAAACCACTAATGGCTCTTACATGACCATTTATGGCTCTTACATAACCATTTATGGTTAATTCAACTTGCACTCATGTGTCTCCTCAAGCATTTATTGCTTTGACCATGGTTATCCCTTTTGCCTTTGCACAAGAGTTTATCCATTGGATAAAAGCATTATCCTTTGGATAATAAATTTATTCACTCAACCCAACCATTGACCTTAACTCTCAAGTTAACCCTCAGGTCATGTCAAGCATTTATTGCTTCTTCCCTCTCCTCTCAACCCCTCTCATGTTGACACTTGTCATCCTAGGATTGGTTTGAAAGCCTTCACATGGATTGAATATCATTCAATCCTGACCCTTGTTGAGATTACTCAATGTCAACCATCGATTGCTCCATTTTCCCTATAAATAGATCCTATTTCTTCATAATCCAGATCCTGAAAACTTTTGTGCATATAATCTATAGTCAATTTTAGAGAGCATTTTAGCATAAAATCACATATATTGTCATTTTGGACTAAAATAAATCTTAGTTCATTTCATAGCTTCTCATATCTAGTTTATTTTACACTTGCATAACATAAGTTTGTAATCATCTACAATCTTGAACCTCCATAAGAATCCATAGTGCAAAAAGTTGTTGATAGATACACTAATTTGGAACTTGGAGAGGAGAGGAACAAAGGAGAAGGAACTAAGAGCATGCTAGAAGGCATTTGGAGATGCCTCGTTATACTTGTTTCCCTAGTTAATTACTTTAGCATGTTTCTAATATCTCTTTTGATATGCCTGCTTAGATTAGTTTTTTGTTGAATAACACTAAAAGTTTCTTGTATTTTTGTATGTTATACGACCACAGGTTCCAGTCTAACCCCTGGGTATTTTTGCAGAGCATCACTACTATTAACAAATAAATAGATATAATGACTAGTATAAAAATATTTGTATTAGTCTTTTGTGATAACTGTCATCATCATATCTTGATTAATTACATATGAGAGTATACTTAGGCTTGTGTCCTCTATCATGACCTAAACTATTTATAATACTGTGAAGAGTTATAATTATAGTGTAGGATTGTTCATCGTCAATAACATGCTGCAAAAATCCTAATATACATCCTGTACTTAGATACAATATATTCATGATTATCCCTAGTTGAATGCATTCAGTTTTATTCAATAATGCATTCTTTGTATACCGTTGATATCTATTTGTCATGAATATACAACGTATGTGGGTATAGTGTGCATTCTCTCAACACTCATGGTACTAAAGAGAGAGCTAAAAATATTGTGATGTAAGAGGTCATTTTCCAATATAGTATTTGCAAATACTAGCACATAAATCATAATAAGATGAGT
Source organism: Cryptomeria japonica (assembly GCF_030272615.1). Classification (NCBI taxonomy): domain Eukaryota; kingdom Viridiplantae; phylum Streptophyta; class Pinopsida; order Cupressales; family Cupressaceae; genus Cryptomeria; species Cryptomeria japonica. The sequence goes on from NC_081409.1 coordinate 818,971,144, forward strand.
AATAGAAATTATAAAAAAACTTATTTTAAGTAGTGGAAGAAAACCATTATTAAATAAATAAAATATATCCCCAGGATAATGTAAAACTCATGTTACCAACCATAACTTGAAACCTAGCAACACATAATCGCGATCCATATAATTGTATTGTGTTATTTTATCAAGAGGTGTCTTAGGCTAAATATTATAGTGAAATTTTTTACCTAGGTGTATTCTAGAGCTCCATAAGAAGGGAAGAATAAAGTATAGAATAAGTCCAAATAAGTGCAAAGTTATTCAAGCTCTATTAAATTAATATATCAAGTAACTTGTCATCAAAGAATAGTCTACGCATGTAGTCTTGAAGGACCTTATGTGAAGCAATGACTCATATCTACTATTATGCGTTGTAAACTAAGGTTTTACAAATCCATTTGGTGAAGGATGAATCAAAATATCATATAAGATAAATGACTATATAATGTGGAACTAGTATAATTGTTCATTATTAATATTTATAAATTGTTAAAACAATTATTTTAATATGTTGTGACTTCCTAAAAATGGTACACGATTAGTGTGAAAATTTTAAATATTTTAAATTCAACATGTCCAATATCCATACATGTACTAGTGGACAAAGGGGTATGGAAATGTTGATAAAATTTGTATACATTATTCTTGCACAAGCCTAGTAAAAAGTGTAATATAGATCATCATTTGACTATTGTTCATGTATTTGTTCAATATGATATGTTGGGGAACATTTTGATAAGGAGGTATTTGATAATTATCATAGATACATCATAGGAAAGCATAAAAGTATCTAAATGAGAGTCCATGGTGGGCATCCAAACATGGTGTGTGATCATGTTGGAGGAGTAAATCTATACCATCATATCATAAGTGTGGGCAACTCAAAGATGAAACATGAGAACAATGGGGAAACTATGTTCTAGAACCAAAAGTAAAATAATCTATGAAATCACTTGACAAAAGAATGAAATGGTGTATAATAGGCATGGCATGAAGTGAATCATTATTTTACTCTACCAATCAATAAATTCATACATACATTCATTAAGGTACAATGTTAAATGTAGGGAGATGGGGGACTAAAACCACATTTATAAGTAGCTATTATTTTTATAGGATTAGTAAACCTTGAACATCAATAAGTAGTTCAACATTCCTACGATAAAATTTTAAGACATTGTGAGAACAAAAAAATAGTGTTTAAAAGATTCCAACTTCCAAACTACTATATTTTAACAAAACTAGTGAAAGATAAAAGTACAAAGCCATGTCACACTTTTAAAATAAAAATAGTCAACATTGATTCAAATTTTTAAATTGAAACACCAGAAAGAAATGAACCACAAGGACATATTTCTACCTTGAGTTCCACATCTCTAGCATGTGGGGAGGAGGACAAGGTGTCCCCTATCATGCCGGCACTATTGTTGGTTCTCTAGTAGAATAGATAGAGCTGGGGAAATGACTAGGTGTCTCCAGGACATCTTGAGAACATGTTGGCATCCCTCGAGCATCTTAGAGATGCCTAGGCATTTTACTTGCTAAATGTTTTGAACATAAAAAAGTGAAATTTCAAAACAAATTTATTTTTAATTATAATTTTAGAGCCAAACCCTGATTGGATATGGGCCCCATCCATGCCCTCTATGCTTTACAAATCCCCCTCAAATCCTTTATTTTATTCTCATTTTTTTTATAACAACTATGTGAAGAGGAGAGAAAAATAAAAAAAAATTGATTGAAGGAGTAAAAAGAGACAAATTAAGTGAATGTAAGTGTAATAAGAGTGACAAGGAGCAAGAAGAAGAAGAGGATGATGATTCTACAACATTTTGGATAGATTCTTCAAGCACAAGGTAGGTGATTTGTTGTTTTCTATTTGTTTCATTTTTTTATTTTCATATTTTTTTGTTGTTTTCTCTTTGTTTCATTTTCAAAACCAGATTGATGTCGAATATTGATGAAAAAATTATAAATTATTCATTCATCATTTTTCCCTTAGGATTCAACATCAAAATTTAAATTTAATTTTTGAATTTCTTAAACTTGGTTGAAACTGGGTGCTTATTGAATTTATCTTCATTTTGATTTTGTAAATTTGAATGCCACAACAAGCTTGGATGACATGAGTAAGGATGAGATGAAAATTCATTCTCAGAATGGAAATTATTTAGAATATGTACCTAAGGTAGAGGAGGGTGACCATGGGGTTGATGCTATAGCCCAATCTAGTTTCATTGCAAGTGGAGTTACTAGTACAAATTTACCCTCTGAACTACTAGCATAGTATGCTAAGGGTCCTTATGATCCTAGGTCTCCTCTCAAACAATTCGCTAAAAAATACCAGGCAAATAGAGGACATGTGGTGGTACAAGGAAGTGGCAATGCAACACTTCTAGTGTTACATGGATTGGCAACATTATTAGAGCTAATACAGACTTCCTTTTTGTTTTAGGAAAATGTGTGAACCCGTATCATTTTTTGGAAGATCCTAAAATGGTCTAATATAGAATTGAGATCAACAAGATTTGGGGCATTCCTGATTGTAGTACAGTTGTAATACCTACTATTTGTCTAGTATGGCATAGGTTCATGAGGTCCAACTACATCCTTATAGTCATACATTGTACATGAGAAAAGTGATGTCAAGACCTTTGTCCATTTCTAGTGTTGTGGCCTAATCATGAGAGGGTAAGGGGAATCATAAGTTTCAAAGCAATCCCATAGCTAAATTATTTAATGTGTAGCTAAAGGATGAGATAGACGAATCTTCAATTAGCAAGTTCTTTTCCAATGGCATCCCATTTCATATAGCTTGAGCTCCTTATTATAAGGATATGATATCAATGACCTAGCAAGGGGAGTAGCATCATATGTGCCACTAGGTAGATGCATGCTTAAAATCATAACATTGAGCATAAATATCAAATAAACTACATAAAAATATTCAAAAATATATTATGTGTACAGTCACAAGTTATAAAAAAAATTAACATATATATATTGAAGGAATTGGAAGATACCCTTCAAACAAAATAAATGGTGGGATCATAAAAAATGTAAATTCAAGGTATGAAAAATGCATACATGTTGTAACATGTATGCATTATGCAATGTGTACACATTATGTTTTATAAAAAATCACTATAAAGCATAAATGAACATGTTATGTTATTTGTTATTTTTTGCCAAAACAACATTATAACATGTTCATGTTATATTATATATTATTTTGTGTAAAATTAATTTATAACACAACATATACACATTATGGCTTGGATCTAATATAAGGCATCACATTTTCACATTAAATGTGTATGCATTATGGCTTGGATATAATCCAAGGCATAGGACATATATGCTATAGTGCATATGTGTTATGGCTTACAAACATTTTCGCAAAAAATCTCAAAGTTGGTCATTAATGTGGCCTCTATTTCCATGCACTTACCCCATATTCTATCTGATTTGTTTAGTCAAATATGTAGTTGCGATTTTTCACTTTGTTTAGTACCATAATTGAAATAATTTTCTAGAATATAAGAAATAGACAACAAGCACAAATGAATGAAGTCAATCTAGTGTAATAAGATTGCTCTAGATTGCTCAATGATCATGAGAACAAATCCTTGCATAAGTAGGCAAGGAGAATGAGGTGAGATGGTTGGACACAACCACTGACTAACCCTCTAATCATTGAATACTTGTAGCTCACTTGACAAGTGTATGAGCAAGTGGCAAGTGTGCATGCACAAGGTTTCCCCACAAGGGAGGACACATGTCTACACAACATGAGGTGAGATAACTAACTCAACTAGCCTAAATAAACTTAAACTAGGTGTGAAAAGGTCAAACCTAGTATTAATTAGTTTGATAATAACCTTGTTTACACTGACACCTCCCCTTAAGTGCAACTTAGGGAGAAGTGAAATAAAATTTCATGGGTCTCGACTACTAGGCCATGTTAGGTACCCATGTAAAAATTTTCCATAAGTGAAGAAAAGGAGAAAAACCAATGGGAAATAAAACTCCCCTCCAAAAGAGAAATGATGTCTTTGAAGAATGCTCAATGATCTCCAAGGTAATGTTGTTGTGTGACAAATATTTGGGATCAGGGACCATAGATGTAGGTGGAACACAAACCAGATTCAGGATTAGGGACCATAGATGTAGGTGAAATTTCAACCAATGTGAATCTAATACTCTTGCAAAAGGTGTCAAACCAGATGATGATAGAGTCGGATATATAGACTCATGAGTAACTATAGAATTAATCATGATATAAGATAAAATAGATAAGACGTGAAAAATAATCTCTGAAGACGACGATGATGATTTCCCACCAATTTCAATAATCCCCCTTACAATTTTTCGTAAATGAAAAAAATACCCCCACCCTTTACAAGTAGCTCCTATTTTTCTTGCAAACGATTTTGGGCTCTTGTAGTTGTATCATCAACTTCTATGGGGACAAGGTCAAATAAATTAGGAAACCCTCCAAAAATTTGAACATTACTAGACCCTCCCTATTAGGAAATAATGTTTTAAATCCACATAAATTTAATCCATTTCCTACATAAACCATGAGAGAAAAGAATGCAAAAAAGCTTACAGAATCACCATAATACAAAGATTTAAATAGACAAGTCACAAGATAACACAAAATATATCTACTAAAAACCCTCATGAAGAAAAAACATAGCCTCCAAAAGCATCCATAATCCATCATATTATTCAACCATAAAGAAACATAGAGTTACAATTAATACCTTCGAACCATCAAGCCCTCCAATGTAGTCTTGTGTGTCCAAGAATGAATCCACACATCCCATGCCATGCTTCACAAATGAAATCCTCTAAAGGACTCAATACAATGACATCCCAAAAATACCAGCCAGCCTTAACCACTAAACATGTGTTTTCTTATATAGACCCAAGCTCACACAAAAACAACTAGTGGTAAACTAAAACCATGTGCTAACTACCCTTGACCCAACATTTAATATTGGGTACTAAGTTTTAAATATATTTCCCCAATATTAAATAAATATAATATAATAATCTCAATATTACAATACAACTCATCAAGTGGCCCGAGAATATTCCAATGGAATCTCTACATGTTGCACATCCATGTGCAACATACTGGCAACAATGAAGAAAACTGAGAGGGAGAGTGAATTAGTTTCCTCATAAACTTTACTCAACTCAAACACAATTTCAGATCTAATAAATAATAGTGAAAGAACAAATCAACAACACATCAATATTTTTGACGTGGAAACCCTGGTTAATGGAGAAACCATGGTGGGAACCTACCCATAATGAGATGATACCCTGTTAGAAGTATATGAAATATTACAATGGGGAATGCACATGCATTCAAGCACACTGTCTAGAGCTCACTACTAAAAACAATAAAGAACAAGGGCTACAACCCTCAAGAAGACTTACTATCTTACAAAAACATTCAAGTTACATCTAGAATATCATAAACTAATAAAGTAGAATCACCTCATGAATGGTTACAGTTCCAATTAAGCACACAATCTAATCTACTCACCCACACTACTTTTGAAAGATCCAAATATTTTTTCTCACACTTATCCGATCATACATATTCAGATAAACTCACAAATACATCTCTCATATGATTATTACATTCATTTATACATATCATCAACCTATCTTTCAAGATTGGCTCAACACACATCACAAATTACGAGGATATAACCTGTTGCCCCATTTTTGGCATGCCTAATATTTGAACTTCAAATTGATCTCAATTTTGAATGAAGATCCAATAGGTGTTATGCATAAGCCATGAGCATGTGACACAAGGTCATTGTCAGTCAGAATACCAAAAATGGATGAGTTCTGAGAATTACCAAGAATTGAGGAAAATCATTTCATAGACATGTTATAAGCATCATTTTGTGTCATGTGACTAATTTTTACCTAAAATTAGTTCATAGTTTATCATATATTAAACTTCCAAATTTTGATGTCATTCGCCCAAAAATGATTAATATCCCTCATGCTAGGTATCATCATGAGGAATAAATGGTGATGATGTCTTGCGTCCCTACCATCAACGCATGTTTCAAATTTCAGAACCTAACTCCCTACCGTTTGGAACATATGACCATCTTTCCTATGTTTGGGAATTAAATTTAAAATATTTAAATCATTTCTCAAAAAATAATTTAATATTGTGGTCATTTGAGGGAAAAAGCTGTCTAAAAACATCAGTATTTTCATTTCTCCTTTATTCTCCTTCATAGTCAATGGTTTCTAGAGATCAAGATCATAGTCTTTGAAAGAAATGGTTAAGGATGCTCCATTTTCAAGCATTTTTAACCCATATTCATAACCTCAAAAAGAAAAAAAGAAAAAGGTTAAGAATGCTCCAAAATGGAGCATCTCTAACCTTATTTCCTAATCTTGTGTGCACCCACTTTGTCTAAAAAGGTTATAAATGATCTATTTTGGAGCATTCTTAACCTTCTCCATAAGAGTTAAAAAGAAAATGCACAAATAAAATGCAGTCTCATGGCTTTTTGTAAGCAAAGACAATATGAGTAATAATGCAAATCTGCTATGCAAGTTAGTCTACCTTCCATTTAATCTATATAAAGTCAAGAGATTTTGAACAAGCTATGGACATTCATCAAAGCTTAAAAATACAAAGGGATTTCATTAGATGTTGTCATTGCAATTTCTCTGGAAAAGCTGCTAATTACTTTGTAATGATACAAACCATAGAATCCTAGTCCAAGCAGTGTCATGTGTTTGAATAGTTGTAGATCATGGAGACAAGACTATGGTGTTACAACTGTTTGATAGAATCACCATGGTTGTAAAATGCAAATCCTGAACTATTTGCAGCTGCAAAATATGGAAGAATAAACAAAGCACATCGAATTATTTGATAGAATGCCACATTAAAATGCATGCAAAAGTGGAAGCTTAGACATGGCAAGTGAACTGTCTGATAGAATGCTTCAAAGAAGGTATCATCTCATGTAATGCAATGATTGCAGGATATGTACAAAATGGATTTCCTATAAAAGCTTTTGAATATTTCAAGCTAATGCAATCGGCAGGTGTAAGGCCAAATTCCACAAACTTCGCTAGCATCCTTCCTATTACATTTTAATGTTTCCATCCTTTCTGCCGTAAAAATTGGAAGCTTTAGAACAACGGTATGGAAATTCATCAAAGCATAAGAGGATAGAGGAATTTGGTCAGAAGTTGTAGTTACTACATGCTAGGACATACACCAACTATGGAAGCATTGTCATAGAGTATGAACTATTTGATATCATGCCTCATGGAAATATAACCTCATAGTTTGCAGCAATTATAGGATTTGCATAGAGTAGAGTTTGACGAAAGTTTTAAGAAACTTTCAAAATGACAAAGAGTCTTTTCTAGTCATTGTAGTTGCAATTACTACGGTAGACATGCATGGAAACTATGGAGTCAAAGAGAGGATGGGCGAACTTTTTGTCAGAATGCCTCGAGAGAGAAGAGTATTGCATCAAGGAATGAAATGATATGGTTATAGATGATTACAAGAGATGGTCAAATTAAGATAGCTTTGAATGTAATGTACGTGTAGATGTTCTCTCTTGGTGCATGTAGATTTTACATGAATGTAAACTGATGATATCGAAAAATCTTTAAAACCTTCATAAAATAAAATTTGTTAAATGTAAAGCTCATTTTACAACCTATGTCAGCATCCTTCGAGCCCATCATAAAGTAAAAATAATGAGTGTAAAACTATGATTGTCTAACATGCATGTAGCTACACTCCTCAGTATAAGCAAAGACTTGATGATTAAATGGTTACCAAGATAAAGATGCAGATGAAGACATGCAGGCCACCTCAACAAAATAGACAACGAGTTATTTCTTTAATGTAATGGGTTTGAAATTCTTTTGTAAAAGTGACTTATGCCACTTATTTTAACCCAAGGTTGGAAAGTTGACTTCTTCTATGCATAAACGTGTAAGTTATTAACTCATTGAAATTTATGCAGAAAAGAGTTAGTTATTAACCCAAGATTGAAGTTGGTTATAAGGTAGTTATCCTAGATGCCTATAAATACAAGGCTTTTGCATTGTAAAGGGGGACTTTTTATAGAGGGGAAACTCTACTGAAATTCTAGGAGAACTTGTAATGATAATTTGATTTGTACTATGTATAGAATGGATTTTGGACTTGTGTATTTTTTTTGTATTAAGTATCATAGAATCGGAGCATCCACGTTACAAACTTATTACAAATACCAGCTCCTTTCAAGCAAACTTACTACAAATACTAGCTCCTTTCAAGCACCAAACTGGAAACAACAATTGGAAGACCAAGGGTCACAAATTAGAAATCCACTTTAAACAATGAGGCAAATACAACGAATGGAAGAACAAGAGTCACAAATTAGAATTCTACACAAAGGTGTCCCTCATAGGAGTTGAACTTGGGTCTCCACATTGCGAACTCAATGCTTTAACCAACTAAGCTCAATCCCTTGGACACTTGTGTATTTCCAAAAGGATAATTAAGAATACATCTCCATTCATCTGTTCTAAATGTATTCATGTGTTATCATTTCTGATTTCTTGTATGTTAAATTGGTAGTCTTTTATGCATATGTGATGATGCACAAGCAACCTTTGGTACCTTAGTCTGAGTGTGTTGAAGTATCTTATCTCTGTGTATGTTGATATTTGTCATTCTTCTTTATCATCATCTCATGGCTAAGCATATTATGTTATAAAATCCCCTTATAATTTGTTGTAAATATTGAGAAATCTTAGTTGATGGTCATATATCTATTGTTGGGGTTTCTATCTTTTATTGATTTTTATTTTTATGTTTTCTCCTTTATGTACTTTCAGGTTAAAAGTACACAAAAATCCCAAAATACCCCAATCATACGAGGGAGTTTCCCCTCTCAAGCACAAAGGAAGATTGTGGTTTTACTCCAATCTCTCCAACCATTGGAACATTTGTTACTACTCATCGGGCAAACAGGGTCATTTTCAAATAAATGACCGCAGTGACAAATTTGTTTACCAATGTATTTTTGGTGACTCTGCTAGGGAGAAAAATACCAGTGTGTTTTGTCCCTCAAAAATTTCAAGGTACCTTCTTCACAATGAAGGTTGGCGACTCTATCTGAAATATCAAATTCAGAAGAATGGCTTGGTACAAAGGAAAGTTGGAAAGTGACAGTGAAAGTGATGATGAAGACTATATATATTAGAAGAAGGAAGTTTCTTATGAGCCCATAAAAATTGAGTTCTTGAAGAGCTTTTATGGTGGCATGCAGTTTACTCCTGATAATATTCATCCCTCTTTATGTCAAGTATTCCAAGATATTGAAGAAAAGAATGGAAAAGAGATCGGTTTTCTTTCTTGTGATCATTTACCCAAGTCAACAATCAAGAAAGATGAAGATAAAAGTGATCTTTCCCCTGTACCAGTTGCTCAACAGAATCAAAGTCTTGATAATCCTAAACAAGTCAACTTCTTGAAGAGTTTTTGTAGTGGAGAGAAACTTGATCCTAATAAGGTTCATCCTTCTCTACTCCAACCTTTGCAAGTAATTGAAGAAAAAGAAGGAAGGGTAGAATTGTTTCCTACTCATGATTATTCACTTGAACCAAAGGTAAACAACAACAATAATGAAGAAAAAGATCTTCCTATTTCACTTGCTTCTCAAAGAAATCAAGATCTTAATGATGCTGAACAATTTCAATTTTTGAAAATATTTTATGGTGACAGGCAACTTGATCTTAAAAAACTGCATCCTTCCTTGCTTCAAAAATTGAAAATGATTGAACAAAAAGAGGAGGGAAAAAATTATTTTCTTGAAGATATGCACATTCCTGATGAGATGTCTTGTGATCTAAGTTTTGAAAAAGATTCATCACATTATACATGTGTTGAGGAAGATGAAGTCATATTAGCTCATAAGGATACATGTCAAAAGAAAGATCAAGATGAAGTGTGTGAGGAAGAAAAACAAGATTGTGTTCCTATATGCCATGAGCATTATGAAGACTACCATAGCAAGGAAGAAGTCTTCCATGAACTTGAAAAACAAGGAGCTTGAAGGAGAAATAAATGATTTCAAGACTTCCATGCAGCCCAAGCTTCAATAAAATGGTGAAGAGGAGAGAGATAAAGATGAATCCGCTATAGTCTTCATTCCAACTTGGTATCTCAATTCTTCTAACGATGAATTTCTATGTGGAGAATATATTCTCATTCATCCATCACTGATAGTTGAAGATGAAAGCTTTTTCAAGGAAATCAAATGTATGATACCTAATGGACAACCTTGTATGGATATGACCAATGGAGAAGCAACCATAAATAAAATTTTATAGACATATTCTTTATCTTCAAAAATGGAGACTTTTACTGAACTTCTAGATCAGCCCCGAGTGAAAGAAGATGAATCATCAAGCATCCACTCTTTATCATACATGCCACCTGACTATGAAGTTTTCAAATTTCATGAAGAGTGTGATGAAGAGGAATCATTGGGACAAGAGAACACAAAAAGTAAGCTCGATGTCTATGAGCAAGTTGAAAATGAAATCTATGTAGGTATATCAACAAATGTCCCTTTCTTGATGGAATTATAATCTATACCTTATGAAGTATTCAAGGCTCAAATAAATCCTCTTTTTGAATCTTTAGATAAAGAAGACACCCCTATACAAGAGGATAGTGTTCGATACTATACCAAAAATGTATAGATAAATGAGGTAATGGATGATCGAATGAAGGAAGAAAATGAAGTTAATTCTCATAATGTTTGTATTCCAGATTGGTGTTTGAAGGATTAAAATGATGACTTCTCTTATGGTGAGAGTGTGTACCTCAATCCTTTGTTTTTCAGATAAGTGTATTTCTATAGGTGATTTTCAAGTTGATACTCAAGAACAAGATTCGATGGTTGTGTCTACTCAAATTTCTTCACATTACAAATTATATGAGGGTTTTCCAATTTGTGGGTTAACTTGTTGCAAACAAGACTATCAGAGGGATCTCAAAATAGAGGATATGGGTATGCTTGATAATATTCCACAAATTGCCAATAATGTTCAAACTGGTACCCAAATCTTTCAAGAGAGCCTACAAATTTATGATGAGAGATGGTTGTTTGGTTCATTGCTCAAAGATATTTCTCATCTTATACATGTTGATCTTGCTATCCTACTGAGCTTACAGGTGTCACATGGATGCACACCACTTTTCCGCAAAGGTGCCTATTTCTCTCAGCTTGTGAATGGTTTTGTATGAAAATCTTAGAGAAGTTTGAGGTAGGATTTGCCTACCTTGTACATACTTTAGTTAGAATTTTTGTTGTGTTCGTCCAATTTTTGGTTTGTGTCTAGTTTCTCTAGCTATTCACTATGTTGTTTCCTTTTTGACTCTATTGCTCAATGGATAAGGTACTATCCTGCGAAACCAAAGATTTTGGGTTCATCCTGCATCCTTTGTAGTCCTTGTCCCCAGTCAAAGCCAGTTATTGCCCCATTTTTGGCATGACTAATATTTGAACTTCAAATCGGTCTCAATGTTAAATGAAGATCCAATTTGTGTTATGCGTAAGCAGTGAACATGTGACTCAAGGTAGTTGTCAGTTAGAATATAAAAAATCAATGAGTTTTGAGAATTACCAATAATTGAGGAAAATAATTTGATAGACATGTTCTAAGTATCATTTTGTGTCATGTTACTAATTTTTACCTGAACTCAGTTCATAGTTTATCATATATTCAACATTCAAATTTTGATGTTCCTCGCCTAAAAATGATTAAAATATCTCATCATAGTTATCATCATGAGGAATAAATAATGATGTTGGCTTGTTTCCCTATCATCAATGCGTATTTAAAGTTTCAGAGCCTAACTCCACACCGTTTGGAAGATATGGTCATCTTTCCTAACTTTGGGCATTAAATTTAAAATATTTAAATTATTTTTCAAAAAAAAATTAATATTTTAAATTATGTTAATATTGTGGTCATTTGAGGGAAAAATTTGTCTAAAAACATCGCTATTTTCATTTCTCCTTTATTTTGTTTCATATTCGATGGTTTCTAGAGGTTAAGATCATAGTCTTTGAAAGAAATGGTTAAGGATGCTCCGTTTTCAAGCATTTTTAACACATATTCATAATCTCAAAAAGAAAAAAAGAAAAAGGTTAAGAATGCTCCAAAATGGAGCATCTCTAACCTTATTTCCTATCCTTGTGTGGACCCGTTTGTCTAAAAAGGTTAGAAATGCCCCGTTTTGGAGTATTCTTAACCTTCTCCATAAGAATTAAAAAGAAAATGCACAAATAAAATGTAGCCTCATGGATTTTTGTAAGCAAAGACAATATGAGTAATAATGCAAATTTTCAATGCAAGTTTCTCTACCTTGCATTTCATCTATACAAAGTCGAGAGCTTTTGAACAAGTTATGGATATTCATCAAAGCTTAAAAAGATAGAGCAATTCAATCAGATGTTATCATTGCAATTGCTCTGGAAAAGTTGCTAATCACTTTGTAATGATGCCCATAGGATCCTAGTCCAAGCCATGTCATGTGTTTGAATAGATACAGATCGTAGAGGCAAGACTATGTCATTGCGGCTGTTTTGACAAAATCACGGTGGTTGTAAAATGCAAATTGTGAACTATTTGCAACTATAGAATATGGAAGCATAGGCAAAGAACATCAAATTGTTTGACCGAATGCCATGTCAAAATGCATGCAAAATTGGGAGCTTAGACATAGCAAGTGAACTGTCTGACAAAATTCTTTAAAGAAGGTATCATCACATGTAATGCAATGATTGCAGGATATGCACAAAGTGGATTTCCATAAAAATCTTTTGATTATTTCAAGCTAAAGCAATCATGGGGTGTAAGGCCAAATTCCACAAACTTCACTAGCATCCTTTCCATTACAGGTTAATGTCGCCATCCTTTCTACTGTACAAAATGAAAGCTTCAGAATAGCGGTATGTACATTCATCAAAGCATAAGAGGATAGAGGAATTTAGTCAGATGTTGTAGTTACTACGCCCCGGGACATATGCCAACTATGAAAGCATTGGCATAGAGTATGAACCATTTTATATTGTGCCTCATGGAAACATAACCTTATAATTTGTAGTAATTATAGGATATGCATAGAGTAGAGTTAGATGAAAGTTTTTAGAAACTTTCAAAATGATAAAGAGTCTTTGCTAGTCGTTGTAGCTACAATTGTCATGATAGACATGCATGGAAACTATGGAGTGAAAGAGAAGATGGGCAAATTGTTTTTCCATATGCCTCGAGAGAGAAGAGTATTGTGTCAAGGAATGAAACGATATGGTTATAGATGATTGCAGGACATGGTCAAATTAAGATGTCTTTGAATTCAATGTATCTGTAGATGTTCTCTCTTGGTGCATGCAAATTTGACATGAATGTAAACTGATGATGTCAAGAAATCTTTAAAAACCTTCCTAAAAGAAAATTTGTTAGATGTAAAGCTCGTTTTACAACCTATGTCAGCATCCTTTGAGCCCATGATAAAGTGAAAATAATGAGTGTAAAGCTATGATTGTCTAATAGGCATGAAGCTACACTCCTCAGTATAAGAAGAGAGTTGATGATGAAATGGTTACCAAGATAAAGTTGTAGACGAAGACATGGAGGCCACCTCGACAAAATAGACAATGAGTTATTTCTTCAATGTAATGGGTTTGAAATTCTTTTGTAAAAGTGACTTATGTCACTTATTGTAACCAAAGGTTGGAAAGTTGACTTCTAAGCATAAAAGTGTAAGTTATTAACCCATTGAAATTTACGCAGAAAAGAGTGAGTTATTAACCCAAGATTGAAGTTGGTTATAAGGTAGTTATCCTACAAGCCTATAAATACAAGGCTTTTGCATTGTAAAGGGGGACTTTTTATAGAGGGAAAACTCTGCTGAAATTCTAGGAGAACTTGTAATGACATTTTGACTTGCACTATGTATAGAATGGATTTTGGACTTGTGTATTTCCAAAAGGGTAATGAAGAATACATCTTAGTTCATGTGATCTAAATGTATTCATGTGTTTTCATTTCTGATTTTTCGTATGTTAAATTGGTAGTCTTTTAAGTATATGTGATTTGTACAATTAATGTGATGATGAGCAAGCAACCTTTGGTACCTTAGTTTGAGTGTGTTGAAGTATATTATCTCTACGTATGTTGAGATTTGTCATTCTTCTTTATCATCATTTCATGGCTGAGCATATTACGTTATAAACTCCCCTTGTAATTTGTTGCAAATATTAACAAATCTTAGTTGATGGTCATATGTCTATTGTTGGGGTTTATATCTTCTATTGCTTTTTATTTTTTATATTTTCTCCTTTATGTAATTTCAGGTTAAAAGTACACAAAAATCCCAAAGTACCCCCATCATATGAGGGAGTTGCCCCTCTCAAACACAAAGGAAGATTATGGTTTTACTCCAATCTCTCCAACTGTTGGAACGTTTGTTACTGCTCATCAAGCGAACAGGATCATTTTCAAATAAATGACCATAGTGACAAATTTGTTTAGCAACATAACCATACATGTTACAATATTACATGCGGAGCAAAACAATGTCAGCTAAGACATAGTATGGACCTAAATCAACACCTCAAACATGAAACACCTCCAAGAATTATGCCTCCAACATCCATAATATGCTACAACCAACATGTCGACCAAGAACATGAAGAACACTAGTAGATAAGTAGAATCAGCAATAAGACACATAAAAATTAAGATGGACCATCAACACAAATAGGACGTGATCTAGAAACATCTACAAACATCATGAATTACCATAGAAATAACCACAACATCACCACTTACTAGAATCTTTGTCATCATTATACCAAACCTCAAGAACACTAATTGAACTGACTGACAAACTGAAAGATTCACTTATAGACCTCCAAATCATAAATCATTTGAATTGAGGATACACCAGAATGTCCAAAACACTCTGCCAAATCTGCAAACCAAGATATTGAAACACAGAGCAATGCGGAGCAAAATCTAGAACACTGATCAACACTGAACAACTAAGAAACCAACTGCAATACCGGATCTCATAACTAGATTAGATCAACATATGAGCCTTTGAAACTATACTTGAATCAGCTAGAGATACTTGTCTCCAAACCCTTTAATCCACAACAACTCATCTACAACATGCTGGTCAAACTAGCTCAATTAATCTAACTACGTCACTGAAATACACAGAGGAATATGTTGACATCAATGATAACACATCATTTCAACAAACTTCTCAACAACATCCAACAAAAAGTCACATAATAAATAAAATATTGCAAATTATAAACATTATTATGCAAGGTATAAAACACCTCATTTCCCAACACTCCCCTTATGGACTTGAGGTCACATGGCAATCCTTCATCCAAGGACCACCTATGTACCAACTTCAAAATAGATCAAAGTCACATGTAGTTCTCCTTACAAAATCTATCAAAATACATTTGACCATGTTCCCATATATAAATTTTGAATGATTATTTCCTTCCATTATAAAATTTTCATTATTACTTACCCTTAATAAGTAACACTCCAATAGTTAGGAAAATGCAATCTACATTGGGTTACAATTGGCAATCTGTGGAGGGCATAAAAAAGTCTAGTTAGAGAGTGATTCAGTGAATATTATTAAAAGTTTGAGTAAAAAGACAGCCACCAGCTGGACTATTAATTATTTAATTCAAGAGTGCCACATAATGATGACCAAACTAGATGAAATTCAAATTTCCCATGTGTATTGGGAAGGAAATATCCCTATAGACTACGTGGAAAATCTTAGTGTAGTGTATGAGGATATAAAGTGGTGGATAGAAAGGGAAACATTCCCTATACACCTGTACAAACTTACAAGAAAGGACATAAAAAATCTTTCCCAAAGATAGCTTATTAATGATGTCATCCTATTAATTGTGTAAAGGTTTTTATTGTAGTATGTAGTATAGATTCAATACCATAATTCCTAGATTGTTCCTTACCATCTATTTTTTCTTCTCTTAGTTCGGGTTTGGTTCTAATACTGAGTATCTCCAAGTTTGCATTGGTTGTTTACGTATGGAGCAGGCCAAAAATAGAATAAAGCCAACTTCTTTCCATAAGTGGGAATGGGACAAGGACCTCTAGATGAACATTACTGATGGTGGTCTTGCGCTATACCTGAAGAAATTACATGGCTAGGATTTAAGGAAAATAAATGAATTTGTGAAGGATTGGCATACGACATCCTTACTTCTTGTGGAGTTGAATTAAAAATTAATGACCTCTTTATAGCTAATATTACTGGCTTACAAATGGAAGGAAAAACATTCTATAGGCAGAGAAAACCTGCAAAGGATGCCCTTTTGGTTTTCTTTCAGAAACAAAGTGAAAGAGATAAAGTGAGAAAAATGGCAGATGGAGGATATAACAAGAAAGGCCTTATGACATTCTGGCAAACATTGCAGAATTCATAATGAAGTACACAACTCTGGACGACCGATTTGCCAACATTTTCTCTTACTATTTTATGATTCTAAATCACTTTAGGAATGATAGAAGAATGTCCTTGCCTTTTTACTTATTGTCTTCTCTTGAGCATAGTTTGGAAAGTCATGCCAAGAATAGTGAGCACCCTGTTCTACACGAGGGTTTTGTTAGGATAACCGTTGAACAACTAAGAGGGGGGGGGAGGTGAATCAGTTGTTAACAGATTAGAACATTTAATCCACTCAATAACCTTTAACCAAATTAAGTACCAGGAAAGCAGAAACAGATATCGGTAAACATTGCAACTTAACAAATAAACAAATAATCAATACAAAGAAACCATACCACATAACACCATGTTTTGTACATGGAAAACCTGAAAAGGGAAAAACCACAGTGGGAAGCCTACCCACAGTTAGATGATACTTATGCAGAAAGTATGTGTTATAATGAGGGTCCTGCACATGTAGGAAGGCACACTGCCTAGAGCATATTGCTCATGACAAAAAGAGTCTCACTAACTAAAGAGAGGCTACAACCTTCTCAAGATAAATGGACAATAATCCAATAGAGTGACCTGCTACAGATAGCATCTATCATGCCTGATTACAGTCCCAGTTAAGCTCAATACTGGAGGACTAAATCCTCTTCCTTAATCCCAATTTGATCACCAATGATTGACCAAATCCTCTGCCTGAATGATATTACAACATTCACACATTACAATCCTTGATCGTGACCTTTCCAATAACCATGATACTTTACAAAGAGTTTATTCCTCTTATTTATACAAACCCTAAGGCCTAAATAAATTAGGCCGGCCACCTAAAACATATTACAAGAAGATCAATACATAAATCCATTTACAATCATATGACATGTCAGCTCAAGACCAAAACAACAATAAGCAATCCATAAAACATCTTGGTAACGTGTAGAGAACATGTTATCATGATACTGGTCGATAACCTAGATAGGTGCTGGACCTATTCTAGGTCCACCACAGCAAATAAATGTCTTCAAGAAGTTGAAGCGTGATCAAAGAACTTCTTCAGCATCTTGAAATCCATCTAGAAGCTGCACCAATACCACTTATGCATCCTGTCAATATTCCTCAGTGAAACCTCTGCTGGTAAAGCCTTGACCCAATATCGATAAGGGTTTACTAGAGTGTATGATAGCATCCGATTACCAAGTCCATAACAACTGAACAAGACATGCTCCAGGAGCACGTACCACATGAAATCAAACATATCCCATAGATCCAAACATACCAGAAGTGTCCAACAAATAATTTCATCTGTTGGTAACACTAGATCTTCTACTGGTAGAGAGAACCTATTTGCCAATGCCGGTAACTAACCATATCAGCTACTAATGACATTAATGACAAAAAATTAATGCAACACATAATCAATTCATCCATAATGCCAACAATCTCCTCCTTTGGCATTGATGGTAATACTAGATGTGAAAAACATCTAAGTACCAAGAAATGCCAAACAAGTCTCCCCCTATGGAAGACATCCATCAATCTTCTGAATAACTCTCCCCTAGTGAATGATATCTCTATAAGGTTTTGAATACATCTCTCCCAATCATTATCTCTCCCAAATATTTTTTCACATCACTATCTCTCCCCCTTTGACATCAATGCAAGAAATCTGACATAAATATCAAAGCAATAATATAAACCTCTGTATCTCAAAGCTGGATACTCCCCCTGAGTAGTAGCACCACTCATCAATACCGAAATGAATAACATCTCTGATAATACATGCCAGACTGATGACACACTACATCAATCAAGTCTCTATCGGAGGGGCAAAAACCCCTAACCTATCTCTTAAATACTCAAATGATTCCTTAGACAACGGTTTAGTGAATATGTCTGCAATCTATTCTTTAGTATTCACATAAACCAATTTAACTTCCTTTTCTTCTACCTTTTCCTTCAAAAGGTTATACTTTATTGATATATACTTAGTCTTAGAGTGAAATACCAAATTCTTAGACTTGTCAATAACTACTGAGTTATCACAGTAGATAACTTCCGGTTCATTATAATTTACCCTGATATCCTTCAACATTTGCTTCATCCACATGACCTATGTGCAATTAGTTGCTGCTGCAACATACTCAGCTTCTGCAGTAGACAGATAAATGCATGACTATTTTTTGCTGATCCATGAAACCAGTTTCTTTCTAAGAAAGAAAGCTCCACCAGAAGTGCTCTTCATGTCATCAGTATCTCCTACCCAATCTGAATTAGTATATGCACATAAAGTGTAATCATCATTTTTAGAATACAATAAACCATACTCTATTGTTCCTTGCAAATATCGTAACATCCTCTTTACTACACATTCATGATTTTCTTTACGATTACTTTGATATCTTGAAACAATACTTACTGCATTCATAATATCCAGTCTAGTTTGTGTCAAATATAATAGACCACCAATCATAGATTTATACCTTGTCGAATTTAGCAGTGTAGAAGTATCATTCATAGATAATTTCTCACTTGTCACCATAGGAGTAATAACTAGTTTGGAATTATCCATACCAAAATTCTTCAACAATTCCTTCAGGTACTTTGTTTGATAGATAAAAATGCCTTCATGAGTTTGAGTAATCTACAAACCTAAGATAAATCTCATCTCACCAATCATGGACATTTCAAATTCATTCTTCATATTTTTAGCGAATTCCATGCACAATTTATCTTCTCCTCCAAAAATGATATCATCAACAAATACTTCAATAATTAGAATATCATTATAAGTAATCTTATAATATAAATTACTATCAGTACTACCTTTAGTAAAATCAAGCTTGAAAATATATTTATCCAACCTTGCATACCATGCTCTAGGAGCCTCTTTCAAGTCATATAAAGCTTTCTTCAATCTGCAAACCATATCTTTATCATCTTTCAGTGAAAAACCATTAGGTTGCTCAATGTATACTTCTTCTTCAAGTTCACCATTCAAAAATGCACATTTAACATCCATTTGATAAACATTATATTTCGTATAAGCTGCATAGGCAAGAAATAGTCTAACAACTTCAATTCCAGCTACAGGTGCAAATGTTCCACCATAATCAATTCCTTCCATTTGAGAATATCTTTTACAAACCAATATAGCCTTGTTTCTTATAACTTGACCATCTACATTCAGTTTACTCCTAAAATTCCATTTAGTTCCAATAACATTCTTATTTTTAGGTCGGGGAACTAAAGTCCAAGTTTCATTCTTTTCTATCTGATCTAATTCATCTTCCATAGCCTTTAACCAATATTAATCCTTACAAGCTTCAATAACAGTTGCTGGTTCAACTTGAGAAATAAGACATACCTCATCATTTTCCATTCTTCTTCTTGTCATAAATGTCTTGTTCCTATCTTTAACAATTTGATCTTCACAATGATTTAATCTTACATACCTTGGTGTCTTCTGAATTTCAGATTCACTGCTCTGATCATTAGTCACAGTTGAATTTTCTCATAGTGCCGATGTAATTGTCTTAGATCCCTATACCGGTTGAGGAATCATTGGTTATGTTATGATAATTTCCACTATTGGTTCCTTGTCATATGATATAGATTGATCTCTATACTACTCAGCCACTTTCACATTAACACTTTCCACAATTTTTTGCAATCTTTTGTTATAACATTTATATGCTTTTCTTTGAGTTGAATAACCAAGAAATATTCCTTCATCACATATAGGATCAAACTTTATAATATAATCATCTCTTTTGATATAGAATTTACTTCCAAAATTTTTAAAATATTTAATAGTAGGTGTATGTCCAAACCATAATTCATAAGGGGTCTTATAGGTTTCACCTTTGATGTGAACTTTGTTGAATGTGTAGACTATTGTACTCATTGCTTCCCTCTAGTAGATATGAGGAAATTTAGCTTCATCATCATACATCTTGTTGCATCCAAAATAGTTTTGTTCTTTCTTTCAACTACTCCATTCTGTTGAGGAGTTCTAGGTGTAGATAACTGTCTCCTTATGCCATTTGTCTCACAAAAACTGTTAAAGTCATGAGAAGTGAACTCACCGCCATGATCTGATCTTAGACATTTGATTTTCAATCCAGTATTTGTTTCAACCTTTTCTTTAAAGATCTTGAATTTCTCAAAGGCTTCAGAAGTTATCCCTAAGAAAAGTCACCCACATCATTCTAGAATAGTCATCAATAATCACCATGAAATACCTATCACCTTGAAAGCTTCCATTCCTTGCAGGACCACATAAGTCGATGTGAACAAAATCAAGTACATCATTAGATTTATCATGTATTCTCTTAAAAGAACTTCTAACTTGTTTTCCCAATTGACATTCCTTACATATCGGATTATGAGGCTTCACAATCCTACGTATATCTCTAACTGCCTTAGTTGAACTGATCATAACAATAAAATCAAAATTAACATGACACAACCTTTTATGCCAGAACCAACTCTCATCAATATGAGCAATGAAACATGCCTTATAATCAGTGTTCAAGTGAAAGATATTACCTCCAGTCTGAAAACTGGTTGCAATCTCCAAACCAGTCTTGTTAATGATTTTGCATTTTCTATGTTTAAAGTGAAGTTGAAAACACTTACCAACCAATTGACCAACACTGAAAAGATTATGCTTTAAACCTTCTACACAATAGATATTATTAGTGTTATTCTTGCCATCCAAAGAAATAATACCTCTACCTCTGATCATACATGTTTTGTCATCTCCAAATCTGACTTGACCACCATTGTATTCTTGGGTGAACTCACAATAATGGTTCCCACTTTTTTGCCACTTTTGACACTGAGATGTACATTTTTAAAATAATCTTCAACTTCTGAGAACTATAACTTTTAAACTATTAAAAATTTGAAGATGATGTAAATTAGTGATTTCTAGCATTTTGTTTGTAGATTCTATATACATTTTTTTCAAATTTTTTTGAAAGATTTTTTTAAAAATTTTCCATCTCCCTCGAAAAGTAGTTTTTTACAACAAACTACATTTTTTAAGAGTGATGTGCCTCCCGAAACGCATAACTTTTTTTCTATAAATGATAAAAACTCAATTCTTTTGAATTTTGGTTTGTAACATCAATATCCAGGGCTTGCATTTGGTTTTATAGTGATATGTTCAATATTTTTCATTTTATAAAGTTTTGAAGTCCGACTAGTCATAATTCAAACATAGGTTTACGTTTGAACACATAACTTGTTCTATATAAATCAAAATTCAATTTTATTTTTTTTGTTAGAAAGAAGACATCAATACCAAGGACATAGATATTTTTCAGATTTTTTTCTGAATTACTTTCTTATTTTTCCCAATGCGTTGAACAGAGAAGTTCATGTTCGGTGAAAAACCAATTTTTAATAAAACTAAAAAATCAAGAACATAATAAATTCAAAATATAACAAAATTATATTCGTTGGAAAGCTTTCTTCAAGTACTACCATCTAATATTTTTGGGTTATCAAGATTATTTCATTCGTGCATTGAACCAGAGCTCCAAAGTCATTAATTCTTCAGAACTCTGAAATTTTTTGGGAGAAACTTCTAATTTTGGGGGTTCGATCGAACAAGTGTTCGATCGGATTGGGTTCGCTCGAACCAAAAGGGGTTCGAGCGAACCCCCATTCACTCGAACACATGAGCTAGATTTTGGCACGCACATTTTTGTAACTGCCATGTTCGAGCGAACCCAACAATTTTTAACTGTCGGCTTTCGTTCGAACTCGGGCTGACGCATTTTTCATTTTTTTTTTCATTTGTGGAATCGTATAAATGTCCATAATTTTTTTTCGCTTTTTATCACTCAAATGATTAAAATAATTTGCATTTTTGGATGAGAGAAGATATTTGAAAATTATTTTGAAGGCAATAATTTGAAGGTTTTTTGTAAAAGCATGGGGAACAAGAAGAGAAGGCAAAATAAGACTTCAAGAAATTATTCTCTCGAAACGGAAGAAAGATATCGAGAACAAAGAAGACAAAGATATCATGATGCAAGTATGTATTTTTAATTTTATTTCTATTTAATTTAATATGTATTACATATCAATTAATTAGAATTCAATATTTTTTATCTAATATTTTTAATAGGATTAAAAATAATTTTGTTTTAATTGGAAAACATAATTAATTTGAGATAATACATGTGTATTTGCGAATTTCAAATTCCATCAACTTGCTTGTTGTGTAATTGCATTTTTCTCCTATATAAATAAGTTCATTTATAATAGATAAGACCTATTAAGTCATAAAATTAATAAGACCTATTATGTCATAATTTTTAGGTTCTAAATTATATATATTGAATATTTAATCTACATGTACAAGTAATTTCATGTGATAGGTCCTTTATTATCACATAATATATCTGTCTTAAGGGGAGTTAAGTATATTAATTTTGTGAAATGTTTTTTCAAATGTGGTCATATTGATTTTAATAATAAGGCCTATTAGGACTATTACATTGATTATAGTTCTTAAATGTGACATAAATTTATAACCTATTAAACATGTTGAATAATTTAGATGAACTATTTATATTCAACTTCACGTACATGCAAAAACATTTCAGATTAGGAGGTCTATTATGCAATAATAGGTCTTAAATATACACACATGTGACAAATTATAGTCCACTTACATTATGGTCCATAACAAATTAATATGAGGTCACCTAAGTTATCGTATGCATGCATCAAAATATTTGTACTTTTAATTTTCAAAATTGGAATTTCTAATTTGTCAAAATTTTATTTTATGTGTTAAATTAGTGCTCAAAATTAGAGATTGAACTTTAATCCTAACCTGAGAACAAATTGAACTTTAAACCTAAACAGGTAATTTAATTAGAGTTATAACAATAAGGTCCTAAAAGTATTTAAATTTAATAAACCAAATTGAATGGGCTAATTTTAACATGTAAAGATTTAAGCCAAATTCACCCCTATTCTTAATCCTAATTGAATAATCTCTGATTAATTCAAGAACCTTACACAAACTCTTAAATTATGTGCACAACGGGCAAACGAACCTGTTGAAGAACACAATATAGTTGATGAACATAGGGAGGAGATTGTCCAAGTTGAACCAATGGAGACCTTTGAAGGAGAGGGGTCAGGCTCCTTACCTCCTACCACTGATATGGATGAGCATATTGTGGATCTAGCTAAACAGGTGAAGAGAAATATTTCTTATAAAAATTTAGATCATTTACTTGAAATGGATGTGGATGAGTTGAAACGTCTCAATGAAGAACCTAGACATATTAAAAGGAGGTCAATGAATAAAAGTAGAAAAGAAATAATTTCGCATTTCAACAATCTTGATACTACACTAGAAAAAGCTCAATTGTTATCAATTGTACTTACTCATAAAGACTTAATAGATCCAATGAAATTGCTGGGTATAGATACAACAAGTCAAAAGAGGAAATCTTCTCAGCTACAAAAATCTATTGTTGATAATGTTAAGAAAGGTTTGGTGAACATTGGTAAAAAATCTCGAAAACTAGATAAGACCATTTCAAGAAGAGTGATGTTGACATCTTTAGTAAATGAAAGATTGCCTCAAAAAAGACAAATCTCTTCACTATCATCTGAGTTTGGTTTTAGTAGAAGGACAATATCTAAATATGTTAAAAGGAGAAATATTTTGGATGATACTACCTTAGAAGGGAATTGGGCAATTATGTGTAGAGCTCCTCATTCTGATAGAATTGAAGATGTTGTTAGGAACTTTGTGACAAGTTTTTGGAATGATAATACTCGCCCTTCATCAAATAGTAGAGATGTTATCAAGCAAAGGATTGGTCCTGAACGTTATGATCTCCATGTAAAACATTGGATAGACACAACAAAACATGAATTGTATGTATTGTTTACTAAAACAAACCCTCATATAAAGATTGGACAAACCATGTTTGAATGGTTAAGGCCATATTATGTGAAGTTAAACAAAGTTTTTGAAACTTGTTGTTGTCGTTATCACATCGAATTTGACTTGTAGTATCAGGTGTTTCGAAAGATTAGAGAAGATAATGATGGTTATGAAAATGCTCCTCCTAAACGAACAAGTCAATTCATAGCATCCATCTTATGTGATAAATCAGATGATAATGCAACTGGTCAAATAAATTGCATAAGAGGAATTTGTGGAACATGCGGGGACTTGGCTAAATTGCCTTTGAGAGATGAAGATACTGACATGAGGAAGATGGTAAATTGCAAGAGTTACAAGTACAAAAAATTTGAAACAAAATTTGGAAAGGAATCTACAAGACTAGATTATGTAGAAGAGGAAATACCTATTGGAACATTTATAGAAAATTTTCGTAAGTTGATAAAACCATACATATGCCATGGTTTTTTTGCCAAGTGGCAAGCAGAACAATTTAAAAGATTAAGAGAAACTTTCCCACTTGGAACTATTTTGTCTATAGTTGACTTTGCAGAGAATTACTCTTTTGTGCATCAAAAAGAGATTCAATCAGAGTATTACTTTCCAAAGCAAATCACTATTTTCGTGCATGTGTGTTATCGACATGCACAGATGAATTTGGATGGTGTTGATAGTACATTTGAAAATCATGTCATTAAGAAAGAGTACCACTTCTATATCAGTGATGATAAGGAGCATGACACACTTTTTGTACAACATTGCTTTAAGAAGTTTTTTGAATATTTGAAAGATAGAGGCATAACAATAGTTAAACATTTTGTTTGGTCTGATGGATGTGTGACACAATTCAAATCTTCGAGGCCATTTTATGCACTATGTAGATATCATCGAAATGACAAAATACCACATGTTTGGAGTTGTTTTGAGAGTGGTCATGGAAAGGGTGAACATGATGGTACAGGAGCTTGTATCAAACGTGATCTAAGAAAGCATCAAATAAAGTACACAAGAGAATGTATAGAAAATGCACATGATGTTGTTGAATGGTGTAAGAAACACTTTGAGCAACCTAATTATCCTGGGGAATCATCATCAAGAACATATAAGCCCATTCCATATAGAGTGTTTTGGGAGATAACCGGTACGTGTTCTCTTTTAGTATTTTATTTAATTTTTTTTAATTTAACAACTTGATCTACATCTACATTCTTGTACACATGTACATTTTACAGATGTGGATAGAAAATCAATGCATGGATGCAAGAGTGTGGAGAGGACAAGATCTTTGCATTGTGTCATGAGTATAGATAATCGCCCATGGACATTATACACTAGAGATTATTCATGTTTTTGTTCTGAATGCATTTTCGAAAACTATGTTGATTGCAAGAACCAAGAGCTTGGATATGTTAGTGAATGGAAAATGGTGCCACTAGATGTTTCTGACACATACAAGGATTCAAATGAGGATGAAAAATTTGAAGACATTCCTTTGATTTCTGGTGATTACGATCATATTTCAGGATTGATTAAAAAAGGTATGTATGTACATGACGTACACATGTAAACATTTCCTTAAAAATGACATATAACATAGAATTTATTTAACTTGTGTCAAATTGCAAGAGATATTTTTGCAGTCATAGCAGAAGATGGAAATACAGAAGGTGTTAGTTATTATTTATTGCATTGCACAGAAGAGAGAAAGAAGTTATCAAAATCTGAGATGAGTGATGGAATGTCATTTCCCACAGGTTTGAGTTCTGATTTGAATATGTACATACATACAAATCACTTGTGCAAAACTTTTTAATTTCTCACGTTTCTTATATACATGTACATGCAAGATCAGTTGTAGTGCAAGGGACATATTTCAAACAAGTTAAAATTGTTCAACATGGGATTCATTTCACTGAATACCAAATTGATAAAAAGGTATATCAGTATAGTCACTTGGTCATTGCTATTGGCCTAATTCTTCAGACAGTTCCACGTCGAGGGTGGTCTCAAAAGTGGAGACTAGATAGTGAAGATCATGACAAAATATTAAGTGTTATTGAAGAGCGTTGTGAACCACTTGGTGTGGTATGAACTATATATACATTTAGTAATCCACATGAATTGAATTTTAATGTACAAGTTCAAGATAAATTCTAGATCTCAAGTAACTTGTTTTGAAACTAAAGGATAAATATTTTTTAAGTTTATTTATACATTATATCAAATTAGGATGTATTTAAATGTGCACGTTTAATTGTATGTAATTTTATTTGTATTTAATTAAAAAATGCATATTTAAATTAGAATGTAATATGTACATTTGTAAAATTGATATATTTAATATGGAATTAGGACATGTACATGTTGTGAACTATTTAACTACAATATACATACCTAGAAGCTGACATACCTACAAATATACATACCTATGTAATATACATGTACTGGATGTGAACTATTCAATACATGACCTATTAAGTTTAGTTTGTTCATTTCATACATACTCTTTTGTTTGAAAATCAAACATGTATTTAAATCTAATCTAATCAAACATGTATAAATCTAATATAATCAAACATGTATAATAGATGATCAAACACAAACCAGGTATAAAGAATAATCTAGAGTCTAAACAAGTCGTTGTACATGCATGAAATATACAATCTAATCAAACATGTATTTAAATCTAATCTAATCAAACATGTATAAATCTAATATAATCAAACATGTATAATAGATGATCAAACACAAACCAGGTATAAAGTATAATCTAGAGTCTAAACAAGTCGTTGTACATGCATGAAATATACAATCTAATCAAACATATATTTAAATCTAATTTAATCAAACATCATGTACATAAATCTAGAATATAATCAAACATGTATAAATATAATATAATCAAACATGTATAAAACTTATAACATGTATCATCTATAGTCTAAACTCCATGTATAAAGTATAATCTAGAGTCAAACACAAACCAGGTATAAAGTATAATCTAGAGTCTAAACTCCATGTATGTGCATGAATATATATAATATGAAAGTATATAAAAAGATAAATGTAAATGAGCTATAAAGTCTGGAGCAAATCAACAAGGATCATCATGTTAGCTACGAACTGAGCGACCATCTGAGGGGGAGTCCTGCAAAAGTAGAATTTATTTAAATATTAAATATAATATATATATCTCTCTAAACGTGCATGTACATCAAATATATATATACCAAAAACCATAACTAACATGTACACTAACAGCATCTAAAGAATCTCTCCTACGCACATGCTCAGAGCTCAAGGAAGGAGTGACATGAGCTAACTGTCAATTTAAGGATTAGTCCACAATCAATTTAAATGATCTACAAATTAAAACTTAGAACTCTAGATTATTTATTAAACATGAGATCTATATATATAGATTTATCAGGTACAAATTTGCAATGTATGTATACATATCTTCTAAAATTTTAAACGAACATGTACATGTACATACCTGTGTATCACCTGGAGTAGGCTGTATAGTCTGATCCTGTCCCGTGATCATATCAACAACATCACTCGTGCCTGCATATCTCTCTCTAGCTGTACGTATCACTAAGGAGTGCAAGGGGCTAACTAGATGAGTGGGCATCATGGATGAAGTGTCTGACTGTAGTAGCATGTCCATAAATCCAGTATGGCTCAAATCTCTCAGCTGATCCTCAAATGAGTCCAAACCCTCATCTATGATATGTACCTGATCAGCTCGTATCTCCTCCTCAAATGAATCCAACCGGCCCTCATCTGTGATATGGAGCTGATCAGCTCGTAGCTCCTCCTCTGCAGCAACAGAGTAATCTGTAGGTGGGTCAGTTCCTGGAGCATGCGTAGAGTGATGAGAATGCTTTGGCTGCCTCGGGGTATACGTCGATGCCGTTGTAGCCTGACCATCTCTGAGAATTTCCTCTCTAACATCACCCAATGGTATCCCAAGTCGAGATGAAATAAAACTATAAGCATGTAGTAGGTCCTCGACTAAATACTGCGACATCTGTACATGTCTACTACCTTCGACTATAGCTTCTACCTCATCTGGGGAGGGGATGCCAACAGAAATATACCGATCATCTGAATCTGAACCCCCCCCATGACTAGAAGATGCATGATCTATGGATGATCACGAAAGTGGTCGACTCATCATATATCTGCCCACCCTGTCAGAAGATATGGTGGCTGCTGCTTATGCAATCTATCCAATCCTATCAATTGCTTCTCTCTAAGAAGCAATCACAACGTGATCTGCTATGGGTGCCATGGCTGGGACTACTGCAGGAAATCTCTGGCCAACAAGGTCCCTGTGTCTAGGCGGAGCTCTATCACGCCTATGATATGCATCTCTATCAGCAA
Organism: Cryptomeria japonica; assembly: GCF_030272615.1. NCBI lineage: Eukaryota > Viridiplantae > Streptophyta > Pinopsida > Cupressales > Cupressaceae > Cryptomeria > Cryptomeria japonica. The sequence continues at coordinate 819,000,078 of NC_081409.1, forward strand.
TCCTGCCCCTCCCCTATCCATAATATCCCAGAATATCAAGGTAGTTTGGTTTCATCTGACAATGAACCTCAGCAAATACCTGCTGTGCAAAGTATAATGGAATCTGGTCATTATTAGGATAACGACCATGGGCTGCTAAGAATCGTGGGTAAATCAGTGATGCAACCTGTGGGTCGATACATCTGGTAACTTGACATCCCCTCACCTTACTCTTCTCCTGATATTGTGGGAAGCATCTCTCCTTGATGGTCTCCTTCGAGACCACCCCTACCACATCAGCAAAAGAATGAGGACCCCTCACCTCACTCCTCAACTGTCTATATATATCCTCTATAACCTCAGGTGAGAATGAGGTATGAGATACTAAGCGGTCCCTCAATGTCTGCAAACTATCAAAAATGGACATGCACGTACTCTTGTACACGCCATCAGTACGAGGGTCATCTAGTATGGCCCTTAACCTATGCAACTCTCGATCACTTTAATGAAAAATAGTAGCAATGTCGGACAAGGCGGGATCCTGCTGTGGAGGATCCTGCTATGGTGGCTCCTGATGTGGAGCCTGTGTAGGTAGATCCCGATCAGGAGCCTGCGAAGGTGGATCTTGATCAGGAGCCTGCGAAGGTATATCCTGGGATGCCATCTATCTAGGTACATGTCATAAAGTTAAAATAAATGCGTAAGCAGAGAGAGAGAGAGAGAGAGAGAGAGAGAGAGAGAGATTATATACATATAAATCTTCATGAGAGAGAGAGATCATTTTCATTTTCAAAAAATACATGTAAAAATTTCAAATATTTCAGTGAGAGAGAGAGAGAACATATATTTCAGATCTAGAGATAACATATATTTTAGAGAGATAGAGAGATCTAATGTACATGTACATATTTAAATCTTTGACATACATAAAAAATTCAAGAATAGAGAGATCTAACACGTCATATGTTAGGACACTATATTATCCTAAGGGGAATGTCATATGTACAGTAGGATGTTATAAGGGGTCATATGTGACCTACTAAGGGGTCACGTATGTGTCAATGCATGTGTGACCCCTTAGGACCACATACGACCCCTTAAGACACTATGCACGATGAACTAAGGGGTATGTCATTCACACTAGGATTTTATAAGGGGTCATATGTGGGTCTAACCACATATGACCCCTTAGGACACTATATGATCCTAAGGGGAATGTCATATGTACAGTAGGATGTTATAAGGGGTCATATGTGACATACTAAGGGGTCACACATGTGTTAATGCATGCATGACCCCTTAGGACAACATACAACCCCTTAGGACACTATGCGATGGACTAAGGGGTATGTCATTCACACTAGGATTCTATAGTATGTCATTCACACTAGGATTATATAAGGGGTCATATGTGTTAATGCATGCGTGAGCCCTTAGGACCACATATTCAACCCCTTAGGACACATAGGAAATGTCATATGTACAGTAGGATGTTATTAGGGGTCATATGTGACCTACTAAGGGGTCACGTATGTGTCAATGCATGCGTGGCCCCTTAGGACCACATACGACCCCTTAAGACACTATGTGATGAACTAAGGGGTATGTCATTCACACTAGGATTTTATAAGGGGTCATATGTGGGTCTAACCACATATGACCCCTTAGGACACTATATGATCCTAAGGGGAATGTCATATGTATAGTAGGATGTTATAAGGGGTCATGCATGTGTTAATGCATGTTGACCCCTTAGGACCACATACGACCCCTTAAGATACTATGTGATGGACTAAGGGGTATGTCGTTCACACTAGGATTCTATAAGGGGTCACGCATGTGTTAATGCATGCGTGAGCCCTTAGGACCATATATTCAACCCCTTAGGACACATAGGAAATGTCATATGTACAGTAGGATGTTATTAGGGGTCATATGTGACCTACTAAGGGGTCACGTGTGTGTCAATGCATGTGTGGCCCCTTAGGACCACATACGACCCCTTAAGACACTATGTGATGAACTAAGGGGTATGTCATTCACACTAGGATTTTATAAGGGGTCATATGTGGGTCTAACCACATATGACCCCTTAGGACACTATATGATCCTAAGGGGAATGTCATATGTACAGTAGGATGTTATAAGGGGTCACGCATGTGTTAATGCATGTTGACCCCTTAGGACCACATACGACCCCTTAAGATACTATGTGATGGACTAAGGGGTATGTCATTCACACTAGGATTCTATAAGGGGTCACACATGTGTTAATGCATGTGTGAGCCTTTAGGACCACATATTCAACCCCTTAGGACACATAGGAAATGCCATATGTATAGTAGGATGTTATTAGGGGTCATATGTGACCTACTAAGGGGTCACGTATGTGTCAATGCATGTGTGGCCCATTAGGACCACACACAACCCCTTAAGACACTATGTGATGAACTAAGGGGTATGTTGTTCACACTAGGATTTTATAAGGGGTCATATGTGGTTATAGGATTTTATAAGGGGTCATATGTGGGTCTAACCACATATGACCCCTTAGGACACTATATGATCCTAAGGGGAATGCCATATGTATAGTAGGATGTTATAAGGGGTCATATGTGACCTACTAAGGGGTTACACATGTGTGAATGCATGCGTGACCCCTTAGGACAACATACGACTCCTTAAGATACTATGTGATGGACTAAGGGGTATGTCGTTCACACTAGGATTTTATAAGGGGTCATATGCAGTACTAAGGGGTCATGCATATGTTATAACAAATGCATGACCCCTCAGAACCACATATGACCCCTTATGACACTATGTGATCCTAAGGGGAATGTCATATGTATAGTAGGATGTTATAAGGGGTCCTATGTGACCTACTAATGGGTCACGCATGTGTTAATGCATGCGTGACCCATTAGGACCACATACGACCCCTTCAGATGCTATGTGATGGACTAAGGGATATGTCGTTCACACTAGGATTTTATAAAGGGTCATATGCGGTTCTAATGGGTCACGCATGTGTTAAGACACTATTTGATGGACTAAGGGGTATGTCATTCACACTACAATTTTATAAGGGGTCATATACGATTCTAAGGGGTCACGCATGTGTTATAACACATGTGTGACCCCTTAGAACTACGTATGACCCCTTAGGACACTAGATGTGATCCTAAAGGGAATGTCATACATCTACACTATTATGTTATATGTGATCCTCTATGACCTCCTAAGGGAACGTATAGTGTCATATGTGGTCTTAAGGGGTCATGTTGCACGTGTAATAGGATGTGAAAATGGGTCACATTGTAGAGGAAATTTATTTTGTCTAATTTGTTTAAATTTGTTATCTAAATTTTTTAATGTTTATTTAAATTAATTTTTCTAACATTTTTGTTTTTTTGCTAATGTTTTTCTAAGTTCTGATTTACTACAGGTTAGTTTTCTATGTTTTTCATAACAATTTTTTAAAATGTTGAAAAAAATATACATCTATACAATTATGTAATTTTAAAAACAAATTGACACATTTCAATCAAAACATTAAATTATCAAACATTTTTCTAAAATAATGAAAAACAATAAATTATCAAACATTTTTCTAAAATAATGAAAAACAATAAATTATCAAACATTTTTCTAAAATGTTGAAAAACAATAACTATATACAATTATTTAATTAAAAAAATAAATTAACAAATAAATTATTTGCAAATTTAATAAAAAAAGACATTATTAAACCAAACAAAGGGTTATTTTGTGCACCTGATATAACAAAGGTCGAAAACTAAAATAGGAAAGATGCTAACTGCTACAGACAAAGCTCGATGATGTTATGCTGACGACTGGTTCGATCCAACCCCCACCAGACAGAAAAAGTCAAATTTGATAATGACCTTTTAACTGTCATTTTCGATATTTATCATTTTTTTTAAAAAACCCTAACCGCAAAGGGTTCGAGCGAACCCATTAAATATTAATATTTTAATGGGTTCGCTTGAACCCAAAACCTGCCCAATGTTCAAGCGAACCCAACTGAACAGTTTGGTTTGCTCAGACTCCCAGGGGTAGTCCGAGTGAACATTTGTATTTCGCTCGAACACTGGCAAATCCAAAATTCCCACTTTTGCCAAATTCCTTCATTGGCAAAAGTGGGAACTAGCTTTGTGAATTCACCCTCTTGTAGTGATAGAAATTTTCTTTTATCTCTAGTCATATGGTGTGAGCATCCACTATCAATTACCCATTCATCCTTATCTTTAACTTTTTCTGCTAGGGCCTTTTCTTCATTTTTGATAGCCAGTAATGGTTCATCTTCCTTTAAAGCATAGAACACCCATTCCTTTCCATTGTCGGATGCACTAGCAGAGTCTTCTGTTGGTTCATCTCCAGAGTCATCACTCACTCCTTCCTCATCCGCTATGTAGCATTGTTTATATTTCTTGAATCTATATTTGTTCTGGTTAGGCTTAAATGATTTCTTAACTCTTTCCTCAAATCTTGCATTCCTTTCAGGACATCTAGAAGCAAAATGACCAATCTTATTACATGAAAAACATTTAAAAGGTTATTTTCCTTCATACTTCCTATCAGACCTTTAGGTACTCTTCTAGAAAATAAGGCTTCAAGTTGCTCAAATTCTTCATCTTATTTCCTCATGTCTTCTAGTTCTTTTTCATATAGCACTTTCCAATCACATTTTCCGGTTGATGATGATGATGATGATGCATGAAAAGAAGGTTCAAACTTTACAGCTCCAGAAGATCCAAATTCTTCAAGCTCAAAAGAAGACAATTTCCCAATCAGAATGTCTTTATTAACTGAAGAGTTTTCTATTATTCTCAACTCATTAATTCTAGTTGCCTTCATCTTGTGAGCCGGTGGAAGGGCTCTCAAAAATTTGGAAACTATTTTATCTTCACTCAAGGATCCTCCATAACATTGAATTTCTATAACAATCTCATTTACTCTTTTCATAAACATAGTAATTCTTTCATTATCTTCCATCTTTAAATTTTCATATCTTACCCGGTAACCATCAAGTTTAGCAACTTTGACAGTAGGGTCACCTTCATTCAGAGTTTGCAATTTGTCCCACATAACCTTTGCCGATGATTTATCAGTTAATCCCATAATTTGTTGATCAGTAAGTGCACATAAGAGGGCTTTTCTAGCTCTACAATCATTTTCAATATTCTTATCCAAGTTTGTAGGAGCAGGATTACCAAATGTTGGATCATAAGGTGTATATCCTTTCTCAGTGATCTCCCAAATATCCTTTCCAAGACATCTAAGATGAGTCTCCATCCTGATCTTTCATATTTCATAATTTGTTCCATCAAGCTTAGGGATTTCTCTTCTGAAAATAGTTATCAGTGGCTTAGGAGTGTTAGCTGCCATAGGATCTACCTCAAGTGGTTAAGATTATACAAAAGAGGACCAAAGCTCTGATACCAATTGTTAGTATAACCGGTGAACAACTAAGAGGGGCGGGGAGTGAATTAGTTGTTAATAGATTATAGCATTTAATCCACTCAATAACCTTTAACCAAATTAAGTATCAGTAAAGCAAAAACAGATACCAGTAAACACTGCAACTTAACAAATAAACAAATAATCAATGCAAAGCACCCATACCATATAACACCACGATCTGTACATGAAAAAACTGAAAGGGAAAAACCATGGTGGGAAACCTACCCACAGTCAGATGATACTTCTACAAAAAGTATGTGTTACAATGAGGGGCCTACACATGTAGGAAGGCACACTTCCTATAGCATACTACTCATTACAAAAAGAGTCTCACTAACTACAGAGAGGCTACAACCTTCTCAAGATAAAAGGACAATAATCCAATCGAGTGAATAGACAGAGATAGCATCTATCATGCCTGATTATAGTCTCGGTTAATCTCAATACCGAAGGACTAAATCCTCTTCCTTAATCCCAATTCGATCACCAATGATCGACCAAATCCTTTTCCTGAATGATATTACAATATTCCCACATTAAAATCCCTGACCATGACCTTTCCAATAACCATGATACTTACAAAGATTTTCTTCCTCTTATTTATGCAAACCCTAAGGCCTAAACTAATTAGGTCAGCCACGTAAAAGATATTATAATAAGATCAATACATAAACCAATTTACAATGATATGCCATGTCGGCTCAAGACAAAAATGACAATAACCAATCCATAAAACATCCTGGTAACATGTATAGAACATGTTATCATGATACTGGTCCATAACCTAGATAGGTACCAAACCTATTTTGGGTCCACCATGCCAAAGAAATGTCTTCAAGTAGTTGAATCACGATCAAATAACTTCTTCAACATCCTAAAATCCATCTAGAAGCTGCACCAACACCACTTATGCATCCTATCAAGATTCCTGAATGAAAGCTCTACCGATAAACCCTTGAAGCAATATGGGTAAGGGTTTACCAGAGTGTATGATAGCATCTAATTACCAAGTCCATACCAACTGACCAAGACATTCTCCTGGAGAATTTACCACATGAAATCAAGCATATCCCATAGATCCAAACATATTGAAAGTGTCCAACAGATAGCCTCATCTACGAGTAACACTAGATCTTTTGTCAGTACCCAAAACCTGTCTGCTGGTGCCAGTAACCAACCATATAAGCTAGTATTGACATCAATGATAAAATGTCAATGAAACACATAATCAATTCATCCATAATGCCAACAGGTTTAATTGTTCTTATTATGGAATATGTTAAAGCACACAAAATTAAATCATCTCCTGTTACCAAAACTCCTTAACCTTCAGTTAGCCCCAATGTGCAAGTGGTCTTCGACATTGAGATTGATGAAGAGGGTAGGGGAGGTTTGTCTATGGAATGGTGTGATGTTAATGTGTCAGAGCACCTTGACTATTTCCCTTCTAAGGAAGAGGACTCCCCACAGAAAGTGACGTCCAGTACCAGTAGTAGAAGAAGAAACAAACATCGTAGACTTGCAGCCAATACGTTTAAAACCTTCATTTCTAAGCCTCAAGAGTTGGGCCTATCGAACATGAAAAAGATAAAAGTGGGTAGAATGGGAGATTTAAAGGATAAAGGAGAAGAAAAAATCAATTTGGACATCCCTCTCAATGTGGGTCAAGTGGACTCGAGAGAAAACAAAAAAGACATGAACTTTGAGGTGCTCCTAGCAAACTCTACTTATAGAAAAGAAAAATGTTTCCATTGGATTACCAATGAAATTCTCTTCTTATAATAGGGTATTAATGACATAATCAACACTTTCACTAAGAATCCTATTCCAGACAAGAGAGATAAGCTCCTCAGAATGACTAAAAAACTCACTGAGGATGTCAAAGTTATTAAAACTGAACATGAGTCAAGGATTGCTTATCTGGAGAAAATTATGGAAGAACTTAAGTGAAACCTGAGGAACCTAGTGGAAATGAGCAAAGAAGCCATGAGAAATAGTGCAGAAGGTCTAAAAGTGGTTAACAAAATAATTGCTCACCAAAAATCCTAGCCAATTAACAAGGTTTCGCCTTCAGCTACCAAGCTAAAAAAAAGAATCTAGATCCAAGTTCTCAAGGGGCACAGATGCAACTTACAACTGGATCATCTACTAGAACGAGAAGCGCAAACTAGGAGAGGAGCACCACAAGACTCATAATGGAAATGCTCAAATAAATCAATAAGAATATTATACAAAAGAACACTGAATTCATGAATTCCTTTGGTTAGATTTTTATTGTTTGTGTTGCTGGTATCCCTATTAGGTTTTGTGTTGTGGGGTGATTCCCCTATTTTTGTGGTCATTTGACTATTGGTTTAGGACTAGTTTTCTACTATTTTCTTCTTTTTTGTATGGATTTGGATTTCGAGTCCCTATAAAACACATTTATCTCAATAAAAAAAACACTAATATTCAGGAAATCATAACCAAGTTTTTCCTTTAGCAACCCATACTATAACACTTCCCCTTTAAGGAAACTTTAATTATTGTTAATATTCATAAACCAACTTAAACATTTCATGATTTTTTTTATCAACCTTTTATATAGTTTAATATAAAAATTATCTTGGTTCATAGTAACCTGTAGGAAAACACTTCCATCTAAAATTCATCTAATAGATTTAATATTGAGGTTATTCTACCAAGGGGTCAATAGATATCTTATAGCCATATAAAATAATTTACCACAATACCTAATCACAATTATAATATTATATAATATATATTATTATTTCCCTAATCAAGGATGATATGGTGACATTAAAGGAAAATTTACCTATTTCAATTACAATAGAAATTCTCAAATGGTCAATAATTACATACAATTATTATATTATCAAAATGATACTATATCTAATATATCCCTTGTTACAAGTATCTAAAACATCGTAGATATTACAATATAGCAATATCCCTTTCCCTAGCAATGATTCCCACATAAACACAACATCATCCAACATAGCCATAATACTCCTTCCTTATCTCATGATAGTTCTCCTATCAATGTTATTGTATTTAGGAAGTCAATATACAACATGTAACATGTAAGCTCTTCTCCTCTAGTTTGATCAAGATTTCTAGGAGTGTCAAATTAAAAAAATTATATGGATTTGGTACTATGGTGTTCTAGTACAACCGAATCAAGACATCGTTCCTAATGTTATTATACAATGAGTAAGGGGAAGTTTGTATTAAGTATTATTCCTAGTAGACAATATAAGGAAGTTGATACAAATAAGGATTTAACACAAAACATTGAGCCAGCTTATTAGGTGTGAAATACTAAGGTAATAATGTGTATCATCTTCCCTTTTTATTTAGTTAAAAACTCAAGCCTTTATAAAAAGAAAGAAAATAATATTGAAGGATTGGCCTATGATAATATAAAGATGGCATGATTTAGATAGTTGAAAAATAACCAAATTATTAGGTCTATTAATAAACTTTATTTGATAATTATCATGCCATAATTCCCTTATGAGTTCATAAGGTTTCAAATTCTAAATTTTGAGAAATTTTTATGTTAGAAAACAATATCTTATCTATATCCATACAATTTTGCAGTAGTATTTACTCATATTCCTATTCTAGTATGAGTACACACCAATTCACACACACATGCATTAAATTAGTATCTAATTTAATACAATTTATTAATTAACTACATGCTTTACTCTTCATTTGATTTCATCCATTTGAAATAGTTCTAGTGAACAATAAACCTCATAAATCAAATTTTCACATGAAAAAATTTGATACTTTTATCAATCCGTCCATAACCAAATATACGGTAACTCAGAAATAATTATATAACCTACCGAAATGATTATTTAACCTTTTATAATTAAGACTTTTATTTTTAAAATTAGTTGCCATTTCTTTCATGTTGGAATCCTTCAATCATTCATAGATATTTAAATGCTATTGCCCATGTTTGAATATAAACTCAATAATAATAAAATGACACTTAAGATTAAATACCATAGATATCATGAATATACTTTACTTATCTTATTTTGAGTCAGATGCATCCATCATAGTGAGAGTGATGTTAGGTATCCAACTGCTGTAGTTGAATTTTCTTCCCGTAATTTTTTATGGATGTTGATAATCTATCTCACACTATCTATTTTGGCAAATAAAAAATGAAATTTTATAATATAGATAGAATCTTGCTTAACACATATTCAAATAGTGTGTTCCATGAGACCAAATTTCTTTCAAGAATTTATTAAAGAGTTCATATGATTTGTCTAAGCTTGTACATTATACATATAGGTTTACTAGAGCAGATGCAACTAGAACATTTCATGAGGTTTATTTCTTGCATCTAACTCTCTTCTATACCCTTTCTTTGCATTCTTATCCCTTCATGTTTGACAAAATTCCTCATCTTAAAATTTCAAATATTTGCATACATATTTGCCACAAAAACCTCAATCACCTTCCTTCAAATCCTCTCCTTTTGTATGACCACCTACACAATTCTCGTGATCAAAAAATATTTATCATTTTTGATTTAGTGGGTTCCCATGGCCTAACCATGAGCTCTTGTCTTTTCTCTATCCATCACACCCCTAGTCTCATGATTTCCTCCAACACATTCTAGGTGTAGATAATGGGATCATGTGTGTTTTAAATTGCCAAATTACTCGTTTTTGTTTTTCCATGCATGTTGTAGAATGTTATTTTGCATGGATAGGGATGTCATGTCCTGCAACCATGCCAGCCATATCTCCACTATTCCTCATTAATTTTGGTGGTCTCCATTGGTTGTGTAATTGATAAATTTATAATTTGATATTTTTTATTTAATTTTATTATTTTTATTATTTCTATTTATATGACCAAAGAATATCAAGGTGATGGTGTTTTATAAGGATTTGACACTTCCCTAACCAAAAATTTATTGGGTTTTAACCCTTTTCATGTTCTTGATAGAGCCCCTCTCTCTCATATTAGTTCCTATCGGTAGAGACTATAGTGGAGGCCTCTTTCATTAATTGATGATTAATGTGGTGGCAATGGCCCAATCAGAAATCATTGTTTCCAAATATTTTTGCATTTTCTAATGTTTGCATCCGTGAACTTGCCATTATTTAAAAAAATTGTTCTAAGCAAATTGTTTGGCATTTAATGGTTGGCTTTGTTCACGGTGTGCAAAGGCTTGCACGATTCTCAACAGGAGAGAACACACAAGTCAAGAGGAAGTTGCAGGGGCGCCAAAACAAATGTTTTTAGAGCATAGCTGGTAAAAGCATGGCGGGCAAAAAATACCCACAGATTGAAGGCAACATTTGGCGAGATTGCATGCAGTATGGATTCGAGCTACATAGTTGCTAATTAGGGTTTTTGTTTGCAAATGACATGTGTGGTATGGCAGTTCCTGCCATGAATGGATATTAACATTGCTGGCTCTGCTAAACTTCATTTCAATCTTTCATATGAAATGTTATGGGGTTATTGACCTTTAATTTCTTGGAGACTGCCATGGGAGCATGGACGAGTGGCAATTAGGGTTCTAGTTTTGCCATTATTAAATTTTAGAGTCTGTGGTTTTCTTAGTCATTTCTCATTGCCACATCATCTCGGGTCTACTTCTCCACTCTCCCATACCATTCTTTCCACATACTTTGGTGACCCCAGACTTTCTTTGTGCATCTATCTCTCACGCAAGTCCCTTAGTTCGAATTTGAGACTTTGCCCAAAACCTTGAGATAACACAGAGGTAAGATCATTTTTGCCCTCTTTTTCGTTATAAGTTACCATAGACAATTCTTTGATGTTATTTTTTCTTGTTTTATTTTGGGAAGGTCTCTAAATCCTCTACAACAAATCCATGAGTGCATTACCGTGCGTCCACTTGATGCTTGTCTTGCAAGTATTGTATTGCATGTTGCCCTAATCCTTTTAGGGGTTTCAATCAATAGATCACAAGTTTGGTAGATACTCAAATTGTTTGATCAAAATCTAGATTTTGCACTTATCATGTTCTGGGATCGCTATATGAAGAGTGACTGCAGATTAGATAAACACTTGGTGATTGAAGTTTTAGGTTTTTTCATGTAGTTGATAGGTGGTGACATTCGGTAATAGAAAAAGCTAACCGCCAAATATTGTGTTCCCTATATTTATAAGCGTTACAAACAATAACAAGGGGTTCTGCATAGATGTATTTGAAAGAGATGTAGAAAAGATTCATTGCCCTTTTGACTATGAATTGCAGATTTCTGAGAAGAGTGATGAAAATCCAAACTATGATGTCCAACTTGAATAGGTTGCAAATAAGGTACTCACGGTTTTTCCTCTGGCCCATTTTAACCCATATTAATTTTGATTTTAGGAGAGCTTACTTTTTTTGAATTCCCGTGATGCTCCCATTTTGGGACAAACAGAGAGGATACTGACAAAAAATGTGGAATTCGGCTTTACAACTGCCAATCGCACTTGTTAGTTCCTCAGATACTCACCGTTTCCCTCTGGCCTATTTTAACACACATTAATTTTGATTTTAGGAAGGCTTACTTTTTTAAATTCTTGTGAAGCTCCCATTTTGGGACATACATAGAAGATGCTGGCAAAAGTTATGGAATTTGGCTTTACAACTACCAGTCACACTTGCTTAGTTTTTAAAGCCTAAAAAACATCTATCTTGCGCATGTCCTGCAATCATGCCATTCCATGAGATCACATTTCTGAATGGTACAAAATTTCTGAGCAAAGCAGCCGATGGGTTTCATGAAAAACGGTTAATTATTTTAATTTTTATTTTGATTACCACATCTCTGATTTGTGTAATACAACTGTTTAGAAACATTGGTGTTCGACTCTGTTAAGGCATTCACATCTTTTGTTGAAGGTCACAATGATTGTCAAATGGCCTTTCAAATTCCAAGCTGATATGTTTTATTTTCTATTTATGGACTGTTCATTTCCTATTAAAATTTCCATTAAGGAATAGCCATTTGAATTAAAAATCAGAGATATTTTTTTTGTTGCAAAACCTCTATTCTTCAAGTTTGCTGCCCTTTTATAACATGCTAACAATATTAGCTGGAAGAGTAATTTCTATAAATTTGATATTGCATGATTATTACTTAAATCTTCTTCTCATTACATAAATAGCATCTTCTCTATTATTTAGATATATCAATTGTTGCCAAGAACATATTTCCTTTAGTTTCCATGAGCCATCATTAACTATAATTTTTGGTTAAGATTCGTAGTGCAGTTATAATAACGAGATCATTCCTGGACCGATAGGTGTCTCTATTTTATTTTATTTTTCATTGACTCTCATTTGGCTATAGTACCTCGACCTATACTATCTCTCCATGATCAATAACTTAGTGTAGACCTTTGATTACTTGATTCCTCCATTAAAAAGATCTCCATTTGTTATTTAGATATATCAATTGTTGCCAAGTACATATTTCCTTTAGTTTCCATGAGCCATCATTAACTGTAATTTTTGGTGAAGATTCGTAGTGCAGTTCTAATAATGAGATCATTCCTCGACTGATAGGCATCTCTATTTTATTTTATTTTTCACTAACTCTCGTTTGGCTATAGTACCTCGACTTATACTCTCACTCCATGATCAATAACTTAGTTTAGACCTTTGATTACTCAATTCCTCCATTAAAGAGATCTCCATTTACAGCTTTGAGTATAGTCTTAAAAGGTCCCATTTTGGCACAGGTGGGAGGATGTTGGCTTTACAACTGCCAATTATCCTTTGCATGAAAGCTTCTAAAGCCTTGTCCTTAAGTTTCTGTGCATGTTTTGCAATCATGGCATTCTATCAAATCACTTCTTTTGAGGAAATTTGTCAAGCAATTGGTGTGCATTTTTTTATTTTTTTTATAAAAGAGGATGAGACCACTAAAATTATATTGATTATATATATTTTTACATGTGTCTAGTTCAAAGAGCACTGAAGGGAAAGAACCAGTAAGAAAACCCTTCAATATTGCTCAAGAAAATATAAGCCTATCTACCCATTACAAAAAGCCTATAGGCATACCAAAACCCCCCAGATATATTGCAATGCATTGCCATCTGCATTAGATATAAAGGAAGCTGTAAGAATCAGTCTAACAAGGAGCATCTGAAGATAGAGTCAAGAATGTCCACCAATAAATCAAAGCCATCACCCCAAAATCTAACCTATCTAAACACCACAAGAATCTAGAGCTCTGAAGAAAACAAAACTCAGAGCCATGAGAGAACCAAGAATAAGAGATCCTCTGCAATACCACATTAACTGCTCTTTCCAATTCTTCAGAAAAAGCCACCATCTGCCGAATTTGGCAAGAATTCTCCATAGAAAATAGAACATGATGTTAAAGTGAAAAACAAGACAAAGATCGAATGATAGCCATAAGTGGCCACCAACAATTGATATAACTAAGAACGGGGTCACCATGTCATAATTATCACATCATGAAAGAAACCTGCTAATATGAGGATGATCACACAATGATAAAGCCAACGAATAGCAGAATATCCCCAATCATTAGAACAACTACCTGAATCACTAATAGACCAAGATACCAAATGAAGAGAAGGGGAAAAAACAAGTGCTTAATCAGACTAGTAGAAGAAACCCAACCAATTTTCTACCCCATGAATGAAATCTAACATAAGATATCAATAGCAGGAAATCGACACCAAGTGGAAAAGCATTTTAACTGCTGAAGAATGTGATCCAAGAAATATTGAAGATGCCAAGATAGACATTTCTTGGCTACAACCGCTTGAAACATGACCATGGAATCGCCTTCAATAACAATGTCTTTAATGTTTAATGAAAGAGAAATATCAAGCCCAAAGGATAAAGCCTGAAACTTAGCCATGTTGTTGGTACCATGTCCAATTTGTTTACCCACAGCTTTGATGACTTTTGAAGAATGATCAAAAATAACTACTCCAATACTAGACTTTCCCGGATTCCCCTTTGAGGCTCCATCAAACTGAAGTTTGAATGAAGGGAATGGAGGGGGAGTCCATCTGACCAATTTTCATTTAACCAAAGAAGATAGACCTCCTAATACAGCCCCATGGGAAGGCAACAGACAAAGTGTGGACCATTTCCAAGTAACCTAATTATCCCAATGAAAGAAAGATTTGAGATGATTTAAGTTTTTATGAATGAACAAAAGAACCACCTCACTGGTGGAGGTTTGAATTTTACCAATTACTTCAGAGAAAGTGGCATTTTTATGATTAAAAATTCTAGAATTTCTTTCAAGCCAAATATTCCAAATTACCAGTGATAGGGCCACAACCCAAAGGGACGAATAGAACGATGAGGAAAACAACAAGGGCTAGGCCATGAAATGCGAAAGAAGATTGAGACCTATCGCAGAAGACCAGCCAAGCATGCCAAATAACCAATACTAGCACTCAGAAGCAAATGGACAAAACAAGAAAAGATGATCCATGGATTCCATACAATGACCACAAAAAACACAAGGAAATACAGTCGTAATCCCAAGTTTGTCCAAGTGCATTCCAGTGAGAACCTTATCTTGGACTGCCAACCAAGCAAATGACCCTGCTTTAGCAAGACAAGCCAGGTGCCAAAAAAGCTTAGTAGGCCAGCAAGGGGATGGAGAAGTCTGAACTAAAGAATTATAACCTTCTTTAACTGAATAAGAACCAGTAGCATTCTTAATCCAAACCAAGGAGTCCTCTTTATTTTGGAAAACAAGGGGTCTTTTGTGAAGTTCTTCCACAAAGGCCAGAATAAGATTAATATCAGCCGACAAGGGAGGGATAATCTTCCATTTCGCAATCACACAAGGACCAGAGGAGACAATGTCAAAATAATCGGCAACAAAAGGCCCCCATAATTCTAATAGAATACCAAACAAATGGGACTAGTCTTGAATAGCTGAAAGGGCAGAGTGCCCATTCCAGACTTCATCCGAAAACCGGACTTTCTTCCCATTATTGACAACCTAAGATAGATGTGGTAAAATAACCATCCTACATAAAACCAAAAAATTCCAAAAAGCCGAACCTTTTGGAAGAGATGAAGCAGTAAAAATCCTTTCTCTGGAAGCAACCCTTAAATATTTAGCAAACATGATGGCAGCCCATTTACTATGAGGGTCAACATATAACTTCCAAACCAATTTTGCCCCCAAAGCCTTACTCTGAGGCATGCATTGTTTTCATTTCCATAGAGTAGTTGCAATTATATCTGAAAAAATCCCTCTATCCTTTATGCTTTGATGGATATCCATACCCTGTTCAAAAAATCCCATTTTTGCATAGGGAAGGAGGATGTTGGCAAAGTTAGCGCAGTCTGGTTTTACTCCTGCCAATTGCTTGCATTTTCTTAGAAAGTTTCAAAAGCCTTTTTGACAAATCCAATTTGTGCATATCCTCCCCAGATCCTTAAAAAAGTTAATTTAAATTTGCAAATTGTAGTTGTGAATAGCATCAAGCGGTTCAAGCCTTCCACATTTTCCCTCATTTTCTTAGAAAGTTTCAAAAGCCTTTTTGACAAATCCAATTTGTGCATATCCTCCCCGATCCTTAAAAAAGTTAATTTAAATTTGCAAATTGTAGTTGTGAATAGCATCAAGCGGTTCAAGCCTTCAACATTTTCCCTCCAGATTGATCACAATTCGATGGGTAAACTTATCTATTCGGTAGCTGTAAATTAGACTTGAGATGAAATAAAACTGACCAAACATTAGTGCAGTTGAAAGTCAAAACATTTGATTGTCTCCTGATTGCCAGTTGATTATACCCTGGCTCCATGACAAATAAATAAGGACATAGCTTAAGCTTCATATCAATGATTATCTGGTTTCTTTTATTTTATTATCAGCTTAAGCCATGCAACCTCTTAGAAATCAACGCAATTTTATATTATTATCAAATCTCTTAGAAATCAAAGCACTTTCTTGTGGGATTGTTTATTTAAAGTTACGAGCCATAAAATCCATCGCCCTACTTCCCTTGTAAATCTATCGCAGAATTGCTTATGATGAGTGCAATACAAAGGCAGTCCATTAAAACTTAAGATGCCAGCTTACTCATGTCTTGCAGCACGATTTTTGTTGTGCTTTCTCTCACTCCCAGTCACTCAAGCATCTCGTCCCACTTAAACATTTCAAGGTCAGTATAAATATTTATAGTTGTTTCAATTATCAAAGATCATTGATTTTACAAGTTATGAAATAGAATATATCTAGGCATGCCGTGAAGAGCTCATTTAATGCTAGTTATAGTTATAGAATTTAGAGAGTTTCATTTTACTTTAACATTTATTAAGTCAGGTCTCTGTGTCAACTCCATCACATACAATATAGCTATGTGACCGTTCATAGCAGTTTTAAGATTTGTCTATTTCCCTTTACTCTGTTCTGATGTATCCACTAGTATAAGCAATCCGTCCTCATGAGACCTTGACCACATTTTTGCCCAGTTCAGAGGACGTCGCAGTAGTAGACGGCCCCACTGAGCCCAAGACAGTGTGAAATGCCTGGAGCATGTTACATATACAGGCAGTTTCTAACTAAGTTTAGACTGGCCCTCGATCCCATTTATTTTAGCAACATGCATTGTAATTGCCATTGAAAAGCTATAGAAATCAAGTGCTACCTATTTGAAAACTTATTATTCCTTTATTGATCATCTAATTTGAGAGAGCTGACCAAATTGCAGTATAGCTTGGGTCCCATTTATTTGTATCTAACTCACACTGCAGTATCCATGTTCTATATGCTCTGCCATCTTTGTAATGCAGAGCTCACGTTACTGTATAGATTATTCAATTTTTCGTTTTTAGTAGGAACTATTTTATTGTTGTCTGGATGTGACAGCCTGCTTAGGTTAATATCCATACTATTTATCTGATTTTTTAATGGTGCAATTTTTGTTTATAGTATCAGATAATATCAAAGAGAGAGGCAATTTGAGCTATCTCTCATGTTAAGAGCTCACAATTGCGCTTTGTTCATGTATTCAGACATGTACAAGTTTTCACTTATATATTTTATCTAGAAAAGTTTTTTATGCTCTTCTGCCAGACCAACTTGAAAATTAGGAGTGGCTTCTTATAAAACATCAGGTATAATTTGTCATACTCTAGCCATTTTGGAACTTTGGATTGATTTTGCATGTAATAATCATTAATATTTAAACATTTTAGATTGTCACTGTTACTCAATTAAAACTGGTTTTCCATCTGTTTCAAACTACGTGTCTTTTTTCAATGCTTAAACATTTGTTTCAAACTTTGGGTTTTCTATCAATAAATAAAAATGGGTAATGAGAGTATCTACTATGATAACTGTAATTTGGTTTCGGTACGTTTGAAAATTTGGGGTAACAATCTAACTTGATTTACTCATATTCGACGCTTTTCAGAGTACAGTGGTCCATTTTCAGCAGTTAATGGCTCTGAAATTTGGCAAAGAGAAATTTGGTAAAATGCATTGACTTTCATTAAGAAGCAAGAAGACAAGACTCCATTGAAAGCAGAAGCTAATTTGTTTAAGCTAAAATTGGAAAAGCCCAAAGAATTATCAATGTGTTTACAATTCTGAAATCTTCGTCCATACTTTTGTTGAAAGCCTCCTACAATGTACAATCTTTTACAGATGATTTTTTATCGTTTTGGTTGAATCATGTTTACTTACTTCTATCAGCCTTCACATGCTTGAAGAGTATCTCTTTCGATTTTGCAAGTTAGAAATCAATTATAGGAAGAAATCAATTTAAAGCACACTGTTAATTTAGATTCTTTTTTAGATTGTAAAGACTAGAGATTGGAACATGCATAGAATTTAATTGAGTCAAAATCTACTGCAATATTCTTGGTCTGTATTTTTTCCAGCAAGGATTCTCTA
Source organism: Cryptomeria japonica (assembly GCF_030272615.1). Lineage (NCBI taxonomy): Eukaryota > Viridiplantae > Streptophyta > Pinopsida > Cupressales > Cupressaceae > Cryptomeria > Cryptomeria japonica. The sequence goes on from NC_081409.1 coordinate 819,018,455, forward strand.
TTTACTTGTGCAAACGTCTATTCATTTTTGTAAGATAATGTGAGAGGCATTATAGTGTTCTCCAGATTTTGTCACATATACCACATTGATTCGTAGTCTGTTAACCTAACTACCAAATATAATATGCATTTTGTAGGTCTTTGAATGCAGAAGATGAAAACAATCACAAAGCCTACAAAGAAGCTTAGGACAGCCAAAAAAGTCTACAAAAAAGTCTACAAAGAAATTGAGTCAGAAAACGCAAATGAAATTAAACAGTTCATTACCACTATACTAGTTTTGTACATAGTCAATTGACAAACAATGTTCAGGATAAAAACTTTCATGTCAATATATATACATATTTTCTCCTTTTGCTCCTCTGTATTGTAGTGTTTTGTCTACACATGCAATCAATCATTTCTTGTTTGGTTTTGTTCTTTAATTTTGTGACTTTACTTTGTTGTGAAATCAAAACTATGAGAAGTTGTTTTATGCTTTGTTTTTTTGCTAGCCACACGTATTGATGTGCATATTTCAAGTATTAGATTGCAGATTTTTCAAATTGTGAAGACTAAAAACAATAATTGCAAGCTGTACAAGTTTCAGGAAGGTAGATTGTTGTTGGCCATACCATGTAACAGGCCACCTCAAAATGACTAAAGGATACTAGCTTGCTATTGCTAAATGCTAAACGGTTGAGCCTATTTGTCTCAGGCCCATTATTCATTGGCTTCACAAAAAAAAGAATTAGTATGCTTATGTGAAGAAATCTATTTAAAATGGTAAATTATGTGCTTGAGCTCATTACAATTGATGAATTGATGATATGTTGAAAAGCCGGAACCATATTTTTTTTAGAATTTGTCACTAGTAACTTTATTGTTTAATTAAATTCATAATTTCATGATTGAATTTTAGCTTGTTTTTAATTTTTACATTCATTGACATGTTTTACTTAGCTCTAAGAATTTTTTCAAATGTTTAGGGTTTTTCTAGTTGCAGAAGTATTAAACAAACCTAGCATACTTATTGTTTCGATTTTGGTTATAAACTGCATTAAAATATGTATCTTCAATTGACCCAAACCAACCAGGCTCAAACTTACAAATCTATAACAGCAAACACAAGCAACAAGCAATGACTCCCGGCAGGAACTTCATTGCTTGCAACTCTTGTTTCTATGGATGCATAGTGATGTTTCTTGGACCATTTTTTAAAGTATGTAGAAAATTTTCTTATTTATATACTTTGGTCAAGGACATACGACTTGCCATATCTATTTATGATTTTTTTATACTATTTTGATATTGTTTTTAGTCTTCATAACTTTTACCTAATTGTAACATTTGTTTCATATTTTTCTTGCATTTTAAATGGGCTAGAACTTCTTAAAAAAACTCTTTTATCTTATGATCTAAACATAGAATAAAGTATAAATATATACACACAAATGTATAGATATATATTTATGTATACATATTAAGTATGTATATGTGCATAAATACACACATACATGAAGATAATCATTTATTTCATGATTTGTGATTTAAGTGGACTAGATGCGTTGTTTATGATGTCTTAATTCTTTAAGACATATGTACAAAAGTTAATACTATACAAAATATTATGCTCAAAGAGAATTGACTGAAATGTGTCATAAATAATTTACAAGATATCATAAGTGAGAGATCCTTTTCATTGGAAAAAGTATTTAAGATCACAAAAAATTAAATTAGATCTCTTTGTTACTTTGAATTTGATTTGTAGTTACTAATATAGAGAAATATAAATATTAAAATATTTAATTTTCCAATTTCATGTTTTTTAAATCGTTTGATTTAATTAGATTGATTACAATAAATTTTAAATATTAATTAAAAACTCAAAATTCTAAAACATTATCCTTCAATTTTAAATTGGTTACAAATGTTATAAATAAATAAAAAATTATAAATATATATATATATAAAACAAATATGATGATGTTTATTCTTGATTGGAAATAGATTATTTGTGAACCTGATTCACAAGTGGTGGTGCATATGCTGAATAAGTAGTAGCAATTGGGGATTGTACCATTGACTAAATCTTTAGAATCTGTTACATTTTGTCCTAGATAATGGAATAGAGTACCAAATGGAATGGGCATGTGATGGAATGCAAGGTTGGAATATTGTAGAAAGCGGATAGTTGTAATGGATTGTACAGTTGACCAAGTCCTTAGAATTTTAGTTTTTGTCATATAAAATGGCAATCATGTTACTATTTGTCATAGAAAATGGAATAGAGTACCAGATTGAATGGGCATCTAATGTAGTACAAGGTTGGAATATTGTACAAAGTGGACATTTGTGAGTGGATTTATCTCATTTAGAGAAATTAGTTGGGAAGGATAGAAATGGTTAATTCTTTGTTCCTTGCTGAGCTATATGCCTTTCTTATGTTGTATTCTTCATTTATGATTAATAAATTTTTATCCTTTTGAAAAAAGAATATGATGATGTGTATCCCCTCTATATATATTGTAAAAATAATAGTTTATAGATTCCTAAATTTAAATAATAATTATTCCTCTGAAATGCATGCCCACTATAATCAAAATTACTAAAATTTAAATACTTCCTTTGGAAATCTGCTTTATAATTGCTGTAATTGAAACCATGTTCCTAGCTATTTGTCTCATTTATGGTATGTAGATCTCATTTGTTGTGTAGTTAGACACTTCCTACACAGAATTTAACTCATCTGTATACCTATATACAGATTCTTAACACGTGTCTATAAAATATCCTTTCTTTTCTCTATAAATTACTCATCTCTAGTGCCTTCTTTCATCTAATTTTTAATATAAGATCAGTCAGTGAGTCATTATCTATTACTTGACCAACTCTAATGGAAGTGGGTGATGTGGATTATGATGAATGGGTGGAGCATGCTTTAGAGTTCCAATTTGATGGTACCCCTGTTCCTTCTAACTTAGATCTGTTTCCTCAGACCCATTTGCATCATGCTTCCGCTTGTTTGGAGTCTCGCCCATCAGAGAAAAATCGTCCAGTAAATAATTTCTGTTGTATGGCCAGATAATTTTGACATTTTCTTTTTAATTTATTTATTATGTTATTCTACGATTTCTGTATCTGCAGATCAAAAATCAGAAGGGAGCAGCCCAAATAGCCTGGACCTCAATAATACACCACCTTCTAACGGACAGGACGATTTGCACAAGGATTTTAAAGTCGATAATGGATTGTGTAGGATCAGCAATCAATAAAAGAAGGTTAGTATTAAAGGAGGGCACAGATTGTCAGAAGAACAATACGCTTATTTGGAAGAATGCTTCAAAGAGAACAATGAACTGTCAGAAGATTATGTATGTGTACTTTCCCCATTTAAATACAGTTTGTTTTGGTTGTATGTAATTTATCTCTTTTCTTCATAGTATATCCATTAAGGTTTTATATATATAAGATAGGTAAACATTTCTTTAAATTGCGAGGACAATAAAATCAGTGTATTCAATAGATCACAGACAATAATTTATTTTTATTAATATCCGTATCAGTCATTTTTTTAAGACAGATTTTCATTTGTTTCCTGTTATAAATTGTTTGATCGGTCATTCCCCATCATTCCCCATCACAGATCTACAAGCTGTTAATCATATTTAGGCTGTAAATAAATTTCTTGTTTATGTTGACTCCTGTTTAATTTAATTTAATTTTTTTTCAATAGATCGATTCTTACTTTTAAAAACTACCCAGATATTTACAGAACCACATGTAACGAAGTTATTGATTTTAGGCTTATAATATTAGCACCAGAATTCATTTTCTATCTAACGATTAAGATGCAAACTGAAAATTACAATCGAAATTGTTTTTAATGAATTTTGCAATTGACAGTTGATTATGATAGGTAATGCGTATGGTTTTGTTCAGTAGCAATCTCTTATGTGTTCACCAAATCTGTTTTGGAAATAATGTCAGCAATCTGGAACGAACGAATATGAAGAAAATAACATATAATTACATAGATTAGTTTTTAATTATTTTCAAAATTCTATAGATTATTTTATTATTTTTTTCAGAATTCAATATCATCCATAAATTCATTTTCTTCAGCTGAATATCAAATAACTGAAATCTCTATTCCACCCAAACCATCCCAGAAACAATCCCTTAATAATTGAATATAGATTATATACAAAATTTTACTATCAGTATTAATTTTATCCTCACGCAGACTGAAATATTCTTTAATTGTTTTCTAAATATCAATACATACTGCATGTCTAATTATTATCTTTTTATTTTGTATTTACAGGTCCAAATGGAGGCTCTGGCCAAGAAGCTAAATATCAGCCGTCGACAAAGTCAAGTTTGGTTTTAGAATAGGAGGAGAAAGTACTAATCTTCTTGATATAGTAATTCATCTCATCAGATTTATTAAAATTTTGAGTAATAAGAAACCAACTTATTCGAATAAAATTCGCAGGAACAGAATTAAGCAAAACGAAATGATTAGTATTAAAGGAAGGCACAGATTTTCACAAGACCAATATGCTTATTTGGAAGAATGTTTTAAAAAGAACGATACAGTGGATAATGTATATTTACTTTCTCCATTTGATTACAGTTTGTTTTGGTTATCAAACATCTGATACAATTCTAATAATAATTGCCTCTAATATTATCCTACAGGCTCCCTCTCAAGTCGTTAAGAAGATTAAGGTTTCCCTCAGGTCCTTCGTTTGGAATGATAATTTAGATGGGAAACATAAGATTCCTCTTCTTGCTTGGGATAAAATTTGTCATCCCAAGGAGTTGGGGGTGCGGGTATTCGTGATCTGGTTATTAAAAATAAGGCATTGGGGACTAAATTGATTTGGAAGTTATATACAGCCCCTGTAGTAAATGGGCCTCCCTCATGCTTGCTAAATATTTAAGGGGAACACCCAGGGAAATGATTTTTACTGCAACATCCCTTCCGAGGGGCTCTGCATTCTAGAATTTTTTAGTTTCTTGTGATCTGGTTATTCAAAATAAGGCATTGGGGACTAAATTGATTTGGAAGTTATATGCAGCCCCTGTAGTAAATGGGCCTCCCTCATGCTTGCTAAATATTTAAGGGGAACACCCAGGGAAATGATTTTTACTGCAACATCCCTTCCGAGGGGCTCTGCATTCTAGAATTTTTTGGTTTCTTGTGATCTGGTTATTCAAAATAAGGCATTGGGGACTAAATTGATTTGGAAGTTATATGCAGCCCTTGTAGTAAATGGGCCTCCCTCATGCTTGCTAAATATTTAAGGGGAACACCCAGGGAAATGATTTTTACTGCAACATCCCTTTCGAGGGGCTCTGCATTCTAGAATTTTTTGGTTTCTTGTAGGGAGGTGGTTCTACCACATTTATCTTGGGTTGTCCACAATGGGAGAAAGGCCCATTTTTGGGATGAAGTTTGGAATGGGCATCCTGCTCTCTCAGCTATCTGTGATTGGTCCCCTTTGCCAGATATCCTATCGAGCCTTTGGGGACCTTTTGTTGCACACTATTTTACCATTGACACCTTAGGTCCATGTTTAGTGGCCAAATGGAAGGATATCCCTCCCCTAGCTATTAATATTGATATCGTTTTAGCTTTTGTAGAAGAACTCCGTAAGAGACCTTTAGTTTTCTATAATGAGGAGGATTCTTTGGTTTGGGTGAAAAATGCCTCAGGCTCCTATTCAGTAAAAGAGGGGTATAATTCTTTGATCCAGACCCCTATGTCTTTTTGCTGGCCTACTAAGCTATTCTGGCATTATGCTTGTCTTCCAAAAGCAGGGGCTTTTGCTTGGTTGGCAGTCCAAGATAAAATCCTTACTGGAATGAGAATGGATAGGTTTGGGATTACGATAGTGTTTCCTTGTGTCTTCTGTGGTTATTGTATGGAATCGGTGTATCACCTTTTCCTGCTTTATCCCTTTGCCTCTGAATATTGGTATTGGTTGTTTGGTATGTTAGGGTGGTCTTCTGCTCTTTGTTCAAGTCTACTTTCACAATTTCGGTCCTGACCCTTGTTGTTTCCCACTTCATTCTACACATCTCTTTGGATAGTTGCTCCATCTTTGGTGATTTGGAATCTCTGGTTTGAAAGAAATTCAAGAATCTTCAATCAGAAGTCTGCATCTTTGGCAGACATTATTGGTAAAATCCAAGCCTCCATTAGTGAAGTGGTGCTTTCTTTCATTCACAAAAATTTAAATCATCTTACAACCTTTTTCCATTGGGATAACTGGGTTACATGGAGATGGCCTTCACTTCATTTAATGCCTTCGCATGGGTTTATATCAGATGCATTTTCTTCGCATCTTAAGCACAAGATGGCTAAGTGGAGTTCTCCCTCTTTCCCTTCATTCAAACTTCAATTTGATGGGGCCACTAAGGGAAATCCGGGGAAGTCTAGGATTGGGGTAATTATCTTTGACCATTCTTAAAAAATCATCAAGGCAGTTGGTAAATATATTGGCTATGGCACTAATAATGTGGCTGAATTTCAAGCTCTATCCTTTGGACTTGATCTTGCTCATTCTCTAAACATTAAGGATATTGTTATCGAAGGTGATTCCAGGCTGGTTTGTTAGGCGGTTGCTGCCAAAAAGTGTTTCTCTTGGCACTTGCAATATCTTTTGGAGCACATTCTCCTCCAACTCAATGATTTTTCCACTTTCTCGATTTCACACTCTTTTAGAGAGATTAATGTGTTTGCTAATTTTCTTGCAAATAAGGCTGTTTGTGAAGGTGTAGCTCACATAGAACTTGCCCCTTCGGACTTTCCTATCTCCTGCATGAAACTTTTATCTTAATAGTCCTTCTTGGTGTGGTTGTTCTTTCGTAAGTGCCTATAATGAGGGTGCTCACCTTTGGGGCAATACCATTGTTATTGACAATTATTGGGAGAATTTCCTCATTACAAAAGGAGTTTTGTTGTTATCTTTGGAGAATCTGCTTGCCTCATGGGGAGTTTACTTCCTTGAATGGCTATAGGGGGGGTGTTGTCTTGCCTTATGACAACATCTTTGTTTTAGTCATTCCTGGTAGTAGTGCCTTATTGAGGAAGGAGGATGGAGGGGCATTTTAGGCCTAATTGACACTTATTTGATAGTGATTAGGGGTGGGTTTGTTTCTCATGTTTGTTCTATGATCACATTTTTAATTTTGGATACCCCTATTGAGGGATATTCTCATTCTTCTTATGTTATTTGGTGATTTCCTTTTGGTCTCTCCTTATCTATCAGCCTGCGGTATATTGGTTGGCATTGTGGGTGGTTGTGATCGTTTGGGTTTTGTGTCACTATGTTCCCAATTGGACAGGGAAGGGATGCCCTTTGCTCGGCCGACAGTTTTGGTAATTATTGTTTTTTGTTGCTTGGCATTGTTTGGGTTTAGCATCATGGTAGTTGGTTACTTTGATTTTTCTTGGACTTTTTGGGATTGATTTGGTATTGGATATTCTATGCTACTCATTATGTTTCATATTATGTTTGGGTGCTCTGCTTTTCTGGCAATCATTTCTGCTTTTTTGTGCATTATTCCTTCCAATGAATCATTATTATTTGTGGGTTTCACGCTGGTTAGACATTTGCTTTAGTGATTGGGCATGCTGTAAGTTATGCAAAGTTTTCATAATTTGTATGTGATCTCTTGCTGGGCATTTTCGATAGTTCCTTATTATGTTGTTACTAGCATGGCTATTGCTTTGGTTTATTGTATGGAATTGTTTCACCCTATTTCCCGAAGGTTGTCTCCATCTTCCTCTACTTCTTATATGGATAGGCCTATGTATGCTAACCATTTTCATGTTGTTAGGTTTACTTTTCCTTGGTTCCCTTTTGGTTGTGTTTTTTGTTCTCTGCAGGACCTTGGACTCATGTGGTGCATAAGTAGATTGATGTTTTGGTGTTGGCTCTGTTCTTGTGGTGGTTGCATTTTGGGATGATATCTTCTCCAATTGATCACTAGTTCATGCAAGCTTTTTGAAAGCTTCCTTTATATCTAATGTATTTGTTAATGTAATCAGGGTATTTTGGGTTGCCTATGGGCTATTGTAATGGGTAGATAGGCTCATTGAACTAGACATCATGTAAAAAATATAAAAATTTAATATAATTTTAGTGGGCCATCCACTTTTATCTAAAAATAAAATAAAATAATTGCCTCTATTATAAATATTCCATCTCTGCATTCTATCAAAAACTCATTTGGTTAGACAATCTACTATTCCATACAAGAGTAATAGATGCCAAACAACAGTATGAAATTTTCTAGGTTTGATCTCTAGAATTCGAAGATTTTAGATACCAAAACATTCATAAATGAAATGAAGAAACAAATGAAAATTGATAGTTATGATTAAGAAAGAGTGTACCCAAATACCCCACCTAATTTATCATATCCTAGACCTTTTTAAGATTTGAATGCATTTTCATTGTACTCCTTCAATCTGCCAACGTCCCATCTGCAGATATCACACGGATTGTAGGTGGTCCGATATACAATATTTTATATTTGTTCTCTCTCTTCCGTAGATGCCTAACTTTCTATAGAATATTAAAACTTAATCTCTCTATTTTGTATGCACTCACTTGGCAGAGTCCAACTTCTCCACAGAGCTGTTAAACGGTATCAATCTGAATGTATTGGTGCTTGTATAAAGAGCTCAAACTCAGATAATGCTTTATTGTTTTATACTGGGCAATATAAATTTCTACGTTTGTTTTATTTTGTCGTATTTTTGCTCTCTCTATTTATATGTAAAAAATTATCATATAATCATATAGATTATTTTAAATTTTTTTAAAGATTATATCATTCATAAATTCATTTTCTTATTTAATATGCAAGGCCAATCTCATATTTATATTTCTTCAGCGGACTGTCAAGAACTGCAATACCCCTTTTACCCAAATCATCCCAGACCCAATCTCCTACTAAAAGAATATAGATTATTTACAAACCTTTATTACAGTATTAATTATATCCTGTCGCAGACTGAAATATTCATTGATTGTTTTCTAAATATCAGTACGGTATTTGTAATTATTATCTTTTTATTTTATGTTTACAGATCCAGCTGGAGACTCTGGCCAACCTGCTAAATCTCAGCCGTCGAGAAGTTCAACATTGGTTTCAAAATAGGAGGAGGAAGTAATAATCTTCTTAATATAGTAATCCATCTCATCACAAATTTAATATAATTATGAGTATCAAGAAACCAATTTATTCGAATAAAATTTGCAGGAACAAAAGGAAGCAAAACGAAATGGATAGTGAAGCGTGGGAAAGAAACTATAAAGCTCTAAGAGAGGAAAACAAGAGAATGCAGAAAGATTTGGCAGAAATTTAGGCGGCTGAAACACCATCACCACTTGGAGCACTCGTAGCCTTAGTGGCATGTCGTTCCTGTCAAAGAGTTTTCACCACTCATACCACTACTCGTTTTTTTACTTCTGAATGAAATCGATATTGAAGAGAATATAGCATGAATTACAGTGATTGCTTATATTTCGAAAATCTCTTGCTTGCTGCTCTTATTTGAGAATCTGCAGCTCTGGTATAAATCTAAGATAACTTATGTGTGCTTAAATCTTTCTTAGGCGGTTTCAAATGTAATAAATGTCGTTTCAAGTGGATCAGAGATGACCCAGATTTGTTAGACTTTATGTTAGAGTTCTTCTGAGACTAATTGTCGCTAACAATAAAGGTTGCAGAAGAAATTATGATAAACCATGTGATATTGGGAGCATTCTATGATCTTAGATATTAGTTAGTGCTCTCCCTCTCTCTTAGATCTAAAATTAGGAGTGAGGTTCCATGTCACGCTTAATTTATTGTATTTCAAAATGATTTTTCTTTCTTCTTGAAGATGCTTCATAATTTTTCTTGCCTATTTTTAACATTGGTTTTATCTTTCAATATTATTTGTTTAAATATATTTATAAGTTATTATTTAATTATATTAAAAGATTTTTTTTTTAATAAATAAAAGACCGAAATATGTAGAATTATGTAAAATATTTTTCATTGAGCAAAGATTGTATTATTTCAGTTCTTATATCCTATTTTCAATAACTGTATCACAATAGCTCTCCATAATTCCATACTGGTTATAATTTATAAATATTAAATAAACGGTTGCATAAAACCATCCAATAATTTTATAAATAAGATTATCTCTATGTATTTATAATAAATAAGCACCTATCACTTCTAGGTTCTTTTAGATTGAGGGTGTATGTTTGCCTGGTTCAATAGGTAATTAATTTCACCCAATCCTAAATAATGAGATTTAAATTAATTCATAGAAATCTTTAATATATATCTTGATATCTTTCAATTTGAGTTTGAAATATTAATATGATGAAATACAAATATAAATGTTAAGATATTTTAGTTTTCAATATACATAAATTTTAGGTCTGTTTAACTCAAGGGAATCAATCATGACATGATCAGTATAACTATTGAAGACAAGATAGAGATTTAAATCATTTCAAAAAAATCCTCACCTTTTGTTTCGAATTTGGTCTACCTTAGTCTTTGAGGATGTGCTTTCTCCCATCTACTTATCTTTTAGTGAATCCTAAAGTATTATTGTTTTGATTGATAATATTTAACAATTCATATTCATCTAATGGGCCATTTCAAGTCCCTTTCTATTAAAGGGTCTTTTATGCTCTTACATTTATTGATGATTATTCTAGAATGATTTTAGGATATTACCTTAAAAATAAAGATGAAGTTCTTTATAAATTCAAGGAATTTAAAACTCTAGGTAAAAACCAATTTAATCATAAAATTAAAATTCTTAGAACAAATAATTGAATAGAATACAATAACAATGATTTTGACAATATTTGTGTAATAGGTGGGATACAAAAACAACTAACGTGTCTTTATTCTCTCCAAAAAAATGGGGTAGCTAAAAGAAAAAATTGTACCATCTTAGAAATGGTTAGACCTCTAATGCACTCTTCTAATACACTAAAAAATCTTTGGGTTGAAGCTATGAATATGTGTGTGTGTGTATATATACATATGTACACACACATGCGCGCGCACACACATATACACACACACACACACACACACTTACATACATACATACATAGATATATGTATACATATACATATGTGTATATGTGTGTGTATAAATGTATACATATGTATGTGTGTGTGTGTATTCATAGATTAAATAGATTTCCTAAATAATGTTTACATAATTCAACACCCTTAGAAAAATAGTTCAACCAAAAACCTAATATCTATCATCTTAAAATATTTAGGAGACTTGCATATGTTCATATCCCTAAAAAAAAGAGACAAAAACATGAGTCCACATTCACTCACTGTATATTTGTTGGGTATGGGATAACCACAAAAGGAATATACTTTATGATCCCTTAAAGAGAGATATTATTCCATGTCAAAATATTCACAACTTAGAATCCCCCTTACATAACTCAATTAGCAATATTGTTGAAAAATCAAAATAATGAAGAAAATAATCAATTAACCTTTAATGACCATCTTGATACACCTTATAAAATACTTAAGAGGGTCCATTTCTTAATTCAAGTTTCAAATTTATAACCTTCTCTTCCTAAGATGACTACAAGGCAACACACATATTTTTCCTTAATAGAACTATACAAAATTGAACCCCAAAATTTTGAAGAAGAAAATGAAAATAAACAATGGAAAAATACCATGCAAATAGAATATGATGGTCTCACGAAAAATAAAACATGGGAACCTGTTCCACTACCCCATAATTATAATATTGTTAATTTTCATTGGATTTATAAAATAAAATATGATCCTCACAAAAGTATTGATAAATATAAAGCTAGATTAGTGGTCAAAGGCCTTTATCAATGACAAAGTATATACTAAAAAAATTGCACCAGTAGCCCAAATTCACCAAGTGGATCTTAAAAAAGCATTCTTGAGTGGATATTTACAAGAAGAAGTATATATTCATCAACCTCAAGGATTTATTAAAAACAAAAACAAAACTATTTGTGTAAACTCAAAATGTTCCTTTATGGACTCAAACGAATTCCTCAAGCATTATACTTCAAATCAAGAAAATTCTTTCAAAACTTAGGTTTCTCCAGTTGTAAATCTAACAATGATTACTTTTTAAATTTAAAAATCATATATTTACCATTATAGTATATGTAAATGACTTACTCATTACAATTTTTCTCTCATCATTAATACTAAATTATAAACAAATGCTAAAACTTACCTTTGAAATGACTAATTTTGGGGTTCTTCATCATTTTTTAGGAATGCCCATCTTTCAAGATTATCATTCAATCATTATATCTCAAGAAAAATATACCCATGACTTAATTTCAAATTTTAATATGTCTAATTGCAAAGCATCCATTATAAATCTCATCCTAATGAAAATTTTAGCTCCATTCTTTATTGACAACTAATTGTGAACCTAAGTTATATAATTATCTCTCGTCATGATATTTCATATGCAGTTTATGTAGCATCTCAATTTATGCAAGAACCTTATCTTCAACATTAAGATATATCAAAGGAACCATTAGCTTTGTTTTTTTTAATTCCCATACTAAAAATGCACATATATATGGATATTGTGATTTTGATTTTGCAGGGGATTCCATAGATAAAAGGTCTTCTTCTAGATAAGTGTTTAAACTTGGAACAAACTAAATTAGATTGAGTTTAAAAAAAAATCAATTGTAGCACTATCATCTATAGAAGCTAAATATTGAAGTGCCTTTGAAGCAACTAAAGCAGCTATCTCATTAAACTAACTTCGAAGATAAATTTAAATGACATCCAATCCTAGAACAACACTCCTACATGATAATCAAAGTTGTATTACACTTGCTAAGAATCATATTTATCATCAAATATTTAAACATATTGAAATTCGAGATCACTTTATATGTGAGAAAATATTAAAAAGAGATATTTATCTTAAAAATTGTCAAACTGGAGATCAAGTTGCAGAAAATCTAACAAAGCCATTATGCAATGCAAAATTATCTAAATTCAAATCAATGGTTGGCCTCAAAGAGATCCCATTGAGGGGGAGTGTACATAGAAATGTCACCTCCTACTTGATACATCCTATATCTAATATGCATAAGTACTATGAGAAGCTAGTAAAATCTTCTCTCTGTGAATATTCCACTTGTATTATTTTCTACAATTAGATTGTATTAAGACCTACGGGACATTGTATTAAGACCTATGGCACATTATACTAAGTCCTATGGGAACTATAAACCTAGGGAGAGGCTAATTTGAGGAGGCCTAGGATTCCAACAAAATTTTTATAAGAACTATTATTAACAATCTATTAAGAATTCTAGGATTATAAATTATCAAAAAATTGTCTTCATGTAGTCCAAAATGCATGATTTTTCATTTTTTCATATATTGGTATCACTATTTATCCTTGTCAAGAAGACCTACATAATTGGCGTACTTCATGTGTTTATTTTTAAATAAATTGATAGGATTTTAACCCTATTAATATTAAGGGGGAGTGACATAACATAATATTATTAGGGGTCAAATCCTTATAATATATAATTTTGTTATCATAATTCTTGAAAATAATTCCACATCTCTTGTAAATAACTAATAAATTAAATAACTATTAAAAGTTATGCATTTATTAATTGTAAACAAGATTCTTATTGAAAAGGTATGGTAACACCCATTTGGGTATTTTACCAACCTCTATTCTGATATTTAAGGAAGGATTCCTCATCATTTTGGGTGTGGTAACATGTTATTGAATTTGGAGTAAATTAATTCAAATACCTATGAAAGTTTGAAGACAAGCCTCTCGAGGTTGTGTTTTTATAATATAGATGTTATTTTTGTGAGGTTTTTTACTAGTAATAGTTTTTTCCATAAAAATTCATGTGTTCTATGTGAATTCATTAAAATTTCTAATATTTCTATATTTTACATTCTTAAAATCATTTAACGTAACATTTTTTTTGTCGATTTAAATATTTTACATGTTTAAATATAGTTATTAATGTCTATCAACAACTTATCTTCTCTGTTGGCTTTGTGATGATTGTAATGATTAACTTCATCATATGTTGTCACTGATGAAACACATACACATACATATGTTCATATTGTCTATCGGTGTGTGACTTCAAAGTTGTTTATACTACAACCGGTATACTAGAGGTTTATATCTAATTGGTACATGATGACAACTAGTATATGCATGAAGAGAATTAGTGAAGATTCATAACTCGACATCAACATGAAGATCCAGTGGAGATTATCATAGGAGCATCAAAGGTTAAATTTTTTATATGCTTAACTCCAACCGGTATTGTTATGTCAGCCAATACTCATTGGTTATGTGATGAGTTATCACTAGTCGTGATGACTTATCCCCACCAACAAATTTTTGGCGGTATTTTTGTGATGAGTTATGATTGTTTGACCAAATACACTACACCTAGGAAATTTTGTTATGATTCTAGAGGTTGACATGAAATCTAAATGTCTACATATTGATATCACATTGAATTATTTGGTAATGAGAAGTGAAGGAGATGTGTTATGTGTGAAGGCAGAAGTATTAAGTTGCAGAGTATGTTGGTAAAGACGTTCTGAGTATAGAAGAGGATCTAATCAAGGATGTTGTGCTACTACTAGATCACACTACCTATTATTTTCTAATCACTGCAATAGTCAAATCCCCTAACTGGGTTAGCTCTAACAAGCTTCATTGTACAAATCCTCTAGCCAGGTGATCCATTAGTTTGGATTCAAAAATCGTCTACCGAGGTTACTACTAACAGGGTACTACCTTTTATAAGGTATAGCTTTTAATTAAGCTTTGGGATCTTTAATAGGATTCACTCCTAGCAGAGCACTTTGTAGACCTTAACTAGTCAGTTATCTATTACTTCAGATAGTTAACTTGTGAGTCCCATCTCACCATGGTTTTTCCCATTTGGGTTTTCCACATATAAACACTTGTGTTATGGTGGATGTCTTACTTGTTGTGGATGCTTTTATATCATTGTGGATTGCATGCATAGTTTTTATCATAGTTTTTATCAAACTTGTTAAGTGTATCTACTAGCCAGTGTTTAAAGTAGTTTTATTTTTGGTGTCACCGATTCACCCCCCACCCTCTTAGTGCTTTTCAAGTCCATCAATTGGTATTAGAGCATAACTTCTTTGAGATGGCTAGAGAGCTACTTTGAGATGGCTAGAGAGCTTGAAGCTAGTAGAAATAAGCTTGAAACCCTAAGGGTCAAACTGAAAGCTTCACAAGTAAAAAGAAGAGAGCTAACTAAGCAATTGTTAGAACTATCTGATAATAGTTCTTCAAATGAGGCCAATATTGATGCTTTAGTTGAGGAACTTGAAAATATAAACAATGAAAAGCTCAATCTGAGGAGAGAGCTAGAAGGTCTTACCATCCGCATGAGTCGAGAACTAGAAGCTAGGAGAACTACTAAAGATCTCATCAAGGAAAGAGATCATGAGATTATAAAGATTAAGCGAGAGAATGCTACTTTGCATGAGCATCTAAATGCTAAGAGAGTAGAAAAAGGGAACTTATAGCTAGATCTTGAATTAGCATCATCTCTAAGAGAGAACCTATCAAAACATACAAAGAAACTCACTAAGGCTAATGAGAAATGGGAAAAGTTCAACAGAAGTTCTACCTTGCTTGAAGAACAAATTCAACCACAAAGAATGAAGGGTGATACCTCTGGAATTGGTTTTCACACATCTAAAAAATGAGAATCCTCTAGTACCAAGAGCAAAATTCATAAGAACAAATCTTCTCCTAAGGCCAAAAAGTCTACCAGTAAGAAGGTCTTTAAACCCCTTTGTTTTGTTTTCCATAAACCTGGTCACACTGCAAATATTTATAGAGACAAACCTAATGGAAATACAATCTATAATACTAATGCTAGGTATGTGTCCAAGAAATTTGAAGGTCATTGCTTCACATGCAAAATGTATGGACATAGATCAGTTGAATGCAGATATGGAGCAAATAATCCTATACAACATATGCATCCAAGACCAAATGGCAACTGGATGAGAAACTATGATAACTGGGTCAACATGAACTAGCAAAGACCCTATAGAAATCAGTTTAGTCTATTTGAGATGGAAAAGGTAACAAATGTCATTGGCACCATCTATAACAACTTTGGTCATGTGGCTATGAATTGTAGAAGGAGAACTGCATTAGGTAATGCAGGACCTTTGAAAACATCTTGTATGGCATGCTATCATTATCACAAACTGGGACACTTGGCAAAATTTTGTAGATCTAGAAAGAGAAAACTAGTCAATCCCTCTAAAGATCTGAAAGGAAAGCAAAAGGTCAATATTGAAGAAACCAGAGAATAATTGAATCAAATATGGAAAAATAAACGTGATGATTCACCTGAAGAAGAAACTATCCCATCACCCAGTGTGAAGAATCTTGCATCGGTGAACTAAGCCCTTTTAATATGGCTAAGGGGAAAATAACAGTAAATCCACTTGCAGACCCCTTGAGATGAATGAGTGGTAAGAGAATTTGAATGCATAAAATTTTGGTAACTTTTTGTCAATCCGTTATCAACCAGCTTTACATTTGTCAAAATTGCATATATTATTAAGCAGTGAAATTAGGGTTTGTAACCCTAATGGATGAGAATTTAATGCAATAGGTGAAAAGGATAAAAGAGAGTTTTCACTTTGTTATTTTTACCCTAATGCATTCGAGAAAAAAAGTTTGAACGCTTGCAGAGCTGAGAAAGGATTGATTAGATGATTTTAATCAAAAGTGTATCAAGATTTGATTGATCAAGCTGATTTGAAGGTCGATGAAGATTGAATTGGTGTGCACTTGTGTATTCAACCGACGAAGGAGGCAGCGTACGTGAAATAAGTTATTTCTTTGTGAATCTTGCTTCGAAATCTAGTTTATCTAAAATGGCATTGTCTTCTAAGTCAGAAGAGAAATTGATGATTACATATTAACCTATGGAAGTTGTAGAGGTAGAAAAGATTGTGTCTTATAATGCTTTGTCACAAGTTCCTAGTGGTGTCAAAGTCAAAGGAGATTTGTCTAGCTACATTTATTGAAAAATTGAGGATTTTGGATCATTGTCAATATATTCTCAGTTTAAATCCCTTTGCAATAAAAATGGAAAGATTCAACCAGAATATATTAGGGTTTATGAAAAATGTTTTCATAATGCATCATATTTCCTTGAATATTTTGAAGAAGAACATATCCAAATTATTTTGAGTCATGTTGACGGGGAAAAAATGTATTTGGAAAGAACTCATACCATAACCAAGGAAGCTATTCAAGTTGTAACTGGTTTTTACTCAACCAGTGAAGTACCTAAGCTAAGGAGTATTTCAAAAGATAAAGTAAACACTCTAACTAGTTCAACCTCTGATGGGCGTGGTCAATAAAATCAAGGACCCAACGGTAAAGTTGGCAGCTATGGTTATAGGCTGCCGAGTATTTTATTCTAGCAGAATGAATAGTGTTCCATTTGTAGCGGTGCATACTGCATACAAGATGATAACTGAAAATGCTAATTATGACCTATGTGAAGCCATAAGGAGCTAGTTATTGTTGAATCTTCAGTCCATCAAGAAGGAAAGTAGTCAAAAGTTTAAATTTGGACAGTTATTGATTGGTCTATTCTTTTATTTCTAAAATTTCCTACTAGGTATAGGTGATCTTGAATGGTCTAAGGATCTACTGGTATCTACCCAGATTAAGAACAGTATCAAGGGTATGAGGAATACTTTCTCTGCTGCCACGAATAAATAATTCAATGAATTTCAAAAGAAAATGAGTATGAGAATGAGATTGTCTGAGGATGTGGTAAAACACTTTGCTAAGTACATTATTTTTACTATTACCACTAATTTTTGCTTAATGGAGGCTATTGAGCCTAGAGAAGCAGAAATGGAGGATATAAGCTATGAGGTAAACTATGACTTATTGATCGATTATGCCAATAACCTGTTGGCATCTCCTATACACAAAAAGAAGGCAAAACTAGATACATATGAAGTTCAGGCTGCACAAGTTGAAACCAGTAGTGTTCCTACCATAAGTGGTAAAGGTAAGAAGAAGAAGGATGAGAAAGCATCTTGAATGATAAAAAGTGCAAGAGTGACACGAAGTGTCCAAACCGAAAAGGAACTAGAACCTAAAGTGTATGTAAAGAAGGAAATTGCATCAAAGAAAAGAGGTTAGAAACTAATTCTTCAAGAAGAATCTAAAGGTACTTATACTAAGGAGGAACCCAAGAAGATGAAGGCAACAAGTAAATCAGCCAAACCAGTGAAGAATGTGCCAAAGGCAACTGTGCCTTTTGATATCTCTACTTACAAGCTTGTGACTACCTTTGAGAGAACAATGAAGACATTAGCAAGAAACAGATTTGATCAAGTCAAAGAACATTTTGATTCATTCAATGAAAATGAAAAGGAACAAGTTATTCAACAAGTAATCACTTATTTGTGTCATTACAACAGATTACCTCATGATCTTGAAAAGAATATCTCTAACTCCTTGTATACTATTCTTTTGAATAAATGGGAGGAAGCAATAAAGAAAGAGAAAGAAATTATTGATGATCTATTTGTACAATATTTTTCTAATTTGTCAAAGAATGAGCTGAATGAATTGGTTGATAAGTACAAAGTTCATTTTGCTTACAAAACAATAAGATTGAAGCTAATTAGTGGAAAGGTGCAACTTGTTGAGACTGAGACTCACTAGATTTCTTATAACATCCAATGAATGGAAGAGTGTATTCATTCCTCTAAGGATGAGCAAGATACTATTAATCTACCTGAAATGGATGATGAATAAATTATGCAAGCTGATGTTGTCTACCCTGTCAACAAGAAGGATGACACTATTGTCCAAAAAGTCATACTTGATGATGATATTCAGGATTTAATTGATTTGTCTGGTGACAACTGCACTTGACATGCAGCTACCTAGAATAATTGAATCATAGGTTACTTCAGTTGAGAAACCGACAACTCAACCAAGAGTATATATTCCACCTATCAAGAAACAACCAATGAAACCCCAACTGCCACCAGTTTCACATGAAATTCAGAAGGAATCTGATGCAATAGTTTATATACAGATTTTTGCATAGGAAACGAAGAAGGAACAAGAGAAAGAAGAGATTGTTAAAGTAACATCTTCTGAATCAGTAAAATCATTAGTTATACATTAGACTGATGAAGATGACGATGACTCATTAGGCATCTTAGGGCCTATAATTGTTGATCATATGAGTGCATCTGAAATGATGAAGATTGCAACTATCATGCAATCTAGGGAACACAAGAAGAGACTTAAAGAACAAAGAATGGAAGCAGAAACCATTCAGAATATTGTAGATACTCTGACAAGTCTACTACCAGAAATTGCTATAGGGCACTTGACAACACCTATTGGAAAACTTGGTCGACTGGTTGCAGATGCATATAACCAAATTAAGTCCCTAGAAGAAGAACCAGAAACATATGCTAAGAAGAGTTATAGGAAAAATAAGGAGAGCAGCTTATGAAAGAGATTGATATAGGAAAACTTGCTCTATCTCTTAATAAAGATTTATTAAGACAAGCTATTGAAACATGAGGGAAATATCTTGCATCTACTTCTAATGTTTCATTCTTTTTTGTTGATATCAATAACAAATGATCTGAAACTGAGAAAGAGATAGAAAAGATATGCAATGCATATGTACCACTTCAAGACTCTATTTTTTATTTTAGCAATCCATGGATGATTTGCAAAACAAGTTATATACCTATGATCTTGAGAAAGAAAAAAGACTCATGTCACTAAAGGATTTGAAGAGTCAAATCACATCCCAAGTGGAGTATACTACAAAGAGCCTACACAAATGCAAAAGCTATTTTAGCTACTCCAAAAACCTGTTTTCTTGATTCCATGGAAGTGTTTCATACTCAAATTATGTCTACACTCGAGTCAATTGAGAACTTGCTAGAGACATGGGATCATGCTTTATCATAGATGAAGAGGAATTTTAGTGCATTCTTTTAAGGATTGCAAATGCATGAATCTTGATTCACTTTTTCAAGTTGTTGTATATGAAAAACACTTTGATTCAAATTTTATATATATTTATATATATATTTTCTTTTTCAATTTGTCACTATAGTCAAAGGGGGAGTATAAATATGTATGTGTGTTGTTAAAATTTCATATGATGTATGTATTAAGGCGGAGTATATGTATATGTGTATATTTTTTTTGTAAGCACACTTAGTAGTATTTCTGTAAAATTTTCTAAGTGTTGCCATCAATGCCAAAGGGGGAGATTATTGGCTTGATGATGATTGTAATGATTAACTTCATCATATATTGTCATTGATGAAACACATACACATAAATATGTTCATATTGTCTATCGGTCTGTGACTTTAAAGTTGTTTATACTACAACCAGTATACTAGAGTTTTATATCTAACAGGTAAATAGTGACAACCAGTATATGCATGAAGACAACCAATGAAGATTCATAGCTCAACATCAACATAAAGATCCAATGAAGATTATCACAGGAGCATCAAAGGTTAAATGGTTTATATGCTTAATTTCAATGGATATTGTTGTTTCAACCGGTACTTGTTGATTATGTGATGGGTTATCACTAGTCATGATGAGTTATCCCTACCGACAAATTTTTGGTGGTACTCTTGTGATGAGTTATGATTGTTTTACTAGATACACTACACTTAGGAAATTGTGTTATGATTTATAGAGGCCGACATGAAATCTAAATGTGTATATATTGACATCACATTGAACTATTTGGTAATGAGAAATGAAGGAGATTTGTTATGTGCGAAGGAAGAAGTATTAAGTTGCAGAGTATGTTGGTAAAGAAGTTTTGAGCATAGAAGAGGATTTAATCAAGCATGTTATGCTACTACTAGATCACACTACCTGTTATTTTGTAATCATTGCAATAGTCAAATCCCCTAACCGGGTAAGCTCTAACAAGCTTCAATATACAAATCCTCTAACGAGGTGATCCATTAGTTTGGATTCAGAAATCCTCTACTGAGGTTACTCCTAGCAAGGTACTACCTTTTATAGGGTATAGCTTTCAATTAAGCTTTGGGATCTTTAACAGGATTCACTCCTAGCAGAGTTTGTAGACCTTAACTGATCAGTTATCTATTACTATAGATAGTTAACTTGTGAGTCCCATCTCATCGTGGTTTTTCCCGTTTGGGTTTTCCATGTATAAACACTTGTATTATGGTGGATGTCTTACTTGTTGTGGATTCTTTTATATCATTATGGAATGCATGCATAGTGTTTATCAAACTTCTTAACTGTATCTACCAATCAGTGTTTAAAGTAGTTTTATTTTTGGTGTCACTGATTCAGCCCCCCCCCCCCTCTTGGTGGTTTTCAAGTCCATCATTCTCCTTGGTTGCCCTTTCTCAGTATGTCCTTTTGAGGTGGATCATCCTTCTCTTGAAGGGAAGGGTTGTTGGTTGAGGATGAGGGAAGGGATCCTACTGGGGGCTTTAGGTACCTTATTTTTCAAGATGGGATGGATGATTATTACTCTCTCCTTGTTGTTGAGTCTCTTTCCTTTTTCTTTTTTAGAGGTGGAGACTTTGGAGGAGTTGGGCTACTGGGACTCTACTCGGTTTAGGCCTCTTCTAATGTGCAAGGTTTTTGGATCCCTTTCAAAACATAGGTGTTCATCTAAGCTTTGTGGTTTCATCTTTTTGTTGCAGGATTTTGGTTTGTGGTTGGAAGCTTTGTCCTCTATGTTGGTGGTGTCCATCTTCTCAACCCCTATTGAGGTAGGTCCCTATCCTATAGAGGTGGATAAGCACTTTGTTGTTTGTGATTTGGTTATTAGATGCCTTGAGGATTCTAGCTACTTCTAGGTGGTCTTGGGAGCCACGATAATACCCATCTTGAAGTTTCCTATTGAGGTAGAGATGCTGGGTGTGATTCTAGTTGGTAGAAGTTGGAGGGAGACCTTGGAGCTTTTGGGTCTTACTTGGCTTGGATTTGAGAATGGGCTCATTGTTTCCTACACCCTGGTGCTTCTTATTGAGGTGGTGATGGTGGGGGATAGTGTTTTCTGTGATCCAGTTGCTCCCTCTTCTGTTTTGGAGGATCTTTCTCTTGAGGAAGGTGATTTTTGAATCCTATCTATATTAGGCCTCGGTTTCAACTCAAGATGGTTGATGGTACCACTTCAAAACCATTTGATTTGGTTCTGGGAGCCATTTCAAAACCTAGTTTCAAGGTTAGGGAAGCCTTTCAAAATCCCTTTGTTTCTAGTTAGCTTGTTTTATTCACCTTGTCTTTACTTATCTTGCTGGCAGCCGATAATTTGAAAGGGCCTAGTTCAGATTGTGGTTGTTTTTTGTTATGGGCTAGTCTTTTCTATTTAAAGTCTTTGTCCCAGGTCAAGGGAGTCTGAATTGTTTGGCTGAGGGTGTCTGCTAACACTTGTCATGTCATGCCCAAAATTTAAGGGCAAGAATGGAATAATTTTATTTTTTTTAAATCATATCTTAAGCATTAAATTTACGAATGTGAAAAAAAACTCTAACATGTTTTGTCTTAACTAAGTTGGGTTAACTTAAACCACCAACTCAAGTACTCAAAAATATTTTAAATCATATGCCGAATACTAAAAGAAACGTTTTATCATTTTCTCAATTTTAATTCATAACTTATTTTAAATCATCTCCCTAAAATATAATTGACAAAGATAGAATTAGTCTCCAAAGTTGTTTACGGCTTAAAGGAACTAATTAAATTAGTCCTAGTACTTTGTTTAAAATATCTAAAAGTTTATCTAGATCAATAATCATAATATGCGTTAAATTAAATTGACAAGCGGGCCATTAAATTTTTATAATGAATACTTACCTATAAATTAAATAGCCCCATAGCCAACATTAATTTTACCCCATTTATTATAATAGTTCTAAATGTTTAGACCTCGAAAATATTATTATATATTTTCTTTAAAACATCTTTAAAATATCCTTATGGCTATCAAAAAAAACCATTACTAACCCATATATTTATTAAGACAACTATACTTTATAAAATTTAATAAATTATACAATCTAAAATTTGTCTTAATCTCTTACATTGGGGCTCTATGTGTAAAAGTATATCTAACTTACATACATACATACATACACACACACACACACACACACACACACACACACACACACACACACACACACACACACACACACACACACACACACACACACACACACACACACACACACACATATATATATATAACTCCCAAATATATATATTTTTAACTTTAAACGTAACCACCATGCAAACCCTAACATTCTTTTATTATTATAAAAATGCTCTATCTTTTATTTATTTTTTTATAACATCTCATTTCTCTCTCTAACCTAGCCCTACTCAACTAAGGTTTGTTATTTTCTTGCATCCATATTTTTTTGTGTAGGGGTGATTTTTGTAGGGATGGGCGGCGGCCATGGGATCTCATGGTAGAGGGAAGGGAGGTGGTGGCACCACTGTGTGTCCACATAGTGGAACCAGCCGCACCATTGTGCATCCACACAGTGGCGGGCGTGGCACCTCTGTGTGTCCACAAAGTGGTGGCCGTGGCCAACACTATGTATCCACACAGTGGAAGACATGGCCGACACTGTGTGTCCACACAGTGGAAGCCGCGGCTGACACTGTGTGTTCACACAGTGGAAGCCACAGGGCCAACCACCGTGTGTACACATAATGGAGTCCGCGACCGATCCATTGTGTGTCCACATAGTGGTTTCGGCCCTTTGGCCCTTTTCCCATATTAAAAAAAAACCTTTTATTTATATAGTTTTATATAATTTTTATTTTTAAAAAAATATAATTATATATTTTTATATTATATATTCAAAGCATTTTTTTTTTTACACATGCAGGGATAAATACATTATTCTTCATGATCATTTATAATAGTGGATTTTTTTTTTTAAAATATATATAAAATGATATACATGTAATCTGCATGTCAATAAAATTATATATTTATATAAATGTATATATTTTATATGACAACAAATTAAAATAAATAGGTCCTAGTATTTTGATTTAGATGAAAAGGAAATAGATGGATTAATAATTTTCAAATTCATTTACAGCAAGGGTATACTTTTCTAAGCAATAATTTTACAGGTGTTTTATTTCTACCTTCAGCTATATACATGTTTAGATTTTATTAGTTTTACTAGCAACTAAATAAATCTAGATTTTCTCTATATAAAAACTATAATAGATTGTGATTTTTCCTTTTTTTGAAATAAATAAATTTACAGATTTTGCATTTCCTATAGCAGCTAATTAGATAATAACTTTTAATAAAATCTATGAACAACTAAATCTCATATTTTCTATAATTAAAATGAAAGACAAAATCGCAGATAAAAAGGAAATACAAAAATTTAAATAAAAATGACTTTTATATTTCTGTGGGCTATTGCATGCAATTCAAAGGCATTTCTTTTCAAATAAAAGGAAGAATATATCTAGCTCATTTCATTTCAAAAAGTATTTTGCAAAATAACAAGGTATTTTCTTTATCTAAATAACAAATAACATAATCGCAAGTCTTTATTTCTATTTTACAATTAGCCTCTCATTTCAACGAATGAGGATATATATATTTTTTTAAACTAATAATTACATCTGCAAATAATTTTCTAAAACAAATAACTCCTACAACCCTCTACTTGTCCTATTCTTTTCTCACGACAATCCTGCATATTAAATCAAAACCATGACCATGGAGTGCTCACCTCCCAGCCTAGGCTAATTGGTAGCCACCCCCGAGCTTGGAGAACCAAGCCTTGGATGAGAAACAAACATGCAAACACAAAGGGATAGAATGCACACAAGTTCAAACACACTCCCATCCCAACTACACTGCACCACACCTTGGTGATGACCTTTTTAAGGGTGGTAGTGGACCAAATACCCTGAGGAGATCTGCAAGTATGGAAAACATGTAGCCACCTCATGGCACACCAAATACATCAAGAATAGCAACCCCTTATTCCTTATGCCCCCCAAGGCATTCAAGCCTTATTTCCCTCCTTATGACCCCCATTGCACAAATAGGCCATGCAGCAAGGGTCACACAAAATCCCTTGTGATCGCTCTCATGACGAGAGTCTCTCACACTAAGGCTGTCACTGCTACCACCCACAAGATCCTCCTCTCTCCCAAGAGTAAGAGGTCTTGATGACTCCCAAAAAAACCATACAATACATAATACAAAATACCAAATGAAATTCCCAAAAGGACATACAAGGAAGAAAATCTTTTACACCAACATACTTTCAAACACATGCAAAAAGAAGCCATTTTAAGAAGAATACAACCAACCTTAATCTGCCCAAAGTTAGGTTAGTTTTGTTGAGGATGAGCAGCCCAATTCCATGATTCTTCTCCTTCTACCCTTAGCCAAAATTCTCTATTGTAAATCTAGTCTATTCTTTTCAAAATTTCCCTTGTCTCCAAAAATGGAGAGTGGGTGATTACCCACAAATTTTCTAATTCTTTCTTAAGAAGCCCATTGTGAGAGTTCTCACAAGTTTCTATAAACTAAAGAGGAAGGTAAGATAGAATGGGAAAGGGAACTCTCATTCGAAAAGGAAAGTTTACAACTAGGTTCAAATCTTCTAATTTCAATTTTCGCACAACTCAGAAAAGTCAATTTTTAGGGTGTCTAAAAGGTCAATTGGGAGTAAAAACTTCCCTTAAATTACCCCTAACCCTTAGGTATACCTTATGGGCTTTAGGAAACCCTATTAAACTACCCCTAGGTGTCCATTTAACCCTTTCTAAACCCCTCTGAAGTTTATATTCGGGTCAAACCTATGTTGACCATCCCAAAGACTCTTTACCCAAGGCATTTATGACATCACGTTACATTAATTAAAAAAGCTATAGTTAAACACTTTCCCACCAAGAGACAAAAAAAATAAATTCAAACTTAAATCCACACATGTCAAGTGACACAAGAAAACACTTTTACAATTTAATAAATGAAATCGTCTCTTGTGGATTTTACACAAATCAATTAAATAGCACTTAACAGACATGCATCATATACTGTTATGAATAAAATACAACACATACAGGGTGTTGTCTCTCCAAATAGACAAACCTTGGCTTGCGAACATACATAGGTCTAGGTTTGGTTCTCCGTAATATTTCCATGGTCACATGGATAACTTCTTGTGCATCTCAATTTACACATTAGTAACTTTCAAATATCCACATAATATAGTTCACAAGAATAATAATACACATCATCACTTGCATACAATTTATATCTAAACAATTTAAATACATCTTTTATCCAAGCAATTTAACATAAGCAATTCATCCTAATTCTCATAATGTTGATCCACACTTAAACATACATCATAATTCTATTATCATAGTAAAGTCCTACAAATTCAATAATGACATTTATCACCACAAATTCATCTTATTCAAAAATCATGTAGTGTTCTATCTCATAAAGCATATAAATAAATCATCAATATATATCAATGTTATCCAAATCCTGAAATCATATAAGTTCTAAGTTCCAAAATGCATCAAAATAAAGTATCCGTAATAGTCTCAATATATAAACCACTGAAATGTAAGACTGAGTCAAGGTGGGGCCTCACATGTCACTTTATCTTAATGTTGAAACTATATCCTAGTTGGTGAGGCTAGCATGATTTGAATCAATAAATTGTTTTATTTCTGGTAGATTCTTTCTGTCCATGGTAGTGTTGGTTCTTGGCTATCTTTTGTTAGCTTAGTTGTTTTTGGGCTGCTAGTGTTAATGGTTTATTCTCTATGGCAACATTGTGTTAGGAACCAGAAGGGAAACTAAGAGGGGGGGTGAATTAGTTGTCAATAAATTATAACCCAAATACAAATTATTCCAACTTAAACTTAGTGTCAGTAAACCAAACTTAATGTTGGTAAAACAAATTAGTAGTTATTTCAATACCGATGTAACTTAATGCATGGAATAGAAAGGAAAACAAAATCCACAACACATGACACAAAGATTTTGACGTGGAAACCCTGTAAGGATAAAAACTACGATGGGAAACCTTACCCACAATCAGATGATACTACTGCAGATAGTAAGTGTATACAAATGGGGTTTGCACATGCAGAAAGGCCAATCGCCTAGACCCCATTGCTCAAACACAAAATAGGAGTCACACTAACTATGGTAGGATGGTTAAATCCTATAACAATGTACTACTTCAAAGTAGCATTTTCAATGCTGGGTTTAGTACCGATTTAAGCTCTAACAAACACCTTCATAATCTTCCTTCAACCTTTAGATAATGTCTATGTGATTTGCACTATGATCTGCTCATATGATCTTCAATATTCACACATACACTCATACCACTACTATGTTACCTTATCTCATTACATTTCTCAAATGAGATCTTACATTTATACAAAACCTAAGACTGAATGTTAAGGTTGGCTCACTAAAGGTATTACATTTCAATCAATTACAAAATAGGTCTTGATGTGATACAATATGTCTCCCTCAATAAATTTGCACAATATGCAATCAATAAACCATTTCCAAAACATGTCATGCTGATCTATAACATGATATCTTGTACCGGTCCATAACCTAGACCTATCTACCGGTAAAAGTAAATATGTCAACCCAATTAGACCAATAAGAAAAACATCAAATCAAAACATCCAATCCATGTCTTCAACATAACCAAATGATCTCTAGATGATAACAAGTCATCATCACTGTCGGTGAGCCATATAACCTATCGGTAAACATATACCGGTGACTGTGCATATGTCACTAACCATATCGGTGAACACAATGTGCCGGTTCAACAATAAATGAATATAACCAGAGTGCCAAATCAACAATGTAGACCTCCAAAATGATAAGTGTTGACATCAATGACAAAACTAATGCAACACATGATGAAGTCATCCATAATACCAATAATCTACCACTTTGGCATTGATGGAAACACTATATGGAAAAACATCTAAGTGCCAAAATAGATTGCCAAAACCAACAAACCAACAATCTCCCAAAATGGATCTATACCAGAAATCAGAACAAAAATACATCTCTCCAAGTAGAATGTTCATCTCACACAAACTACGATGTTTTTCCATACATATCTCTCCCCCTTAGACATCAAATGCCAAAGAAGTTAAGAATCAATACATAAAATAATATACAACTAACTACTCCCCCTGAGAAGTAGCTCTCCTCCATCAAAGATGGAAAAAGTTTTCTGTATTAGTCTCTATCGGTTTGATGCCAAATTTTAACATCTAAGTCTCTGTCGGTGGGGCAGTTACCCCAAGCTACTATCTGAGATATTCAAAAGTTTCCTTAGGCAAAGGCTTTGTAAAGATATCTGCAATTTTCTCTTTAGTATTCACATAAACAAATCTCACTTCATTTGCTTCAACATTCTCTTTCAAAAAATTGTACTTAATAGAAACATACTTTGTCTTAGAGGTAAACATTGGATTCTTCGATATATCAATTGTTGTTGAATTATCACAATAAAAAATTACCGGTTCATTGCATTTTACCTTTATATCCTTCAACATTTTCTTAATCCATAATACCTAAGTAAAAGTAGTTGCGGCAGCAACATATTCTACTTCAACTGTAGATAATGATGTACAACTCTTCTTCTTGCTGATCCATGAAATCAATTTTCTACCAAGAAAGAATGCACCACTAGTGGCACTCTTTCTATCATCTACATCCCTTGCCCAATTTGAATCTGTATATGTACATAACTCAAAATTATCATTCTTAGGATACCATAAACCAAGATTTATTGTGACTTGTAGGTACCAGAAAATCCTTTTTACTGTTAATTCATGATTTTCTTTACGATTGTTTTGAAATCTTGAAACAATACATATTGCATTCATTATATTAGGTCTGATTTGTGTCAAATATAGTAAACCTCCAATAATAGTTTTGTATCTTGTCGAATTAATAGGAGCAGAATCCTCCTTTAATGTCAATTTATCAGTTGTAGTCATAGGAGTACTTACTGGTTTAGATTTTTCCATACCAAATTTATTCAAAAGTTCCTTCAAGTATTTTGTTTGACATATGAATATACCTTTATCTGTTTGTGAAATTTGCAAACCTAGAAAAAATTTTATCTCTCCAATCATAGACATTTCAAATTCTTCCTGCATCTTGTTAGCAAAGTCTTTATACAATCCACCTTCACCTCCAAAAATGATATCATCCACAAAAACTTCAATAACCAATATGTCATCATTAGTGATTTTGTAATACAAGTTAGTGTTAGCATTACCTTTAGTGTATCCAAGCTTCAAAATATATTTATCCAATCTAGCATACCAAGCTCTAGGAGCTTGCTTCAATCCATATAAAGCTTTCCTCAATCTGCAAACATATCCTTATCATATGTCAATGAAAATCCATCAGATTGTTCAATGTAAACTTCCTCTTCAAGATCACCATTCAAAAGTGCACATTTTACATCCATCTGATATACTTTATATTTCTTATGAGCTACAAATGCAAGAAATAGTCTTATTGCCTCAATTCTGGCTACCGGTGCAAAGGTTTCATTATAATCAATTCCTTCTTTATGAGAATAACCTTCACAAACTAATCTTGCTTTGTTCCTGATTACTTCACCATCTTCATTAAGTTTATTTCTAAATACCAATTTAGTTCCAATTACATTTTTGTCTTTAGGCCGGGGAACTAATGTCCAATTATTGTTCTTTTCAATCTGCTCTAATTCATCTTCCATTGCTTTTATCCAATGTTCATCTTGACATGCTTCAATACCAGATGCTGGTTCAACTTGAGAAATTAAACATACCTCTTCATTTGCCAATCTTCCTATTGTAATAACACTTTGATTTTTGTTTCTAATTATCTAATTCTCTAAATGATTTAATCTTACATACATGGGCTTATTCACATGTTGTTGTTCTTTAGTCACAATTGAGTTTTCTGATGATGTTGGTGTGACTAGATCTACATTATGTAGTGGTGCAATCTATGTCAGTTCATTTATAATCATTTTAACTGTGTTCAAAGTCTATAGAACTTGAATCTCCTCTAAAATGTTCATCTATCTTCACATTAGTACTTTCAATGATTTTTTGCAATCTTTTATCATAACATCTATATGCCTTGCTTCTAGATGAATAACCAAGAATTATTTTTTCATCACTTCTAGGATCAAATTTGCTAATAGGCTCATCTCTCTTAATGTAACATTTTCTTCCAAATATTTTGAAGTATTTAAGAGTAGAAGTATGACCAAACCATAGTTCATAAGGGATCTTACTGGTTTCACCTTTGATGTGAACTATGTTGAAAGTTTAAAACGCTATATTCACTGCTTCTCTCTAGTACACATGAGGTATATTTGCTTTCATTATCATGGTTCTAGCTGCATCCATAATAGTTTTGTTCTTCCTTTCCACAACTTCATTCTGTTGAGGTGTTTGGGGTGTTGATAGTTATCTTTTGATTCCATTCACTTCACAGAATGCATTAAATTCCCTAGATGTAAATTCTCCTCCTTGATCAGATCTCAAACACTTGATTTTCTTACTAGTTTCATTCTCTACCATTGCCTTGTATAACTTGAATTTTCCAAAAGTTTTTGATTTCTCCCTAAGAAAAGTAACCCAACACATTCTAGAATAATCATCAATTATTCGCATAAAATATCTATCTCCCTTAAGACTTCTTGTTCTTTCCAGACCACATAAATCAGTATGAATTAAATCAAGAACATTATTGGATTTCTCAGAAATTCTTTTAAATTTTGTTCTAACTTGTTTTCCCATTTTACATTCCTTACATAATGGATTATGAGGTTTCACAATCCTAGGTAAATCCCTTACCACCTTAGTTGAACTGATCTTTACAATGCAATCAAAATTTACATGACAGAGTCTCTTATGTCATAACCAACTTTTATCAATGTTTACAATCAAACATGTCTTATCACTGGTATTCAAATGAAAAATATTACCTTTAGTCTGATTACCAGTTGCAATCTCCAATCCAGTTTTGTTTATGATTTTACATTTTCCATTCTTGAATTGTAACTAAAATCCTTTTTCCACTAGTTGACCAACACTCAAAAGATTATGCTTCAATCTTCAACATAATAAACATTGTCAATATAGTGCTTACCATCCAAAGAAATAGTGCCTCTTCCTTTGATTAAACAAGATTTATCATCTCCAAATCTTAGTAGACCTCCATTACATTCCCAAAAAGATTAAAATCTACTTATATCAGAAGTCATATGATGCAAGCATCCACTATCAATGATCCATTCATTTTTTTCTTCAATTTTTTTGGCCAGTGCCTTCTCTACCAGTTTGACAATAGGTGTCGGTTGATCTTCTTTTATTGCAACAAAAGCCCAACCATTGTCTGTCGAATCTTCATCTAAATCATCTGTAACTCCTTCATCTGCATAGTGACATGATTTATCTCTATTTTTCTTAAATTTGTATCTCTAATATCAAGGTTAGGCTTATATGTTCTCTTTTCTTCCTCTCTCAATCTTGCATGTCTATCAGGACATCTAGATGCTATATGACCAATTTTATTGCAATTAAAACATTTAAAAGGTTCTTTACCTTCATACTTACTTCCTACCAGACCTTTAGGCATGTTCCTTGCAAATAGGGCTTCAGGTTCTTCAAGTTTGTTCATTTTCCCTCCTGATATCTTCAAGTTCTTTTGCATAAAGTTCTTTCCAATCATATTTGTTAGATTATGATGATGATGCTTTGAAAGCTAAATCAATCTTCATTGTAGCAACATGACCAAATTCCTCAAGCTCAAATGCTGAAAGTTTTCCAACCAAAGTATCTCTAGATACTGATGTATTAGGCATTGTTCTCAGTTCATTAATAGCAGTTACTTTCATTTTGTAAGCCAGTGGAAAAGCTCTTAAAACTTTAGAAACAATTTCATCTTCACTTAAAGATCCTCCACAACATTGTATTCCTAAAATAATTTCATTAACTCTTTCCATAAAAGCATAAATTCTTTCATCTTCTTCCATTTTCAAATTTTCATACCTGACTCGGCAACATTCCAGTTTTGCAATTTTGACAGTGGTATCTCCTTCATTCAGTGTTTCCAGTTTATCCCAAATAGCTTTAGTAGTAGATCGATCTGATAATCCCATGATTTTCTGATCTGATAATGTGCTTAAAAGTTCTTCTCTTTCTTTGCAATCATTCTCCAAGTCCTTAGCCAATGTCGGTGGATGAGGGTTGTTTGGAGTAGGACCAATATAACCATTCTTTGTAAATTCCCATATATTTCTTCCAATGTAGTTCAGATGTGTCAACATTTTGATCTTCCATATACCATAATTAGTTCCATCAAGTCTAGGATTATCTTTTGTGAAAATGTTCATTGCAATAGGATCTCCTCAAGCTGTTAGGCTTCTGCAAAAAGAGGACTTGGCTCTAATACTAATTATTAGGAATCAGAAGGAAAACTAAGAGGGGGGGTTGAATCAATTATCAATCAATTATAACCTAAATACAAATTATTCCAACTTAAACTTACTGTTAGTAAACCAAACTTAATGCCAGTAAAATAGATTAGCAACTATTCTAGTACCAGTGTAACATAATGAATAGAACAAAAAGGAAAACAACATCCACAACACATGACACAAAGATTTTGACATGGAACCCTTATAAGGGGAAAAACCATGGTTGGAAACCTTACCCACAATCAGATGATACTATTGCAGATAGTAAGTGTATACAAATGGGGTCTGCACATGAAGAAAGGCCAACCACCTAGAGCTCACTGCTCAAACACAAAATAGGAGTCAGACTTACTATAGTAGGATGGTTAAATCCTATAAAAATGTACTACTTCAAAGTAGCATCTACAATGCTGGATTCAGTATAGGTTTAAGCTCTAACAATGATCTTCTCATATAATCTTCAATATTCGTACATACACTCATACCATTACTATGTTACCTTATCTCATTACATTTCTCAAATGAGATCTTACATTTATACAAAACCTAAGAACGAATGTTAAGGTCAGCTCACTAAACATATTACATTTCAATCAATTACAAAATAAGTCTTGATGCGATACAATATGTCAGCCTCAATACATTTGCATAATATCCAACCAATAAACCATTTCCAAAACATGTCATGCTGATGTAGAACATGATATCTTATACCGGTCCATAACCTAGACCTATCTATCGGTAAAAGAAAATATGTCAACCCAATTAGACCAATAAGAAAAACATCCAATCCATGTCTTTGACATAACCAAATTATCTCCAAATGATAACAAGTCATCATCACTATCGGTGAACCATATAACCTGTCAGTGAACATATATTGGTGGTTGTGCATAAGTCACTAACCATACCGGTGAACACAATGTGTCGGTTTAATAATAAACCAATATAACCAGAGTGCCAAATCAACAATGTAGACCTCCAAAAGGATAAGTATTGACATCAATGACAAAACCAATGCAACACATGATGAAGTCATCCATAATACCAACAAGTTGTACTACATGTTCTAGATTTGGGTAAAATCTGATGGTTTCAGGTCCAACCAAAACCTATTGTAAGTGGTTTCGGGTCCCCCCAAAACCTATTTTTCCCATTATAAAAAAAACATGTCTTCTCTAAATCTCTAAAATACTTGTTTGATATGACATTAATATTCTTCTCTAGTCTTACTAAAAATTAGAATGTCATTCAAGTAAATAATAACAAACATGATAGCAATATCATAATTTGACTTCTTGTAGAAAACATCTCCTACTTATCAATTGATGACCTAAATGTTGAAAGTATGTGTTGATGTGGTTGTTATTGATGTCAAACTTGTTTCAAATAGTTGCTGGTCAGGAAAGTCTTTGGTGCAAATATATTTTATTGTTGTAGCTCTTCTATTGATTGTTCTAGAAATGTTCAAGTCTGGAAAATGTTGTTGATTTTGTTTCATATTGTTATATTCTTTTGATATAGTTTTGCTATCATGGATATGATAGTTTTGTGGTCTAAAATTTTTTTTGTGTTCTTCATATGTTGTGGCATTGTTCATAACTAGTTGTGATATTGTATGTTAGTTCTTCATATGTCTGGATATGTTTTGTGGAAGGTGGTTTCAAGTGTTATGGGTCTCATAGTAGCATGTGGAGATTGAGATTAGAGTTATTTTTATTGCAGATTATGTTTTGACCATTGATTGCCTATATGGATGTGTTGCATGTTGATATACTATTAGTTATAATCTAGTGATTATGGATCAGTGAATTGTCTTTTGAAGATGTCTTTTTCTCCCCTCTTTCTCCTGGGTGGATCAACATTTGTGTATTTGGTCTAAAAGGTATATTTTGTTTTAGGATGACTTGGTTCAAGATTTGATGATCTATCTTGTATATAATGAATGTATATAATTGAGTTGAATATAGAATGGGAAGAACAATGTAAAGAATGTGAGCGGTAGTATGCAAAATTAAGTGAAGAGAAGAGAAGAGTTGTGTTCCAATGATATGCAAGCTATTTTTAGACTGTGGAAGAGGTATGAGATAGAGTGTTGATAGTTGAGGTCTGAGTTGTATGTGTTTATGTTGGTCACTTGATGCAGAGTTCAAGGACAACTTCCTAATTAGGATATCCTTCTTTTTCGGATTATTTTTTGTATCTTTCCATGTTGCAATTAGTTTTATATTTTGCAAGTCCTCTTTTGTATCTTACTCCAAGAGCATTTATCCTTGGTTTGCAAATATAGAGTAGTGATCTCTTTTCATTGTAATTTTATATACATAGTGGATATATTTTTTGGTCAAGTGCTCACCATGGTTTATTCGTATTTGGGTTTTCAACATAGAAAATCTTGGTATTCATGTGATGGATGTGTATTGTTTATGTGTTGCATTAATTTACATTTAGATTGATTCACCCGTGTCTCAGTCTGACCTTGGGTTCAACAATTAGTATCAATGAAAGGTTCCTCTTTACTAAGCTTAACCACTTGAGGTAGTTCAAAAATGGTGCATGACATACATTAGAAAGTTTCAATCTTTGATGGTAGAAACATTCGATACTAGAAGGATAAAATGGGATCACATTTGAAGAAATTGTGGAATGGAGATATTGCTAATGAATCTGAAGCACAAGTATGAGTATCTAAGAGTGCATGAAGATAAAGGTGTTCAGAACTATATTCATAGAGTGATTGATCTCATTGATGGTATAAGAGTTGTAGGTGGACATGTGGATGAATGTGATTTTGCTAAGAAAATCTTGTTGACCTTGCCTAAATCCTACAAACCAACAAGGTGTGTCATACAAGAAAGTGATGATGTAAGTAAGTACACTATTGATCATCTTATTGGTACCTTATCAGCCTTTGAAATTTTAGAAATGGAGGAAGAGAAAAGAGAAAAGAAAGAAGTAGCATTAAATGTTACAAGACATGGTGATCTAGAATGTAGTGGAGATACAGATGAAGTTGAAGAAAAATTTGTGAGAAGATTGTAGTGAGGCACTATAAAAAAAATAGGTAAGTTACCTTTGAAATGTTTTTCTTACGGTAGAATTGGATATTATTTATCCCATTGCACTTGTAGGGAAGACTATAAGAGACCAAATGATGATGAGGAGAAAAGTAAAACTAGAAAATGTAACTTTAACAAAAGAGAGAAGAAGACTATATGTTCTATTGACAAAAATACATCTCAAGAAATTTTTTACGATAACTCGAATGAAGACTCCCTATTTTTAGCAACTGAAGAAAATAGGAATTCCTTGGTGGAACTAGAAGAAGAGAAAATAGTCAAGACTACTTTGCATGCTAAGATTGAATTGAATACATGGATTATTGACTCTCCATGTTCAAATCATATGTTCCACGATAAAAAAGGATTTATTAATCTGAAGAAATATGATGGTGGATGAGTGAAATATATCAGAGAAGATGGTGCAACTATTTGAGGTATTGGAAGTGTTTTATTGATGGTAAGCATGAAACTAATGATGTTTATCATGCTAAAGGATTAATAAATAGTTTGTTAGTTGTTAGTCAGAGTAGAAAAGGATATGAAGTTTTGTTCAATAGCATGAGATGTGTAATCAAAAAAGAGAAGACTAGTAAAAGGATTGCAGAAGGAGTTAGAATAGGTGCAAATATATGCTAGATTAAGGATAGAAAGGAGAGTAAATGTTTTCTACATTAGAATATTGAGATTGTTCCAATAATTATAGAGAAGACAAATTATCCAGAAGTGAACAAGAAGATGTAAAAAAATGAAGAAGAACAAGAAGAGGAATACATAGTAAAAGTTCTCGCTAAGTATATTTAGAAGAAATATTCAGAAAATCAGATAATTGGAGATAAGACAAAATGTGTTTAGACAAAAAGGAACATTGCAAAAGCTCAATAAAAAGCCAATTAGTATTTTCTATCAATGACCAAGCCAAAGACTTATGAGGAATCAAGTAAAGTTGAAAGTTGGGAAAAATAAAGGGAAGAACTAAATTAGATCCAGAAGAATAAGGCTTGGGAGATGAAACCTAGATGGGTGTACAAGAATGTAGTAGGAACTAAGTGGGTCTTCAATGATAACCTAAATAAGAAAGGACAAGTTAAAAATAATGAAGCAAGACAGGTATGTAAAAGATACTCTTAGGTGGAAGGCATAGACTTTGAATATAATTTCTCTGGTAGTAAAGATGGAGGCTATATGTATGTTTCTTGCATTTTCTAGTTACAAGATCTTTAAGATTTATAAGATGGATGTCAAATCAACATTTTTAAAAGGAGATATAGAATAAGTATACATTGAATACCTATATGGATTAAGACTGAGAGAAGATCTAGATATAGTGTGTAGAGTGAAGAAAAATTATATGGACTCAAACAGGAACCTAGAGCTTGGTATGCAGGATTAGATAGGTACTTGTTTCAACAAAATTTTAGAAAAGGTATAGCAGACAATATCCTTTATTTCAATATTGAAGGAGATAAGTTAATTTTTATAGTTTATGTTGATGATATTATATTTAGATGAAATGATAGGTTATGTAAAGAGTTTACTAAAGAGATGTATAAAATGAGATGTCTTTCTTTATTGGGTTGCAAATTATTCAATCTGGAAGTAAATTTTTTATCTCACAAAGCAAGTATATAAAAAAAATGTGGAAGAAATTTGGTTTTGATGATGGCAAACTAGTTACAACTCTTTTAATCATTGAATGCAAGTTGAGAAAAGATGATGAGCCTGTAGAGGTTGAATAGAAGAAGTATAGGTCAATGATTGGTGGATTGTTGTATTTGATTATGTTCACACTAAATATCATGCAAGCTATGTGTTTGGTAGCTACATTTCAGGCAAATTCAAAAGTGACACATGATAAAGACGTGAAAATAATTTTCATATATATGAAAGGTATAGTGAATTTTGGACTTTGATACAAAAAAGGTGGAGATTTCAAGTTGAAAGCTTATACTAATGCAGATTGGGCTGAAAGTGTTGATGACCAAAAGAGTACTAGTGATGATGCTTTCTTTTTACAAGACAAATTGGTCTCCTTGTTCAATAAAAATAAGAGTTAGTTTTCCTATCTACATTTGAAGAAAAGTATATGGCAGTAGCATCTTGTTGTACTTAGGTAATATGCATGAGACACGCTCTTTAATATATCAAGGTAACATATGATGAAATAATTCCTATTATGTGTGACAATACAAGTGCAATAAATATTTCAAAGAATCAAGTTAAGCATTCAAGAACAAAGCATCTTTCAATCAGATATCACTACTTAAGAGAAAAATTTGTTGAGAAGGAAGTTCGATTGCAGAAAATTTCTACAAAAGAGTAGGTTATAGATATTTTATCTAAAGAATTAGAAAAGGATACATTTTAATTTCTTCAAGAGAAGATTGGGGTTGTTGCCCCTCCTTCTTCTAGCTAGCTGTATTATGGAGGTGCATCTTTGTAGGGGAATATTTCATGCTTATTTCTTTTTTTGGATTGATTTTGTGGCTTCTTTTAGGGGGGAGTAGTTGTGTGTGTAGTTATTTTGTGGCATTTTTCCATATCATAGAGGGAGAGGTAGACAGGTTTATTGGGAGAGATATAGAGTAGTTGGGGAGAGATAGAGAAGTTTTTGGGAGAGATAAAGAGCAATTTTGAGTTTGAGAAGTATCTCCAGTGTTTCTAATTGAGAAGTATTATTTTGTAAACTATGTTGAGTTTAGTCAAGTGTTGTCAACTTTTGTCAAGTGTTTCCATCAATTATAAAGGGGGATATTGTTGGAAGTATGTGTTGTTGTGGTCTCCATTGATGTAAAACATGTTATTTCAAATAGTTGTTGGTTGGAATAGTCTATGGTGCAGAGATATCTTACTATTGCAATTGTTCTATTGGTTGTTCTAGAAATATTCAACTCCCAAAAGTGTTGTTGATGAACTATTTGATATTGTTATCTTCTTTTGATATAGTTTTGGTAACATCAATATGATAGTTTTGTGGTCCATAAATATCTTTGTGTCATCCAGATGTTGTGGCATTGTTCATACCTATTTCTAATATTCTATTTTAGGCCTATCCTTAGGTTCAAATATGTTTTGTGAAAAGTGGTTGAAGTGTTATAGGTCTCATAGTAGTGTGTGGATATCCATATTAGAGTTATTTGCATTGGAGAGTATGATTTAACTATTGATTGCCAATATGGATGTGTTGTGTATTGATATGTTGTGAGTTATGTTCTAGTGATTATGTGTCAATGAATGATAGTATGATGAAAGAATAAGTATCTGGTAGACTAATGAGAAGGGGGTTGAATCAGTAAATAGAAAAACTAATACAAACTTCTCAAACTCAATCTCAATTACACAAAGTAAACTTATTAATGAAATACCACTGTCCAGATCAATACTCATAAGAAAAATTGGTTGAGTGTTACAGTAACTTAACAATAAACAACATCTAACTTGTAAACATCAAAATGCTTTATCAACATACTTTATCTCTCAATGCTTTTGGTTATCATGACTTATCAAAATAGTTAAGTAGTTAATCAAATCAACCATAAGATCATAACCACAAAAACATTCAACACATGACACAAGTATTTATACATGGAAAACCCAAATAAGTAAAAACCATGGTGAGATGAGACTCACAAGATAGCTATGCGAACTCTTTTGAAGTTTTCCCTATTAGGAGCCAAGCCTGTTAAATCTTTTAGAAATCTCCTATTAAGAACTGATCCTATTGGGAATCACCCGATTAAAGGATTTACAACAAATGCCTTGATGAAAGTAAGTAAACTGTTAGGAGTAACGTCGATAGAGGATTTGAGAATCCAAGCTAATGGACCACCTTGTTAGAGGATTTAAGAAGTAACCAAGCTTGTTAGAGATTACCCAGTTAGGGGATTTCAATTCTGCTATAATTGTTTGAAGACAACAAGATTTGCTTGATCTGTCTGAATAGTACTACACTTTCTTGATCAAATCCTTTTCAACTTTAATCTTCCTTTACTCAAACTACAAATTCATTATCCAATTCGGCAACAACACACTCAACTGATTTCTGCCAATTCCTGCCAATAACAAACAAAAAAACTTCATTGACCTTAAATAAAAATCAATTAGGTCGGTAACACAACAAAAACCTAATTCTCTCATAGAGATTACAAACAAATTGGTTCAAGTATGACTGTTGGATTTAAATAAAAATATGTACACATTATTCAAGAAAACTCCAACCGCTTCTTGATCACAACTTCATCGGACTTTGTAACTCATCACATGCTTTGCATTAGATGCAATACATTCTTCTCATTCCCTAGACAAACAAAAAAATGTGCCAAAACAATTTGAACTTGTCTTCATACAATGACCATACATGTCACCATCATTACTGCTCAACATCAGATCATAAACCAACATAACCAATTCAACAATCTTAATCGGTTAGGGTTTAACAAAAACAATTGGTAGGGTTTACTAGTTAGATAGGGTTTATCTTCTCATACCAGTTACCGGTTCAACTCACATACTTACATACAGATTTACAATATCTTCTACAAAGCTCTTCCTATTGGTTATAAGACAATATCAATAATAACAACAATATCAACAATATCATTACCAGTTAATTGACATCAATGACAACATAAAAAATCATTAATACAATCTTCATGCAAATTCCAACAATATCCCCCTTTGGAATTGATGGAAATACAAATGTCAACACCATTTCTTTGTTGTTGTGATTGTGAATAGGAGTCCTGGTTTACATTACCAAGTATTCACATGCTCTGTCTGTCTTCAGCCTGTTGCTGGTTTTTCTTTCCATAATCACATAATTCTTATCCCCCTTTGACAACAATGCCAAATTGAAAGTAAAACATGTAATGTCAAATTTTCACTATGCATCAACAACATACTGCAACTTGATGCTCCC
This sequence comes from Cryptomeria japonica, assembly GCF_030272615.1. NCBI lineage: Eukaryota > Viridiplantae > Streptophyta > Pinopsida > Cupressales > Cupressaceae > Cryptomeria > Cryptomeria japonica. Next base: position 819,059,122 of record NC_081409.1, read on the forward strand.
CCTGTGGAATACATCCACTTCTACATCAATCTTTTTAAGATTGTGCAAGTGATTCAAGGAATGATGTAGTCAATATCATGCTCAACTAACCTCATGAAGGGGTACAACCCCTAGTTGAATTCTAAGACACTCAATTGTAGTCTTAGGTAGAGGTTTGGTAAAATATTTGCAAGCTGCTCCATGATAGAAACATGCTCTAAGATAACATCTTTCCTTTGCACCTTTTCTCTTAAGAAATGATACTTTAATTCAATATGCTTGGTTCGTGCATGCAAAACAAGATTCTTAGAAATATTTATGGCACTTGTATTATCACATAAAATATTTATAGGTTTTTAGATTTTGATCTTAAACCCTTCCAAAATGTGCCTCATCCAAATAGCTTGTGTGCAATTCATATAAGCTGCAACATACTCAGCATCAACAGTAGATTGTGAAGTACAACTCTACTTCTTACTACTCCATGAAACAAGCCTTCCTCCAAGAAAAAATGCTCCACCAGTTGTGCTTTTTTGGTCATCAATATTTCCTGCCCAATCTAAATCTGTGTACACCTTCAAGTCAAAGTTTCCTCCATATGGATACCATAATCCATAATCAACAGTACCTTTCAAGTATCTAAAAATTCTCTTGGTTGCTATCAGATGTGTTTCTTTTGGATTCTTCTAGAATCTAGCAACTATGCCAACCGCATGGGCTATATTCGGTATGTTGTGAATAACATAGTGTATCATTGATTTGTATTCCTTTTCATTAGCAGACTTAGATTCATCTTCTTTAGATAGATTACAACCTATAACCATTGGTGTTCCAACTAGTTTATAGTCACTCATGCCAAATATCTTTAAAACCTCTTTCACATACTTAGACTATGTAATGAAAATACCATTCTTCATTTGTTGTATCTGCAAGCCTATGAAATTTTTTATTGCCCCTACTAAAGACATTTCAAACTCATTTTGTATTTCATCTACAGAACTGTTACTCATGACATGATTACCTCCAAATATAATATCATCAACAAATACTTCATTGACTAGTATTTCATCTCCTTGAGACTTGAGATAAATGTTGCTATCATCACTGGTTCTTGCAAAGCCTATCTTCATCAGATGTGTATGAATCCTTTCATACCATGCACTCGGTGCCTACTTTAATCCATATACATCCTTATGCAATCTGCACACCATGTATTTCTCATCAGTCAAAGCATAACCATTTGGTTGCTCTATGTAAACTTCTTCCAATATCCCATTCAAAAATATAGACTTAACATCCATCTGGTATAACTTGAACTTCTTATGGGCTGTAAATACAAATAAAGTTCTGACACCTTCTAGTCTTGCTACTGGTGCAAAATTTTCATTATAATCTTCTCCTTCTTCTTGTGCATAACCCTTGCAAACCAACCTATCCTTATTGTGAATTACAACAAGATATTCATTCAACTTGTTCCCTAATACCATTTAGTACCTATAACATTCTTATTTACCGGTCGAGGTACCAGGGTCCAAGTGTTGTTCTTCTCAATTTGATCCAATTCCTCCTCCATAGCTTTAACCCAATGATCATCACAAAATGCCTCCTTAGTAGTTCTTGGTTCAATGGTGGAGATCATGCAAGATTTCTCTCTTATTCTCCTTCTGGTTAGTAATCCAACTTCCTTATCCCCAATAATCTGTTTAGGACTATGGTTCAATCTCACATATCTAGGAATAACATGATCATTATCTTCAGGTTTAGCTTCATCATTATCATCTTCTTCTGAATTTATCTATTCTAGTTGAACAAGTGCATCAGAATTTTCTTTACCAGTTTCAGATTTAACTATTTCAAGTTCCACAAGCAAAATGCAAGGATCTTCTTCCTTTTTCTCCAAACTGATTTCCTTTCAAACTTTAGGATATTCATCAACTTGAACATCAGCACTCTCAACAATTCTTTGTGTTCAGTTGTTAAAACATTTGTAGGCCTTACTCTTGGTGGAATATCCAATAAATATTCCTTCATCACTCTTAGCTTCAAATTTGCTAATGTAATCACCTCTTTTAATAAAACATTTGCTTCCAAATATCTTAAAATAGCTAACATTATGTGATCTTCCATACCAATATTCATAAGGGGTCTTTTCCTTACCTCTTTTCACAAGCACTCAGTTTAGTGTGTAGATAGTTGTACTGACAGCTTCTCTCCCAAATGTTTTCTCTACACCTCCTTGTATCAACATTGTCCTAGCAGCTTCAACTAATGACTGGTTGTTTCTCTCTGCGATACCATTGTGTTGTGGTGTCCTTAGTGCAGAAAGTTATCATTTGATACCATTCTCATCACAGTACTTAGTGAACTCCTTAGAATTGAATGCCTTAAACTTACCAAAAGATTCACTCTTATCCTTCAAGAATGTGACCCACATCATCCTTGAGCAATCATTAGTGAGGATCATGAAATATATGTCACCTTGAATGCTTCTTGTTCTGATTGTCCACATAAATCTATATGAACCAATTCTAACAAGTGCTCCGCTGAGAAGGACTTTCTCTTGAAAGTTGAAGAAGTCATCTTCCCTAACTAACATTCTTTGCAGAGAACATTAACCAATTTGTCTAACTGAGGAAAACCTCTCACTGTCTTGGACTTACTCACTTTAACAATGTTATCAAAGTTTATGTGAAAAAAATTCCTATGAGAAAGCCAGCTATCATCTATTTTTACAATCAAATAGTTAATAACTTTAGGATTAAGATGAAATAGATTACCTTTAGATTGTTTCATGGTTGCAATCAATTCACCTTTGTTGTCAAAGATTTTGCACATACCATTTTTAAAATCCAGTGGGTATCCTTTTTCATTAAGTTGTGCCACACTCAGAAGATTGTTCTTTAGGCCTTCAACCCAATAGACATCATCAACACTGCTCTTTCCATTAAGAGAAATAACTCCCTTACCTTTAACCATGTAGGGTGAGTTATTGCCAAATCTGAAAACACAACTATCAAATTCCTTCAAGGAAATAAATTTGTTTCGATCACTAGTCATATGATGTTAATAACCACTATCAATAATCCAATCATCAGAGTTATCCATCCTGGACACTAATACCTTCTGGTCTGATATCTCTTCCTTAATAGCTACAAACACAATATCTTCACTAGCACCACCATCAAATTCTTCATCAGTGATACCACTATCAATAGCAATAAGACAATCTCTCTTGCCTTTACCCTTATACTTCTTGAATTTATCTCTCTTGTGTTCATTTTCACCATTAGAACAATTAGCTTCTATATGACCAATCTTGTTGCATGCAAAAAAATTTACAGGTAGTTTACCTTTGTATTTGCCAATGCCTCTAGGCAGTGATTTTGCCAACAATACTTCAAGCCTAAACTATCTTCATCACCAACATCTCTACTAGATCTGGATTCATAACCATGACTAGTATCTCTATTTTTTCTCACAAATGGGTTAGAGATAGAATCTCTAAATGTAGATTCTGATTTCTGTACCTACCATCATAACCATTTAATTCAAAAGCAATAAGTTTGCCAATGAGAGAGTCAAGAGTTACCTTAGTTTTGTCTATGGACTTCAGCTCTTGAATAGTTGCAACTCAAAAAGCATAGATCGGTAGAAGGGTTCTTAGTCCCTTACTGATCACTGTGGCATCTTCCACTTTCCCTCCTGAACTCTTAATTTCACTGACTATCTATTTTATCCTTTAACCATACTGTTGGATATTCTCACCTTCAGACATTCACATGTCATTAAACTTTCCTCTTAGACTCTCCTCTTTAGCAATCTTAACATGTTCATCACCGCTATAAATCTTTTCAAGTGTTTTCCAATTTTCATATGCAGTTTCAAGACCATGAACATTTACATATTCAGCATTAGATAGGGAACTAATAATAGCCTCTAATGCTTGATGATTTTCTTGTTGTTCTTTCTTCTGATCATTAGTTAGAGTCTGAGTAGGTGGAATATACTTAGTATCTACATGATCCCAATACTGACTTCCTAGACTCTTGATGAAAATCTTCATTATGTCGCTCCATATCCTATAGTTTTCTCTGTTAAACTTCAGACCTTCCATATTCATCATGATCCACAAGATCTTTCCCTCAAGTTGTTAGGCTTAGATCTTAGAGGACCCGAGTAGCTCTGATACCAATTGATGGTATGATGAAAGAATTAGTATTTGGTAGATTACTAAGAGCGGGGTGGGTGAATCAGTAAATAGAAAAATTAATAAAAACTTCCCAAACTCAATCTCAATTACACAAAGTAAACTTATTAATGAAATACCACTGTCAAGATCAATACTCTTAAGAAAAACTAGTTGACTGTTACAACAACTTAACAGTAAACAACATTTAACTTGTAAACATCAAAATGCTTTACCAACATACTTCATCTCTCAATGCTTCTGGTTATCATGACTTAATATAATAGTTAAGTAGTTAATCAAATCAACAATAAGATCATAACCACAAAAATATTCACCACATGACACAAGTATTTATATGTGGAAAGCCTAGATAGGTAAAAAACATGGTGATATTAGACTCACAAGATAGCTATATGAACTCTTCTAAAGTTTGACCTATTAGGAACCAAGCTTGTTAAATATTTTACAAATGTCTAGTTAAGAACTGATCCTATTAGGAATCACCTGGTTAAGGGATTTACAACAAATGCCTTGATGAGAGAAAGTACCCTATTAGGAGTAACCTCGATAGAGGATTTGAGAGTCAAGGCTAATGGACCACCTTGTTAGAGAATTTAAGAAGTAACCAAGCTTGTTAGAGGTTACTTAGTTAGGGGATTTAAATTCTATTGTAATCATTAGAAGACAACAAGATTTGCTTGATCTGTCTGAATAGTACTACAGTTTCTTGATCAAATCCTTTTAAGCTTCAATCTAGCTTTACTCAAACTGCAAATTCATTATTTGGTGCACCAACCACACACTCAACTGATTTCTACCAATTCTTGCCAACAACAAACAAAACAACTTCATCAACCTTAAATACAAATCAATTAGGTCGGTAACACAACAAAAACCTAATTCTCTCATAGATTTTACAAACAAATTAGCTCACGTATGACTTTTGGATTTACATAGCAAGTTGTACACATTATTCAAGAAAACTCCAACTGCTCCTTGATTACTGCTTCATCGGACTTTGTAACTCATCACACACTTTGTATTAGATGTAATACATTCTTCTCATTCCCTAGAAAAACAAACAAATGTGCCAAAACAATTTGAACTTGTCTTCATACAATGACCATACATGTCACCATCATTATGGCTCAACATCAGATCATAAACCAACATAACCAGTTCAACAATCTTAATCAGTTAGGATTTAACAAAAACAACTGGTAGGGTTTATCGGTTAGATAGGGTTTATCTTCTCATACCAGTTACCGGTTCAACTCACATACTTACATACCACTTTACAATATCTTCAACAATGCTCTTCCTATTGGTTATAAGACAATATCAATAATAACAACAATATCAACAATATCATTACCAGTTAATTGACATCAATGACAACATAACATATCATTAATGCAATCTTCATGCAAATGTCAACAATGAATTGATCATTAGAAGATGAATTTTAGTCCTCTCTTTCTCATAGAGTGGATCAATTTGTATGTTTCTGGTCTAGAAGGTATATTTTGTTTTAGGCTAACTTGGTTTGATGATCTCTCTTGTATATAAGGAACATATATGATCAAGAGATAAATATAGATTCACAAGAAAAGCATACAGAATGTGAGAGGAAGTGTTCAAATTTTATGAAGAGCAGAGAAGAAGAGTTGTGTCAATTGATATGAAATTTATTTTGAGATTGTGGCAAAGGTATGGGATAGAGTGTTGATAGTTGAGGTCTAAGTTGTGTGTGTTAATGTTGGCATCTTGATATAGAGTTCAAAGACATCTTCATGATTAGGAGATCCTTCTTTTCAAATGATTTTTAGTATCTTTCCCTATTGTAGTTAGCTTTAGGTTTTCGACATCCTCTTTTGTATACTTCCCCAAGAGTAGTTAGCTTTAGTTTGAAAGTCTAAATTAGTGAGCTCTTTTCATTATAATTTTCTATTCATAGTGTATATATTTTATGGGTGATTGCTCACTATGGTTATTCTCTATTTGGGTTTCCCACATAGAAAATATTGGTGTTCATGTGTTGGATATGTATTGTTTATGTGTTGCATTAATATTTGTTTAGACTGATAAACCCCCTCTCCTAGTCCTACATTGGGTTGAACAATCGATATCCTAAAAAGATTTCTCTTGAGTAAGACTAACCTCTTGAGGTAGATTCAGTATAGCATAGGACTGTTACTACTTATCAAGTTGCCATTAGTTTTATATCCAAAGTCATTCTATATACTCTAGTCGGTTACTACTACCGAAATATTCAGTTGGTATGCACAAAACAGTCGGTTATAGAAGAAAGTAGTCACAGAGCCTAGTATGCACCAAGCTGTCTACCGAGTATCATTCCATCTCTATCAAGCAACAAAGATGATACACCGAGTGATACGTGTTACCAGATTCATTGAACCTAGACACACATATGAAAACATGTTACAAGATCGAGGAACATAGAACCATTATCACAATGAAAATTGCACTTAAAGATTGTGTATGATTTCGAGGTCATTTATCCAATGAAATATTTTGTATAGTTATTCATTCAATAAATCATATTTGTAAGATCGAAGCAATGAATCAGATCAACAACATAAGAGATCTATTTATATAGCATGGATTAAGGATAAAAGTGTGAGACATGGATATACATAAGTGTATGAAGCAAGAAATGTGTGATACATAAGAAAGCACTAAGTGTTATGATAGTTATAGAGACACGGAGGTCACAAAGAAGGATTTCAGAGAACAGTCAAAAAACAAAGTAAACAAAAGGGTTTACCAAGTTACTTTATGGGTTTCCGAGGTATGCTATAAGCAAGGTAATCTTATTTTGAGCACATAGAATCTGCTATAACATTTCAGATGTGAAGTTACAAATATTTGTAAAGATTTTATTGAAATATTTTGAAGTTGTAAAAGAAACCTTTAACAGGGTAAAAGACTCTAACAAAGTCTATAAATTGTAAAGCCTTTAACCAAGTGCAGCATTTAGATTAAGTGTTGTAAAATCCTTTAGCAAGGTAGATCTAACAGATCTTGATTCTCCTAACAGGGTAAGCTATTAGAAATAGCTAAACATGTAGCTCTAATCGAGCAATCTTTATTATTGCAGTAGTGAAGTTGTGGGTGCCATCCCCACCATAGTTTTTCTCTCTAACCAAGAGTTTCTACGTAACCAAAATATATGTGTAATGGAGTGAATCATGTATGATTGTTATTTATTTGTTTTAGCTTTATGTTATTGTAGCGTCCTAAAATTGCGACACTTGCAATTTCAACTGCATTTCGGTCTTCACGACGGCGACGCAACATGCAACCTGAATGGAGACCCCAAAACTTGCTCACGACACTGAAAACTGCATTTTTCATGCACCCTGGCCTGAACCTCCTTGCACCCTGCTACCCCGGGAGGTGGGACCAGAGCGCCCAGTGCCCTAGTCCTCCAGGACCAGGGCGCCCAGCGCCCTGGTCCCTGGGTCCTATTTTGGGCCCGGTTTCCTAAGTGGTATCGGGTCTTTTTGTTTGCAATTTGGAAATTACATTCCCTGGTCAGCCTAAGGTCGGGAAAATCAGTCTATCAGCCCTAATTGACAAGTATATAAATGACATTTTCCTCTTTCATTCGATATGATGGAAAAGGCGTGGAAACTATACTCAAGCATTCAGGCATTCAAGCATTCTTTCAAGCAATTGATCATTCCAAGTCTCCATTCAAGGCTAAGTGTTGCATTCAAGACAAGGATTCAACCATTGAAGAGGAGATCACATACTACATGCTACAACATACAACATACAACATACAACATCTAAACCTTCGCACATAAGGATACAAACATCCTTAGAACAAGGTATTAGTACTTGTTTTACAGTCATTTACATTTACAGCTCTTGCTCATTTCTTGGTTAATTCCAAAACCGGGGTTTGACCTAAAGGCAAACCCCTAATCCCTAACCCCCCAATCGTCTTCGCTTTTCTATGTGTAGGTTGCAGGTACGCGGCTGAAATTGAAGATCTGGAATCCTTGTGCAGAGACGAATAGATCCCCCTTCGTTTCGTGGATTTTTCGGAGGACCGTGGCACCGGGCGCCATCGTCCTGACAACTTTTGCTCAAATTTGCAGGATAGCGCCGTATCGACATTCTACTGCTAATTCCAGGTCCGCAGCTTCATCCTATAACCCGAACTTAGTTTATAAGCGAATCTTTATGACTTTCTATGCATCCTTAGCTTAATTTCCTTAATCAACATTCTTTACAAAAGAGGGTAGCTTTTCTTTCCAAACCCTTGAAATTCATTTGGCATCCAATGTTTCATTGTGTGGGATTGAATCTTATGAGTTTCAACCCCTCTTTTGAATGTAAAGTCTTCCCCCTAAGTGAAAACCCATCGAATCCTAGCGAACCTCCCTTCTCTCTCCTCGGAGTTAGAAGAGGGGAGACCAACTAGGGTTCGATCGTGATTTTCCGCTTTACAGTTATGTTGCATCAGTTTTTGGTTTATGTATAATGGTAAAGTTATTGTTGATAAAAGGTTTTGAAGTACTGATTCACCCCTCCCCTCTCAGTACATTAGCTTTCCATATTGGGCCTAACAATTGGTATCTGAGCTTGAGTCTTGGAAAAGGGTTTAACAACCTAAAGAGAAAGATCTTATCAATGGAAGGCTATAAACAATCTTAGAGAATTGTGTATCTGCAAGAAGAGTTGGATCATGCTAATCAAGTGATTGCAGACATGCAAAGACATGCAAAAATCATTGAAAGTGAGAAGAAGATTATCTGATGATTTGCAGGGCTCTCAAGAGTTAGTGGAACAAATTGAGACATCATCTAAGAATAGTATGTCTGAAGAGACTGAAGAAATGATTGAAGTATTGAAGGAAAAGAACAAAGCACTGACTGATCAACTAAAAGCAATGAAAAGTGGACATGAACATTTCAGCACACAGATGACTGAAAATCTTGATGCATTGAGGACAACTGAGGATAAAGTAAAAGATCTAGAAAGAGAAAAACAACAGCTTGAAGCATTAGTATCTAAAAAGAATGATGAAATCATAAGGTTGACTGGGATTCAACAAAATCTGTTAGATCAATTAGGTTATGCACATCATGAAGCAAATCTAAAAGATGATGAGAATCAAGCATTGAAACTTGAAACATAAAAGAAATCCAAGGAAACACTGAAGAAGAGCTATGAAGCATCAAAGATGTTGGATGAGCAGCTAAATACAAGAAGACCCAACAAAGATGTAGGACTCAGTTACAAAGGAAAAGATTCTACCAAGAAGGGAATTCATACTACCGAGAGAGGAGAATCATCAATGCAAGTTGGAAATAAGAAGAATATCAAAGTAAAGAAGCCTATTTGCAACTACTGTGGAAATCAAGGTCATACTGCCGACATGTGCCAAATTAGAAAAGGTAAGCAACCAAATGTCACTAAGTTCAATGGTTATTGTTACAATTGCAATAAATATGGTCACACATCTAATCAATGTAGGACAAAGTCTACTAGCAATTATCAAAAGGCAAAATTCAAAGGGTTTTGCAAAAACTACAATAGATATAGTCATAGTACTAAGAAGTGTTGGCTTAAGAAAAAGAACTATATGTGGTCTGCACACCGAGCAAATACTAGAGGTTACCAAACTCATAAAGATCCTTACCGACAATATTATGTAGTACCATGGGATTACAATACAAGGATATGGTGTGAATGTTGTGAAAGATATGGACATATAAGTGCCAACTGCTTTATAAGGTTTGGAATGAACAACCGAAGATCATGGAGAAATCCTGGTATGACATGTTTTCATTGTCACAAAGTTGGACACTTGGCTAGAGATTGCAGAGATCAACCTAGAGGAGACACTGAGGAAATAAAAGAAAAATTATAGATGATTTGGGAAAAGAAGGAAATTGTGTCAAATGAAGAAAGCACCTTACCTACCGAGTTAGGTGCACCTATTTCAAATTAATCGGTAAAGGTATGAAGGGACTGCATTCTCTCAAAGGTCAAATCTTAACAGTTCCTATTTTGTTATGTACTTAATTCAAAATCTGCATAGCTAAGATGTATTCATAAGTTTGAAATTCTATTAGTCTTTTGGAGTACTATACAGGAAGACTGTCAAGTCGGTGATTACAGGAAGCCTGTCAAGTCGGTAAATGAAGGAAGTCTGGTTACTTGGTTAAAGTGCAAAAAGGAAAGAAAGTTTAGTGTAATTGAGTGCATTTAATGTTTTTGACCTAACCTACACAAAGCCTGATAAGGTATATTGTGTACTTAAAGCATTTACGCAGTCATTTTTCACTCACCAAGTTTTCAAGAGAGCAGAGCAAAGCGAATCAAAGGTGATCAAACCTCCTCTAAAGCAAAATTCAAGGTATTTACATCAATCTCAATGCATTGTTAAGCTAGTTTACTGATCATATCAAGTTGTTATTATCTGCTAAGTATGAAGCGTCTGCCATTTGAAAATATTCAAACCCTAAGGATCTTTTGTTAATTCTTATCTGAAATCTGCAATGGCACCTAAGATCCAGAATCCCGTTGTTGCTGAGAACATCGAAAAGCCCTCACTAAAATACTCTTTAACTCCCAAAATTGCATCTGAACCGGATGACAAAACCGCATTTTCACTCATCCCAGATAGAGTTTTATTAGTCAAGGATGTGAGATTCTTCACCATATGATGAACTATGCACTGATGGTAAGCACATTAAGATCAAGGGATTGACTGAAACCCTAGTGGGTCAAGTTTGTTTTGAGCAGAGTTCATGATGACTTCATGTGGCTAAAAGAGAAACCGTTTAAGATCACCAAGGAAATCATTCATTTGATCACCGGTTACCCTATTTATGATCACACACGAGCTTAGAAAATGATATCACATAAGGAATTGATTAGTTTAACCAGAGTAGAATTAGATTGCAGAGGACTGAAATTGAACAATGTCACTGATGTAGAACTATAGTTTGCCATTAGAGTAATAGGTTATTATTTCTTCCAATCGGCAAGGGAAAATGGTGTACCCTGTGCAGCAGTAGACTTAGCATATAAAATTGTGAAGAAAGGCATGAAAATTGATTTATGTGAGGTGTTGCTGAAAAACCTGTTTGAGAATTTGAACACCATAAGGAAGCCAAAGAAGAACAATTCAGCCAATAAACTAAAGTTTGGATCCTCCTCCAGCAAAGTGACCTAACACAAGAGCATCTGCAGCTTCACCAAGTAAGAAAACAAAGAGTGTTGCCGCACCCAAGGTAACAAAAACTTACAAGAAATCTACTCGGAGACTCATGTTGGCAAAAGAGTCTAGTGACACCGAATTTGAAGATGCAAGCAAATTTCAGATTGTCCAAAGCAAGAAGGTAAATGTACATAGTGTTGAAATTTTTTGTGCTAATTTGAAGCAATATGGTGGATTTGGATCATTCAGATATGTTAAGTATGAATCCAGAAATGATGCTGAAAAGAGACAAATAGAAGAAGCTGTCATTTGTACACTTCTAAAATTCTGATTGGTCCCATTGGAAGTATCTAATTCTCTTCCAAAATAATTTTATGTGCATACTGATAACAGGTGGAAATATTCAATGAACTCAGAAAAATAGATTAGAGAAATAAGTCTGGTACATCTCTTTCCAGACATGTCGGTAGATGAAATCAAAGAAAATCTGACAAACTACCACAAAAACTTTGTAGTCAAGCAAAAAGCTTTAAAATTGATGAATGGACTTTATCTGGAAGTAGAGAAAGAGACCAAGGAAAAGTGGCAAGAAATCTTTTGCATCAAGGATGCTGGTGAGCAAGCTATAGTTGAAATAGTTGATGTCACCAAGCAAGACCCTGCTGACACCATACAAGTAGATGAAGATATCATGGATATAGAGGCACCTGAATAGGAAATGGTAGAAGGGAACGCTTATGCCCAACTTGTATCCAGTGAGTCAGTTTTGGAACAAGTTCAGCCCTATCCTCCGGTCAATCAACCTATCGTAATCGAGGCCCCTCAGGATATGAAACAAGCCACCAAAGGTCACAAGTCTACATCAAGAGAAGGTACTTCTCAAGAAAAGACCTCACAAGCACCTTCTAGCACTGAAAAATGTTGCAACCGAGACACCAAGTACAGAGACACCAAAGGACACTACAGAGGCTAAAGAAACTGACCAAAGTGTTGCCTCTACCGAGCAACCTACCAAGGGTCATCAAGCCTCACAAGCCATTGTCTTAGTTCAATCGGTGAAAGGTAAAGAAAAGAAGATGAAAAAGCATAGTTTCAAAGTAGATTTGTCAAAACCAATAGTGTTGTCCAATGTTGATATATCCAAATTAAAGGGGCAAGCACTCATTGATTTCGGTGAACTATGCAAACCCAAAGCCGAACAAGAGAAGCAAATGGCTATTCAAAAGAAAAATAAAGTACTTCAGAAGGTGAAAGCACTCTTAATTGATATGCTACCTGAAGCTACAGAGACAATAGATGTAGCCATCCATTTACAACTAGATGAACTCCTAACCAAGATAGAGACATCTAGAATAGATGCATCCAAATATTTGAGCAAATTAAAGGACAAGGAGCTCACTGCTAAGATGATTGAAGAGGTACAGAAGGCTATAGCTACTGGAAAAGTTAAACTTGTCAAATTTATTGCTGAGTTGACCCCTCAACTCAAGTACATTCTTTATTTATTTCAGAAACTCTATACATTCTCTTTATTTATTAAAGATATCAAGAATAAAACTGAAGTGATTGAGAAAGAGATCACCGATCTCTCTAATAAGTTGACCACTTAGCCTAATTCCATTCAAAAATTTTATACCAAGCTATAACAACTCATGGCTCAACAATTGGAACTAAGGAATGAAGAACACAAGATAAGGATGGACATAATGAAACTTCATACATTATTCTTTCCTCATCTTTCATCCGTCCAAGAGAAGATCAACAAGGCTACATTCCTATCCACTCAACAAGAGGGAAGCACATTAGATGGACTCATTTCAGTATTAGTTGACATTGCAACTTAGAATTCACTCATGGACAGTGTTAAAGATGCCCTCTCTGCCACTCTCACTGATGCCCGAACAAAGTACAAATCCATTTTTGACCAGTTGCCACCACTGAATGGTAACTAAATTTTGATGTTTGTCAAAAAGGGGGAGTGATATAGCATCAAAGCATAAAAGTATAAAACAAAAGGAGTGTAGTATACAGGGGGAGTATATACTAAGCAAAATAGAGTATTCAAATATAGAGAACAAAGCAGTGAACCAAACAGTTATCATAGAAAACTGATCACCGAGCATACAAAATCAGAGATTTGTATAGTATAGTGATAAGGGGAGTATATCTGAATATACTATTTCATTGACTAAAGTATATACTGTGTGTTTAGTCAAATTTTGTAAGTAAATAAATTATTGAGTTATGACTTTGAAAGTAGTTTTGTCAAACATCTCAACTAATGTTAAAAGGGGAGATTGTTACAACTTATCAAGTTGCCATTAGTTTTATATCCAAAGTCATTCTATATACTCTAGTCGGTTACTACTACAAAAATATTCAGTCGATATGCACAGAACAGTTGGTTATAGAAGAAAGTAGTCACAGAGCCTAGTATGCACTGAGCTATCTACTGAGTATCATTCCATGTCTACCGATCAACAAAGATGATACACCAAGTTGATATACACTCAGTAAAACATGTTACCAGATTCATTGAACTTGGACACACATATGAAAATGTGTTATAGGATCGAGGAACATAGAACCATTATCACATTGGAAATTGCACTTAAAGAATGTGTATGATTTCGAGGTCATTTATCCAATGAAATATTTTCTATAGTTATTCATTTGATAAATCATGTTTGTAAGATCGAAGCAATGAATCAGATCATCGACATAAGAGATCTATTTATACATAAGGATAAAAGTGTGAGACATGGATATACATAAGTGTATGAAGCAAGACATGTGTGATACATAAGAAAACACTAAGTGTTATGACAGTTACAGAGACACAGAGGTCACCAAGAAGGATTTCAGAGAACAGTCAAAGAACAGAGTAAACAAAAGGGTTTACCAAGTTAGTTTATGGGTTACCGAGGTATGCTATAAGCAAGGTAATATTATTTTGAGCACATAGAATCTTCTATAACATTTTAGATGTGGAGTTGCAAATATTTGTAAAGATTTTGTTGAAATATTTTGAAGTTGTAAGAGAAACCTTTAACAGGGTAAAAGACTCTAACAAAGTCTATAAATTGTAAACCCTTTAACCAGGTGTAGCATTTAGATTAAGTGTTGTAAAATCCTTTAGCAAGGTAGATCTAACAGATCTTGATACTCCTAACAAGGTAAGCTATCAGAAATACCTAAACATGTAGCTCTAACCAGGCAATCTTTATTATTGTAGTAGTGAAGTTGTGGGTGCCATCCCCACCACAGTTTTTCTCTCTAACCAAGAGTTTCTGCGTAGCCAAAATATATGTGTTATGGAGTGAATCATGTATGAATTTTATTTATTTGTTTTAGCTTTATGTTATGTTGCAGCAGTTTTTGGTTTATGCATAATAGTAAAGTTATTGTTGATAAAAGGTTTTGAAGTACTGATTCACCCCTCCCCTGTCAGTACATTAGCTTTCCATATTGGGCCTAACATAGGACATGCATTACAAAGTTTCAATCTTTGATGGTAAAAACTATATGTATTGGAAGGAGGGAATGCAATCGCATTTGGAGACATTGCAAAATGAAATTTGAGATATTATTTAGACCATATGTACACCTCTACAAGATGGTCCTTAGACTCTGTATGAGATAAAGTTAAAGGAGACTAATGTAAAGGCTAGAGCTATAATTTTTAATTGTATAAGTGATTTGAAGTCTGAGAGAGTAAAAGGGTTGAAATAATATAAAGTTGTATGTGATGAATATTGGGTGATATGTTGTAATTGGTGTCAACAAATGTGACATATGTGGAGATTGTTGATGAGGAGATCGTTGGAAAGTTTTCTTCTATGTATTCTAGAGTTCTAGTTTGATTGGATGAGTTGGTTTATCCTGTGCATTACGAATGAGATGATGTGGTTCAAAGGGTTTCTTGTATGTTGTTTTTAGATGATTCATTCTCATTTTCATAGGTTTGCATGATGATTTGATCAATTTATGAGATGTGGTATTGGTATGTTATGCAGTTGTTCATATTATTCGATATTCTAGTTTGTGCTTTGTATTGCTCTAAAAATTTTATATATTTGGTTACATATGTATGGAACCTATTGTGGACATTAATGTGTGTCCTTAGTTGGCTTGGTTCATGATTTGGATATCCATAAGAGAATATTTTAGGATTGATAGTCAGTTATGTTTAATATTCTTGACCTCCAGTAGAGAGATGATGATGATGATTCTAGTAATCCGAGTTGTTGTGGTTGTTGTGATGTAATTTAGGCTACGTATGAATGTCTTTAGATCATGTTCTATACAAATTAGTGGTCAAAATTAATTATTATATGTTGTATTAAATATTTTCCTTGTCCGGTGATGTTCTTTGTGTTATGGGATGTTCTCGGTGGTTGTAGCATGTTGTAGATGATTGAGGCATAATTGTTAGAGGTGTTTCATATTTCTGGTATTGATTTGCATCTAGAGTATGTCTTAGACAATATTATTTTGATCCACATGTATTGTTGTAGCATGTGAGCATATTATTTTATATTTGGTATTGAGGTTTTAGCCGACCTTGAAATATAGGTTGATGACATGTATAAATATATGTAATAGTCATTGTAAGTGATCATGCTATGTGCAAATATTGTATCAATAATTTAGTAGCATGTAGGTTGTGCGAAGTTATACGAAGAATTATGTTATTGATGTGGTGTTGATTAGTGCTATAATTGTTAATTTTCAGATATATTTTATGGTTTAAGTTGTTGTAGTTTTTGGTGCAAACTGATTCACCCCACCCCCACCCCCTCTTAGTTTTTTGCATTATTGCCAACAATTGGTATCAAAGCTAGATCCTCTGGAAGAAGCTTGACATCTTGAGGAGATTTGAGATGGAAACCTTTTCTTTCAAGAAGGATAGTTTGAGATTTGATGGGACACACTATACTCTTTGGAAGAGCTGGATGTAAGTACATTTGAGATGCATTGGAGAAGAGTACTGAAAGATCACTAAGAATGCTTATAATGTTCCACAAAATAGTCCTACTACTCTAGATGGGATAAAGGAAGCATAATTAAATATTAGTGCCAAGGAAACATTGTTGGGTGCCTTGTCTAATTTTGAAATGACTAATGTCATGTTTCTTGAAACTGCTCATCAAATCTGGGTGAAATTGGAGATCTTGCATGAAGGTGATAGCCATGTAAAGATTGATAAGTTGTAATGGTTGAAAGGAAAGTATGAAAACCTAAAGATGGGTGAAGATGAGAATATTACTTTTTTATGTAGAAAGTGAATGAGCTTGTGTGTGGAATTAGATGTGTCTGTGGACTCCTCGAAGAATTTGAGATTGTTGCTAAAGTGTTGAGATCCTTGCCTCCTACTTACAAGCATAATGTTGTTGCTATTGATGTGGTCTGGACCATGACAAACATGACAAGAGACATGTTGATCAGTAAACTTGTTACTTTTTAGTTGAGTGATTTTGGAGGCTCTCTTCGTAAGATTGAATCTACATTCAAATCTACTATTTTTGGGAAGCAAAGATATGATCTGGGAGAAATCTCTATAAGAGTATCTAGATAAGAGAAATATATGAAAGAGATGGAAGATGAAGAAAGAAAGCCTGATAAGTATGAAGCACTTATTGGCAGAAGATTGCCTAAAAGTGACAATAAGTATGAAGTAAAGTTACCTCTTAAATTATTGTCATGTAATAAGATAGGACATTTTGCATCAAGGTGTCCAAAAAGAGATAGAAATCCTAAGAAGTTATTTAACCCATATAAGCCTAAATATCAAAATAAGTTTTATTTTGTTATTGATGAAGGTGTGATAGATGATGAGTCAGATAAGGGTCATTCAAGAGATGAATTTGTGTTCATTTCTATCAAGGAAGATGATCCTTTAACTACAAATTCTACAAGTTGCACTAATGAAGAGAAATCTTTAGTTGCTAAAGTTGAGGAGAAAGATGAATGGGTAATTGATAGTGATTTCTCTCATCATATGACAAGTGATAAGAGTAAATTTGTGACTTTTGAAAGGTATGATGGTGGCATAGTAAGATTTGGTGATAACAAAGCTTATGTAATTCATGGTAGAGGTTCTATTTCTCTTGATGGTAAGCATAATATTGATGATGTTTCGTATGTTGAAGGTTTAAAGCATAATCTTTTGAGTGTTGGTTAGATGGTTGATAAGGGATATAACTAGTAATTTAAGAATAGAAAATGTGAGATATTAAGTAGCTCTAGAACTAAGATTGCATCAAGTACAAAGACTAAACGTAATATCTATCACTTGAAAACTAGTGGTAAGTTGCTAAATTGCTCAGATTGATGATAGTTGGTTATGGCATAAAAGGATGTGTCATGTAAATTTTGATTGCATGGTTAAGATAAGTTCTACTCAAGAAGTAAGATATATAATGAAGTTAATAAAGCCTTCTAATCCAATATGTAAGGAATGTCAGTTAGGGAAGCATACAAGAGTTACTTATAAAAGAAAATAGTATAATTCTAAAGGATTGTTGGATCTTGTGCATACTGATCTGTGTGGTCCTTCTAGAGCATAGGAGCTTCACTAAGTGAACCTGGGTTATAGCTGTTTGCATTCATGGCATACTAAAAATCCTTCTTAGTTTCAAAAGATAGTACCCTAAACTCCTTTTTTGTCACCCCCTCCCAATACACACCCTGAATTAAAACCCCTCTTATTTTCACCAAATATTGTATTTTTTCATAGCCTAAATTAAAAACCACCCTATTTTCACTAGTTAGGCAATATATTGTTAAATAATTTTAGGATATTAAAGCCCCCAATATGAATGCACGTGATATAATATTGCCTAGCTAGTGAAAACCTCATGTTCTAGAGTGAGAAACTTTCAGGGTGACAGGTATTTCATGTTGTTGATTGACGACTATTCAAGAATGATGAGGGTTACCTTCTTAAGGGAGATGTTTGAATAATTGGACAAGTTCAATATTTTCAAAGCTAGAGTTGAAACTAAGACTCGAATGAAGTTGAAGTGTCTAAGATCTGTTAGAGGTGGAGAATTCACTTCCGATGAGTTTAATGCATATTATAAAGAACATGGAATTAAGATACAACTATCTACTCCTAGGACACCACATGAAAATGGTGTTGTAGAGGGAAAGAATAGAATAGTTCAAGAAACTACTAGAACCATGTTGATTTAAGGAAATGTTCCACATATATTTTGGAGAGAGGTTGTAAGTATTATAGTATATACTCTTAACTGAGTAAATGTCAAAGTTAATACTGGTAAGACTCGTTATGATTTATGGTTTGGTCATGCTCCTACTATTAGATATTTTAGAATTTTTGGTAGTAAAGGCTATATCAAAAAAGTCGGTGATCTTGCAAAGTTTGATGCTAGATGTGATGAAGGAATTTGTCTTGGTTATTCAACTAAAAGTAAGACCTATTGTTGTTATAATAAAAGATTGAGAAAGATGGTTGAAAGTGTTGATGTGAAGGTTGATGAAGGAAATATAAGACATATTAGATCTTCCAGATATGATTCTGATGATTAGAATGTTAGTTCAGGAAAGCTAGTACAGACCCAAAATCAAGTTCAAGTTGATCTGAAAAAGATAGAGAAACAAGGAGAAGTTGCAGATATTTAAGAACTTGAAATTCAAGAAAATCCAAAAACTCCCAGGTATGTGAGGTTGAATCATTCTGAAAATTAGATTATTGGTGATAATAATAAAGGTGTGATGACTAGAAGAAGACTTGCTGAAGAAAAGTGTTTAATTTCTAAGATTGAGCCTGAAAATGTTGATGAAGCATGTAAAGATGAGAATTAGATTAAAGCTATGGAAGAAGAATTGAATCAGATTGAGAAAAATAGTATATGGATTCTTGTTCCTAGACCTAAGGATAAAAATGAAATTGGAACTAAATGGGTATTTTGGAATAGGTTGAATGAACAAGGTGAAGTTGTTTGAAATAAAGCTAGACTTGTTTCTAAAGGTTATTCACAGATTGAAGGAGTTGATTATGAGTAGACTATTTCTCTAGTGGCTAGAATTGAAGTTGTTCAATTATTTCTTACCTATGTTGCTTACAAATATTTCAAGGTTTATCAGATGGATGTCAAATCATCCTTTCTTAATGGAGAATTTGAAGAAGTCTACATTGAGCAACTAGAGGATAAATGAAAATGATAGGGTTTGTTTATTGAATAAAGCATTGTATGGATTGAAGCAAGCCCCTAGAGCTTGGTATTTTGTATTGGATAAGTATTTGATAAAGCCTGGATTCAATAAAGGTACTATTGATAGTAATATTTATTTCAAGATTGATCAGAATAATGTTTTGAGTGTTGAATTTTTTATTGATGACAATATCTTTAGAGGAAATGATTGTGTATGTAAGAAATTTGCTGAAGAGATGCATAATGAATTTGAGATGTATATGATTGGAGAAATGAAATTCTTTCTATGATTGCAAATTACTCAGCTGGACAAAGGAATTTTCATATCTTAGTCTAAGTATGTGAAGAAATTGTTGAATAAATTTGGTTTTGATGATTCTAAACCTATTGGTACACCTATGATGACCATATGTAAGCTGACAAAGGATGATGACTCTCTGAAAGCTAATCAAACCAAATATAGATCTATGATTGGTGGTTTATTATATTTGACTCAAACTAGACTTGATATAATGAATGTTGTGTGCCATGTTACTAGATTTGAAGTTGATCTTAATGAAGCTCATATTTATGTTCTGGATTGATGAGTGAGGCTGCTACTGAGGGGGAGTATTCCACATCAGTATTGGTGCTTTAGATGTTCAGATTTGTGGGGTGAGAAGCCTTATTATCGAGCCTTTTCCATTTATGTCAAAGAGGGTGAGAAGCATGTCAAAAACCCTGAAGTATTTTGAGTTGTTTGGGGAGTTGATCCTTGTGATTTTGAGGGAGATTTCTTAGAGTTGATTTCTTTCTTTGCATTGATTTTTCTTCACATTCATATGTTGCAATCAATGCCAAAGGGGGACATTGTTGGATATTATCTGATATATTATCATTGACATCAACATATGTGACATATGTGGAGATTGTTGATGAGGAGATTGTTCGAAAGTTTTCTTCTATGTATTCTAGTGTTGCAATTTGATTGGATGAGTTAGTTTAGCCTATGCATTGCAGATAAGATGATGTAGTTCAAAGGATTTCTTATATGTTGCATGTAGATGGTTCATTCCCATTTACAAAGGTTCACATGATTATTTCATAGACTTATGAGATCCATTATTGGGATGTTATACAGTTGTTCGTGTTATTCAGTATTCTGGTTTGTGTTTGATATTGCTCTGAAATTGCTATATTTTTGTTGTGGATGTATGGAATGTATTATGAGAATTGATGTGTTTACTCAGTTGGCTTGTTTCATGATTTGGAGATCCACAAGTGAATCTTTCAGGATTGGCGGTTAGTTATGTTTAGGTTCTTGAGCTCTAGTAGAGAGATGATGATGACTCTGGTAATCTGAGTTGTTGCTGTTGTTGTGATGCAATTCAAGTTGCTTGTGAATGTATTTAGATTCTTTTCTATTCATATTGGTGGTCCCCATTAATTATTGTGTGTGGTGTTGAATATTTTCCTTGTTTGATGATGTTCTTCATGTTATGTGATGTTCTTGGTAGTTATAGCATGTTGTGGATGATCGAGGCATAATTGTAGGAGGTGTTTCATATTTGCAGTACTGATTTGGCTCTAGACTATGTCTTAGCTGATATTATTTTTGTTTGCATGTATTTTTTTAGCATGTGAGGATATTATTTTGTATTGGTTATTGAGGGTTTAGCCAACCTTGAAATATAGGTTGACGACTTATATAAATATATGTAATAATCATTGTAAGTGATCATGCTATGTGTGAATATCGTATCAATCATTTAGTAGCAAGGAGGTTGTATGAAGCTATGCAAAGAAGTGTGTTATTGATGTGGTGTTGATTAATGCTTTAACTATTAATTCTTCAATTTGTTTTGTGGTTTAACTTGTTGTAGTTTTTGGTGCAAACTAATTCACCTCCTCCTCTCAGTTCGTTGTGTTGTTGCAAATAGTATGTAACAAGTTATGTTTGGCATGTAATATAAAAGTCACAACTTATTTAATTCATTGCAAAAAAATTCACCTTCCTCCATGTCATTGGAGATCATGTACCACCATCTTTGTCCTTTAGTTCACTCGAGATCGCTTTGACAGCTTCAAACTGCTATTTCACCCTCTGTCAACCTATCACCTTTGGGGTTATAGTGTGGCATGCAAATATCCATGAGGTGTGCTAGCATGCAAAAAATCTATAGGTGGTTATTTAAGTGTTACACCTATGCCTAGAAGGAATCATAATGCCCTTGCATGCAACCACCGATGTCATTTTTTTGTCAAAGGCCTATATCTCTCCTATTTGAAGGCATTTTTGGGATCTTTTGGCATTTGGAGATCACTTCTTGCAGGTTGGAGCTTTTTGAAATCTCTTCAAGCATCATTTATAGATTATCCAGCACTTCACAGCCCAGCACTATTGCAATCTTTTGAACAACTCATAGTGCCATCTTCAGAGGTCGTAGAAGGGGAGTTTAATCACCTCTTACTTTGATTCATTTACATATTCATATTCATCCAATTGTGATTCTCTATTACCTTTACCATATTATCCTTCTTATGGCTATCTCTCTAGGTTGTTCATGGTGGTGAAAACACCAAAATAAGGTTCTGACTTAGGCAGACTCCAAAACACTTTTCCTTTTTTCTTGTGTGTAGGTTGATAGTGAGAAATAATTATCTTCTTGCAAGAGGCTTCTATAATGAACCAACTATAAAATTTTATTTGTCTCATTCACTCACATTCATCTTATTTTACTACGTCGTGTGATGCAATATTCTATTAATTTCATTTCCTTCTTTGTCTATTGAATAGTTTAGTCACTTTCTGGAAATTTCCATATAGTCTTTGTACCTCGTCCATATAGGATGATAGCATATCGCACTGGTGTCCCAGACCTAAGCACTCATCCTTGGGGTAGGGGCTTAGCAAAAACACTTGAGAGTCTCAGATTGTAGTCTATTAGTTTAATTTTTCATTTTCATCCTTTGATTAATCCTTAGCACTAGTGTAAATGAGGTACTAGAGGATCGATTTGTTCTTTTGGTTTTATCATCCTTGAGGTGAAAAATTCCATCTACTACATTTTGGTGAATCTAACATGAAACTAGTTTTCTTTTTGTACCATATATTTCATTGCGTACATTTAAGATCGAAAATCTAATTTAAAAAAAAAATTGTATCTTACATTTCTGTTTAGCATTGGCATTCTTTTCCTTTGTCCTTTTGCTTAGCCATCTTTATGAGAAGAATCAAACCCTTCATGTACCTATAGTGTGTTCTCATGTTATGAGGCTTGTCTATGAGATTTATGATCTAGACTACCATAGGATATGTAGTCAGGAGGTCATCTAGATAGAGTTTTCCTCTCGACTGTCTTAGTCCTCCTCTACCCAACACAATGTTTAATGATCCACTTCCTGACCCAAATGAGTTCTTGGCTTCTCACTCCCTTAGAACTATATTGGTAGGAGATCCTTCTCCACTTGATTAATGATCTAGTTCATAGAACAATTCTCCAATGAATTATACTACTTCTTCCCCTCCTATTATTGATCATAAATCTGCCCTAACCATTGATCTTGAACAAGTTGACATGCTTGAGCAAAATCAAAGAGACTTTGAGGGTTTTCTAAATCAGAAGAATGTCCTCCCTTGGGCTAGAAATGTTGTGATCACTCTCAGAGACATGTTGATCTCAGATAGAAGAGGCCTGGAGATGTTGAAGGCATTGTCTATGATTGTCAAGGATCATGTGTCTGTAGTTGGTACCTCTCCTCAGGGTGGCTAGTCTGACACTTGTGCTTCTCAACTTGGTGTCTCTATGCCTGGTTTGATGGTACACATGGTTGACCATGAACCCACTATACTCAGTATTTATGCTTCATCCACTTCCTTGGGGTATACAGGTATGTCTAGTAGTTCAACCTCTACCTTTGCTGCAACTTAGGTCTCAATGGTTAGTTCTAGTAATACCTCTATCGATGGCAATAGTTCTCTTGGTGGTGCCAGTGGAGTTCTGATGTAGAGAGGATGCTCACTCCTTCAGGGTTTTCTTATTCTTGATTTCTCTCTAGGTTGTCTCTTTAACCATCTTATGGTTCCTCACTAAACCAACCTTCCAAAGGTTGTAGGGATCACCCTTACTGACCTTCCCAAGGTCCAGGGACTAAGGCGACCACCTCCTAACTTGTGAGTGTCCAACACCCCTTAATTGAGACTCTTCAACCCAACACCTCCTCGCACCTTCACCATGAGCCAACCCCCTCTACCTTAAGATCTTCATTCACACATTCCCAACAAATATAGGGTTTATTTCCTTTTGTTTTCCAACCCTATCCCTTCATATATGTCTTTGGAGATTACTGATTCTAAGCTTAAGGACCAATTTTCTCTTTTAGGCCTACTAAGAGACCTGGTCCAATTAGCCCTACCTACGAGGTATTTTGCACTTATCATCCAGAAGTACTAAACACTCCTATGAAATCTTTGGCTTTTCAAACACCCTTCTGGGAGTTTCACAGAATTTGATATGGGTTTTGTTTGTAACCCACCAAATCCTTTTTAGGCCTAGTTCCCTCCTTTTAAGCCTACAAAATAGGGTTTTGCTCAAATGTCTTCACCAGTCCAATTGGCCAAGAAATATGATGATTGTCTCAAGTCTGTACACCCATGAGGATGTCCAATCTAACCTAGTATAAAATCCATTCAATGAATTTACCCATCTAGGGCCTGTTGTCCATGATCCCCATTGCTTGCCAGCTCAACGTGCCAAGCCTAGAGTATGGTGGCTGTTGGTGTAAATAATTATTCATCTTGGATATTATTACACTTTACTTAAGTTTACTTAGGTTCATGCATTTAATAGTAGTTTGGGTATGAGACACTTGGGTGTTTGTGCCACATTGGGATAGTGTGTGTAGGAGAATTTCCACCTTTTGTGGACTTATCTTGTTGTTACACTCCACATTCAGTGGGTGATCCACCTCATGTGGACTATTATATTATTTCTCCTACCTACCCTTATTTCTTATTGAGCCACATGTCATGTTTATGTGCTTACATATCCATAAGCCTTGCCTATATAAGCAAGCTCATCTACATTATTTGTATGGGCAATTGATGAATGATTGATGATCTAGTTGATCAGTATTTTCTCTTGATAGAATATAGTTTATTCCTATCATCTATTTTATCTCTCTTATTTATGCTTTCCATTGCCTCTTTATCTTGGCAAAATCTCACATGGTATCAGAGCTGGTCCATGTCTCACATGGTATTAGAGCCACTAGAGTGCCATTGGTTTGTCAATTGAGAGAAATTTGATGCTATTTGGGGTTGTATATTTTGAAGCTTTCTATTGTAGGTTATTATTGAAGCTTGATGGGTCAAATCTGAGGTCACCATTGGATTGAGGAGGTCCAAGAGAGTTAGTTTTTCCTTTTGTTTCATCCAAATTGAACTTCGGATGCCAAATCTAGAGACATTTGAAATTTGAAGCTAGGGCAGAAATTTTCCAAAAATTATAATTTTGCAGGCAATTTGCAAATAGTGATATCTCACTCATCTGGACTTGTTTTTTCGAGCAATTTTTTTTGTTTGGGGGTAGAATTTCCTGATCTATATAGTGGTGTAGGAGTTTTCATATTTTCAGATACAAGTGTTTCTGAAATCATGAAATCCCAATTTTTACAACTTTGGAGGCTTCATTTGGGCTCATATGGACTCCTTTTTAGGTGTTGTTTTTTTTTTAAGTGTATATTTTTTCATCTACTTTCACAATCTGCCATATATTTGCAATGATTTTGAGTAGAAATTGTACTTTTAGTATTTGGTCATTTTTTGGCCTATTTGGTACTTGTATTTTGCTTGGATCTCAGTTTAGATCACGAGCAGTATTTGTTGAAGTCTCTTATATCTAATTTTGAGAAGTTGTAAAGTTGAAATCAGAAGTCCACTTTGCCATTATTTTCAAGTGCCAACATGATCTTTTTATGGGGGTTCAGTTGCTCATTTATATCTCTTGGTGAAATTCCATTCAGAGGCATCTTCATCTGTAGTATTCTACAGGGCTTCTATGTTGGTGCCATCATTTTAATGTTTCCAAATTTGAATATTTTATCATGATCTATGTTGTTTCTTGAGCAATATTGTACTCGCACTATCATAAAGTGCCACACCTCTTTGTATCTTATCATTGTTGACTATTTGATGTAATTCTCTTGTACACATAGATTAGGAATATCTTGTGAGACTTGGTGCATGGCTCTAGTTGAGACTTAGATTGTACACATTTGTGCATGGCTCTCGTGAGAATTGGAATGTACCATTATTTCTTCTATTTTTGAGTATCCAAATGATGCTCACAGTAGGTTGTCTCCATGCCTAATCTTCATTTTGTTGCAGCGAGTGATTCATCGTCATCGACATGGTACCTGGTTTTGTCACACTTTGACATTTTTGGTGCAGCATAGGCTCTCCTTCTTCCTTATGGGGAGGTATTTTGGTCATCTTCATTGGATCATCTTTGCAAGAGATTCAACATTGAGCGGGAGCTTCATGGTCTCTTCTTCTCTCTTATGGGGGGACATCTTTTGTTCTTCTCATTCATCATTGAGAGCATTGTGTGCTTTCATCATCTCTCTTTTGGGGGAGGGTTTTTTTCCATTGTGTTTTTTCTCTCTTTCCCCTCTTTACGGGAGATTGCATTTACATTTCTACATGGGTACCTTACATGGCCTAGTAGCCGGGACCCATCTTGCATTGCTTAGTTGCATTGTAGACTTTAGTGCATTCCCCTAAGTTGCACTTAAGGGGGGGGTGTTGGTGTAAATAATTATTCATCTTGGATATTATTACACTTTACTTAAGTTTACTTAGGTACATGCATTTAATAGTAGTTTGGGTATGAGACACTTGGGTGTTTGTGCCACATTGGGATAGTGTGTGTAGAAGAATTTCCACCTTTTGTGGACTTTTCTTGTTGTTACACTCCACATTCAGTGGGTGGTCCACCTCATCTAGAGATTAGCCTTCCTTGTCTTTAAAGAAAAATGAAAACATACTCTAAAAGGCCTCCTAGCATACCACAAGGTTTTAGTATGAGGTTCCAACATGGATTTCTAGGATTGAGCCATAGAGTCTTCAAAACCCTTGTTTTAAGGTCTTTAGGACCCCCCTGCAACAAAAATGACAAAAATTGCAAACTATGACACTTTAAAGCCTCAAATCACCATCAAATGAAATTTACGTCTCTGTTCAAATAGTTCATGACATGTTCTGGGCTTGGAAGTCCATACAGACCATACAATACCAATAAAACTCAACTCAATTTGTTGAAAACACAAAAATTTGAAGGCTAAACTTGCTTCCATTGATTCAATTCTTCAACCAACATTCTCATCAGTTGTCCCAAGCCTTATATGAGCCTTGGGTTGGCTACAAGTGTCTTTAACTGAAAAATACAACCAACTAGCCATTGGCGTTTGGAAAGTGCAAATGTTGCAAAGTTGTTATGAGCAACTTTTGTAACTTTTTACAACTTTTACATAGTTGAGAACTTTTGCCCAAATCAAACCTAGGTCACTTATAAAAGTTCAAATGACCTTGAAACCTCATTAACTAAATCATACCAATCTATTCTAACTCAAAAACAACTTATTCTACCAAGTACTCTATCTGACACCCTTAAGAGCCCATAGGCCAACATTGGCCAAACAGTGACTCCTAAGGTCCTTACAACATCTGAGCACTTATTTAAAAACCTATTGACCTTATTACAAACCAAAATAACCTGATTCCAAACTCCTTGAACCTACACAAAAAAATTTCTCAAGTGCTCATGCACCAAGGTCATGATGGAGGTTCTCTTGGAGGTGTCATGGATGTGGTGGCGCATCTGGCCCACCTCCACCTCCTATGCCCACTAATCCAATATTGAAGACCATCTTGCAGAATATGGGGCAAGTACAATTATAGCTCATGAACCTAGCCTCTGCTTGTGTTCAATTGTCTATGCTTTCATATTATAGGAAGTGTCCCCCTAATATCACTATCATGAACACTATCCTTCCTACTATGGCTAAATCATTGAATTTTGATAGGTTTAATGGTGATGGGGACCCTCATTTGCACATTGATTCTTTCATGACGATGTGTAGTGACTACCACAACTTGGACTTTGTGTTTCTTTAACTATTCTGATAGTCCCTTAAGGGAACCACATTAAAATTATATATCTCCTTACCAGATCATTCCATCCATACTTTTGATCAACTCATGGATGTTTTCCTTAAGCTATTTTAAGATAACATCGGCAACAAGGTCACCATTGTTGACCTTGTTCACTGTAAGCAAAATCCCAATAAAAGGGTCACAAATTTTATCTCAAGGTATCAATCAATCTCTACCAACATCTCCTTTGCCCTACCATATATAATTTGCAAAGGATGTTTATTGGCAATCTATAGTTGACACTAAGGGAGAAACTATCTCTCAACCAATATTGAAACTTTTCTAATATGTGTTCTGCACTTATAGACTACTAGCACACCATGTCGCAATTTGGAGATTCTACATCGAACCCTCATGATGGGTCCTTTGTAGGTACATCCACAAAAGGGTCTAAGAAGAATAAGGTTATAGCTAATGTTGCAGCTATTCCTCTGACAGCTGCTACATAGGGATTGCAACAAAATAGAGTCCTCAATAAATTGAATCTTATTTGAGCATACTGTAGCGATTGTTGAAAGACAATCTAACAACCCTACTTGAGGTTAGACTGTTGTCCAATACTAGACCCTATTTGCATTCGTACAATGGATCTGTTCGCATTATTGTCATTAATGTCAACAAGTGTTGCAGGGATGCCAAGAGGATGCAGAGAAACAAGGTGTTCTGTAAATGATATTACATGTTGTGTAGGTTGCAAAAGTGGTCTAGGTTGTAGAAGTTGTAGAAGTGAGATCATATTGGGATAACTTGGCTGACAATAAGTCTCTTTTATTTTTTTTTATCTACTCGAGATAATAATGTTGAATACCAAAGGAGAACTACATATTGGGATAGTTGAACATAGGAGGAGTAGCAATTTTAGATAACACTGATAGTGTAAACTGCTCTGTTATCATCATATTGAAATAGCTATGGTGACCAAAAGACTGAGGATACCGATCAGAGTAGCTATTGAAGGTAGAATGACTAATTTCCACTATGCCAATAGATGAAACTATCCCAACATCTACTTATCAGGATACTCTATGCTAATGCAGACACCATTGAATCACATTCAAGATTAAGACAACTATTCCAACGGAGGAATATGTAGAGAAGAGCCCTTGGTTAGATAATCAAAATAAAATATGCCAATATGGAGAAGGTGTATCGAAGTTTGATTTTGGAATAGCTATGATGATGCATGTTAAGGTTGGGTCAATAGAATAAGTGTGTGTTGATGGGTTAGTGTCCTGAAGCTAATCTGATAGTGTTAGCTAATTCGATGGGTGTGTATTTCAAAATACCTATATCAATGAATTCTATCACTGATGGATATGCATTTTTGGATACCTATACTAATAAAGGTGGGTCAAAAGTATGTCATCGGTTTAACTTGCTCTATCATTCCAACATGATTTTCCTATGTTGATGAGTGGTTGTTTGGCTTGTAGTCTACCAATTCAAGGTAACCTATGCTGATAAGATCTTTCAACCTGGAGACTGTACCTCAGGATAGCTTATAGAAACATGTGAAATCTAAGGTAAAGATCTCATCGCAATAACTCTTGTCAATGAAAGGAAGCAAATCCATTACAAGGTCATCGGGATAGGCTATAAAGGTGGAATATAGGTGAGATGTCTACCCAATAATTAAAGCTATTCTGATAGAGATTCGAGGAGATGTATCAAAATGAGTCAACCTAATATGTGCAACATGTTTGTAGAGAATGTCATGACTACAGTCTGATTGACCTTGTTTGATCAGGTCCTTGATGCAGATTGAGTAGAATTTTAGGATACATTGCATGCTGACAAACACAGGGATGATGTGGCACGTGGAACCACCATGATGATGACTATGATTGAGTCCACCTATTTTAATCTTGCATTTCAATGGATTAGATTCAAAGTTGATCATGAACATAGGTTGATGCATCTGGAAACTTAAACTATTTACTAGACAAATACAAATTGACTATGTGAACATTATGCAAGCTAGATAGGAAATTGTATAGATCATGGGGCATGCCAATGAGGAAGAACAATGTTTTTCCTATGCATGATGAGTTGTGATCCAACTAACTGTTCAGAGGTGATGTGTGCTTTATGAACTCAACAATGGACATAGTGTAAAGTAGTTGTTGAAATAGAAGTAGAGAGAAAAATAAGTTTGATTACTAAACTAGTGAGAGTAGATAGTGTTGTAGAAGAAAACCTGAAAAGAGAAGTAGAGCCAAAATCAAAACAGAAATTGCAGAAGATAGAGGAAGAAAATTTAGCAAAAATAGAAGATTGATTTTAAGAAGATAAGGAGGCAGAGATAGAGAGAAAAAGATGAAGTATCATTAAAGAAAATCTCTTAGAGAAATAGATAAGGTGTTACAAAACTCATTTATAATAAGGTTTATGTAATTGAAATAAATTATTTATTGAATCATTGTGTATCTCTGAGTGGGTTATCAGAGCAGGGGTTGGTGCTCCTTGAGTTAGGGCTCAAAATATTATGGGTTGGTGTACATTGGGTTGGTTCCCTAAAGCATATTGTAATTGTGATTTACTTGTGAGGTTGTATTGGAGCAGTAGACTCCAACAACTATTCTCACCGAGCTTTTTCCCACATTTGGTTTTCCTCATAATTACTGGTGCTATGTGATGTGTCCTTATGTGTTTATGATTCTAGTTTTGGTTTTTTCTCACACATTATATTGAAGTTTAATATTATATCTTATTCACCCCCCCTTCTCAGTGTTCACTTGTGTTTTTCAATTGGTATCAGAGCCAGGTTCCCTAGTTGAAAAGCTTCCTCTAGCTTGGGTAGATCCTGTCTTGTGAACACAATGGCTAGGAATGAATCCTCCTCTAAAGAACCTATGTTGGATGGCAATAACTATGCCTTCTGGAGAAGAAGAATGGAAACTTACCTATCCCTCTAGCTTTGATGTCTAGATGTTAGTGAAAATGGTTATATTGTTCCTCAAGTTCCTCCTACCAACCTTGATGCAAAGAGGGAATATGAGAACAATGCTAAAGCTAAGAATGCAATCTTAAGTGGTTTGTCTAATACAGAGTTTGTCAAAGTCTTGCACTGCACTTCAACAAAGAAAACATGGGATAAGATACAAAAGGTATATGAAGGAGATACCAAAGTGAAAGATGGAAAATTGGAGAATGTAAGGGCTCAATTTGAAAGCCTAAAAATGAAAGAAGAGGAAAGGATAGGAGATTATCTGCAAAGAGTGGATGAGATTGTGAGTGCTATAAGAGGACTTGCAGAGGAAGTCAAAGATTAAGTCACCATCAAAAAAGTGATGAGATCACTCACTTCAAAGTATGAGACAAAGGTCTCTGCAATAGAAGAAGATAAATATCTAAAAACTTTCTCCATGGATGAGTTATTTGGTTCATTATCAGCCTATGAGATGAGAACAATCGATAGCAAAACCTCAAAAAGAGAAGATAATTCCAATACTACTAAGAAAGGAAAAGAAGAAGTTGTCAATGTAGAAGAAGATGACTTTGATGCTTCTATAGCCAACTTTGCAAGGAAGCTCAAGAAAATATAAAGGTAATCTCCCATTTAAATGTTTTAACTGTGGTAAGATTACACACTTTTCATCTAAGTATCCTTATGGAGAGAAGGATGAAGAGGAGAAGCAAAATATGAAGACCTATAGTAAAGAGAATATGAAAAATCCTTTGAAGTCAAGAAGAATAAATTTAGAAGGAAGAACAGTCTTTACACATTTGAAGAAGATGTCATTGATGAAGAAAGTATGTTTGATGAGTGTTGCAGTGAGAATGAAAAAGAAGTCAATGTCTTTATGGAACTAGGAGAGTTGCATGATGAATGTGTTGTTGATGAGGAAATTGAAGTTGGGGTAGATCTTAAAGGTGAAATCATGAGTGCACTTGAAGAACTTAGAAAAGTAAGGAGGGAATACAAAGAGATTAAGAATGTTGTTGCTGAAGAACAAGATAGATTGAACAAATATCTTGAGGAGTCTAAGAAAAAAATTTAGATCTAAGAACACAATTGGATGAACCTAAAAGAATGTATGAGGTAAATAAAATAGAGGTAGAGAATAAGGAGAAGGGGTAATCAACCACAGGACCTTTAGAGCCCGTGCATACTGATTTATGTGGTCCTACTAGGACAAGAGCTCTAAATGGTGAGAGATATTTCATGCTACTTATTGATGATTTTTCAATAATGACATGGGTTACCTTCTTGCAAGACAAGTTGTAGGCATTTGAAAGATTTAAAATTTTCAAAAGGGCTTAAAAACAAAGTGCTTATAAACTAAAATGTCTCATATAAGACCATGGAGATGATTCACATCAAATGAATTCGAGGACTATTGTGAAAGACATGGAATTAGAAGATAATATTCATCCCCTAGTACGCCACAAAAAAATGGTGTTGTAGAAAGGAAAAATAGGACAATCAAGGAGATGGCAAGAATTATGTTAAATGAAGCAAATTTGCCTAATATATACTGGAAGAATGCAGGTCATACTGTTGTATATACACGAAATAGAGTTTAGCTAAGAATGAACAACATAATTACACCCTATGAGCTATGGTATGATAGAAAACCCTCAGTCAAGTACTCCAAGGTGTTTTATAGAAAATACTTTATCAAAAGACATGAAGATTGTTTACGTAGTTTTAAATCAAGATGTGATGAGGGAATCTTTTTTGGGCTACTCTACTCACAATTGCAGCATCATAAAATTTCAACCCTTGCAATTTTGACCACATCTTAAGCCCTCACCTATTGAGACCCCTCTCTGCACCTTCATTCTAAGTCTCCTCCTATTTTAGTCATGATATCAACTCAGGACCCTATCCAAGCCCCAAAATAGGGCAGGATAGTGGCATGGCACCCCTATCCCCCTCTCCTTAGGTGGCCCTAAGATAGGTCCATCTGACCCTTGAACCAAGTTTTCTTTTGGGATTTAATCTCCCTGATCTCATCCTTTGGTGAGATGAAAAATTAACTCTCTCAGGTATATATAAAAACAAGATCAATTCCCTCATTTAATATATAGGCATAAGGATAATATACAAAATTTCAAGAGGAAAGTCTTCATTATCGTCATCAAGAACTTAAGTCTTCAAGCATCCATCAAGTTCTCTTCTTTATGTGTTTTCTTCTTTCATATATTGGAGCACCATTATAGAATTCATTCGAAAGCATGTGTGTGTTAGGGTTTTTTCATGTTACATGCCATTTCATACAACATTTATGATTACATTTAAGAAGAAAAGAAAACATTATCAACAAATTGCATATCTACAAGGTATATATTTCCATAATTTACATTTAAGCATTTGCAATTACTTTCTTTCAAAGTTTATTCCTCAATCAGGGTTTGACTGAGCCAAACCCCCTATCCATAGCCCTTCTTACCTTCTTTTTTGTGTGTAGGTTGTAGATGCACAGCTATAATTGTAGGTCTGGACTTTATTTGCAAAGATGGAAATACCCTTTTCGACGTGCAAATTTTTTGGAGGACCAAGTACACTTTCAACCTAGTCTCGATGACTTTTCTTTGACTTTGTAGGGCAGATCTATATCAATCTAAATATATCAGATCTAAAGTTACGGCATGATCCCGAATTGGTAGCTTCTTGTTTCATCCATTTTATCCCCATTTTCTATATAGTCAACAAGTCAACTCTTCCACTTACAAAAGTGGAAAAATCGCATTCCAACCCTTGCAATCCATTTGGTATTCACATCCTTATACTCCTTGGATTTGGATTTGAATGTGAAGTATCCCCCAAAGTGAAAATCATCCTAGTGGTTTCCTTTCTCTCTCCTAGGTGGGGAACCACTAGGGTCAAATTTTCCACTTTACAATAACAATGCTTACAAGTGTTTCACCAGAAGACTAACAAGAGTGGTTGAGAGTATGAATGTTAGAATAGATGCAAACTTGCACAAAGGAAGGGAAAATACAGTAAATCAAATTGAAGAACCTTATGTTGAAGATGAAGGACAAGTTAATAGTGAAAAAGAAAAGGCATCAAATAAGACACCAAATAAGTATGTTCAGAAAAATCATCCTGACGATCAAATTATAGGAGACAAAAATGAAGTTTTGTGAACAAGAAGTTATGCAAGAAATAGTGAACAAGTAAAATTTTTTCTTATGATTGAGATGGAACCCAAGACATATGATGAGGCCAGTAAGAGTGAGAAGTGGATGAAGGTAATGGAAGAAGAGCTATAGCAGATTGAAAATAACAAAACATGGGAATTGGTTCCAAGACCCGCTGATAAGAATGTCATTAAGGCTAAATGGGTTTATAGGAACAAAATGAATGAAGAAGGAAAGGTGATAAGGAATAAAGAAAGACTAGTCTGCAAGGGGTATGCTCAAATAGAGGGCATAGATTTTGAAGAAACTTTTTCTCATGTTGCAAGACTTGAAGCAATTAGAATTTTCTTAGCATTCTTAGCTTATAAAAAATACAAAGTATATCAAATGGATGTTAAGTATACATTATTGAACGGAAATCTTGAAGAATAAGTCTACATAGATAAACCTGAAGGATTTCAGTTACATGAAGATGAGAATTTGGTATGTAGGCTGAAAAAGGATTTATATTTTAAGGTAGATGGTAATCACAATTAGTTTTTTTGTTTATGTAAATGACATCATCTTTGGAAGAAACAAGGATGCCCTATGCAAGGATTTTTCTAATCAAATGCAGTCTAAGTTTGAGATGTCTATGCTTGGAGAGATGTCAGATTTTTTTGGTTTGTAGATTTCTCAACTAGAAAAGGGTATATTTATATCACAAACCAAGTATGCTAAGGATATGTTGAAGAAATTTCAAATGGAGGACAACAAGCTAGTTAGTACACCTATGGTGATAGGATGCAAATTAAGAAAAGATGATGAGTCATCTAGTGTAGATCAGACCCTGCATAGATCCATGATTGCCAGCCTATTGTATCTTAGAACCTCAAGGCCTGATATTATGCAAGTAGTGTGCATGGTAGCCAGATTTCGAGCTGCTCCAAAGAAATCACATGTAAATGCAGTTAGAAGAATCTTCAAGTATCTATAGGGAACATTTTGTTATGGCTTATGGTATCGAAAGAAATGAGATTTCACTTTACAAGCTTTTACTAATTTTGATTGGGTAGGTTGTGTAGCTGACAGAATGAGTACAAATGGTGGTTCTTTCTTCCTTGGTAATATGTTAGTCTCATAGCATAGCAAGAAACAAGAATCCATTTCTTTATCCACTATTGGGGCAGAGTACATAGTTGTTGCTACATGTTGTTCATAGGTTCTCTGGATGAAGAAAACAATCAAGGATATCTAGGTAGAGTATGTAGATTCAATCTCCATCAAATATAAAAATTCAAGTACAATCAACATCTCAAAGAACCCTGTCGTGCACTCAATGAAAAAACATATAGAAATTAAGTATCATTTCTTGATGGAGAAGGTAGCTGACAAGGAAGTCAAGGTTGAATATGTAAACATAGGTGAGCAAGTGGCTAATATTTTTACAAAGCCTCTACCCAATGACAATTTTGAATATATAAAACTCAAATTGGGGGTTGTCCCAATTTCTTTTAGCACTGAAGCATTAACAACAATTTGTGGTTTAGGGGGAGCTCATTGGTTTACTTATTACTATCCTTGAACCTTATGCTTGGTCTTAGGGGTAGATTTGAATATGTGTAGACTATAGTGACCTTGCCTTTTATATTGTAATAATGGTCCATCTTTCTCTATTGTAGAATGCCCTTTGCCATTGTTATCAAAGGGGAAAGAAGCCATGTTGGGGTTGTGTGTTGAAATCAACACCAAGGAGGGAGATTTTTTACATTATTGTCATTGATATCAACAAGTCTTGCAGTGATGGCAAGAGGATGCAGAGAAAAAATATGTTGTGCAAATGATATTGCACGTTGTTCAGGTTGCAGAAGTGGGATCATATTAGGATAACTCAACTAATGAGAAGTCTCTTTTGTTTTGTTTTTTATCTGATTGGGACTACAATTTTGAATACCAAAGAAAAACTACATATTGGGATAGCTGAACATAGGTGGAGTAATGATTTTTTATAACACCAATAGTGTAAAATACTC
The DNA here is from genome assembly GCF_030272615.1 of Cryptomeria japonica. Taxonomy (NCBI): domain Eukaryota; kingdom Viridiplantae; phylum Streptophyta; class Pinopsida; order Cupressales; family Cupressaceae; genus Cryptomeria; species Cryptomeria japonica. Next base: position 819,094,970 of record NC_081409.1, read on the forward strand.
TGATATCATCATATCAGAATAGCTATGGCAACCAGAAGACTGAGGATACCTATCAGAGTAGCTATTGAAGGCATAATGACTAATTTTGATTATGCCGATGGACCAAAATATCCTGACATCTACTTATCGGGATACTCTGTACCAATGCAGACACCATCGAATCACATTTGAGATCGAGACATATATTATAATGGAGGAATATGTATAGAAGACCCCTTGGTTAGATAATTGGAATAACATATGCCGATATGGAGAAGGTCCATTGGAGTTTGATTTTGAAATAGATATGCCAATGCATCTTTAGGTTGGCTCATCAAAATAAGTGTGTATTGATGAATTAGTGTCCTGAAGATAATCTAATAGTGTTAGTTGTTCTAATGGGTTTTTATTTTGGAATACATATGTTGATGAAGTCTGTCACTAATGGATATACATTTTGGGATACCTATAAAAATAAAGCTGGGTCGAAAGTATGTCATTGGTTTAACTAGCTCTATCATTCCAATATGATTTTCCTATGTTGATAGTTATGACTACTCCAAAGAGTGGTTGTTTGGCTTGTAGTCTACCAGTTTGATGTAACCTATGTGAATAAGGTCTATCAACCTAGAGATTGTACCTTGGGATAGCTTATGGTGACCCATGAAATCTAAGGTGAATATCTCATCGGAGTAACTTGCTGATGAAAGGGACCAAACATATTACAAGGTCATTGGAGTAGGTTGTGAAGGCAGAATAGAGGTGAGATGTATGCTCGATAGTCAAAGATATTCAAACAAAGCTTCAAGAAGATGTATCAATATGAGTCAGCCCATTACATGCAACATGTTTCTCGATCATTCCATGACTACAATCTGATTGTCCATGTGGATGATTGACTTAGTTTGATCAAGTCACCTGGATGCAGATTGAGGAGAATTTGAGGACACATTGCATGTCGACAAACACAGGGAGGATGTGGCATGTGGAACCACCATGATGACAATTATGATCAAGTCCACCTAGTTGAATCTTGTAGATCAATGGCTTAGATTAAAAGTTGATCATGAACATAGGTTGGGGCATCTAGAAACTAAAACTGTTTATTGGCTAAATACAAATCGACTATGTGAATGATCTACAAGCTGCATTGGAATTTTTACAAATCGTGGGGCATGAAAATGAGGAAGAAGAAAGGTTATCTTGTGTGTGATGAGTTATGATCTGACCAATTGTTTGGAGGTGATGTGTGCTTTATGAATTCCACAGTGGACATAGTATAAAGTAGTAGAATAAGTTTGATTAATGAACTAGGGAGAGTAGATAGTGTTGTAGACAAAAACATGAGAAGAGAAGCAGAGCCAAAATCAAAAGAGAAGTTGTAGAAGATAGAGGTAGAAAATTTAGTAGAAACAAAAGACTGATTTTAAAAATATATGAAGGCAAAGACAAACAGAAAAAGATGGAGTATCATTAAGCAACATCATTTAACAACTCATTTGTAACAAGGTTTCTGTAATTGAAATAAATTATTTATTGAATCACTGTGTATCTCTAAGTGGGTGCTTAGAAAAGGGTTTTATGATCCTTGAGTTCGTGCTCAAAATAAGATCCAATATTAAATTTCACCCAACACTACTCACTTACCATCTCTCCTCTTCTTTTTATCATCATGGTGTAATCCTTGAGTATATGTTGGTAGAGTCTAATTTCATCAAGTTCTCTGAGGGGCCTTCTTTCTTCTTCTCAATATCTAGGTTACTCCCACTAGCTCTTTATTGATGATACTATTAATCTTGGGGAGTCTTCTGTTCTTGGAGGATAGGTGCATTAAGACAACTATCTCTTTCTATGAGGCAATTTCAAGTTAGAGAATCAATCTCCATAAGAGTTCAATTTTATTTTGAATAATCTTGAAGATAGATTGAAGAAGTTTGCTGATATTTTGGACAAAAACATTGATTCCTTCCCTTCCACATATCTAGGCCTTCCATTGTGGAGTAAGATTTGTTATTCTTTTTCAATGAATTTGATTCACAAGTTTGATAATATAATGAATCAATAAGGATCCAAACAACTATTGAGAGGAGGGGGCTGATTCAGTAGATGCAATATCTAAAGTCAATCATTGAATAATTTGGTTGAAACACTAAACTACAAACTAGAATAGCATTGACAGTTTACTGGTTTGTTTGACTAGTATACCAAAATAACAGTATAGCAGCTCCGAAACTCCCAAATCATTTAACCAAAACATCACAAACACTTTACTGACAATAGTAAAAACACATTTCAGATAACTGTCCGTCATCTTATCATATCTAAGTGGATTTAATAGCTAAGCATTTTAACAACAAAATCCATTCACCACTTGACATAATAATTTTGACGTGGAAACCCAAATGGGAAAAACCATGGTGGGGATGAATACCCACAAGTACTCTGAACTCTTCTAAAGTTCACCCTATCAGGAGCCAAGCTTATTAAAGATTTACAAAATGTCTTGTCATGAACATATCCTATTAGGGACCACCTGATTAAGGGATTGACTATAATGCCATGTTAGAAGCAATACCATGTTAGGAGTAACCTTGATAGAGGATTTGAAATCCAAACTAATGGGTCACTTGGTTAGAGGATTTAGATATCACTAAGACTGTTAAAGCTCACCCGGTTAAGGGATTTAACTTTTGTAATTGTTAGAGAACAATAAGGGTTTGTTGATCTGGTAAATAACACTACTCTGCTTGATCAGATCCTTTACATGCTCCTATCTGCCTTCACACATACTACAAATACTCCTTCTGGTTCAGCAACTAATCACACTGACACTTAACCAAAATTTCCAACACTACAACAAAACAACTCATCGACCTTATAAGCAAAACAATAGGTCAGTAACACATCACAAACCTAAGATCTCATAGAGATTACAAACAAATAGGCTCAAGTATGATCATTGGACTACATAGAAATCATTGCACATTGTTCAAGACAACCTTGACCACTCCTTGATCACCACTCAATGATTCATGTAACTCATCACGCAGTTTCCTCTTCATGCATTGTACTCGCTCATTCCCAAGATAAAACTGTTATCTCTACACACCAAAAACCACTTGAAACTTATCACATACAACATGCATACATGGTATAATCATTACTGATCACCATTTGATCATAAACTAGTACAAATGATTCACCAAGCTCCATCATTTAGGGTTTGGCACATCAACAGGTAGGGTTACCAGTTGATCTCACTACTTCTAAAATAATACTAGTTTCCTACACTTGCTCACCTACCAGTTGTAAAACAATGTCATAACAACATCATTACCAGTTACAATTGACATCAATGACAACACAATACTTCATCAATGCAATATTCAATCAAATATCAACAAAGTTTAATTTTAAGCTTGCTAAATGGAAAGGAGCTCTCCTAAGTCAAGCACGAAAAATTCAACTCCTTAAGGCTTCTCTCCAAAATCTTTCTATATATGCAATGAGCTTATTTAAGATTCTTGCTAAATATGTTGATGCCATCAAAAGAATTCATAAATGATTTCTATGGTTTGGAACGTAATACAAAAGAAGATTGCCCTTTATTGCATGGGAGAAATTTTGTATTGCTAAAAGGAAAGGGGGTTTGGGACTTAGGCAATCTAAAGAGTTTAACCTCATATTACTGGCTAAATAGTTATGGTGGATCTTCTACAACAACAAAGAGTGTATTTCAATCCTTTGTAGCAAATATCTGATGAATTCTAGATCTCTAGCTGCCTTTCTTAAGAGGGAAAATTTGCCTTTGGGATCTATCTTATGGAACAATATGAATATTCCTAAGTTTGTCATTCATAAAGCTACAAAATAGAATGTTCAGTCTAGCAAAGTTGTAAGATTTTGGACTAACACTTCGCTCGGGGAGGAGACTCCCTTCTTCTCCAAATTTTAGCTCATTTATGGAGGAACGTACTGACAAGTTTGACCCTTTTATTAAATATTCTTGGTTTCATGGATCTTAGATTGATATTTTGGTGGTAGATGGGGTGCTTGGGAACCTTTAAAATATTTTTCATTTTGTTTATCTATCCAATTTGATGAATTTTTGGTATGGCATACTTCTCCTTTGGGTTGTTTCAATTATATGCCCTCTTTATCTTTTCTCAGACTACCCCTTCATCCCCCCTTTTTGGGATTAGATGTGGTAGTGTAGGTTGATCCCTAAAATTAATATTTTTATAGATATTTATTCAAATTAAGGCCCTTAATCTTGACAACTTATGTAAACAAGGAATTGATCTAGCTAACAAATGTTTCCTTTGCCAAGGTTAGAGTGAAAGCTCCCTTCATATTTTGTTGGAATTTTCTTATGTTAGGGAAATTTGGGCTTTCTTTCTAAACTTGTGGGGTGTGGATTGGGATTTCCCCTCTTATTTGGAAGATCTTTTGATCCAATGGATTTCTCCTTCTTCAAATTCTATCATTTCTTTTTTATGTGTAATTACTATCCTTCATATTGTTTTGAGGGCTTGGAAAGATAAACAATTGTATTTTTAGACATGCCTACCTTGAGGTAGAAGTGGTCTCTTTGAAAAGATTTAGGGCTATCAAGGATAACTTGGAATGTGTTTCTTCTGATCATCTTGGATTTGTTTCTATCTTTAATTATGACTCCTAAGTGGCCATGAATTGGCAACTTCATGTTGATATCTCCAAGCCTATCAAGAAAGTTAAGCATCCTAGAGTTAATATCACTTGGAAATATCCTCCTCAAGATTGGGTGAAAGTGAATTTTGATGGAGCAAAGAAGGTTAACTCTGGTTTGTATAGTTGTAGGGGATTGCTAAGAGATGAGCATTGCAGGTTTATTGCAGCAGTCGAACTCCCATTAGGTACCCTGAACAATCACCTATATGAAGTGGTGCCAACCTACCATGGGCTCTAATTAGCCTCTAAATTAAACTCTTATAAGTTTGGTTAGAAGGAAACCCAAAGACAATAATTAATTACCTCAAAAAGAAATATAAGCTAAGTGGGTCAATTCAGAATTGGATTAAGGAGACATTGGATATTATCTCCTCCTTTGATAACTATTATATCTCCCACAAATTTAGGGATGCCAATGTAGTCACCGACCTATTGGCTAATACGGGAGTTTCTAGTAATCATAAACTTTAATGGGAGATAAGTGATGATTTTCCAACTAAGTTGAAACATTTGGTAGCTTGTGACAAGTTCCACATTACTATTGGCACATTTTATGGGCATTTTTTTGGTCCACGTTAAGAGTGAGAATGGTTTCTATGGGGTACCTTGTCCCTCAATAATTACAATTCTAGGGATCTTAGAGAATCCCTCTTTATCCTATAGTAATCTTAAGCTATGGGGGGGATAGGAATAGGCTTGAGCCCTGAAAATGTGAGAAAATAAAGAAAAATAACACTATTTGGAGAATTTTGGAGAGAGGAGGCATTATGCCTTATCCTGAAAGGATTCATGGCTACAATCACAATCTTTATAGGGATTTTACTAAAGGGTAGAATAAATGACAATTTATAGTTTATGGAGTGAAAGAAGTTATTCAAAGATAGAAAGTTGGGTAATGAAGTGGTCCACAATTTCATCAAGGGTAAAGAGGGCAAGTGACTAGTAAATTACAAAGGTGAGTACAAGATGAAATCCATAAAACCCTTGTGGGCCAAAAACCTAGAAGTAATTATGTAAGTTTTCACTCAAGATGGTTGCTATTCACTTGTGTATAACTATTAATTTTCCCTCCTCAATCATTTTAGGTATAAGGATAGGGTCTCGTTCCCTTTTCTCATGCTATTTTATTTATAATTTGGTATTAGGAAACATAAAAATGATTAAAAAAACCCCATTATGCATGAAGGTTTAATCTTACTGTTAATGAAGTATTTTAAAAAATCCCTAGGGAAAGGTAAATATGTTAAAGATAAGGATTGTTTTGATCTGAAAGGTAATGATTCCCCTTTCTCTAAAGGTAGTGGAATACTAAGGAGGCGGATAATTATAATAAGGAATGGAAAAAAGAAAAGGGGAAGAAGTCTTGTGAAAAAAACCCTAAAGGAAGAAAGGCTTCCCTTGTTTTAGTTTTGCAAGAGAGATTTCTCTAAAAGTGAAGAGAGAATAGGTATTAAGAAAAGTAAAAAGAATGAATGGGATAGGATAGATTCTCTTTTGGATTCTTCACTTAAGGTCAGTAATCAGGAGAATTTGAGGGTTTTGGAGGAATCTCATCTTCCGACTAGTCATGAAGGGAGTGTCACTTTCCATTGTGATGTCATAATCCATGACTCCCATATGTTAAATCTTGATAAAGACCACCCTTCAAACCTCTTTGTAGTGGCTAGAAACATTCTTGTTAAAAAAGTTAGAATGTAGAAGGTTTTATTTCATGAGATTATTATTGATATCCATGGGATCAAGAATGAACTGCTTAACCTCAAGTACCCAAATTAAAATTGCCTAGAGAAGAAAGGAAGTAACATTGTTGTTTCCTTGCAAAAAAAAGTTAAGGATATAGAACACATGAAGGAATATTTCAAAGGGAGGATTATGAGATTGGAGATGAACTACAAAAAGATCGGTGATAATTTAATTACCCTAGCCAAGTTCAGCTATAAGGTTATCAAGTCTAGTGCAAAGAGCGTTAGAGTAATGATAGAGAAGTTTGAGAGGAATTGGGAGGTTGAATCATCCTTCATTAATATTGATGTTGTTGAGAAAGGAAAGAAGGCTACTTAGGAGGAGAGTAGAGGCCCTTGTACTCATATTAGGGCAAGCAACAACAAGATGCTAGATCAAGCTACACAAGATGCGAGAGATATGAAGAAGTTGTCCATGAATGTTTCTCAGCTTGAAGTGGAAGTAGTATAAGATTTAAAGAATTTTAATTAGTTCTCTCTTCTTGTTTTGTTGAGTTGTGTTCTGTTTTGGTTTTTTTATGAATTGGTTGCATATTTTTATGGTATGCCAATGGTATTTTGATGGAAACTTTATGTAAATAGGGTTTTGGGTCCCTTCAAAACCTGCTTGACCACTTTAATATAAAACATTGCTCACTCAGCAATAGTTTTTTTATTTATCTTGAACACATAATATCTTGTAGGGTCTCATATGTTTCAATCACTTCAAATTCAGCTTAGTCACCATCTCTTCTAAAACTAAATTTTTAGTACTTCCACCATCAACAATGACCTTACAACATTTACCCCTAGATTTGTATTTGGTTTTGAACAAACTCTTCCTTTGCACTGGCTCCTTTTGTAATAAAGCTCTCCTCATTACTAGTGATTCACCTTTCTCTAGTTTCCCAACTGAACTAGTTGATCCAATAGTTTCTTCTTCTGCATGTGCTAGTCTGGCATTATTTCTAGTCCTATTATTGGTACTCCCTTGTTGATATTTAAATGCTCTATATCCTTTACCTCCACACTCGAGACAAGCTCCTCCCAATGTTGTTTACTTAGAGGATAAAATTACAAACTTGAGTCACACTTTTATTAACGAAATGACCAACACAATGTTGGAATCAATGAAGACTAAGAGGGGGGTGAATCAATGTTCTGCAATTTATTATATTATTAAACTAATTCTTAAACCACCAAGTGCAAAGAATAGAAACTATAATGCATAAACTCAAAGAAAATAACCATATAACCATAACACCAGAATTTTTACATGGAAACCCGGAAAGGGAAAAACCATGGTGGGATTTGAACCCATAATATTTGTATACTATGGCTAATAGTATAACAATATTACAAAAGGGGAATGCACTTGCATTTAGGCATACTACCTAGAGCTCACTACTAAATTACAAAATAAGCCTGTAACCCTGGAGGACTCACTGTCCTACAATTGAGGTATAAAGGTAATTACAAAGCTTGAACTAGAATACAACATCTACAAATGCTAGAAATCAATTCTAGATATGCACAAAATGATTTGCTACCTGTGATTTGAAAAAATTGCTTTGTTTTACTCTGCTACCAAATACTGGATCAACAAAACTCAAAATGCGCATGTGAAATTTCTCTCAATCACTCCCAAAATAATTTCTCACTCATTCATTCACACCAAAATGGTCACCCAAGTCTATCTTATATATTTGTACCACCAAAAAATATCTCCAACAAGTCGGCTTCACAAAACTTCAAAATATGAAATGTGTAGTCTCATGTCGGCTTAATCAATTATAAATTCATGTTTCAAACCTAGAACATGTGGTCATGGGCTTCATGCGCAACAACACAAACTCCTCAAACACACCACCAATCACCAAAATTATCCCTACAGTTCTGCAACACACATTACCCAACTTACCGCATAATAGCTCTGATCTTCTAGAATTGTTCGATACCGGAGCCCTAAACTTGTACGCAATTCAATACCAATTGTCAGGATCTTAAAGTAATCTATCTCCAACCTAGAACCAACTTCATATGTCACTACAACAAAAATACTGCACCAAAATCAGGATGTGCACCATGAACTCATGCTCTACCAGTTATTGTTTTCCACCTTCTAGACTTATGCCTTATGAAGAAAATGACTTTTGGTAAACCATTTCTATGTACACCATATTTTATTACCAAGTTTCCATAAATGACAACCCCTAAGTAATCTTGATGCATCTATCATCACCAAAATAGTGTCACTTGCCAACAATATCCATGTTTGGCATTGATGGCAACAATGTGAAAAATGAACTGAATTGATTGTATACTCAAGACTACAAAAATTTAAAATTTTCAAACTCAACTCACAAAGAATATACAAGATCTCCCTAAGAATTTACACCATTTTTTAGTCCTCTCTCTCCCCCTTTGACATGAATGCCAAAGAGTCCACCAAAACTGATATACAAAGATATGTATAGTTGCTCACATAAATTTGAAGATGCTTGCAAAAGTTCTCCTAAGAGAAAAAAATATGTTTATCCCATGCCTTCTTTAGGCTCTCCAAAATGTTGATCATCCCACTAAAAAAAGATAAACAAACATTTCAGCTCCTTTTCTATCTGTTGGAACATGGAACCTAGAGCATCCTTAGCATCTCTTGTTCTAAAAATTATTTATCATTCTCCTGCACATGTTTAACTTATGATCAAAATTGTTGCATATGAAACATTGACCAATAAAGGTAGAACCATTATTCATCATGGTGTTCATCATCCCATTATTCATCTTCCTTCTGCATTGACTTTCCCTGTGACCAAATTTACCACAAAGAAAGTATTTACCATTGAATTTATAGGCATTAGGTTGTCTTATTGGATTTTTATTGTCCTTCTTATGATTTCTTTGACTAAACCAGAGGATTCTTCTTTCTCAAATCCAAATCCTCGCATATCTTTCCCATGTCTCTAAGTTTCCAGCATCTCTTCCAACTGCTCATTGAACTAGCTTTGAATTTCCCTTTGTACTCATTAGTAGTAGTTAGCTCATCTCACAAAATTATGATCTACCTTTTAAGTTCTTGTCCATCATTCTTTGTTTTCACCAATTCAAGCTTTAGTTGATCATTCTCATATGTTAATATACAACATTCATCAGATTTGTCCTTCAGTGACCGAGTCATGGTTTCCTCATTCTTCTTTTGGTCTTCAATATCCATTGTCAACTTCATTACAATAGATTTCATTGTTGGTAATTTGGTATGGTTTTGTCATTGATGTCAACACCTACTAAAACACTAGCACTTTGGAGATCCAGCGGCATTCACCAGCAAGTAACTATTGCAGAGTTACTAGTATATGGTTCACTGGCAAGATATAATGATCACCGGCACTTGGAATTATGTGGAAGACACTTGGTAATGTCGAAGACATCATTTGGACATCTTGTCCTAGAGTTTTGTTCATTGGTATATTCATATTTGCATATTTGCTTTTACCGGCAAATAATTCCAGGGTTACACCGGAAGGTTTATCTTTTCCAAATCAGCATGGCATGCTAAGGAAATGATTAATTATTGCTGTAAATGCATTAAGTTGACATGTTCAATTGGTTATTGCATCAGATATTATATTGTTTGTAAATTTTTTTTATTGTAATATCTTGTAGAGCTGACCTACTAAAATTGGTCTTAGGTTATGGTATAAATGTAAGATCTTATTTGTAAGATCGAATGTGGAATGTGAAAAAGAATTGTGTGAAGGTATATGAGAGATTAAGTAGAGCTATGCATGAAGACATCATTTGAAGGTGAAGCTAGGTTTTTGTGAAAGCATATCAGCATTACACCGGTACTGAATCCAACATATGAAGATGCTATTTTGTGTAGTACATTCTTATTGGATTTAACCATCCAACTGTAGTCAGTGTGACTCCCATTTTGTGATTGAGCAGTGAGCTCTAGGCTATTGGCCTTTCTGCATGTGCAGACCCCATTTATGTACACTTACTATTTGCAGTAGTATCATCTGATTGTGGGTAAGGTTTCCCACCATGGTTTTTCCCCTTATAGGGTTTCCATGTACAAATATTGGTGTCATGTGTTGTGGATGACTTTGTGTTTATGTTTCATGCATTAATCTTTACTGGTATAGCTATTAATTATTAACATTGTCTACCAGTATACTTAAACTGGTTGACCAGTATTAAGCATTAAGATGGTTAAGTTGTTTTTGGTTTAAAATTAGTTGACAACTGATTCACCCCCCCCTTCTCAGTTGTCTCTGGGACCTCACAATTTGTATCAGAGATTAGTCCTCTTTTGTAGAAGTTTAACAACTTGAGGAGATCCAATGTCTACTAATTATTTCAAGAAGGACAATCCTAAACTTGATGGAACCAACTATGGCAAATGGAAGATCAGAATGGAGACACATCTAAATTACATTGGCAAAGACGTTTGGGAAGTTACAAAGAAAGGTTACAGTGTTGTTGTACCTAGTTAGCCCAGTCCAACTACCTTGGCTAAAGATGAGGAAAATGATTGCAAAGCAAGGGAAGCACTTTTGAGCGCATTATCAGATCAACAAATAATGGGATTGTTAGATAGGTCTACTGCTAAAGCTATTTGGGATCATTTGGAAACACTGAATGAAGGATATTCCACAGTCAAAATTGCTAAACTTGAAAGCTTTCGGGTCAGGAATGAACATCTGAAAATGGAAGAAGATGAAAGGATTTCTTCTTTTATGGAAAGAGTAAATGAAATTGTTTTGGATATTAAATATTGTGGAGTAACCTTAAGTGAGGATGAAATTGTTTCAAAAATCTTAAGAGGATTGCCACTGGCATATAAAATGAAGGTTACTGCTATAAATGAGTTAAGAACAATGCCTAATACATCAGTAACTAGGGATACATTGATTGGGAAACTTTCAGCTTTTGAAATTGAAGAATTTGGTCTTGTTGCTACTATAAAGACAGATTTAGCCTTTAAAGTCAACATCATCTACTCCATCATTTGACAAATCTGATTGGAAAGCCTTTTATGCAAGAGAATTTGAAGAAAGCAGGAAAGAAAATGAAGAACTTGAATAACTTGAAGTACTATTTGCAAGGAAAATGCCTAAAGGTCCAATTGGAAGTAAGTATGAAGGTAAATCACCCTTTAAATGTTTTAACTACAATAAGATTGGTCATATGGCTTCGAGATGCCCTGATAGACATGCTAGACTAAGAGAAGAAGCTAGAAGGACATACAAGCCTAATCCTGAATATCAGAGATACAGATTCAAGAAGAACAAAGACAAATCTTGTTACATTGTTGATGAAGGTGTGACTGATGATTTTGATGAGGATCCAATAGACAATGGATGGGTTTTTGTTGCTATAACAGAAGATCAACTGACACCTACTGTTCAATCGATAGAACAAGCCCTAGCAGCTAAAGTTGAAGTAAAGGATGAATGGATCATTGACTTAGGATGCTCACATCATATGACAGGAGGCAAAGGTAAATTCTTGAACTTTCAAGAATACAATGGAGGTTTAGTAAGATTTGGAGATGACAAAGCCTGTTCAATCAAAGGGAAGGGTACAATATCTCTTGATGGTAAGCATAACACTGACAATGTATACTATGTTGAAGGATTGAAGCATAATCTTTTAAGTGTTGGTCAATTAGTTGAGAAAGGATTTCAGTTACAATTTAAAAATGGAAAATGCAAAATCATGAATAGAACTGGTTTGGAAATTGCAACCGGTAATCAGACTAGAGGTAATATCTTTCATTTGAATAATAGTGAAAAGACATGCTTGATTGCACATATAGATGAAAGTTGGTTATGGCATAAGAGACTCTGCCATGTAAACTTTGATTGCATGGTAAAGATCAGTACTACTAAGGCAGTTAGAGATCTACCTAAAATTATCAAACCTCAGAACACAATATGCAAGGAATGTCAATTTGGAAAACAAGTTAGAGCTAGTTTCAAAAGTATTCCAAAAAAATCCAATAATGCTCTTGATTTGTTTCACACTGATTTATGTGGTCCAGCTAGAACTAAAAGCTTACAAGGTGATAGATATTTCATGCTAATCATTGATGACTATTCTAGAATGTGTTGGGTTACTTTTCTCAGAGAAAAATAAGAAGCACTTGGAAAGTTCAAACTATTCAAAGCAATGGTTGAAAATGAAACCATTAAGAAAATCAAATGTTTAAGATCAGATCAAGGAGGACAATTCACATCTAAGGACTTTAATACATTTTGTGAAGTGAATGGAATCAGAAGACAGCTATCAGCACCTCAGACACCACAATAGAATGGAGTTGTTGAAAGGAAAAATAGAACTATCTTGGATGTAGCAAGAAGTATGTTATCAGAAGCAAATTTACCACATGTGTATTGGAGAGAAGCAATCAGCACAATGGTTTATACATTCAACAAAATTCACATCAAAGGTGAAACTGGTAAGACCCCTCATGAACTATGGTTTGGTAATACTCCTACTATTAAATAGTTCAGAATTTTTGGAAGTAAATGTTATATTAGATGAGATGAGTATATTGGCAAATTTGATCCTAGAAGTGATGAAGGAATATTTCCTGGTTATTCATCTAAGAGCAAGGCATATAGATGTTTTAACAAGAGATTGCAGAAAATCGTTGAGAGTACAAATGTAAAAATTGATGAACAATTCAGAGGAACTTCAAGGTATATAGACTCTGAACCGACAATAGAAATTGTGACAAATGAACCTACACCAAATCTACTGGTACAAAATGAAGATCCAGTTACCCCGGTACCATCTGAGGATTCCACAATAATAGAAGAAGAACAACAAACAAAGACACCCTGATATGTAAGATTAAATCATTCTGAAGATCAGATAATTGGAAATAAATTTAAAGGAGTTATGACAAGAGGAAGATTGGAAAATGAAGAGGTATGTCTTATTTCTCAAATAGAACCATCATCTGTTAATGAGGCATGTGAAGATAAATTTTGGATTAAAGCTATGGAAGAAGAATTAGAAAAAATTGAGAAAAATAACACTTAGACATTAGTTCCCCGGCCTAAAGATAAAAATGTAATTGGAACCAAATGGGTATTCAGAAAAAAACTTAATGAAGATGGCAAGGTTGTTAGAAATAAAGCAAGACTAGTATGTAAGGGATATTCTCATAAAGAAGGAGCTCATTACAATGAAACCTTTGCACCGGTAGCTATAATTGAGGCAGTTAGATTATTCTTGGCTTTTGCAGCACACAAGAACTACAAAGTTTATCAAATGGATATTAAATGTGCATTTTTGAATGGAGATCTTGAAGAGGAAGTATACATTGAACAACCTGATGGATTTTCTTTGACAGATGACAATGATATGGTTTTCAAGTTAAGGAAAGCTCTGTATGGACTAAAACAAGCCCCAAGAGCTTGGTAAGCAAGATTGGATAAGTATCTTTTAAAGATTGGTTTTACTAAAGGAAATGCAGATAGCAATTTATATTACAAAATAACTAATGATGACATCTTGATTATAGAAGTATTTTTTGATGATATAATATTTGGAAGAGAAGATGGTTAATGTAAGGAATTTTCTACTAAAATGCAACAAGAATTTGAAATGTCTATGATTGGAGAAATAAAATTCTTTTTAGGATTGCAGATTTCACAAACTGACAAAGGTATATTCTTGAGTCAATCCAAATACTTAAAAGAGTTACTAAAGAAATTTGGGATGGAGAACTCTAAACCGGTAAGCACACTTATGACTACAAATGACAAATTATCTCAAAGGGATGAATCTACACCTATTAATCTAACTAGATACAAATCTATGATAGGAGGTTTACTATATTTAACAAACCAGACCTGATATTATGAATGCAGTATGTATTGTTTCAAAATTTAAAAATAATCCTAGAGAAAATCATGGATCAACAGTAAAAAGAATTTTCTGGTACTTACAAGGCACTATAAATCTTGGATTATGGTATCCTAGAGATGAAAACTTTGAATTATGTGCATACACAGATGCAAATTGGGCAGGAGATGTGGATGATAGAAAAAGCACCACCGGTAGAGCATTCTTTCTTGGAAAGAGATTAGTTTCTTGGTTGAGTAAGAAATAGAGTTGTACATCTTTATCAATAGCAGAATTAGAATATGTTGCAGCACCAACTAACTTTACACAGGTACTATGGCTTAAGTAAATGTTGAAAGACATAAAGGTAAAATGCAAGGAACCTATTACCATATATTGTGATAACACTAAAACAATTTATATATCTAACAATCTAGTACTACATTCTAAAACAAAACATGTTTCTATCAAATTGAATTTTCTAAGGGAAAAAGTTGAAGAAAAGGAGATAAAATTGGTTTATGTGAACACTAAAGAACACTAAAATTGGTTTATGTCAAAGGGGGAGAGATATCTATAGAAAAACACATTATCTTTTGGACAGATTGGTATGGAAACTTTGGATAATGCATGTTGCTCCCAGGGTAAGAGATTATTGTTTGGGAGATACTATTACTCTTTGTATTCTGGTTATGATCTTTTTAGAGATTGTTGCTTATTGGTATTTCGCATTTTAGTTTTGACACTTTGATGGTTTTTCCATCTTGTGTTGCCATCGATGCCAAAGGGGGAGATTGTTTGTATTTTGGTATGGTTTTGTCATTGATATCAACACCTACTAAAACACTAGCACTTTGGAGATCCAACAACATTCACCGGCAAGCAACTATTGCACAGTTACTGGTATATGGTTCACTGGTAGAATATAATGATCACCGACACTCAAAATTATGTGGAAGACACTTGGTAATGTTGAAGACATCGTTTGGACATCTTGTCCTAGAGTTTTGTTCATTGGTATATTCATATTTGCATATTTTCTTTTACCGACAAATAGGTCCATGGTTACCTAGGGTTACACTAACAAGTTTATCTTTTCCAGATCAGCATGGCACACTAAGGAAATGATTAATTATTATTGTAGATGCATTAAGGCGACATGTTCAATCAGTTATTGCATCAGATATTATATTGTTTGTAAAATGTTTTTATTGTAATATCTTGTAGAGCTGACCTACTAAAATTGGTCTTAGGTTATGGTATAAATGTAAGATCTTATTTGTAAGATCGAATGTGGAATGTGAAAAAGAATTGTGTGAAGGTATATGCGAGATTAAGTAGAGCTATGCACAAAGACATCATTTGAAGGTGAAGCTAGGTTTTTGTGAAAGCATATCAGCATTACACCGGTACTGAATCCAGCATATGAAGATGCTATTTTGTGCAGTACATTCTTATTGGATTTAACCATCCAACTATAGTCAGTGTGACTCCCATTTTGTGATTGAGCAGTGAGCTCTAGGCTGTTGGCCTTTCTGCATGTGCAGACCCCATTTATGTACACTTACGATTTGTAGTAGTATCATCTGATTGTGGGTAAGGTTTATCACCATAGTTTTTCCCCTTACAGGGTTTCCACGTACAAATATTGGTGTCATGTGTTGTGGATGACTTTGTGTTTATGTTTCATGCATTAATCTTTACCGGTATAGCTATTAACTATTAACACTGTCTACCAGCATACTTAGACTGGTTTACCGGTATTAAGCATTAAGATGGTTAAGTTGTTTTTGATTTGAAATTAGTTGACAAATGATTCACCCTCCCCCTCTCAGTTGTCTCCCGGACCTAACATTCATCTCATTCTTTAGAATTTTATTCTCTCTAGCCAACTTCTCATATTCATCTATCTTATCTTGTAGGGCTTGATTATTAACACTTTGTTCTTCTTTCTCCTTCAGCTTATCCATCAGCTCCTTTCTCTTTTCTGTAAAAGTGTTCAATTTATCTTTCAATGTTGGCAATTTGGCACTAAGTTGTCATTGATGTCAATTGGCATGATGAATACTCACGTAATTAGGGTGAGCATAAAGAATGAAGGCCTATAGGTAGTCTCACACCACTGGAAGTGAAGATATGTTACCAATATAGAATGCTCTATCAGCAAAGAGTTGTATCGGTATGTGTTTTCTAGACCAATTGTGTGTTGGTGGGCCAGGTCTTGATCATTGTGATGCCATGTGAACTAGACGTGGAAAACTTGTTGTGGTTGGTGAATCCTCATCGACAAGGTTGATGAAAATTAGAGAGTAGTTGGAACCTAAATCTATGCAAGGAAAATATAAATCAGGAAGTCCTCGAAAACAAAACTTCTGAAGCACTTTATGTGTTGACTGATTTCGTGATAGAAGATCTGATTTGAGATTTCCATTTCCAGAAAATGTGCATTTGATAATGGAAACCATGTGCAAGTGCATCCTTCTAGGATAGGTGATCGATCCGAGATAGGTAGGATTCAATCTCATGAAGATTGTGCCAAAGAGAGGAAACCCTAACCGCACAGGTTTTTGAATTACATTCTAGCGGGAATTCACCATATAAGAAATGAGAGCTCAAAAATAAAAAGTTGATGTTGGGAAAGAGGAGAAGTGTAGAGAGAGTAAGCAAAGAAAATAATTGTGAGCCTTAGAAATAATTTGAAGTAAGTTGTAGTGTGCGTTAGTAAGGAAACCGGTGAGAAGACTCTATTGGCAGTTCTATAGTCTTGCAGTTGAGCATAATCGGTAAGGCATGGAAGAGTAGGAAGCATCCTTGTGTGATCCAGTGTGTTGAGAGATTGTGTATGAGAGGGAGAGCAAGATCAGAGAGGTTGAGAAATAGAGACAGTAATTCCACAACTAGTAGTGTGAGTTTCAGTGGAGAAGAAAAGACGATCAACCGACAAAGTGTTATTTGATCAAAGAGTTGCAGAATTCATTTGCAACAAGAAGCCTTAATTGTATTCAAATAGTATTTCAATATGCATTGCCAAGTTGAAGCTTGGTGTAGGGGTTGGTACTCCTTGGGTTTCTGCCCTAAAAAATAGGGGTTGGTGCTCCTTGTGTTAGTGCCCAAAATCTTTCTAAGTCAGTGTTTTACCTATGAAGCTGGATTGGAGTAGTAGTCTCCAACAACTTTTCTCACTGATTTTTTTCCCATATTAGGTTTTCCTTGTAAATCTAGTGTTGTGAGTTACTTGTGTGTGAATTATCTCTTAGGCTTTCTCTCTTGTATTATTGGTATGACTGTTTAGTGGTTAAGTGATTAACTGATATTTTGAAATCAAAGTAGACAAAAGAAAAGCTTAGAAACCACTAATTCACCACCCCTCTCAGTGGTATTTTGTATTTAACAATTGGTATCAGAGCTAAGTTCCCAGTTATATTTAAACCTTGGGTTGATTCTAGACTTTGATCACAATAGCAGGAAGTGGGTCTTCTTCCTCAAAAGCCCCCATGTTTGATGGATCCAACTATGCCTTCTAGAGCAGAGGAATGAAGACCTATATTTCATCTCTTGGTTTTGATGTGTGGATGTCAGTCAAGAATGGGTATGTCATTCCTAATGCTCCTCCCTCTAATCCTGATGCAAAAAAGGAGTGTGAGAATAATGCAAAGGCAAAACATGCTATCTTGAGTGGACTATTCGATAATGAATTTGTCAAAGTCATGCACTGTATTTGAGAAAAGGAGACATGGGACAAATTGCAGAGGTTGTTTGAGGGAGATACAAAAGTCAACGAAGCTAAGTTGTAAACACTAAGGGGCCAACTTGAAAGAATCAAAATGAAAGATGATGAAAAGATTGCAGACTATCTTCATAGATTTGATGAAACTATGAATACCATTAGAGGACTTGGAGAAGATATTGTAGATGATATTCTTGTGAAGAAGATACTTAGATCTCTCACTCCCAAATATGATACTAAGGTGTTAGCCATAGAAGAAGCCAAGGATCTAAAGACTTTTACAATGGATGAACTATTTGCCTCTTTGACAACCTATCAGATGAGAACCACCAGTGATACTTCCTCAAGGAAAGAAGTAGCATTTAACATCACTAAAAGGGGAAAATAAATGGTTACTCATAGAGAATCTAGTGAAGACTTTAATGTAGAAGTAGAAAAATTTGTCAAGAAGCTCAAAAGAGGATCCGCCAGTACAAAGGAAAAATACCACTTAAATGATTCAACTATGGGAAAGTAGGACACTTCGCTACAAATCTTCCTCACAAAGAAAATGGTGGAGATGACTCAAGAGAGTTCAAAAGATTTGTCGGTAAAGACAGAGAAAGGAATGACTACTAGTAGGGAAGGAGAGGTTACTAGAACTAGAACAACCTATATATCATTGAGGATGACATAGCAGATGATGAAAATGCATTGGAAGATGATGACCATAGAATGATAGAAAAGTCAATCTTTTCATGGCACTTGGCAGACTAGCTGATGAAGATAAGGAAGAAGAGGATATTGAGGCTAAAGTGGATTTGGAGAGAGAACTTATCAGTGCGCTTGAAGAATTGAGTAAAACAAGAAGCAAACAGGACAGTCAAGGAGATGGCGAGAACAATGTTAAATGAGGCCAATCTACCAAACACTTATTAGAAAGAAGTTTTTCATACTACTGCATACACTTTGAATCAGATTCAATTAAGAACAAATAAAAAAATACACCTTATGAGTTATAGTATGACCGGAAGCCATCAGTTAAATACTTCAAAGTATTTGGAAGAAAGTACTTTATCAAGAAAGATATGGATGGTCTATGAAGTTTTGATTCTAGGAGTGATGAAGGAATCTTCCTTGGTTACTCATCTAATAGCAAAGCCTACAAATGTTACAATAAAATACTAAGAAGAATCATTGAGAGTGTGCATGTAAAAGTTGATGAAGATATGCACAAAGGATGTCAACCATAGGTTAACTGGTATGATGACTCCGATGAGGAACATGATGAAGTTCACTCAGACACTAACCTAAAGTAGCATCCAAGAAGGTCCCCAACCGGTATGTATAGCTGAATTACCTGGAAGAGAAAATTTTGGGAAATGTGAGTGATGGTGTGCAGACTAGAAGAAGACTTGCCCAAAATGATGAACAATTCAACCTATGACTCATGACAGAAGTTGAATCCAACATTGAGGCCAGCAAGAGACAAGAATGGATGGATTCTATTAAAGAAGAACTGCACCAGATTGAGAAGAACAAGACTTGGGAATTAATTCCTAGACCAGAACAGAAGAATATCACTGGCACAAAATGGCTCTGCCGGAACAAGATGAATGAAGAAGGTAATATTGTAAGGAGCAAGGCTAGACTAGTGTGCAAAGGTTACTCTCAAGTAGAGGGGATTGACTTTGAAGAAACATTTGCATCTATGGCTAGATTAGAAGCAATTAGAATGTTTCTAGCTTACTCTACCTACAAGGGCTATAAAGTATACCAAATGGATGTAAAATCTTCTTTTCTAAATGGAAATTTAGAAGAAGAAGTATACATGGAGTAACCAGAAGGGTTTCTTCTACATGATGATGAGACATTTGTGTGTCAGTTAAAGAAGGCTCTATATGGTCTAAAGCAAGCTCCGAGACCATGGTACTCAAGATTAGATCAGTATTTGAAGGAGCACAGATTCAAATAGGGAAGTGCTCACAACAATTTGTACATAAAGAAAGATGGGAATCACATGATTATTGTGGTTGTGTATGTAGATGACATTATCTTTGGAGGCAACAAGGATACCCTCTGCAAAGAGTTTGCTGATTAGATGCAGTCAGAATTTGAGATGTCAATGCTTGGTGAATTGACTTACTTCCTTGGTTTGTAGATATTACAGCAAGATAAAGGAATCTTTATCTCTCAAATCAAGTATGCAAAGGAGATGTAGAAGAAATTCCAATTGGAATATTGTAAACCAGTAAGAACCCCCATGGTGACTAACAACAAATTGAGCAAGAATGATGAATCACCAATGATGGATTAGACTCTGTACAAATCCATGATAGGTAGTCTACTATATCTTACCACTTCAAGACTAGATATAGTTCAAGAAGTGTGCATGGTGGCCAGATTCCAAGCTGCCCCAAAGTAGCTACACATGAATGTTGTTAGCAGGTTTTTTAGGTACCTACAAGGAACACTCAGTTATGGTTTGTGGTATCCTAAACAAGGAGATTTTATCTTGGAAGCATACACTGATGTTGATTGGGCATGATGCATTGATGATAGAGAGAGCACAAGTTGTGGTGCATTCTTTCTTGGTGACCAGTTGGTCTCTTGGCATAGCAAGAAGCAGGACTCAGTCTCTCTATCCACATTGAAGCTAAGTATGTTATTGTTGCTACATGTTGCCCTCAAGTGCTTTGGATGAAGCAGACTCCCAAAGATATATAGGTGGACATCACTGAGCCTATTCTCATTCAGTGTGACAATTTGAGTGCAATCAACATAGCAAAGAATCCTGTCATGCCTTCCAAAACAAAGCACATTGCTATCAAATATCATTTTCTCATAGAAAAGGTTGAAGGATGGTAGGTAAGGATGGATTATGTTCCTACTGGTGAACAAGTAGCAAACATTTTCACTAAACCGTTATCAGTATGCACTTTTGAGTACCTCTGACACAAGTTGGGAGTTGTGTCATCTGCCTAGGCAGGTTTTATGTGGCTCAGGAGGAGCTGATAATGGTCAAAGGAGGATTTTTGTATGAATCAAAGGGGGAATGCATAGTACCCTTTGTCATTGTGTCAAAGGTGGATAAATGTACTGGTATAGAGTATCTCACTAGAATTTGACATCAATGCCAAAGGGGGAGATTGTTGGCAATTTGGCACTAAGTTGGCATTGATATCAACTGGCATGATGAACACTCACACAAGGGTAAACATAAATAATGAAATTTTACTGATAGTCTCACACCACTGGAAGTGAAGATATGTTACCAGTATAGAATTCTCATTCGACAAAGAGTTGTACCGGTATGTGTTTTTCGGACCAACTATGTGTTGCTGGGCCATGTCTTGATCGTTGTGACACCTTGTGAAGTAGATGTGGAAAATGTTTTATGGTTGGTGAAGCCTCATCAATAGAGTTGATGAAACAGATAATGTCTATTAATGGAGGAGCCATAAAGCATGGGATTGTATCTTACTGATTGCAGCTCAAGGAAGAAGGAATGATAGAGGAAGATCAGAGAGTAGTTGGCACTTGAATCTATGCAAGGGAAATCCAATTCAAGAAGTCCTCAAAAATAAAACTTCTAACGCACTTTATGTGTCGACTGATTTCATGACAGAAGATCTGATTCGAGATTGCCATTTGCAGAAAATGTGCATTGGATAATGGAAACCATGTGTAGGTGCATCCTTCTAGGATAGGTGATCTATCTGATATAGGTAAGATTGGATCTCATGAATATTGTGTCAAACAAAGGAAACCCTAACCGCTCAGGTTTTTAAATTACGTTCTGGCAGGAAATCACCATATAAGAAATGAGAGCTCAAAACAAAAAAATTAATGCTATGAAAGAGGAGAAGTGTAGAGAGAGTAAGCAAAGAAAATAATTGTGAGCCTTAGAAAGAATTAGAATTAAGTTGCAGTGTGCATTAACAAGCATACTGGTGAGAGGATTCTATTTGTAGTTCTATAGTCCTACAGTTTAATCTAACCGGCAAGGCGTGGTAGAGTAGGCAACATCCTTGTGTGATCAAGTGTGTTGAGAGATTGTTTGTGAGAGGGAGAGAAAGGTCACAGAGGTTGAGAAATAGAGACAGTAATTCCACAACCAACAGTGTGAGTTTCAATGGAGAAGAAAAGACAATCAACAAACAGAGTGTTATTTGATCAAAGAGTTGCAGAATTCATTTGCAACAAGAAGCCTTACTTGTATCCAAATAGTATTTCAATATACATTACCAAGTTGAAGCTTGGTGCCCTAAAAGATGGGGGTTGGTGCTCCTTGGGTTGGTGCCCAAAATCTTTGTAAGTCAGTGTTTTACCTGTGAGGCTGGATTGGAGCAGCAGTCTCCAACGTCTTTTCTCACTGACGATTTTTCCATATTGGTTTTTCCTCGTAAATGTGGTGTTGTGAGTTACTTGTGTGTGAATGATCTCTTGGGATTTTTCTCTTGTATTACCAGTATGAATGTTTAGTGGTTAAGTGATTAACTGATATTCTGAAGTTAGACCAGATAAAAGAAAAGCTTAGAAATAACAGATTCATCCCCCTCTCAGTTGTACTCCATGTTCAACATTCAATGTCTCAATGAAGTCTTTAGTTGCATTTAGATTTTTTTTCAGACTACTCTTTTCCTTCATCGCTTTATCAATATCTTCAAGTACTAGAGTAAGTTGTTTCTACAAATCGGAGTCCATTGATTCAAGCTTTTGGATCTTTCTCAAGCTATTAGGATTCTTCATAGGAACTAGCCTCTGATATTAATTATTGGAATCAATGAACACTAAGAGGGGGCGTGAATCAGTGTTTTGCAATTTATTAGATTATTAAACTAATTCTTAAACCATTGAATGCAAACAATAGAAAGTATAATGCAGAAACTCAAAGAAAATAACCACACAACCATAACATTGGAATTTTTACATGGAAACCTAGAAAGGAAAAAACCACAGTGGGATTTGAACCTGAAAATATTATTATACTATAGCTAGTAGTAAATTAGTATTACAAAAGATGAATGCACTTCCATTCAAGCACACTGCCTAGACCTCACTACTCAATTACAAAATATGACTGCAACCTCGGAGAATTCATTGTCCTACAATTGAAATATAAAGGCAGTTACAAATTTTGAACTGAAATACAACATCTCCAAATGCCAGAAATCAGTCCCAGTTATGCACAAAATGATTCACTACCTCTGATCTGATAAATTGATCTATTTTTCTCTACTACTAGATACCATATCAACAAAACTCAAAATACGTAAATGAAATTGCCCTCAATCGCTCCCAAAATATTTTCTCACTCATTCGTTCACACAAAAATGACCACCCAAGTCTATCTTACATATTTGCACTATTAGCATTCTAGTGTAGTTTTGTATGACAGGTGAATGATATGGTTGTCATTGTTGGCAACATTCATCTCTTAATTCTTCATAGTCTATTGACAGTAAGTAGACTAGTATACTAAGGTCAATCGACTAAGCAATAAGTAAACAAGATAAACAATGAGTAGACCGGCAAGTGATGAGTATATCGGAAAGAAGTAAGTAGACCAGCAAGCAGTAAGTAAATCGGCAAGTAGTGAGTAGACCGACAAGAAGTAAGTATACCGACAAGAAATGAGTAGACCGACATAGAAGTGGTCCACCAGCTAAGCAAAGAATAGATCGGTATATAGGAGGAATCCATCTAGACAGATTTTGATCAGTACACTGGTATAGTCTGTAACCAACAAACTGGTCATGTTCAGCTAACATTCAGTTAAACTAGGAGTCTTCTCTAGTCAACTAGTAGAATTATCGACATGTTCGACTATCTTGACAGAGATTCCTGCAATGATTTGAGGGGAATGATTTAAGGCATGGTAACGAAATTTTAAAAAGAATTTTTTTCGAGGAAAAGTTGGCGACAGACTGTAGAGTCAATAAATTCACATAATTCATTCTTGATATGGTTGTTGTGAAAGTGAATTGAGATAATGTGAAAGTGTACACAAGGGGAGTTTAATAGAGTGCAGAGCCAAGTGACAGAGGACCGGTAGAGTTGAGTTCAAAAGAATGCTAAGTGAAGTGACAAAGGACAAGCAAAGTGCAATCCAAGGATCAACAAATTGACAAGGGGCAGAGTTGATGGTACATTCAGGAAATCGATGTTGTGCAAAGAAGACACAACTGATGCAGACATAGTGTAATTTTTCAGTGTGATCTGATCAAGCTAATCAGCAGCCAGTCTAGCAGATCATATTTTTGTTTCTCTCTAACCATTGCAACTAAAATCCCTTAATAGGGTTGACTTTAACATGTCCCATTGTAAAAATCCCTTAACCGGGTGTCATCTTAATTGAAGATTTTAAGACCTTTGATAAGGCTACCTTTAACAAGGTAAAGGCACTAACAGGCCTTAGACAAAATCCTTTAATCGGGTGGCACCTAACAATGTCTTTGTAATCTCCTAACAGGGATGGCTCTTCACCAAGTGTACTCTAGAAGAGTACAAATTTTGTGAGTTCCTACTCATACCATGGTTTTCTCCCATTTGGGCTTCCATGAGATAAATCTTGGCGTCACTATGTATCTTTTCATCCATGGTTATTCTTTTGTAATAGTTATTCATGTTGATGAATGTTAAGTTAGTGATAACTTAAGTTAAAAGTTTTTAATTGAGAAAAATCGATAAACTATTGATTCACCCCTCCCCTCTCAGCACCGGTTGGGACTAACAATTGGTATCAGAGCCATATTCTTCTAAAGTGAATCTTGATAGTTCAAGGATAAATATCATGAAAGAATATTGGTATCATAAGCAGATTAATGAAGAAAATGAAATGATTTCTCAACTAAAAGAGAGACTAATAAAATCTCTTGCAAAAAGGAAGGAATTAGTTGAACAACTCCATGAGAGTCAAGACATCATAGAGCAACTCTCTGAATAGAGTGGATCTAAAGAAGATGAAGAAGAAGTCTCAAAACTCATGGAAAAGAATAAGAAACTGACTAAAGAAATCACACACCTCAAAAGAGAACATGAAGGTTAGGCCCTAAGAATGACTGAGAAACTAGAACCCAGTAGAAGTGCTGATGAAAGAAAAAGGGAGGAAGAAGAAGAACTGCCAAAGGTTGAAAGAGCCCAGAGGGTTGCTGAAGATGCTCTAAGAGAAAATGATGCAATCATGATTGAGAAAGATGAAAAAATCTGAATTCTCACCAAGGAGAATGAATACATACATAAGAAACTACATGACAACACAAAATAAAGAGAAAAGATGGTGAAAGAGATTGAACAACTCAAGAGTGATTTGAAAGCTGAGAATGAGAGAAATGGGAAGCTGAGAAAATTTAATGAAAGCTCTGAGAAGTTAGATAAATAGTTGAAGGCTTAGAGAAGGACAAAAGAAACAACTAGTCTTGGTTACCCTAGTACAGGTCCTATGGAAACAAGTGATGTGTCTAAATCCAAAAAGATGAAGGATGATAAAAGGAACCATTCTGAAGGGAAAGGTATGAGGTTCTCTAAATCCTCCTATAACCATTATGGTAAATCAAGTCATAAGGCTAATAACTGTAGAAATAAACCAGTTAATCAAAAGAAGAATTTTACATATGATGGGTACTACCATAATTGTCATAAGTATGACCACACTACTTATGAGGGTAGATATCAATCTAGAAGTATGCCAAATAGAAGAATTTTTAATGGACATTGTTTCGCATGCAATAAATTTAGACACAAATCTGAATAATGCAAGCTCAAGTCAAATGTATCAAGACAACCATTCAAACCGGTTAGTCCTAACAAAAGGAATAATCGGTTCAAAGCCACCTATTTTACCTATGGTAATCTTGGTCATGTTGCAAAAAATTGTAGAGTGAGAATGGGGCAGAGAAATAATGCAGAACCATGGAGGACAACTGGTATGGCATATTTCAATTGCCATAAGATCGGTCACTTAGCTAGAGAGTGTAGGAATCAATCCTATAATCGGTCTAGAGACAAGAAATGGTCTAGAAGGAAGTGTCATGCCCAAACTTTTGGGCACAAACGGAATAAATTTTTTTTTTAAATACTTAACCTAGTATGACTAACTTAATAAAATAATGCAAAACTAGTTTAGTCTTAACTATGTTTTGAGTGAATCAACACAACTAAATTAATCTAGTGATAAAATTATCTAAGTTATCAGTGAGCTCATATTTCCCAAAAATAGTTATCGATAATCTTCCATTAATAAATAATTAAAACTCTCTTAGAAATTAATCTCAAGCTTAATATATGATCTTTAAATTTAAATGATCAATATTTAACTTATAGTTCTTTAATTACCTAGGATCTAATAAATTGTCCTAGCCATTAGATTAAACAACCTATTAAATAAAATTTCCATAAATTAAAATACCTTATAAATTCAAAATTTAAAAGGGTCAACTTGAATCTACACATGTCATTTTATTTTATCTTTCCCCAAGGGTTTATCCTACCCAACATTTTATTAGAATGCTCCTACTCTCATTTAATAATTCAAGGTGCAATATTTAGTTTTACAACTAACTAATTTGATTTCAAATAAATATAAAAGTTAAACTACTTATATATATATATATATTTATTTATTTATTTACCTATAAATTTTATATATATGCTTATGAATATATTCTAAAGAGAAGGGGGGGGGGGGTTTCTATTTTATTTTATTAATTTACCTCCATATATATATATATATATATATATATATATATATATATATATATATATATATATATATATATAATCCTACAAAGCCACATGCTAACCCTAACCCCTTCTTGTACACTCCCACACACACACATCTCTTATTTTAAAATCTAAGTGTGTTTTCCCTAACCCAAAACTAGGGTTAGGGCAAATATGTTATAACATTTATAATTTTTTTCTTTTGAGTGCTGTGTGTGTGTGTGAAAGACTCTTTATTTATTTATTTTTGTGTGTGTGTAGGTGTGGGCGTGGTGGCCATGGAAGGCTGCGCGTGCAGGGCCGAGCTGGGAGAGTTCTTTTTTTTAATTTTCACGGAAGAGGAGGAAGGGAGGCAGAGCGAGGGTTACCTGCGGGCTGCGGACAGTGCCGCCCATGGCTGTGGGCTCCGCAGCCTGTGGACATCGCCAACCACAGCTACAGCTCCCGCATACTATGGATGATGCCACCCAGAGCTGCAACTTTCGTAGACTGTGGACGTCACCACCCACAACTGTGGGCTTCCGCAACCTGTGGATGCCGCTGCCCACAGCTACGGCTCCTACAGGTTGTGGACGACACCACCCATGGCTACGGCCCTTGCCCTCCAAACTTCTTTTTTGCTTTTTTTTTTTTATTTAAAAATTTAGGTAAAAAGAAATTAAAGTTAATATATAAGATTATATATATATATATATATATATATATATATATATATATTTATACTCTTTTTTTTTGTTTGGAAGTTTAATAAGTAATAATTCCTCCCTTTTGTTTTTCATAGACTTGATTTGTTTATATATATATATATATATATATATATATACTGCCACCTTTTTAAACTATAACTCATTTAGGCAATTTTTGAGTTTATTATTTTTGTATATCTTAAAAATGCATGCAGAGATTTTCCTAATACATGCTTAATATTCTGTTTTCTTTTTGTTTGTTTTAAAAACTAACATTCTGTAATTAATATCTACAATGCATCCTAACAGCAACTTAAAATATAATCTTTTTTTTGGTAAACAAATTTAAGACTAGAACTATATGCTATCTTTTTTATAAAATAAACTACTACTATAGGATTTATTTTCTGCTTTAAATGAAACTAAAAATGATAGATTTAATTAAATTTGCAGCAGCATAAGTAAAATCAGAATATAATGCATGAGCTTTCATATACCATTTCTATCTTGCATAAGTGAATAAATGAACCTTTATTTGTAGAATAAATATAATTGCTACAACTTTATTTCCTTTTTTTTTATGAGGATTCAAATACAAGCTAACATATTACATCTTCCCTTTTTGCAAAACTACCCAAAATAGGAGAAATACATTTCTTTAGCAAATTTAAATACAAGGTAAATAAGGATACAAATGGGTTTGAAAACCCAACAAATATTTCCCTTCCATAGGAATATGAACAACATAAATACACTTCTTTTCTTTTGGAAAATAAATGCAACAATGGCTCTCTTTTTCTTTACAAGCTACAATATTAAATACATTTGTCCTTTAAACTTTTCTGCAACATAAAATAGCAACAAATCTCTTTATTCTTTCTTTTCCCATCCCAAGCAACCTGCAATAAAACACATCTTGACCATGGAGAGCTCACCTCCCAACCTAGGCTTACTAGAAGGCACCCCCACAACAACAAAAGCAAACACTCAACATGCATATTCCCACCCCAAGCTACACTCTCACCACAACTTGTGATGATCTTTCCATGGGTGGAAGTTGACCAAGTACCATTGGGGAGATTGCAAGCCAAATTACAACTCAAGCCACCTCATGGCAATACAAAAATACAACAAAAGATTCATCTCCACACCTTATGCCCCCCAAAGGCTCAAAAGCCATATTCTCTCCCCTTATGACCCCCAAATGCATACACAAGGCTATGTAGCAAGGGTCACAAAGGACACCCTTGAGATCACTCTCCTTAAGGAGAGCCTCTCACCCAAGGCTGTCATAGTTCTTCCACCCCAAGACCATCCTACTCTCCCAAGAGTAGGAGGTCTTGGACACTCCCAAAACAAGAACACATAAACAAAAAGCATAGAAATGAAAACTTACATTTTTCTCCTACAACAATTTACATATACACATCTCTTTCAACAAGCATTTCTTTCTTTCAAAAACAAAAACAACATAACAACATAACAAAAGAAAGTAAAACCAACCTTAATCTGCCAATAGGTATGTTAGATTTAGTTGGGGATGAGCTACCCAATCCACACAAACTTTCCACCAACACTTCACCAAAATTCTATCTTACTAAAAAAAAATTGCATAATCTCCAACAATGGAGAGTGGGTGATTACTCACTAAGTCCCTAATCCTTGCCTAAGAAGGCCTCTCACACACTTCCCAACCCCTTGGGTGAGGTGAGAGTTCCCATTGGTTGCTCTTCCCAACCTCTTACATATTACTAAAACTGGAAAGGGAAAAGGTGAGAGAGAATGGGGAAGAGAGTTTGACATCAAAAGGGAAGGTTGTCTATCCTAGGAGGAACCTTCTAAGTTGAATTTTCGCTCACCTTGGAAAAACCACTTTTTGGGGTGACTAAACAGTCACATGGGAGTAGTCACATGTTTCAAAATACCCCTAACCCATAGGTATACCCTTTGGACCTTTGGACAAGCCCTAAAACTGACCCTAGGAGTCCATTTAACCCCTTAGACACTCAACTGAAGTTAACTTACGGGTCAAACCTGAGTTGACCACTCCCAAGACTCCCTACCCAAGACAAATTTGGGACCACACTCATTTGTTTGAATGGCTTTGGTAGAAACAAAACTCCCTCCAAGAGACAAGTCAAAATCAATGACACTAATCATCACATGTGTCAAGTGACACAATAAGATACAATATAAAAATCACACATGAAATTTGTCCCTTGTAGGTTTACACAATTACATAAAATCAAACTAACACACATGCATCATTTAATTTCACAAATAAAATACATTACAAATGGGGTGTTGTCTCTCCAAATAGACAACCCCTAGCTTAACAAACGTACATTGGTCTAGGTTTGGTTCTCCATATAAATTCCATGGTCACATGGATAATTTTCCTGCGCATCTCAATTAACACATTAGTAATTCCAAATAATCACAATTATACATAATTAAATACATGGATTTCATTGCACATCAAACAATCATACATTTGGCAACAATAATTCAATATCTCATTCATTCAAACTCGATTCCACATAAGCAATTAACATAATTCTCCAAATTGAACCATTCATAAAATAAGCATCATTTTTCTATCATCAAAATGAAGTCCTGCAATTCCAATAATGACATCCACCATTTCAAAGTAATTCTATTCTAGTGACATATAAAGTTTCATAATCATCATGCATAAATTAAAGCATCAACATATGTCAATGTGATCCAATTCATGGAATCACATAAGTTCTAAATCTATAAAGCATAAAATAAAGCATCCATAATAGTCTCAATATGCAAATAACTGAAAATGTCAAACTGAGTTGGGGTAGGGCCTCACAGGAAGAAAGGACAAAATAAACTGAAAGGGAAGAAGACAATTGAAGAGGTGGAGAACGAAATGAAAAAGACATGGATCAAGAGAAAAGAAGGAAAAGAAGGAGAAAATCTTCTAGAAACCAAGTCATCATCCACCGGTAATGGCGATTCCTCTTCAAACTAGACATACCAATGCTCAGGAGGAGTGTATATGCTAAGAGTACATTTGAATACCCTTAACAAAAATAAGGATATGTCTATTTGCATAGTTGTGATGCATAAAAGAAATTCTAAAATTTATTGGTTGAAGAATGTCTTGTGAGTTAGTTATTTGTGTATCGGTATCGGTAAAAAATAACCGATAAAATCAGATTAATGTACTTTGATTTGTAAGTTTCAAAATTGACCATTGTATTATAACATCGATAAATCCCAATGGATAAATAAGGAAATGTTGACATATTTTCATTTATCCTTCTTTTTTTGTGAATCTCTCGAGCTCCTATGTGATCAAAGGCGACTTGAATCTTACTAAGCTTTATTTGTGCAGAAAATTCAAGCAAAGTGATAGTGGTGTTTGGTACTCCCAAGGAGAAGGTATTCAACCTCATCTGGGAAAATCTTGTTTGAAGGTCATCATGGCAGCGGCGATATCGACTCCTGTGTTGGTTGAATCTATCAAAGAACCCCAACCCAAGTTCAAGCTACATTCGATGAAAGCCAGTGAAATTGACATGACTAGTGCTTTATCATTTGTGCCCTTTGTTGTATTGTTGGTAGAATATATTCGCTCCTACATTCATTGCAAGCTCGAAGAACTTGGAGACAAGTTCATTCAAAATGAGTTTAAAGGATTTTGTGACAATGATCAATTGAAGGTAGGATTTTTATCTCTAAAGACCAAGGGTTTGGCTAATGTTGTTGATTTTACTTAACAGTTTCATGACAAATGGGTTAGATATGTACTAAATAGGGTTCATGGTCAATTTTTGTGGCTGGAAGATCTTACACCGATCAAGGTTACAAAGGAGGTGATTCGAAGAGTGATAGGGTTTAGTGAAACTAGTGAAGCATTAAACCTAAGAACGATTTCATCAACTGAAGTCATACGGTTAACCAAATCCTAGTACGATTAAGCATGCCAATCACCCATATTGAGGATACTGAAGTAAGATTTGCCTCTGCAATTTTGGGTTATGGGGTTTATCAATCAAGCCAGATGAATAGTGTGTTGAGTGGTGCCATACATGTTGGATATCAAATTATCAAAGAGTATGCAACCTATAATATTTTTCAGATGATTCAAATCTAATTTATGGTGAAAATGGAAATAATTAAGAAGGACAAGAAGCAATCTTTCAAATATGGCTCACTACTAGTATGTATATTTTTCTATGTGCAAAACTTTTTCCCCAGTAAGGGTAATGTAGTATGGTCACAGGAGAAAACTATCATGGTTCGGATAGGTGAAATGATTAGGGATCTGGGAAATACATTTGGTGAAACAATGTGGGGATATTTTAAAGAGTTTCAAACTAGGATTTAGAAGAGGGAAATAATTTAAACCGGTATAGTGCAAAAATACAAAGACAACATTTATTTTCTTGTAGACACTAACTGTTGTATCATTTAAGCAGTTCAACCTAGAAATTTTTTGGGTTGCACCTATGGGCTATGAGGTGTCAGCATATCTTGTTAAAATTCATGTCAATATTCTATTGTCTAAATTGATTTACTCTAAGGAAAATATATTTGGAACATGTGAGAAGGCAAGCTCCAAAATTAAAGAGGAACTTCAAGTGCCAATCATGAAAAGAAAAGTAAGAAGAATGATTGATACTCTTGACAATAAATATGGAAGTGAAGCATTCCATGCTAGTGAGAAAATAGGGGTCACACCTGCTAAAGATGAAGAATTAATAGGTTTAGAGAAGAAAGTGTCAAAGATAAAACCTAAGGGGACTACGACAAACAAGCCTGCAATATACTTAAAAGAAAAGGATCTAGGTACTCTTGTATCTTCCCCAAGTAAAGATAGACTGGTAAGAGTGACTAATACAAGAAACAAGAAGAGTGATTCAAAGCTTAAAAAGGATGAGAAAGAGGGTGATATCACTTACACCCTATCAGATGTGGAAATTAAAGAACTTAGAAGGAGTGGAAGAAACAGAGCTCCAACAATTGATGAATTGGTCCATGGAATTAAAGAGTTTGGAGGTTTGTCTGGTGTTGGGAAAACATATTCTCTCAATAATGATGAAGATAAAAGGAAAATTGAAGAAGCCCTAATTTCAAACTGGCAAATATGCTTAATTAAATATCAACCTTTTCAACTCTCATGCTTCCAGTTATCATGCCTTAATAAAAATAGCAAATAAGA
Source organism: Cryptomeria japonica (assembly GCF_030272615.1). NCBI lineage: Eukaryota > Viridiplantae > Streptophyta > Pinopsida > Cupressales > Cupressaceae > Cryptomeria > Cryptomeria japonica. The sequence goes on from NC_081409.1 coordinate 819,127,559, forward strand.
TCATAACCACAAAAAGCATTCACCACTTGACACAAATATTTATACATGGAAAACCCAAATAGGTAAAAACCATGGTGAGATGAGACTCACAAGGATAGCTATATAAACTCTTCTGAGGTTCACCCTATTAGGAGCCAAGCCTGCTAAAGCTTTAACAATAAGTCTTGTTAAGAAATGACTCTATTAGGAATCACTTGGTTAGAGGACTTTACAAATATGCCTTGATGAAAAGCACAATACCCTGTTAGGAGTAACCTCATTGGAGCATTTGAGAATCCAAACTAATGGATCACCTTATGAGAGGATTGAGAAAGTAACCAAGCTTGTTAGAGCTTACTCGGTTAGGGAATTTCAATTTCTGCTGTGATTGTTAGAAAACAATAGGTTTTTCTTGATCTATCTGAATAGCACTACATCTGCTTAATCAGATCCTTCTTAAGATTCAAATCTGCCTTCACTCAAACTACAGAACCATCCTGTGGTTAGCCAACCTCACAGTCAACTAACTTCTACCAACTTTGCCACCTCTAAATAAAACAATATCATCAACCTTAAATATAAATCAATTAGGTCGGTAACACAAAAAAATCCTATTTCTCATCATCGATATTGCAATCAAGTAGGTACAATCTTGACAGTTTGAAATCATAGCAAGCTCTTTACATTTAACAATAAAATTCCAACTGCTCCATTATCACCGCTTCATCAGACTTGTAACTGATCACATGCTATGTATTTGATGCAATCCACTTTTCTCTTTTCCATGACAATCAAACACACCAAAATAACATGAACTTATCTTCATATAATCAACACATGTGTCACCCTCATTACCACTCGACATCAGATCTTAAACCAACAAACTTTGATCAGTTAGGGTTTAACAAAAAAACAACTGGTAGGGTTTACCGGTTACAAAACATAGAAAGGTTTAACCTGAAACACCAGATCAACTTACAAACTGCCATATACCGATTTACAACATCTTCAGAAAAGTTTATCATACCGGTTATAAAACAAAAGCAATAACAACAATAACATCAACAATATCATGAATACCATTCACCGGTTCAACTGACATCAATGACAACATATCATTAATACAATCTATATGCAAAATGCCAACAATCTCTCCCTTTGGCATTGATGGCAATACAAATATTAGCACCTCTGATTTGTTATTGTGATTAGTGAATATGAATCTTGGTTTACATACCAAGTATTCACCATGCTCTATCTAATATGTCTATCAACATCCTATCACTGGTTTGCCTAATCAAAACACAAAATTCTTCTCCCTAGTTACATAATTCTTCCCCCCCTTTGACAACAATGCCAAATTGAAAGTAGAAATATGTAATATCAAAATCTCATTGTGCATCAACAAACTATAACTTGATGCTCCCCCTATGGAATACATCCACTCTGAAAACATCAATCCATGTAAAAATTATGCAAGTACTTCAGGGACTAATGCAATCAACATCATATTCAACTGGCCTCATGGAGGGGTACAAACCCTAGTTTTCTTCTAAGACACTCAAATGTAGTCATAGGCAGAGGTTTGGTAAAAATATCTGCAAGTTGCTCCTTGGTTGAAACATGCTCTAAGATAACATCTTTTCCTTGAAATTTCTCCCTCAAGAAATGATACTTCGATTCAATGTGCTTAGTCCTTTCATGCAAAATAGGATTCTTAGAAATATTAATTACACTTGTATTATCACACAATATCTTAATAGGTTTTCAGATCTTCATCTTAAAACCTTCCAAAATGTGCCTCCTCCAAATAGCTTGTGTGCAATTCATATAAGCAGATACATACTCAAGATCAACAGTAGATTGTGAAGTATGACTCTTCTTTTTAATACTCTATGAAACTAGCCTTCCTCCTAGAAATAATGCTCCACCGATAGTACTCTTCCAGTCATCAACATTTCTTGCCCAATCAGCATCTGTGTACACTTTCAAATCAAAATTTCCTCCATGTGGATACCATAACCCATAATCAACTATACCTTTCCGATATATAAAAATTCTATTGGTTGCTATCAAATGTTCTTCCTTCGGATTCTTCTAAAATCTAGCAACTATACCAACTTCATGGCCAATATCTGGTCGACTTTGAACAACATAGTGTAACTTGCCAATCATTGACCTATATTCTTTTTCATCTACAAACTTAGATGCATCTTTCTTGGATAATTTACAACCTATAACCAATGGAGTTCCAATTGGTTTATAGTCACTCATGTCAAAAGTCTTCAAAACTTCTTTCACATACTTAGAATAAATAATGAAAATACCATTCTTCATTTCACTTGCAAAACTATTGCTCATGAAATCATTAACTCCAAATATAATATCATCAACAAATACTTCACTTACTAGTATTTCATCTCCTTCAGAATTGAGATAAATGTTTCTATCATCACTGGTTCTTGCAAAGCCTATCTTCATCAGATGTGTATGAAGCCTTTTATGCCATGCTCTAGGTGTTTGCTTTAATCCATACAAAGCTTTATGCAATCTATATACCATGTATTCTTTATTTGTCAATGCGTAACCATCAGGCTGCTCTATATAAACCTCTTATTCCAATATCCCATTCAAAAATGTAGACTTAACTTCCATCTAGTATACCTTGAACTTCTTGTGAGATGCAAATGCAAGTAATGTTCTGACTTCTTCCAGTCTTGCTACTTGTGTAAAAGTTTCTCCATAATCTTCTCCTTCTTCTTGTGCATAACCTTTGCAAACTAATCTTGCTTTATTGTGAACTACAACACCATCCTCATTTAGCTTGCCTTAGGGTCCAAGTATTGTTTTTCTCAATCTTATCTAATTCCTCTTCCATTGCCTTGACGCAATGATCATTACCAAAAGTTTACTTAGCATTACTTGGTTCAATGGTGGAGATCATACAAGACTTCTCTCTAACTCTTCTTCTAGTAAGTACTCCAACATCCTTATCCCTAATAATGTGCTCAAGACTATGATTTAGTTTCACATATCTAGGAATAGCATGATCATTGTCCCTAGGTTCATCTTCTTCTTCATCTTCTTCTTCTAAAATTATTTGTTCTAGTTGAAAAGGTACATTAGGATTTTCCTTGCCAGTTTCAGGTTTAACTGTTTCAGGTTCCAAAAGAAAAATGTAAGGATCTTCATCCTTTTTCTCAGAACCGGTTGCTTCTGAAACTTCAGGACATTCATCTACATGAACATCAGTACTCTCAACAATTCTCTAAGTCTGGTTGTTGAAACATTTGTAGGCCTTACTCTTGGTGAAATAGCCAATAAATATGCCTTCATTACTCTTCACTTCAAACTTGCTAATGTAATCACCTCTTTTAATAAATAATTTACTACCAAAGATCTTAAAATAACTAACATCAGGTGATCTTCCATACCAGTTCTCATAAGGTGTCTTGTCCTTACCTTTTTTCACCAAAACCTAGTTCACTATGTAGACCATTGTACTTATAGCTTCTCTCTAAAATGTTTTCACCACACCTCCTTGTATCAACATAGTCCTAGCAGCTTCAACCACTGACCGGTTGTTTCTCTCTACTATAACATTCTGTTGTGGTATCCTTGGTGTAGAAAGATGCCACTTGATACCATTCTCATCACAATAATTAGTGAACTCCTCAGAAATGAATTCACTGCCTTTATTTGTTCTCAAACATTTAATCTTTTTGCCACTCTCTTTCTCAACTAAGGCCCTGAATGCCTTGAATTTACCAAAAGCTTCATTCTTATCCTTCAAGAATGTGACCCACATCATCCTTGAATAGTCATCAGTGAAGATCATGAAATATCTATCACCTGAAATGCTTCTAGTTCTTATTGGCCCACATAGATCTGTATGAATTAAATCTAACAAGTGCTCCATTCAGAAGGACTTGCTCTTGAAAGTAGAAGAAGTCATCTTCCCTAATTGACATTCTTTACAAAGAGCATTAACCAGTTTGTCTATCTGAGGTAGACCTCTTACTATCTTAGAATTACTCACTTTACCAATATTGTCAAAATCTATATGACAAAATCTTGTATGCCAAAGTCAACTATCATCCATCTTTGCAATCAAACCGTTGCTAACTTTAGGATTAAGATGAAATAGATTACCTCTTGTCTGTTTACCAGTTGCAATCAATTTTCCTTTGTTGTCAAAGATTTTGGACATGCCATTTCCAAATTCTAGTTGATATCCTTTGTCATTCAGTTGTGCCACACTTAGAAGATTGTTCGTAAGACCTTCAACCCAATAGACATCATCAGCACTATTCTTCCCATTAAGAGAAATAATTCCCTTACCTTTGACCACACAAGGTGAGTCATTGTCAAATCTGACAACACCACCATCAAACTCTTTAAGGAAAAAAAATTGCTCTGATCACCAGTCATGTGATGTGAACAACCACTCTCAATGATCCAATCATCAGAGTTATCCATCTTGGACAATAAAGCCTTCTGGTCTAATTTCTCTTCCTTGATAACCACAAACATAATATCTTCACTAGCATCATCATCATATTTATCATCAGTATTACCACTGTCAATAGCTACAAGACAATCTCCCTTGCCTTTACCCTTATACTTATTAAATTTTTCTCTCTTGTGTTCATTTTCACTATTAGGGAAATTAGCTGCTATATGACCAATCTTATTGCAAGCAAAAAAAATTAATGGTATCTTACCTCTATATTCGCCAGTGCCTTTAGACAGTCATTTTGCCAACAATGCTTCAAGCTCCACTAAATTGTCTTCATCATCAGCATCTATGCTAGATCTGGATTCATATCTATGGCCGGTATCTCTACTTCTTCTCATAGATGGGTTAGAGACAAAAGCTTTGAATGTAGATTTTGATTTCTGTACTATACCATCATAGCCATTTAACTCAAAAGTGATAAGTTTGTCAATGATAGAATCAAGAGTTACCTGTGTCTTGTCAATGGATTTCAGCTCTTGAATAGCTGCAACTTGAATAGCATGGACCGATAGCAGGCTTCTCAGTACCTTACTAATCACTATGGCATCTTCCACTTTCCCTCCTGCACTCTCTATTTCACTAACTATTTCTTTTATCCTTTGACTGTACTACTAGATATTCTCACCTTCAAAAATTCTCATGTCATCAAACCTTCCTCTTAAACTCTCTTCTTTAGCAATCTTAACATGTTCGTCTTCGCTATAAATATCTTCAAGTTTTTCCATACTTCTTATGCAGTTTCAAGACCATAAACATCTACATATTCAACATCAGATAGGGAACTTATGATAGCCTCTAATGCTTGATGATTCTCTTGTTGTTCTTTCTTTTGATCATCAGTTAGAGTACCAATAGGTGCAACATATAGAGTTTCTACATGCTCCTAATACTGACTACCAAAACTTTTGATGTAAATCTTCATTTTCTCACTCTAGATTCTATATTTCTCTCTATTGAACTTGGGACCTTTCTTCATCATGATCTACAGGGTCTTTTCCTCAAGCTGTTGGGCTTAGAGATCTAAGAGGACTTGAGACGCTCTAATACCAATCGATTATATGACAAAAGAATAAGTATCTGGTACAATACGAAGAAGGGGGTGAATCAGTATACTTAAAAGCTGATACAAACTCCCAAACTCAAAATAAACTTATCAACAAAATAACTCTGTCAAGATAATATCTCAAAGATTATCAACATCAACCAACACCATCTGGTTCCACTGTTATACAAACTTAATAGTAAACAACTTGAAACTTGTAAACATCAAATATGCTTAATCAAATATCAACCTTTTCAACTCTCATGCTTCCAGTTATCATGACTTAATCAAAATAGAAAATAAGATCATAACCACAAAAAGTATTCACTAGTTGACACAAATATTTATACGTGGAAAACCCAAATAGGTTAAAACCATGGTGAGATGAGACTCACAAGGATAACTATCTAAACTCTTCTGAAGTTCACCCTATTAGGAGCCAAGCTTGTTAAAGCTTTGACAATAAGTCCTATTAAGAATTGACTTTGTTAGGAATCACCGGATTAGAGGATTTTACAAATATGCCTTGATGAAAAGCACAATAGCCTATTAATAGTAACCTCACTAGAGGATTTGAGAATCCAAACTAATGGATAACCTTGTACGAGGATTTAGAAATTAACCAAGCTTGTTAGAGCTTATCCGGTTAGGGGATTTCAATTTATGTTATGATTGTTAGAAAACAATAGGTTTTTCTTGATCTGTCTGAATAGCACCACATCTGCTTGATTAGATCCTTCTTCAGCTTCAAATCTGCCTTCACTCAAACTGCAAATCCATCCTCCAATTAGGCAACCTCACACTTAGCTAATTTCTGCCAACTTTGCCAACTCTAAATAAAACAATATCATCGACCTTAAATACAAATCAAATAGGTCGATAACACAATAAAAACCTAATTCTCGTCATCTATATTACAAACAAGTTGGTACAATCTTGATCGTTAGAAATAGGGTAAGTGCACAAAGATGGTTGTCAAAAAGGGGGGTATAAGTGGACAAATTTTTTTTGAAATTAGGTGAACCTAAACTTGGAGGAAAAATTTGAAAGACATCCACTCAAGATATGAAGATAATCAAAGAACCAATATTGTAGTACTCTGAATCTAGTTTGCAAACTACTAAACTTTTTCTAAATTGCATAAGATTAAGGGGGTCAAATCCTTCACGCACAAAAAACTAACCCTGATTTTTTCTGAAAAACATAAGATAGTGTCTGAGGTGTGCATCAAAAAAGTCATAGTTAGATTTAGTATTTTGACAAATCCTTTGGCAGAAAGATAGTGAAGAGTGAGCACTAGAAGATCTGTATTTTTTTCTAATTTTTTGTTTACTATTTTTTTTAAATGATTTTTCCAATTGAGTACATCCTAAAAATTAGGTACCTGTTTGTGCAGGAAGCATAAGTTGCACTAAACAAATTGAAAATACAATTTTTTTTAAAATTGTAAAGAATCAAGTGTACTACAATAAAATATAAATTTTTTTCAAATTTGGATAAGTATATCAAAAGTTATTCAAAAAATGGTGCACCTATGTTTGTGAGAACTATGGAGACACTGGTTAAAGAAATTCAATAATAACATGTTATTGTTGTTTAAATTGAAAAATAATTAGATGGTTAGAAAGCTCAGAAGATGAGTTAAAATATGGTGGCAATTTTAGAAATACCACTTGATGAAGTGTAAACCTGATGATAAAGAAGTCAATAAACCTAGTTGATAAAATAAAACATGTCAAAAATGAGAGAAATGGAGGGAAATCAAACTTCCAAACTATAGCTTTGTCATCCAGGACTATTTCCAAGCCTAAATAGTTAAAAGTACATATAGGATAGTTATGGTTTAAAAAGCATGTATGGGGTACTTATGATGTAAGAAGCTTGAACGTGCTATTGTATAATATGATATTGTATATATAATATGTGTATATACATATAATATATAATATTTCTATATATATATAATATATTAAGTATATATACACATGTAAGTGTATTGTCTCCCCCTCTCAAATGCATACAAGGTGCCTCTGTCTCTCTCTCTTTTTCCCTCTCTCCCCCTCTCTCCCCCTCTCCCTCTCTCCCCTTCTCCCTTCCTCTATACCCCATCCCTCTTTCTCTTATTCTCTCCCTCCCTCCCTCCATACCTCACTTCAACTATGTCCGCAGTTCTATAGAAGTAAGTGAATATATTTCTTGTCTGTAACTTCCTCTTTGATTTTTATCATGTATGCTCTCCTAAGAAAATTGACTGATGGATTTGTGTGTGTATATTTAATAGGAGGAATGGGGTTTGAAATTGAACCACAAGTGCATTACCATCATAAACAAGGAAACTTGCAGCAATATTCTTCTTGAATGTGTTTTTAATGAGCTGAGCAGATGTGGAAAATAGTGTCAACAAAGCAACATGATGAGTCAGAGTACCTGCAGAAGGAAACAACTGGTAGGAAGAGAAAGAGGGAGTGTAACACAAATGATGTCTTGGAGAATGATAGTCATGGGTATGTGAGAGTTCCCATGTTGTTACACAATGCTTGTCACCTAAAGAAATTCAAGTTTGATGTATGCATGGTAATGGTAGTATATGATGATCATCACTTGTCAAATGACTTAGAATGGTACATACCCATGAAATAAATCAAGTGTGTAATTCCTATAGTCACAATCAAGATTAGTCCTATAACCTTGCTAATTTAATAGCATCATATGTTTTAGAACTTAGGCAATACTCTTAGCATTAGGTCAAGCTGTTACACTTGCTTTTTAGCAGAGCCTTGTTGTTTGTTCGCTTGGAGTCTCATCGTATGATGTTCTATTCATAACTTTAAATTTAATATATCATTTTATTAGCCCACCATATGACCCCTTAGGTGTCATTAAAGGTCGTATTATTTCCTAGGAGGTCATATGGTGTCCTCTGACCCCTTAGGATACCATATGACCCCTTAAAACACCATACGATACATAACAACACCATATGGTGTCCTAAGGGGTCATATGATGTTCTATGACCCCTTAGGACATTATTTGGTGTCATTATAGGTCCCATGGTGTGATATTTGGTGTTGTTATAGGTCCCTCCCTCCCCCTCTTCTCTCCTTCCCTCTCCCCTCTTCTCTCCCTCTCTCCCTCTCTCCCTCTCTCCCTCTCTCTAGCTCTCTCCCTCTCTCTACCTTCCCTCCCTCTCTCTCTCTCTCTCTCTCTCTCTCTCTCTCTCTCTCCCTCCTTCATTCTCTCTCTCTTCCTCTCCCTCCTCCCCTCCCTCCTTTCTCTCTCCCTGTCTATGCTTCCCTCTCTCTATCTCCCTCCCTCCCCGCTCTCTATCTCTCCCTCTCCCTCACTCCCCCTACTCTCTCTCTCTCTCTCTCTCTCTCTCTCTCTCTCCTTCCCTCCTTCTCTCTCCCTCCTCCCTACTCTCCCTCTCCCTTCCTTTGTACTGCTTCTTCTCTCCCACCCTCCCCCCTCTTCTCTCCCTCTCTCCCTCCCTCTACCTCTCTCCCTCTCTCTACCTTCCCTTTCACCTCTCTCTCTCTCTCTCCCTTTGTCTCCCTCTCCCTCCTTCCCTCTCTCTCTCTCTTCCTCTCCCTCCTCCCCTCCTTTCTCTCTCCCTCTCCCTCCTTCCCTCTCCCTCTCCCTCCCCCTCCCCCTCCCTCCCTCCCCCTACTCTCCCTCTCCCTTTCTCCATACCCCTTGTTCTCTCCCATCCTCCCCCCTCTTCTCTCCCACCCTCCCCCCTCTTCTCTCCCTCTCCCCCTTCCCCTTACTCTCCCCCTCTCCCTCTCTCTCTCTCTCCATCCCTCCCATTTTCATTCACATTTTTTCTACTACCAATAGCACGTACAGGGTACTAAACCTATTAGTTCATTGCCTTGCCATAACTTTTTTAAGGCGTAGGAGCGCATACGTAGTACTTATTACTTTTAAGCATGTATGGGGTATTGAGCCCATTATTCGGTATCCTACAATAACATTTTTTAGGCTTAGGACTGCATACGTGCTACTTATTAGTACATAATGGGAAAAACAAATACCGTTGGGCTTGCCAATATTTTGTGGACTAACAGCATGTACGCAGTACATAGACTTAATTTTAGTTGCCCAAGAGCCTCAACGGCCTCAAAAGAAGTTTTTGAGGTCGTTGAAGGCCCCACTGGATGTGTGTCTGCACTTCTATCACAATTTTATACATAGAAGTAGGTGAATTTTTTGTTTTTCTACGATTCCAAATAATTGAATTATTGTTTTTATTAGTTTTGTCATTAGTATTGTGATTGTTGAATAGTTTGATTCCAAAAAATAGTGATAAGATGCATATTTATGGTTGTTTGTTAACTTTTGTTTACATATATATGTAATATGATTCTATTTAGGACAACCGATATCAACCATGGGAAAGAAAAAGTGAGGAAAGATGGAACAACAAGAGGTTGAAAAGGAAAGACAAAGGCAACATATGAAGAAATTACGTGACATAAGAACAATGGGAGAAGAAGGTATTAAACATTTGATTTACCATATGAAGACATTTGATTTACTATATGAAACTAATGCAATTGAAGAAGATACCACATAGAATTATCAATTAAATGATGAACATACACCTTCTCTATTTGATGAATTGAATGTACATAATACAACAATTTTAACACCTCCTAGAATCATTTGTAGTAAACAAAAGTATCTATTTGACATTGATGAGAATATATTGAAGCCAATTCCCAATAAAATGAATGAACAAACTCGTAGGAGAATGGTTAAAATAATATGGCAAAACTATTTTGAAAACTTAAATTAACTGCAAGATGTCAATTAATTATTCAAATGATTAAAAAAATTTATTGTAGAGAGACAATGAAAATTATAGGCCTAAGATCATCTGAGAGTAATAGTGAAATAACTATTGTGAGAAATCTATTTGATGCATATCAAGCTATTGGTTCAAAATAATGTACTAAAGATCCTAATGATACTCGACGTGTCATTACATCAACCATAATGAGCAAGAAAATAAAAAAGTTTGTTTGATAAGAAAAACAAGTGATTAAATGTTAGTAGAACAACATTAAGTAAAGCATTAAAGAGGTGGAAAAAAATAGAGGAACCTAACAATAATTCTCTTTAGGCATTCTCGGGTAGACTACCATGCAAAGACAAGGTTGTTGTTGATGCACTAAAAACATTAATTGAAAATTTTTGGCATGACAACACAAGAGTTTCGCCCAACCAAAGAGATGTTGTTAGAAGGTGAAGTGGGTCTAAAAATCATGAGCCACATGCCAAACACTATTTGGATATGGCTCGAACTAAATTTTATGAAAGATTCCTTCAAAATTTTCTTCAAATAAGAATTTTTCAAAGATTTTTTGAAATGAGAAAACCTTTTTATATTAAGATTAATCATGTATGCACCACGTGTTGTTGTAGGATGCATGTTGAATTTTCCATGCACTATGATATTTTTCATCATATTTGTTCTACTTTGCACACTAACGATGTTTTCCAGGAATGCAATATACAAGCACCTCCTAAGGCAGTAAGAGAATTTATTTCAAGTGTGCCATGTAATAGACATGATGGTTGTATTTATTATAAGATGCCTTGTTTGGAAGGTTCTTGTGCTATATGTGTTGGTTTGCAACATTTACGAAGATGCCTACATTTGGAGAGCACACATTAAATTGGTACAAAACTAGTTTCTTTCGAAAAATACAAGACAATCACATATGGAGTTAAAGACAGAAAAGATTTGAAGAGATGCGAGCTAGTGAAAAATGATATATGTGTAGCTGAATTTATGAAAATGTTTCAAGAGAAACTAGTTTATGAGTACATAATGCATACACATAGAGCTTGATGGTTAAATGAGCAATTTGAGTTATGTCAGGACACATTTCTTCTTGGCACCATTGTCTCTATCATTGATTTCAATGAAAATTATACACTACAACCTCAAAATGAAGTGCAATCTATGTATTATCACTCTACACAAGTTTCTATTTTTGTACACATAGCATTCATGCATGCAAATGATAGCACAGAGGAGGATAGAAAGGTTGTAAGAGAGTATCACTTCTGTATAAGTGATGATCATACTCATTCATCAGAGTTTGTACAAGGATGCTATAAAGTTTTCTATGATAGTTCAAGGGAAAGGAACATACGCTACAACTGACACTTAATATGGTAAGATAATTGTACCACATAATTGAAGGATGCAAGGATGTTTTATTGGTTGACAAGGATGCATATGACAAGTGATGTACAATTTTTTTGGAATTGCACTGAGGTTGGACATGGTAAGGGACAACACGATGGTGTAGAAGCATGTGTGAAAAGAGCTCTAGCTAGAGAAGAATTGAAGTACGAAGGTGGTGCTGAGTTGATAGATGCAGAAACAATTGTGCGATGGTGTAAGTCTATGATTGGTCTAGGTAATCTAGGTACGTCAATGGTTCATAGATATTTTTGGTTGATCACTGAATCTAACATTAAAAAATATCTAGATTGTTGTACAGTTGTAGGATCGAGTGACATGCACTCATTTATGAATTCAAATTCAAGTTCACTCGTAATTTATACGAGAGAGATGGTATGTTTTTTCTCATGATGCATGTATTGTTTGTGGGAAGAATGTGAATCATAAGAGTGGGTTGAAAAATGGTCTTATAGACCATTGGTTCCCATTGATTCATATGAAATTCCCAAAGCACTACAATTGAGCCAAATGGAGACATCAATGGATTTTGACCATGTATCTGACCTAGTGGATTCAGGTAATTTTTTGAGTTAATTTTTTTGCAAGTATTCTTTTTGGTTCATTTTGTTGTACATCATACTTTATTTTTGGTATTAATTAACACTTTATAAAATGCAGGTCATGTTTATGTAGTTATTGTAGAAGAGAACAATGAAGAAGGAACAAATTACTATTTGTGTCATTGTGTTGAGCTAAAAAGAAAATTGACAACCACAATAATTGATAGAGAGGGTATTGAGTACCCAATAGGGTCTGTTGGCATGATAGGAACATGGCTTCAGAGATATCCTATCACAAATTCTGATGTTTCGTTGTTCGAGGACTTTGAAACACATAGACATATTCTTCATTTCTCTAACCTTGTTGTTGCAACAAATATTCATTTGATTAAGTATCATGGTAGACCTCATAACAAGATTTTATGGAAAGTTCATGAATCTGACCACGAGGCAATACTTGACACAATGAGGGTTAGAGCCAATCCTGAAGGCTCACTTGATTGATTCTACAGTTCAGAGTAGAATGATTTTGAGAATTTTGTATAAATCATCGACGAATTGTTCTATTCAATTTTTGTATATATAAATGCCCATGAGATAATTTTTACATGTTTAGGGGCATAATTTTGTATATTTAAATAGCAATGAGCTATTTTGTACATATGTACATGCCAAATTTTGTATATTAAAATAGCGAGGAGCTGAATCACACATATTGTAATGCTAAATTTTGTATAAAAGCCCATGAGATGATATGTATATTGAAATCATGATGAGCTGAATTGCACATATTGTAATGCCAAATTTTGTATAAAATCCTATGAGATGATTTTTAAGACATTTTTTCGTATAATCAAATAGCCTAAAGCTGATTTGACCATATTTAGAGGCAAAGTTTTGAATAATATGTGACTATTTTGTGTGTCAATGTTTTGTGACTATGTTTTGAGTATATGTGATGTGTCCCTGGTCAATCATGAGCATTCTTGATTCTTGTATAATCATGGAGAATTATTTAAGTCATTATCAGGTCATAGGGTTCATAGATTGAGACTAGATACAATTTGAGCAAAAATTGTCAAAAATGTTGTCAAGCAACTTCTACTTTGCATTGGTAGGGTATGACTCTCGATGTTACAACACTTTCGGATGCAAGACTGGGGCATGCCTAGCATAAAAATTCCCACTTGGATGTGCTCATGATGTCAGTTTGTGTACACGACGAACCAAATCAATTCTAGCCAATCCTGCAACTTTGCATTGCATGCAATTGATGACTTTGGTAGTAGGCGAAAATATGCTACCAATTGAAAATGGCTCCGAGTCTTCAAAAATAGAGATAGATAATTATAGAGGAACCTCATGCAACCCCATAGGTTCAAAAAAATCGACCATATGTGTCCAAGATTGGAAGAAACAGTCCATCAAATTTTGACAATATTTTGGACTCATGGCACTTGAGAGATCGCCTCGGTATGGTATGACTCTCAATGTTCTAATGCTTTGGGATCCATGATAGGGGAATGCCTAGTGTAAACCTTCCCACCCTAATGCGCTTGTGGTGTCATTTTGTGCACACAACAAACCAAATCAATTCTAGCCAATCTTGCAACTTTGCATTGCATGCAATTGAAAGTTTTTACAGCAGGCGAAAAAATGGTACCAATTGAAAATGGCTTTGAGTCATCAAAAACTGAGATAGGTCATTGTAGAGGAGCCACACATGACCCCATGGATTCAAACAGATTGACCATATGTGTCTTGGATTTGAAGAAACAGTCTGTCAAATTTTGACAATTTTTTGGACTTAGGGCACTTGAGAGATTGCACGAGTATGGTATGACTCTCGACATTCTGAAACTTTGGGATGCACAATAGGAGCATGCCTAGGATAAAAATTCCCACCCAAATGTGCTCGTGAATTTGGTTTGTACACACGATGAACCAAATCAATTCTAGCCAATCTTGCAACTTTGCATTGCATGCAACTGACGGATTTTGTAGCAGGCGAAAAAATGCTACCAATTGAGAATGGCTTTGAGTCATCAAAAACTAAGATAGGCCATTGTACAAGAGCCTCACATAACCCCATGAGTTCAAATAGATCAACCATATGTGTCCTAGATTTATAGAAACAGTCTGTCAAATTTTGACAGGTTTTTGGACTCATGGTACTTGAGAGATTTCCCCGGTAGGGTATGACTCTCAATGTTTTGATGCTTTGGGATGCAGGACAGGGGAATTCCTAGCGTAAAAATACCCACTTGGATGCGCTCGTGATGTTGGTTTGTGCACATGATGAACCGAATCAATTCCAGCCAATCTTGCAACTTCGTATTGCATGCAGCTGACGGTTTTTGGAGCAAGCAAAAAAATGCTACCAATTGAAAATGGCTCTGAGTCATCAAAACTTGAGATAGACCATTGTAGAGGAGCCTCACATGACCCCATGGGTTCAAACGGATCAACCATATGTGTCCTGGATTTGAAGAAACAGTTTGTCAAATTTTGATAATTTTTTGGACCTAGGGTAGTTGAGAGATCGCTCCGGTACTGTATGACTCTCGATGTTTTGATGCTTTCAGATGCATGACAGGGGCATGCCTTGCATAAAATTACCCACTTGAATGTGTTCGTGACATCGGTTTGTGCACACGACGAACTGAATCAATTCTAGCCAATCTTGCAACTTTGCATTACATGCAACTGAGAGTTTTTGCAGCAGGTGAAAAAATACTACCAATTGAAAATGGCTTTGAGACATAAAAAACCAAGATAGGCCATTGTAGAGGAGCCTCACACAACCCCACGAGTTCAAACAGATCAACCATATGTGTCCTGGATTTGAAGAAATAGTCTGTCAAATTTTGACAATTTTTTGGACTCAGGGCACTTGAGAGATCGCACCAGTATGGTATGACTCTCGATGTTTCAACACTTTGTGATGCATGACAGGGGCATTCCTAACATAAACCTTCCCACTCGGACATGCTTGTGATGTCATTTTATGAACACAACAAACAAAATTTGACCATTGCAAGCGTGAGGGTGCTCTCACACCAAACGCATATTGTTGTTTATATTAATATTGTCAATTTTTTTTGTTTATATTCATATTGTTGATTACATATGAAAATATTCATTTAAATTTATAAAAGGTCAACCACCAAATACAGTGAATACACAATAATGAATTGAATACAAGGAGTTTTGTAGGGTTAATTCAATATTTTAGAAATTTTATCAAATCATATTCCATGATTGCAATGTTTTATATCATATATTTTTGTTGTTTATATTCATATTGTTGATTACATACGTAAAGGATCAATTAAATTTATCAAAGGACAACCATAAAATACAATGAAAACAAAATAATGAACTCAGTACACATTTATTGGATTGAATATTGATATTTATATATATATATATATAAAAGAGATGTCTGCCAAGTTGTTTCAAGTGTTACAAAAATGTGGCATATGCCATGTCCAAATCGATATACAGTAAAAATGTAGAATATATCTACATGTATTGGTCATTCTATGACCAAAACTAACACAATATGATCCTAAACTTGTGGTGGATCAACAAAATCAAGCCTCTTCGATGCAGTACGTGGCTCTATAGATGGCTGGAAAATGACAATTCAAAAGCCAAGTTAGAATTCTTTTGTAGAAAATAGTTCAAAATTAACAATATAACTATGCATTTAACTATAATTCCTTTATAATTGAAATGTAGATTACCTCATCAGATGATCTAGGAGCTAATGTCTTGGCTGTCCTCTCCTTGTCACTCTTAGGAGTTTTCTTGAAGACGTACTTAAATAGATCCACGTTATGGTTGTACCATGAAGGGGTCTATTGTAGATTAAATGTACAATTAATACAATGTACTAACATAAATATATCAAAAACACTTAAAAGCTATAATATAGAGAACAATGACGTACTTGTTCCTAAGATGCTTCTCCAATGGACTGAGGATGGCTCACCATCAATGGAGAAACTATCACTATTACCTATACAAAAAATTTTCAAAGATTAAATACAATTAATATAATGAGAAGTATTGTAGGTTAAAAACAATTAATTTTACATATCAAACAAAATTGTATCGGATCCTGAGATGCTTCTCCAATGCACAGAGGAGGGTTCGCCATTGATGAAATAGGTATGGATATTTCCTATATGAAAAAATTATAAGATTATAATATGTCACAAGTTCACATGTACACGTGCATATAATCATGAAATCAAGAAAATAAAGTAGAGATACATACCTCTACCCTCTCTTCATCCATGGGTGAATCAAGTGCTCAATGGCCATTGTACATGTAAAATAGACAAAAAACACTAATCAATCTATAAACCACAACTAATACTTGATTTAAACATTTTCAAACAATTGTACAACTAAAAATGTGTTCAATTACCTTCTTCCCACGTTTTGGCGTCTTCGAGGAATTATTTTTCTTAGGATGAGCCCTCGACGTGGAGGGGGTACCCTAAAAAAAAAAAATTAACATGAGATATTAGTATAGATAATAAATTAAACATAATTTTAAAAATATAAAATGAAATGACTTGCATATTCCATCAAAATAATACATAAAAAGGGTTGTACAAAATATGATACCGTATAGCCTTGTAGGCCAAAATTGATCGTTGAGAGTGTGATGTCATCAATCTGGTACATTTGGTCCCCTATCAACACCTACAAACCAAAAATTGGACCAAGCATTAAAGATAGTTAGTATATCTTGTATTTTTTTAAATTCAAAGTGTACTGTTCTATTTTAGCAAGTTACAAAATTTATACCTTAGGCATAAAAGTTGCAGCTATGGTAACTGGGGGAGGAGTATGGGATACCATTGCTACATCCTGAAATGCATATTATTTGTCTCAATTCAAATCGATGTATAAATGAAAATTCATTTATGTAATTACAAATTTAAAGTGACTGATAAATAAAATGCTTGAATTCAGATCAACACACCTATGTCTATCGCTCAAGGGCAAACACCATGTCCATCAACTCATCTATCAGTGCAAAATCCTTAGCTGTGTGGGCCTGACATCTACTTCGGCAAATCATGCACAGATGAGATGAGGATCCATATGCACCAGTTGCATCATCTATTCCCGAGCATATCCCTGAGCAACTGACACACATATGCTGGATGGGCTCTCTATCACCACCTGGAGAAACTAATGGCTCATAATCCAATATAATAGGGTGTGCTAATGACATCCCATGCTGGATGATGGCACCAGTCAACATTGTGGCTGCTTGAAGAGTTTGTAGTGCCATCGACTCTTTCAACTCTACTAGGACAGCCTGATGCACCCTGGGTTTGGGTGTTAGGGGGTGGTGACTCTTCGTGAGTAATCACCTATGAGCTCCAGATCTATCTTGGGTAGAGCCACCACATCTACCATGGAACTCTCTCATGTCAAAATAGTTTGGGCACACATTGAGCACAAACTCACAATATACTCTTCTAAAAAAATATAATTGCACCTCATAATTATTACAAGGTGGATCATCAAAGACCATCCACCACCTCTGCCAAAAAAGATTCTTCATCTACACATTAGTACACCAATGTATGGAAAACCTCTTTGCATTAAGAGGTAATGACTGGCCATTTTTGGGATCAACAAAAAGGGCACATATGTGTTGTTTACTAATACCTTTTTTTTTACTACCTCGTATGATAGCCCATCAGCATAGAATTGACGACACCTATCCCTAAAGCTTCCCCATTTGGTAATTTGTGTGGAAATGGCTATGGCACCACTAGCTAATGTTTCTAGGATAGTGCCGAGGGATTGATGATGCTCAAGTTTGGATGTTTTCAATTTAACAATCAATCTATTAATTTTAGAAATTTTCTCCTAAATGATTAATTAATTGCTCTTGTGTTTTGGGTGTGCAGTCAAAAAGAGGAATGGGCGGTGTATCTTGTCAGTTTTCAAGAGGTGCATTTGGTTGTTCTTGTTGTGGATTAGAAGAATCTGGTTTTTGAAACAAAAAATGAAAAAACCTAATCAAAATTAATGAAATTAAATTTAAAATGTAAAACAAATTGAACAAACAGGAAAGAAAGATAAAAATAAACAAAAAATAACCTTGATCCATAGTCTAGAGGAGAAATCTAGCACCCCGTTAATGGTTTAGGAGAGAAAATGAAGAAAAAACAAAGTAAAAATGCGCTATTCACAAGAAAATAAGACCCAGATTTTTTAAAAAAACTTTTTTAGACAGGCGCCACCGCATCTTGGGATTATTAGCACATACACGCTCATTTTCCTATAAGTAGCATGCATGCGCTCATTTTCCTAGGGGTAGCACGTACGTGCTCATTTTCCTAAAAGCAACATGTACGCTCTACCTTCTCTATGCTCACAAACAACAAAGCTAAGTGCATACGTAGTGAATTTAAATTTTAAAACTACGTACGTGTTGCTTGTTTTTCCATTTTTTTTTTGGGTGGTGTCCACTTTTCTGACTACCATCTTTGTGTACATACCCAATAATAACATTCTCTTCACATTTAACAAGAAAATTCTATCCGCTCCATAATCACCGCTTCATCGGACCTGTAAGTCATCACATGTTATGAATATTATGCAATCCACTTTGCTCTTTTACAAGACAATCAAATGCACCAAAATAACATGAACTTATCTTCATACAAAGACCAGATGTGTCAACATCATTACCACTCGACATCAGATCTTAAACTAACAAACTTTGATTGGTTAGGGTTTAACAAAAAAACAACTAGTAGGGTTTCCTGGTTACATAACATAGAAAGGTTTAACCTTAAACACTTGTTTAACTTACAAACTACCATATACCGATTTACAACATCTTCAACAAAATTTATCATACTGGTTACAAAACAAAAACAATCACAATAATAAAATCAGCAATATCATGAATACCATTCACCAGTTCAATTGACATCAATGACAACATATCATTAATGCAATCTATATGAAAAATGCCAACAATCTAAAAAAGCCAACATAAACAACTTAGAATAAAAGCACTCATGGAAGTGCAACATGATTTAGACCTCGAGCAATCTTCACTAGTGGTTGAAGCATGCATTCAACACTTCAAGATAAGATAGAGAATAGGGAGAGTGGCAATAGGTGAAATTGAAGCAATACACGAAGAAGGTGTTGCCTTGTGGAAGAAAACCATGGCTTAGCAAAAGGAAGCTGAAGAAGAAATAGAAAGGGAAACAAAACAAAATCAAGGCGCAGCTATCCATGACAGAGAAAAGGGTAAAGGAAAAGACTACTGAATATTTTGATGTCTTCTCTATCAATGAGATTATAGGAAACATTGTCAGATATTCCCATTCTAGCAAAGGATGTTGAGCAACTAGCTCACACAATAGCGGTGAAGGAATCTAATCAAACTAAGGTTCCTGATCAAGATGAAGTGATAATTGAAGACATTCCTTATGAGGATACACCTCATAGAACCTTACTGACACCAAATCCTATTCTCTCTGGAGAAGGAAAAGAGGAAGAGAAGAAAGTAGAGGATAAGAAAGAAATGATGGATACTCCTTCAGCAAAGAGGAAGTTAGATTTAGAAATTGAAAGTTATAGAAAAAAGAGATGAATCATTATGGTAACTAGTTCAGAAGTTGAGATTGTAGAAAATGAAGAAGAAACAAAGGAGGAAGAAGAGGGAGACTTGGTCATTGACATAAAGAAAATGACCCCCAAGCAACTGATGAAAGTCTTAAAAAAATTGAGAATCCAAGTTGAAAAGGATAAACTAAGAGGAAAGAAAAAAGAAGGCAAGAATTATGACTTCTGCAAAGACAGTTCACTCTGACCTAATCCTAGACATTGGAGTCAATGATACTGCAACCATTATTGATCAGTTGGATACTCTTGTTAAAGCAATCAGTTCAGAGGCAACCGATCTGGAGAAGATTACAGTAAGGCAATATGAAACAAAGAGAGGAGATAACTTAATGGAACAAATATCAATTGGAAAAGTTGCTCTTTCCACCACAATAGAATAAGTTAAAAATATACTGCAGCAAGTTTGTCAACTGCTAGTGAAATCTTCAATTTATCCTACCTTAATAAAAAAATTAGAAGACAAAAGAAATCAGATTCAAAATGAAATTCAAGATCTAATAAGCTCTTTTGATCCTCATAGTAGTTCAACATCAACCTTTACTGGAAAAGTCAAAATGCTAAATCATGAAATCAGAAGGTCGAAAGAAGAAGAAGACAAACAAAATCTTAGTTTGTTAGAGCTCCAGCCCTATCTAGAACCAATTATTGATTTAATGCAACTGAATATTAAAGAAGTAGAACACCTAATAAGTGAACTTGACTACACGACTATTGATGATATGGAGGTCTTTAGTGCAGTCTTACTTGGCCACTTCACCACCATGAAATAGGTACAATATTCATCGAATTCTTCTTTGAAAGTGGCTAAAGAAATCTTCAAAGAGTTTTTTGCTTTATTTTGACAAAATTATTTTGGATAGTCTTTTCCATTGATGGAAAAAGGGGGAATTCTTGGATTCTTGTACAATGCAAGTTACAAGTTACAGGGGTGAGTAATAGGGGCCCAAACTGCCCCAATTTTGTAGCATTTTCCACCAATGTCAAAGGGGGCGTTTGTTGGCATTCTAGTACAGTTCTAGATGAGCAATGAATGATATGGTTGTCATTGTTGGAAACATTCATCTCTTAAGCATTCACAGTCTATCGACAGTAAGTAGACTAGTAAACTGAGGTCAACTAGCTAAGTAATAAGTAAACAGGATAAACAGTTAGTAGACTAGCAAGAAATGAGTAGACCGGAAAGCAGCAAGTCAATCGACAAGTAGTAATTAGACCGGCAAGCAGTGAGTAGACCAGCAAGAAGAAAGTAGACTAGAAAGCAGTGAGTAGACCGACACAGAAGAGGTACACTGACTAAGCAAAGATCAAACTAATATACAGGAGGAAATCGACAAGGCAAATTTTGATCGGTACACTAGTAGAGTCTATAACCAACATACTAGTCATGTTTAGTTAACATTCAATTAAACTAGGAGCCTTCTCTAGTAAATCGGTGGACTTATCGGCATGTTAAACTGTCTTGACAGAGATTCCTATAATGATTTTAGGGGAGTGATTTAAGGCATGGTAACATAATTTTGAAAAGAAAGTTTTTTGAGGGAAAGTTGGCGATAGACTGTAGAGTCAATAAACTCACATAATTCATTCTTGAGATGGTTGTTGTCAAGGTGAATTAAGATAATGTGAAAGTGTACATAGGGGGAGTTTAATAGAGTGTAGATTTGAGTGACAAAGGACCGACAGAGTGGAGTTCAACAGAGTGTTGATCCAAGTGACAAAGGACTAGCAAAGTGCAATACAAGGATCAGAAAATCAACAGAGGGCCGAGTTGAAGGTACATTCAGGAAATCAGTGTTATGCAGAGAAGACACAACCAATGCATACATAGTATGATTTTTCAGTGTGATCTGATCAAGCTAATTAGTAGCCACTCCAACAGATCATCTTTATGTTTCTCTCTCATCATTGCAACTAAAATCCCTTAATGGGGTGGAATTTAATAGGTCCCATTGTAAAAATCCCTTAACCGGGTGTCATCTTAATTGATGATTTGAAGACCTTTGATAAGGATACCTTGAACATGGTAAAGGCACTAATAGGTCTTAGAAAAAATTCATTAACTGGGTGGCACCTAATAATAATAATCTCCTAACAAGGATGGCTCTTCACTGGGCATACTCTAGAAGAGTACAAATTTTGTGAGTTCCTACTCAGACCATGGTTTTCTCCCATTTGGGTTTTCATGAGATAAATCTTGGTGTCACTGTGTATCTTTTCATGCATGGTTATTCTTCTGCAATAGTTATTCATATTGATGAATGTTAAGTTAGTGATAACTTAAGTTAAAAGTTTTAATTGAGCAAAACCAGTAAAGTGTTGATTCACCCCTCCCCTCTCAGCACTAGTTGGGACTAACATGCACAACAAAAATAGATCTCCAACAAGTCGGCTTCATAACACTTCAAAATATGAAACATGTAGTCTCATGTCGGCTCAATCAATCACAAATTCATTTTTCAGACCTAAAACATGTGATCATAGGCTTCATACGCAATGGCACAAACTCCTCTAACATACCACCAATCACTAAAATCATCCCTACAGTTCTGAAATATACATTACCCAACTTAACACACAATAGCTCTTATCTTCAGGAATTATCTAATATGGGAGCCCTAAACTTGGACACAATCCAATACTGGTTGTAAAGAACATGAAGTAATTTGTCTAGAACCTCGAACCAACTACCTAGGTCACCGCAGCCAAAAATACTTCACTGAAATCAAGATGTGCACCATGAACTCATGCTCAAATGGTTACTGTGTTCGACTTTACAAACTTATACCTTATGAATAAAATGACTTTCGGTAAACCAATTCTATGTACATTGAATGTGATTACTAGATGTATTTGCCATTAATAACAACCCCTAAGTAATCTTCATGCATCTATCATCATAGAAACAGTGTCACTTGCCAACATAACTATTCAAATTTGACTGCATAAAAGTGGTATTTCTATTTTGAATTTTAAAATGATGTAAAGTGATGAAATTTAGAAATTTTCGTGAAGTTTATGTCTATTATTTTTTTAAAATTAAAAAATATGATATTTTTAATATATTTAAAGGAATATTTTTAATTGTTAAAAAAATGTAGAAAATCAAAGGGTCTCATTGGTGTCACCAAAAAACATAAAACAAATCATTTTTTTTTTAATTTCTATTTTCCAAATAGATGGCATACATATGTAGTGCATGAAAAAAAAATTTAATTTTTTAAGTATATTTTCCTTGTAGTAACATTTCAAAGTGCAACATAGCTTAATTTGATAGTTTTCATTCAACATTACTTTTCATCTATTAAAATTATCATTATCAAAAAACAAATTCTACCCTTTTGGAGAATTTTCTCTCATCTAGTGAAGCATATATTTTCTAAAATATTTTAATATGATTTCATATTTTTTTGCTAATTTCAAATTAGTCTTTTCTCAAATTTAAAAAATCTACTTGCAATATTTAAAAAATAAAATATTATATGTTTAAATTCTTGACTCTAAGCTCTACAAAAGTTTATTTTTAGGTTTTTAAAAAAATCATTTTGACCACAAAAATATAGTAGAAGTGAAAAATTTTAGAATTCATTGAAAAATTATGATGTGGTTACCACTTAAGATGCCACAAAAGCATGTTCAGCTAGAATTGTTTCGACCAAAAGGGGTTCAATTAGAAAAATTATGATGTGGTTACCACTTAAGATGCCACAAAAGCATGTTTAGCTAGAATTGTTTCGACCAAAAGGGGTTCAATCAAAACCTATATGGCTGAAAGTGAATGGACTGAAAATGTATCAACTAGACACCTTTGGACCAACTAGTAGCCAATCATAACAGTTCTTCAAGTGACCTTGTGATCCAATCAAAAGATCATATCAATGAAATTTTGTTTTAATTTATTTTTCATCAATTGCACAATATTCAATATTCCAACACAAGCAATTAACTTTGGCAAGGAAGGTTATAATTTTTTTAAGTATGTTGGTTTGCAACTCATTAGTGGATTGTTTAGAATAACCTGATTGATATGTTTAATTATATTCACTATAGGGATTAACTATATAACTTAGGTGTTCATCTTTTCTACATATAGGTTTCCATTTGGGAGACCTTTTTTTTAATGAACTTTTCTAAACTTGTATGTACCTTATTTCGGATAGGAATAATGTATAAGTATTCACATGTTGATACCTTCATTATATTAATTTATATTTAGAGTAACTTCTTGTTTTGTGTGTGTGTGTTGTGTAAAAATTATTCAAGTCCATGATACAATTAATAAAACCATATATTCTCAACACATTACAAACATTATTAGTTTTGTTACAACTCAAATAGTAATCCAAGTTCCCAATATTTAGAGACTCTTTGAACCTTTAAAAATATAATTTATTCTTTTATAAGACTTTAAGTAAATCTTTGATTAGAAATTGCATTTCTTGGGTAATGAATATGGCCTTGTTTAAAGCATTACACATATAAGGTTGCATATATTGCACTTGCATATGAAATATTACACATGTCCTATAAGTCTGGTTTAGACTTATCTATAACACTATTGCAAACTCAACTAAGTGTGTACCTATAAAGGAATTCTTAAATAGGATAACTAGATCATACATTTTGAATGGCTACCTATTTTTTTTAAGGCACATCCTTTGATTTAACCATATCATTCTACTTTCCTTGTCTTTATGGATCTCCATACCAAGTATCTAGTAGCTCTATAGAGATATTTCATCTAAAATTTATTAGCCAACTAAAACTTAAGATCCCTTTAAATCAGTATCTTATTTTTTCCATTTATAATCATATTATCAACAATAAATAAAATATAATTAGTTCATTATCACCAACTTGTTTGTAGTACACACATTGATCGAATACCTCAAATATTATATATTTTCATCACTACAACATGTAGGAAATCATGCAAGTGATGTCTACACCCACCACCCAATGATTTTCCACTATATTTTCATGTTTGAGGAATTTGGATACCAAGTTTATCAAGAGAGATTTATTTTTCTCTTGGTACACAATACATAATGAAACATGTTCAGTAAATTAAATGAGTTAAGCCACTATTTAGAACCACTTGATTTAAATATCTAAATCTATGTTAAACCTTGCATCTCTATTAAAATCCCAAACTACTAGTTAAAGGTAGGGTCAAATGTGGGTTGAAAATCCAATTGAGATTAATGAATAAATGAAGAGAAAGAGAAAACCAAGTGACCTTCTCTTCTCTCCAATATAGTAAATGGGAGAAAGAGGGTTTTTGAATTCTTAATTCCATGTTTTTATCATCAAGTCAAATTATTTAGGTAACAAATAATTCCATTAACCAAAACTCTCAAATTATTTTAGATTTTTATAAAATATATTGACAAGTTAAGCATGCTAATAAATAATCATTCTAATAAATCCGTTTGAAATATCTTGTAAAAACTAATGATTACTCTTAAGTTTAAAAAAAATTTAAGTCAATCCTCACTCAATCTATTTTGCCTTCATAAAAAATGAAATTAACAAGAAGTCTAGAGATTTTGAAATAAGTATGCATGACTAAAATGAAAATGAAATGTGTAATAGTAAAAATTAGTTCCAAGTGTAGATAGTAACTTTGTAACAAAATTGGTTACAAAATAAGTACTAGTAGAGAGGAAAATTCTCACTTTCATTCAATCTTGAGGGTCCAACCCATTTTTAAGTTCATATTTCTTTTTATGAATAGGCCTTCATTTAGATTAAATATTTAGTATTCTGAAATTGAATGTGTGTAATATGTTTATACTAAATGCTTCCTAAACTCTTGAATTATAAAAATGGCATTCCTCATTTAGTACCCTTGTGGCTATTATTAAAAGTGTTATATACTATTTACACTAAATACCTGATGATAAAAAAAGAGTAACTTTTAATTTATTTATCTTGACCTAAATGACAATGAGACCCAAATTAAATGTTTGATTTATACACATTTTGACTTGTAACATTTTTACTTAGTCTAATCAAATATACTTTACAAAACTCAAGCTTTCACAATCCATACAAGATAGATAAATGCTTTAGGGAAAATTGTAAACTTGGGGTCGTCCTTCAAAGAAATACCTTAATATGTGCATGTATATTGGGATTTACTCAATATATTTCTTAAGTATCAAGAAGAAAATTATAACTTATTTGGTGTGATATACATAGACACTATGAATTTATGATACTCAAAATTCCATAATAAGAGGTTTTTGTTGATATAAAGTCATGATGAATCATATTTCAAATATGAAACATTTGTTAAAAACATATTTTATGTGATGTTTTACATGGAGCTTAGGCTAGGACGCCATGGTTTTACTTTGGCTAGCAAGCACCACTCAATTTTTTAAAGAGTTATTTGTGGAGTTTGTGGCTCTATTAATTTTTAATTTTTCTATTTATTTAAATTAAGAAGCTATTTTAATTTTGTATTAATAGTCTTAAAAACAAATTGTATAGACAATTTGAAAGAAACAATTTGAGAATTTTTAGAAAAATGAGGGATAGAAATTTGTGGAGCCATGTGACATATTGTTGAATAAGCCCCTCCTTTGTTTGGTAGCTTAACCCATTTTCTAATGTTGTTGCTTAAGTGTTTTTTCTACTTAAATTTGAGTGGCTTGAGTGTCCTCATGCAAATTTTGAATTGTGCAAAAATGATAATATTTTGTTGCTTAAGTGTGTTTTGTGCTTAAATTTTAGTAACTCAAGTGTTCCCAAGTAAATTTTGAATTGTGAAAAAAATACAATTCGGATCTTCTTATTTTTTTTAATAGAGTAACTACTCTTTAGCAATTCAAAATAAGTTGTAGAAAAAAATTGGTGCTAGAAACAAGTAGTAACATATTGTCAAAAATGTCATGTGCCTTAGCAATTTTTTTTTCCCTCCTTTCTAACATTTTTCTTTAATTTCTACTTCCAAATTTTAGTATGTTTCTTCTTCCAAATTTTAGTATGACTGTGCCAGAAATTAAATATTCATGAATCAAGTCACCACAAATAGAGTTTTAAAAAGTTGAGTGGTTGTTTGCTAGGCAAAATAAGCCAGAAGTAAGGTCCCATAAAATGAGTTTAATTCAATGGATGTTGTTGAGATTTCTAGTATTATTTTAAAGTGAATGGTCTAAAATTTATGGAAGCTAGTAGTCTAATAAATTTAAATAATTTTCTTATTCAAATCAATAGGGTAAATAAATATAAAATAATAATAAAAAACTAATTGGTGGGAATATAAAAAACTATTGGTGTAAATAATTATTCATCTTGGATATTATTACACCTTACTTAAGTTTACTTAGGATAATGCATTTCATAGTAGTTTGGGTATGAGAGACTTGGGTGTTTGTGCCACAGTGGGATAGTGTGTGGAGAATTTCTACCTTGTATGGTGTTGATTTTATCTTGTTGTTACATTCCACCTCATGTGGAATATTTTATTGTTTCTCCTACCTACCAACACCTATTTCCTACCTACCAACACCTATTTCCTACCTACCCTTGTTTCTTATTGAGCCACATGTCATGTTTGTCTGCTCAGATATCCATAAGCCTTTCCTATATAAGCAGGCTCATCTACGTTGTTTGGACAGACAATCACGGACAATTAATTGAACATCTTGTAATGATCCAATTCATCATATTTTGCATCTTGATAGAATAAAGTTTATTCATATCATATATTTTGTCTCTCTTATTTGTGCTTTCCATTGCCTCTAGATCTTGGCAAATTCTCACATGGTATCAAAGCCATTAGAGTGTCATTGGTTTGCCAATTTAGAGAAATTTGGGGTTTTGCATATTGGAACTTTCTATTGCAGGTTATTATTGGAGCTTGTTGGGTCAAATTTGAGGTCACCATTGGATTGAGGAGGTTTGAGAAATTAAGAATCATCTTTTGCTTCGTCCAAATCTGACATCCGAGGCCAAATCTAGAGCCATTTGAAGGTGGAGGGTGGTGATTTGTCCCAACACCAATCTGCAATTTTGGAGCATCTTTTGCCAAATCCGTCATTGCCATTGTGCTCAGAAGGCCTAAAAAATCCAAGATCGCATGTCACTTCATCGAAATCAGCCTCCATTATCGCAAGTTGAAAAAATTTCCCCTACAGGCCTGTCGTATCGACTTGCACGTACAGGTGTGAAATTTTTTTTTTTTTTCGTTTTTTTATTTTTTCAGGAAAAAAAATTAAAATTTTAATTTGGGGGGGCGGGGGGGCGGGGGGTCCTTTTGGCCTGCAGGCCCCCTGCAGGTACTGCAAGGTACACCTGCGGATGACGCAGGTTGCCCTATGCACTCTACAGGGTCCTCGTTTATTTAAAAAAAGTTTTTTTTTTTTTTTTTTTTTTAATGTTTTTTAATAACTAAAAAAAAATCATTTTTTTAAAAAAAGTTTTAAAATAAGTTTTTAAATAATTAAAAATAAATAAAGATTTTTTTATCTTTAATAATTTATTATTAAGGTTTTTTTTATTTTAATAAAAAATAATGCCTTTTTTTTATGTTTTTCTTTATTTGAATCTAATAATGTTTATTTCGGGCACGTGCATAATAAATTGATTTTTTAGATTTTTAAAATCTTTTAAAAACAAAAATATCATTTAATAAACAAAATTGGGATTACTTTTTTCTTGTCACTTCATACCTGTCTTGTAGTGCTTCCAACTGGTAGTCAAGGGGGGGGATTGATTTGCTCCTTTATATCTCTTGGTCACATTCCAATCGGAGGCATTTTTTTTCTGCAGTATTCTATAAGGCTACTTGGTGGCATCATTTTCATGTTTCCAGATTTGCACTATCATGTTGTATGCTCTTTCATCAGTAATGTTGTACTCGCACTATCATAAAGTGTCACACCTATTTGTATCTTGTCATTGTTGACTATTTGATGTAATCCTCTTATACACGTAGATTAGGAATATCTTGTGAGACTTGGTGCATGGCTCTAGTTGAGACTTAGATTGTACACATTTGTGCATGGCTTCCATGAGACTTGGATTGTATCGATATTTTTGTCATTTATGAGTATCCAAATGATGCTCAAAGCAAGTTGTCTCCATGCCTGATCTTTATTTTGTTGCAGTGAGTGATTCATCATCATCAACATTGGTACCTAGTTTTGTCACACTTTGACATTATTGGTGCAGCATTGGCTCTTATTCTTCCTTATGAGGAGGTATTTTGGTCATCATCATTGGACCATCCTTGTAGGAGATTCGACATTGACGGGGGGCTTCTGATAGTTCTGATACTTAATATAAGTACAGATCCAATAACCAATAAGATGAGAGGGGGGGGTGAATCATACAAATTTAATCATCCATAGAAACATCAGATTCAACCTCGATAACAAATATATCAGCAATATAACCAAAACTGTTAAACATGCAAACTCAAAAGCATATGAACAATATAAACCTCATAACACCAGATTTAATGTGGAAACCCAAATAGGGAAAAACAACTGTGGGATTTCACACCCACTAAGAAATATACTCTTCTAGAGTATGCTTGGTTAAAAGAAAATCCTATTAAAGATTACAAACACATTGCTAGATGTGACCCGATTAAGGGATTTCCCTTAGATATGTTAGGATCTTCACTTTGTTAGAGGTGACCTTGTTAAAGGATTTCAAACACTCAATCAGAATGTCACCTTGCTAGAGGGTTTACATATAAGACTGTTAAGTCCACTCGGTTAAGAGATTTTCTGTCACTTTCACAAAATAACAGTAATAAAAATCTATCTGCAACTTCACATCTAAAATGCTAAAGCAAATTCTTATTTGTTCAATACAATCTAGACATAGAAATAATCTTGTCTATCTGCTGGGCTTCTATACTCTGTTATTCTAATAGGTCTTCAAGCTTTTGTGCTTGGTAATCACTATGTAGCATCCTTGTGGATACACTTGCCCGCATACATTGTTTATCAACAGTTTCCTATTTATAAACAATTAGATAACCGCTTAATCTCCTTGATCACATTTCGCATAATCAATCATAGCCATTACATCTTCAATCTTGTCTAGGTTCAATGCATCTTTCGATCTGAAAATGTTTTAACCCGCCTTGGAACTTGCATACTAGTCTTGGAACTTGTGTCAGGGTATTGCAGTTCAATCTGAGCTGTAGACGACTTTTCATTGCCTTAGATTCATTAACAAACTTCTTCCATAGCTTACCAATCATTTAATCTGCTCCAGCTCATCAACTTCCTTCATTAAATACCACATGTAAACATTTAATGCATTCTATTATAGCTCGATTACAACTCAATAACAACTCGGTGAATACTAAACTTCACTCAGTAGACATTCCGCCTTCATTAACTGATAGCGATAACCTTAGGGTTTACCGACTAGGTTCTTTGGTTGATAACATAGTATAGTATTAACCTTTACAATTTACAACATATGTATGATGTTAAAACAATATAAAACATCATGTTCTCATCATTGTCTGACTTGGTAGTAGTTGCCCATTGAATACCTTATTCATCCCCTTATTCATCATATTCTTTCCTGTGTCTTTTACTGACACCTTTATAATCTTCATATCATACTTTTGAAGATATGGCAACATCATACTGAATTAGAAAATCAATTTCTTGACATCAATGACAAAATAATAATATCAAGATAGTAAAACATCTTTAATCAGTTATATCCATAATCATCAACAACCTTCTCAATATCCTTATAAAATGCCAACAATCTTGCATTGTCTGTTATAATGCAATATTGCCAACAATCTCCCCTTTTGGCATTGATGGCAAAACCAATTGATTTGACCTTAAAAGATTCAGATTGTTGTGATTCTGAAATGCCGAAATGCTCTCCCCCATACATTAGACTTCTCTGCATTTTTGTCTTCTTTCCAATCTATAGTTTGCTCTTAGTCTTCTCCCCTGATAGGTATTCTCTCAGTCATCTCTCCTTCATAGTAGTCTTCTCCCCCTTTGTAGGTCTTCTCCCCCTTTGACAACAATGCCAAAAAGTAAAGAACTAAAACATAATTTCTTTCTGTAAGAAGTTATTTCCTACTATTGTGTATCAACTATGTCTTAGTCAGAGCATTTTATCTTCAATTCCTGTTCCCTGAAATATTTCCTGTATTAATTCTTGTACACCTTTAGAAAACATCCTAAAGTGTATAACTCAACATCAACTCCCAAAAGATATTCATTAGTCATCGGATTGATGCTTTCACCAAACTCAGTCAGTGAGTAAAAGATAGGGGTAGGACCCCTAACTTACTTCTGAGATATTCAAAAGTGTCCTTTGGTAGTGGCTTGGTGAAGATATCTACTATTTGCTCCTTTGTGCTAACATACTCCAACACCACTTTCTTCTCTTGAGCTTCTTCTCTAAGATAATGATATTTGATAGATATGTGCTTTGTCTTAGAGTGCATAATAGGATTCTTTGAAATATTAATGGCACTAGTATTGTCACAAAATATAGTTACTGGCTTGGTAACTTTTTCATTTATACCTCCCAACAATTGTTTGATCCATGTAATGTTGGTACAATTCAATGCTACAGCAACGTATTTGGCTTCTCCTATTGACTATGAAACACATCCTTGTTTCTTGCTAAGCCAACTCACTAGTCTTTCTCCTAAAAAGAAAGCTCCTCCACTTGTGTTTTTCCTATCATCAATGTTGCCTGCCCAATCAGCATCAGTATATACTTTTAAATCAAAATCATTTCATTTCTGATATACTAAGCCATAATCCTTTGTGCCTTTCAAGTATCTAAAAATTCTTTTGATTGCTATCATGTGTGTTTCCTTAGGATCTGCAGAGAATCTTGCAACTATACCTACTACATGTGCTATATCTGGTTTGGTATGAACAACATATTGTAGTTTTCCAATCATGGATTGGTAGAGTGTCCCATCAACAGATACAGATTCATCATTCTTTGATAATTGCAGTTGGTAGTCAAAAGAGTACTTACTGGTTTTGAATCATCCATTCCAAATTTCTTCAAGATTTCCTTTATGTACTTGGATTGAGTAATGAAAATCTCATTTTTCATTTGCAGTATCTGTAAACCTATAAAATACTTTATCTCACCAATTAATGACATCTCAAATTCTTTTCTCATTTCATTTCCAAAGTTCTTGCATAAAGAGTCATTTCCACAAAATATAATATCATCAACAAATATGGCTAAGATCAGTATCCCATTTTCATCATTCTTCATGTACATGTTGTTGTTCTCACTTGTCCTTATAAAACCAATCTTAATCAAATAAGAGTGCAATCTTTCATACCATGCTCTTTGTGCTTGTTTCAAACCATAAAGCTTTGTTCAATTTACATACCTGATCTTTATTATTGTCTTCAACAAATCCTTCAGGTTGTTCAATGAAAACTTCTTCTTCTAATATTCCATTCCGAAATGTAGATTTGACATCCATTTGATATATCTTGAAGTTCTTGAAAGCAGCATAGGCCAACAATGTTCTAACTCCTTCAAGTCTAGCAACAGGTGCAAAAGTTTCACCATAATCAATTCCTTCTTCTTGACCATAACCTTTGCAAACTAGTCTTGTTTTGTTTTGAATGACTTCACCCTTTTCATTTAGCTTGTTTATGAAAATCCACTTTGTATCGATTACATTTTTGTCCTTCGGTCTTGGGATTAGTGTCTGTGTGTCATTCTTCTTGATTTGATCAATCTCTTCTATCATAGAACTTAGCCAATCTTCACTATTAAATGCCTCTTTTACTATTCTCGATTCAGATTCAGATATCAAGCATGTGTTATGTCTCAGTTTGTTCCTTGTCATCACTGGATCATCCTTATCTCCTATAATTTGACTTGGTGTATGATGTCTTCTAACATACTTGGCTAATACAAGCTCGGTAGGCTCTGTATGATCTTCTTCATCACTCGGTAACTAGATATTCTCTTCATTTTTTTCAACAGTCTTCTCGGTAGGACTTCTCAGTTGAACATAGACAAATTCATCATAGTCTTCTGGTTCCTTGGAATTTCCTTCATCATTTCTTTCTGCAAATTCATCAATTTTCACATTTGCACTTTCTACTATTTTGTTAGATGATTTGATCAGACATTTAAATGCTTTGCTTCTAGAAGAGTAACCTAGAAACATTCCTTCTTCACTTTCCTGATCAAACTTGCCATTTCTATCATCTTTATGAACATAGCATCTACTTCCAAAGATTTTAAAATAACTAACATTAGATTTCTTATCATACCAGATTTCATATGGTGTATTCAAAGTACCTTTCTTCAATTGAACTCGGTTCAAGGTGTAAATAGTTGTGCTTATTGCTTCTCTCCAAAATGTTTGTGGCACCTTCTTTTCAATCATCAGTGTTCTAGCACAATCCACAATAGATCTGTTTCTTCTTTCAGCCATTCCATTCTGTTGTGGAGTTCTCAGTGCAGAGACTTGTCTTTTAATACCATGATCATTGAAAAATAAGTTGAACTCATCAGAGGTGAACTCTCCTCCTCTATTTGATCTAAGACATTTTAGCTGTCTTCCTATTTCATTTTCAACTATTGCCTTGTACCATATAAACATTTGAAAAACTTCTAATTTTTCTTTTAAAAGAATTACTGACATCATCCTTGAATATTCATCCACAAATAATATGAAATACTTATCACCATAATAACTTTGAACTTTCATAGGACCACAAAGATCAGTGTGCACTAGATCTAAAATTCCCTTAGAAGTGTAAGACTTACTTGTAAAGCTTGATCTTGTCATCTTACCCATCTAGCATCCTCGGCACATAGCATTCTCAGGTTTTCAAGACTTGGTAGACCTCTTACTCTGTGCTTCTTACTTACTTTGATCAGATTATCAAAATTGACATGATAAAACCTTTTATGCCATAACTAGATATCATCAATCTTTGCATGCAAACACTTATTCTGATTTGAGCCTATTGGCATATGGACACTCCAATGAGACATCGTGTGTGATTGAAGGTTTTGTCGTTGATGGCAACCTTGCAATCCTATGGCACCGGCAAGACATTATACCAGCTAAGCATTACACAAGCAACCTTGCAATCCTATGGCACCGGCAAGACATTATACCGGCAAAGCATTACACAGGCAACCTTGCAATCCTATGGCACTGGCAAGACATTCTACTGGCAAAACATTATTCAAGCAAGATAGTGCACCAACATCAGTAAGATCACTCTACACTGGCATTGGCACAAAAGAAAATATGTATACCAGCACAGAGGCCGACAGGATTTTTGATATGTAATATTTTATTTATTATTGTAAGCCAACTTGGCAAATTGTAAAATGACTCTTGTATATAAAAGAGATCATTGTAGACATTTGTAAGATATGGATATGAAGCATAAAGAAAATTATTAGGCAGACCTAATGTGCGAATTGTAGGTCAAGGGTATATGTAAAGAACAGAGCAAGAACCGATACTGAATCTGGCATTGAAGATGCTATTGTAAAGTAGTACAGATCATTGGATTTGTATAATCCTCATTGTAAGTTAGTGTGACTTCTTATTGAGCAGTGTGATCTAGGCAGTTGGCCTTCCTGCATGTGCAGGCCCCTATTGTAAGTAATATTCTCTTATTGGCCAGTAAGTGAATATTGTGGGTCACAAATCCCACCGAGGTTTTTCCCACACTGGGTTTCCTTGTTAAACATCTTGTGTTATGGTGTTCTTTTCATGTGGATGTTTTTGATTCTATTAATTACATTAATTCTTGCATACCAGTATACTGTTACTTTATGTTCTCCATGTTTTGTTTTAAGAAAATCTCATTACCGATCAGATACTGATTCACCCCCCCTCTTAGTATCTGTGGGAACCCTAACAATTGGTATCAGAGCCTAGTCCTCTATTTTCAGAAGCCTAACAACTTGAGGAAGATCTTCACACCGGTAAAGATGGAAAGTCTGATGAAGCAACTTGAAGGAGCTCTTACTGACTATGATGCAGAGAAGTTGAAAAATATCAAATTAGAAGATGATTTAAAAGCAGCTCAAGACATTATTTAGGCACTTAAAGAAAATCTTACTATTACAAGAAATAAGAGAAGAGAACTTTGTGAAAAATTATGAAATGAGAATGATGAAAAGGAATAACTTAATGATATGATAAGCAAATTGAAACAAGAGATCATGACAACAAAAAATGAAATGTAGGATATGACTATGAGATTTTGCAAAGAGATTGAGGACATAAAGAAGAATGAAGAAGAATTGACCAGAAGACTAAGTGATGCAGCAAATGAGAACACAAGACTTGGCTATAAAAATGACATGTTGAAGACAGATCTGATGCATACTCAGAATGACTCGAATGAACTAATGAGACAAAAAAAAATCTTGGAAAGGGAATTGGAAACTACAAATCAACACAAAGAAAAATTCAAGAAAAGATCAGAAGAACTTGGTACCTTATTGAAGAACAAAAACCCAAAGGTGACACTTCTGGAATTGGATTTGAAGTTGGAGAAAGCTCTAGTACTGCAAATACCCAGGATCATAGAAAACCGGTAAGACCTTCTAATACTTATAAATTCAATGGAAAATGCTTTAACTGCAATAAATATGGTCATAGGGAAAATGAATGTAGATCTAGGAATTATTAGAATATCAATCCTCCCACCGGTCAATACTCCAAATGCAACAAAATTGGTCATAACTCTGAAAACTACAGAATGAATGTAAGATGTTATGTGGAAGATTTGGACATTTGTCAAATCAATGCAGAACACAAACCGGCATAGGTTATGGGAAAGCTATTCAGAAAAATAATGTAACTTGTTATGCATGTAACAAGATTGGTCATATTGCTAAATTTTGTAGAAGTAAAGGTACACCGGTAGACAACAAAAGTACTAGTTTGAAAGGTAAAGAAAAGGTTGAAGAGGTTAAGCAAGAATTTTCAAAGCAATGGATTAGAAAAGATGATCTAAATATTGGGGATACTCCTCCACCCGTAGAACCAACAAATGCTCCACCGACAGGACAACGTGATGCTCCACTGGCAGGATAGAACAATGCTCCACCGGCAGGATGTTTTTCATCTAATTGAAGAAAATTATCTTGAGGGTTTGACAATCTAATGACACATGTGCTATTATTCCCTCAGTTAGAGAAAAGAAGTTGAAAATCACTCATCACCGGCAAATAAAGTTAAGCTAATACATTACCAGCAAGTAATTAATGTGGTAGGTAGCAGAAAAGACTTTATAAAATAAGGTTTTGGCTCCATTTTATTTCACCGTGAATTCAAACTTTCAGAGAGCGCGAAATCTCTAGAGCTAAGGCATTCTAAGCAAAGAGGCAAAGCACTTCAGCAATCAATCCATCCAAAGGCAGAAAAAGGTATTTATCATCATGGCATCCTCCTCTACACCTAAATTCATAGCAAACCCTACAGTAGTCAAGGTTATAAAATGCCCTAGGCCCGTGTTTCAGCTAGTTCCCAAGGTAGCTAAGAAAGATGACAATACAGGTGCTTTTTCCCAAATTCCAAAAGGTGTTGTATATGTAGAAGAGCCTAGAATGTATATCCATTGCAACATAGAGGAATTAGGTAATGAAGAAATTAAAAACATGTATAAATCTATTATATGTGTCAATTCCAGAAATGTGAAACCTGAACATAAAGTTGTTGAAACCCTAGGATTCACTGAAATCCTTTGCATTCCTGAATTTCCCAAGGAAGTGGTTAGGATAGTTTTAAGCAGGGTACATCGTTCACTCTTTTGGCTTGATTCAGTTCACAAAATTACTAAGGAAGCTGTGAAAATA
The DNA here is from genome assembly GCF_030272615.1 of Cryptomeria japonica. Lineage (NCBI taxonomy): Eukaryota > Viridiplantae > Streptophyta > Pinopsida > Cupressales > Cupressaceae > Cryptomeria > Cryptomeria japonica. The sequence continues at coordinate 819,164,371 of NC_081409.1, forward strand.
GTAATAGGGTTACCCTCCACCGGTAGCAGACCCGACAAGACTAAGAAGGTCTCTAATGACCTAGTAATGAACTTAACTGGTGCAACATCATACACAATATCTCTAAGGGTTAATGATGTGACTGATATAAATGTTATATTTGTTAGCATGATTTTAGGGTACAAAGCAACTCATGCAAATAGACTCAATTCAATCTCCAGTTTATGCATTAAGAGTGCTCATGATATGGTAAAAGAAAATGTGAAAATTGATGTATGTGAATGGTTAAAAGATGATTTGATTGATAACTTAGGCAAAATCAAAAAGGATAAGAAAGGAACTTTTAGATTTGGAAATTTACTTGTATGCTTAATGCTACATATAACCAAACAGGTTCCCAATATAGGCAACAAGAATCTTGGATTCGACATACCAGTAGGAAAACAATTATCAAACCTATTCAACAATATGGGTGAAAACAAGGAAAAGAATATCAATGAGTACTTTCAAGCACTAAAGGTCAGAATGAACAAAAGAATCAGACTATCATAGGAAATTGTCAACAAATGCAAGGATGATATATGTTTTGTAATAAAAAAGGATGAGATCTTGATGGAAGCAGTCATCCCAAGAATAATTTGGGTAACAGAGACGGGTTATGAGACCAATGATCATATCATTGAAACTTATGCTAAAGCACTTCTGCAAGCCCCCAATGAACCAAAGGAAAAATTATTTGGTAGTGCTGAGACCATCGAAAGTCAAATTAAATCTAAGAAGAGAGTGAAGAAAGTTGAGGCATTTGTGAGGAAAGGATCCAGACAAGTAAAAGCTATAAAGGAAGATGAATTAAAGAAAACCGGCATAACTGAAGATGAGTTGGCAGCCCAACAACCTGAAGTTCATCTATCACCGGTAGGTACTTCCTCAGAAGGAGATATGCCAGCAACTTTTAAAAGAGTTGTTAGGAAAAGAGATCCCTCACCGGCAACCACTCCTTCACCTAGAAGGACAAGGCAGAAGCAACAAGCTGTGAGATCTCCAGTCAGAAAGGTCACACCTAAGAAGAAGCTGACACCCAAAAAGCAGAAAAGACAAACACAGACTTGGCCCCTCTTGATATATTACTGAATGAGATCACAGAGGAAGGTAAACTGAAGAACATAGGGAAAATTTATGACACCCTATCGGATGATGAGAAAGGACAAGTTGAGGAGAGTGTAATATTACACATGGACATGTATAAAAAGTTTTTGATGCAAGTCTTAAATGAAATTCCTGATGAACTATACAAAAGACTTGAGGCCAGAAGGCAAGGAATAATTGAATTGGATAAGAAAATTAAAATAGAAAAACTACTTGCAGTATATCCGATAAACTCACCTAAAGAAATTGATGATCTGATAGCTCAGGCCAACCGGACAGTTTTTTCCACTGCACGCTAGCAAATTTCACTAATGGCAGGTAGAGTTACAGAGGTTTCAAAGGAAACAGAAAATGGTTGGGACATATTTTTGGTTGAAAAAGAAAAACAAGAAGAATATAGGAATCCCAAGCCCATTAAGGTATATCAGAAGGACAAAGGGAAAGGTAAAGTTGATGGAGCACCAAGTATCAAGATTAGAGACAACTTACCCCCACCTCCTTTAAATACTGCACCGATAAAAACAACAACTACAGAAGATCAACCAGCGGCTGAGAGTATGGATACAGAGGATAATAATCCTAATCTTGAAGTCCTATATACTGTGAATGTTGATACTCAGAAGATCAACATAGTGGTAGATAAGGATACAACAAATAAGTTAGGTATAGCCAAAGAGCATCTGGTAACATGAAATATAGAGCAACCGACAGCACATATAGGGAAAAAGATGGAATCTCGAACACAAACAAAGGAACCAATAGAGCTAAAGGCTCCAGAACAGATGCCACCGGTAAGAAATGATGCAAGAAAACCAATGCTTAAAGAAATGTAGACACAAACAGACCTACCAGAGGTCAATACTAGCTTGGTCACTTCCACCGGCACTCAGTTTGTTGGATCACCATCAAATGTGACTGAGGTATTACTTGAATCTATCAAGAAAATAACTGATTATAGCTCACAAGCTTACAAAGCGATAGATGATTCAGTTCCATTTTTGAAATCAATAGCTCCTAATTGTAACATAGACAATAAAGATTCTTTAGGCCAGTTGGATACACTTTGTAAATATATTTCTAGAAATTTTGAGCAAACAAAGGTAGAATTTGTAAAGGAAATTGTAGAAAAAGAGAAACAGAAATTCTTTGAGGAAGGAATAAAGAAGTGTAAGGGAACTGTGTAATTTGTTAAAAGAGTACAAAAACCTGTACAAAGATTTTTTGACTATAGATGTAGACAAGAAGATAAGCAAGGCACAAGATGAGATAAATAAACTTGCAAACAATTTTGTCAACTCACCTGATTCATTATCAGTTTTTGAAGAGAAGATAGCAAATTTTGAGGAAGAATTTCTCAAATTGGAAAGAGAGAAAGAGAAAATAATAAACAAGGCAAAACTTTTGAGATCTAAATTAAGTCCAAGATTGGACTATTTAGCATCTCTACGGAAGGAAATTTCAGAGGCACTAACATAGGGAAGCAAAACACCGGCAGAGCACTTGCAGTATCTCACCGGTATAGTAAAAAGAACTGAGACAATAATAAAAGATAGTAAGAAGTTTTTGGATGGTATAAACTTAACTTTGGGAGATCTTCTTTAGATAATAACTACCCAACTACAAGGTTGGGGTTATGGATTAGTACAACTACAAACTCTACTAACCTTTGTCATTGATGCCAAAGGGGGAGTAGTAGGATGAGAAAATTCAAAATACAAGGATCATATGCTCAGGGGGAGCTTTCACATTTTTCGTAAACATTTTTGGTAACATTTTTGGTCTACACATTTTTGGATATCTTTTTGAAATTTCTCATGAGTGTTGCCATCAATGCCAAAGGGGGAGATTGTTGGAATATGGACACTCCAATGAGACATTGTGTGTGATTGAAGGTTTTGTCATTGATGGCAACCTTGCAATCCTATGGCACCGGCAAGACATTATATCGGCTAAGCATTACACAGGCAACCTTGCAATCCTATGGCATTGGCAAGACATTATACCGGCAAAGCATTACACAGGCAACCTTGCAATCCTATGGCATCAGCAAGACATTCTACCGATAAAATATTATTCAAGAAAGATAGTGCACCGACATCAGCAAGATCACTCTACACTGGCACCGGCATAGAAGAAAATATGTATACCGACATAGAGGCCGACAGGATTTTTGATATGCAATATTTTGTTTATTATTGTAAGCCGACTTGGCAAATTGTAAAATGATTCTTGTATATAAAAGAGATCATTGTAGACATTTGTAAGATATGGATATGAAGCATAAAGAAAATTATTAGGCAGACCTAATGTGGGAATTGTAGGTCAAGGGTATATGTAAAGAATAGAGCAAGAACCGGTACTGAATCTGGCATTGAAGATGCTATTGTAAAGCAGTACAGATCATTGGATTTGTATAATCCTCATTGTAAGTCAGTGTGACTTCTTATTGAGTAGTGTGCTCTAGGCAGTTGGCCTTCCTACATGTGCAGGCCCCTATTGTAAGTAATATTCTCTTATTGGCCAGTAACTGAATATTGTGGGTTACAAATCCCATCGAGGTTTTTCCCACACCAGGTTTCCTCATTAAACATCTTGTGTTATGGTGTTCTTTTCATGTGGATGTTTTTGATTCTGTTAATTACATTAATTCTTGCATACTGGTATACTATTACTTTATGCTCTGCATGTTCTATTTTAAGAAAATCTCATTACCGGTCAAATACTGATTCACCCCCCCCTCTCAGTATCTGTGGGAACCCTAACAGAGTCAAGGTGAAATGTACTACCTTTTATTTGTATCTTGGTAGCAGCTAACTTTCCATTTTTGTCATGAACTTTAACAATTCCTTTCTGAAATTCTATTCGATAACCTATGTTGTTTAGCTATGCTACACTCAACAAATTGTATTTCAAACCTTCAACCCAATAAACATAATTGCATCTTGCATTATCAAGAAGGGTTATAGATCCTTTACCTCTTACCAGACATGGTGCATCATTACCAAATCTAACATAGCCTCCATCATAATCTTCTAATATAACAAACCTGTGTTTATCTCCTATCATATGATGTGATCATCCACTATATATAATCAAAGAATCAGTAGTGTTTATGTGAGATATGAGAGCTTTTTCTTCATACCTTTCTTCATCTGAGCCATCCTTGATAGACACATAAACTACTTCCTTTGTATCAGTCTCATCTGATTTATCATTGTTAGATTCCTCATCAACTATTAAGCATGTCTTTCTATCTCTTCTTCTAAAGTCTTGGTGTCCTCTGTAATGATTATCTTTCTGTCTATTATCTCGGTAATCTCTTCTTTCAGTAAAATCTTTGTCAGGAAAGTTAGAAGTGATATGTCCTATCTTATCACAATTGAAACATTTCAAAGGTAGTTTTCCTTTATACTTACCTTTGCCTCTCAGTAACCTTTTGGCTAATAGTGCTTCAAACTCTTCTTACTTTCTGATTTATTTATACAGTTTGTGTACTTCTTCCATGTTCTTCCGAAATCTTTCACTTGCTCCACTGTGATCTCCTTCAGAGTACTTATACTTTCTTTCATTGTAATCATTAGATTCATCAAGATGAAAAGAACTAAATGCAGATTCAACTTTATTTACCGAAGATCCACTGTTATCAAAGTTACTTAACTCAAATGCATGTAGCTTACCAATAGTAGCATCTAAAGAAACTGGTATATTAGGTACAGACCTCAATTCATTGATTGCAGAGACTCAGATTGCATAAGCTGGTAGAAGGGTTCTCAACAACTTACTTGTTACATCCTTTTCTTCAATAGTTCCACTTGCTCCTTTGATTTGATTGACAATCTCCTTCAGTCTTGTATTGTACTGAGTTATGTTCTCACCTTCATTCATCCTCATAGATTCAAGTTGTCCTCTAAGACTATCTACTTTTTCTCTTTGAACATGTTCATCTCCTCCATATGAGCTTATCCCACATTGCCTTTGCATCATTCCAGCCTTCTAGATCATTAAACTCTAAATCGGTCAATGCAAATGTTATTTCAATCATTGCTTGAATATGTTCTTGCTTTGCCCTTATCTCTTCCATAGTCAATGGATAGGTGCTTGGTGCAACAAAATCATTCTCCAGATAGTATACAACATATTCTCCAACTCCTGATAGATGTAGCTTCATCCTTTTCTTCCATGTAGAGAAACTTGACTTGTTTAGCTTTGGTGCATCCCTCTTATACATCTTTGGATCTTTAACTCAAGTACCTTTAAACTTTCCTTCCGGAGTCCAAAGCTTTGATACCAATTGATAGTTATGATACTTAATATAAGTACAGATCCAATAGCCAACAAGATGAGAGGGGGGGGTGAATCATACAAACATAATCATCCATAAAAACATCAGATTCAACCTCAGTAACATATATATCAACAATATAACCAAAACTGTTAAACATGCAAACTCAAAAGCATATGAACAATATAAACCTCATAACACCAGATTTAACATGGAAACCCAAATAGGAAAAAGCCACTATGGGATTTTGGACCCACTAAGAAATATACTCTTCTAGAGTATGCTCGGTTAAAAGCAAATCCTGTTAAAGATTACAATCACATTGCTAGATGTGACCCAGTTAAGGGATTTCCCTCATATCTATTAGGATCTTCACTTTGTTATAAGTGACCTTGTTAAAGGATTTTAAACACTCAATCAGAATGTCACCTTGCTAGAGGGTTAACATATAAGACTATTAAGTCCACTCGGTTAAGAGATTTTCTATCACTTTCACAAAATAACAGTAATAAAAATCTATCTGCAACTTCACATCTAAAATGCTAAAGCAGATTCTTATTTGTTCAATACAATCTAGACATAGAACTAATCTTGTCTATCTATTGGGCTTCTATACTCTATTATTCTAATAGGTCTTCAAGCTTCTGTGCTTGGTAATCACTATGTAGCATCCTTGTGCATACACTTGCCCGCATACATTGTTTATCAACAGTTTCCCATTTATAAACAATTAGATAACCGCTTAATCTCCTTCATCACATTTCCCATGATCAATCATAGCCATCAGATCTTCAATCTTGTCCAAGTTCAATGCATCTTTCGATCTGAAAATGTTTTACCCCACCTTGGAACTTGCATACTAGTCTTGGAACTTGTGCCAGGGTATTGCAATTCAATCTAAGTGTTAGATCTTCATGCCAACTTTTCATTGCCTTAGATTCGTTAACAAACTTCTTCCACGGCTTACCAATCATTTAATCCGCTCTAGCTCATCAGCTTCCTTCATTAAATACCGCATGTAAGCATTTAATGCATTATGTTATAGCTCAATTACAACTCGCTAACAACTTAGTGAATACTAAACTTCACTCGATAGACATTCTGCCTTCATTAACCGATAGCAATAACCTTAGGGTTTACCGACTAGGTTCTTTGGTTGATAACATAGTTTAGTATTAACCTTTACAATTTACAACATATGTATGATGTTAAAACAATCTAAAACATCATGATCTCATCATTGTCTGACTCGGTAGTAGTTGCCCATTGAATACCTTATTCATCCCCTTATTCATCATATTCTTTCCTGTGTCTTTTACCGACATCTTTATAATCTTCATATCATACTTCTTAAGATATGGCAACATCATGCTGAATTAGAAAATCAATTTCTTGACATCAATGACAAAATAATAATATCAAGATAGTAAAACATCTTTAATCAGTTATATCCATAATCATCAACAACCTTTTCAATATCCTTATAAAATGCCAACAATCTTTCATTGTCTGTTATAATGCAATATTGGCAACAGCTTCATGGTCTCTCTTCTCTCTTATGGAGGGGACTTTTTCCTCACATGAGGATTTGTTCTTCTCATTCATCATTGAGAGCATTGTTTGCATTCATCATCTCTTATTTGGGGGAGGGTTTTTTCTCGTTGGGTTTTTCTCTCTTTCCCCACTTTCTGAGAGATTTCATTGCATTGGTTTGCATGCATTTTCATTTGTACATGGATACCTAACATGGCCTCGTAGCCGAGATCCATCTTGCATTGCTTAGTTGCATTGTAGACTTTAGTGCATTCCCCTAAGTTTCATTTAAGGGGGGTGTTGGTATAAATAATTATTCATCTTTGATATTATTACACCTTACTTAAGTTTACTTAGGATAATGCATTTCATAGTAGTTTGGGTATGAGACACTTGGGTGTTTGTTTCACACTGGGATAGTCTGTGTAGGAGAATTTCCACCTTTTATGGTGTTGATCTTATCTTGTTGTTACATTCCACCTCATGTGGAATATTTTATTGTTTCTCCTACCTACCCACACCTATTTCCTACCTAGCCTTATTTCTTATATTGAGTCACATGTCATATTTGTGTGCTCGCATATCCATAAGCCTTGCCTACATAAGCAGGCTCATCTACATTGTTTGGATGGACAATCATGGACAATTCATTGAACATCTTGTAATGATCCAGTTGATCATATTTTGCATCTTGATAGAATATAGTTTATTCCTATCATATATTTTGTCTCTCTTAGTTGTGCTTTTCATTGCCTCTAGATCTTGGCAAATTGTCACAAAAACTCACAAGTGGCCACAAAAACCTAAGTTCATGGGGCAATTTTTAACCCAACCCTAATTGAGCTTGCTTAAATTTTTGAACTAAAAAATATAAGACATTATTGTTGAGAAAAGGATTCTACTTAATCATGTAGCATTTTGTTTTAACTTCATGGACCCCCTAATCCTTTAAAATATATGTGAAGCACTCTCATGAGACCCTACAATAAACAAGGGCAAGCATTTCCATTACACTCTACCCTTATTTTCAATTCCTAAATAATAACAATTTCTTTGAAAAGAAAAAAAAAAAATTAACTATTATGTTTTCATAATTTGTTTTCTCTATGTAAACAGTCCATATATTCACATTTCACATGTAAATAGGAAACATGCAATTGCATGGAAACATGGAATTCTCTTTCACTTACCTTTTTCATCCTTCAGAAATACAAATTTCACAATCAATTTTACAAACTTCACCAACACCAATCATTGTACTCAATAAGTTACCTTATTGTTTTATTGCCCTTAACGCCTGAAATGCCATGAAATGACAAGGAATATAAATTTCAGAGTCAAGTTGACGGACTGCATCAGCGTCAATCACTTTACAAAAAAGACGTGTGTGTTTAAAACGGACTCCACCCCGTCTACTTCTCGCCCAATTGCAGAGCCAAGAGTCTAAGAACCCACCAATTTCTGGAATGTCTGAAAATTCCAAACAAGAAATGTAGAAAAAAGAGAATTGGTGAGAGCAATGATGTAGGGAGTGAAAACGTAAAGCCTTGAAAATGTGAAACCTGTCTCATGGTTGGTCGTCCAGTAGCAACTAAGTACTGCAAAACATGAAGTCTTTTATTGGGACAGCAAAGCTAGTTTTACACTGTTGTTCCTCTGTTGTTTGATTAAAATGGAGAAGATGAATGGAGGAATGTGAAAACATGAAGAGGGTGAAGAAAACTTCGACAAAAAAGACATTGCACCGACGTATGTGAAAACAACAGATGACATGTTACATTAGTATAAATGGATGAACAGTATTGCCTTCAAAGTCGTGATAAGGACATGAGTGTTGTGGAGACGTAAAGCATTGAAAAGATATGTTCTGTATGGGCTTTCTAAGCTAGAAGATATGATGTTCCATAGGTTATTTTCGTATTTTGATTGATTAGATCAGTTATGAAGTCGAAGTATGATATGTCAAATGAGATAGTGTAGTTATTAATATGGTTGACTGAATTATTTAAGAAAATGAATGATTTGATTGGTTAAAGTTAATACGTAAACTGATATTGTAAACGATAATATATATTTTTAAGGTGTAAATTTGAAGACTTCAAAATTAAATTATAATTTCATTTATTTCAATTACAGTTATGTTTATTTTTTGTTGTAATATGTGAAGTGAGTAAAATAAATTTGTTGTCAAATGAAATATATGTCATTATGAAATTGTAATTATTGATAACATAAGGATTGGAATGATAAGAATTAAATAGTTTTGACTCTCATTTTAACTTTTGGACTCACTTTGACCTAATTTTTTCTTATGAAATGAAAAGAGTCCAAATTTTGAGAACATTTTGAAAAGAGATCTAAAATGTTATCCGTTTTTTTGACAGCAATATTGCCTATTGGACGACAGATGATAACAAGGGACACAATTTGTCAAAGTTCCTACTAATAGTAGATGAAGATAGAGCGGGAGAGAAAGATGGAGAGATAGAGAGAGGTAGAGGGATAGATAAAAATATAGAGATAGAGATAAAGAGATAGAGGGGTAGGGAGAAAGAGGTAGAGGGAGAGATAAAAGTAGAGATGAAGATAGAGGGTGGTAGAAAAATGAAGAGATAGAGAGAGGTAGATGGATAGATAAAAATATAGAGATAGAGATAAAGAGATAGAGGGGTAGGGAGAAAGAGGTAGAGGGAGAGATAAAAATAGAGATGAAGATAGAGGGGGGAGAAAAATGGAAAATTAGAGAGAGGTAGATTGATAGCTAAAAATATAGAGATAGAGATAAAGAGATAGAAGGGTAGGGAGAAAGAGGTAGAGGGAGAGATAAAAGTAGAGATAAAGATAGAGGGGGGATAAAAATGGAGAGATAGAGAGAGGTAGATCAATAGATAAAAATATAGAGATAGAGATAAAGAGTTAGACAGGTAGAGAGAAAGAGGTAGAGGGAGAGATAAAGATAAAGATAAAGATATAGAGAGATAGAAAGAAAGAGACATAGAGATAGATAGGGAGAAATATGAAGAGTGTGTGAGAGAGTAAGAGAGATACAACGATGGAGATAGGGAAGGAGAGATAGCATGTGTGTAAGTGAGAGAATGTGAGATAAATATAAAGATAGAGAGAGATAGAAAGAAAGAGATATATAGATAGATAGGGAGAAACATGAAGAGTGTGTGAGAGAGTGAGAGAGATATAGAGATGGAGATAGGGAAGGAGAGATAACATGTGTGTAAGTGAGAGAATGTGTGTGTGTGTGTGTGTGTGTGTGTGTGTGTGAGAGAGAGAGAGAGAGAGAGAGAGGAAAAGAGCCCATTATAATTATTATTGAAATAAATAAATGAAAAATTAAAATTTATTTTTTCATTGAGAAACCTAATAAAAATGTTAATACATAATTATGTAATGGAACCTAAAATTTTATTATATATTATAATCTAATAGTTATTTAAATCTTAAAAATAAAAAACATTATATAAACATGAAATATAAAATATCATTGTATTATACTTTAAAATATTTGAAAGTGACACATTTATATTATATAATTTCATATTTAAAATAATTCACAAAATCATATTTTGTAATATAAATTAATTTGAATAATATTACAAGTAAAAAATATATTATATTTATGTATTAGATATCATTATTTAATAATATTATGTATAAAAATTACATAAAATTATATTAAATAGACAATTGTCTAAACAAAAAATGCATACAATATAATGTTTAAAATTTTGTATAATATATTGTTTTATAATAAACGTAAAAAAAATTACATGTAACAATGATTAAATTTTTAAATGAAAGAAAAAAGTAGAAAAAGTGAAAAAGAAGAAAAAAAAAAGAGAAATTTTTTTTTTAAAAAAATAATAAATAAAAAGCATAAAATATAGTCTAATAATATTATACATGATTTTTTGCAAATAATAATTATTGAATATGTTACACAACGGTATGCAATAAAACAAAAGATGAACACATAAAAATTTAAAATAGAATAATTTAAAAAATAGTAGAATTATGAAAAAAAATTATCTTGAAAAAAATAAAAATAAATAAAATTATGAAAAAATAATTTAATTGATTAATACAATTAATATAAAAGATAGTATATTATTAATTATAATATCTATCAAATTTTTTTATAAAAATATTATTTATTTGTTATTTTTCCCAATAATATTGATAACTAATTGGAAAACTAAATCATTATTTACCCCTAGAGAAATTTATTATTTAAAAAAAAAAACTATACTTAACAATCTTATTAATTAACTATTTTTTATATAAAATTATTCACTTTAAATCATGTGGAATAACCCTCTCATTATTAATCATTAACATTTCATAAAGAACATTTGATAAATTCTATAGATTTGGTGAAAATGAGTGGAGAAGCACTTTATTGACAATAATTATTTAATTCCTTAAACTGATGAATGCTACTAATGTGGATAATAAATTGGTATATTCAACTTAACATGACACGGAAATGACATGTACAAAAAATAGTACTAATTCATAAATGCTTGAAAGAGTATGAGCGATGTGAGTGGGCATTGGGAGTTAATAAAAATTTAATGTTACTCATATGTAAAAAATATAACTTTTTTGATATGAAAATTATCTTTTTTGTTTATAAAAATTAATATATATCAATTATATGACAAATAAAATAATTTTTAAATAGTCTTTGTTAAAAAATTTGCATGTTAACTTTTGAAAAGATCTAAAATTTATTTTAGTTTGATTCTTTTCAAAAATTGATTGACTGACAAGTACAATGAGTTGATAAATGCATAAATATTCCTGACATCAACAGAAACTAACAATAATAGTTGAAACCGTTATTAATAATGTTCTTACGTTTATTTATTAGTGCCATTGTATTATTGATGAATATGGTCATAATGTCACCCATGTTCCCATTATCTATTTAATGGATACCCTACGTCTCATTTCATGGAGGCAATTTGAACTTCTTCATATCAGCGGATCACCACTATTTTGCCTTCATTTGGTATCAAAGCTAGTTTGACAGAAATTTTCTCTATCTTTAGAAAGAGCCGTAGCAGATAGTTGTTGTCACTGAAAAATGTTAAAGTTTTGCAATCAAAGCCCTGCCAAAAAAACGGATCAGCCAAGAAAGATGGCAGTCTTTCAGGTTATTAATTTCTGATCAAAGGAAGCCCCCAAAGTGGAGTGTCAGTTGTGAAAGGAAAATTGCGTGTGAAAGTTGCATTTCTTTAATTTCTTCACAAAAGTCTATAAAATTTGAGTAAAACCTCACTTATATCTCTACATTCTCATTAAAAATCCACTGAAAAGTAAATTCTTTTCTTTTAACTTTTTGAGAGTATAGGGAGTAAGTGAAAGCTTTAGAGCAAAAAAAAATGAAAAATTATTGGCTTAGAAGGTCAAAATCTTATCATTTTTTTGAAATTTTGAAAGTGATAATGAATTTTGGAAGTGATAATTTATTTTAAAGTGATTTTTTTGTATAATTATATATGTGATTAAGTGTATTATTGATTGCAATGGCAATTATTTCTAAGAAAAAGATAATAATAAAAAGATTGTTTTTTGTGTGTGTGTCCCATTTGAAGGAACAATGAATTTTGTTTTTCATTCAAGATGCAATTAGTCAAGCCATCTTTTCTAGGATAAGTGGTGTTGTTCACTCTAAGAAATCATATCAAATACTTGGAAATGTGTATCAAGGTGCACAAATTATCAAATTACAAACAATGAGGAAAAAATTCAAAAATGTATTGATGGCCCTACTACTAAAGCTATCAATGAGTTTTTACAAAGATAGAAGCTCTAGTTAGTTAGATGAAAGTGCTAGGGGAGAATGTAGATGCAAGCATGTCATCAAAAAAATATTGAGAAGTTTGATTCCTAAATTTGCAGGTGTGGTCTCTACAATCAGGATTTCAAAGGATCTCTCAAGTATGAAAATAGATGAATTAAGTGGAATTTTGTTAACTAATGAAGAAAGAATGAAAACTAATGAAGAAAGCTTACAAAAATAATTTTCCACTAAACAAAATACAAGAGGGAAAAGAAAAAAATTCACCAATAATCATAACAAGATTGATTGTAGAAAAAAAATGAAAAAAAAAGTGAATCTAACAATTTTAGATGAAAAGGAAATTATTTCAGAGGAAGAAGTAACAACTTCAGAGGAGCAAGAAGAGAAAGAGGTAGAAGTAGTGAAAGAGATAATGATAAAATGAATTTCCAATGCTCTCATTGCAATAAGTTTGGACAATATACTTCAAAATGTTGGTTTAAACAGGGTGAAACAAAAAAGAGAAGTTCCCATAGTACTATTGAAGATAAAAAAAATTGTTCATTTCTCGCTTCGATATAAATATCATTGAAAATAATGTGTGCTTTTGATGTTCTTCACATACAAAAATAATGTGTACTTTGGATGTTCTTAACATATGACATCTAATAAGCATCTATTTGTCAATTTGGATCAAAAGAATCAAAGTACAATAGTACTAAGAGATAATAATTCTCATGAAAGAAAAGGTAAGGGCACTATTGCAGTTACAATAGAATATTGTGAAGTAAAACATATCAATGAGACACTATAGGTTCCTGTAAACACATAAAAATTTCCATTAAAATATCCTCTTAATTAATCTTAAGTTTTCCTACATTTCAAGTGGATCCATTAATAATATTCATTTCACATTATCCATTATTCTCCATTATACTATTCATTATATTAATATTCATATCTATATCATTATTCTATTAAATCAATAATGTATTCATTATTCCATTAATTCTATTTAACAGTATAATCCATTAATAATATTATTCTTCATTAAATTCATTTTTCCATCAATTTCCTTAATCTCTCTCATATCTATTTCATCCCTTATTTATCTTATTTCACCTCTATCAATTGTTGGAATTAATGAACATTGAGAGGGGGGGTGAATCAGTGTTATGCAATTTATTAGATTATTGAATTGATTCTTAAACCACCAGATGCAAAGAATAGAAAGTATAATGCAAAAACTCAAAGCAAATAACCATAACATCAGAATTTTTACGTGGAAACCTGGAAAGGGAAAAACCATGGTGGTATTTGAACCCATAATATTATAAAAAGAGAATGCACTTGCATTCAGGCACACTGCCTAGAGCTCATTGCTCAATTACAAAGTAGGGTTGTAACCCCAGAGGACTCACTATCCTACAAATAAGATATAAGGGAAATTACAAATTTTGAACTAGAATATGGCATCTACCAATGCCAAAAATCAGTTTCATTTATTCTCAAAATGATCTTCTCCCATTGATCTAAAAATCTGCTCTGTTATGCTCTGCTGCCAAATATCGAATCAACAAAACTTAAGATGTGCATGTGAAGTTGCACTCAATCACAATAAAAACAATTTTGTGCACATATATTCACACCAAAATGATCACCCAAGTCCATCTTATATATATGCACCACCAAAATAGATCTCTATCAAGTTGGCTTCACAAAATTGCAAAACATGAAATGTATAGTCACATATCAGCTCAATCCACCACAAATTCATATTCTAGACCAAAAACATGTGATGACAAGATTCATACGCAATGGCAGAAACTCCTTGAACATGCCATCAATCACCAAAATCATCCCTATAGTTCTACAACACACGTTACCCAACTTTCCACACAATAGCTCTGTTCTTTAGAAATCACCATATACCAGAGTCCTAAACTTACACATAAATCAATACTGGTTGATAGGATCACAAAGAAATCTATCTCAAACCTCAAACCAACTACCTAGATTACTGCAACCAAAAATACTTCATTGAAATCAAGATGTGCATCATGAACTCATGCTCTACCAATTACTGCATTCAACCTTCCAGACTTATGCCTTATGAACAAAATGAATTTCGGTAAACCAGTTCTATGTACACTGGATAGGATCACTAGGTTGAGTTGCCATCAATGACAACCCCTAAGTAATCTCCATATATCTATCATCACCCAAACAATTTCTCTTGCCAACAATCTCCCCATTTGGCATTGATGGCAACACTATAAAACATAATAAATGTTCCAAAATTCCAAAGCTATAATCAATCCAAAATTCCAAAGCTACAATCAATCCAAAAATATGTACACTCAACTTAATCCTCCTAATAATGTGCACCATTTTTCACTGCTCTCTCTCCCCCTTTGACATCAATGGCGAAGGTGGGAATCCACCAAAACTTATATACAAAATAATGTGTACAGTGATCTATAAAAACTTCAAAATATCTACATAAGTTATCTTCAAGGACTTTAGATACTCATTCCATCACCTCAGGAAACAATCTGAAACATTGATTAAGACACTAAACATGTATGAATGGACTTATACACCCTTAAGATCTACCAGTACATCCATTCCTAAAGAAGTTACTACATCATGTTGTGCCCCAAGAAAAGTATCCTACCGTGGAGTAATTAGACTCCTCAATTCTCCCACTTTGCCTATTAACCACTCCTTTTCTGCACCCAGGATCTTGATCTTGTCTGTTAGATTCATAATACCAATTTTTGGAATCAATGAACATTGAGAGGGGGTTTGAATCAATGTTCTGCAATCTAATAGATTATTGAATTGATTCTTTAACCACTAGATGAAAAGAACATAAAGTATAATGCAGAAACTCATAGCAAATAACCATACAACCATAACACAAAAAATTTTATGTGGAAAACTAAAAAGGAAAAAACCACGATGGGATTTGAACCCACAACATTATTTTACTATGACCAGTCGTAGAATAATATTACAAAAGGGGAATCCACTTGCATTCAAGTATTGCCTAGAGCTCATTGCTCAATTAAAAAATAGGGTTGCAACCGCAAAGGACTCATTGTCCTACAAATAATATATAAGGGAAATTAAAAAGTTTGAACTAGAATACATCTACCAATGCCAGAAATCAGTTCCAGTTTTGCTCAAAATGATCTGGTCCCATTGATCTGAAAATTTTCTCTGTTTTGCTCTGCTGCCAAATACTGGATCAACAAAACTCAAAATGCGCACATGAAACTATGATCAATCACACTAAAAACAATTTCAATCATATATATTCACACCAAATGATCACCCCAGTCTATCTTATATATCTACACCATGAAAACAGATCTCTATCAATTTGACTTCACAAAACTATAAAACATGAAACCTATAGTCTCATGTCCGCTCAATCCACTAGAAATTTATATCCCAGACCTAAAACATGTGATGACATGCTTCATACACAACAAAAAAGCTCCTCAAACACACCACCAATCACCAAAATCATTCCTACAACTCTGCAACACACGTTACCCAACTTTCAACACAATATCTTTATTCTTTCAGAATAACCGAATACCAGAGTCCTAAACTTACACATAATTCAATACCAGTTGACAGGATAATGAATTAATCTATCTTGATCCTCAAACCAACTTCTTAAATCATCACAACCAAAAATATTTCACCGAAATCAAGATGTACACCATGAAATCATGCTCTACCGGTTACTATGTTCCGCCTTCCAGACTTATACCTTATGAACAAAGGGACTTTCGGTAAACCAATTCAATGTACACCGAATAGGATGACTAGGCCAAGCTTCCATCAATGGCAACCCCAAAGTAATATCCCTACATCTATCATCACCAGAACAATGTCAGTTGCCAATAATCTCCCCCTTCGGCATTGATGGCAACATTGTGAAAAATGATAAGTGTTCAGAAATTCCAAAGCTACAATGAATCTGAAAATATGTGCACTCAACTTACTCCCCCTAAGAATGTGTACCATTTTTCACTGCTTTCTCTCCCCCTTTGAAATTAATGGTAGAGGCAGGAATTCGCCAAAACGTACATATACAAAAGAATGTGTACAATGATCTATAGAAACTTGAAAATATCTACATAAGTTACTTTCAAGGACTTCAAATACTCATTCCATCCCCTCGGGAAACAATCGAAAACATTGATTAAGGCACTTAACATGTATGCATGGAGTTCTACACCCTTAAGATCTATCGGTACATCCTTTCCTAAAGAGGTTACTACATCTTGTTGTTCCCCAACTAAAGTGTCCAATCGAGGAGTGATTAGATTCCTCAACTCTCCCACACTGCATATTAACTTCTCCTTTTCTACACTCGAACTCTTGATCTTGTCTGTTAGATTTATAATACCAATTGTTGGAATCAATGATCACTGAGAGGGGGCGTGAATTAGTGCTTTGTAATTTATTAGATTACTGAACTGATTCTTAAACCACCGGATGCAAAGAATAGAAACTATAATGTTTTTTTCGTGGAAACCCAAAAAGGGAAAAACCATGGTGGGATTTGAACCCACAATATTATTTTACTATGACAAGTAGTATCTAATAATATTAGAAAAGGGGAATGCACTTACATTCAAGGACACTTCCTAGAGCTCACTAATCAATTACAAAATAGGGTTGCAACCTCGGAGGACTTGCTATCCTAAAAATAAGATATAAAAGAAATTAAAAAGTTTGAACTAGAATAAAACATCTTCCAATGCTAGAAATCAATTTTGGTTATGCTCAAAATGATCCATTCCCACTGATCTAAAAATATGCTTTGTTCTACTGTACTACTAAATACCAAATCAACAAAACTCAAGATGCACATGTGAAACTACACTCAATCACACCCAAAACAATTTTTATCTCATATATTCACACCAAAATGATCACCCAAATTTATCTTATATATATGCACCACCAAAATAGAGCTTTATCAAGTTGTCTTCCCAAAACTGCAAAACATGAAACCTATAGTCTCATGTCGACTCAATCCACCACAAATTCATATTTTGAACCTAAACATTTGATGACAAGCTTCATATGCAAAGGAACAAACTCCTTGAATACACCACCAATCACCAAAATAATTCCTATAGTTCTGCAACACATGTTACCCAACTTTCCACACAATAGCTTTGTTTTTTCTAGAATCATTGGATACCGAAGTTCTAAACTTACACATAATTCAATACCAGTTTACAGAATCATGAAGTAATATGTCTTGAACCTCAAACCAACTTCCTAGATCACCGCAACCAAAATTACTTCACCAAAATCAATATGTGCACCATGAACTCATTTTCTACTAGTTAGTGTGTTGCACCTTCTAGACTTTTGCCTTATGAACAAAATAACTTCCGGTAAACCAATTCTATGTACACTGGATAGGATCACTAGGTTGAGTTGCCATCAATGACAACCCCTAAGTAATTTCCATACATCTATCATCACCAGAATAGTGTCTCTTGCCAACATCAATTCCATTCACTTTATACATGTGAGAAAAACACGTCGAAGATAATCTTTTATCCTACCTTCACTCTGATATTGGATCCACCCCTGAGAACATCTATAAATATCTTGCTCCTCTTCATTTATAAGTCTAGAAAGTTAATCAACATCTTGCATCTTGCATTTTGCATCTCTCTTTCTCACTTTCTTTCTTTTCTTAATCATTCTTGCATCTTTTCTTCTCTTGAATTCATCTTACATAGCTTCAAATCATTCTTCAAATCTCCATTCACCATAACCTCTTGTGCACAGTGCTCTGAGAGCAAAAATCTTAAAATAAAAGGCCTTGGTTGATAGGAGGGCAATGTAGTCAAAAAGCCATTTGCATGCATGCATGTTTTAATTAGTCATTTTTTTTTGCATGTATGTGTGTTTGGTAGGTACTCCATTGATATGATGTCAAAATATTTGGATCTTGATTCATGAGGTTTCAAACTTGGTTTAAAATTTGCATCTATAGTTCCTACACTCAGAAAGAACTTTTTGTCTATTGGAAAAATGTTAGAAAAATATACTAAGTGATTTTTTATGAGAATGAGTGGATAATAATAGATAAGCTAAAAAGGAATACATTTATTGCAAGAGAAAATATAATAGATGATAGGATGTTTCCTCTTCATTTCACTCAAGGAAACCAAGCACTAAGGTCTAGTGAAATGAATGAAAGTAAAATTTTGCACAAAAGATATGGTCAACTAAGTTGTAATTGATTCATTTTACCAAAAAGATTTAAATTGGTTAAAGGTCTACCATTAATTGAGAATATAGAAGATGTGTGTGAAAAATGTATTCTTTGGAAACAACAGAAGATACCTTTCACTATTAGAAAATATATTAGAGCTAATTAACATATTGAGATAATTCATATAATTTGTGTAGTCCAATGGAAACACCTTCTTTGAATAAATCTAAGTATTTTCTAACCTTCATTGATGATCACTCAAGAAAAACTTGGGTGTATTGTTTGGCTACAAAATCAGAAGCATTTAACAAATTTCTAGAGTTCAAGAGGACTGTTAAAAAACAAAGTGGTAGGTATATCAAAGTGATAAGGTCAAATAATCGTGGTGAGTATAAATCAAATTAGTTCCTCGATATTTAGAAAAATCATGGTCAAGAGACAATTCACTACTTCCTACACTCCACAACAAAATGGATTTGTTGAAAGGAAGAATAGGATAATTATTGAAATGGCAATATTTATTATGAAAGAGAAAAAATAGATAAAATTTATTGGGCAAAAGCAGTATGCACAACAGTGTATCTTCTAAATAGAAGTCCTACAAAAGTAGTTAAAGGAATGACTCTAGAACATTCATGGTCTAGGATAAAGCCAAGTGTTGATCACTTGAAAATATTTAGGTGTGTTTCTTATGTACACATACCAATATTTGTTGCCTTTACACCATGAAATATTATGTTTACATTCATCAAATGGTTGATTTTTTGGGAATGTAACCATGTTCAATTGACCTAGTTTGCACAAGACAAACATCTAGGGGTTCTCTGAGAGAAGTGAAGTTGTTTTTATAAAAAAAATTTATTGTTTTCTCTAGCTCATCAGTATGAAATGAAAAAAATAATAATTCAAAAGTATGAAATTCAAAACCTATTATATACGTTACGGATTCACCTTTATGGGATCATATTTCCCTTTGTGTAGGTGCCTATATATCATGCAATTGCCTAATAAATTTGTAGTCACCTCTAGATTATTAGATTCACAGAATTGTGTCTAGTGAGTATTCGACCAAACAAATTAGATTTTCCCCCTTGTGAAGTGTGTTCTACTGGTTCCCAAAAATGGATGATGGGTTTACACTGCTACTGGGCAAAGACTAAGCTGATTTCCTCCAAATATCTATGGAGATCCACGTCCAACTATCAATATTTGTTAGGCTTGGACCAACAATAACAAGGACAGAAAGTCCTTTTGCACTTTAGGCTCTGGAAAACCAAGGCGCGTGATCCCTTCAGTAAATTTCCTGCTCTCTGCAACGATACTCAAGAGTTTATTGAAAAAAAAAAAAATTATCTCATAACAAGACTCAATAGAAAGGGAGAATGCTCAAGGATGGTAAATCCTTCAGTGATCCTCAACCTTAAGCTGGAGTATGAGAATGGGTGGGACAACTTTTAGAAAATACATTAAACTTGACAAATGATAATCTGATATTTGTTCTAAGAAATCATAAAGAAGATAAACTAGAAAATAAAAATCTAATGAACTTTGCTAGAAAATACCAATGCCTTATTCATTTGGGTTACACAGTGTTTGTAAAGCGTTACTAAAATCTGGTAAAAATTCGTCTAATAGCTGGTCTAGCCTAGAACAATACTACCTTACAATATTGTTATGCTTACAATCCTTCACCTAAATTGCTTATCCAATCCTGTTACAAGCCTTATTTCTTTGTAATCTCATTGAAGCATTTAATTAACCCCTTGGACTAAAGCATTGAATCGAAGAATACATACATCATAACAATGCAACAAACAAATGAAACCCTTGATCACATTCACTTAAAAAAAGATTAAATTGCACACAAGAGAGTAAAGATTAGGAAAAATATTTGCATTAATATCATAAACTATCTTTTATCATATAATAGTCAACAAATTTGAGTATAGAGTAACCCACTTGAAAAAACAAAACTCACAACTATTCTATTATTTTTATGCTTTGCAAAATAATATTATAGTCCTTATTGCTTCCTATAACTCTCTAGAACTACCTGGAACCTAACCCTATAGAAAAGATCTATTTTAAATACAGAGATCCTTCTTAGAAAATTCAGAACCCTAACTAATGGCCTTGATTTCCCTTTTATAGAAAACAAGGGGGGGACAAGATTCAAGCCAAAGGACACTTGTCATCAAAACCAAGCCTTAGAGGCTTTACACAATTCTATTACAAAATATTCTTTATCCACATGTTGGTACTCACGATGAGGTGGAACCAAAATTTTCAACTGGTTATTGGTAGAAACAAAAACACTTGAGCTGCACCAATATCACCCTAACACTTCCGAATGGACCCTTAGATACTTAGTATATTCCATAGCATTTCTCTTCCTGAAAAGGAAAATAGATCTCAGCATGAAACCAAATTTTCCCACCAAAATGGAGGAAAATCTCCAGCCTTTATGCCCCGGATTAGAGAAAATGGAAAGAGGAATTTGGGGGTAAACATGATTTGTTGAGAAGGCATTGCAACTTCCATGTTGCTATAGAGATTAGTGGTTGCCAATCCTCTCTCGAACAAATCCTTCTTTCAGTCTCCCATGAGCTCCTTCTTGGAACACTCTGCCAACTAAATGCAGAGTATATGCCCATGGTGACTTCTTTTTATAAGAAAAAGCTTTCATGCCCCCTCTGGAAATCCTCTGATATTTCACAACCCCTTTGGCAATGAGCAACATTATACCAGAGAAAGATCATCCATCCAGTGTCACAAAATATGCAACGACTCCATTCATAATTATGTTCTAACAACATCCTGTTCTTGATAAAGAATTGTTCTCAAAAAAATGAAAAAGCTTGTATTTGTTTCTACCCATTTTATCATCTGCCTAGTGAATTTATAATCATAAATTATTTCAATGTGGCAGTACTAATCCATGCGAAAATCATCATCATCTTGATATCTTATTATTATCTTGTCAGCTATGGATTTCAGCAATCATACCTACAACTCAGTACACCGCCATCTTCTAGGCCATCACTCCATTGTCACCTGCATGTGTTCATCTTACGTGAATGATTTTATTCTGAACTTATTTCTTTCTCAGTGTACAGTCTCCCGCTTCAGAATCTCTGCCAAAAGACAAATCTCTGAACTCATCAGAGAACTCATGATCCATCACACTTGAACTAGAAGCTTATCCAAATCCTTTCATATCTATGGGCTATCATCCTTGACTGTCTAATTAATCTAGAACTGACAAGTCTGAATCCCATTTTAGAAACCAGAAGGACAACTGAGAGGGTGGGGGTGAATTAGTTGTGAATTAATTTCAACCCAACTATAACTTTTTTTGTATTAAGTATCATAGAATTAGAAAGCTCAATTTTTTCTCATTCGAGCATCCACGTTACAAACTTATTACAAATACCAGCTCCTTTCAAGCAAACTTATTACAAATACTATCTCCTTTCGAGAACCAAACTAGAAACAACAATTAGAAGACCAAGGGTCACAACTTAGAAATCCACTTCAAACAATGTGATAAATACAACCAATGGAAGACCAAGAGTCACGACTGGGAATTCTACACAAAGGTGTCCCTCATGGGAGTTGAACTTGGGTCTCCACATTGAGAACTCGATGCTTTAACCAACTAAGCTCAACCCCTTGGACCTAACCCAACTATAACTTAATCCAACTTATTACTTAATACCGATAAACCAAACTTAGTGTTGGTTAGTAGATTAACATTTAATATCAATACCTATGAAACTTAATGCATGAAACATAAAGAGAAACAACTTCCACAACACATAACATGGATATTTTTGATGTGGAAACCCTATAACATGAAAAAACATGATGGGAAACCTTACCTACAATCAGATGATACTATTGGCATTTTGATGATATTGTGATTGTCATTGATGGTCACACACTTTCTTGATGATGGACACACACTTTCTTGATGTATGAGTTATGCTCAACTGATAATTGTTCCAATCAGTATTATGTATTATTGAATGAATAGTCTTTTAGACTATCAATGTTTTTGTAGAAGATGTTTACTGGTCAAAGATTGCCTAAAGAGCTCAAGCGGTGTGGAGATCCCAAGAGGTTCAAGGATCACAAGCGATACAAAGGAACAAAGCGGTAGTTAACATTTTCTAGTCTTCATTCTTGACAAATTGGTAATTGGTATATTGTGTTAATCGGTATTACTTTGTGATGAGTTACCAACTGGTATTGTTGTATTGTGTGATGATTTATCACACACCGACACTTTGGTGGTGATTTTGTGTCGTGTTACCAAATGTGTCTAGATACACTAAACCTAGGAACTTGTAGTCTAATCCTATTGGACCGACATGAAACCAAATTCCTTTATAAGGACATCATTTCTAGGGTTTGCATGTATGAGATAATTCACTTGTTGATTACTCACATCTTCGACAAGTCTGAAACCCTTAACCGAGTAGGCCTAGAAAAGCCTTTGTAAATCCTCTAACAAGGTGGTTCACATCTGTGGATCTGAAATCCTCTAGTAAGGTAGTCTTTAACATGACTTATCTCCTAACGTAGATCTAGATTCCTAACAAGATTTGTTCTGGTGAAGAACATTGTATGACCTTAACCAGTCTGACCTTAACTGGTCTAGTTTCTATTCTGCAAATAGCTACTTGTGAGTTTCTTCTCACCATGGTTTTTCCCATTTGGGTTTCCACATCAAATATCTTGTGTTATGGTGATTATTCTCTTATGGGTGAATGCTTTGTTTACCATTTAGTTTGCATTTATCTTAACCAATTTATTAGTGAATATGTTGCATCGGTTATCTGCCAAACTATTTAAGATTTTGTTTATAGTATGTTTCGGTATACTAATTCACCCCTCCCCCCCTCTTAGTATTCATCAGATACTACTATAGATAGTATGTGTATACAAATGGGATCTGCACATGCAGAAAGGCCAGTTGCCTAGAGCACACTGCTCAAATGGGAGTCACAATGACTACAACAAGATGGTTAAATCCTAGAATAATGTACTACTCAGAATAGAATCTCCAATCTTGGATTCAGTACCAGTTAAGATCTGATAAATACCTTCAAACCTTCCTTGAACCTTATCTATGGTCTACTCATATGATCTCCAATACTTGCACATACCATGTAATAATACCATACCATAACCATATCCCATATCTCATCTCACAAATGAGATCTTACATATATACACAACCTAAGACCAAATGTTTAGGTCAGCTCACTAAGAATATTACAATTAAATCAATTACAAATAAGTCTTGATGCAAGACAAGATGTTGGCTCAATACATTTACTACAATATCTAATTAATAAATCATCTTCATAACATGTCATGTTGATCTGGAATAGATAACATATACCAATCCATAACCTAGACCAATCTACCAATAACAACAAATATGTCAACCCAATTAGATCAATAACCAAAATACCAAAACCAAGTATCCAAACCATGTCTTTGACATAATTAAGTGATATCCAGATGATAACAAGTCATCATCAGTGTCGAAGAATCATATAACCTATCGGTGAGCATATACCGATGCCTGTGTGTAAGTCACTGACCTTTCTAGTGAACACAATGTGTCGGTTCAACAATAAACCAATATAACCATAGTGTCAATGTAGATCTCCAGAAGGATAAGTGTTGACATCAATCACAAAACTAATGTAACACATCCATAATACCAACAATCTCCCCCTTTGGCATTGATGGCAACACTAGATGGAAAAACATCTAAGTGCCAAAATAGAATGCCAAAAACCAAAAACCAACAATCACAAAAATAGATCAATACCAGAAATCAAAATACAAAAGTATATATCTCTCCCCCAATGAATAATATCTCCCTCAAAAAATAATGGTTTTCCATAGGTCTCTCTCCCCCTAAAACATCAAAAGCCAAAGCAGTTTAAGAAAGTACCAAAACATACAACCAACTACTCCCCCTGAGAAGTAGCTCTCCTCCATGAAAGCTGGAAAAAGGTTTCTCTATTAGTTTCTCCCGGTTTGATGCCAATCTTCAATCATCTAAGTCTCTATAGGTGAGGGTATTACCCTAGGCCACTCTATGAGATATTTAAAGGTTTCCTTAGGAAAAGGTTTTGTAAAGATATCTACAATCTTCTCTTTAGTATTCACATAAACCAACTTTACTTCATTTGCTTCAACATTCTCTTTTAGAAAGTTATACTTAATAGAAACATGCTTAGTCTTAGAGTGAAATATCAGATTCTTGGATATATCAATTGTTGCTGAATTATCACAATAAATGATTATCGATTCTTTGCATTTTACCTTTATATCCTTCAACATTTGATTAATCAATAATACCTAAGTACAATTAGTTGTTGCTGCAACATATTCTGATTCTGCTGTTGATAATGATGTACAAATTTGCTTCCTGCTTAACCATGAAATCAATATGCTACCAAGAAAGAATGCACCTCTAGTGGCACTCTTTCTGTCATCTACATCTCCTGCCCAATTTGCATCGGTGTATGCACATAAATCAAAATTTTCATCTTTAGGATACCATAAGCCAAGATTTGTTGTGCCTTGTAGGTACTGAAAAATCCTTTTTACTGTTGATTCATGATTTTCTTTAGGATTACTCTGAAACCATGAAACAATACATATTGCATTCATTATATTAGGTCTTGTTTGTGTCAAATATAGTAAACCTCCAATCATACATTTGTATCTTGTCAGATTAACTGGAGCTTAATCATCCTTCAATGTCAATTTATCAGTTGTAGCCATAGGAGTACTTACTGATTTAGAGTTTTCCATACCAAATTACTTTAATAGTTCCTTCAAGTATTTTGTTTGACATATGAATATACCTTTATCGGTTTGTGAAATCTGCAATCCTAAAAAGAATTTTATCTCACCAATCATAAACATTTCAATTTATTCCTGCATCTTGTTAGCAAAGTCTTTACACAATCCATCTTCTCCTCCAAAAATGATATCATCAACAAAAACTTCAATAACCAAGATGTCACCATTAGTCACTTTGAAATATAAGTTGTTGTCAGCATTACTTTTAGTGTAACCAAGCTTCAAAAGATATTTTTCCAATCTAGCATACCAATCTCTAGGAGCTTGCTTCAATCCATACAAAGCTTTCCTTAATCTGCAAACCATATCTTTATCATTTGTCAATGAAAATCCATCAGGTTGTTCAATGTAAACTTCCTCTTCAAGATCACCATTCAAAAATGCACACTTTACATCCATCTGATATACTTTATAGTTCTTATGAGCTAAAAATGCAAGAAATAATCTAACTACCTCAATTCTAGCTACCAGTGCAAAGGTTTCATTATAATCAATTCCCTATTTCACTGAATATCCTTTACAAACTAATCTTGCTTTGTTCCTGATTACCCGTTGCAATCTCCAATCCAGTTCTATTTCAGATTTTGCATTTTCCATTCTTGAATAGCAACTGAAATCCCTTTTCAGCTAATTGACCAACACTCAAAAGATTATGCTTCAAACCTTCAACATAATAAATATTGTCATTATTGTGCTTACCATAAAAAGATATAGTGCCTTTTTCTTTGATTAAATAGGCTTTATCATCGCCAAATCTTACTAGACCTCCATTATATTCCTGAAAAGATAAGAATTTACTTTTATCACTAGTCATATGATGTGAACATCCAGAATCTATGATCCATTCATCTTTTTCTTCAGTTTTAGTTGCCAAGGTTTGCACTATCGATGGAATAGTAGGTGTCGATTGATCTTCTTTTATTGCAACAAATGCCCATCCATTGTCTATCAGTTCTTCATCAGAATCATCTGTAATTCCTTCATCGGCATAGTAACATGATTCATCTCTATTGTTCTTAAATCTATATCTCTGATATTCAGGGATAGGCTTATATGTTCTTTTAGCTTCCTCTCTCAATCTTGCATGCCTATCAGGACATCTAGATGCTATATGACCAACTTTATTGTAATTAAAACATTTAAATGGTTCTTTACCTTCATAATTACTTCCAACTGGACCTTTAGGCATCTTCCTTGCAAATAGTGCTGCAAGTTCTTCCAGTTCTTTAATTTCCCTTTTGATATCTTCAAGTTCTTTTGCATAAAGTGCTTTCCAGTCAGATTTGTCAGGTGATGATGATGATGTTGCAGATGATGATGCTTTGAAGGATAAATTTATCTTAATTGTAGCAACATGACCAAATTCCTGAAGCTCAAATGCTGAAAGTTTTCCAACCAAGGTATCTCTAGATACTGATGTATTAGGCATTGTTCTCAACTCAATAATAGTAGTTACTTTCATTTTGTAAGTCGATGGAAAAGCTCTTAAAACTTTAGAAACAATTTCATCTTCACATAAGGATCCTCCAAAATATTGTATTCCTAAACAAATTTCATTAACTCTTTCTGTTGTCAGTGTTTTTTAAAATATGTAGAAAATCTTACCTTTTAGCTGTTAGGGTCTATCAAGGTTCAGATTTTTTACCCTTGTCTAAGGGTTATGATTTCTAAAATATTTAGGGCTTTGTAAATTATAAAAGTTCTATACAAATGAACCTTTCGTGTTGTTCTTCTAAACCTTTTTATTAGAGCTCTTTGCTTTTTTCACTTCAATGGAAGGGTCGTCACATCGTTGCAAAGGGGCCATTTTAAGTCTAGGCTTAGGCGGGTTGTAAATAAGCTTGCAATATTTCACGCAGTCTTAAGTCTTTTCCCTTTATAATAGTCGGATATATTTCTTCAGATCTCGCAATTGTCGCTATACCACAACATAAAGTTGCAAGATGGTTATTTGTCGCGAGATAGCGACAAACCACTAGCGGTGGACTATGGCCAGCGTGTTAAAATCAGTTGTTAAGGCAGATGATGTAGAGATGGTGGTTAAGTGATAATGAATCATAAAGGTCGAGTAGGTTTGAGTAGATCTCGCGGCTGTCGCTATACCGCAACATAAAGTTGCAAGATGGTTATTCATTGCGACATAGCGACTGAATGGTGGGGCCCACTAGAAGGGAGCGGCCAAGGCATCTTAAAGATCTGGTAAGATAAGAGAATATCAATGATGGTCGCTATACCGCAAAGGAAAGATGCTTGACTGATAACCTTTGTGGATCAGCGACAAAGAGCGGATAAGTGACCAACCGATGGCCCCATCGTGGAAGTTTTTGTTGTTAACGAGTGTGTTTGTTTGGCATGATTTGATGGTGGTCACTTTACCACAATCGAAATACGTCCAAACTTTAATCATTGCGGATTAGCCACTAAAGGAGAAATGTTCAGAGGGAGCCCTTCTAGGCCGTTGGAGCCAAATTTTTGAAATTTAAAAGGTTTAATTGCAGAAGTGTGCAACTTTATGAATTGGTAATTAATGCTTAGTTATTGTTAAGGCTCATTGATAAGGTAGTGTTCAAAATTCAACATAGCAAAGAAGCATTCGAAGAGATTTATAGAGAATAGGTGCACTATCTGAATTCTCTCAAGCCACAAGTAAGTTTTTTTGTGATTCTACTCTATATCTCTTTCTATTGTGGTTCTCAAAATTCATAAGGAATTATCAAAATTAGTGATTGAGGTAAGGATAATTTTTAAGATGGCACCACGAAAGGAACCTAGAGGAAAGGTGCATTACCAAGAATGAGTTATCTATGATGATTTCTTGGAGGAATTGGCTCAATCCACCAATAGTATAGCCAAAATGAAAGAACTTGTGCCTAAAGCTCCCTGCCTGAGAATTGGTGATGGTTTGTATGATAAGGGGTGTTGGTTGAGGGATGCTCAGATAGGCATGATCGGTTTAGGTTTATTCAGGGTAGGATTTAGTCATCAGAATTAACCTCCTCCTATGCACAATATATGGGAGTTGGATGTTGGAAAGCTTGTCATGCCCGAAGTATTCATGGATGTTGACCTGCTGACTCAAATTGCCAAAAACTATAACCCCATCACTAAAACTGTGAGAAATGTAAAAGGGGGATCTTTAATTGAAATCAATGATGATGAATTCAAGAAATTTTTTTAGCTAAATGAGGTCTCAAACTATTTGGAGCCTATTGATTTTTACATGCTTAAGGAGGTCTATGATGCACAAAAGGATCACCTTAGGAGTGGGCCATTGAAAGAATTCTTTGCAAAAATAGGATGATTGACATTAGTAGGCCCAAGCACAATGGAGCCTTTCCCTTTGAATTTATTTACTCTAAGGGATAAGGGAATATACTAGTCTTTATGTCAGATTCTTGGGGAAGAGGTAGAAAGCACCATGCCAACCCACTACATTCTTATGATGGCACATATTTTGAATCTATCTCTTGCGGTGACTTATTATTTTGCACCCTACCTTACTGATGCCATTCATGAAGGCCTGATTGGGATAAAAAATACTAAGGTAGATAGACCTTTCAGATGGTACTCCCTGCTTATGCAAATGTTCTTATTTAAAGGTGTTGAATACTTTGCAAATGAGATGGACTTGTTAAGGGAAAAAGATGGAGAAGAAATGTTTGTTCAATTATGGAGTACTCTTTTGTCCTAGGATAGGGAGGATGCAAGTTATTTGAAATTTGATAGATACTTTGCATCTAGGCTTAGAATCCTTTTATGCCAAGAAACCCCTAAGATTCGTAAGGCCCTCTTAGAATTCATTAGACCCAAAGAGTTTGTTGAAGGTATTAAAATTGTGCACAACTGGGGTGATATAATTTTGTACCCTATTTCTATCATTTTCAGAATGTATGGTTTTAGGGGAACTCCATATCTTCTTCCCTAATAAGTCCTTTTGAAGGTAGGCATAGCTAAGATCTTGAGGAAAATTGGAGACCTACAAGAAGCAGAGCTGACAAACATAGGAAGGGGGACCATTTTCCCAATAATCACTGTGGCACATCAGTTTGTGATCACCAAGGGTGGCTGGGTACATTTTGAGAATTTTCTTCAGCCATACAGGTTATCCACTGCAGTTGCTAGGTTTGCTGATCTAGAGGACTTCTTCAACGGTATGTTTAGGAAGAAAGCCAAGTGTGGGGGCCAATCTCATCAATTTCATTTCCCTAAAGACCTAATAAGGGATGAATTTAATTTGGATGAATAAGAAGTAAGGAAGGATAAATGGACATCATTCAAGAAAACTCTAGATTTTATTCAACATTTTGATAGAAACTATGATCTCTTTGATAGTTTTAATCCTTTTGAAGAGAAGAGTAAGTTTGTGGTGGTCTATTTTGAGGATTTAATGCAAACTTTAAAAGAGAAAAAGAAAGTTGTAATAGGATTTGATCCTAAGAAAGCCAAACTTGTTTTAGCTAAGCCTTCTTATGCCAAGGTGGTTCCCCCATACAAAAGATCAGGGTATAATGTAGTAATGCCCAAAAAGGATGAGCCCTCCACTTCAAAGAGAAAAAGGCCAATAGAAGATGTCATTGAATTGCAAGCTTCCCCAAAAAGGAAAAGGTTAGAGAAAGAAGTGCACTCAAGTGAGCCCTTGTATTCTCCTTCCCAATCCCCAATACACATAGGAGATGAGCATGCAGTAGCTGAACAGTTGTTGCAATTAGGAAGTCTTGGAGATTTTGCATACAAATATGAAGAGCTACAAGAAGGAATTCTAGAAGAGTCAACAAGTGCCAAAATGGACTTGACTGTTGATAAGTTGATACTTTGTCATGTTTTTACCATCAAAACTCTTAGGTTTTTTACATCTTTTGGGTTGCATTGTGGTAGTAATGTATTGTGAATTGACTATATGTATTCCATGCGTAAACCTGAACTTATGAAATCATGTTTGAACTTTGCCGGTCTATTCCTGCAGCCATACCAATTTATTCCTGTAGCCAAGTGGTTTGTTCCTATTGTTATGTTGATTATTTGCGATAATGTTATATGTGAGTTAATGAATGTATTAATTAAGTAAAATATGTATGCATGTCCTTGTATGTTGTTCTTGTTTAGTGCAGATAATAAATGATGTCATGATGGATGTTCTCCTTTCACACCTAAGGAATGAATAATCACGTATGAGATAAATGGAGATTAAATTGAAGAGGAGCTGAGCGAATGCAAGATATGGAATAACCAGAGCAGCCATACATCACCATGGGAGATTAACTCTAGTGGGAATTGAATTCACAAAATATCACTATAGTGTGCAAACACTGTGGTTTAGTTTAGATCCATGTTTCCTATAGCCAAGCTCTAGTTATCGTCATCATCTATCAATCGTCCGCCTCTTCTTCTGGGCGTGATTTGAGTTGTCCATTGTAGTTGACCTTTTCTTTATAATAAGCTCTTCCTTTTTCTTAGAGGTTAGACAAAATAGAAAGGAATAGAGCAGAGAATTTTGACAAGAATTCTAGAGCTTTTCTTTAAACATGTAATCATTTTCAGGAAGAAATGAATGAGAGATATGTTGTTCTGATTTGTTAAAAGTATTTTGTTGGAAGCTTGATATCACTCATCCAAGGGGACCCACTTGGTGAGTGATCCTATGTTTATGTTCATTGAAATTATTTCTTCTTTAGTTGTAGTTGAAGTTCATGCCTGGATTGTTCCTGCAGCTGCTGGAAATACATTCACTAACTGTTCTTGCAACCAAGCCAGAACAAAGTTATTTCTGTTATTTATATTAGATCATTCCAGCATAGTTTTTATAAGTTTTCATGTAGCCTTCTATGATTTCCATTCTTTCTTTTCCTTTCTGCATAATGTTAAGTTACTGCAGCAATGTAGAATAGCCATTGAAGGATCTTAGTTCATATATAGTGCAAACCCATTTCAAGTTTTACGTCTGTGGGTTGATAACTAAATGAACACTAGCCATGAAAATAGTAACTTTACCAAATGAATGCCTAAACTTTGGATTGAGATTTCAATTATAGTTGTTATTATTATAGTTGGAGTAGACATTTTTGGTGTCGCTGTCGGGGATGGTGTCAAACTAAGAACCTTTTATGGTTATTATAGCTTTTTTAATTGGTTGAAAATTTCATTAATTTGCATGCATAGCAGAAGAAGAGACCCCAGAGGTAGATTTCTGCCCACTCATCCTAATCATGCAGAATATAATTTCCCAGATATAAATCCTTTTGCTGAACTTTACCAAGCCCCACAAAATTTGAATCATCCTGAATCTGAATTTCTAAAAGGTAGTCTTCAGTTCCTTTTTGGTCCACAAGAAGAAGAGTTTCCTATATTAACAACCCCCACAAGTCCAATGCAACGGAACCCTCCTCCTAGTGGGAATAATCCACCACCACCACCAGGTCCAACATTTGAGTTTCCCATCTCTTATCAGCATGATAATGCTAACCTCAAGAACATTCCCACATCTTCACTCACTAAATTTTATGGGTTGGTGACAGAGGATCCAGATACATTTCTGTTTGAGTTTGATGTTCTCTGTAGGAGTTTTGACTATACTATAGATGCCCATAGACTCAAAATTTTTCCTGCCACTTTGAAGGAGTCATCCTTGAGATGGTTTATGAGCTTGGGTAGTAGCACAATCAATACATGGGATGAGATGAAATGGTTGTTTCTTGCAAAATACAAAGATTATTCTAGGGGCACTGATTGTCATGGGGACGATATCTTTAGAATGACACAAACTAAAAATGAGAGTCTTGAAGATTATCTGGAAAGGTTTCTTTTTATTGTCAAAAAGTCCAAGCATAGTACTCTAAATGAAGATTCCCTCAAATTGATATTTTTTAGGGGTATCAGTGATGAATGCACCAATTCCTTAGATCTTATGGGAGGAGGTGACATTACACAATCTACTTGGGCTGAAATAGGACAAATTTGCAAAAATTATTCTAGATCTACATCTAAGAAGAATAGGAGATTTAAGCCAGAGGCAACATTATCAGCATCTAGAACTAGAGTTTCTAGATTGGAACTTAGTCATCTATTAAAAGACTTCAAACAGGACATAATAAACAATATGGCTACCCAGTTCGATACATTGGTAGCTAAGAAGAAGCATGAGGAAGCTGATGCATTTCTTGCAGAATTATGTCCTCATTGTAAACAGTGGAAAAAAGATTGTAGATGTAAGATGGTTGCAAATGTGGAAATACCTGACTTCAAACCATTTCAAGGTGAGGACGAGCAAGTCTTCTATGTTGCTCGAAGAAGACCAAATTTTCAAAGACAAGGTACGCCACCTGATCCACTTTATTTTTCTGGTTCTAGTGGTAATTCTTATGCATGAACAACCAATGGCAACCACAATATTCTCAAAATTTTGGTAACTATCCACATTGGTATGGGTCACAAGGCCAAGGGTAGCAATTTGTTAGTCAAATTCCACAGTCGCAACAACCATAGCGGAACTGGTATCCACCTCAAAGTCAAGGGAACCAGTTTCAAGGGAATTGGCAACCTACCTCTCAATGGAGGGGGAACCAATCATGGCCAGCCCAATCTTTCAGATATCAGCCTCCTATTCAGCACCCACAACCTCATGCTTTAATGCATCCTCCTACAGCCACTGCTGCACTGCCTAAACCAACACAGTTGTGTACTCAAACATTGCCAAATCCAAATATCAAATCTCAATAACAACAACAAGCTTATTCAGCTGATGTTAATCAGTACGCAACCTATTATTTATCACTAGATGACATACACCCCCGATCTGGAACAACTTTACCTAATCCCTCTCATCCAGTTATCAGTGAGGTATAGGAGGAGCAAGAAATTTCTAATTCAATAGATACAATACCCTAGAGTCAAATATTGCCACCATTTCCCCACAGATTGAAACAAAGAAGTTCCCATTGAACAACAGCAAAGCTTTGATATAATTGATTAACTGAAGCAAATTTGTGTTAAAATTCCATTGTTACAAGCAATAAAGGATGTTCCTATATATGGTAAGGCATTGAGAGAGGCATGCCTAAAAAAACCTGGCAGGAAAAAAAAGGATCCACAAATAGTGTATGTTATGGGTCAATTGGCTGATATCATGTTAGGTAAAATTGCAATTCCAAAGTATTTTGATCCAGGTAGTCCTGTTGTGGGTATAGTCATTAATGGTAGTCGAATAAAGAATGTTTTGATTGATTTAGGAGAAACCATTAATGTAATGACAAGGGAAGTAATGAAACATCTAGAGACCAATAGTTTAAGAGCTACACCTACAGTTCTACAACTTGTTGATGGCTCTACAGTAAGACCTGACGGTATCATAGAAGATGTCGTAGTTATTCTAGATTCTTGGGAATATCCTACAAACTTTATGATTCTATCTCCCAAAGCAACATTGGGAGGATATC
This sequence comes from Cryptomeria japonica, assembly GCF_030272615.1. Classification (NCBI taxonomy): domain Eukaryota; kingdom Viridiplantae; phylum Streptophyta; class Pinopsida; order Cupressales; family Cupressaceae; genus Cryptomeria; species Cryptomeria japonica. The sequence continues at coordinate 819,198,699 of NC_081409.1, forward strand.
TGATCATTTTGGGTAAACCTTGGCTTGCCACAACTGATGCATATATTGGGTGTAGATCAGGAGACATGACTATTTCAGATGGGAGTTCTACAAAAACATTAGTCTTGTATTCTTCAGCACAACCACAACTTGAGCAACAACAAGCTGTTTGGCCTATCTTGGGGGAGGAATCTAAAGAAATTGACTCTATTAATCACCTTATGATGATTAATCGAGGACCACTCATGCATTTATATGATGAGGAATCAATTCTTTATAAAATACTGATAAATGAATTTATAGAAAAGCAAAAATTGTAGGAATTAGTTCTGAATATTGCAGGTTTGGACTTTCCTGCAGCCACTGATATTTTGCATACTCTGTTGCTGCAGGAATTATCTTTTTCTCATTTTTCTAATATAAACCAGATTGATCTTACTATTAAGATAGAGGTAGAATTGAATAAATATTTGAATATCAATAGAGATCTATTGGATACTCAAAAAGAGGGCCTTGTAGACTAGCTGAAACTCCATAAAAATGCTTTTGCCTAGGATTACAAGGATATGAGTGGGATTGATCCAGTAGTTTGTACTCACTATATTTACATAAAGGATGATTGTTGCCCACTTAGACAACCTCAAGGAAGAGTCAATCCTGCCTTGAAGGAGATAGTTAAAGAAGAATTACAAAAATTGTTGAAAGTTGGGTTTATCTATCCTATCTCTAACAGTCAATGAGTATCACCTCTAGTGATAGTGCCTCAAAAAGGAGGCAAATGGAGGGTATGTGTTGATTATAGAGATCTAAATTTAGCAACAAGAAAAGATCATTTTCCATTGCCATTTGTGGATCAGGTATTAGATTCTCTTGCTGGTAAGAGATATTTTTCATTCCTTGATGGATTTAGTGGCTACAATCAGATAAAGATAGCCCTAGAGGAGCAAGAGAAGATAACATTTACTTACCCATGGGGCACATATGCATATTTTTTTCTTCCTTTTGGGTTGTGTAATGCTCCAATCACTTTTCAAAGGGCAGTGCTCGGTATTTTTTCTAATATTTCTCAAGATATTATGGAAATTTACATGGATGACTTCACAACTTATGGTTCTGAATTTGGGTAATTTGAAGAAAGTTTTGCAATGATGTGAAGACTACAATTTGTCTTTAAATAGTGAGAAGTGTTTTATTATGATGGAAGAAGGAATAGTCCTTGGTCATCATATATCTGTACAAGGCATACAGGTGGATCCAGCAAAGATTGAGGTCATTCAGCATATTAATGACCCAGTAAAGCAAAAAGATGTGAGAAGTTTTCTTGGTCATGTTGGATACTACAAAAGGTTTAACTTTTCATGGATTGTTGATTGTCTATTTTATACTGGACCTGACCAAGTCATGCGAAGATGTGTTAGAGAAGATGAAACATATGGCATCCTATATGCATGTCATGATGAACCATGTGGAGGTCAATTTGCTGCCAAAAGAACAACACTGAAAATACTTAATACAGGATACTATTGGCCTACATTACACAAGGATGTAGCTCAGTACACAAGCAAATGTGACAGATGTTAGAAAATGGGCAAACCTACAAAATCAAATGAAATGCCACTATATCCTCAAATATCAATTCCACCATTTGACAAATAGGGATTAGATTTTGTTGGCCCAATTGATCCCCCTTCTAATGGAAAATCTTATATCTTGGTATGTACAAACTATGTAACAAAATGGGTAGAAGCTAGAGCCATGACACATGCAAGAGATAATAAGGTGGCTGAGTTTCTCTATGAGGAGATATTTACATGATATGGAGTACCAAAGGAAATCATCTCTGACCAAGGACCTCAAATTACTTCAATATTGATAAAGGCATTGGTCGATGAATATAATATAAGACACAAGAAATCTACTCCATATCATCCATGGTTTAATGGATAGGTAGAAGTTACAAATAGAGAACTTGAGGCTATTCTTACAAAAATAGTGTTTGTTCATAGGAAAGATTGGTCTCATCGGCTTTCAGAAGCAATTTGGGCATATAGAACAACTTGGAAAACACCAATTGGTTTCACACCTTTTAAGATGGTTTATGGAAAAACAACAATGATGCCTATTGAATTTGAGCATAAAACTTTGAGAACAGCTTTGCAATTAAATATGACATTGTCTGAAGCACAGAAAGAATGCATTCGACAATTAAATGTTGTAGATGAATGGAGAATGATAGTTGTTCACCAGACAGAACTAATTCAAAATCAAAGAGCAAAATGGCATGATATATATATATATATATATATATATATCAGGGAAAAGAAATTCAAAATTGGTGACTGGGCACTACTTTATGATTCTAGATATAAAGATACTATGGGAAAGCTTCAAACCAGGTGATTAGGTCCTTATGAGATAGAAAAAAATTTATAGAATGGAGCAGTCCATTTGTCTACAATTGATCCTGTTCGATTTAAACTCTTAGTAAATGGGCATCGACTAAGACTATATCATAAACCAGCTACTAAAGAAGAGTTCCTACAGTAGTTTGTTAGACAAAGTGACAAAAAGGTTCCTGCAGTCACTGAAAAGGTTCCTGTAGCAACTGATACAGATTCTATAGCAACTCATGAGCTTCTTGTTGCAGTTAAGCAAGCTAATAAAGGTAATGTTCCTGCAGCCTCTACAGTGAACATATTTTCCAGTTCATAATAAAGTATTTCCATTTTATATGGAAATATTCTTCTCCATGAATAAAATCCCATCCACGACATTCCATCCCACATTCTTACTTATCATTTCATTTCATTTTGCCTTCATTTTCGTGCAATTGCAGGTATGCATATATTGTATTTTATTTTAATTATACATTTATTAGTTCATTATGATTATATCTTGTTTAAATCCGCTCCACTACCTGAAATCTTGTCAGCTTGTGTGGACACATTCTAGGTTAAGTTACGGGAGGGGGGTGGGCGTACTTTATGGTTCATTTTCTAATATGATTAATTATCAGTCCTTTTTGGTACCCCAAATTGATCTACTCCTCATCATTACTGATTATGTTATTATTTCATGCAAGTGAATAATAAAGTTTGCCGCCAGACTTAAGATATGTAAAGAGATTTCAATTTTTTTTAGCAATACTATCAAATATTTTGGTTCAGCTGCAGAGAGAAAAATATCAAAGTAAAAGATGGGTGGTGATCTAATTCACCATGAGCCAATGGTCCATGAAGGGTTGTTGTAGGATGGTGTTTGTGAGCATTATTTCTGAAACCACGGCTGGTTGGATTACTTCTTGAAAATGACGGATTACAACGAAGAAATTGTGGCAGAATTCATGCATTGCTTTGATGAAGGAGAAGCTACGGTTAAAGGTTTGAGGGTAATTGCTACAAAACAATGAATAGCAGAAGTAATAGGGTTGCTGCAGGATGGAGAACTCTTTCCAGAATCAAAAGATGCAAGGAGTGTCAGGGTGGAGTTCACAACTCCCACTGACAGACCCTTAATGGTGGATATAGAAGGAACTAAAAGGGTTTCTCTACCAGCACATTGGCCTCAAGTAGCTTTGTATGTTATGAAATACATTACATGTGAAGGGCGGTATTCAAACCTGCATTCACCTTATTTTAAGTTACTTAGCCATCTGTGGCATGGTCGACGAGTTAACGTACCTAATTTATTATACCATCTCATTTCTACAAGTGCTAAGGAGACGTGAAAGAATGGAAATCACTCCATTAGCCATCATGGACTAGTTAAGATACTTGTACAGCGGTCCCTGAGAGATGTTTCACAAATGGAATGGGGTGTATTTGAGGATATACAACAATTTAGGGTTGATGATGCCCCTATTGCAGATAATCCACCTATTGAAGATGAGGTTTTTTTTTTTGCTGAAAGAGCCACAGTTATTATGGAAGAAAATATTGAATTAGAACTAATTGAAGAACAACCCTCTACTTCTCTTCAAAGAGATTTGCTAGTTTTGTGAAGGAAGGGAAAAGAGTTAGAAATGGGTGAAACAGAGGAAGAATTTATTACCTGGCCGCAGGTAACTCAGATTCCTCCTATAGCCAAGAGGTGTAGGACAAAAATAAAAGCTCCTGCAGCCATTCTAGAAGTGTATGTGAGAAGAACACGAAGGAGGACACAGAAGACTCAACCTATGGGTAATACAGAAAAGGTTATTGCAGTAGAAACTTCAGAAGAAGGAAGCCCTATGGAGGATGAAATTCAAGAAAATGTTGTTGAGGATAAACTAGAAAATCTTGCTTCTGTGGCACTGCAATTTGAAGAAAATGTTGAAGATGTTCTACAGCAGCTTGAGGAAAATATGGAAGGTATGCCAGCACAGAATGAGAATTTTATTGAAGAAATACTGTGATCTAAGGTAGTACCTATAAGACCTCCTTCATCCCTAAGTATTTTATCTATTGCTTTAACATTTTATAGACAATGGAAAATAGAGAAGGATAGGTTGCAAGGGATTATTGATAAATAGCAAAAAGAGATTGAAAAGAGAGATAACAGAATTGAAGAATTAGAAGCTAAGGTAGAAATAATTTATGGTATAGTTCCTAAGTTGATGCAGTGTAGGGCACCTCTAAGAATTTATGCAGTACATTTGAAAGAGTGATATCTGAACTTCAAATTAAACTGCATTGTTAGGGACCCTAATCCTTCCTTAGAAACACCTTAAGAATTCTTTTCTGCTTATCAGACCTCTCCACCTTCTGTGAAAAATTTGCTATGTGAATTATATTTACATAACTATGTTGTACCTTCAGATAGGGAGTGTAATCCTTTATTGTATATTGGGGATATTCATATCAGAGCTTTAATGTCATGGATCCAAAATGAAATTATCATAGGGCCACAAGCCAGGGAGTATGAAAGATAAGAACTAGATTGTCCATTACCATTAAGAAGGGAGTCACAAGAACCAAGGGTTCTTTATTATGATTGGCAAAAGTTACTAATAAGAGATGATGTTAGTAAAATGGTGCTTCCAATGAGAGAAGAAGTTTATCAAGCATATGAGCATTTGGTTCAAACTAGCAGGACAGTTGCAATTGAAGGGTTAACTTTGTTGGCATATGCACACTCCAATGAGACATTGTATGTGATTGAAGGTTTTGTCATTGATGGCAACCTTGCAATCCTATGGCATTGGCAAAGGCAATACACCGGCATCAGCAGATCACACTCTACACCAGCACTCAGGACACCGACACTGGCACTGACACAAAGAAAGGAAGTATACCAGCACAGACGCCGATAGGATTTGGTTATATTATATTTTGTTTATTATTGTAAAAACTTTGTAAGCTGACTTGGCAAATTGTAAAATGACTCTTATATATAAAAGAGATCATTGTAGACATTTGAAAAGGGATATGAAAGCAATAAGGAAAAATATTAGGGAGACCTATTATGCGAAATATAGGCTAAAGGGTTTATGTAAGAAGCAGAGCAATAACCGGTACTGGATTAGGCATTATAGATGCTATTTTAAAGCAGTACAAGATATTGGATTTGTATAATCCTCATTGTTAGTCAGTGAGACTTCCCATTGAGCAGTGAGCTCTAGGCAGTTGGCCTTCCTGCATGTGCATGCCCCTATTATAAGTAATATTCTCTTATTGGCCAGTGAGTGAATATTGTGGGTCACAAATCCCACTGAGGTTTTTCCCACACCAGATTTCCTCATTAAAACCTTGTGTTATGGTGTGCTTTTCATGTGGATGTTCTTAATTCTATTTATTGCATTATTTCTTGCATACCGGTACGCTGTTATAATAAGTTTTGCATGTTTTAAGTCAAGAAATTCTATTCACCAGTTAGATACTGATTCACCCCCCCCCTCTTAGTATCTGTGGGATTCCTAACAATTGGTATCAAAGCAATGTCCTCTATTTTCAGAAGCCTAACAGCTTGAGAAAGATCTTGACACTGATAAAGATGGAAAATCTGATGAAGCAACTTGAAGGAGCTCTTTTGGACTATGATGCAGAGAAATTGAAAAATATCAAACTAGAAGATGATTTAAGGGCAGCTCAGGATATCATTCAGGCACTCCAAGAGAATCTTACTATTGCAAGAAATAAGAGAAGAGAACTTTGTGAAAAATTGCAAAATGAGAATGATGAAAAGGAATCACTTAATGATATAATAAGCAAGTTGAAACAAGAGAACATGACAACAAACAATGAGATGCAGGATATGACTATGAGATTTTGCAAAGAGATTGAGGATAGGAAGAAGAATTGACTAGAAGACTAAGTGGTGCAGCAAATGAGAACACAAGACTTAGCTATGAAAATGACATGTTGAAGACAGATCTGATGCATACTCAGAATGACTCAAATGAACTGATGAGATAAAAAGAAGTCTTAGAAAGAGAACTAGAAACTGCAAATCAATATAAAGAAAAATTCAAGAAAAGCTTAGAGGAACTTGGCACCTTGCTGAAGAATCAAAAACCTAAAGGTGACACTTCTGAAATTGGCTTTGAAGTTGGTGAAAGCTCTGGTACTACAAATACTCAGGATCATAGCAAACCAGTAAGACCACCTAATGCTTATAAATTCAATGGAAAATGCTTTAACTATAATAAGTATGGTCATAGAGAAAATAAATGTAGATCTAGAAATTATATGAATATCAACACACCCACCGATCAATGTTCAAAATGCAACAAAGTTGGTCACAACTCTGAAAACTGCAGAATGAATGTGAGATGTTATGTTTGTGGAAGATTTGGACATTTATCTAATCAATGTAGAACACAAACTGGCATAGGTTATGGGAAAGCTATTCAGAATAATAATGTAATTTGTTATGCATGTAACAAGATTGGGCATATTGTTAAATTCTATAGAAGTAAAGGAACACCAGTAGACAACAAAAGTTCTAGCTTGAAAGGTAAAGAAAAAGTTGAAGAGGTTAAACAAGAATTCCCAAAACAATGGATTAGAAAAGCTGATCTAAATATTGGGAATACTCCTCCACCAGTAGAACAAATCAATGCTTCACTAGAAAGATAGAGTGATGCTTCACTGGCAAGACAGAGTGATGCTTCACTGGCAAGACAGAGTAGTGCTCCACCGGCAGGAAGCTCTTCATCTAATTGAAGAAAGTTTCCTTGAGGGTTTGGCAATCTAATGACACATGTGCTATTATTCCCTCGGTTAGAGATAAGAAGTTGGAAATTACTTTTTACCAGTAGACAATGTTAAGTGAATACTTAACTGGCATGCATTTAATATGGTAGATGGAAAAAAGACACTATAAAATTGAGGTTTTGGCTCCATTCCATTTCACTGAGATTTCAAATGTACGAAGAGCGCAAAGATTCCAAGCTAAGGCATTTCGAGAAAGAGGCAAGAACACTCTAAGCAATCATCCATCCTAAAGACAGTGAAAGGTATTTTATCATGGCATCCACCTCTATGATTGAATATATAGAAAATCCTACTATTGTTGAAGTTATAAAAAGACCTAGGCCCATATTTCAATTAGTTCCCAAGGTAGCAAAGAAAGATGATACCTTAAGTGCTTTTTCTCAAATTCCCAAGGGAGTTGTTTATGCTGAAGACCACAGAATTTACATCCACTGCAACATTGAGGAACTAGGAGATGAAGAGATTAAAACCATGTTTAAAACTGTGATATGTGATGAATCCGGCAATATAAAAGATGAACACAAGATCATTGAGACCCTAGGATTCATAGAGATCCTTAGCATTCCTGAATTCCCCAAGGATGTGATTAGGATAGTCTTAAGCAGGGTACATGGTGAATTTTTTTGTTTAGATGCAATCCACAAAATCACTAAGGAAGCTGTGAAAGCTATCACAGGGTTACCGACCACTAGTAAAAGGTCAGATAAAACTAAGAAGGTATCCAATGACCTAGTTACAAACCTAACTGGTGCAACATTTGACAAAAGGTCACTAAGAGTTAATGATGTAGCAGACATTAATGTGAGATTTATCAGCATGATATTAGGATATAAAGCTACTCATGCAAATAGACTCAATTAAGTTTCAAGTTTATGCATTAAGAGTGCTTATGATATGGTCGCAGATAATGCAAAGATTGATATATGTGAGTGGTTAAAGGATGAATTAATTGACAACCTGGGAAAGATTAAGAAGGACAAGAAAGGAACTTTCAGGTTTGGAAATCTATTAGTATGTCTGATGCTACATATAACTAAACAGGTTCCCGGTATAGGCTACAAATAACTTGGATATGATATACTGGTAGGTAAACAGTTAACAAAACTATTCAATAACATGGGAGAAGACAAGGAAAACAATATTCATGATTTCTTTCAAGCACTAAAGGCCAAAATGAAGAAAAGAATCAGGTTATCACAAAAGATTGATGACAAATACAAAGATGAAATATGCTTTGTAATCAAGAAGGATGAAATCTGGATGGAAGCAGTCATCTCTAGGATAGTTTGAGTAACCGAGATGGGCTATGAATTAGATGATCATATAATTGAAACATATGCTAAAGCACTTCTGGAAGCCCCCAGAGAACCTAAGGAAGAAATATTTGGTAGTGCAGAAACTATTGAAAGCCAAATACAATCAAAGAAAAGAGTGAAAAGGGTTGAGGCAGTTGTAAGGAAAGGTTCCAAACAAGCAAAGGCCATCAAAGAAGATGTGTTGAAGAAAACCGGCATAATAGAGGATGAGTTAGCAGCTCCACAACCTGAAACTCACCTATCACCGGTAGGTACCTCTTTGGAGAGTGATATGCCTACAACTTTCAAAAGAGTTGTAAGGAAAAGAGATCCCTCATCGGCAACCACACCCTCACCCAAGAGGACAAGACAAAAACAACAAGTAGTGAGATCTCCGGTAAGAAAGGCTACACCAAAGAAGAAGAAACTGACACCCAAAATGAAGAAGAGGACAAACAAAGACTTGGCCCCTCTTGATATATTGCTGAATGAAATTACAAAGGAAGGTAAATTGAATAATATAGAGAAAATATATGATACTTTAATAGCTGATGAAAAAGAACAAGTTGAAAATAGTGTTATATTGCATATGGATATGTATAAGAAATTTTTGATGGAAGTAGTAAATGAAATTCTAGATGAACTATTTAAGAGGCAGGAAGCAAGAAGACAAGCAGTAATAGAACTGGATAAGAAAATAAAGATTGAGAAGCTACTTGTTGTATATCTGGTAAATTCACCCAAAGAAATTGATGACCTAATTGCTCAAGCCAACTGGTCAGTATTTTCTACTGCACATCGGCACATTGCTTTAATGGTTGGAAGAGTTAATGAGGTGACTGAGGAGATAGAAAATGGATGGGATATATTCCTATTTGAAAAAGAAAAACAAGAAGAATACAGGAACCCCAAACCTATAAAAGTTTATCAGAAAGATAGAGACAAGGGTAAAGGTAAAGTTGGTGGACCTCCTAGTATCAAGGTTAAAGACAACTTACCCCCACCTCCTTTGATTACTCCACCGGTAAAAACAACGGCTACAAAAGATCAACCGATAGTTGAGAGTATGGATGTAGAGGATGGTAATCCTAATCCTAAAGTCTTAAATATTGTGGATGTTGATACTCAAAAGATCAACATTGTGGTAGACAAAGATATAGCTGATAAAACTGAAATGGCTAGTGAGCCTCCAATAGCTGAGCAAACTAAAAACACACAAGAGAAACTGGCAGATAACAAAGAGCAAAAGGTAGAGACTCAGACTCAGACTAAGACAATGCAACAAATAGAAAAACAAATATAGAAAAAGGCTCTGGAACAGGAACAACAACAATAGAAACAGGAACCACAATACCAATAGGAACAGGAACATAAGGAAACAGTACCACTGACAACTGGAGAAGTAGAAAAACCATTGCTTAAGGAAATACAGACACAAACAGACCTACCAGAGGTCAATACAAGCTTGGTTACTTCCACTGGCAGTACTCAGAATGTTGGTTCATCATCAGGCTACAAATCAACTAATGTGACTGAGGTACTATGAGATTCAATCAAAAAGATAACAGACTGCAGCTCACAAGCTTATAAGGCAATTGGTGATACCATACCAATTTTGAAGGTAATTGCTCCTAACTGTAATATAGACAATAAAGATTCTTTAGGACAACTTGATACACTATGTAAATATATCACAGAAAACATTGAGAAAATAAAGGAAGAGACATTGAGGGATAAAATAGAAATTGAAAAGCAAAAATTCTTTGATGAGCAAATAAAGAAGTGTAATAGATATTTTGACACACTTCTACCGGAATTGTGTAAATTATTGAAAGAGTACAAAACTCTGTACAAAGACACCTATAAGACAAACTTTTTGACTGTAGATATAGACAAGAAGATGAGCAAGGTATAGGATGAGATCAATAAATTCGCAGATAATTTTGTTAACTCACCTGATACACTATTAGTTTTTGAGGAGAAGATAACAAATTTTGAAGAAGATTTACTTAAATTGGAAAGAGAGAAAGAAATAATAGTGAATAAGGAAAAGCATTTGAGATTAAAACTAAGTCCAAGATTGGACTATCTAGCATCACTGCGAAAGGAAGTATCTGAGGCACTAATATAGGGACAGAAAACACCGGCAGAGCATTTGCAGCATCTCACCGGTACAGTTAAGAGAACAGAGACAACACTAAGAGATAGTAAAAATTTTATGGAGAGTATAAACTTGATTTTGGCAGATCTATTTCAAATTGTAACTTTCTAGTTACAAGGTTGAAACTACAAACTCTATTGACATCTTGACAACCTTTGTCATTGATGCCAAAGGGGGAGTAGTGGGATGATAAAATTCAATATCACAGGAATCATATGCTCAGGGGGAGCACACACATTTTTGGTAACTTTCTTTTGGACTTCACATTTTTGATACACTTTTTAAATTTTGCATGAGTGTTGCCATCAATGCCAAAGGGGGAGATTGTTGGCATATGCACACTCCAATGAGACATTGTATGTGATTGAAGGTTTTGTCATTGATGGCAACCTTGCAATCCTACGGCACCAGCAAAGGTAGTACATCAGCATCAATAGATCACACTCTACACTAGCACTCAGGACATCGACACCGACACTGGCACAAAGAAAGGAAGTATACCAGCATAGAGGCCGATAGGATTTTGTTATATTATATTTTGTTTCTTATTGTAAAAACTTTGTAAGCTGACTTGGCAAATTGTAAAATGACTCTTATATATAAAAGAGATCATTGTAGACATTTGAAAAGGGATAGGAAAGCAATAAGGAAAAATATTAGGGAGACCTATTATGCGAAATATAGGCTAAAGGGTTTATGTAAGAAGCAGAGAAGCAACCAGTACTGGATCAGGCATTATAGATGCTATTGTAAAGTAGTACAAGATATTGGATTTGTATAATCCTCATTGTAAGTCAGTGAGACTCCCCATTGAGCAATGAGCTCTAGGAAGTTGACCTTCCTGCATGTGCAGGCCCCTATTGTAAGTAATATTCTCTTATTGGCCAGTGAGTGAATATTGTGGGTCACAAATCCCACCGAGGTTTTTCCAACACCGGGTTTCCTTGTTGAAACCTTGTGTTATGGTGTTCTTTTCATGTGGATGTTCTTAATTCTATTTATTGCATTATTTCTTGCCAACTGGTACACTGTTATAATATGTTCTGCATGTTTTAAGTCAAGATATTCTAATCACCAGTTAGATACTAATTTAGCCCCCCCCTCTCAGTATCTATGGGATTCCTAACAAACTTAGTGCTGGAATAATCTATGAGAACATTTAAAATAGGGAGATCCTTACTACAAAATTTTCATGCAACAATGCAAAGAGCCCCCCGATACATATAGTTAGGTAGGGAGAAAGCCAACAACTGCCTACCATTGATCTTTCAATCTTCAATCCCTATGTGGGCACTCTTGGCATGCCAGTCAAAAGAACATAATTATGATATATTCACAGAAGAAACAGCTAGATGGGCCAAGCTGGAAAAAATGAAAGGATTTTATTGGAACTTGGCTTCAGGTGGGACAGGTCAGAGCACTGTTGGTGATTTAAGGGTTACAGCGAGAATCAACAATTTTCCTTTTGCTATAGGATCAACAAACTCTTAAATTTGGGGGGCATGATAAGTTGATACTTTGTCATGTTATTACCATCAAAACTCTTAGGTTTTTGAGATCTTTTGGGTTGCATTTTTGTAGTAAAGTATTGTGAATTGACTATATGTATTCCATGCATAAACCTGAACTTATGAAATCATGTTTGAACTTTGTCGGTCTATTCCTGTAGCCATACCAATTTATTCCTGCAACCAAATGGTTTGTTCCTATTGTTATGAGGATTATTTGGGATAATGTTATATGTGAGTTAATGAATGTATTAATTAAGTAAAATATGTATGCATGTCCTTGTATGTTGTTCTTGTTTAGTGCAGATAATAAATGATGTCACGATGGATGTTCTCCTTTCGTGCCTAAGGAATGAAGAATCACATATGAGATAACTGGAGATCAAACTAAAGAGGAGCTGAGCGAGTGCAAGATATGGCATAACTAGAGCAGCCATACATCACTATGGGATTTTAACTCTAGTGGGCATTGAATTTGCAAAATATCACTACTACGTGCAAAGATAGTGGTTCAGTTTCGATCCACATTTCCTCCAGCCAAGCTATAGTTATCTTCTTCATCTGTCAATCATCTGCCTCTTGTTCTGGCCATGATTTGAGTTGTCCATTATAGTTGACCTTTGCTTTATAATAAGCTCTTCCTTTTTCTTAGAGGTTAGACAGAATAGAAAGGAATAGAGTAGAGAATTTTTACAAGAATTCTGGAGTTTTTCTTTTAACATGTAATCATTTTCAGGAAGAAATGAATGAGAAATATGTTGTTCTGATCTATTAAAAGTATTTTGCTAGAAGCTTGATATCACTCATCCAAGGTGGCCCACTTGGTGAGTGATCCTATGTTTTTGTTCATTGAAATTATTTCTTCTTTAGTTGTAGTAGAAGTTCATGCATGGATTGTTCCTGCAGCCACTAGAAATAGATTCACTAACTGTTCCTACAGCCAAGCCAGAACAAAGTTATTTATGTTATTTATATTAGATCATTCCAGCATAGTTTTTATAAGTTTTCATGTAGCCTTCTATGATTTCCATTCTTTCTTTTCCTTTCTGCATAATGTTAAGTTACTACAACAATGTAGAATAGCCATTGAAGGAGCTTAGTGCATATATAGTGCCGACCCATTTCAAGTTTTATGTCCCTGGGTTGATAACTAAATGAACACTAGCCATGAAAATAGTAACTTTACCAAATGAATGTCCAAACTTTGGATTGAGATTTCAATTAGAGTTATTATAATTATAGTTGGAGTAGACAACTGTGGAAGAGTTTGTAGGTAAAGAACTGGACCCTGTCATTAAGCATACTAGTGAGGAATTTTCGGCAAATAACAATTTTGTTAAAACGGAAGCATTTTTGTAGTTTGTCTAGAGGAAACATATAGAGCTATTTAAGGAAAGGTGTGGGAAGAGGAAAGTTGAATATTCTCACAAAGATGCATTTGTTATTGAGGCTTAATTAAAGAAGGAGATGTTAGCAGAATTTGAGGCAATTACCCTTGAGTAGGGCAGGAAACTAATTGCAGAAGCTAGAGTTTTGATTCTCCCTAAGTGGGATATAGAAGATGCATTGATTTTTGATGTAGTTAGAAAAGAGACCAAGCCTCTAGAAGGGATAACTTTCAGCAATGACCATGCGGCCCTAGTTATGTGGTCATTAAGAAGAGAAGAAAGTAAAAAGAAGAAAGACTCCTCAGAATCCAGTTATTCAGGAGGCATGATTGTTAAGACAGTGAAGGACACAGGGATGGTAGAGGCTTCTAGTACAACTTTAGAATCTGCAAAATACAGTATGGTAGTGGTTGAGAAAGAAGCCAAGGAGAATGCTGATCTCCATGTGAAGTTGGATGTAATCCTAAAAGCCTATAATGAAGCTAAACTTGAGATATCTCATAAAGACAGTACAATTTGAAAAGTTGAAGAGACAGATGGAAGGGGAACAATAAAAGGGTGAATCCTCTAATTTGATGATTGCCTCTTCTTCGGCTAGACCTCCTCGTACTATCCCAATTATTGAGCTCCCTCCTTCTCCTGTGACTCCTGGTTTTCAATCCACTGAAAGTATCGAAGATGAGATGGAAAGATTGAAGAAGGCTCAAGCAATTTTTGAAAGTAAATGTGAAGAGAAGATTGGGGACACAATTTTCAAATTTGTTGATATAGTTGGGCCTTCAATTATGTATATATACATGAACAAAATTTTGAGCATTTTGAATTCTTTGAAAGAGGATAAGGTTGTTTTGGAGCCAATTTTGGATAAATGGATTGGTAGGGAGGCTGATTTAGAGCTCATATACTTATCCCAGGAGGAGGCAGGTGTTGATACCACTATTAAAACACTCATGGGCTGGTAAAAGGTATGTCTAGGTTAGTAGAGGAAAGGGTTAATATAGAAATAAAGGCAAACCTATATAGAAAAGAATATGCAGATCAAAAGCTTGAGCTGTTTCCTAGAGGTTTTTTTAATAATGATAAATTAAAAGACAAAGAGGTATGGCTTGGTGAGTTAGGCCATAAATTGTCACAATGGATAAATGACATCATAAATTCAGATGATACGTCTTTGTTCATTCAAACTATTGAGGAGATTAAAAAATAAAGTCCCAGTTTGGGTTTTTGGAAAAGGAAGTTAAGTAGTTAAAGGAGACATGGAAAATATTAAACAAGCTGAAGAAGAAAATTGTTAGCTTTTCTTGGCCTAGTGATGACACTTTAAATAAATTTTTAGCTTTTCGAAGGGATTTGATAATCGTTGCCCCATACTGGAATTTGGTTGTGCTTCCTTTTGTTTGTTTCGTTGAGAGCGAGGGATAGCAAGAATCTAGTAGAAACTCTCTATGATGAAGGGGATGAATTCCTCTTCTGTGTCTTGTTCAGGTGTTGGTGGTTCAAATCGAGGTATGTTGTAAGTGATGTAAACTTCTAGGAAGAAAGTTGGATTGATCTTTCCTCCTTGATTTAGGCGTTGGTTGAATGTTGATTTTTGACAAAATGTTCTACTCAATGGTTCCTCCTCAAATTAGTTTGTTTTGTCTTCAAGATACAAGTGCATATGACGAAGGAATGTTCGATGAGATTTGAAGAGTTGGCGATTGATGTATAAAAACTTATTCCTTTTAGCAAGTTTTTGAGAATTAGGTTGTTGTCTCCTCAACTTGGTGTTGCAATAAATACTCTTTCTTCTCAGAATATGAGGATTAGTCATACACAGGGGATTAATGGTTTCCTTTGATTTTTTTTGGATTCAGATATCTTGTTTGAAAACTTCAAATTTTACTTCTGTCAAATGAAGGTTTAGATGCCCCTTCACAACAAAGTGCGTCAAATGGTATGAGATAAGAGCTTTCCTGATATGGAAACTCAATTTGAGAACTTGGAGTTTGAAACAAGTATGTTTTTGGGATAAAATCCATTCATTTGGAGGTCCTTTTGATACGTATGATGGTGTTACCTAATTATGATAGAAAAGATGTGTCAATCCTTTGACTGTCTTTTGGCTTTTTGATAATTTCATTTTAAGGAGAACTTGGTTTTGGAGTAGTTTTGATACTCTGATTTTGATTTTCTGTCTGATGGAGTCTAAGTGAGGAAAAAAAGCTTCCTAAACTATTTTCAGAATTTTCAAAAATAGCTTCAATTTTTCCCTCTGTTTTCTCAGTTTTGGCTATGCGCTAAGCCAGAAACCCCATGCGCTACCAAATACCCTCAATGCACTAGAGAATAATTTCAAAGCACCAAGCTGCCTTTCTGACGTGCTAACTAGGATTGTTTAATCTTGGTTTGGTTTGAAAAGCTATGCGCTAATATGTGCTATTAATGTGCTAATTTTGATCTTAATGCATTGATGTTTGATCTTGATGCGCTAAGTTGTTGCTTCAATGTGCTGGAATGTTTTCAGAAAGTGCTAAGGTTTGAACTATTGAATGTTGGGATTGATTATGTACTAAAGCTTAGAACTAATGCGCTATGAGGAAGCTTGTATGCGCTAAATTATGGTTCCAAAGCGCTAAGATGTTTTTCTTACGCGCTAAACTACCCTAGTTGTTTGACTTGGTGGTATTTTTGTGATCTTTGAACTTTGTTTTTAACTATGATGGATGATTTTCTGAAGTAAAAAATGAAAGCACATCGCAAAAGAGAACCATTTTTCTTATTCTAAAAGATGAGTGTATGTTCTGTGAGGATGTGTTCAAATCCCTAGTGTTTTAATAGGTTTTGATACAAAAAATACAATTCAATTAGATTTTTTATTCAAGGGTCATTGACAATACTATAGCTCACTAGTCTCGATACTCCGTCAGCTCAAAAAGCCTTGTCACCCCCTAGGGGGCACCCATTTTTTGGCCTTTTTCCAGAAATTAACTCAAAGTGAATTGCTTCACAATTGAGTAGTTATCTTGGGAGATATATGGTGAGTAATCTTTGGGGCGGATTCTTCCCCACCCTTGCACTATGATACTACAAATGTTTGGATACTGACTCAACTCAAAGTTCTTAATTCTAAAGTTTGTAATCAGGCTTCATGTTCAGCCATTAGTGACAAACTCCCTCAGGAGGCTTCCCAACCTTTAGAACAAAGGTTTTATGTATTGTAAAGATACTAGGGGAAGGCTAATCATTGTGTACAACCGTTGAAAAAGATTTTCGTCACTTTCCACTTTTGATTATAGTGGGTTCGAACTCTTGGCTTCAAAGTCATTCCCCACTTAGGTTGTTCCCCTCACACTGGCCAAAGAATGGCTTTAAGAGTTGTTTAACTCCTCGGGAGGGAAGGCCTGCTAAAATATTTAATGCTTAAAAACACTGAAAGCGTAAGAGTGGTTTGTCTTTTTGATCACCCAGTTAAGGGGAGAGCATATACCTGCCACTTTCGAAGGAAAGCACACAAGTGTTATTTTTATCCTTTTATTGCGATGATTTGTTAAAGTCTATATGGAGATATTGCTCCACAAAAACATGGTGTTTATTTTATTTCCTCAAATCAGTGATTGTCTATTCTAGTGAAGAAACCTGGTCAACAAAGCAAAATTTTAATTTTGGTCAACAAAAATAAATCGACAAAGGGGAAGAACTTTCCTTTTTAACTTGGAATAAAATTGGACAAGTGAGGTTCTTGTTCCTTGCAAAAATTAAAGTTGATCCTTTTAAACACCAAAGGATGGTGAGATATTTTTTTTTAAAGCTCTTTTGCAGAATGAAAATTTGTTGGTTCTTTTTAGATGTCCAAAATAAAACAATTTCTCGTAAGAAAGCAAGAAAGATTTTTGTTGTTGTTATTTTTAGGTGCCCAAAATGAGGTGTGAGTTCAATTTTAGTTTTAACAAGGAATGAAAGAAATCTAAATCTTTAACTAACTTAGCAAAGTTAGTAAAATTTTCAAACTACTTTAAACCTAGCTCAAATAAAAATATGCTCCAAATTTTCAAACTACTTTAAACCTAGCTCAAATAAAAATATTCTCCAAACCTACAATTAAACCGTTAGTAACCTACAAAACAATAGTTAATCAGATAGAAAAAGAATGATTTTGTGGACTTACACAAGTCTAATTCTCAAATTCTCTGTTACAAATTATTTCCTGCCCTCTGTCTATGATGCACTATAGAATACACTGTATGCACTACAGAATACCTAGGATGCGCTATCAAAAAGACCTGACATGCTAACTTGTTTATCAAATGCATTGGACTATTAAATTCTCATGCTGAAAGCTATAAGAAAGACTTAAAAACTCCATGCGCTAAGGAAAGTTTCCCACGTGCTAAGATATGAATCTGATGCACTGAACAATATAACGGATGCACCGAAGTTTTAACTAGATGTGCTATTAGAGGCTCCCTATGCGTTGATTCTTGTTTCCTGCATACCTGCAAAGTTTGTCATATTTAGAAACTCATTTCATTAATGGGGTTAAGCCCCACGGTGGGTGCTAGAAATGTATGCGGGAAAAGCAGTTCAATGAAAGTTAAATTGTGAAAATTATTCAAAGACTTCCCCACACACCCATGGGACTCTTGGTGCAAGTTATGGAGCCATGAGAAAATAGCTCGACTTCCCAAGGATTGTTCCATGGTTCTCTATCTCACAATGTCCATCAAGCCAATGCTTTTTCTCTCAGATCACTAAGAAAAGTGACTTATGGATGACAAATGCAAGAATGAGGGATGCTTTAGATCAAATTTAGTATGAATGCATCCTATTTATGCATGATTCTAGCAAATGAACTAAACTAGATGATAAGATGACAAGTTTAGTAAAAATACTATCCTAACATGATATACTAGCTATATGATTTAATCTAAGATAATAGAAATACTCTAAAATGATTATTAGATTTATTTTTATTATAAAGAGATGTTAAATGCTTGTTAAAATTAAGTATAAGTATGATGCTAAAGACTTGCATGATCAAATGGAGGGATGAAGAGCTCTATTTATAGAAGAAACAAGGCAATGGATGGTTAGGATTGAAGGATCTTATCAAGGGTCAGGATTGTAAGTTATCAATCTATGTTTACAATTCTCACCAATGAAATCGTGACAATTGTCAACATAAGACTACTTGAGAGGAGAAGTAAGAAGCATTAAATGCTTGAGAAGACCTCATGGTTACCCTAGGAGGTTAGGGTTAAGGTTAGGTTAGGGTTACCCATTGGATAAAGCTTTTCCCCAAAGGATAAACTCTTGTGCAAAGGTTAAAGGAATAACCATGGTCAAAGCAATGAATGCTTGATGAGACCCCTAGGTTAGATGAGGGTTGAGTTAGGCAAAAATTATCTAACCATGCCACAAAGGGTTAGTTAACCATTAATGGTTTGAAAGACTTGCGGGACAAATTTGTAAGAGTCCTTCCAAATTTGGGGGTTTTCAACAAGTTATCTTGTTGAAGGCATAAAAGATTTAATGCCTTTGGAAGACTTTACTCCAAATTTGAGAAGTGACCTCTTCAAATTTAGGGAAAGGGGATAATTGAAGGGTTTAAGTTAATTGATTAAGATTAGAGGGATTCTAGAAGAATTTAGGAAGAGGGTTAGGAGGCAAGTGGGAGAGGTAGGAAAATGCAAGTGGGTGAGGGATAATAGGATTTAATTAAAATAAATTCCTTTATTTTAATTTGGTTGCATGTGGAGGAATTTAAATAATTTAGATTTATTTGTTTGGGGTGAACTATTTAATTAAATGTAAATTTAATTAAAAGTAGAGAGAATGGATTTAATTAAATAAAATAAATTATTTAATTAAATGACATAAAAGGTTTAAGTGAATTTAAATAAATAAATTGAATAATTTATTTAATTAAATAGAGGAATGCAGATGATTTAATTAAATTAGATTTAACTAAATAGAGGAATGAGAATAAAATGAACATTAAATATTCATTTAGGAATATGGTCATTTTTATACGTCTATAGATAGCATTCAAGAAAACTCTAGATTTTATTCAACATTTTCATAGAAACTATGATCCCTTGGCTAGTTTTAATCCTTTTGAAGAGAATATTAAGTTTTTGGTGGTCTATTTTGAGGATTTAATGCAAAATTTAAAAGAGAAAAAGGAGGTTGTAATAGGAGTTGATCCTGAGAAAGCTTAGAAACTTGTTTTAGCTAAGCCTTCTTATGCCAGGATGGTTCCCCCGAGTGAGTATGTGATGTACAAAAGATCAGGGTATAATGTAGTAATGCCCAAAAAGGATGAGCTCTCCACTTCAAAGGGAAAAAGGCCAATAGAAGATGTCACTAAATTGCAAGCTTCCTAAAAAAGTCAAAGGTTAGGGAAAGAAGTGCAGTCAAGTGAGCCCTTGCATTCTCCTTCCCAATCCCCAATACACATAGGAGATGAGCATGCAGTAGCTGAATAGTTGTTGCAATTAGGAAGTCTTGTAGAAATTGCATACACATATGAAGACCTGCAAGAAGGAATGCCACAAAAGTGAGAAAGCACCAAAATGGACTTGATTGTGGAAGAGTTTGTAGGTAAAGAATTGGACTCTGTCATTAAGCAGGCCAGTGAGGAATTTTTGGCAAATAACAATTTTGTTAAAATGGGAGCATTTTTGTAGTTTGTTTGGAGGAAACATATAGAGAAATTAAAGGAAAGGTGTGAAAAGAGGAAAGTTGAATATCCTCACAAAGATGCATCTATTATTGAGGCAGAAGTAAAGTAGGAGATGTTAGTAGAATTTGAGGCAATTACCCCTGAGCAGGGGAGAAAGTTGATTGCAGAAGCTAGAGTTTTGATTCTCCCTGAGTGGGATATATTTGATGCATTGATTCTTGATGTCGTTAGAAAAGAGAGTAAGCCTCTAGAATGGGTGATTTTCAGCAATGACCATGTGGCCCTAGTTATGTGGTCGTTAAGAAGAGAAGAAAGTAAAGAGAGGAAAGACTCCTAAGAATCTAGTTATTTAGGAGGCATGATTGTTAAGAGAGTGAAGGACACAGGGGTGGTAGAGGTTGCTAGTACAACTTTAGAATCTACAAAATTCAGTATGGCGGTGGCTAAGAAAGAAGCTAAGGAGAAATTTGATCTCCAGGTGAAGTTGGATGTAATCGAAAAAGCCTACAATGAAGCTAAACTTGAGATAGCTCATAAAGATAGTACAATTGAAAATTTGAAGAGCTAGATGGGAGGGCAACAACAAAAGGGTGAATCTTCTAATTTGATGATTGCCTCTTAGCTAGACCTCCTCCTACTAGCCCAATTATTGAATTCCCTCCTTCTCGTGTGACTCCTAGTTTTCAATCTATTGAAAGTATCCAAGATGAGATGGAAAGATTGAAGCAGGCTCAAACGATTTTTGCAAGTAAAAATGAAGAGAACATCAAGGACACAATATTGAAATTTGTTGATATAGTTGGGGCTTAAATTGTGTATATATACATGAATAGAATTTTGAACATTTTGAATTCTTTGAAAGAGGATAAGGCTGTTTTGGAGCCAATTTTGGATAAATGGATTGCTAGGGAGGCTGATTTAGAGCTCATATACTTATCCCAGGAGGAGGCAAGTGCTGATACCACTATTAAAAACACTCATGAGTTGGTAATAGGTATGTCTAGGCTAGTAGAGGAAAGGGTTAATATAGAAAGAAAGGCAAACCTATATAGAAAAGAATATGTAGATCAAAAGCTTGAGTTGTTTCCTGGAGGGTTCATTAATTATGATAAATTAAAAGATAAAGAGGTATGGCTTGGTGAGTTAGGCCATTAATTGTCACAACGGATAAATGACATCATAAATTCAGATGATACCTCTTTGTTCATTTAAAATATTGAAGAGATTGAAAAAATAAAGTCACATTTTGGGTTTTTGGAAAAGGAAGTTAACCAGTTAAAGGAGACATGGAAAAGATTAAACAATCTGAAGAAGAAAATTGTTATCTTTTCCTGGCCTAGTCATGATACTTTTAAAGAATGGGCATACAAGTATGTGATGAAAGGAACAAAGGCACAAAAAGAATCAACTAATATTCCAATAGTTGGTGATCTCAAGCCAACTGGAAGTGGTTAGCTGTTACAACAAGCATTTTTGAGGACTATTAGTTTTGTAGAATCAAAGACACAAGGCATCCAATCTGCAATACATTGAGAAAGTCAGTTGGCTTGTTTCCAGTTGGCTACCTTGTATGTTAGGCTCTTTCTTCATCTATGAGAAATGTAAAGTTTTGGGGGGAATTGCGGTTAGGATTAGAATATTTATTTTCTAGGGAAGTCTGAAGCTTGTCACATCCATATTTCTATAAATGGATACCAGGACTACTTAGAAAAGGATCACAAGAATTTTGTAAGAGAACTCTGGCAGAAAATATTTAGGGTTTTTCTAGTTTTTGGAAGATCATTCTAAGTTATGTAATTTTGATGGAGAATATTAATATACAGATCAGAACATTTTGAGCCTTAACTCATGCTTTCTTCTTCTCTAAGTTATTGGTTACCATTTTGATTAGATGATCTAGGATTGTTTAATTAAATAAGTTTCAAGGCAATTTACGAAAAAAAAATTAGGTTGTTCTCTCAAGGAGGGAAATTAAATACTCTTAAATCCTTCTCATTGGTAATCAGTGATTCTTCTTGAATTTGATGGTCGGGTCTAGCATAAGGTGAAATTTTATATATATCAAGGATATGTAGATTTAGTGAAGTCAATGTAACGACATGTATGTGAGTTTCTACTGTGAATTCTTATCTAACTCTGGATGACTCTGAGGCCCGAAAAAGGCACTGACATAGCTTTTCGAAGTTTATGTCCTTCTTGGTGATCAATAAAAAATGAATATGAATCTTTCTATTATGTTTAGTTATGTTTAAGGTGATAAGGTTTGCAGAAGTTGACACTAGTTTTCTATAAGTCTTCCATCACAGTAGTGAAAAAAGTAATCACCAAAGGTATACCCGCCTAAGCTTAGTAGAGGCTTGAAGTGTAGAAGGTTTCTATGTAAACCTTGTCAATTGTTGTCTTATACTTCTTTTACTTTTTGTTATCTCCATATGTGACAGAGGCTAGATATTCTTATAGAGAAAATAAGAAAATCAAAAATTGAGAACAACACTTTCCATAAAAGCATAAATTCTTTCATCTTCTTCCATTTTTAAATTTTCATATCTGACCCAGTAACATTCCAATTTTGCAATTTTGTTAGTGATATCTCCTTCATTCAATGTTTCCAATTTATCCCAAATAGCTTTAGCAGTAGATCGGTCTGATAATCCCATGATTTTCTGATCTAATAATGCGTTCAAAAGTGCTTCTCTTTCTTTGCAATCATTCTCTTGATCCTTGCCCAATGTTGGTGGATTAGGTTGATTCGTAGTAGGACCAACCTAGCCATTCTTTGTAACTTCCCATATCTCTCTTCCAATGCAATTCAAATGTGTCTCCATTCTGATGTTTCATATACCATAGTTAGTTCCATCAAGTTTCGTATTGTCCTTCCTAAAAATGTTTGTTGCCATAGGATCTCCTCAAGCTATTAGGCTTCTACAAAAAGAGGACTTAGCTCTGATACCAGTTTTTAGGAACTAAAAGGACAACTAAGAGGGGAGGGTGAATCAGTTGTCAATGAATTTCAACCCAATTATTTAACATAATCCAACTTATTACTTAATACCGGTAAACCAAACTTAGTGTTCGTTAATAGATTAAGAGTTAATATCAATATCGGTGAACCTTAATGCATGAAACAGAAAGAGAAACAACATCCACAATTCATAACATGGATATTTTTGATGTGGAAACCCTATAAGGGGAAAAACCATGGTAGGAAACCTTACCCACAATCAGATGATACTACTACAAATAGTATGTGTATACAAATGGGGTTTGCACATGCAGAAAGGCCAACCACCTAGAGCACACTACTCAAATTGGAGTTGCAATGACAACAGTAGGATGGTTAAATCCTAGAATAATGTACTTCTTAGAATAGCATCTCCAATGCTGCATTTAATATCGGTTAAGCTCTGATAAATACCTTCAAACCTTCCTTGAACCTTCTCTATGGTTTGCTCAGATGATCTTCAATATTCACACATACCATGTTACAATACCATACCATAACCATATCCCATATCTCATCTCACAAATGAGATCTTACATATATACAAAACCTAAGATCAAATGTGTAGGTCGGCTCACTAAGAATGTTACAATTAAATAAATAACAAATAAGTCTTGATGAGATACAAGATGTCGACTCAATATATTTACAACAATATCTAATCAATAAATCATCTCCATAATGTGTCGTGCTGATCTGGAACAGATAACATATATTGGTCCATAGCCTAGACCAATCTTTTGGTAACAACAAATATGTCAACCCGATTAGATCAATAACCAAAATACCAAAACCAAGTATCCAAACCATGTCTTTGACATAATCAAGTGATCTTGAGACAATAACAAGTCATCATCAGTGTCGGTTAATCATATAACCTATCGATGAGCATATACCGGTGACTGTGCATAAGTCACCGACCTTGCTGGTGAACACAATGTGTCAGTTCAACAGTAAACCAATATAACCATAGTGTCAATGTAGATCATAAGGATAGGTATTGACATCAATGACAAAAATAATGCAACACATCCATAATACCAACATCCCATTTATTCTTCCTTTTCCCACGAGCTACGACCGGTACCTCCAAAATCCCTCCTAACTTCTCATTCAAAAATCAACTGCAGATCTCATCCATCTTAGCAAATCTAATGATCATTTCTTGCCGACTCACTATTGATTTTCCATCGGTATCTGTGGACCCACTGAGTCATGACTTATCAGTACCACATCATCCCTTTGACCAGACTCAGTTAGTGACCTCACTGTAAGTGTTCCTGATCACCCTGGGACACAAGGCATCATATCACAATATCGTCGTCTGTAACCTTCTTGAAACTTCTACCATGGGAACATGAGGGTCATCTGATTTGTTCATCATTTACCGCTTCGCACAATGCTCATTAATTCCTCCAGTATTAAAGAACGAGCAACTTTTTCCTCAAGATAAAACATCTCCATTCATTCTGAGCATGTTCAAATTGATGGGACTATTAGTAAACCAATATTTACCACTCGAGAACCAATAACACAATGGTTTGACTGGTTACACTGCTCACCCTGTCAATTTTTGTTGAGAACACGTGGCACAATCTCACCGTGTCATAGTCCTTAAAATCCTCGCATCTTTGATCATGTGGAAGTTCTAGCTATTAGATCCATCCTATCTTTAGCAAATAGTCAAAGTACTTAGGAATTTTCAAGCTTTGGGAAATCATGGATGTGAACATCTAAAAGAAAATCGATCATAAGGAAATTTTTTGTGACTTAGGAAAAATCATTTTTCACAAACTAGTTAGCTATCAGTTAACATTTAGGAAAGAAATGGTCATGTCCATAATAGATGACCCTTTTCCTTAAGTGGGAAAAAGTAATTGTAGAATATAGCATCACTAGGATTTTCTTCACAAAACGTAAGGAAACTAGATAAACACTAAACCTTACAACTTGGATCATTTTCAGAGTATACAAATAAAACCCGAAAATCAATATTTGAGCTCAAAAATTGAAAATCTCATGCAATCAATTTTTAAAGCTATCAGTGGCTCTAGTTGGGGATGCTCATTTCACAGGAATGAGGCGAGAGACCAGAATCTTTGAGTGAAGCAGACCAATTGTAGGCCAACCAAAAGGAAATTACTTGGACATGGCAGCTTCAACAGAAAGGAAACTACACTACCAAAGAAAACCTAACTAATTCTCATGGATAACAACTACTGTAAGAAAAGTATAACCTCAAATATTGTCCATGAATTGGAAATTTGAGAGGGAATTTATTTATAGATCTATTGGGCATAGAGTTAGAGAAACTCACTCTACCCCAAATTATTTGTGGCCTACAAGGTTAAACCACATATGACGGCCCAATGTCGTCTCCCCATGTCAGCCAATATTTTCCTCTGACAAAAATATAGTTATGATCACGTTGCATTTTGAACAATCTAGAGTTATCATAACTATATTTTTTCTTCCTCAGCATGTTATAAAAAACCTGTATTTGAGTGCAATGTCCACTCACCTGAACCTTGCCATCTAGCTTTGCATGACATATGCAGAACCCAAACTCACTATCCGAAATGGAGATGATTTGATTACAACATTCAACGGTTCTCATGTCTACCTCAACAAGTTGAAAAGAGAAGTTAAAAACTTCATACTCTGTTATGCAATTGCCATCATAGAAATTGCTTTCTTCATCTGTTTGTACCTTTATATCATGCTTATTACTAAAGTATTTTTGCAAATATGGTGCAAACTCATTGCAAAGTTCAAAAGGAAATCTCTCATATGCTGGCTCATCCAATATATTAACAATTTTACAAACATCCATACCAGAATAGTCAATACCTGAAAAGCATTCTAATTCACTTCCATTTTTTATTATTGTGGCCAGTGTGTCATGATCAACTTTGTGTACATTTAGATCAGTGGATGATGAAAAAATGTCATCATTTACCCTTTCAACAATGGTATCTTCATGTAACATAAAACACTCCCATTTTGGCTTCAAAATGTCATGTGGAGCAATAAGATAGCAATCTCCTTCATCTATATCAGAACCTTGGTCAATATCAACAAACTCCACACTCTCATATTCAATGTCAGTATTTGTAACATCAAAGAGGAAATCATCCTCGCATTTACTAGTCATAAATGTTTCCAGGTCAATTTCAAAGAAATCCCTCAAAAGATCAAGACAACTGCTTCTAGCATAATCTTTTTCATCTTCTCTAAACTCCCACGCTTCAAATGAAGATAACTCCTTGCATAAAACCAATCCATTATAAGGTTGATCCCTAGACTAGTTTAATATGACTTCCTCATTATTTAAACATACCACACAATTGTCTATCTCAAAGATCTTATCAACAAAAACTGATGGTATCTCATTATCTAATTTTTCATTATCATATACAACTATTTCCTGAGATACGAAATTCATATCATCAAAATCCTACAAACTTACATCCATTTCAAACATAAAACTTTCCAATTCCTTATACTCATTGTCAGGTCTATCCAAAATACAAAATTGCAAACCAATTGCCCATGAGGTGCTCTTCTTGGAGAAATTATTGTTGCTCTCTTTCAGTAAAGTGATTGACATCATATCAATTTCTATATCTTATATGTCAGATAATTTCTCATTAACCTCTTCTTCATCAATATGAGGAGTAACCACCATCTGGGACAAGTTCTCTTCACTCATTTTTTTGTTCAAATCATGATCAATGATAGGGCTAATGTGATATGTGGGGACATAGGGGATTTGACATTGTTCTTTAGGTTTAGATTCATGCTTTGCTTCAAACCCTAACATCTTAGGATAATATACCCTTGCAGATAGAAAACCCTTAGGGATTCCATACCTTAAGTTGTGCTGGCATTGTGTTGTCATTGATGTCAACCGGTATGGGATGACCACTAGTAGAACAGATGTATGTGCAACACTAATATGGAGGAGTACAAGATGTGATATCTTGGATATCACCTTGTGTTGCAAAATACCAAAAATGGAAAGAAATATGACCTCAAGTGTCATCAGTACAAAAGTTAGTGCCTGACTTGTGTGATGAGATAGAGAGGTGTTTGAGTTGTTGTCTGTTATGAAGAGGTATAATGTTACCCAAATCACATCAACGCTGGAGGAAAAGAATGAACAGGTCTGTAAGGTTACAGAATAGAAGGGCTCCCACTGGATGAAGATGCAGTCATCATGAGAATTAATGACTGATAGTGAATGTGCTCACATGAAATCACATATGCCTATTTTGGAGACATTCCATCAATAAGTGGAGCTTATCTCCTATTATGCATTGAGTGTATTATAGTTTGGTGAGATAAGGGTGAGGAGGTAAAGCCAAGTACTTGAACGATCACACCGGATCTACCGGTGAATTGAGAAAATGCCTTAAGTACATGAAATCAGAATTATGCACTAGACTGACACAGAAGGCATGATGGGATGTCAGTATAAGGGAAGTGTGAAGTGTTTGTTATCTTGACAAACCAGCAGAGGTGAACAAAATTGATCAAGGAGAAGATAAGGTTGAGTAGATGCAGTCAGAGGAGAATGGTCTGACTGAAGATGGAGTCTTGTGAAGGTTGATGATATGGTATCATCAAGAGTAGTGATCGGTATGTAAGCCCACCAACAATATGAACCAGCTGTAGGATGCATATATCTTCCTAGTTGTGGGAATGAGAACACCTTGGACATAAATATTTGATGACCAGCCAATTTATTGCACCAACATTTCAGCAGAGTGCAGACATGATGAGTAAACTGGTAGAAAGTTTGGTCAATGATCCTATGAGGACTGACATGAAAAGTCAAGGTAGCAGAGCTGGTCGACTTGGATGTCACATGGAGTGAGCATGGAAAATTTTCAATTGGATAAAGATGTAATGTACATTGACAGGGTAGTTGCAAGGTTGTTCAACATTAATGGACCATCCCACAAATCATGGGATATGTTGCAGATTTTTTGCAAGGTTTTGTGGCTCGAGGTCAGAAGGAAAAATACAAACCAGCTATGGGTGATTCAGGAGATCGAGGTGGATAAAGGAAACAACAAAACCAAATCCTATCGTTTGACCAATAGATCAACTGATAGGGTAAAAAGCAAATCGCTAAAGATGGAAGGTGTGATCTAGGAGTCGCATAAATGGCAGACTTTTGTAGATTGGCAATTTGGAAAATCAGATCGGACAAGATCTTATTAGATTTTCTTTTCCTCGAGGAAGGTGAAGAAACTCTAAGCGCCTAGAATTTGAATGAGCTTTTGGCAGGAAAAACAATCTATAAATATGAAGGTAAAAAGACATTGAGCTGTTGCTGTAGAATAGAAGCATATTGTGCTACTGTGAAGTGTGATACTTCTGCAAGTAAAGAGAAAATCAACTAAGTGATCAATGAGCATCTGATAAGTGAGTGCGAGTGAGGGTGAACTTGGTTGAAACATTCAACCAATAGGAGAAGCAAAACTGGTAGCAGTTATACTATCAGAGTAAGAGGGAAGAGAGCTACAGAGAAGGCAAACAGTGGACCGATAGAGTTGAGAACTGATAAAGTGCTAAGCAGTGAGGAGGAGATCCTATAGAGAAGGAGAGTTGAAGAAGTGTACTGATAGGGCTTACCAAAATAGAATCAGGAAGTGTGAGCAACAAGAGAAGTGAGTCGGTGTTGCAGAGAAGGCATCTCACTGGCAAGGCAAGGTATTTGGAATGGTTGCAAGATTCACTGGTAACATATTAACCACTTTTGTATTTAAATTTTTCATTGTGAACCCTGAGTTGTAGCTCAGTGTAGGGGTTGTAGCTCCTTTTGGTTGTAGCCCATAAATCAAGCAGGGGTTTTAGCTCCTTTGGGTTATAGCCCATAAATCAGGCAGGGGTTGTAGCTCCTTTGGGTTATAGCCCATTGAGTTAGTGGTTCGTGCTCCTTGGGTTGGTGCCCTAAACTTTGTAATAGTTTTTTATTGTGAGGCTGGATTGGAGCAATAGACTCCAACAACATTGCTCGTTGAGGTTTTTCCCATCTTGGGTTTTCCTAACATATGCTAGTGTTATGTGATGTTCCCTTGTGAGTGTTTGCATTTAGTTTGTCTTCTCACTAATCAGTAAGTCTGCATAGAGTTAGATCTATTAACACGTATGGTCACATAGGTTTGAAGTAGGGAAAAGATTTGAGAACCACTTATTCACCCCCTCCCCCTCTCAGTGGTGTATTGTGTCTAACAATTGGTATCAGAGCATAGGTTCCTAGTTAGATGAGATTTCTTCAACTTGGGTAGATTCAGGTGTGAGGACACAATGGTTTGTTTAGAGTCTGTGTCTACACCTATTTTTAATGGTTCAAACTTCCCTATCTGGAGTTATAAAATGGAAGTCTTTCTATCCTCTTTAGGGTTTGATGTATGGATGTCAGTAGTTGAAGGTCTCCCTAGAAAGGTCAGTCTTCCTACTAGATTTGTTGAAGAAAGAAGAAACCAATGCAATGAAGAAGCTATGAAAGCTATATTCAATGAACTCACCAGTGATGTCTCCTCATAGGTGGATAGATGCACTTTAACAAAGAGTCTATGGGAAATATTGAATAGGCTCTATGGAAATGAGCCCACTACTATAGAATCAACATGAGAAGGGAATGTAAGAAACACATATCATGTTTGTAAGGATGATGAAGATAGAACTGTTTGCAGTAGCAGTAGCGATAAAGAAGGAACCCACCTCTTCGTGGCTCAAGAATCTGAAAGTGGTTAGGAAAATAGTTCCCCCTTATAAGATGTGTTTGGAAGTGATGAGGAAGGGGAAGAAGAGGTTGAAGTTGAAGTTGATCTTGAGGAAGAGCTTGTGAATGCACTTGAAGAACTCAACAAAGTTATAAATGAATACAAGATTTTCAAGAATGTTGCTATAGTGGAGTAGAACTGGTTAGTCAAATGACTTGAAGAATATGAGAAATGCATCTTAGAGTTGAAGACCTAGGCAGAAGATCTAGCATATAGGCTAGAAGTTAAAAGTGAAGAACTTCAACAGCTGCTTGGAGAAATGGAGATTCTTCGAAATAACCTTGAGAAGTGTCAAGACGAGCTCAAGGTAAGAGTTTAGTTTGATGGCAACAGTGAGGCCTTGGACAAGATATCGAAGAAGTAGAAGCATGCCAAGGACACTAAAGGGCTAAGTAGTGGTGGCAATGAATGCTCCACCAGCAAGAATGTCCCCCACAATGACATTTTGTTTGTCTCCTCAAATGGAGAAAACAAAGGCCAAACCTTCTCAGTGAGAAATGCTCCCTGGAAGAAGGTTGATCTAGATACAACTAGTGAGGACTTGCAGATAAGAAAGAAGATCGGTGTTGCAAGAAGAAGGAATAGTAAAGATCCCAAAGGAAAGGGGAAGATGGGAGTAGAGAGCTTCACTAGAAGCAAAAATATGAGGAAGCAAGAAAGAAGACCTCCTACTTGCAGAGGACAAAAAAATGCTACCACCCACAGGGGAAAGAAAATGTGGTAGAAGAAGAGACCAGATGGAAGAGCTGCACAAAATGGACAACCAAGGACCCACTCTCAAAGTAGAAGAAATGGAGATGCAAAACTGGTAAGATCTCCTCATGTATGGCAAAATAAATTTGTAAGTCATATGCCATCATTTACTGGTTACAGTTTTGCATGTAATGCCTATGGTCATAGGGTAGAAGAATGTAGAAAGAGATATAGAAGGAATAATCTAGGATCTTATAGACAACATGCATATGAGAAAGATGTATCTAGGAATAGATACATGCATGTTCCCTCTCCCAGTTATGCAAATGTTATTTGTCATAATTGCAATGGATATAGCCTTAGAGAGTTTGAATGTAGGAAAAGAAACATTTAGCCATATGGAGGCCGACAAAATGGTTACCAGTCATAGCAACATGACTAGGGGAAGATGGTTAATCTGGTATGCTAAGAGATTTCCCAATCATGATGTGGGGATGGATGTTGTGTGCTACGTTAGCACTACTTTTGGCTATGATGTAGGATCAAAAAATGGAAAGACCCTTCAACAGAAGAAGGAAAGACCTACTCCCCAAACTAAAAAAGGGAAGATGTATGAAACCAAGCAGGTATGGAGGAAGAGGACAATGGCCCAACATTGTGCACCTTTTGCACAGGGGATATCTCCTAAAACATAAAGCATATGAAGGATCTTAGGGGAGTAGCACATTGAATTTATTATTCACCCACCCTCTCAGTGAAGAAGGCAACATGGAAGAACATACTATTGTTGATGAAAAGGAAGGAAGTGATAAGTGTGTTTAGAAGCTACTTTAACTACACACCCATTGATCTGCGTTGAATCACCACTACATGCTTTAATGAGTAAAGGTTAATAGTTGGTTTCAGGTGTTAACCGGTTTTGTGCAGGATATTACCGACTTGTATACAAATAGGTACTTGCAATATTTGTAAGACAATGAAGTTGGAGACCATTGCATTAGCCCCAATAACATTGAATGTGGAGTTTATGTCTCTAGTGGTGTTGGTAAAGACTTGAATGACATATGATGGCCCAGTTGTTGATTATGCAGGCATGCATACCTATGGGATAATCAGTTTGATTTATGGCATCGCAATGTCACTATTTGGCATTGTGAAGATTCAGGATCATGTCATAGACAATGGTGGATACAATAGAGTTCTTGTATTGGACCTAACTGATAATGAGAACTTGATATGTATGACTCAGGGGGAGTTCAAGCGCTCATGATTCAGAGAAAGCATGCTTGAACTTGTAAGGATATTGACTACCAAACTACAAGAGATGTTACAGGATGAATAGTAGGTGAGTAGTATTCACTAACACCAACAATTGGTATTGGTATTAGCCCTTCTGTAAGTTGAGTGCTCTATCAAATAGGATTAAAACCTGCATACACAATTAGTATCAGTTGATGGTTAAGACCCCCATCTCAAGTGATATGAATTGAGAAGATGTAACAATCAGTGACAAGATAACAAGTGGTATCATAAGATGTGTTACATTCACTAAAGATAAAGGGGAAGAAAGAATTAAATTAGTAACTGGTAAATACAAGGAGGATTGATATCCTGACAATGCCCTTTGTAATTGTGTCAAAGGGGGACAAGGATTTTATAGTATATCGCATACTACATGTGTGAGAATCTAGTGGATCATACAAAGGGAGAGAAGGATTATGTAGTATGATGGATACTACAAGAGTTGACATCAATGCCAAAGGGGGAGATTGTTGGCCTTGTGTTGTCATTGATGTCAACCGATATAGGATGACCACCAGTAGATCAGATGTATGTGCAACACTAATATGGAGGAGTACAAGATATGATATCTTGGATATCACCTTGTGTTGTAGAACACCAAAAATGGAAAGAAAGATGACCTCAAGTGTCATCAGTACACAAGTTAGTGCCTAACTTGTGTGATGAGATAGAGAGGTGTTTGAGCTATTGTTTGTGATGAAGAGGTAGAATGTTACCTGAATCACATCAACACTGGTGGAAAAGAATGAATGGGTATGTAAGGTTGTAGAACAATAGGACTCCCACTGGATGAAGATGCAGTCATCATGAGAAGTAATGACTGATAGTGAATGTGTTCACATCAGATCACATGTGTCTATTTTGGAGAGATGCCATAAGTAAGTGGAGCTTATCTCCTATTATGCATTGAGTGCATTATAGTTTGGTGAGATAAGGTGTAGCATCCTAAAATTGCAACACTTGCAATTTCGACTGCATTTCGGTCTTCACGATGGCGACGCAACACGCAACCTGAATGGAGACCCTGAAACCTGTTTTTTACACCGAAAACTGCATTTTCTTGCACCCTGGCTTGAACCTCCTTTGCACCCTGTTGTCCCGGGAGGTGGGACCAGAGCACCCAGTGCCCTAGTCCTTCAGGACCAGGTCACCCAATGCCCTAGTCCCCCAGGACCATGGCGCCCAGCGCCCTGGTCCCTGGCCCTATTTTGGGCCTAGTCTCCTATGGGGTCTCGGGTCTTTTTGTTTGCAAATTGGAAATTATTATTTCTTGGTCAGCCTAAGGTCGGGAAAATCAGTCTATCAGCCCTAATTGACAAGTATATAAATGACATTTTCCTCTCCCATTTGGGTAGAAGATGAAAAAAGGACATATGTGTACAAGCGTGGAAACTATACTCAAGCATTCAAGCATTCAAGCATTCCTTCAAGTAATTGATCATTTCAAGTCTCCATTCAAGGCTAAGTGTTGCATTCAAGACAAGGATTCAACCATTGAAGAGGAGATCACATATTACTACATACAACATACAACAAACAACAACATCTATACCTTTGCACATAAGGATACAAACATCCTTACAACAAGGTATTAGTACTTGTTTTAC
The DNA here is from genome assembly GCF_030272615.1 of Cryptomeria japonica. NCBI lineage: Eukaryota > Viridiplantae > Streptophyta > Pinopsida > Cupressales > Cupressaceae > Cryptomeria > Cryptomeria japonica. The sequence goes on from NC_081409.1 coordinate 819,232,287, forward strand.
ATTTCATACATTTACATTTACAACATTTCTCATTTCTTGGTTAATTCCAAAACCGGGGTTTGACCTAAAGGCAAACCCCTAATCCCTAACCCCCCAATCGTCTTCATTTTTCTGTGTGTAGGTTGCAGGTACGCGGCTGAAATTGAAGATCTGGAATCCTTGTGCAAAGACGAACAGATCCCCCTTCGTTTCGCGGATTTTTCAGAGGACCGTGGCGCTGGGTGCCATCGTCCCAACAACTTTTGCTCAAATTTGCAGGACAGAGCCGTATCGACATTTTACTACTAATTCCAGGTCCGCAGCTTCATCCTATATCCCTATCTCAATTTATAAGCGAATCTTTGTCACTTTCTATGCATTCCTAGCTTAATTCTTCTATCAACATTCTTTACAAAAGAGGGTAGCCTTGCTTTCTTAACCCTTGAAACACATTTAGCATCCAATCTTGCATTGTGTGGGATTGGATCTTGTGGGTTTCAACCCCTCTTTTGAATGTAAAGTCTCTCCCTTAAGTGAAAACCATCAACCCTAGCAACCTCCCTTCTCTCTCCTTGGAGTTGGAAGAGGGGAGAGCAACTAGGGTTCGATCGTGATTTTTCGCTTTACATTTTGGTGAACCCGACATGAACATCCTTTCTGATTATTCATGGTTAGATCTGAAAATTGGCTTCCTTGATTACATTTGCCTATTTGATCTTGTGCAAATTTTAGAGGTTGATTGCATAAAAACCCTAAATTTTCTTTTTAGTAATTGAACTTGTGAAATATTTAATTGTTAATGCTTGTTTCAGATCTGCCCTTCTATTACAAATTATCAATTCATATTTGTGCTTTATTTTTGAAAATTAAGTGGTTAAGTGTCAAAACCATAATTTTTGAAACCCTCTTGATTCAACCTTTGTCCGACAATTTCACTGATCAAAACATCTCCAAATCGGCTGTAACTTTGGATTCCGGCATAAAATCACAATATCTTTCATCCCTGAAAATTTGGAAAAAAGTTGCAAAGACCGTGTGCACTCCGAGCGCCATCGTCCCCGACATTTTTTCTGAAATTTCGGGAGCTAGATTTTACTGTATTTTCCTGCTAAAATCCAGAATTTTGGCTGATTTTATCAATTATCACACTTTCAAAATTACAGTCAAAGTTGGTCTTGTGATTGCTTGGTTTAAGGCTTCTAATCATTCAAAAATCATCGAAATTGAAATTTTGTGTCAAAATTGTGTTCTTACTGTCCTAAATCTGAAAAGTGTGTTTGCATTCATTCGAAATTTCAGTGCTTTATTCAAATTCTTGCAATTTGTGACTTTTGAAATTAAGTGCTTAATTACAACAACTTTAATTTCCGCTTTCAGAATTGAATTTTGCGTGAAATTGAGTCACTTTTTAAATTTCAAAATTTGCATTGCTCTTGACATTCCCTCTAAAATCATAAAATTCAAAATTTCAGTTTTCCTCTCTTTTTCAAAATTCAAATTTTTGCATTTTTCGACAATCTGGGTAGGGTTCAATTTTGAAATTGCAACTTCAATTTGGCCTATCTACAGATCATAAAATCACTCAATTTTTTCAGATTAGCTCTAAAATCATCATACCTTTCATCCCTGCAAATTTTGAAAAAAGTTGTCGGGACCGTGTGCACTCCGAGCACCACGGTCCCTGACATTTTTTCTGAAATTTCAGGAGACTGTCGTTATTGCATTTAACAGCTTAAATCTAGAAGATTGGCTGATTTTACTGAAAATTGCTACCTCTAAATTCAAAATCTTCTCTCTCTTTCTAGTGCATGAGTTTTACAACAATAAGCCCTACTTACACTATTCCCGTTAGACGAAGCCGTAGAATTAAGTCTTTCTGAGGTTTAATTACCGAGGAGATGGAACCTAATTTGAATAGTCTTTTTAACGAGGACATGGGAAATTCCTCTAATCCTCCTAATGATGAAGAATCTCTCCATGAGGTTTCTATAGAACAACTTTCGAAATTGGATAATCAATTTGATGATTTTCACCAATGGATGTCTCATGAGTATCTCGATAGTCAAGCTCTTCCTTTAATTGAGGGTCTAAAACATATGCTTCAAAGTGATAAGAATGGAATTGATATCTTGCATGGTATTGCACACATTGTGGATTCAAATGTGATGCCTATAAAGAGTTGTGCTGAAACTTTAGGTTACACACAACCTCCTACACAAGTCAATCATTCTATTCCTTTGACAACTTCTATTGCTAGCATACCTACCTTTACATCAAACATAATGACTACTTCTATACAAGACATTCCTCCTATGATCACCAGTCATGGGGGCAATCCTTCCTCTTCAATTAACCCTCTTCCTTCATTTAATCCGACTTCTTCATTCATTCCTTCAATGAGTGTTCCTATTACATCTCCACAAATGAATATGACGCAAGGGGTAATTCATTTAACCATTCCATTCCTCCTTGTAGTGTTCCTCTTGTCCAATCATCTCCTATGACTAACTATCATAGAGTCCCACCACCTTACTCTCTACCTTCTTTCAATAACATAACACCTCCATCTCAATCTAACACATCTAATATGAATTCTTCGACTGAAGGGACCATTAACAATCTTGCACAAACTGTCTCATCTTTACAGCAACAAATTGCCTCTATGAATCAATCTAAGTTTAGTGTGCCCACATTTGATGTTGCGAGCCCACTTTCTCTTGATATTGTTCGAGCTATCCCTCCTAAACATGTTGAAATCCCGCATTTGGAACTTTATAATGGTAAAGGAGATCCTCTAACACATGTTAAGACTTTTCAAACAATTTGTACCAATTTTGCTTACGACCAAAGGTTGCTTGCAAAACTGTTTACTAGAACATTAAGAGACAAAGCCCTACAATGGTATTGCTCATTGCCTTCTTATTCTATTACTTCTTTCGAACAACTTGCAAATGCTTTCATTCAACAATTTCAAAACAATATAAGTCCTAAAGTTACTTTGATTGATTTAATGCATTGTAAACAAGGTGTTAAAGAAAAAGTGACTGATTTCATTGGTAGATATAAACATTTGTATGCTCAAATTTCTTTTCCAGTGCTTGACAATGATATTCAAAGAATCTTTATTTCTAATTTACAAAAAGATATTTGAGACAAACTTCTGTTTTCTGAGTTTACTTCTTTCCAACAGTTGTGTGCAACTCTTCACAATTATCAACTGACTGTGAGTCAAATGGAACAATCACATCCTATGGCTCCGAGTGATAAGGGTGATAGCAGTCAACAACCATTTGGGAAGTTTAAACCGAACAGAGATTCCATCAAATTCAATGAAAACATCATCAACAACAATGTGAATACAGCATCAGGTGTGCCTCCTATTTCTAAATTTTTCAAGAAAGAAAGAAAGTATACTCCTTTGAATGAATCATTGCATAGTATTATGAATAAGTTATTGGAACAAAATGTGCTTACTCTTCCTCCTATAAGGCAAATTGATCCTGCAAAGATTACTTCACCTTATTTTGATAACAAATCTTTTTGTCAATTTCATCGTCAGCCTGGGCATGATACTGAAAAATGTTTTTCTTTAAAGGGTAAAATTGAAGATTTGATTGATAATAATAATATTTCTATTTCTGGAGTGAATGATAAAGGCAACACATCTGTAGCTCCTCCTAACCAAAATCTTCAGATTTTTACTGATCCATTACCTTCTCATACTTCTAATGCGATTGAGGCTAATGACTCCTCTCTCTCATCTGATGGTCTTGTGTCTATGACTCTGAATGTGATTAACTTTGTAGAGCAGCAAGAAAACCCTAAAGAACCTTCCATCACATTTGATTCTAGTGAAACTATCAGGGCACCTGATGGTCCTTTATACATAGTTGCAAAAGTCAAGAATACACCTTGCCGTGGAGTGCTTATTGATCCTTCATGCATGGTTAATGTTATTACTGAAGAATTTTTTTTTACTTTGCAATTGAAGCAAGTGATCTATGACAAAATAGATGTGGTTGTGAAATTATTTGATGCATTTTCTTCTCCTACAATTGGTTCTATTATATTGCCTATTGAGGTCCATAACAAATCCCTTGATGTAAATTTTGCTATTATTCCTTCATCCGAACAATTTCGTGTGAAGCTTGGCTATCCTTGGCTATCTTCCATGAGAGCTATTGCTTCTCCTATTCATAAATGTTTGAAATTTCCCCATAATGGTGAAGTTGTTACGGTCAATCATAGTCTCTTTAAACTAGCTGAAAGAACCTCTAGTGTTCCTATTGATTACTTTTGGCCTAAACAATTCCAATCTCTTCCTCCGCGAAGTGATCATCTTTTCAAATCTTATCAAAAGTGGAAAACAGATATGATCCTATCTTTAGGTGAACCTAGAACACCCAAACTTGATATTCCTATCGTTCTTGAGAAGGAAGTTCTTCCTTTGAAAGATAAAACTAATGTCTTTCCTCAAGAAGATTCTCAACCCATCCCTATGGATGTGACTATGTCTATGCCGAATAAACCTTCTAAGAGTAGACCTATACCTCCTCGTCATGATGGATTTGGTCTTCTTCCTAAACCAAAAATTCCTCCTTTATATGGAGCAGTTCCTCCTCCTTCCTTTTATAGAGAGAAGAGACCTTCCTCTCCTCCTATTATCCAGCCTAAGAGACCACAACCTAAACACTCAAGTGATAGGGATGAGAACATTCCTCCTCCTCAATCTTCTCCACTTCCTACTAAGACTAGATGAAATCGTTATGCACGTGAACATCGACGAAAGCGTCGTCTTAGAGCTCAAGCAGCTACTTCTCAAACTTTGCAATCTCCAAAAACACCTTCAACAAGCATTATTCCATTTTCTCCAAAATCTCCTAAACATAAGATGCATGATGGTCTTGATCCTGTGCGAGTTAAAGATCCTATTTTTATAAATCTTGATGATGCTATAAATGAAAATGTTATTCATGATGAACATGTTACTTCTCTTGCTTCTGACAGTGAATATGAACTTGTTGATGTTGATAACCATTTATCTAACGAATTTTCTAAAGCACTTATCCTAGCTCGTAGACAAGAACAACATGGCTCGGGACATGAACATAGCCCTTGTTTGGATCTTGTGATAGCTCCATCTGCTGTGTTGGATGTTCTTCCTCTAGCATGTTCCCTGCCTTCCCGAAACATTGATCAGCAAGATCGGGGGGTAGATGATGTACTAGACTAGTTACATTAGCATAGCAGATTCTCTCCTCCTCTCTTTTGTTACTTCTTCTATATGTTATTCTCATTCTTCTATTTGTTGTCCTTAGTGTTTTCTACTTGAGGACGATGCAAAGCATTGAGATCTCTTTTGGTCTCTCTCATGTTGACTCAAAAGACACATGTGTTCCCTTCTTCTAGGCGACCTTCCTTGATTGGGGAATGAAGAACAATTATGCATACATACATATGATATATATACATGAATTATCATACAACATACTGACCCCGAGGAAAGTGAAGTCACCTTGTGCTTTGTGTTTTGTATCTATTATCCTTGGGTTTATGTCACACTTGGGGGCTAAATCTTTGTGATAACGTGCTCCTTTCCTTTCTCATTTCTTATGTGTATCACTACGTTAAAACAATCACCCCCATTGAGGTGTGTGCGATCGCTTTAACGTAGGGGGGCATACACCCTGTCTATCCTTTCAAGATACTTGAAAATTTCTTGGTGAACTTAGCTTTGCCTTGAAAATTTTTGGTATTTCTTTTGCATGACTTATAGTGAGGGAACCTTACTACTGACAGTCATGGTTCTCCCTCATGATCTTCCCTTTTACTTTGTCAATCGAAGTCGTAAGATCCTTAGTCCACTGGGGGCTTGGTGTGTCTTGCCTCCTTGACATGGTAAAAGTCTTTCAATGTTGTTTCCTTGTACTTTACCGGAAGTATGAGCATACATACTCCTGCTAAAGTGGGGGCTAAATGTAGCGTCCTAAAATTGCGACACTTGCAATTTCGACTACATTTCGGTCTTCACGATGGCGACGCAACATGCAACCTGAATGGAGACCCCGAAACCTATTTTTGACACCGAAAACTGCATTTTCTTGCACCCTGGCCTGAACCTCCTTTGCACCCTGCTGTCCCGGGAGGTGGGACCAGGGTGCCCAGCGCCCTGGTCCCTGGCCCTATTTTGGGCCCGGTCTCCTATGGGGTCTCGGGTCTTTTTGTTTGCAAATTGGAAATTATTGTTTCTTGGTCGGCCTAAGGTCAGGAAAATCAGTCTATCAGCCCTAATTGACAAGTATATAAATGACATTTTCCTCTCCCATTTGGGTAGAAGATGAAAAAAAGAAGGACATATGTGTACAAGCATGGAAACTATACTCAAGCATTCAAGCATTCAAGCATTCCTTCAAGTAATTGATCATTTCAAGTCTCCATTCAAGGCTAAGTGTTGCATTCAAGACAAGGATTCAACCATTGAAGAGGAGATCACATATTACTACATACAACATACAACAAACAACAACATCTATACCTTCGCACATAAGGATACAAACATCCTTACAACAAGGTATTAGTACTTGTTTTACATTTCATACATTTGCATTTACAGCATTTCTCATTTCTTGGTTAATTCCAAAACCGGGGTTTGACCTAAAGGCAAACCCCTAATCCCTAACCCCCTAATCATCTTCGCTTTTCTGTGTGTAGGTTGCAGGTACGCGGTTGAAATTGAAGATCTGGAATCCTTGTGCAGAGACGAACAGATCCCCCTTCGTTTTGCGGATTTTTCGGAGGACCGTGGCACCGGGCGCCATCATCCCGACAACTTTTGCTCAAATTTGCAGGACAGCACCGTATCAACATTTTACTGCTAATTCCAGGTCCGCAACTTCATCCTATATCCCTATCTCAGTTTATAAGCGAATCTTTGTCACTTTCTATGCATTCCTAGCTTAATTCTTCTATCAACATTCTTTACAAAAGAGGGTAGCCTTGCTTTCTTAACCCTTGAAACACATTTAGCATCCAATCTTGCATTGTGTGGGATTGGATCTTGTGGGTTTCAACCCCTCTTTTGAATGTAAAGTCTCTCCCTTAAGTGAAAACCATCAACCCTAGCAACCTCCCTTCTCTCTCCTTGGAGTTGGAAGAGGGGAGAGCAACTAGGGTTTGATCGCGATTTTCCGCTTTACATAAGGGTGAAGAGGTAAAGGCAAGTACTTGAAGGATCACACTGAATCTATCTGTGAATTGAGAAAATGCCTTAAGTACATGAAATCAGGATTATGCACTGGACCGACACAGAAGGCATGATAGGATGCCAGTACAAGGGAAGTGCAAAGTGTTTGTCATCTTGAAAAACTGGCAAAGGTGAACAAAATTAATCAAGGAGAAGATAAGGTTGAGTAGATGTAGTTAGAGGAGAATGGCCTGACTGAAGATGGAGTCTTGTGAAGGTTGATGATATGGTGTCATCAAGAGTAGTAACTGGTATGTAAGCCCACCAACAATATGCACCAATTGTAGGATGCATATATATTTCCAGTTGTGGGAATGAGCACACCTTGGACATACATGTCTGATGACCAGTTAAGTTATTGCACCAACAGTTCAGCAGAGTGCAGTCATGATGAGTAAACCGGTAGAAAGTTTGGTAGGTGATCCTATGAGGGCCGACATGATGAGTCGAGGTGGCAGAGTTGGTCAACTTGGATGCCATATGGAATGAGCATGGCAAACCTATAGTTGGATAAGGATGGAATGTACATCGATAGGGTAGTTGCAGAGTTGGTCGACATTAATGGAGGGTCCCACAAATCACAGGATATGTTGCAGAGTTTTTGCAAGGGTTTGTGGCTCAAGGTTGGAAGGACAACTACAAACCAGATAAGAGTGATTCAGGAGATCGAGGTGGATAAAGGAAACAACAAAACCAAATCCTGGCATTTGACCAAGAGATCAGTCGATAGGGTAAAAAGCAGATCACTAAAGATGGAAGGCGTCATCCAGGAGATGCATAAATGGAAGACTTTTGCAAATTGGTAGTCTGGAAAATTAAATTAGACAAGATATTATTAGATTTTGTTTTCCTCGAGGATAGTGAAGAAACCCTAACCGCCTAGAATTTGAACAAGCTTTCGGTGGGAAAACCAATCTACAAATATGAAGGCAAAAAGACATTAAGTTGTTGCTGCAGAATAGAAGGATATTGTGCTACTGCAAAGTGTGATACTTCTGCAAGTAAAGAGAAAATAAGCTAAGTGCTCAATGAGCATTAGACAAGTGAGAGCGAGTGATGGTGAAACTGGTTGAAACATTCAATTGGTAGGAGAAGTAGAACTGGTAGTGGTTATACCATCAGAGTAAGAGGGAAGAGAGATGCAGAGAAGGCAGACAGTGGACCAGTAGTGTTGAGCACTGATAAAGTGCTGAGCAGTGAGGAAGAGATCCTGTAGAGAAGGAGAGTTGAAGAAGTGTACCGGTAGGGCTTACCAACATAGAAGCAGGAAGTGTGAGCAGCAAGAGAAGTGAGTCGGTGTTGCAGAGAAGGCATCTCATTGGCAAGGCAAGGTATTTAAAGTGGTTGCAATATTCATTTGTAGTAGAGTAACCACTTTTGTATTTAATGTTTTCATTGTGAACATTGAGTTGTAGCTCGGTGCAGGGGCTGTAGCTCCTTTGGGTTGTATCCCATAAATTAGGCAGGGGTTGTAGCTCCTTTGGGTTGTAGCCCATAAATTAGGAAGGGGTTGTAGCCCATAAATCAAGAAGGGGTTGTAGTTTCTTTGGGTTGTAGCTCCTTTGGGTTGTAGCCCATAAAGTCAGGGGTTGGTGCTCCTTGGGTTGGTGCCCTAAACTTTGTAACAATGTTTTCATTGTGAGACTGGATTGGAGCAGTAGACTCCAATAGCATTGCTCACTGAGGTTTTTCCCATCTTGCATTTTCCTCGTATATGCTAGTGTTATGTGATGTTCCCTTGTGAGTGTTGGCATTTGAGTTTGTCTTTCACTAATTGGTAAGTCTACATAGATTTAGATCTATTAACAGGTATGCTCACATGGGTTTACAACAAGTAAAAGATTTGAGAACCACTGATTCACCCCCTCCCCCTCTTAGTGGTGCATTGTGTCTAACAAGTTGTTCTCAATATCTATTGTTATCCTATAAGCCTCGTGCAAGGTTTTAGGATCCTTATCTCTCACCAAGTAGCTCTCTTCCTCATCAAATCTAGCCAAATAAACAACTAGGCATACTGCTAGGAATGTCATCCAATGCCCTAGAAAACCTGAGATTAAAAGTAGGTACTAACTCATCTTCTTCTTTTTGAATGTCCATGAATGTTTTCATAACTAAGCTTGGATTAATTCTTTCACCAAACTGTTCCATGAATGCCATGTTGCCATTGTGTTTTCATTGATGTCAACCAGTATAGGATGTTACTGGTATCTCTGACATTGATGTCAACAAGTTAACAAGAGGTTGTTGGGATTAGAGTTTGATGTCAACCAGAATAGAAGATGGATAGGTATAGGAGAAGATTTGATGTGTTGTCATTAGTCACAACCAAGTAACCATCTTCATGCACAAGGTAGAACTAGTGTGTACTAGTATGCTAGAGGTGCAGTAAAGTGACCACTCTGAAAAAGGGTTGTTGATATGGTGTTGCATACAACCAGAATGAAGAGAGTACATGATGGGAATTGATTGTGATGAAGTGGTGGAATGCTATTTGGATCACATAAACACCAGAGGAGAAGTATGAGCAGGCCACTAGATTTCTAGTATAAGGTTAACTAGCAAGACTCCCAGCGGATAGAGAAGTTGTCACAAGGTAGGTTATAGGTTGAAAGAGTATGTTGCCTCTATGTGTTGGATAACATATGGTAAACCATAGGTACATATGTCATGTTGAAGATGTATCCTCTCCTCAGTAATGTAACACTTGTACTAATAGAATGGTTCCCTGAGATAGGCATGTGATTGAATGCAGAGACCAGATGTACAAGTGGAAGATAAGGAAGCCCCTGGAGCATGAGATAAGAAATGCACACTGGATAAGAAAGTGAAAACAAGATGTGATACTAGGACAATGAAGGAAGAATGAGGAGTTGAAATGGTCTGTTTGTCATCTTGACAAACTTGTTGGTAGGAGAACTGATTAGATGAAGAAGGATGCTAGTGAGTTTGCAGGAATATACATCGTGATACCAAGATGCTAAAGGAAGGTTGATGCTGAACAGTTGGAGTGTGATGACTTGGTGTCATCAATGTGTCTCACTGGCAAGAAGGAAATTATTTTTTCCACTGGTAGACACATCTACCTGATTCTACATTGGTGATAGTTGATATGTTATGTTAACTGGTGAAAAATTAGAGAAGAGACAAGGAAGATAAGGGTCTCACTTGATAAAGAGGAGTGCAGAAAACTAAAGGATAAGGAGAGTTGTTGGTAGTTGCTATGGTGTCAATAAGTGAACATATTAACAAAGGTCTTTCACTGGTAGAGCAGTGAAGTGCAGACGTAAGGGTTACACTGGCATGATAGAAAAGGTGGTGGCAGGAATGATAACCGGCAAGGTGATTTGTGTTGGTAGGGTCAGTGAACCGGTATGTGTGTACCGATTATGTGGGTGGTCGGTGACTAAGCTGAACTGATAGAGTTGTGTGCCAAGGTGGATATCGATAGTAATGCCATGTAGAGGTGAAGTGGAGAACTTGCATAGGTCGGTGCAGAGTATCGATGAGGTAGTTGGCAGTTGGTCAAACATTTATGGTGATTGTGAAGCTCAAGAAATGATTGCAGAGGGATTGCGGCTCAAGATAGGATGGATCTGACCATAACCATGGTGTGCACTAATCAATGCAGATTGTCTAGATGTAGATTGGATTTGTTGAGGCAATCCATTGTGCCATTAATGGTGATTGACCAAGGGGTGTTCCGACAGATTGATTGCATGTTGTTTAAATAGGAAGGCATATTCTGGAAGGCAGGAAAATGGTAGATATGTGTAGGTAGACATCTTTGAGATGCAATCTAGTCAAGTTTGATTGTATATGATGTGCCTCGTGATTAGTTGAGAAAACCCTAACCACCTATGATTTGAGTTGGCTTTTGGCGAGAAGACTGAGATATAAATATGCAAAGTAAATAGATTGTCAAGTGTTACTAAATAGAGAAGATAGGGTTGTTGCATGTGAGAGAAGATTATTTAACTGCTCTTCAAGGAGATAGAGAAGAGGCTGAGTGTGAGGGAAAACAAGGTTGAAGTGTTCAACTGGTAGAAGTATAGAGCCGGTAGTGTCCATACCGAGAGAAAATAAGAAAAGGTAATTGCAGAGAAGGTAGGCATAGAATCGGGTGAGAGTCGTATCATGGAGAGAAGTAAAGTAGTTGAAAGAAGTGAGAACCGATAAAGAGAGAGGTGAACCACTAGGTTCTTTTACCGATAGGAAGGTAGTTGAGAGGACTGAAGAACAAAATAGTGAGGATGAGATCCAGCAGAGTAGAAGAAGAATAGAGGTGAACTGGTAGAGTTTATCAACATTACAACATCAGATGAGAGAAGTAGAAGAGGTGTATCGATGTAGCAGAGAAGGTGTATCACCAACAGAGTAAGGTATATAAAATGGTTACAAGATTCACTTCTAACAGAATTACTACTTTTGTATTTGATGCTATCATTGTGATCAATGAGTTGTAGCTCGGTGCACGGGTTGTAGCTCCTTTGGGTTGTAGTCCATAAATTAGTTAGGGGTTGGTGCTCCTTCAGTTGGTGCCCTAAATTAGGGGTTGGTGATCCTTGGGTTGGTGCCCTAAATCAAGGGTTGTAGCTCCTTGGTTTCATGCCCTAAACTTTGTAATAGATTTCATTGTGAGGCTAGATTGGAGTAGTAGAGTCCAACAATATTGCTCATCGAGGTTTTTTGCATCTTGTGTTTTCCTTGTACATGCTAGTGTTATGTGATGTCCTTTGTGTGTGATTGCATTTGTGATTAGTCTCCTCACTAACTGGTAATTCTTCATTATATTAGATCCCATGACCAGTATATGCACATAAGTTAGTTAAAGGGAAAAAGATTAAAAACCATGTATTCACCCCCCTCTCAGTGGTCCATTGTGTCTACCAATTGGCATCAGAATCTAGGTACCCTATTTATCAAGCTTTCTCTCACTTGGGTAAATTTTTGGTTAAGGACACAATGGTTTTTTTAGTGTCAATCTCTGCTCCCATGTTTAATGGATCTAACTATGCCATTTGGATTTGTAGAATGGAAGTCTACCTGTCCTCCCTAGGTTATGATGTCTGGATGGCTATTGTTAATGGTCTCCCTAGGAATGTCAATCCTCCCACCAGTCCTAAAGAAGAAAGAAGATGCAAGTGCAATGATGAAGCCATGAAGGCTATTTTCTGTGGACTCACAAGTGATGTTACCTCATTGGTGGATAAGTGTAAATTGTGGGATAGACTAAATAAACTCTATGGAAATGAATCCTGCACCATTGAATCAGCTCGTGAGAGTGAGAAGAACAATGCATCAGATACATGTGTAGATGAGAGAGGGAGTTTAGATTGTTGCAGTAGCATTGATGGTGTGGAGACTCTCCTCTTCATGGCCCATGAGACAAACATTGAGAATCACACATCAAAAGGGGATAATGTAGATAGATCCCATCGATATGATGTGTTTGATAGCAACATTGAAGAAGAAGAAGAAGAGGAAGGAGAAAAGGTAGATAGATCTAGCCGACAAGATCTATTTGCTAGTGATGAGGAAGAAGAAGAAGATGCAGAAATTGATTTAGAAGGTGAATTGTTATGTGCCCTTGATGAACTAGAAAATGTTAGAAATGAACTTAAGGATTACAAGACACCAGTTCATGAAGAATGCAACTAGTTGAGAACTTTCCTAGAAGATTCAAACAAAAAGGTCAGAGATTGACCACTCAACTAGATATGGCAAAAAGAATGAAAGACTATTTGAAATCAATCTTGGATGCCAAGGAGAGAAGATGGGAAGAGTTTCTACTAGACATGAAGTCTAGAGACAAAGGATGTCAAGACCTAATCCGTGAAATGGACAATCTAAGAAATAAATACAAGTTGTTTAAGAATGTTGCAGTTGTTGAGCAAAACCAGTTGATCAAATGTCTTTAAGATTCTGAGAAATGTGTCTTAGTGTTGAAGACTCATCCAGATGACACCATGAAATGTAGGTGCGATGATTTAGAGTTAGAGCTAGATGCCCAAAAGAAAGTATGTGAGATGTTGTAGTAAAAAGTGGAGACTAGAGGAAATGAGTGTCCTAATCTTAAGGATTAAATAACAAAGCTTGCTTTAGAACTTCAAAAGTGCCAAGATGAGCTCAAACTGAGAAATAAGTATGATGGTGGCACTGAAGCCTTGGATAAGATGTTAAGCCAACAGAAACATTCCAAGGACTATGGAGGATTAGGATGTGGTATCGGTAAATGCTCTACAAGAAAGGAGACCTCCACAACGATATTTAATTTATGTCATCAAATGGAAATGGAAAGGGTTAGACCTTCACTATCATAAATGAAAAGATAGATTTGACTAAAACTTGTGAGGACATGAAGCTGAAGATGAAGAATGGTGTTGCATGGAGGAATAATGTAGATCTAAAAGGAAAAGGTAAAATAGGAGAAGATAGCTTCACCGAAAGAAAGAATGTGAGAAGGCAGTCTGGAAGGCCTTCCACTAGTAGAAGACAAGGAGATGATGCTTCCCACACATCATGTCAAGTGAGGAAGAAGAAGGGATTTGATGGAAGACCTATAGAAAATGGACAATCTTGGATCCATTCCTAGAGAAGAAGAAATGGAGTTGCAAAACCAGTAAGATCACCTCATGTTTGGAAGAATAAATTTGTAAGTAATAAGCCTCCTTTCTCTGGTTATTGTTTTGAATGTAAAGATTATGGCCATAGGGAAAAAGAATGTAAAATGAGGTTTACGAATAAATAGATTGGTCTTCCTAGGTATAATAAATCAGATGGCTATAGATTTTATGCATATAAGAAGAATGTTTCATAGAGTAGAAACATGCATGTTCCCTTTCTCGACTTTGCTAACAAGAATCCTTGCACAGCTCCTAAAAATGTAAACATTGTGTGTTATAACTGCAATGGATTAGGACATAGAAGTTATGAATGTAAGAAGAAGAATATGCATTCCTATGGAAACCAGAGGATCAATCATGCTCAGTATGAAAGTAGTTACAGAGTATATGAACCACATAGACCTGCTTGGTAGAAAAGGAGAAGTGCTTCTGCAAAATCAAGGGATTCAAGGAAACTGATAACTAGCCGCAATGGCATGATCAAAAAAGGAAGAGAAAACTAGTATGTTAGAAGGTTCCCAAATCATGAGATTGGCATGGACATTGTATGCTACTATAGCACTGCTTGTAGAGAAAGAACCAATGAGGTGAAGAAGGTTAACACTACTCCCAAAACTGCATATGTGGAAAGGAAAGAAATCAAGCAGACATGGAGGAAGAAGCCAGAAATTAAGAGCATGGACCGGCATTGTGCATTCAATGCACAAGTGATGTCTCCTATGGCTTAAAGGAGATGCAGAACTCAAGGGGAGTTACATCTTGACCAGATCATTCACCCCTTAGTTGAAAGTGGACAAGGAGATGAACAAGATGCTATTGGTAAGAGGAAGGAAATGAGATGGCAGTGTATGTGTAGTTATCACCATGACTATACATGTAAGATAGTTTACTACTACAGGTAAAATGAATGGTAGAAAAGGTAATTGGGACTAGGAGATAGAAGGTAAAAGGAAAGTATCCCAATAGATATAGACTCAGATAAGATATCGGTATAGGACACAGGTATATGCATCATGTTATCGGCATGAGTGTTGATCAGTGTTGTAGGCTATGCAAGTCAATGATGTTGAGGGATCATTGTAGTAACTCGGGTAGCATGGATGGATGAGGTTATGTCTCAGGTGTTATTGGAAAGGACATGGATGACATGTATTGGTCCAGTAGCTGATATTATGAGCATACATACTTATGGGTCAATCGGTTGGATATGTGACATGTAGTTGGCATTGTGGTCATAATGGGAGATGTTATAGGTATTGATGTAGGTCTCGGTTTAGGACTTGACTAAATTGATGAAGTTCAAAGGTCTGTATTTCAGGGGGAGTTCAAGGCCATACTTCGGATTAATATTAGATATATTGAACACAAAAGTAGATCAAGAAGATGCTTGATAATACTAGAAAAGAAATTGCTCATCTAACTATGGGTCATCAGTTGAAAGAAAGAGAAGTCAGGCAAACTAGTAGGACCACATGCATAAGAGAAGAAATTCATTCCTCAACTGGTTTTGAGCAAAAGAAGGAGGGAGACTTGTGCATGTTGTTAAGGGTTGTTTGGTACTTGAGCTTTCCATCTCAAGTGTTGATGATTGAGATGATGTTGTCGATAATCTTCATAGGGGGAGATTTACCTAGTAGAAAAGGGAGAGAAATATTTATGTTTGTGTCTGGTAGATACAAGAAGGAATGTTATCCTGACAGTGCCCTTTGCCATTGTTGTCAAAGGGGGAGAAAGATACTCTAGTATGACAAATACCACATGTGCTGACATCAATGCCAAAGGGGGAGATTGTTGGCACTATGTTGTTGTTGATGTCAACCAGTATAGTATGTTACTAGTATCTCTCACATTGATTCCAACTAGTGAACAAGAGGCTATTGGCATTAGAGTTTGATGTCAACCAGAATAGAAGATGGACCGATATGGGACAAGAGTTGATGTGTTATCATTAGTGACAACTAGGTAACCATCTTCATTTAGAAGGTAGAACTAGTGTGTACTGCTATGCTAGAGGTGCAATAAAGTTACCACTCTAAAAAATGGTTGTTGATATGGTGTTGCATACAACCAGAATG
Source organism: Cryptomeria japonica (assembly GCF_030272615.1). Classification (NCBI taxonomy): domain Eukaryota; kingdom Viridiplantae; phylum Streptophyta; class Pinopsida; order Cupressales; family Cupressaceae; genus Cryptomeria; species Cryptomeria japonica. The sequence goes on from NC_081409.1 coordinate 819,248,207, forward strand.
AAGAGACTACATGATGGGCATCGATTGTGCTGAAGTGGTGGAATGCTATTTGGATCACATCAACACCAGAGGAGAAGTATGAGCAAGCCACTAGATTGCTAGTATAAGGTTAACTAGCAGGACTCCAATCGGATGAAGAAGTTGTCATAGGCTAAATGATAGGTTGACAGAGTATGTTGCCTTTGTGTGCTGGGTTACATATGGTAAACTAGAGGTACATATGTCATGTTGAAGATGTATCCTCTCCTCGGTAATTTCACACTTGTACTAGCAGAATGGTTTCCTGAGATAGACAGGTGATTGAATGCAGAGACCAGATGTACAAGTGTAAGATAAGGAAGCCCCTAGAGCATGAAATCAGAAATGCACACCAGATTAGCAAGTGAAAACAAGATGTGCTACCAAGACAATGAAGAAAGAATGAGGAATTGAAATGGTGTGTTTGTCATCTTGAAAAACCAATTGGTAAGAGAACCAGTTAGATGAAGAAGGATGCTAGTGAGTCTGGAGGAATATACATGGTGATATTAGGATGCTAAAGGAAGTTTGATGCAAAATAGTTGGAGTGTGATGAATTGGTGTCATCAATATGTCTCACTAGAAAGAAGGAAAGTATATTGTCCACCAATAGACACATGTACCTGATTCTGCATTGGTGATAGTTGATATGTTATGTCAAATGGTGAAACATTAAAGAAGAGAAAAGGAAGATAAGGTTCTCACCTGATAAAGAGGAGTGCAACAAACTAAAGGATAAGGAGAGTTGTCAGTAGTTGCTATGGTGTTGTCAAGTGAACATATTCACAGAGGTGTTTCACTAGCAGAGAAGTGAAGTGCAAACATAAGAGTTACATCGGCAAGATAGAAAAGGTGATGACAGGAAGGATAACCAAAAAGGTGATTTGTGTTGGTAGGTTCAGTGAACCAATATGTGTGTACCAATATGTGGGTGGTCAGTGACTAAGCTAAACCGATAGAGCTATGTGCCAAGGTGGATACTGACAATAATGCCATGTAGAGATGAAGTGGCAAACTTGCACAGGTCGGTGTAGAGTATCGATGAGGTAGTTGGTAGTTGGTCTAGCATTTATGGTGACTGCAAAGCTTGAGAAATGATTGCAGAGGCATTGCGGCTCAAGATAGGATGGATCTGACCATATCCATTACATGCACTAATCGATGCAGATTTTTTGGATGTAGATTGGATTTGTTAAGGAAATCCATCATGTCATTAATGGAAATTGACCAAGGGGTGTATCGACAGATCGATTGTAGGTTGCTGAAATAGGAAAGCAGAATCTAGAAGGCACGAAAATGGCATATATGTGCAGGTAGACATTTTTGAGTCCTGATCTGATCAGATTTGATTAGATTTGATGTGCCTTGTTATTAGTGAAGAAAACCCTAACCGCATGCAATTTGAATTGGCTTTTGGCAGGAAGACTACAATATAAATATGCAAGCTAAACAGATTGTCAAGTATTGCTGAATAGAAGAAGATAGGGTTGTTGCATGTGAGAGAAGATCAGTCAAGTGCTCTTCAAGGAGATAGAGAGGAGACTGAGTGTGAGGGAAAATAAGGTTGAAGTGTTCAACTTGTATAAGTGTAGCGCTGGTAGTGTCCATACCAGCAGAAAAGAAGAAAAGGTAATTGCAGAGAAGGCAAGCATAAAATCGGGTGAGAGTAGTATCGTGGAGAATAGAAGATCAGCTGAAAGAAGTGAGAATCGGTAGAGAGAGAGGTGAACTGATAGGTTCTTGTACCGATAGGAAGGTGGTTGAGAGGACTGAAGAACTGAACAATGAGGAGGAGATCCAGTAGAGCAAAACAAGAATAGAGGTGAACTGGTAGAGTTTATTGCCATTACAACAGTAGATGAGAGTAGCAGAAGACGTGTATCGATGTAGCAGAGAAGGTGTCTCACCAATAGAGTAAGGTATATGAAATGGTTACAAGATTCACTTGTAACAGAATAACTACTTTTGTATTTGATGCTATCATTGTGATCACTAAGTTGTAGCTTAGTGTAGGGGTTTAGCCCATAAATTAGTTAGAGGTTGATGCTCCTTGGGTTAGTGCCCTAATCAGCGGTTATAGCTCCTTGGGTTGGTGCCTTAAACTTTGTAATAGATTTCATTGTGAGGCTGGATTGGAGTAGTAGACTCCAGCAGCATTGCTCACTAAGGATTTTCCCATCTTGGGTTTTCCTCATACATGCTAGTGTTATGTGATGTCCCTTTGTGTGTGGTTGTATTTGTGATTAGTCTCCTCACTAACTGGTAAGTCTACATTATGTTAGATCCCATGAATGGTATACACACATAAGTTAGTTAAAAGGAAAAAGATTGAGAACCACTGATTCACCCCCCACTCAGTGGTGCATTATGTCTAACATGACACCTTCAACTCATCCCATGATGAAATAGAAGATACTAGTATGTAGGAAAAGCAGTCTCTGGCATCTTCCTTCAAAGACTGAACAAACAACTCCATGAAAACATCTTCCTAATTTATTTCAAAATATTCCATTAAATCAGAAAACTCTGACAAATGTTGTCGTGCTAATTATGGCATTTTCTCACTGAATCCTGGTAATTGTTCCCTAACCCCTACAGAAATGGGATTTGGGAAACCTTGAATACCATCAAAGATCAATGGATTATATCTTTCCATAAAGAAATCTCTATGGTGACTCAACATAGATTGCACATTTGTATTTGACATTTTATAGGAAAGCACAGGCACATGATATATATTTTCATTCATTTCCCTATTTCTTCCATTTAAATCTGGAACTACTACATTGTAAGGCTCAAAACATAGTCCATCTAATCTTATACAGAAAATGGAAATTGAATCATAGGAGTATGTAAAATAATCACTACCATTCCCTTCCTTAGTGCTTCTTTCACTCTTTAGGGAACAATTTTTTTACACAATTTTCATGAAAATACACTTGACTCATGAAAATTTAAATGCCTGGAAATGTTGAAGCTATTGTTGCCTTCTTTAACCCGGGACTTGCAAAATCACCTTCAATCCTTCAAATCTTTAACATTGATCTTTTGACAGAGTCGCCACCTCCTTGCAAAGGACAAATACTCAAACAACTGGAATTTACTCACAGGTTAGATTTGTTTCAATACAAGACTACAACACTTATCATCAAATGGCATTACTGATTCTATCCTCAACTTGTCAGGGTACTTCATCATAAGAGCTCAAATTTACTTCATCTCTTCTGCAAATTTCTTGGTTCTTCTTCAAGAGGACACACACTAGTGCATAGATCTCGGAGTCTCATAGTCACCACTCACAACTTGCGACGTATTACATATAATCTTGAAAAACGGACAGATCTAGACCAAACTCTTTATAGAAAAACAACTACAACAATTTTTTCAGCGATAGTTATGAGAATTGACTCAAACCGACAAGGGACAATTTAAAAAGCTTTTCCACTATGTTGGAAAAAATCTCCACTATATATTTGGTAAATATTTCTAACCAGAGATTCTAAACATTTCATCTGGTTCTCCAACAAAGTCGCCATTTTTTTTTGGTTCCCAAAAATAGATGACTGGTTTACACTTCTACTGGACAGAGACAAAGTAGATTTCATCCAAATATCTATGGAGAGCCACCTCCAACTATCAATATTTGTCAGGATTGGACCAAGAATAACAATGACAAAAAGTCCTTCTACACTTTAGGCTCTACAAAACTAGGGAGGGTGATCCCTAAAGTAAATCTCCCACTCTCTGCAATGATACTCACGAGTTTGCTGAAAACAATGAAGATTATCTCATAACAAGACTCAACAGAAAGCGAGAATTCTCAAGGATGGAAAATCCTTCAATGATCCTCAACCTTAAGCTAGAGTATGAGATTGGGTGGGACAACTTTCAGCAAATATATGAAACATAAGCAAATGATATTCTGATATTTGTTTTGAGAAATCATAAAGAAGATAAACCAGAAATTGAAAATCTAATGACCTTCGCTAGCAAATACCAATGCCTTATTCACTTGGGTTACAGAGTCTTTGAAAAGTGTTACTGAAATTTGGTAAAAATTCGTCTAACAATTGGTCTAGCCTAGAACAATATGACCTTACCATATTGTTTTGCTTACAATCCTTCACCTAAACTGCTTATCCAATCCTGTTACAAGACTTATTTCTCTGTAATCTCATTCAAGCATTTAATTAACCCCTTGGACTAAAGCATTGAATGGAAGAATGCATACACCATAACAATGCAACAAATAAATTAAACCCTTGAACCCATTTGCTTAAAAGAAGATAAAATCACACATAGGAGGGTAGAGATTAGGAAAAATATTTGCATTAATATCATAAGCTATCTTTTATCAGATAATAGTCAAAAAATTCAAGTACAGAATAACCCACTTGAAAAAAGAGAACTCACAACTATTCTATTATTTTTATGCTCTACAAAATTACATTATAGTCCTTATTGCTTCCTATAACTCTCCAAAACTACCTAGAACCTAACCTTGCATAAAAGATCTATTTTACAGAGATCCTTCTCAGAAAATTTGAAACCCTAACTAATGGCCTTGATTTCCCTTTTATAGAAAACAAGGGAGCGACAAGCTTCGGGCCAAAGGACACTTATCATCAAAACCAAGCCTTAAAGGTTGTACACAATTCTATTACAAAATATTCTGTATCCACATGCTGGTGCTCATGATGAGGTGGAACCAAAATCTTCAACCGATTATTGGTAGAAACAAAAATAGTTGAGTCGCATTGATATCACCCTAACACTTCCAGGTGGACCCTTAGATGCTCAGTATGTTCCATAGCATTTCTCATCCTAAAAAGGAAAATAGATCTTGACATGAAACAAAATTTTCCCACCAAAATGGAGGAAAATCTCTAGCCTTTATGCCCCAGATCAGAGAAAATGGAAAGAGGAACTTAGGGGTAAACAAGATTTGTTGAGAAGGCATTGCAGCTTCCATGTTGTTGCAGAGATGATGGGCGACCAATCCTCCCCCGAACAAATCCTTCTTTTAGTCCCCCATGAGCTCGTTCTTGGAAAACTCTGCCAACCAAATGCAAAGTAAGAGCGAGGAATATACCTAGGATGACTTTTTCTGATGAGATAAAGCTTTCATGCCCCCTCTGGCAATCCCCTAATCTTTCACAACCCCTCTGGAAATGAGCAACATTATACCAGAGAAAGATCATCCATCTAGTGTCACAAAATATGAAACAAATCCATTCATAATTCTATTCAAACAACATCCTCTTCTTGATAAAGAATTATTCTCAGAAAAATGAAAAAGCTTGTATTTGTTTGTACCCATTTTATCATCTACCTAGTGAATTTATAATCAGAAATCCTTTCAATGTGGCAGTACTAATCCATGCAAAAATCATCATCATCCTCATATCTTCTTCTTATCTTGTCAGCTATGGATTTTAGAAATCATACCTACAACTCAATACACTGCCATCTTCTAGGCCATCACTCCATTGTCACTTGCATGTGTTCACCTTACGTGAATTATTATTTTTACATCTTATTCCTTTCTCAATGTACAACCTCCTCCTTTAGAATCTCTGCCAACAAACAAATCTCTGAATTCATCTTAGAACTCGTGATCCATCACACTTGAACTGGAAACTTATCCAAATCCTTTCACATCTCTAGGCTATCATCTTTGAGTGTGTAATCAATCCTGAATCGACAAGTTTGAATCCCATTCATTTTGCCTTTTCCTGCGAGCTATGACCGGTGCCTCCAAAATCCCTCCTAACTTCTCATTTGAAACGCAATCGGAGATCTCATCTAGCTTGGCAAATCTAACAGTCATTTCTTGCCGACCCAGTATTGATTTTCCATCTATATCTGTGGACCCATCGAGTCATGACTTATCAGCACCACATCATCCCTTTGACCAGACTTCATCATAGACCTCACTATAAGTCTTCCTGAAGACCCTAGGACACGTGGCATCATATTGCGATGTCGTAGTCCATAACCTCATTGCAACTTCCATCGTGGGAACATGAGGGTCGTCCGATATGTTCATTCTTTACCTCTTTGCACAATGCTCGTTAATTCCTCCAGAATTAAAGATCAAGCAACTTTTTCCTTAGGATAAAACATATCCATTCATTTTGAGCATGTGCAAATTGATGGGACTATTAGTAAACCGATCTTTACCGCCTAAGAACCGATAACACATTGCTTCGACTGGTTACACTGCTAACCCTGCCGAATTCCGCTAAGAACACGTGGCACAATCTCGTAGTGTCGCAGTCCATTAAATCCTCGCATCTTTTATCATGAGGAAGCGTTAGCCATTGGATCCATCCTATCTTTAGCAAACAGTTGAAGTACTTAGGACTTTTGGGGGTTAGGGAAATCATGGGCACGAACATCTAAAACAAAATCGGTCATAAGGAAAGTTTTTGTGACTTAGGAAAAATCATTTTTCATAAACCGGTTAGCCATCACTTAACATTTAGGAAAGAAATGGCCCCGTCTAGGATAGACAACCCTTAGCCTTAAGTGGGAAAAAAGTAACAACAAAATATATCATTTCTAGGGTTTCCTTGACAAAAAGTAAGGAAACGTGATAAACCCTAAACCCTAGACCTTGGATCATTTTCAGAGTATACAAATAAAACCTGAAAAATCAATATTTGAGCTCAAAAATTGAAAATTTCATGCAATCAATTTTTAGAGCTATCATGTTCTACAACTTTGTATGGAAAGTCTCCTTTGCATGTTTTCTAAACTTTTGCAGGTTCACCCGTTTGTATAACAGATTTAGTTATTTCTGTAAAATAGAGGAAATCTAGTTGTTACCTCATGCATCTACCATTGTAAATTCAAATTCACCCTTATATCTCATGCATTCATCTAAACTATAACTTATTCACATGTGAGATATGTAGGAACATAAAATACTTGAAAACCACCATATTTGTTAAGTTTACCCACAATGTGGGTCACATTGGGCATGCTAGAAAATTGTGAAAATAAAATTGTATTTCAAATCAAATGGAAATTGTAATATAAACCCAACCAAACACAGAAATACAAACAACACTCAGATTGGGTAAAGGGAGGCTGAATAATAGTGAAATACCATGAAAATATAGTATATTGAACCCCTCAATGAGTATATTATTCATGGATGTTTGATTATGATTTATGCTCAGAAATTTTTGACAAAATAACAAAGCCTAATTACTCAAGGATGAATCCTTGTGGAAAATAGATAGATGTTGCCAATATGAATGAAGGGAGAGATGAATGGATTATTGAGATGGATGGAGAGGATATTAGTGGTGGGGGTGATTTTGGTTCTATTAAGCAATGAGATGATATCTAGCAACATCATGAGAAGGCTTGACATGGAGATGGTACTTAGGAAGGTGCCTTTGCAGTGTGAGCATGAACTTGTCATAAAAGTCATTTCTTGTCCCATATTCCCAAAGCATGAGGATGAGAGGGAATAAAAATTACTTTGTAAGGTATTTGGGTAACTTTTTGAAGAAAATCCCATGTGGGACTTTCTTCCAAAATAAGTAAGATTAATGAGGGAGAGGACAAAGTGGATGCCCATTTATGGTGAAGAGTTGACCCCTTCCTAATCCAATATTAGGAAAATGTGCAAATGATTAGGGATAGATTAGGTGGGATTAGATGAATATTAGGATTAGGATAAGGATATAAGTGGAAGAGTTGGAGGATGTTACTAGGGAGACAAAAAAATGAAGGTGAATGAATTTTTTTAATTCATTTTAGAGAGAAATAAGATTAGAGATTAAATTAAATAAATAGGGATATTTAACTAGGATAGAATACATGAATTAATTAAATTAGTTAACTTAGGGTATTTTCTAAGAAAGAAGATTAGAATAAGAATATTATGTAAATAATAATATACTAGTTAATTAATATAGATGATAGAAAATAGTGGAATAATAGGGATAAATTGACCAAACAAAAGTGGTCAATTTTAGGTGTCTACATAATCATTCAAACCCTCGACAAGGTTATTAAGTTTTCAAGGTCCTCAAACCATTCTCACTCATGTAACCTATTCTTTAGTTCCATAAAATTATTTTATCTATTAGTAACTTAGTATATATAAGACATAAGCACCCTTAGGTACCCAAAAAGTATGACCATCAAAAATATGTCCACAACACACCTTTTGTTTGTTGGTTCTAATGGTGAAGATGAATATTATGTAGATATTTTTACAATAGGAATTGAAGAACTATTATATTGAATGGTGCATTCATCTAGTTGAAATAGAGTACCAATCCAAACACCCTTAGTAAGAACCATAGCTTATTAGACAATGTTAACCTTCTCACCTACATTAATTAGTTTTCTTTAAAAATTAGGTTTCATGCAAAACTGATGATATGTAGTACGCCACTAACCCCCTTCCCTCATCCATAAAGAAATTAAATCATGACTTGATCATAGCCAACAATATTTAGATGAGAATCATCTCCAAGGTACACCTTTCAGCCAACATATTCTTCATCTTTTCTAAACTAACCTATATGTGAGATCATGAAGAAAGATGCAAGTTAGATTATATTAACCACACACCTTTTTATGTTACAATAAATAGCCAAGGGGTTGATGGAGGCATCACCTTTATCCTAGTAGGATCTCTCAAAATCATCATTAGAGTGTACTTTTTCTTCTTCATCCTCTCATCCTTACAATCTCTTCTTATATGTACACCTTTTTCATAATTTTAATAATTTCCCTTGATCTTACCAAGAGATTTAATCTCCCACTAGATTTGGACCTAGACTTATATTTCCATTTATCCTTCTTCTTTCCTTTTTCTTTGATTCTTCCATGAACTACTAGGGCCTCATTAGTTGACTCAGAGCTATTTATTCCTATTATTTTTAGAGAAAATATATAACCACTTTATCCATCTTGAACTTGTGGCAATTTTCCAAATGACCCTAACATGGTGGTCCTATAATTATAGTAAAGAATAAATCAAATTCATACATTGACCCTCCTCCATTTCCACACCCAAAAATTAAAATTGGAATATAACTCTTTATTAGGAAAATTTAGCCTATAAATTTTTCCATGGTTCTTTTAAATATTTGTTGTGATAGTATTTTCATGCACATTCAAAATAATTGACTTCGCCAAACTGAGTTTAATAAGGCCCTTTTCTTTTCTATCCATCTTGTCCTAGTCATATTGTGATGTATTTTTACATTTGGATCTAGATACTACAACCCATAAATCTTTATCTACAAATAAATCCTACATCTTGAGATTCCACAACTCAAAGGTTGTGCTTGAGAACTTCTCCATCTCTCTCCTTGATGTGCTTTCTAGTTGCTCCTAAAATACTACCAAAACCCTCTTTGAATATGTTCTCCCTCAAATAAATATTGGTATGAAAAACCTTTACCTTATACCTAAAATATAAGGTGATAAGGCTCTAATAAAATAAAACAAAGAAAGATATGTGAAAAACACTTTCTCCACTAATATTCTAAGGAGAGAATTAGAAAATTTTAATCTATTAATAATTACAAAATGAAGAACATATTTAAGCATAGTATAAATATATAGCATAAGATAATTCATTATGGACAAAAACCCTTTCAAGAAGAAATCTCTAAAGTAATTCAATGTATTATTCAGTAAACCATAGTTATATACACTTGTAGAGAAAAAAATTATATGTGTATCACCAACCAAAAATCTAAAGGAATTTTTACATCCTTTTATTATATATAACTTGCTAGCGCTTCTGTCTTAAATATACGTGAATTAATTGATGATTAAGAGTAGGTGTATTTAGTTTTTATAAATGTAAGTTGTGTTTTGTGATTTGTTTCAATGTTTATTATTAGATTAATTTTTATTTTTATTCTAAAAGATATGAAGTCATTTATATATGTACCTTTTCTTTTAGAAATTTTGGCTTTGAATTTGTAAAAAAAAAAAAGCAAATTTATATTTGTTTATGTTAATTTAGATAAAATACTTATATTAAAGTGATACTAAAGATCACAAAAGAACTTGCCTATACTATAAGAAGAAGGTAAACAACTTCCCACCTTTCACCTTAGTCAAATCTTTGAATTGATTTAATGATTTGGGACAAATTTGCAAACATGTCAAGTACATTGTGAATACACAAGCTATCATTATCAATGAACATCTTGATGCTATGTTTTTTTCTAATGCATTGTCATTGTCTGAGTAAGTCTGAATGACAATGACAATGACAATGTCCCAGTACCTTCTGAAAAGACTTTTCGTTCCATATTTTTTCTTGGATGCTTCCTTGTATAACATTCGCACAATTTTTTCCACAGTTTTTCTTAGATGCTTCCTTGTATAACATTCGCACAATTTTTTCCACAGTTTTTCTTAGGTGCTTCCTTGTATAACATTCTTGACTTGATTTCCTTGAATAACATCCATTAAAAGAAACCCATGCTCACACATCTGAAGCAAAACAGGCAGCAGGTTGCAGACAATGGGTTTGTATTTGGATTACGATTCGTGTACCCCTCAGTAAGCATGTTTTCCTGAATCCTTATTTGAGTTTAGAGACCTTTTCTGTGCTAAACATTTGCTTCTGTTAATTGTAAAGTGATTGTCAGATCCTACAGAACTAGTTGTCGTAATAATTTGTCTTGGATTTTTTTGTTGGGTATACAAAGTTATATGCAAACCTTCTTTCTGAAACTATGAAAGGGTTAAAATTGAAGGGCTCAAAGCATGAAGACTCTTCATTTTGTATACCCTCATTTTGCTGATTGTAGAACTTTTGTTCTAGGTTCACAACTGGTCAGGAGACTGCAAGTTTTCTTTGCTCGTGTGGTATCCTGGACCAGTCTTGGAATGAGATACATGATGTTTATACAAAAAACGTTGGTACTTTTCTTCTGAAGAGTCATGAAGGAGTATTATATGTGGCGTTCTCTGTACATTATATGGAAGCCAGAGATGGCAGAGATGAAGAGTGCGATCTCCAGATCGCTGACACAGTCTTGTATCCCAGCCTCAAGGGTGATGATGGTCAGCAGGCCCTTGTTCATAAAGGGGCTTTCAATCGGTTTCGTTATTTTCTAAACAATACCGATCTCAATGCCCGGGTAAACAAACCCTTAACTTCCATCTTATAAAGTTGCTGTGTGATATAGGATCTTTGTTATTCCAATCTCCCAGTTATTCTCATATACCCTGTCATAGTTAATATCTGTTATGGATCATTCTTTTAAACCACTCTGATATGGGTTGTTTGTATTTTTTTGGTTTTTTTCTGTTTTTTTAATTGTTTTCTTGATGTTTTCTTGATGTTTCACTATACTTCATGCTCTATTTTTTCTGTTATACAAGATTTTTGTGAACCATTTCAGTAGTTCCATGACTTTTATGTTGTTGCACTGCTATATTTGAAAGAATATCAAGCAGTATTTAGTTCAGTCAATGAGAGTTTACAGCAGATCCCTAAGCTTTTTGGCCCACTTAGTTGCTTTTCTAATGATTGGGTAAGCAATCCTATTAAATCAAGTCTTAATTCTTACTAATAATCCAACTTTACCACTCCCTCGAACGCCAGAAAAATATTAAGCAACATCAATAATAACTTGTTCAGGAATTGTCTCTGCTGAGCTCCTTTTTGGCCCTTCTCTGCTTATATAATCAAAAATTTGTTCACAAATTATTTAGTGCAATTAATCAGAGAACATATCTTGCCTTATTTGAAATGGATCTTAGTTTTTAAATAAAAATAATGATTTTATTTTTTTATTTTTTTCCATCAGCTGCAAGGTTTACAGGAACAAGTCATTGTATTTGTGGGGCATTCCATCGGAGGTGCAGTTGCAACCCTGGCCACTATTTGGTTTCTGGAAAAGAGGATGAAAAACCCCTCCCCTTTTTGCATTACATTTGGCTCTCCTTTAGTAGGAGATGTCCGACTTGGGGAGGCGATTGCTCGCCAAGATTGGTGTGGAAGATTTTGCCATGTGGTATCTCAACATGATATTGTTCCTCGGATGCTCCTTGCACCTATTGAATCAATTGCTGAGCCTCTGAATGTACTTTTGCCTCACTGGAGGAGCACAATGGGCATTGAATCTGCTACTGTATCAGATCTTCCGATTCAAAAGGCTTCCAAGGCTCTTCTTAAAAAAGTCTTGGAATGCACAGAGTCTCCTGGGAGTCCGTACATACCATCTGGTATTTACATGTTCTGTTCAATGAACGGTGTAGCTTGTATTGATGCTTCCGAAGCTGTCCTGAAGATGCTACATTACACCATGCTTAGCGACCAAGGATGGTCTTTTGATCGAATTGCAGGTGCCTGCATTTCAGAGCACACAGGCTATGGCGAGTTCTTGGAAGATATAGCGGAAGATATGACTAAATACTTACAAAATGCAAAGAAAATTGCAAGCGTTGTCCAGAACTCCTCTTTTGAGATGGGAATAGCACTGGAATTGGAAGCAATTGGCATTGGGTCTCAGGTGATCTCCTTGCTTCAATTTATCTTTTGTATCTATCATAGTCAGAGTGATTTTTTTTTTACTTCACATTTTAGAAACATATTTCCTTCTGAGTATACTTTCTCGAAGTCTAGCTTTCACTGGCCAGTTTATCCCAATCTTCGTAAAATTTTGAACTTTTAGAGTATTTTCCAAGCGACCATTTTGCAATTTTTTTATTTTATTTTTTGAAAAACAGGGGAAAGTATAGAATATAAAATTGTAAAAACAGGGGAAAGTATAGAATATAGAAAAAAATGGTAGATGTTTATATAGTCCATACAATGATTTAATATGTTTCTGAAAATGACTCTAGAAGAGACATTGTGCAAAAACTTTAAGAACTGATATAACAGTTACAGAAATTTCAGAAAACCATAGACAATAAAAAATAATGTAATATGATACATGACAAAATTATTAAAATGAGAATTCCACACTCCAAAAACTTGCTCAATGTGTTACAATTCCAATAACAAGATTACATATACCGACAACAACTTTTGCAAAACAATTTTCTTACAGAATATCACCAGTACAATATTCTAGAAGAATTTCAGCAGAATAACGTTAACAGTAAAATTCAACTCATGATCTTGTCCTCAAGATGAAGTTTGAATACAAGAAACCTCTAAAATGGAAACTTAAAATAATGAGTTACAACGCCTAATCAGACAGCCAAATATACGGTAATATATTGACTGAAAGGAAGCTAAGGTGCAGAAAATGCTTCCTAACGCTAATCTAGTGGGGGAGATTCTACAAATTTTCTTTACAAATCTTCTATTACAAAATTTAGAAACACATTCATATGTAGCAAATAAACATACATAAAGATAAACAATGAACACAAAATATATTGTGGGGAAAACCCTTTCACATAAAAAACCCCACTCCAAAAGCACAGTACTTTGTATTGTAGTAATCAAAATCTTACAATACAATGCCAGCATAACACTTCACCTGCAAACATTACATATCTAACACTCTTCAAGACTACCTTTTATAGAGAAATACAACTCAAGAGGAAGCTTCTAGATGAAGCATCAAGATGGAGTTGTGCATAACATTTGGCCCTATTTTTCGGCCACCAAAAAGCATGCAAATGAGACATGTACATCTCCAAATGACTCCCCATTCAAACCTCCTAAGTTGGGCACTCAAAATTTACTATTTCAAGGTATGACAGATGCTCTTACGCATCTTACAACTATCATATCTTACAACACTTACAGTTGTAAGAGAATCTATCATAAATGGCTAATTTTAGCTTATTCTCTTACAACTCGTAATAACCCTCTGCATGCAAAAGGTATCTCTTGCCACTTGTCCATTTTGTCATAGAATCTGTCATAGGCCGTCACTTGTCAAGATCCTCATGTGGGATGCCTACCTCCACATGTGCAACATGTGTGTCATACAGTCATCGCCAAGTAGGACGCCACCAAGCCTATAGATCCTACTAGATGACTAGATATTTGTAGGCAAAAAATAAAATAATAAATAAATGCATAAGCCAATGTTAGGATTTGCAAAGGTTGATACACCTTAATCCCAATATTCTTCCACTTGTCGAAGACCTTTCAAATAGCCCATAAATCAACTGCAGGAGGCCGAGAGGTGAATAGAATTGGAACACCATCTGAACTTCTCTATGCTCATTGTTTTATCAATGCATCTGCAACATTTGTCAAAGTGTCAACCTTCTCCAATTTTACTTTCGCATCCTCTATCATATCTCGAACAAAATAAATCTGAACATCAATATGCTTCGTTCTGGCATGGAAAGTCGGATTCTTTCCTGAGCAAATAGCACTTTGACTGTCACAATGGATAGAATCAATCACGCATCAAACTCAATATCTGAACACAACTGCCTAAGCCAAAGGGCCTTACAAGCATGAGTAGCTGCCATATACTCTACTTCCATCGTGGACGAAGCGACTAGAGCTTGCCGCTTAATCATCCAACTAATAGCACCACCATTCATAGTAAAAACATAACCACTGGTGGATCTTTTGCTGTCAATGTCACTTGCCCAATCTGAACCCACATATCTGTGAATACATACCGAATGTCGAGGTCCAGTAGAATAACTATGATAAAACAAAGAATACTCGGAAGTACCCCTCAACATCAATATCGACTCAGGACTCGCACTGCTTAGGCAATTTCTGGTCGTGTACAGACCATAGCATACATGAGACTGCCAACTCCACTCGCATATGGTACACTGGCCATGTCCTCCACATCAGATGGAGATTTTCGACAATCCTCCATAGATATTTTTTTTTCCAATGCAACAAGAACTATTATGGATCTACAAGTTGTAATGTTGAATCTTTCCAACATCGAATTCACATACTTACTCTCACTTAACCAAAGCTTTCTATGAGATCTGTCTTTTCTGATCTCCATCCCCAGAATGTACCTAATTGCACCTAAATCTTTCATGTTAAACTGTGCTGACAACTGAGACTTCAAGTTAGAAATCAAATTTCCATTCCCAAACAATAACATATCGTCCACATACAATGCAATAATGAGAATGCGACCATTATCAGTTTTAATGTAAACACAATGATCAGATTTAGACCTCTAAAATCCCAGACTCAACATTTAGGTTTCAAACTTTTGGTACCACATCCTAGGAGATTGTTTCAAACCATATAAATAATTTTTCAACTTGCAAACCAGATTTTCTTTACTTTTCACTACGAAATTCTTTAGATGTGACATATAGATTTGTTCCTCCAAATCACCATGAAGGAATGTTGACTTCACATCCATTTGCTCAATTTCCCAATTATGAACTGTAGCAAGTGATAAAAAGAACTGAATGGATATCAGCTTTGCAACAGGAGAGGAAATATCACCATAATCTATTCCCTCAACCTGGAAATACTCCTTCGTGACCATTCATGCTTTATGCTTCTCAACACTGCCATCAAGACCCAATTTTTTGTTGAACACCCATTTGCATCCCACAAGCTTACGTCCTTCAGAAAAGGGTACCAGATCCCAAGTATTGTTCTTCTTCAAAGATGCCATCTCATCATTCATGGCTTCCATCCAAGAATCTGCATCATGCATACCGATAGCCTCTCTAACAGTTCTAGGTTGATCACTGTTAGCAATCAAAGCAAAAATACAACTGGAATCTAACAGTGAATAACCAAACCTATCTGGTGAATACCCATATCTATCAGGTTGTTGCCTATCATGAGTAGACCTCCTCAAAGGCTGAGGTTGAGGTTCTTCATCATCTTCAGAGCTGCTAGAACTCTCCTTATTATCAGGTCCACCAAGAGGTCATAGTTCTTCTTTCTCAGGGGTAGAAGGAATTTGAACTACCTCCTTATTTTGTTTCTCTTCTTTCTCTAGTTGTAGCTCAATAGTGGAAGGTTTCATCTCTCTAAAAAAACCACTTCTGCTATAACCTTTTACACAGACACCATAGCCGATAAAGATACACTTCATTGTCTTGTTCTCCAACTTAGATCTCTTTTCATTTGGAACATGAGCATAAGCTTCACAACCAAATACTCTGAGATGTCTCATCGAGGGCTTCTTTCCTGACCACACCTCCATAGGAATCTTATCAACAAGTTCTGATGTAGAAGATTTGTTTACCAGATAGCAGGCAGTGGCTATTTCTTCAACCCTAAACTTTTGTTCAAGGCCAGCCCCACTAAGCATATTCCTATCCATCTCCATCAACGTCTTGTTCATCCTCTGTGCAACTCCATTCTGCTGAGGGGTGTATGGAGTTGTCTTATACCTCTCAATTCCATGATCCTTACAGAACCTGTCGAAATCTACTGAGAAAAACTCACCACCATTGTCATTCCTTAAACACTTAATCTTTCTACTAGTCTAATTCTCAACAAGAGCCTTAAACTCCTTAAACTGACTAAAGAGTTTAGATTTACTTATGAGAAAATAAACAAATGTCCTTCTACTGTAGTCATCAATGAATGAAATGAAATACACAGATTTTAAAATCAAAGGAACATTAACAGGACCAAAATACTCAAAATGTATCAAGTCCAACAACTCATAAGATTTGTGAGAACTAGAATAAAACTGAACACGATTTTGTTTACCATAGATGCAGTGTTCGCAGAAATCGAACTCAAGATTACAATCTTCAAGCCTCTCTATGAGGCATTTAATTTTCAAGGTTTTGAGACCCTTCCCACCAATGCGACCAAGTCTTTGGTGCCATAACATTGTCTTCTCTGTTGGAAGTTTCATCTCTATAGCATTCGCACCCTTAGATACTCAAAAAGCATGACCATCAAATGTAGAAGCAATAGTCCTCTTCACAGCTCGATCTAATGGTGAGGATGAAGAATCTAGAGCCCTCTTCTTGGACTCCACAAAAGCACTATTGCATTGTATAGTGCATGCATCCGGCTTATACAAGTTGCCTATCCGAACACTCTTAGCTAGCACCATAGAACCTCTAGTCATCTTACATCCACCTTGCGAGAAAATGACCTGCACACCCACATCACTCAACTTACTTACAAAGAGTAGATTCCGTGCCAAACCCGAGATGTCCATTACACCATTGATCCCCTTCACTCTTCCATCAGGGAATCTAATCTTGACTCTTCCACGACCAACAATCTTCAGATGATAGTAATCACTTAGATACATCTTGCTACCATCATATTCTTCATACCTTGAGAACCAACCCCAATGTGAGGTGATGTGAAAAGATGCACCCAAATTGATTAGCCACACATCTTCTGATGCATGCGTTGCCAAGGTTGCGACAAATGCTTCACCATCATCTTGGAAGGATTTGTCTAAATCCGAATCAGAGGGTTTCTTCTTCTTCTTTTTCTCTTTCTTACATTCTTCACAGAAATGACCAGTTTTGCTGCTGCCCCAACACTTTGCCTTAGACTTTCCAGGAGACTTAGATCTCCCTTTTTCATCTTTCTTGTCCTTCTTCTTGCCTTTCTTTTTTGATCTACAACAAACTACAAGGGCCTCCTTAGCTATCTCTGAAGTCTTCCTTCGCATCTCTTCAAAAGCAATGATGATACCACTTCATCCATCTTGAACTTGGTGGTTGTACTCCCAATAGCCATAACAAGGTCATCCCATGAGCTAGGCAAAGAACATAATAGAAGCATGCAACGATTCTCCTCCTCAATCTTGTCATGAACATAAATTAATTGAGCAATAATCATATTGAATGTATTGAGATGATCAACAACAGATGCTCCATCTTCCATCCTCAGAGTACATTTTCTTTCTTAGGAAAAGCTTGTTTACCAAGGATTTAGCTTGATAAACATATCCAAGCTTCTTCCAAAGATCTTTCGCAGTCTTCTCTTCATGGACATTCAATAATACAAAGTCTTCCAAACAGAGCCTTATAAGGCCCTTAGCTTTTCGATCCATTGTATCCCAAACATCCTATGCTATATTCTTAGGTTTTTTTCCTGATATCATTGCCCATAGATCTCGATCCATGAGAATATCCTCCATTTTCAACTTCTACAATTCAAAGTTACTGCCATTAAACTTCTCCATATTAACTTTTGCAGATGTGCTTGCCATCTTCTTCCTGCAACAAGATTTTGAAAATACTCTACAAAAGCTCCCACTCAAATTAAGATCAGTACTAAAAACCTGCTACCCAACAATGGAACCAAAAGTAGCCATGCTCTGATACCAACTGAAAGTAAGCTAAGGTGCGGAAAACTCTTCCTAACACTAATCTAGTGGGGCAGATTCTACAAATTCTTTACAAATCTTTTACTACAAAAAACAGAAACACATTCATAGGTAGCAAATAAATATGCATAAAGATAAACAATGAACACAAGATATATTGTGGGTAAAACCCTTTCGAGTAAAAAACCCCACACTCCAAAAGCACAATACTTTGTATTCCAGTAATTAAAACCTTACAATACAATGTCAGCACTTAGCTTCTTCAATAGGAGTCTACAACTACAACCCACAACTTGGATTAATTCCGGCAACGTAACACTTAACCTGCAAAGATTACATATCTAACACTCCTCAAGACTACTTTTTATAGAGAAATACAACTCAAGAGGAACCTTCTAGATGAAGCATCAAGATGGGGTCGTGCATAACATTTGGCCCTATTTTTTGGCCACCAAAAAAGCATGGAAATTACACATGTACATCTCCAAATGACTCTCCATTCAAACCTCCTAAGTTGGGCACTCAAAATTTACTATTTCGAGGTATGATAGAAGCTCTTACACATCTTACAACTGTCATATCTTACAACACTTACAGCTGTAAGAGAATTCATCATAAATTACTAGTTTTAGCTTATTCTCTTACAACTCGTCATAACCCTCTCCATGCAAAAGGTATCTCCTGCCACTTGTCCATTATGTCATAGAATCTGTCATAGGTCGACACTTGTCAAGATCCTCACGTGGGATGCCTACCTCCACATGTGCAACATGTCTCATACAGTCATCGCCAAGTAGGATGCCACCAAGCCTGTGGATCCCACTAGATGACTACACATTTGCAGGCAATAAATAAATGCATAAGCCAATGTTAGGATTTGCAAAGGTTGAGACACCTTAATCCCAAAATTGACTACTTCCATTATGGCAACTCTTAAAATACATTCCAAGGTTTCATAGTTGTATTTGACAACTTCCATAACACTAAGTGATAAAAATATATTATTAAAATATAAATAAAGAAAACATTTCAAATATCAGAATTTACAGTGTATAATACATCTATTATCAACAATTTTTATGATAATTTTTATGTTATTCCAGATCATAGTTAACAATTTGTTAATGATATAACAAATTTGTTATATCATAGTTTAATTGATTGAAGCATTAAATTGGAAAGAAATTAATATTACTATTATTATTGTGCTCACAAGAGTTTGCATAAATCTCATATTAATGTTCACACGAACAGATTCTCTGTAAACGATTATCAATACTTAAAAAAAGAGTTACTCACAGAATATAATTGAATATATTGATGTTCAATTGCTTTTATGTTTATATAAATTGGGACCCAGAATGATAATGTTGGATTAGAGACTGGAGATGAGATCCTGAAATGGAATAGGTAAAACTCCATCATGATCTAGAATAAGCATTTGGAATAGTCTCCGTAACCTGAATTCGTTGAGGTGATCCTTCCATCTCTTATACTTAAGATAATGCTTTTACTATTGACATTTTATAACTGTGGGTGGGATTTAATCCTGTTTCCCCACTACCAAAACCAAAATGGTATAGATTTATGCCACTTATTTTTTCTCTGTTTGAACTGCATTTGTTGCTTTTTTTAATGTAGTTTGCTTAGACATTAAGACTGATAAACTTTGATTCTTTTAAGCAGAACAATCGTGCACTTACAGTACTCAGAAAGGCCGGCGAAATGAAAAAGGAGCAAGACACCAACATTGATAAACTAAATTTTCAGTTGAGCGAAAGACAAAGCAATATGGCACAGCTTGAATGGTACAAATTATGCTGTAGCGACCTTGGTTACTATGATGCTTTCAAAGAGAAATTTAACAAAAGAGATATCGACGCAAATTTAATTATAGGAAAATTGGCATCATTTTGGGATGAGATAGTTGAAATGGTAGACAAGCACCAACTGCCCAGCGATTTCCAATCTCAGAACAAATGGATTAATGCTGGCAATGCACATAGGAAACTGGTAGAGCCTTTGGAGATTGCAAACTACTATCAAAAGGGAGGGAATAGTGGAAACTATCTATCAGCAGGGGTTAGACCCCACCGCCACGAGGTACTTGAGAAATGGCTGAATGATAAAAACCAAACTCGCACAGGTAGAGAACGGAGGCCTCGCACAAAGTTTGCATCCTTAACTGAGGACTCTTGCTTTTGGGCTCATGTAGAAGAAGCCCTGAAAACTCTTCAACATCAAGTCCTGAATGCCACACAGATTGAAAGCCTGGAGAAGTTTGAAGATTATTTGGGGAATATGATCGAGAATCGCAGTATTTCTGCTGAGATTTTCCTGGAGGGGAGTACATTCATAAAATGGTGGCAACAATACAGAGAGCTTCGACATCAATCTCAGCAGTGGCAGGCAAGATCTCCCCTGTTTAACTTCATGGACAGCAGGGGTTGGGAAACCGTGGGAATTTAGAAGAAACAACTTTTCTCTTCAGTGAGGAAGGTTTTCCACAATTCTATTTTCTTGGAAGTCAATTTGTGTGTTTTTCTTTCCAATCTAGATGAATTTGTTACTGTCATGCAGGATAATTTGATTTTAAAAAACTGCCTTTTATACCAAATAAAAGAAAAAAAAAAAATGCCTTTTATCTGTAAGGAGTTCTTTATTTGCCTTTTATCTGTAAGGAGTTTTTTATTATCTGTAAGGAGTTCTTTATTATCTGTAAGGAGTTCTTAATTTTTAATTATGTGCTGGTGGACTAAATTTGCTTAATGAGAACTTAAAATTTTATACCATTCTATATTGCTCATTTGGGTCGTTTCTTTTCACATTTAAACAATGTAAATATATGAATGAAGCCATCGGTAGGTAGTTGAAGGATAAAAACAATTAAACAACCTACAATACAGTCAAAAATTGGTTGGGAGGAAGATACAATTTATTTTATAACTTGACAATTTTTTTTATTTTCATTAAGATTGTACACATTCTGAAACTGAATAATTTGTTCTTTGATTTGTTGAAGCTTGTCCACGGCATCCACATTATTTTTGCACACAATTTGGGACTGCAAAAAAAATAAAAGTCACCTGAAAAAGATGCCATAGTAAAGTCAGAGAACAATAGTAGCCTGATAACAGTTGCCAGACAACGAAGCTTTACATCTCATTTAACAAATGTGCCTTAAAATGACTTATTTAATAGAATCAACCAGCACATTATTATGCTTACCAAAACCAAAAATAGCCTCTTTCCAGAGTTTTTCATCATGAATGCAATCCCAAAAAATATGTTTCATGTTTTCAGTACAAGAACATAAAGGACAATTTGCTAGCTATCAAAATACATTTCAATCTATCCCCTCCAAGTAGCTTGCAAAAAGATTTTTCACACTGGCACTAGTGTGTCAAAATCTAAATCTAGCTTTGATTTTTGTTTAAGATTTAGGCAAGTTGTAGGTGACCAATGAGGTACAATCTACCTGTAATCTTCCTTAAAGAAAAGAAAGTTAAAGTGGCTATAAGACAGCCATTTCTAATCCTTAAATAAATTGCAACCCCTAACAGTGCAAATTTTTATATATAGATGGCTCAATAAGGACTAATGACTACACAAAAATAAAAAATGTTTATAGTTTTTATTTAATCTATAATTTTCTTTGATAAATTTCTTAGAAGTCCACTCAGATAATATCTTTGATTAGGAAATGAGTCTTAGAAGTTTAATAAGTGAGCTGGTTTAAATTTATTATTTAAAACTTGTAGATTGAAGACTTCAACTTAATTATATTGAACAATTTTTTATTTTTTTTAAATTTGAATTATTACAATTTAAAATATCACTAGTCATGATATTAATTTCTTGTAACAAAGTAGATTATTAATACAAAATAAATAAATTTAAATTTTATCGTTAAATTAGAAGAGATTAAAAACATATTCAAATACAAAAGAAATACAAAACATAGGTATTAAACATTCAAGTCAATTTCCACTAAGTAGTCTAATTTTTGAGACACTTCTAGTGATAATTGTCTTTTATTCATAATGTTTCAATTGTGAATTTGATCAAAGGTTCATTTGGCCAAACAATCGGCAACTTCATTCCATTCTCTAGAAATATGACTAAAAATCATAGATTTCAAAAAACACAAAAATGAAAAATCTGTTTAATAACCAAAACTAAATGTCAAAGGACAACATCTAACCTTTTCTTGTTTAACAAAATCACCACCATCTGAAAACCAAATTCATAGATGATCTTTCTCCACCTTGAGAGAATAGAATTAATTTAAACAACTAAATAACAAAATTTATTGATCAATTTTTTTCTAAGAATTTTTTAGATACAAGGAAATCATAACATGCTTGATAAACTTCAAGGTGGTTTACAATTAGACTATAATGTGTAGGTATTATTTTTTTTTTTCTTGGTTTAGTGATGCATAAAGTATCTATAGTGAAAAAGCTATACTAATCAACTAAGAGGAAAGTGATAAATTTTAATTTCCTATCCTCATCAACTAAAAGCAAAGTGATAAATTTTAATTTCCTAAGGTTAGGTAGTTTTTGTTGTTGGAATATTAAACCAAAATATTATGTTAAATAAGTGATCTTTTATTCATGTTGCAAATTTTAGTGTGAGAGATAATGTAGAGTCAATTTTAATGTTTGAAAATTCAAATTTGTCACTCATTAATTAATCCTCGAAAATATGGATTCCAATCTGGGTGTCCATATAGTGCATTTCAAACTTTTCTATTTCAGGCCCTATATGGAGGAGGCATTTTGAGGAAGGTCAAAATTGAGGTTTATGAAAACTTTAATGTATTATTGATTTGGCAATTTAGCGAATAACTTTTGTCCAAAAAAAATTTAAATTGTAGGTTGTAGTTGTGGGGTTTTGGGGGTTGGTTCCAACCCATGGTATGATGAAGGTAAAATTATTTTGTGGCCCATTCAATCCTATAAATTGGTGCTTTTTGTTTGGTGTCACAGTATTTGATTGCAGGTTGAAAATGAGATTAGTTGAAGCCAAAAGGCCTAGCAAGAGTTGCAAATTGGAATATGTAGAGGGAAAGAAGGAAGGTGGAAATCAGATTTGCAGGTGGTATTGCTGTTGAAATTTCTTCTTGAAGGTGGTTTTGAAATGGTATGCAGATTTGAAGGTGTTTCTGTGAAGCCACAGGCTTAAAATTGCAGACAATTTCATACTTTATATTAATATTGAAGTTTATGTAAGGTGTCTTTTGTAGATCAATTTTATATCAGTTTTTTAATAATTTTTATCAGTCCTATGGCTGTTATATTAATGTGGTTTCAATTATGCATTGTTTGAATGCAATTTCTAGAAATTGTAAGTGAGAAACCAGAGACTATTCTTGCAAATTTTGGAGTTATTTTAAAGCATTTTCAGAATTACTTTGTATGACATTGTGTGTTTGGCATTGACGGTATGTGTGCATATTTTTCTCTATGCATCATTTAGTTTAATTTAGAATATTTTTCTTATTTTTCTAAAAAGAATTAGAACAAACATAATGTATAATTATTCATTCTGGAGCAAGAATTACACAAAAAAAATATTATTTAAAATAAATAAAAAATTATTTTGTACATTAAATTGAAATGAATAAATCCAAACAAGCATGAGTAATCTAACTATTACAAATAATAGAGTCAAGTTTTGAGACTATACAAATACATTATCAAATTAATAAAGAATAATTATGAGACTTAGCTAGCCTTACATATAATATGATGATGTTTTAGTGTAACTCACACTACTTGATCCAATCTTGATTTTCTATATCAAATTCAAGATTATGGAGTTATAATAATCTAAGAAATGATGTGCATTCAACTCTAGTTCATACATGAACCTCCAAAATTGATCTTTACATATATAATTTTAATATTAGTAGTTTTGAACTTTTAGTGTACCTTAACCCTTTTGATATTAAGGAGTCCATTCACCTTTGCTATCTAAAAATGATTGTGCTCACCATGGTGTGGGGCATCTTTTGTAAGGCTAGAAATGGTCAATTGTTGTATAAATGCGTACTAAATCGAATCCTAATGATAATGACAAAAAGATAACAAATTACCGTATAAATGTGTATTGAGTAAATCCTCATTTATCTTTTAGGTTAGATATATGCAAATGTGCTACCATACATCACTGAAATGAGTTTAAAACCTTAAGATGATGAATACAAGTATAAACGTCAAACCAATAGAAATGCTCGCATGTGCTTATTTCAGTAGCGGCAGATCATGAGTTCGAGCCCACTGCAGGAAGAATTCAATTGAGGGATAAGGCCCTTACACGACTAACCTTTAATCACATGCACTAAGCAACATATTAAGCCTAAAAAATGTTAGTCAACTATGAGTGTTGAATACTTTTAATCTAGAAGTGTATTCTTAGTGTGATCACATACATTAAGAAACATATTAAGCCTAGAAAATGCTAGTCAACTTTTAGTGTTTAACACTTTTAAGCCTAGAATTGTAAGCTTAGTGTGTGTTGTTTAAGTCACCCCCCCTTACACATGTTCATGACCTACACAGAAGAAGTGCAGAGGCTCACATGCTCAATGAGCATTGCAGCTTGTACTAGGGACTCTAAAGCTATCATGAAGATATTGCATTGTACCATGCAAGGTGACCAAGGATTGTCTATTGATCGAATTATAGGTGTAGGTATTTCAGAGCAAAGAGTTTATGGCAGGTTGTTGGAGGATATAAGTGGGTACTTACAAAATCGAAGGCAAGTTGGAAACTTTGTCATTGAATCCTCTTTTGAGATGGGAATAACACTGAAATTGAAAACGATTGGTATTAGGGATAAGGTATTTTGTATCGCTTGATAAATTGTGATCTTGTTATCAATATCAAGATTGAATTGTGTATTTTTTTAGTTAAATTTATTATTCTATGTTTCATGAGTTCTATGAACTCATGTTTCAATGAGAGCCATCCCAAATTAATGGTTCCCACTTTTGCCAACAAAGAAAATTGGCGGAGGTGGACGATTTTTTTGGGGGTGGGGTCAAACAAACTAGGGGTGTTCGAGTGAGGCCCCCACTCAGGGTTCAATTGAACCCACCATCGGTCATGGGTTCGATTGAACCCCAGGTGGGTTTGTGGGTTCAATCGAACCCCTTTTTAAATTGGTTTTTTTTTATACTTCTATAAAAACCAAAAACGACAGTTAAACTGTCATTTTCAAATTTGTATTTTTCTATGTCCAGAGGGGGTTAGAGTGAACCCAACGTCAGCACCACATCACTATGCCCTGTCTATGGCATCCATCATGTCTCACCTTTCAGCTTTCAACATACATTATTTCAGGTTCACAAAATAACCCTTTTTTTGTTTAATAATATCTTTTTTTTATTAAATTTATTTAAAAATTAATAAATAATTT
Organism: Cryptomeria japonica; assembly: GCF_030272615.1. NCBI lineage: Eukaryota > Viridiplantae > Streptophyta > Pinopsida > Cupressales > Cupressaceae > Cryptomeria > Cryptomeria japonica. Next base: position 819,273,883 of record NC_081409.1, read on the forward strand.
GTTTGTTAATTTATTGTTTTAATTAAATAATTGTATATTTATTGTTTTTCAGCATTTTAGAAAAACATTTGAAAATTAATGTTTTGATTTAATGTCAATTTGTTTTTAAAATTGTATAACTGTATATGTATTTTTTTTTCAACTTTAAAAAAAAATGTTATGAAAAACTTAGAAAACTAAGGTAGTAAATTAGAACTTAGAAAAACATTAAGAAAAACATTAGCAAAAAAATTAATTAGAAAAATGTTACAAATCCTATTACACACACAACATGACCACTTATGACTCCTTAAGACCACATATGCCCCTAATGACACTATATGTCCCCTTAGGACCATAGAAGATCACATAGTGGACCCTAAGGGGTCATATGTGGTCCTAAGGGGTCACACATGTGTTCTAACACATGCATGACCCCTGAGGACCATATGTGACCCCTTATAAAAGCCTAGTCTGTACTACATACCCCTTAGTCCATTACATAGTGTCCTATGGGGTCATATGTGGTCCTAAGGGGTCACACATGTGCTAACAAATGTATGACCCCTTAGGACCACATATGACCCTTTATAACATCCTAGTGTGTACAACATACCCCTTAGGATTACATAGAGTCCTAAGGGGTCATATGTGGTCCTAAGGGGTCACACATGTGTTCTAACACATGTGTGACCCCTTAGGACTGCATATGACCCCTTATAAAATCCTAGTGTGAACGACATACCCCTTAGTCCATCACATAGTGTCCTAAGGAGTCATATGTGGTCCTAAGGGGTCACACATGCGTTAACATATGACCCCTTATAACATCCTATTGTATACAACATGTACCCCTTAGGATCACATAGTATCCTAGAAGGGGTCATATGTGGTCATAAGGGGTCGTGCATGTCTGCTCTAACACTATACATTGGTGACCCCTTAAGACCACATATGACCCCTTATAACACCCTAGTGTCTACGACAAATGATCCCTTAAGATGACATGTACAATGTCCTAAGGGGTTGAATATGTGGTCCTAAGGGGTCACACATGTGTTCTAACACATGCGTGACCCCTTAGGACCACATATGACCCCTTATAACATCCTAGTGTACATATGACATTTCCCTTAGGATCACATAATATCATAAGGGGTCATATGTGGTTCTAAGAGGTCACACATCTGTTCTAAAACATGTGTGACCCCTGAGGACCTCATATGACCCCTTATAATATCCTAGTGTACATACGACATTCCCCTTAGGATCACATAGTGTCCTAAGGGGTCATATGTGGTCCTAAGGGGTCACGCATGTGTTCTAACACATGCGTGACCCCTTAGGACCACATATGACCCCTTATGAAACCCTAGTGTGTATGACATATCGCTCCCTTATGATCACATACATTAGTGTCGTAAGGGGTCAAGAATATGTGCTCCTAAGGGGTCATGCATGTGTTCTAACACATGTGTGACTAACGCATGTGTGACCCCTTAGGACCACATATGACCCCTTATAACATCCTATTGTATACAACATGTACCCCTTAGGATCACATCGTGTCCTAGAAGGGGTCATATGTGGTCATAAGGGGTCATGCATGTGTCCTCTAACACTATACATTGGTGACCCCTTAAGACCACATATGACCCCTTATAACATCCTAGTGTCTACGACAAATGATCCCTTAAGATCACATGTACAATGTCCTAAGGGGTTGAATATGTGGTCCTAAGGGGTCACACATGTGTTCTAACACATGCGTGACCCCTTAGGACCACATATGACCCCTTATAACATCCTAGTGTACATATGACATTTCCCTTAGGATCACATAATATCATAAGGGGTCATATGTGGTTCTAAGAGGTCACACGTGTGTTCTAAAACATGTGTGACCCCTTAGGACCTCATATGACCCCTTATAATATCCTAGTGTACATACGACATTCCCCTTAGGATCACATAGTGTCCTAAGGGGTCATATGTGGTACTAAGGGGTCACACATGTGTTATATGTGGTCATAAGGGGTCACGCATGTGTTCTAACACATGCGTGACCCCTGAGGACCACATATGACCCCTTATGAAACCCTAGTGTGTACGACATATCAGTCCCTTATGATCACATACATTTGTGTCCTAAGGGGTCAAGAATATGTGCTCCTAAGGGGTCATGCATGTGTTCTAACACGTGTGACTAACGCATGTGTGACCCCTTAGGACCACATATGACCCCTTGTAACATCCTATTGTATACAACATGTACCCCTTAGGATCACATAGTGTCCTAGAAGGGGTCATATGTGGTCATAAGGGGTCATGCATGTGTTCTCTAACACTATACATTGGTGACCCCTTAAGACCACATATGACCCCTTATAACATCCTAGTGTCTATGACAAATCATCCCGTAAGATCACATGTACAATGTCCTAAGGGGTTGAATATGTGGTCCTAAGGGGTCACACATGTGTTCTAACACATGCGTGACCCCTTAGGACCACATAAGACCCCTTATAACATCCTAGTGTACATATGACATTTCCCCTAGGATCACATAGTATCATAAGGGGTCATATGTGGTTCTAAGAGGTCACACGTGTGTTCTAACACATGTGTGACCCCTTAGGACCTCATATGACCCCTTATAATATCCTAGTGTACATACGACATTCCCCTTAGGATCACATAGTGTCCTAAGGGGTCATATGTGGTCCTAAGGGGTCACGCATGTGTTAGAACACATGCGTGACCCCTTAGGACCACATATGACCCCTTATGAAATCCTAGTGTGTACGACATATCGGTCCCTTATGATCACATACATTAGTGTCCTAAGGGGTCAAAAATATGTACTCTTAAAGGGTCATGCATGTGTTCTAACACATGTGTGACCCCTTAGAACCACATATGACCCCTTATAAAATCCTAGTGTGAATGACATATTACCCCTTAGTCCATCACATAGTGTCCTACAAGGGGTCATATGTGGTCATGCACATGTGTGATCTAACACTATACATGTGTGACCCCTTATAACATCCTAGTGTCTACAACATATGATCCCTTAAGATCACATGTACAATGTCCTAAGGGGTTGAATATGTGGTCCTAAGGTGTCACGCATGTGTGACCCCTTAGGACCACATATGACCCCTTATACCATCCAAGTGTACATACGACATTCCGCTTAGGATCACATAGTGTCCTAAGGGGTCATATGTGGGCCTAAGAGGTCACATGTGTGTTCTAACATATGTGTGACCCCTTAGGACCACATATGACCCCTTATAACATCCTAGTGTACATACAATATTCCCGTTTGGATCACATAGTGTCCTAAGAGGTCATGTGTGGTCCTAAGAGGTCATGCGTGTGTCTATCACACATGCGTGACATCTTATTAAATCCTAGTGTGTATGACATATCGGTCCCTTAAGATCACATACATTAGTGTCCTAAGGGGTCATGCATGTGTTCTAACACATGCGTGACCCCTTAGAACCGCATATGACCCCTTATAAAATCCTAGTGTGAATGACATACCCCTTAGTCCATCACATAGTGTCCTAGAAGGGGTCATCTATGGTCATAAGGGGTCATGCATATATCTATCTTATTAAAACTACTAAGATGTGTCTATGCAGGCTGAGTGATAATAATGGTTAATGCTATATATGATATCTATCTATATTATACAAGGAGTTAGTCATAATTACCAAATAAAAACCTTGATTGTGACGATTGATGCTTTGTGAGGATTGGTAGGTGCAAGCTTGAGTCATGATAATTGATATATAGTTCAAAATGCATAATAGTTTGTCTTAGTAGGGAGCCATCCCTATTTTTTTATGATTGGAAAAAATAGGGGAGGTTCAGTCTAAGTTAGAGGGCTTTAATATATGCCTAAAATCCCTAGAGCTTGAACCACCCTCTATATTTGAATTGAAGCATAATAGTGTGTCCTACTAGTGGTCCAACATTTATTTATTTATTTTTTAAATCTTCACATGATTAAAAAGTGTATGATGTTGTATCAAAGAAGGATAAGTTTGATCTGAGCGGGGTTATATATAACCACCCTTTATGGAGCCCTCAACATAGTCATCTATGCTTCCATCCACATACTAATAAAATATGTTAGTTTGCTTCATATTTTTAAGGGCCAAACAAAATCATCTAATCAAGTACAAGTATGCAACTAGGTTAGTGCTAGCTTTCTAAAAAGTATAATTTACATCTAGTATGGTTTTTAATAAATTACAGATTTAATAACTTTATAATCATATGCCCATTACAAAAATACAATGACCTCTATTTTTTGAGATATGGAGTTCAATAACAACAATGTCAAAAAATTTAGAGAACTTACATTCCATTTTGTATCAATTCTCATGTTTTAGTGAACAAAAAAATTAATTTTGATAGACACAAAAATATTTATATGTTGCAATAAAATATAGGTTTATGTTTTTTTTGTTATTGACTTATAAAAATTATATATCATGTTCTTGAATTTTTGATGTATTTGATTTAAATGAAAAATTTATATATGTTTTAATTTAGTAAAGTTGTATGTATATATCTTTAATGATCAATCTCTCTCTCTTTGAAATTAATGCTATCTCTCTCTCTCTCTGAAATTAATGTTATCTCTCTCTCTGTCTGAAATTAATGTTATCTCTCTCTCTGTCATGAAAATGATCTCCCTCTCTCTCTCATTAATATTTTAATAATTCAAAATGTACATGTATATATATATATATATATTGATTATGCGAGAACTTCACATGTGTATATTTTAATTTTTAATGAGCTCAAGATTAATGATCTTTCTCTCTCTCTCTAGAATTTAACTGATTTTAATTTTTAATGTTTTGAAGTGGAATACACTTCATGTGTGTGTGTGCTTACATATTTATTTTAACTTTATGACCTACCTAGATAGATGGCATCCCAGGATCCACCTACACAGGCTCCTGATTAGGATCCACCTACATAGGCTCCTAATCAAGAGCCACACATTGATGATATAGATCCTCCACACAAGGATCCCTTGTTGCTCGATATTGCTACCATTTTCCAGTACAATGATCGTGAGCTACATAGGTTGAGGGTCATATTAGATGACCCTCGTACTGATGGCATTTACAAGAGTACATTCAAATCCATTTTTAATAGTTTCAGACATTGAGGGAGCGCTTAGTTTCTCACATCTCATTCTCACTTGAGGTTATAGATGATATTTATAGACAGTTGAGGAGTGAGGTGAGGGGTCCTGATTCTTTTGCTGATGTGGTGAGGGAGGTCTCAAAGGAGACCATCAAGGAGAGGAGTTTTCCATAATATCAGGAGAAGAGTAAGCTAAGAGGATATCAAGTCACGAGATGTATCGATCCACAAGTTGCATCATTGATTTACCCATGCTTATTAGCTTCCCATGGTCGTTATCCTAATAACGACCAAATATAATTGTACTTTGCACAACACATATTTGTTGAGGTTCATTATCAGATGAAACCAAACTACCTTGATTTTCCAACATATTATGGACAGGGGAAGGGCAGGATTGCTGATAGAGATGCATATCGTAGGCGTGGTAGAGCTCCACCTAGACACGGGGACCTTGTTGGTGAGATATTTCTGGTAGTAGTCCCAGCCCTCGCCCCAATAGAGGATCACATTGTGATTTCTTCTCAGAGGGAAGCAATTGATAGGATTGGATAGAATGCATCAGCAGCAACCACCATATCATCTGGCAGGCTGGGAAGATATATGATAAGCCGACCACATTCAAGATCATCCACAGATCATGCATCTTCTAGTCATGGGGTGGCTTTAGATTCAGATGATTAGTATATTACTATTGGCATCCCCTCCCTAGACAAGGTAGTGGCTATAGTAGGAGGTGGTAGACATGTACAGATGTCACAGTATTTAGTCAAGGACTTGCTACATTATTACCATTTTATTTCATCTTGACTTGGGATACCATTGGCAGCTATTAGAGAGGATATTCTCAGAGATGGGCAGGCTACCGCTGCATCGATGTATACCCTGAGGTAGTCACAACATTCTCATCGCTCTACGCATGCTCTAGGCACTGACCCACCTACAAATCACTCTATTGTTGCAGAGGAGGAGATACGAGCTGAGATGAGGGCTTGGATTTATTTGAGGAGCAACTGCGAGGTTTGAGCCATACTATGTTTATGGATATGCTACTACAATCAAACACTTCATCCAGGATGCCTAGTCGTCTAGTTAGCCCCTTACACTCCTCAGTCATACGTATAGTGAGAGAGAGATATGCAGGCACAAGTGATGTGGTTGATATGATCACAGGACATGATCAGACTATACAGCCTACTCCTGATACATAGGTATGTACATGTGTGTTTAAATTTTTACAAGATGTATATGTTGTAATGTACGATAAATTTGTATATAGATCATTTAATAAATAATAGAAGTTAGTTTGTATCATTTAAATTGATCCTAGACTAATACTTAAATACATACATATATGCATATGTATAACAGTTAGCTCATGTCACTCCTAGCTTGAGCTCTGAGCATATACGTAGGAGAGATTCTTTCGATTTTGCACAAGCTGTTAGTGGATAAGTTAGTTATGGTTTTTTGTATATATGTACATGTATATATGTGCATTACAATTTATATTTTAATTTAAATTTAACTAGTCGGATCTGATTATTTTTAAAAATATGCTCCTATGTATATATCTGTCTAGAGATCTATATTTAATATTTAAATAAATTCTACTTTTGCAGGGGTCTATTGGACATCCAGACTCTCACCAGGACTCTCCCTCAAATGGTCGCTCTGTTCATGACCGACTTGATGCATGTTGAGTTGAGGTGGACTATTATGTGATATTTAAGACCTATTATTGCATAATAGACCTCCTAATATCACATGTAATAGGTCCTAATATGATCTGAATAATATAGGTCTTAAGGGAAATCTTGAGTATCATGTGAAATGTTTTTGCATACGTCAAGTCATATAAATAGAACCTATTATGACATAATAGGTTCTAAATTTATGTCACATTTCAGACCTATAATCACATAATAAGTCCTAATATCACATAATAGGCCTTATTATTACTTAATATGACCATGTATGCAGAAACAGTTCACATTAATATACTTGACTCCCCTTAAGATAGATATATTATGTGATATTAAAGGACCTATCACATGAAATTAAGTAGGGCTCAACTATGATATAAGTTAGAACCTAAATTATGACATAATAGGTCTTATTAATTTTATGATTTAATACATGATCACATATGCAAAAACATTTCACATTATACTTGACTCCCCTTAAGACCTATATTATGCAAATATTAGGACCTATTATGTATGTGATATTAGGACCTAAATTATGCGACAATAGGTCATTAATTTATCACATGTACATAATAGGCCCTAATATATCATAAATATAGGTCTTAAGGCCCATACTCAAGTATATAATGTGAAATGTTTTTGTGTACGTGATCATGTTATTAAGTCACAATAAGACCTATTATGTCATAATAGGTTCTATTATGTCATATTTAAGATAGGTATTATCGCAGATAATGGGTCTTAATATCACATAATAGGTCCTAGTATCACATAATATAGGTTTTAAGGGGATTAAAGTGTAATGTGAAATATTTTTGCATACACTTGAAAACAAAGAAGACACAATGTTTGTTTGTTTGTTTGAAAGTGTTTGATTGTTTTGATCATGCAAGCACAAATCCTAGGGTTGGACGAGACAGTAGTTGTTGAATCTCAATTGGAGGGTTACCCCGAGCTACGTAATTGAGAGCGGATACTTAGGTGTTTGACCCCATTGGCTCCCCTCCACGACACTCACTTCTCCGAGGCAGCCAAGCACCAGTCCCTACGAAAAATCCCTGTGGTGAACTTTGTATCTCTAATAGGAACTATAAGAATGTGAGCCACTTCAGAGGTCTGACCTCTTGCGCCAACAACTAGAAGGTTTTCGGCTTCTAACACAAAAGTTTTCTAGTAAGGGCATCCGTTCAGGTGGCTATAATTAGCAGCATGTTATGCTCCATTAAATGGAAGGCCTCCCAGCCTATAGAGGTTGCGTTGTATAGGGTTTATGGGGAGTCATAACACCAGTATAGCAGCATGTAACACTCGTTGCTTGCAACTTTCATCACAAACACATTTATTTGTAGTGGCTTGGAAGAGATTGGCTTTATCTTGTTACCACTTTGGGTCATTCCCTCTCACAGAACCTTAAGGGCTACTCAGGAGGCAGACCCCTTTCTAAGAATAAAACAAAAAGAGCCTATTGCTGAAGACACAAAAGACAAGTTTGTTAATTTTAGAGCACCAATTGAAGTGTTTGCTAAACTATAAAGAAACATGGTTTCAAAATCTAAATTAAATTATATATTTATGGACTTTCTAAATTAAATTATAAATTATAAATAATAAATGGGAAAGAGAGGGGTCCTAAAGATTTAAATTTTAAATTAAAACCGTGATCTATTATAAATTTTAGATTACTATGCTGGATTATTACTTTTGTTGGAGGATGTTGTCATTTTTTAGGATCTTCCTTTTTCTCGTGCTCCCCCCATATTATGGGGTGCATTTTTTTATCATTTCTTACTAGTCCTTCCATTTAGAGTTTGAGCTAGGATCCTTTTGTCTCTGAGTTCATGGTTGGGATCTCTTCCCCTATGTTATTACCTTTTGGGATTCTCATTCCCATTTTTCTACTAATAGCTATCCTATTGAGGTGGCCCATAATAGGTTGTTTTAGGATTTTCACCAAGGCAAAGGTTCAAGGGTGCCCTTAAAAACCCTTTGATGTTTGTGCTAGTCCATTCTATGGTTCTTTTGTTTGATGCTATTATGGAATGGCTAGATGCTCATTTTATTACTAGGTCCTAGGTGCTTCTAGAGTCTTATCTGAGCTCTTTTGTAACCTTATTGGTAGAAGGCTATAGAATACCTTTCAAAATTGGCTAGTAATTTTCTATTCCCTTGGCTTGTTTGACTCTAGTATAAGGGGGTTTGTTAAGAGGATTATTTGGGGTGCATTCGTAAACCCCTTTTATTCTGATTAGGTGATTTTATTTGTGCGGGACTCTAGTTTCCACCGATTGTGGTCCTAGTCAAAAGCTCCCTTTCAAAAAAGGGTTGACTTTTTTGGTTTTTATGGTCTTGGTGGTCTCACTGCTTGTAAGCTCCTCCCTTATGTGCACCTTCATAGTAGTTATATAAAGGTTTGGGCCTACCACACTTTTATCTAATAAAACCAAAAAATATGATTGAAAAAAATATATCAAATCTTCAAAGTCATTTCTAAAAAAGTACTTTTATTTTCATTTTAAGTTTTGTATTTATATATATATGGGGGACTCAACATGATGAGATTTAGGTTAAGGGTGGTTAGAGAGTGAACAGATACTAATGAAAATTTCATTATGAGCTATAAAAGGCATTAGGAAGAGTCTCCATTCCTTAGATTGTTATATGTTATACTTAAGTTTGGAAATGGTTTTAATATTGACATTTTATCTCATGTCATCACCCTAAAAGAAAAATAATATAGATCTATGTAGTCTATATTGGGAAGAGTTTTTGTTCCCTGGATTCTTATATGTTATACTTCAGTCTAGAAATGGTTTTAATATTAGCATTTTATCTTGTGTCATGATATTAAAAGAAGAATATTATAGAATTATTCCATTTGTTGCTTCTTAACAATTACCTTTAGCTAGAATAAATTAATCATGTGGTCGACACAGACCAACTTCCATATAGTTCATGATCAAAAGTATTTTGTTGGCTACGTAGCCATTTCACCACTGACCATTATAAATGTTGTAACTAACTCTTGCTCTATAATTTTGTGTATATTTAATGAACTTTTGTCTATAAATACAATGCTTGAGCTTGGGATTTTCAATGCTTTGTCTTGTGAAGTGTTTTATTTGGTTTGTTGTTGTGCTCTATTTTTTCATGGTATCAGAGCATCTCGACTTATAGGCCTTCACTTATCCGCCACAGTTTCTTTGCAATAATAGTACCAACAACAACAAATAACAACTAAAAAAAGAACTTCACTCAAACTTACAATCCATAGAGGTAATAGCTCACTGCTCAAATTGATCAGAGAATTTAAAATAGCTCCTTCACTACTACATAGCTAACACTCCACAACCAAACACAACAAGCAATTGATCAATTAGCATATGTGGCCTACACACAAATCCATAGCAAATATTACATAGCTCAACTAGCTCTAATACCATGAAAAGACAAAGCATCTCATCTAGTAACAGGTGATTCATATTCAATATTGTAAATCACATGATCAAATTGCAGACATTTTTACGAGGGCATTATTTGAGACTAAGTTTGCAGTTTTCATAAATATTTTAGGTTTATGAGAAGTCACGTGGCTCTCTAATGGTTGTAATTCAGAGGGGGATTATAGTGAATTCCTACCATTATTAAGTGAATAAGTGATTGTAAATAGGTACCTAACAAGGCTTTAGGCCAGGACCCATATTTTCTAGATTATATAAGCATATTTAGGATAGATAGTATGATTAATTTATGAGGGGATGTTAGAATAAATTAATCATGTGGTTGACATAGACCAAAGGAAGTTTCAAGATTTCCATACATTTCATGTGTAAACATACTTTGTTGATTGCATAGTCGCTTCAACACTAACCATCATAAATGTTGCAACTAACTCTTCCTCAATACAATTTTTTTGTATATTTAATGAACATTTGCCTATAAATATCATTGGGGCTAAAGTTGAACTCCAAAGAATTAATCTTAAATTTATTAGTCCATCATATAATATAAAAGCAAGCTACAGGTAATATTTAGCTTCAACCAATGAAACAACATGAAATAAAAGTAAATAAAAGAGAATATACCTTCATGATTTACATCTCATTGTGTCCTAACTCTATTGTTCTTGGTTGCAGATAATTTTCTCTTAGACAAGCACCAATAGCTTCCAAGATGGCATATGAAGAATGGACTACTAGTTAATTGATACTAAGATATACATATGCAAATGATATTAAGCTATGAAAGAAATTCTAAATTTTCTAATTGCTTCAAAAACTCAAACTCACGGATGCAAGATAAAGACTCCTAGTATGACTACAAGATTAGCTATTAGACAAAATTTTCAAAAATGGCTTAGGAGACCTCTTTTTATAGATTTTTAGTGCAAAAGTTGATGTGGCAGAGATCAACGGTCATGATAAAATCTTTCAAATTGGATGACTATGAGCAAGAGGTTGAGATGTGAGATAGAAAGGGGGAAGGAGAAGACAAGTGTCACTCATCTCACCTTGACTGAGGATGAAGACTGAGAGAATATAGGATAGTTGGAGAGGATGTAGGAATGAGAGGACAAGTGGACTAAAGTCATCCTAAGATGTAGGAAGGTTGGAGAGAATATAGAAGAAGGTTAGGGAATATGTCTATGTACACAATATTTCATTTCTTTTAGAAGTTGGAGATAAGTGGCTAATAAATGTCTTATTTTATTTTATTTTGTTGAATTAATTTAGCCACATGATGGATGAGTTGGCAAAGAGGAAGTGATGTGGAGATGGAAAAGGGTTTAAATAATTAAGAAATTATTTAATATTTGAGACTATAGAATAGAAGATAGAGAGATAATTAAATATTAGATATTTAATTAATTGATTAGAAGAAAAAGGTTAAATGAATTAATTAATAATTAAATTAATTAATAGAAGGATATGATATGAATTAAATAAATTAATCTTTCCAAATTAACTATTTAATAGAAGAGTAAATATTATATAAATATAAAATATTTATTTAATTGCTCATAGCTATTTTTATGTGTATACAAATACAATGCTTAAGCTTAAGATTTTCAACGCCGAGTCTTGTGAAGTGTTCTGTTTGGTTTGATATTGTGCTTTGTTTTTTCACTTTTTTTTTTTTTCGATGAAAGACAAGAATCATAAACTGTATTAATTTAAACAAAAGGTAATACATAAACAACCAACTAAAGACCAATTTTGCAGAAATGGCCTATTTATAAGGCCTCTGAAAAAGTGTAATTTGCTTAGACATTAAGACTGATTAACATTGATTTTTAAGCAGAATGTTGTTGCACTTGATGCTCTCAGAAATGTCAGGAAGGTGAAAAACAAGCAAGGCATTGACATTGCTAGACTAAATTTTGAGTTGAGCAAAAGTCAAGGCTATATGTCACAGCTTGGACGGTACAAATTGGTTTGTAAGCCCCTTCCCTACTATGATGCATTCAACATCAAACCGCAAAATAACTCGAGATATTTTTGCAGATCTATATAGAGAAAAATTGGCATCATTTTGGGATAAAATAGTTAGGATGGTGGAGAAGCACCAATTACCCTCCACACCCAAAATAAATGTATTAATGCTTGCAATTCATATAGAAATAATTAAATTTATCTACAATTTTTTTCCGAATAATTTATTGGAGGGGAGGCTATGAGAAATTATAACACGAAGGTGGTTTACAGTTAGACTATAGTTTTAGAATAAGAATCATACAGAAATCTAATTATTTAAAATAAATAAAAGATTACCTTTTAAAGATGGTTAATGTGAATGAATACAAACAAAGACTAGTAATCAAACTATCATAAATAATAGATTTGAGTTTCGAAAGTCTATACAAATACTATCAAATTAATAGAGAATGATTATGAGACTTAGCTAGCTTTGTATGTAATATGATAATGTTTAGGTGTAATAGATACTACTTATTCAATCCTAATTTTGGTTATAAAATTTAAGGGTGTGGATCTATAATAAACTTTGTACCAATTCTTATTTAAACATGTATCTACAAAATTAATTTCTATACATGTTATGGACACCCCAATATCTATAATTTTGAACTTTCAATATTGTCTTGACCCTTTTACTTATAGTCTTTAGAATTTTATATAAGACCATTATGTTCATTAATTTATTATTATTTCAGATAGTTTCCCATGTTGTATTTGAGTTTCAATGGTCAATTGCATGCACCTCTAATTAAATCAGCTATATTTGTACAGTTTCAGTTCGTACTTTTACCATTACTATTCACCAATTTTTTCATTATTAAAGAAAATCAATATTGTGATGTATTCAACTACAACCATCATATGTTTTCATCACTACCACATTTAAGAAATCAATTTATGTCTTCACCCATCACCAAGTGATTTGCCACCACATGTTTAAGGAATATGGATACCAAGTTAGTCAAAAGAATTATTTCTCTTTAATAACTAACACATAAGGGAACATGTTTATTCAATTACATGAGTTGAGCCCCTAATTAAAACCACTTGAGTCAACATTCACAATCTAAGTTAAGGCTTGCATCTCTAGTAAAAAGTCCAAACTACTAATAAAAGGTAGTGTCAAATGTAGGGAGAAAATCCAACCAAGATTAATGAATAAATGAAAAGGAGCAAACCTAATCACCTTCTCTCTTCTCCAACTCATAAATGAGAACAACAAGGGCTTTTTAATGCTTAATTATTAGGTAACAAGTGATACCACTGACCATAATTCAAATTTGTCAGCCTGGGTACTTGCTTGCTTCCCGTCAAATACTAGAGCAAAGCAGCTAAAAACAGACCAAGTCTTCTGGTAGCATAAATATGTTGACACGTTGGGTGTTGGTGTGGCCTTTTTTTGGCAAAGGAGAACAGATTAACCTTATCGACCGCCATGAGGATAAACAACCCATGGGACAGATAAATGGAGAACATACGACGATTTCCTCCAATGTTTGACAATTCAGAGGGGTACATGTATATTTGTTTATTCTCCTTAGGTAGATACAGTTTTACCTTCTTTCTTGTTTTTGCTTGAAACCCTAGCTCAATCCGAATTCTAATCCTCTGCATTCGCAAAGTTACTCTGTCCTAATTAACATAGGCACTATGATCTGTTCCTACAACTTTGTGATGTTTTTGCTAGAATTTTAAAAATTTTGATCACCACTTCATATAGGTTAGGGTTGTATCTCCATGTTATACGTACTCCAGCATGAGTTCTCTATTTCCACAAACACTTTGTGTGGCTTCCTTCCTCTTGAACTGTCTTTCATTATTTCTTTGTTCTTATAAATGGCCTTTCTAAAAGACAAGCTGACCTTATAATGACCATACTTAAGGCAAGGAAAAACCTAAACGTGACAACCATTACACTTTATCCTAATCTACAACCATTTTGACTAGCAATTAATGATGAAACACAAGAAAATGCCCTTCCAAAGACCAGTTTTGTAGGGTTGCAATAATATGACTGTTGGTTTAGAAACTCCTTTTGTCGTATGGTTACTTTATTCTCGTTGTCGAAGTAGATATAGTTCATCATTAAAATTCTTGTTCCATTTGTTAGCGCACAGTAAATTTTATGTTTCATTTGTACCTTATATTTACTGCTTATGAAAACAACTATAAGCTCCTAATTTTATTTTATTTTTTTGATAAACGGGAAGAGGAAAAATAATACATTCTTAAAGAACCAATAAATGCTTGCTATGAATGGTTGGTTCTAAGTTTGGCGTTTTCACTTTTCGAAATTTTATATCGATAGGAGACTATTGACTGTCTTTCTGGACAAACATTTTCACCTTATATTTATTACTTCTTGCAATGCCATTTTGGAGGAATATTATATTGCATGTTGTTAAAACTAAATATCTAGCAATAGTTCTAAAGAAAATATTACTTTCAAATGCACGAATTTTTGAATTTGAGAGAAAAACAAAGAAAAATAAAAAACAATTGCTATCTTTGTACATTAAGGAGCAAACTATTAGGCCAAATAATGGCCCTTCTTTTTCCAGATATACATTTTCAAGATTCTAAAATTTCCCATGTTTATATTTTCAAAGTCCATTTGTAGAATTCCAATTTTGAACTCTGGTTTTAAGTTTGAGTTTTATTACTAGGACGGGACTTCTGACTAAATCTTTCTAGGTATGCAATTGCATATATGCAGAACCTCCACTTATATGGGCATGCTTTTGAAGTTTCCAAAACCTCTTAGAGAGTGTCTAGATTTCCACAAATGAATTTTTAAATTCTAGAGATCATCCAAACTGGTGCTCTATAGATTAGAGGATATATTGTCATGCTTATATGCATACTGTAATAATTGTTGGATAAAATCATGTTTACTTGTAATTAATTGCTACTCAAGGGACTTAACAATCTCATCTAAAAGAATCTTGATGGTTGTCTCTCCTCAGCGCAATGGTCACTTCTCTCCCACTCAGATTTTGAACGCTTCTATTCAGGCTCCTTCTCTATGACCCCCCTACTATGGCTTACGGTTTGGGTGGTGGTGCCTGCGTTGTTGAGGCTATCGTTGCCCCTGCAACTGGGTTTGGGGGAATTGTTTTTGCCGACGGTTTGGATGGAAAATCCTCTGCTGATGTGGATGACCCTTCTGTTGTTAGGGCTAGTGTTGTTGGTGCCAAGATCCCTATTGTTGTTGAGGCTATCGTTGCTCCTGCAACTGGTTTTGGGGGAACTATTGTTGCTAGGGTTTGGCTTGAAAATCCTCTGCTGCTATGGATGACCCTTCTGTTGTCAAGGTTGGTGTTGTTGGTGCCAAGATCCCTATTGTTGGTGATCTTGTTCATCCCAAACCTCCTCCATTTTCTTCTGGTCATATCTTTTCCCATGTGGCCAGAGCTGCTACTCATCCCCACAAGCCATTTTTTCCTCTTCCTTATGCCAAGACTTCCCCTATTGTGGTCTATGGCTAGGAGGTTGTGGAAAATGTTGATTTTAATCAGCGCAATACTTTGGTTTGCAGATTTTCTAGGTTTTGGCCTTCTCTTTCGAAACTTCATTGCTGGGTGAGTGACTTGTGGAAACCTTTAGCTACTCATGGCTTTGAGTTTTTTCCTTGTGCTAAAGGTTTTTTCATTGCTTCTTTTAATTCTACTCTTGATCGAGATTTAGTTTTGGGGATGTTGTGGGCTTGGGGAGATCACTCTCTTTCTATTAAGCCCTAGACAACTTCCTTCAACCCCCTTACCGAACCTCTTACTGTACGTCCAGTTTGGGTTTGCCTCCCTAATCTTCCCCTCCATTTCTAGGATAATTCTTGTTTTGAGGCCATTGGTAACTCTGTTGGTAGCTTTTTGAAAGTTGATGATGCCACATCCTCCATGGGTCATTCAACCTTTGCCCGTCTGTTAATTGATATTGACATAACTCTGGCTCTCCCTAGGGATATGGTTCTGATGGTTGGGGATAGGCATTGGACTCAATTTGTGGATTATGAGGTCCTCCCATTTCACTGCCAAAGATTCTTCTCAACGGGTCACTTAGCTTCAGATTATTCTCTCTCACGTCGCAAAGGTGTTGCAACTTGGTGGAAGGAGGCCACTGAAGATCATTTGACGGTTATGCGTTTGAGTCTACTTCTACTGACTCCTCCCTTGAGGATATTGTCTCCTACCGAGATGAGGTTCCCCTTATTGCTGATGAAGCCTTTGCTTGTATTGTGAACTCTTCTTCTCCATTGGCTCCATAATTTATTACTCTTGCTCCTCTACCTCATTCTTCTCTTGGTGATTCTGCTCTTGTTGAAAGGAAAATATGCCTCCCTTTCCCAACCCCCCCTTTGTCAAGTTTTGGGTGTTTCTCCCCACTCTTGAGTTGGGGTTGGTTGTTGCAACTTTGACAGGTGTTTGGTTGTCTGACTTGTTAGTTTGGGGTATGTACCCCTGCTTGGTTTGTTGCCACCTTTGGGTTGTTTTAAGATTTTTGATAGTCTTTTGGCTATATAAAGGGTCAGCGCCCTAGTTAACACTGTTTTTTTCTCACTATGTAAAGAATCAAATTGCTATTTTTTTCCCATCTAGCAACACATTTTTCTGTAAATGAAAATGCATAACTGATTTCTATTGATTGGATCAATGCTAGTATATGCATGTAGTAGAGTTATTAAACCTCATTGGTGGTAACATAGATAAAAACCTTCATATGATGGATTTGAATCCAGTGTCATTACAAAAGTATGCTGAGTAAAAAAAAAATTATTGTTGTCATTTTCATTATAAGATTACTCTATGAATTTATAAGTAGAATTATTAAGTTTAGAAAAATTATGCAAATCAATTATTCATCAATATTATATTTCACTTCATACAACTAACTAAAAAACTAATTATATGCTATTGACTCACTATTGTACAACAAAAGTCAATGATCTCTAATGAACCCATTGAAAATATTTGTTTTAAAACTAATAATTAATTTTTAGTCTTAAAATTTTTAAAAGTCAAAAGGCCTCATTCAATATTTTTCACTCTCAAATAAGGAAACTAGAAAGAAATTTGCGGATCCTTAATAAGTCTACATGACTAGAATTAAAAGGAAAAGTGTATGGGAAAAGTAATTACAAGTTTAGATAAGAGAATTGGTTACAAAATATGTGTTAGTAGAGAGGAAAAATCTCACTTTGAGGAAAATTTATTGTGAAGCTTATGTATTGAAAAAGTGAGTTTAGAAAATGAAAAGTGTACGTGGAAAGTAATTACAAGTTTAGATAGCTTGATTTTGTTAGAGAATTGGTTACAAAATATGTGTTAGTAGAAATAAAAAATCTTACTTTGAGGACAATTCATTGTGAAGTATAGATATTAAAAAATTGAGTTTAGATTAAATATTTAGAAATTTCAAATTGAATATGTAATATGTTTATATCAAATGTTTTTTATAATTTAATTAAAAAATGGTATATCTCATTTAATACTCTATTAGATATCTTTAAAATCATTTTGTACAATTTGCACTAAATATTTGATGATAAATTAAGATAAATTTTAATCATTTTTTTATTTAATTGACAATGAGATGTAATTTCAAATAATATTTTTTATTTATATGTATTTTGATTTGTAATTTCATCAAATTTTTGTTTGATCTAGGATCAATTGAACTATATCATTTGATCTATTGAGTGAAACCATTCATTGCATTGATGTTACTCGAATGTGTTTCTTTTATAAAATTAGTACCATTTGTACTTAGTCAAATTAAATATTGCTTTAGAGAATTCAAGCTTTTACAATCCATAGAAGTTAGGTAAATGCTTTAGGGAAAATTATAGATTTGGGAGTCTTTCAAAGTAATACCTTATCATGTGCATGTATATTGGGAGTTATTCAATATATTTCATAAGTATCTCGAGGAATGTTATAATTTGATTAATATGATATACATACACACTAAAAATATATAAGATTAAAAGTTTAATAAGAAAAGGATTTTGATGATACAGAGTAAAGGTGAATGATATGTTTAATATGAAATATCTGTTAGAAGCATATTTGTATTATTTTTTACATGGAACTTGGGGTAAATCCCCTTGATACTACTTAGTTTATTTTGGCTAGCAACCGCTACTCAATTTTTTATGGAGTTATTTGTGGAGTTGGTGGCATCATGAATATTTATTTTTCACTCATTCATAAGTAGTCATTTTAAATTTATATTAATATTCTTAATAACAATTTGTGTAGTTAAAATTGAAGTGGGGAAAACATAGCAAGGTAGGACTAGATGGTTAGTATTCAAATGAAACATTCAAACACATAAAACACAAATAATAACCATTTATACCTTGCTATTTTTACCTCTCCCTCGGATTGAGTTTGATGAAGTGGATGATGAGGATGCACCCTTGATACTCCACTTGATGTGTTGCTTGCTTGATTTGGATGTGGGTTGGTCTCCTTTGCTCAACAAGATTAATGGATTGATATTTGGATTGGATTGTGATAGATAGAGGAGGATTTAGATTAGAAGAGGATTGGATAGAGGATCATGAAGACATTATGATTGGTATGAAGAAGATGATTTGGATCAAGGAGAAAAGAGCAGGATGACAATGCACGAGAAGTAGATCCTTTGTGAGGAGAATAGGCTCCAATTTATAGTTTGGAGGAGGCCAATGGAGGGCCAAGATTGATTTGATCATGAAGGGTTGAGATTGATTTGAGATAGAGGCATGGGTCAAGGGTTCTTTGAGACAATATACAAGAATATAAAATTCCTTAGGAAAAAGGGGGGATAAATTTGAATTTCAAACATGAGGAATTAAAAATTCCAAAATTAGGATTTATTAAGGGATTAAAAAAAAATGAATTTCTTTGAGAGACTTAATGTTGATGTGACATGAGTGGGAATTAAAAATTGAGGGATAATGATAAGCATGATTATGAGAGATTCTAGAAGGATTAATTAGGTTGAGTGGGATTAGGAAAAGTGATTTGTAGGAATCACATGACTAGGTTAATTACTTAGAATTAATTAACTGAGTGGATTTAGAGGAAATAATTATTGGAGGGGACTTTAGAAGAATTGGGGAATAATTAATTTATTTGATAAATTAATTATTGGACAATAGTGACATGATTAATTAAATTAGATTTAATTGATTCTGAGAGGAATAAGGATAATATAATTAAATTAATTAATTATTTTGATAGGCTTACATTAATTAAATATTAATTTTAGGTGTCTATATTTTGCCCCTCTTTGATATAGCATCGTGAAATGATGTTATATCAAAGAAGAATAAAACATAGTGGAAGAAAAGGATAAGGACTAGTAGCATGATGCCCCAGTCATGAGATGAAGAAAAGGATAAGGACTAGTAGCAGGATGCCCCTAGTCATGAGATGAAGAAAGAATGATGAGGAGGAAGGACGATGAGGAAGCAGTGGTATGCCCCCTCGAGAGGACATGTGAGTTTGAAGAACACAGTTGTGCTTTCAAAAGGAATTAGAAGAATATGTGATGAAAGGATGAAGATAATGAAAGAGGGAACTAGGATGGGTTGGAGTGTTGTGAATGAAATGAGACAAAGAAATTATAAATAGATTGGATTTCTTGTTGAGAAAGTATAGAGAGAAAACCTAGATTAAGTATTGTCATGGATAGTCTACACCACTGATTATAAAAACTAGGATGATATGAAGATCTGAGGCATGGATAGACGCTCAGTCAAACAGGAATGCCTTGCACACAGTCATGCAAGTGTTGATAAAAACTAATGCAGGGTTGTCAATTCAAACAAGGAAGACCTTCAAACACACTATGCCATGAAAACTATACCCCATTATACACCAACCAAGACATACCAAGATATAGGATGATCAAGGATGTCCTGAACAAGTATAGTCCTGGGACACAAGATGAAAACAAAAGTGAAAAGCTCAAGCATGCAAACAACATGCATATGACCAACTTACATCTCTCGCCAAGAGTAGGAAATAGATTTGGATAAACTGTCGGACTAGGGAAAGATGCATCCCAATGGAGAGGTGATGGATAGATTGATGAATTGCCAGACATGGGAAGAATTCATCTCAATGGACAGGGTGTGGATAGATTAATGGATGACAAAGATAATTTGGATGTGCAAGATCTGCAGATAAGAGGATTGCCACTTGGATTTGATTAGCGTAGTATGGATGGGTGCTTGGATTAGGCACAAGTCAATGTGAGCTCACATAGATGGGGAAATATCAGTTTGATGGATTGGATAGGATTGGAAGAAAGATAAATGATTAGATAGGATGAAAAGGGGGATGGATGATTGAATAGGATTGGATTAGGGATGGGATTATTGATTAAATTGGAAGAGATGGAGAATATGGTTGGATAAGATAGGATTGGATTAGAAATTGGATTGGAAATTGGATTGTATGGGGTGGATTGGTGGATAGGATTTGATTGAATGGAACCAATAAAAAGGGAGAACTAATGGGTTGGTAAGAGGACAGATGAAGGGAAGGAGGGAGACAGATGGATGGAGTGGATGGATATGTATAGGATATGGAGGACTAGAGGGTAGGGTGCTGGAGACCCAAGGACTATGTTGCAAAGGAGTACAATTCCCCACACTAGAGGTAGTGGAATTAAGGATGCAAGAATGGTGGATAAAGATGTATGACTATGAAAGATAATGTGTAATGGATATGGATGGTAGAGGATTAAGGCCTGAATACTCCAAAGCATGCATGCATATATATTATTTTTCCTCTTATATGACCAAGACAAAAGATAAGAATGGAGGATTCATTTTGATAGGATGAGGGATATGATATGGGGATATGGATATGATAGGCAAGATCAAATATATGAAAGGAGAATGGACTTGAATATGATGCAGATGGATGAGAGGATTATGTGGATGAAGCTTCCCCCAAGTGTAGGGTACAAGAGGATGAGGGGATTACACATGATGCTTGTTTGCCTAGTTTTCATCTTGATACTTACCCAAGGTGCCACAATGAGTGGTTTTCACCATTGGATGAAATGGTTTTTCTTTACTTTTTTCTAATTTTTCTTTTTTTTTTGTATTTTTCTAGATTTTTTTTTGAATTTTTGAATTTTTGGAATAGTTTGGATGGATAACGATGAGGATGAGTAGATGTGGGAGATAGTGGATGCATGAAGGAGGAAGGAAGCACTCAAGCATATAGCTTCATGGATGGTATCCCTTAGTATTGCTTTGAATTGGAGGTATGCTCATAGATGTTGGCAACAATAGTTGGGGAGATGAAATGGATAGGGGGTGGACAATAAGGATTTGAAAAGGATTGGACTAACGGAATGGGATTATGAAAAGTGGATGGTGGATAATGGATGGTGTTTTGAATAATTTGTGGAAGATCAACATTGGCACACACCTTGAAGGGGGGTGGAGTAGTGGGAAAGAGTGTTTAGAATTAGATGGGGGATAAAGTCTAGATTTTGGGAAATTAAGACCCAAAATAGAAGAAGGGGATGATGGAGTTGGGATGGTAGATTTTGGGACATAAGGACCCAAAATGGATTTTGAAGATGGAGGATTGGAGGACTTATGAATGGATGGAGCTTTTGGATTAACAAGTTTGGATGCCAATTTTGATTTTGCTTTGGGATGCATTGCCTCTTTGGGAATCCACGTAGTTTTTTATTTTTAATTTTGGGGCCTTTGTGGCCTTTTTGATTTTTCTTTCTTTTGGATCATATTTTTCTTTTGAGCATGTCGTTTTGAGAGGACATGTTAATCCTTTGATTTTTGTGGATTTTGAGCTTTATGCTTTTTAGATTGGGCATCCAAATTGCTTCCAATAGAAATGGGATGGGTGCATGAGGATGAATGACTTAAGGATTTTATGGATGGTGGGATGATGGAAGGAGCATTTTGGGAGGAATTCAATGATGTGTGACTTTTTTGATCTTTCTTAGGGATTGTGGATGAAGGGATGTAAGGATCCAAAATGGATGGAAGGAATGGAGGATTTAGCTTTGGATCATGGGGTCCCAAAATGGATGTGGATGGCGGGGGATAATGGGATTTTGATTTTTATGAAGAAAATTTGGATTTAAGAGGAATAGAAGATGTACCAACATCTTGAGCATTAGCTTGAGGGCCCTTATTATTTCAGAAATGAGATGTGAGTCCATTTTGAGGGGGATGAGATGTGGAAGGAAGATCAAGATCTTTAGATAGACTGGGATCATGACATGGAGATGAAGGGATACTTTGATCTTGAATAGGAGGGGTATCATGAGATGGAGTGGGAGGGGTGATTGGATCATGAGATGTAAGAGGATCATGCCATGCAGGGAGAGGGTTGGATAGAGGAATCATATGATCATGAGAGGAAGTGGAGAGAATGCCATCATTAGATGGAGTAGAGGGAGATGCATCATGAGATGGAGAGGATTCTATTGTAGCATGCTTTGGAACAAGCTTTTGGCATGCTTGGAGTTGTGGGGATTCTGTGATGGAGGAAGAGATGGAAGATTTGATGCAAGTAGATGGGGAAATGGGGGTATCATGAAGTGTAGAGGATTAGGATTTATTTTGAGGTGAAGGTGATTGGGGTGGATGGAGGACTTGAGGAGGCTTGGCCACTTTTCTTTGAGGTGAGGATTTTGTCTCCTTTTCTAGAATGTCTTGGATAAGATTATGGATAATGAATTTGGAGGACATGGACAATGTGGATTTTGGAGGATTGGGATTAGATGGAGAATTGGGATTAGATGGGGGATTGGGATTGGGATTGGATGGAGGATTAGGATAATGGATTGGGGAATTAGGATTAATGATTGGAGGACTATGGAGTAAAGGATTTGGATGGGAAGTAGAGGTAATGAATGCATTGTAGAAGGGTGGGGATTGGGATGTAGATGGAGGGGTAGATGGAGGTATACATATTGGATTAGAAGAGTATGTGGATGGGGAATAATATGGAGATATGGATGGGGAATAAGATGTATTTCCCTTGTCGAAAGTAGAGGAAGGATAAGAGATATGGTATAGATTGGGATTGGGTGTAATGTGTTGAGATATGATGGATGAAGGTATGATAGGCGGGTGGGAGATTATGGGATTGACTTTGTAGGCAAGTTCATGAACCTCCATGAACATCTTCTCGTACCAAGCATTGAAATTATGGGTAGTCATGTTGAGAGTGAAGGATAAGATTGGAATTAGATGAATATGTTTTGGAGGAGAAAAATTATGAAGAAAATGAAGATGAGGATTAGGACTTGGCTTGGAATGATGATGGATTAGATTTGATTGGATTTTGATTGGATTTGGTTTGATTGGATTTGATTGGATTTGATTGGATTGGATTGGATTAGATTAGATTAGATTAGATTTGGATTTGATTTGATTTGACTCGATTGGGTTGAATTGGATTAGATTGGATTTGATTTGATTTGATTGGATTGGATTGGATTGGATTGGACTGGATTGAATTGTATTGGATTAGCCCTTGGATTAGGACTTGGTTTGATTGGATTTGGATGGATTTGTCCTTGGATTAGGACTTGATTTGGTTGGATTGGATTATTCCTTGGATTAGGACTTGATTGGACTTGATTGGATTAAAGGATTGGATGATTGCTTGATGGAGGATTACATTGATTGGAATTTTAGAGATTTGATTGGATTAGAGGGAGAATGATTATGGAAGAACAGATAGATAATAGGAAGAATAAAGGGGGAGGCTACCCAAAGTTGGATGAATGATTTGGACAAAAATATTGGTTGAGGAAGGATGATTGTTTGAATGGATGAAAGTGGATTGGGGATTGGAGAATTTCTTGGATAGATAGGAATGGATTAAAGATTTGATGATGACAAGATGGAATTTGGAAAGAGGGATGATTGATTGGTTGTGGGGGCTCGACTTGGCAAGAGATCTCAAGTAAAGAAAACACAATGGTCAAAAGAAGTTAGACTCAAAAGACACTCCTACTCCTTCACAACATATCCTATGGTGAGCAAGGAAAATAGTCAATGGATCCCAATTGGTTTCCTAGCTACGGTTACCTTGAGCGGACACTTAGATGCTTGACCCCACTAACTCCCCTCCACGACACTCACTTCTCCGAGGTAGCCAAGCATCAATTCCCATGAAAAATCCTCATGGAAAAATTTGTGTCTCTACTAAGGGCCGTAAAAATATGGGCGACTTTCGAGGCCCAACCTCCTGCACTAATGATTAGAAGATTTTTGGCCACTATGCACAAAGTGTTTAATATGGCTTCCTGTTAGGAGCTACCCTTCGCAGTTGCGCAAGCACAATTGTGGCCTATAGCCCAATGAAGCACCAAGAAAATAGTAGTCATGCAAGCATGATTGAGATCTGTGGGATTGTACTAAGAACCCAATGTGAGAGTGAACTCTCAAATAGCCCCAACCATTGATTCTTTCAATCTCAGTGGCCTATTTATTATAGTGAGTTGGGAACCCCAGGTCTGGGTGTACTCACTTGGGTCAGTCCGCTCTCACCAGCTCTAAGAGAAACTCATGAGGGTAGACCCACTAAGGGTAATACAAGTAATATTCCTAGAAAAGACCAAAGGGGTCTAGATTTATGATTGCCTAGATAGGCAAGAGCATACTCTCCTACCCTTTGACTCTTCAAGATAAAGAAAAGACAAAATTATTTTACCCCCTAATTAGATCTAGATGGCTACTAAAAGAAACACAATGTTTGCTTGAACCTCCTAGGCAACCTGCTAAACCACTTGATTAGTAGTTTGAAAATGAAGTCTTCATCAAGCGTCTTGCAAAAGACAAAAGAATGACAAAAATATTTTTTTTTAATTTTTCGATATGAGTAGAAAAAAAAGAATAAAAAATTTTCTACTAAAGACAAATGTGGATTTGGAGGAAACTTTGATGGTTAATTGGGGTTTGACTAGGTTTTTGACACTTTCTAAGGGATAGGCAAGCATAAGATGGGGATTTTAGAGGCAAGCTGAAGGAATGGAAAAATTTGTCCAAGAAGGACAAAGAAGCAAAATTTGGAGATAGACAATATGAAAAATTTGGAGATGATTGGATAAAATTGAAAGAAGTTATGGCAAACCCTAAAAATAAAGAAATGTGGGATTTCGGGCTTCAATAAGTGGAATTTGGGGATAAGGTACTCAAGGAAGGAAATGTACAAAATGAAATTGTAGGGGATCTAACGAGGTTTATGCTTCTGAGTCTACTTATGTTGAATCCTCCCTCGAATATATTGTCTCCTACTGAGATGAGGTTTCCCTTACTGATGATGAAGCCTTTGCTGATGTTGTGGACTCTTTTGCTCCTTTGGCTACATCTTCTATTGCTCCTAGTCCTTTGCCTCATTCATCTCTTGGTCATTTTTCTCTTGTTCTTGTTCCACAACAACAGTCTGTTGTTATTCTGTAGTAGTAGTCTGACAGTGTTTTTGTGGGGTCCCCCCGCCTGAATTTTATTTAAATGTTCCTAATGATAGTGTTTCCTAGATGGTTGTTTGTCACAGGAGGAAGGGGAAATGCCTCCCTTTGCCAACCCCCCCTTTGTCAATTTTTGGGTGTTTTTCCCCACTCTTGAGTTGGGGTGGGTTGTTGTAGGTTTGATAGGTGTTTGGTTGTCTGACTTGTTAGTTTGGGGTTTGTACCCCTTCTTGGTTGGTTGCCACCTTTGGGCTATTTTTAGATTTTTGATAGTCTTTTGGCTATGTAGAGGGTCAACGCCCTAGTTAAAGTTGCTTTTTTTCTTGCAATGTAAAGAATCAAATTGCTATTTTTTTCCCATCTAACAACACATTTTTTAGTAAATGAAAATGCATAACTGATTTCTATTGATTGGGTCAATATTGGTATATGCATGTAGTGGAGTTATTAGACCTCGTTGGTGGTAACATAGATAAAAACCTTCATATGATTGATTTGAATCGAGTGTCATTACAAAAGTATGCTGAATAAAAAAATTTTATTGTGGTCATATTCATTATAAGATTACTCTATGAATTTATAAGTAGAATTATTAAGTTTAGAAAAATTATGCAGCATCAATTATTCATCAATATTACATTTCACTTCATACAGCTAACTAAAAAACTAATTATATGCTATTGACTCACTATTGCACAACAAAAGTCAATGATCTCTAATGAACCCATTGAAATTTTTTTTTTTAAACTAATAATTACTCTTTAGTCTTAAAATTTTTAATAGTCAAAAGGCCTCATTCAATATTTTTCACTTTCTCAAATAAGGAAATTAGAAAGAAGTTTGTGGATCCTTAATATGTCTACATGACTATAATGAAAAGGAAAAGTGTATGTAAAAAGTAATTACAAGTTTAGATAAAAGAATTGGTTACAAAATATGTGTTAGTAGAGATGAAAAATTTCATTTTGAAAAAAATTATTGTGAAGCTTATGTATTGAAAAAGTGAGTTTAGAAAATGAAAAGTGTACGTTAAAAGTAATTACAAGTTTAGATAGCTTGGTTTTGTAAGAGAATTAATTACAAAATAAGTGTTAGTAGAAATGAAAAATATTACTTTGAGGACAACTCATTGTGAAGTATAGATATTAAAAAAGTGTGTTTAGATTAAATATTTAGAAATTTCAAATTGAATATGTAATATGTTTATATCAAATGTTTCTTATATTTTAATTAAAAAAATGGTATTTCTCAGTTAAAATTCTACTGGATATCATTAAAATCTTTCTATACTATTTCACTAAATGTATGATGATAAATCAAGACAAATTTAAATTGATTTAATTTTATCTAATTGACAATGAGACGTAATTTCAAATAATATTTTTTATTTCTGTATATTTTGATTTGGAATTTCATAAATTTTTTGTTTGATACATGATCAATTGAACTATATTATTTGATCAATTGAGTGAAACCATTCATTGCATTGATGTTACTCGAATGTGCTTCTTGTATAAAATTAGTATCATTTCGACTTAGTCAAATTAAATATTTCTTTAGAGAATTCAAGGTTTTACAATCTATAGAAGTTAGGCAAATGCTTTAGGGAAAATTATAGATTTGGGAGTCATCCAAAGTAATACCTTATCATGTGTATGTATATTGGGAGCTATTCAATATATTTCTTAAGTATCTCAAGGAATCTTATAATTTGATTAATATGATATACATACACACTAAGAATATATGAGATTAAAAGTTTAATAAGAAAAGGATTTTGATGATACGAAGTTAAGGTGAATGATATGTCTAATATGAAATATCTGTTAGAAGCATATTTGTATTATGTTTTACATGGAGCTTCGGGTAAATCCCCTTGAGACTACTTAGTTTATTTTGGCTAGCTGCCACTACTCAATTTTTTATGGAGTTATTTGTGGAATTGGTGGCATCATGAATATTTATTTTCTGCTCATTGATAAGTAGTCATTTTAAATGTATATTAATAGTGTTATTAATAATTTATGTAGTTAAACTTGACGAGGGGAAAATGTAGAAAGGTAGGATTAGATGGTTAGTATTCAAATGAAGCATTCAAGTACATAAAACACAAAGAATAATCATTTATACCTTGCTATTTTTACCTCTCCCTTGGATTGAGCTTGATGAAGTGGATGATGAGGATGCACCCTTGATGCTCCACTTGATGTGCTACTTTCTTAATTTGGATGTGGATTGGTCTCCTTTGCTCAACATGATTAATGGATTGATATTTGGATTGGATTGTGATAGATAGATGAGGACTTGGATTAGAAGAGGATTGGATAGGGGATCATGAAGACATTATGATGGCTATGAAGAAGATGATTTGGATCAAGGAGAAAAGAGCAGCATGACAATGCATGAGAAGTGGATCCTTTGTGAGGAGAATAGGCTCCAATTTATAGATTGGAGGAGGCTAATGGATGACCAAGATTGATTTGATCATTTACGGTTGAGATTGACTTGAGATAGAAGGCATGGATCAAGGGTGCCTTGGGAAAATAAACAGGAATATTAAATTCTTTGGGAAAAGGGGGGGAGAAATTTGAATTTCAAACCTGACGACTTAAAAATTCTAAAATAAGGATGCATTGAGGGATTCAAAGAAATTTGAATTTCTTTGAGAGACTCAATGTTGATGTGACATGAGTGGGAATTAAAAATTGTGGGATAATGATAAGCATGATTATGAGAGATTCTAGATGGATTAATTATGTTGAGTGGGATTAGGAAAAGTGATTTGTAGGAATCACATGACTAGGTTAATTAATTAGAATTAATTAACTCAATGAGTTTAAAGAAAATAATTAATGGAGGGGACTTTAGAAGAATAGGGGAATAATTAATTTATTTGATAAATTAATTATTGGACAATAGTGACATGATTAATTAAATTAGATTTAATTGATTCTGAGAGGAATAAGGATAACACAATTAAATTAATTAATTATATTGATAAGCTTAAATTAATTAAATATTAATTTTAGGTATCTACAAAAGTTTGAAGAAAAAATATAAAGACTAATGTTAAAAGGATGGAAAGAAATTTGTAGTCATGGGGCATATTTGACAATATGCAATTGAAAAAGGCCCTCCATTTTTTCACAATTTAACTCATGTCGTAGTGTTGGTAATTTGAAATTATGAGAAAACAATAATTTGCAACCTTTTATAGTGGAGAAGCTATTGTTTAAGAATTGAAAACAAGTTGTAAAACTAAAAAGGAGATTCGAGACAAGCAAATAGTATTTTGGCAAAATTTTCATGTGGCTCTACAATTTGTGTCCCTTTTTTTTAACATTTTCATTCAATTTTTCTTCTAAATTTTAATTGCACAATTTTTTATTAATACTATTAATGCAAATGTGAGATGACTATGCCAAAAAAAAAAAATATTCTCTGTGTCAAGTTAGCTCCACCAATAACTTGTTAAAGAAATTGAGTAATGGTTTCTGACCAAAATAAGCTAAACGTAGGCTTCCTTTAAAATTTTAGTGGGCAGTACTAATATTTTTTTGTTTTATTTTAAAGTGGGTTCTCTCATGAAATTTGTAGTGTAGTTTAATCTTAAAAGTTCAAGTTCCTAAATTTATGGAACATTAAAAACTCTATATGATTGGTAAATGGTAGAAAAATGTCTTAATTGGTGAGACAATTTCTAGCCCAACCTCAATTGCACTGGCTTCATCATGAGACCCCCTACTTTAAAATATATCTTAAACCCCTATGAGACCTTATTCTAAGAAATGACATGGAGCCTAAACAATCACATGAGATTCTACTCTTGTTTTCAATTCATAATTTAAAATTTCTATGAAAATACTCCATCCGCTCACATTTAAACAGAAAACAAACAATTACATACAAACATGAGATTAGCTTTCACCAACCTTTTCATCTTTTAAAAATACAAATTTCACAACCAATTTTACAAACTGCACCAACTCCAATCATTGTACTCAACTAGTGTACTTATATTCTAAAATATATATAAGTAAAATAATGTGGAGAGATATAACATAATTGTCTTGCATGTTTATTCAATGCCAAGAGGAACATGGAACTGAATAATGCTGCATTATTTCACTTTCATTAAAGATGTAACAGTTTCATATACTTAGATACAAGTGGCAATGATTCTATTTTATTCAGAGTACTAAAATAATAGTTATATAGAAACTAAAACATGCATGCATTTACCTGTCATCTACATGCCAAATTTATTCAGCACTATTTTTTTATTTACAGATATTTGTATATCATTATAAATGTCTCTCCAGGTAATCAGTTATGTAACGTCTGAAATGCCAAGAAAATATAATTTACAAATTTCACAGTCAAGTTGACGGACCACATCAACATCAATAACTTTACAAAAAGACGTGTCTGTTTAAAATGGACTCCTCCCCCTCTACTTCTCTCCCATTTGTACCAACCAATTTATGGAATGTCTGGAAATTCCAAGCAAAACCATACACAATAAATGTAGAGCTAAATTGGCAATATTGATGAGAAAGTTGTGGTCAGAGCAATGAAGACGTAAAGCCTTCAAAAATTAAAACCTGTCTCATGACTGGTCGTCAAAAAGGGGTCCACAGAAGTGCTAAGTTTTACAGTGTTGTTCTTCTGTTATTTGCTTAAAATGGAGGAGATAAATGGAGGAATGTAAAAACATGAGGAGGGTGAAGAAAACATCGACAGAAAAACAATGCACCGACGTATGTGAAAACAACAGATCAAATGTTAGATAAGTATAAATGAATGGATAGTATTGCCTTCAAAGTCGTGACAAGAACATGAGTGGAGTGGAGATGTAAAGCATTGAAAAGGTATGTTATGTATTTCCAAGATAAACTAGTATACTTATATTTCAAATTTTTAATTTTAAAAATTTAAGATTCATTGTCTCTTTTGAATTCAATAGATGATAAATGCATACACCAATATGTCTAATCACCAGCTAGCTCACATTACAATAAATTTAACAAAAAACTTAATAAAACTTTAAAACTGATTTCACTATATATAATTCTTAATCAATCATTTTAAAATTTTGTGCTTTCAATTCATATTTCATCTTTTCCTAAAATATGTTTTCCATTAACAACACAGGGCTTATAGAAGAGATTACACATCTTATTTACAAAAATTAGAGAGCCTATCCTTTTCACTCTACCTATGACCTAGACCATTATTTGTTGTATACGTTACTAAAACAACTAATGCTCTTGGAATTTATCTATTTCCCATTTATCTATTGTAATTTAAAAACTCCATTTTTAATAAATAATAAAGATTTTTAAAATTATTTTTTAATTAATTTAACATTGAAATATTATGATAGAGAATTACTTATTAGAGAATAGTACAGATATTTTTAAAAAAAAGTAAAAATCAATTAAAAAATTCTAATATTTTTAATAAACCAACTCATTAATTATAATTTATTTCTTTGAGAATTGACACTAACTTTGATGTTGGAGATTCACAAATTAATGTTGTCTTTTGTTTCATTCTTGAATACACCACATTCTAAGTAAAGGGAGGTTCAATTGCAGTGAAAGAAGCTGAAAGAGAAGGGTCTTGACTTCTTAGTTTCTTGTCTTGTAAATACACCTTACTGCCATACAATCTCATATGAATCATGGGTGCCACTCCGAATCTTATACTTGCCAAAACATACAAAGAAACATTTTAAAATGACAATAAAAAGTAAAAAGTGGATTTATGGAGTTCTTAAAAGTGGCAGAAATGACATAACAGTAAATAAAAGAACCAAGTAAAAAAAAAAAAAAAACCGGTATGGTGTACGAAATCAAAGGACATTTGAGATTCGTAGAAAAACAAAGCTAAAATCATTAAAAGCTCACAACTTTCTTTAGAGCTGCTCGTGCCTATTTCAGCTCCATTTGCACGCTCCTCCTCCCTTTCCATTTTTCTTTTGCTTGCACATCAATCCAATCATACTTTAAATTTTTGCAGCCCATCAAATTGCAAAGAAAGGAAAGCAAATGATGGCATAATCTATTGAAAAGATCACTAAAAAATTTTTTTGTAGGAATAGTCTTCTATAAATATCTTAATCTACATATTTGTTCTATCAAACTATACTCTATTCCCATTTACTGTACAGAAAGATAACATAGACTCACTTGGATCTCATCAAAATAGATGCTTTTGTGCCATATTATATAGAAAATGAAAAGCAATATGTACCAAAATGGTGTTTGAGATTCTGTGATATTCTTCAATCCGGAACCTTCAACAAAGAAAACTCTGATGCATGGTTACTCTGAATGGCCAGGTTGAGAAAATAGTTGAATAGAAACTGTCGGAAAGAACAAAAAATATGGAAACGTTATATTGCCCTTAATCTCCTTTAGCGTTACAAAAAGTTTTAAATACCTACACATGCATTGGGTATTTTTGATGGTCCGTTAAATTGCATTTAAGCCAATTCTACTTTTTATTATCATGCAATTTGGCAGAGGCTGTCAAATTTATTTTAAGAGTTTTTGTTTACGGACAACATAGATCCATATATCCCATTGTAGATCGCCTATTGGCGAAAAGATATGATGTTCCATAGGCTATTTTTTTTTTAATTAAATATCAAGAGTCCAAAGAAACTTAGATGTAGAGTTTATACAAAAGTAGTGAGCGGGGGGCAGGGCCACTGCTACCAAACTAAGGAACCAAAGAAAGGATTATATACAATTATCACTCTAGCCAAAAAGAGGGGACATAGAAAAATAGTTCAGTATTGGAGGATCTCATCCTGATCCTCCAGCCACGTAGTCCAGCCTTGTTCTCCTTCCATCTAGACCACCTTCTTTCTTGCTAGGATCTGGGAGCACATCTCAATCCTGTTGAAGGGGGGAGGCCTGTTGTCCTATAGATCCTTTATCAGCTTCTTCACTGCTTTGTCAAAAGAGGTCTGGTTCTCTACGATTCTAGCCCATTCATACCCGTTTTGCATCTCATGAACAAACATGGTTGCTCTACCATCTTTCAGGAATCGCAGTAGCTTGTTTCTCTTGAGGTTCATCATAGAACAGACCTACATAGCAATTTTGTAATGTGTGAGTTTTTTGAAAAACTCAGTACGTTCCCTTGTAATGGCTTGGAACTTCTCCTCATTTCTAAGTTTCCAAATAAACTAGAGAATGTAAGAAGATAAGATTTGTCAAACAAGATTAATATCATTTTGCAGTCCATGAATGAAACAAGTAACAATATCAAGAGTAAAAATAGATTCTACAATAGATATTCCAAACAGAAGCCAAATTTCTCTAGCAAAGGGGCAATCAAAGAATATGTGATGCGTGGTCTCAGGTTTTTTGCAGACAAAGTACTGGTCATACTCAGTAGATTTATTCCTAATGGGTAATCTGTCTAAAATGAGTTGCCATCTGAAGCATTGAATTTTAGGGGGAATGGGGGATCGCCAGAGCTTCTCAAAGGTTTTCTGCCAAGTGTGGGGGGTATGGTTAACATACCATAGTTTGTTGATGTGTTCGATCACCGAGAAGTCACTGTTTAGCAGGGTATAGATAGATTTGGCTTTGATTTTAGGGAGGGTGGAGCCATCCTTCCATAGGAAAGAGAGGTATCTATGGGCATCTACATGGGTGTTTTTGGGGAGGTGAAAAGGAACACATGCATTTTTAATCATATTGTATGTCTTTTTATGTGATGCAGGGAGATCACATTTAGTGCTAAGAGCCTCTCAGCTAATAAGGTTATCATATTCAAGGATATCCATAATGTACTTGATTCCTTTGTTATGCCAGTTCTTAGCAGAGCAACCTTGGGTTAAAGCAAGGGGTTTGGAGTTGTGATGCAGGTTCCACCATATTGACCTTTCACCATGTAGGGAGTTGTCAGAGTTGATGCTCGAGTTGCTAATTAGACCACGCACATGCTCCTAGGCTTTCCAGATGGATTTAAACATCCAGGTGCCTTAGACAGACACGGGAAAACTGCTAGCTATTAGGTCGCTGAGTGGGAGAGCATTCCATATTTTGGCATTTTTAGGAACACCATTTTGAATGTTGTTTCTAATGAGGATTTTCCAAGGTTCTTGTCCTTCTAGTGAGTGAAATATCCATTTGGCAGCAAGGGAGATGCCTTGCAGCCTAAGATCCTTGAGGCCCAACCCACAAAGTTTTTTATTGAAGTGGCACTAGGTCTATTTGACCGTGTGGGCTTTCCTTTTACCCTTCCCATCTGACCAAAGGAACCATCAGATAGCCCTTTGGATTTCAAAGATTTGGTAGTTGCTAAACATCCATACCAAGGAGTAATAGATACTATATGAAGATAGGATTTTTTGGCAAACTTGAATCTTGCCAGCAAGGGATGGGACTCTATTGTCCCACTTGTTGAGTTTACTATCTATTTTTTCCCTAACCCAGCCCCACATGTCCTTAAGAGAGGGAGATATCGAGAAGGGGATGCCAAGATAACAGACTAGTTTAGTAGATCCTCCCCATGCATAGCCAAACTAGTCAAGCTAGTCCGGGGGGTTATCTTTCCATCCAAGTAGGATGGATTTTGTCCTGGATATCCAGCCTATGGATGCTCTACTGAAAATGTCAAGTTTTTGATTGAGGGAGTCAATATTGTGTCTTGAGAGCTTCAGGAAGAACAAGGTATCATCATCAAACTAGATGTTAATCAGTTCAGAGTCGTCTGGCAGGGTAATACCTTGGACATAAGGGGAGAGAGTGTCATCTCTAAGGAGATAATATAGGGCATCAGAAGCAATGACAAACAAAGCAGGAGCAAGGGGGCAGCCTTGCCTTATTGATCTAGATAGGGGAATAGGCTGGGAGAGGATTCCATTGACTTGAACTAGGGTAGATGCATCCTTGAGGAGGATTCGAATATAGTCACAAAACTCTCTAGGAAAGCCAAAGGCTGAGAGCATCGTGAGGACGAAGTTCCATTCTACCATGTCATATGCTTTCTCAAAATCAACAAGGAACATGGCGGCATCTTGATTTGATGTTCTGGCCCATTCCATGGATTCCCAACTCATTACAAGATTCTCCAAGATGTATCTACCTTTAATGAAGCCTGTTTGGGTGGAGCAGATGAATTTGGGGAGGATCTTCTCCAAGCGGGAGGCTAGGGATTTGGCCATGATCTTGTAGGAGATGTTAAGGAGGGTAATTGGCCTCCAGTTTTTAATCAGGGCTTTGTCCCCTTCTTTAGGGATAAGTTTAATAATACCCCTATTTATGGATTCCCCTAGGGTTCTAGTGGCAAGGGCTTCATTATAGATATCTTAGAGGTCGATGGAGATCCAATCAATGTTAGCTTTGTAAAATTCAACAGGAAGCCCATCAGAGCCTGGGGCCTTGTTATCCTTAAGATTTTTAATGGCATCCTTGATTTCTTGCATGGTTAACTTAGCTTTGAGGAAGCTGGATTCATCCTCAAAGATTCTATTAGGAATAATGGTCCTACACCTGGTACAGGCTTCTACCATGGCCTCATTATCCTTAGAGGTAAACAGAGTCTTGTAAAAAACTTCAAAGGCTTCTTTGATGTCAATGATATCTAGGAGTTCCTTATCGTCTATAGTTATTCTATCAATTTTTTCCTTGATCTATTTTTGTTTGAGTAGTTTAAATAATATTTTAGAGCCCTTATCACCAAATTGAAGCCAGTAGTTGTGGGCTTTGATGAAGGCACCTTTGATTTTAACCTGCTGGTGCTTTTTGAGGATATCTTTAGCCTTGGTGACCTGCTTTACCAAGGTAGGGGAAGAAGGTTGAAGTTGAATATCATGCTCTAGGGAGTGGAGTCGAAGAGCACGAGTTTTTTCTACAAGTCTGAAGTCCTTGGCTTTCTTCTGGCCAAAGGTCTAAAGAAGATTCTGCAAAGAAGAAATGTTCCTCTACCATCTAATCATGGGGGATTGGGGGAGATGCGGTTGCAGATTGAAGAGTCTAATTAATTTGATGGCATGCAGGACATCCTCATCTTGCAGCAAGGAGGTATTGAGCAAGAATTTCTTATTGCGATGATGGATAGGGGTGATGGAGTTCCTGATGTTGATAATGGCTAGAATGGGGAAGTGGTTAGATAGGGTAGTTGGTAAGACTACAACCACATTCCCAAGCTGGTTGGGGGAGAAGGAGAAGTCTTTATTAGCATAGAAACTATCTAACCTAGAGTAGATCCTATTAGTGTTTTGCTGAAAATTGCACCAGGTGTACCATACATTGGGGGTATCAAATTTGGAGCCTTCCAGGGGGTCAAATAGTTGCATATGTTGTTTGAATCTATCCGAATGAGGATTTTCTATGTTTTTCCATTCAAACAAAAGTCCCCCAGCCTTGTCATTCTGGGATTCAGTCATATTAAAATCCCCAGCCATGACCCAAGGAATATTTGGGAGGGAAGTTAGCCAATTCTAGAGGGATATTCTTTCCTTATAATCGTTAGATGCATAAATGGAGCATATGCTGAAGCAAGAACCCTTAACCTCAAAGGTAGCCCAAGCTGCTCTATTA
Source organism: Cryptomeria japonica (assembly GCF_030272615.1). NCBI lineage: Eukaryota > Viridiplantae > Streptophyta > Pinopsida > Cupressales > Cupressaceae > Cryptomeria > Cryptomeria japonica. The sequence goes on from NC_081409.1 coordinate 819,310,255, forward strand.
TAGGGGGAAGTCCCTTTATCCTTGAGGTACATTGCCCATTTAGGGGCAAGAAGGAACCCAACTCCTCCTTTACCTCTCGGGTGGTTGGTACAAACTTTGATAGCATCTCGCCAAATGAAGTCAAGCGTTGTGTCGAGGGAGAACCCAATAGACTTAAGCTCTTGTAACATCAGAAAATCTAAGTTTTTATGCAAGTCCAAAAACCTTTTAATAACAAATTTTCTGTTGGGCGACTCAAGGCCTCGAATGTTCCAAGATATGTATTTCATCAAAGAGGAGGGTTTACGGGGGGCTAGTTCGGAGATCGTTGTTGATCACCAGATTTCTTCTTATTTTTGGAGCCCACAGGCCTACCTTTGTTTTTATTAAGGGAGTGCCCTTTCATAGAATCCTCATCATCTTCATTGGTTTCAGGAGGATCAGCTCTAGTAACTGCATTTCCTCCTGTGACAGACCTAGACAACTGGGAGCCTAGAAAGTCAGGGAGCATAGTGCTAGGCCTAATTTCATCTAGACCCTTATTGGCATATATAACTTCTATGATATGACCATCCTCTAGTTCTTTGAGAAAGGATGGAGTCGAGGGATCCATGGTGTTAGTATTAGAAATAGGTCTTGCAAATGAAGAGGAGACCGATTGGATGGGGGTTCTGGATCTAAGGATCATTGCAGGGTTATTGCTAATGCTAGCATCATCGACACCAAGATGGGGTTTTCCAACTTATTGACCATATTTCTAACCTCAAATTTGATAGGGGATTGGTCAGGAACCTGGGGCTTAGGAGAAGAGGCCATTTGGCTGGAGGAGGAGCGGCTAAGATTTAGGCCTTTAAGGGGGCTGATTTTACATCTCCGCTTTCTTGAGGTAACAAGTTGAAAGCAATCAGCGGGTGATTCTACAGGATTTTGGGAGGAGTCGAACACAGGGATGAGGGGCTCGGAGGCCAAGGGTGTGAGATCGGCGATGAGAGGGTTAGCCTCATTAGGAGCAGGAGCAGGATCTGTGGACATCACATCTTTAGGTTTAATAGTAATAGTAGGGGGAGGATGTGTATGATTAACTTTTTTAGGGTTTACGGCTGCTTCATCAGAATTATGCTTTTGCTTCCTACGACTGATAATTGGGCAATTTTTGTGAATATGCCCTTCCTTTTTGTAGAGAAAACAAGCATTCAATTCTCCAAGCATTTCAATCGGACAGATGAATGTGTCTCCATTAATATCTAGGTTTAGTGAAGGCAAAATATCAATTCCAGGCTTGATAGAGACAAGCATTCTTGCATCTAGGTTGGGCACCAACCTAGTAGTTTCATCAACCCGAATGATTTTACCAAATGGTGCCATTAGCTGGGGAAGAAAATGCCACAAAAAAGGGGGGACATCCTTGAGGATGACCCATCTGGGAGAGGACAATGTGAGGACTTCCTCATTAACTGCCTCTGGAGACCAGGCAGGGGCTTGAAAAGAGGTATTCCCTACCATCGAGTACTGGCGATTAAGAGCTACCATTTGGGCTTCATGCGAGTTGAAAAAAATGAGAAAAAGACCTCTTTTTAATTGTTTACAAAATGTAATTTTAAGCCCTAATTTGAGATTCCACAGATTGTGAAACTAGTCGTCTACAAATTTCCTAGGTGGGCATTTTTGAGCATCCACACAAGCGAAGAAGATAGCAATGTCACATAGTCTTCATTTTTCCAAAGCAATCTCACTTATCATTTCAGAATTTGGTGAAACAACGAAGGGGTTTGAGGTATTGCAAGGGGACATACTTGCCTTACTGGATCCTTCATCTGCAGGAGCCTTAATGAAGTGTGCCGATGAGCAGATTCCATCAGCAGATGGAGCAATGGTCTCAATGAAGGATTTTTTTAGGGCTGGAGTGGTATGCAGGCAGGGTTTAGGGTTAGATGTATTAACACCATCTAACTCCGGTTCTATCGGAAACCAGGGTTAGGGGGGGCTGGGTGAGGCAGATGGGGTGGAGTAACTTGAAATAAATACAGAGCACATAAAGAAAGAAAGAAAGATAAAGAGAAAGTAGATGGGCGCGTTAGGAGGTGCAAACTAGGTGGAGGAGATAAACCCCTCCACGTAGATGCGAGAGTACTCCCGCAAGCATGAACTAGCTTCCAACTTCAAGGTGCGGATGAAAGTGTCATCAATTCACAGAGCAGAGCCATCTTCGTGATCCTCCTCACTTTCAATTCACAGAGTAGAGCCAATCGGTGCGATCCTCCTTGCTTTCAAATCGCAGAGCAGAGCCAATCGGTGTGATCTTCCTCACTTTCAATTCGCAGAGCAGAGCCCCGGTTCCATTCTGATAAAATATTTTTCCACCTTAGGGTAGAGATATTTAGCTGATTTCACACCAGAAATTTTGCTCATCTATTCACAAAATTATTACATAGGCGCAGTTTCCAAGCATGTCCACAGAATTTATTGATTATTGGCCGAAATATTCGTGCATTCACCTGCAAAATCCACTGCCTCTAATGCAGTTTAAATATGCGGGAGCCTTGTGTGAATTCCTTCCTAAGGCAATCGAATTTCTTCTACGTGTCCCCTTCTCCCATAGGCTATTTTTGTATTTTGATTGACTAGATTAGTTTTGAAGTTGAAATATGATATGTGAAATGAAATAGAATCCTTATTAATATGGTTGATTGAATTATTAAAGAAATTGATTTTTTTAATTGGTTAAAATTAATATGTAAAGTGGTATTGTAAATGATATTATATATTTTTGAGGTATAAATTTGAAGACTTTAAAATTAAGTTGTAATGTTATGTGTTTAAATTATAGTTATGTTTATTTATTTTTTGTTGTAATATGTGAAGTGTGTAAGATAGATTTGTTGTGGAACATGAAATATATGTTATCAAGAAATTGTAATTATTCATAACATAAGGATTGGAATGATAAAAAATGAATATTTTTGACTCTCACCTTATCTTTTGGATTTTGTTTGATCTAATGTTTTCTTATGCAATGAAAAGGGTCCAAATTTTAATAATAATTTGGTAAAAGAACTAAAATGTTACTCATATTCTACCTACATATAATGAATAGTGGCTAAGAATTTAAGATTTCATGCATATTGGCCAACATGGGTAAGTGTACCAAGATGTTGAACTAAAAAGTGGGTATAAGAGGCATCTTTTTTTTCTAAATCAACTAAACATGAACTTGGAGGAGCAACTTGAGACTCAGGCATTCAAAATCTAAAGATATCAAAATAACAAGAATTGTAGTACTTTGAATCTAGTTTTTTAGCTACTAAAGCTTTTCAAAATGGATAAGATTAAACGGTTAAATCTTTCCCGCACATAAAAGTGTTCCTTTTTTTTTAAGAAAAACATAACATAGTGTTTGGTGTGTGAGTAAACAAAAGTTATAGCTGCATTTAGTATTTTGAGAAACCCTTTGGTAGAAAGATAGTTAAGAGTGAGTATTAGAAGTTGTGTTATTTTTTGTTAAGTATTTTTTTTATGATTTTTGAAGTAGATGCATCTTGAAAATCAAATACCAATTCATGAGCATAACATAGGTTACACCAAAATAATTAAAAAGTTAATTTTTTTTAAAGAGTAAATATAGAGTAATAAAAATATATAATTTATTTTGAATTTGGACAAGTAATTCATAATTTATAAAAAAAATGCTCCATGCATGTCTAAGAACTATGGAGACATTGGTAAAAGAACTTAAAAATTAATATATATTAATGTTGGTCAAATCCTAAAAAAATATATCGTTAGAAAGCTCAAAAGATGTGTCAAATTGTGGTGATAATTTTACAAATACCCACTTGATAATGTGTAAAACTAACGATGAGGAAGTTGAGAAACCAAATTGAAAAAGAAAATGCGTAGAAATGAAATGTAGCTCCCAAGCCTAAGGCTTTTCATACAAGGCTAACTACAAGTAAAAACACATATGTGTTATTTGAATCAAATACATGTATGTGTTATTTGAAATAAAAAAATGTATGCACTTTTATCCAAGAAAAACATGCATGTGTTATAACACATGCGTGTTATGGTAAACAAGAAAACACACACATATTTTGTTGAGGTAATCTTAAAAAGGAACATACCCCTAGATGCTAATATATTTGGCTTTCCTTTAGTTTTCTATCATCAACATATATACATTAAATATAATATTATATTTTCTCTTTATCTTTAATCTTTCATATACTTTGAATTATATTTTATGTATATATTGGTACAATGTTTGAGAATGGTTTTAGATCTCTAGGAGTCATAATGCAAATTCTAGATTTTAGGGGATCTTATAATTTTTCAAACTAAGTCAATTTTTAGTGATCAATACACTCCTATCATCATTCTCTTTCTATCTCTCTATCTCACGTTCCCCTCTCTTCCCAAGCTCTAGATCTTATAACTTCTTAGACTTAGTCAAATATTAATAATCACTAAGCTCCTACTATCATTTTTTCTCTATTTTTATTTCACTATCTTTGTCTCCCTTGATCTATAGACCTATCTCTCTTCATATTATTTCTCTTTCTCCCCCTCTTTGCCCCATCTCTCTATCTCATTCTCTCCTCTCTCCCAAAGCTCTAATCTTATATTTCTCACCCTTCTACTCTATATCTCCCCTTTCTTCTCTACCTACCTCAAACATATTCTCTCTTCTCTATCTCACCTCTCTGACCTCTCTCACCCTCCCCATCTCTCTCTCTCTCTCATGGAGAAACTACAAGAAAATGACTACTGTAGACACCTAAAACTGACACAAATAATTAAATGAATTTTATTCATTTAATGATCATTAATTCTTCATGTTTATTAAATTAAGATTTAATTAATATCCATATTCTTCTAGTCACCTATTAATTAAATTTACATTTAATTAATATACCCTTCTTCTATCTAAGCCATTTAATTAAATACCCAACCCCCTCTCCCCCTCTAGCCATTTTAATTAAATTCATATTTAATTAAAAATATCAACTTATTCCCTTTCTCATTTTAATTAAATTTATCTTTAATTAAAATCCCTTTTCCATTTAAATAAATCAAAATTTATTTATAAATCCCCCCCCCAACTTGCAAAATCCCACAAATGCAAGTTGCATCCCATTTTGGCTAAATTAAATCTTTTTAATTTACTAAAATTTCTATTTTCCCTCACCCACTTGCCAAATCCTACATTTCCCACTTGCCCTCCTAATTTCTTCTAGAATCCCTTTAATCCTCCATTAATTAGCCTAATTCTCCTCATCATTTCCAATCCCTAAATTTCTGGAGTCACTTCACCAAATTTGGCGAAAGTCTTCAAAATGCATTTAAGACCTCCTTTAAACAAGGTAACTTGTTGAATACCCCCAAATTTGTAAGGCTCTTACAAATTTGTCCCCTAGACCACTAGTTATTTTTCTCTTGAAGCAAGTTAGCCTCCAAAGTCTTCAAAAGGCATTTAATGCTCTTACAAGCCCACACCCCTAACCCATCACTAATACATTTAGCCTAAAATTCTGATGGAGGTTTCCAACAGAGAAGGTATATTGTGATCAAACTTGATTTTTTTTTGAAAAAATGCCCGATTTCGTCAAAATTCCGACGATAATGCAACATTTGGTTTCGACGGAGAAGGATTTGGCAATGACATTTGGGTTTTTTAAGAAAAAGTGCCCACGTTCATCGAAAATCTGACGACCGCGTGCATTACTTAAAAAAAAAAGAAAAGACCAAGTCATTTCATAAATCCCGCCTCTTTACAAAATCTCGCCTCTGTAGCAAACCTATGGGTTTAATCATGGCGGGGAAGATCATTGGTGTGAAACTAGCCGGTTTTGCAGCTCGGGCTAGAAGTGGCAATGGATTATGATTCGGTGGAAGTGGAGGTGAACACTCACTATCAAATCTCTATCCATCTTCGCTGGCTTCAACCACAACTATTCGCATAAGCGTCCCATCTCGGTTGAGCGAACAAGTGCCTACCTAAAGGCCCTCCCAAGGTATCTTAGTCCACGTTGTCTGGGGTCATATTAGGGGATCACAATGGGGATCACAATAGGGAACATGTAGGTAGGGGCCATCCCCCGATGAACATGAAGGAGGGAGGTGGACATAGTTCCCTGTGGGTTTAATTGTTGCAGGATGTAGGAATGGTTTAATCACTGTAGGAAAAAGGTAGGGTATAATCAACAAATACATTGTTATACATATCCAAATATTTAGATTCAAATTTTATTATATATTTATTAGATTAATTGGCAATAGCAGAGATGGTGAGAGGTTTCTGTAATATGATATGATTGATTTAAAAGAAGAATTTCTTACAAGACCTAAACCATTGAACAATCCTACAATCATGTATTATTTAAACACTGCATTTTAAATAATGAACAATATAGTTAGCCTAAAACATATTAACACTACTTTCCATATTTAAAATATATCCTAATTAAGGGGATGGATGACCTAAATCTGCATGATCGAGTGCCATTATGTATAATATATCCTAATTATGGATGTTGGTATATATGGTAGTGACAGAAAATCCTTGCTACAGAACCGTGAGAGCAATGTGTAGTGATCGAGTCCTATTTTTTTTCTCGGTGTTTTGGAGGGGAGCATAAGTGTATCGTTAGGAAGGTGGTATAAACTGGAAGCTGAGAGGTATAAGGTTATGAGGTGTGGGTTAGGATAAGATAGGGAGCTAAGTGATGAAGGATGTAATGGTAAAAGAGTAAGTTAGGATATGTTAGGGGTTTGGAAGGTAGGAAACTGAATGGGGGGAGATAAAAGGATGTGAAGGATGGAATGGGGTTAGGTAGGTGAAGTAAAAATAAGTGTGTATGAGGTTAAGGTGTAGGATATGATGTAGGAAAGTGGAGGAGGTTAAGATAGGGGATATGAAAGGTAGATGGAACGTAATAATGATAGGAAGTGAGGTAAAGGTTATGAGGTGTGGGTTAGAAAATAGGGTGTAGGAAATTGAAGGAAGGGTCATATTACTTTGAGAGTTTTCACCAAGATGAGTAGCCTAAGTATGGACCTCAAATCTTACAAGCCATGAGAATCCACTTGTAGTAGAGGAGCATATACTTGCATCCTAGGAGCTTATTAGGAGTTCACCTTGAATTTGGGAAATACATATAGAGGAGATAGAATATTGATCAATACACATTACCTAGCCTCATCATGCATAAATACAAGAGGTATAGACTATAGCAAGCACATATCATGAGCCAAAGGATCATATTCGAGAGTTGCTTCATCTCCAATCCTCTACATTTTTAAGATCCACAAATGGGGTTAAGGATAAGTCTTGTTTACTAATTAGCTTGGACTTATGCTTTGGGTTGCATCTATATGTGAGCAACCTAAAGGCATAATTTTCAATGCAATTTTTGAGAGGACTTGCTTCCACCTTGTGGTACTAGGAGGATAAAATGCACCACTCACATTGGAAACCCTGTCCAGATACCATTTTGGAGTGCTTCAAAGTGTGTTCTATTTCAAAAAAAAATTGACAGAGATGCATAGATGAGTTTCACAATTTACATAATAAGTTTTCATAGTGGCTCAACATGAGAGTTAGTTTTTGGAGTTCTTGTAGTTTGTAGATTACATTCAAGACAAGTTACTTGTCAATTATTTCATTAGGGGTGGAAAGCCCAAAATTTAAGTTTTCCTACACATGCCCAATCCAAATGACTTTAGGGTTGCTATGGCAAAGTCTCTTATGGAAAAGGAGGTACATGGGAGGACACAAGAGGCATGAGAGAAGTTTGTAACCTTTATTAAGGGACTAAAGTGTCCATAGGCCTCTCCATCCTTCAAAGGATAATTTAGACTTACTATATGATTTACAAAGAAAAACCCAATAGTATCAATATTAGGGACAAAGGTCTACTAGAGCATAGTAGGGGCCATAGGGTAGTAACATTTGACCATCATAGACACAAGGATATTTTAGGTCTGAGAGACTATAGGGCTATCAAGCTAGGCCTTCTATGACTCAACAACCTTTTAGGGAAGAATCTAGTGTTTTTAGTAATTAGGATCTTCTAATTATGGTGGGGCCTAGCCAACATAGGGTTATATGAGAGGCACATGTTATGTATATGTTAGTATTAGACAGCGAGTGCGCACAAGGTTTTAGAGTAGGTGGACACCATGATAGGATGTCAAAGTAGATAGTTGATATGTGGGTCTTTACCCTCCCAACCACTCAACATATACCACCATGGGTCTTTACCCTCCCAAACACACAAAGGTCAAAGGAAGATTCACTGCTGCAACACTCAATTTTTGTGACAGTCTCAAGCACTTAGGACAGTCACTCCTTTCATGGCCATTCTTCTTTACACAACACTCTCTAACATTAATTATGATGATAGTGTACCTCCTTAAACCTTCCACCAACACCTAACTCAATACCAAACTATTTCCCAATCTCACTAATGGACTAATTAACTAAATTCACTGTGAAATTGTGACAGTCAATGCAAGGTTTAGGACAGTAGTAATTAGGATCTTCTAATTATTGTGGGGCCTAGCCAACATAGGGTTATATGAGACAGGGTTAAGTTCAATAGTGATTTCTCCTCTACAACCTTTGCTAGTCTATGCAAAAATAAGAGCTTGACAACATTCTTTTGCTTTTAGCTAGCTAAATTTTTCAAGAATTTTATCTCTAGATTTAATATTTCTTTTCTTGCATGAATCTATTAATTTTGAGATAATAGATCTTGCCTTCATGAATTGATCTTAGTTTATCCCTTTAACCCTAATTAATTTATTTAGAGTGTTTAGTTCCATTTTAATCCTTTCTTTTACAATTAAATATTATTAAAAAAATGTATTATTGTTCCAAATTTTGTGGATATTTAGGAGACACAAATAAAATATAAATGTAATCATTCCATATTTTTGTAGGAGATATTGGAATGAGACTAATAGGAAGAGTAGTAAACATGAGTCACAATGAGCACTTTAGAATAAATCTAAACATTATAAGGAATAGTAGCTTGGAAAAATAGAAGCATAATTTATTTTCCAATATGCAAGATTATTACTTGGGAAATAATCTTGAAAGAGGATTGAAAAGATTCCTTGAGCTAACATTGTATCACTTATCCAAAATTATGAGGAAGGATTCATTAATGAAATGGTCATTAACAAGATGGAGAGAATAATAATTAGGAAGAGATAGATTTCACATGCTACTAGGTGACTAGATTGGAGAGAAAATAGAGGCAAATCATTTAGCTTGGCCATGACACAAAGTCTTAGAATAGATGCCAACCTTGGTGAATGGAATGAAAATCCCAAACAATTAATGAGTGGTGAGAAAAGTAGAGGCATCTATAAATTTTGTTTTGAATAAAATAAAGAAAAAATGGGACTAAAACCAAGGGAAATGCACATGGAAAGGATATGATGAAAATCAAAATAAATAGTTTGAAGATAATATTAGTTACCTAAAGGATATTCCACTTGATTATTTGGTATATCATAACTATTTTGACAAATTTTGAAACCATTAGAGGTACCTTTTGTTTCTATAGATGAGGCATTCATTCATGTTGAAGTTGTGATAGCTTATTTGCCTCTTTATAGACAACAAATTATCCATATGAATTATCATATATACTTGTAACCTCCATCCCAAATCACCTATTTCACTCTTCTTCCTTTGTGTACCTCTTTTATTCTTCCATTACCTCTTTGCTTACCTAAATTCAATCCAAAACATAGTGTATATAGCATCAAAAAAATTCCATATTTGATTAATATTATCCACAACATATCGAAAAGACAAATACCACACTTACTGTGTCATCAACCAAAAATAATTTACTTACATATTCAAAGAGTTCAATAATGGAGAAACATCCATGCAGTTCTCTACACATGTCCTTGAAGGTTCAAGAAATACTTATCCTCTATTGGTCCAAACTTTAAATCACTTTCCATGCATGAAAATAATTTCAACCATACACAATTTCCCACCCAATAGATTCTCTCAAACTAGTTTACTATCTTAACATAGGGTTAAGGAAAAGTGGGCCAAAATAGGAATCCGAGTGTCTTAAAAGCCTTCAAGACTATAGTGGTGAGGATTGAATTTCTTTCTTTAGTGGTATCTTTCTCTAGATTAATTAGTTGGGGATTCTATTAAGACCTTTTCCTAATTAAAAAAAAATATAAAGATTACATCCCTAAATATTGCATTCATACTAAAATAAATTTCTGCAATATTGAGACTAAATTCATAATAGATTTATAGTAATGAATAAAGAAATATTTAAGATTATCAAAAAATTGATGTTTTCTTTCTCCCAACCGTCATTGGATATTGGGTGATCTTTGAGGCATTATGTCAAATAGTTCATGTGCCTTATCTAAGCTTACATATTTTGCATGCATGTGTACCTGGACAGTTGCACTACAACATCTATACTCCCTAATCACATTTGGTTGGAAGTTTCTAAATCCATTTGAAACACATCTTGTGCATATCCTACAATCATAGCATTCCATTAGATCGCGTTTCTTTGATGCATCTCACTAAACAGTTCATGCGCTTTCATGTCTATACTTCCATATTTTCCAAACATGTCAAACAGAGCATTTCCAACCGTAAGCATCTGATATTAATTGCCCTTACCTTTTGCTTTGATGGAAGCCCATACTCTATTCCAAAGCTCCCATTTTGGCATAGGTAGAGAGTACATTGGCAAATAAAACTAATCGAAATGGAAATCTATTTGTTGCATTGACTGCATTGTGAGGATGCTTATGTATTTCATCGACATCATAAAGCAGGAAAGGACATGAGAATATCTCCTTGGGGAGATATTCTATGATAGTTGTGAGGTAGATGAGAGTTTCTTATGCCATTTGCTTTGTTCTATGCAGTCAAACATGAGAACACTATTTGAATTCAAATGCTAACGGTGATTATCTTTTTAACGAAAACAGACGGGAAGGGACGTCAAGGGAAGGAATGGGCCCACAACACACCTAAGCAGTCAAAGCTTAGTCTGTGTTGTTTAAGGCTGCCCCCTTAAGACATCATAATTTATTGACTCTTCACTCCTAAGACCTTCAAAAGTCTTTAATGGCTTCATTGAGTCCTTTTGTCTTCCAAATGCACCTGCACCAACTTGAATTCTCCTTCAATGCTTGATTGCCTGTTCACTTGGAATTGAATTGATTTTATAACTAAGAGATCACTTGAATTGTAGGTAGACCCCTTCAAATGACAGGGTAGGATTCCTTTTATACCTTATATATGTCTTGAAAGCATTTTATCCTAATGGCTTTAAAGTAAAGTACTTTCTCTTCTATCTAGTATTGGTGGAGTAGAGGTTGCATTGCATCATCCTAGGATACATATTTCCGCAGATACAACACAAGTTAAATGTATCCCAGGTCGATGCAAAGCAAACTCTGCTCCAGAGATCACCAAAAAATAGAGAAAGAACTTTAATTTAATGCCATTGGGATAAAAGTCTTTAATCAAGACAGATAAATGGTATGCAACTGGATCTATTTGGAATGCATTACCCAAACACCACAATCGATCAATCACCTTTGAAAAGAAAGTGGTATGATGAAATATTTAGACATAAAATAAATGATTTGCACTCCATACTACTGCTGCACAATATTTTGGTCGATGATATTTTTAAAATAGTAAAGGAAGGTGTATGGAGCAACCAAATTCTGATCATTATAAACAATGAATACTTTAAGACCCTGTTATGATATCTAGGTTGAGAATATTTTATGAAAGGTCCCTTAATGAATACACTTTAAACTGATTTTAATATACCTTGAAGTGTGCAATATGGAAGATTTGTATTCTTAATCTCCTGCCCATTTCTTAATTTAAAAGATGATATCTTTATTAACTTGATTTCTCCTTCAATTCTTGATGAATGCTTGATTGCATGTTCACTTGGAATTGAATTGATTTTATAATTAAGAGATCACTTGAATTGTAGGTAAACCCCTTCAAATGACAGGGTAGGCTTCCTTTTATACCTAATATATGTCTTGAAAGCATTTTATCGTGATGGCTTTAAATTAAAGTACTTTCTCTTCTATCTAGTATTGGTGGAGCAAAGGTTGCATTGCATCATCCTAGGATACATATTTCCGCATATACAACACAAGTTAGATGTATCCCAGGTCAATGCAAAGCAACCTCTCCTCCAGAGATCACCAAAAAATAGAGAAAGAACTTTAATTTAATGCCATTAGGATAAAATTCTTTAATCAAGACAGATAAAATTTGAGTTTGATTGTTATCATTTACTTCTCCAAATTCTTCACACGTAACTCCTGAATCAATTTCCTACTCACAAGAATTTTAATATGTCTCAAATATAGGGAAATAGAAGGCTTCAAATAGAAAACTTGAACATGCAACTAAATCCATTGACTAACCAGAAGAACAAAATTAAGAAACGGTTTGATCATCTAAGAGATGTTGTAGACTTGCAAATCACCAGCTAAGTTTTTGCGGGTAAGAATTTTTTTGTTTTGGTTATGGTTGTGGTATTTATAGGGAGACATTTACAAATTTATATCTATTTTCACTATTTAATGGTTTATGGGTTTGTAATGGTAATTTAATGTTCTTTCATATTTTTGTATATATTCTTTATAATAGCCTATTATATTGATTTGTTCTATTATGCATAATGGTATGGGTCAGACGACTTTGCCATTGGTGCATGAAAGCATTGAACGAGTTCTACTTTTAAAAGTTACATGAAACATTTTTAATTTATTTGATTTAGTTTTATTTGCAAAAAATGATTATCAATGATGTTTCCTTTCTCCAAGAATTGTCTAGGATCTTTCCATTAGATAATATGTAACATCGAATGACTAAATCTTTTCATTACAAATGCTTATTTAATTTAATTATTATCTGAGCATGAATTAAAATTTATATCTGTATGGAAGCAGAATATACAAGTTGAAGAGTCATGTGAAAGCAAATTTCCTAAAAGAAAGCAAGCAGGCATTATCTTGAATGACATGGAAACAAGCTCATCAGCTGCCTAGAAGAGAACAATTGGAGAATGGCAGAGGAAAGTCTTTAAGGGTGATAAATAGATAGATAGTATGCAATACAAACAAACAATGTCTGGAGTGTTTGATGGGACATCTCTAATTTATGTCCGGAGGGACTAACTAGTTTTGGAGTTCCGGCAAAACCTATTGGGCCATGCTTGGAGTAAATCAATGTGTTCATGCAAGGAGCACCTTTTTTCTATTATGAGAATGATACTTTTGCACCAAGGGATATTTGGAAGTCAATATCCAAAAATTACCTCTCCCCCCCATGACTATTCAGGAAGCACTTCCTCAGACAAAGGACTATTGGCCTCCATGGGATCAAAGAAAAAAATTGAAGCATAGACTCTGGACGATGTGGTAGTGTCCTTCGTGAAGAACTCTGCACTATAATTGAAAATTCATGAGGGAAACTGCAAGATAGTGAAGATAAATACAATCTTGAAAAGTGGGAAGAATGGATCTTGGTTTGGGTGGGGCCAAGTCAGGTGACTCCTCTAGAGGTTGACGAGATAGAAATCATATTACGATTTGAAAAAGATCACACTCGTGGAACTTCGTGTGTGAGTGATTGATTGTGGTGTTTGGGTAATGCATTCCAAATGGGTAATGTCTTGATTAAAGACTTTTATCCTAATGGCATGCAACTATATCTATTTGGAATGCATTACCCAAATAACGCAATCGATCACTCGCACATGAAGTTCCACAAGTGTGATCTTTTTCAAATCCTAATATGATTTCTATCTTGTCAACCTCTAGAGGAGCCACCTGACATGGCCCCACCCAAACCAAGATCCATTCTTCCCACTTTTCAAGATTGTATTTCTCTTCAATATCTTGCAGTTTTGCTTGTGAATTTTCAATTATAGTGTAGAGTTCTTCATGAAGGACACCACCACATCATCTAGAGTCTATGCTTCAATTTTTTTCTTTGATCCCATGGAGGCCAACAATCCTTTGTTTGAGGAAGTGCTTGCTGAATAGTCATGGGGGGGAGAGGTAATTCTTGAAATCGCTCTTCTATTGGGAGATTGTGTACATAACCTCTTGGTCTTCCGAAAGCTAACAATTATACTTCAAGTTCGCCAACTCTTGTTCCACACTATAGAAATTTTTGGATATTGACTTCCAAATATCCTTCGGTGCAAAACCATCATTCTCATAATAGAAAAAAGGTGCTCCTTGCATGAACACATTGATTTCCTCCAAAGCGTGGCCCAATAGGTTTCGTAGGAACTCCAAAACTAGTTAGTTCCTCTGGATATAAATTATAGATGTCACATCAGACACTCTAGACATTGTTTGTTTGTATTGCATACTCTCTATCTATTTATCACCCTTTAACACTTTCCTCTTCTTTTCTCCAATTGCTCTCTTCTAGGCAGCTGATGAGCTTGTTTCTATGTCATTCAAGATAATGCCTGCTTGCTTTCTTTTAGGAAATTTTCTTGCGCATGACTCTAAAGCTTGTATGTTCTGCTTCCGTACAGATATAAATTTTAATTCACGCTCATATAATAATTAAATTAAATAAGCATTTGTAAAGAAAAAATTTAGTCATTCGATGTTACATATTATCTGACGGAAAGATCCTAGACAATTCTTGGAGAAAGGAAACATCATTGATAATCATTTTTTGCAAATAACACTCAATAAAATAAATTAAAATGTTTAATGCAATTTTTTAAAATAGAACTCGTTCAATGCTTTCATTCACAGATGGCAAAGTTGTTTGACCCACATCATCTCTCGCCGTCGGAATTTTGATGACAACTAATGGAACACCCGACGAGGATGCTATATATCCCATGTCACTGCCATGTCAGACGGTCGTCAAGGAGCAATCATAACATCCATCAGAAATCTAATGGAAATCTATCGATATAGCCACTGTTGGGGGAGTTCATAACAACGTCGAATGACTGACGCAAATGGCATCGTCAAAAATCCTGACGATGAGTTTTCAACGATAAAGTTTGTCAGAAGCCCGACGTTTAGTCATCGCAAATCTGACAATTAGCCATCAGAAATTAGGCCCAAATGTACTAGTGCATGATGGTTGTCCCTTTGACCATCTTTTATCCTTGTACAAGAGTTTATGTAGTACCCCTACTCATTTGAACTTATTAGACTCATATTTTATTATTGTTTATTTTCAATGGATACATTACCATGATGTGTTATTCAAATTTTTATGACATTATTTCATGCTTTATCTGAATATGAGATGCATAATTTATTTGAAGTATTTCAGTACTTATGATTTATGGTAATTTATGGAGTATTGCTATGTACTGACATTTTACTTTATTTATGCAATGTGAAATTATATGTTACGTGTTTGCGAGTGTATTGGATGCAAGTGGATGATTTTACTTCACTCATTTCGGTGAGACAGGGAACGTTGCGATTCTCCTTCATCGGTGTGTATGCTATGTCTTCTATATAGTATATATGCATGTGTGGTTCGGTGATGCAGGATATTGCAGGTACAAGTATCGGATAGGTATGGGGTATCGTCTCCACCTGGCCTCACAGGTCTGAGCGTGCCTTATATTTTCTGATGGAAGTGGAGGAAATAGTAGTTGACCCTATTTTATTCAGTTACACTCGTGTGAGTGTCATCAGTTGGTCGTCCTGTCAGTTTGTTTGGCCTCCGTATTTTTGTCATTTTGATCTTCTTATGAGTCTTTGCTTTGATTTGCTTAGTTGTGTGTTTAGTGGTTTTAATCAATTAATTAAATTTATGGTATTATCTCATAGTTGAATTGTTTATGCATTAAGATTATAAATTTAGTTAATTAAAAAAAAGTATTAAATCAAGTTGCAAGCTGCATGATATTAGAGATATATTTTTATTAAAGTTTTTGCGAAAAAATAAATTAAATTAATTGTATTTATTATTTCCTAGAATTATAAATAAATAAAAGAATAAAAGAATAAATAAATGAATGAATAAAATAATTACTTAGAATTAAAGTATTGATTTAATTTCTTTATTTAGAAAATTAATTAATTTGCATGAGAAAAGAAAAGAAAGAAAAATGATTTTTAATTATTGCATGTTAACTTATCCCTTTGTTAGAAAATTTGAAAAGAAAATTAAATTGTTTTTATTCTTAATTTAGGTTTTTGAAAAAAAAGTTATTCAACCTAGAATTTTAGTTTAAAAAGAGGAATAGGTCATTATTTTAGGACACACAAGAAACAAGTCAGGAAATTTAGGTGAAGAAATTTATTGGAAGCTTATTGAAAAGATTAGGGCTCTTCTACAGATTTCTTCCAAGAAAGCTATACCAGGTTGGATGACTTCTTTGATTGTGGGTTTTTAGAAAATATTTCTATTTTTCTCTGAATGATGTGTTTGTGAATAATTTGTCAGTTTCAAAACCCTCTTCTAGTTAAGTCTGGTTTTGAATTAAATTCTTGCCTGATGTTAATTTTCTAGTGTGTGGGAGTAATTTAATTTTGAGAACATTGGGAAAATTATTATGAAAAAAATTATTCTCTCTTGTGCAGAGGCTTTCCGTCTACCCACGAAGCAGCTAACTAATGGTAGCGGTTGCTGCCATAAGGCAACAATGCTACCCAAAGGTAATGGCTGCTGCCATAGGTCAGCAGCACTACCCAATGGTAGCGGCTGCTACATGTGGCAGCAACGCTACCATTGGTAGTGTTGGCTTTCATATCGTAGCATCGCTACCTTAGGGTAGTAGTTAAAAGAATTAAAATTAAAATTTTATTTTATTTTATTTTCTTA
This sequence comes from Cryptomeria japonica, assembly GCF_030272615.1. NCBI lineage: Eukaryota > Viridiplantae > Streptophyta > Pinopsida > Cupressales > Cupressaceae > Cryptomeria > Cryptomeria japonica. Next base: position 819,327,098 of record NC_081409.1, read on the forward strand.
TTTTTAATTTAGTTTTTCAAAAAAAATAAAATAATAATAATGTTTTAATATATATGTATATATTTAAATATATATATATATATATATATATATATATATATATATATATAGTTATTTTTACTTTAACTTATCTTTAATTAAAGTAATTTATTTTTGTTTTTAGATTTAAAATGAGTTCTTGGTAAAATATAAATGTGAGAAATTGATAATTAAAATTTTTTGTTTACATAAATAATAAATTCAGAATTTAGTTATTTTAGGAAAAGCTTATAATTTTAGATTCGATATTTATGTTGGAAATACATTAGGAGATTAATTCATATGTGAATTTATTTAACTTTATTGGACAAATGACAAGATGGATTTATTTGTATTAATATAGTTGTATTTTCTTATTATTTGGAAAATCTTTATTTGCAAATGATTTATGCTTTTGGCTATTTTAAGAAAAGATTGCCTGTATTAGGATCTTGTTTAAATGGTGTTTGCAGACAAGCATAATTTCATTGCAATTCCAGTTGAATTATCATTGTGTCCTATGTTATTATTTCTCCTTGGTCAAGTGTTGTTGTATAACCTTATTGATGTGAGCCATTGTGTGTTTTGTCCAAATGGTCAATCTTGGGTTAGTGATTGTGTATCCTTCACCTGTGCTTTGTCAAGATTGGTTATGGCTGTCTATTTCACCATACAGTTCTCATAGAGAGAAATTTCCTCTTAGTTTACTATGAGAGAGAGTGGCTTCGGAGCGGGGGCCATGCCCGAAGTGGATGACAGGATAACCTGTCGGAAGTCAAGTAAAATGTGATAACCTAATAATTGATTAGGGGGTGGGTAGAATAAGTATTAATTAAGATAATGTACCTCATGCATAGGTGAGTGCTTTTATAGGTCTCATAATGTTACGAGAAGGCTTGGAATGGCAAACTTACATGAGACTTAGTTGGAACCGGAGGCTTGGGAGAGGTTACCAGGAGAAACCCAAGATGGGGTCTAGGACCTATAGAGGCTCTACCATGGTATCCACCAGAAGACATGTGATGACACTCTCTCCTTAGGGTCACTTGTGCTTTGTGAGTTGAGTTACATGGATGTTTGCAGAGTCTTGTAGTCCTTTCGTACTTGTCTTACTTTGCTTGCTTGAGGGTTTTCTACTATCTCCTAGCACAATGGGGTGGTTCCATTTCGGGATCACATGGTAGAGTGGTAGTGTCACTTCCCATCAGATGTTTTGGATTGTATCTTCAAGCAAGGAAAGGTTTCACTGGTGTTCTTGGTTTGTGGTTCATGTACCAGCTCTTGTTCAAGATCATTTTTCAGTTGAGACCCTATGGTCATTGTATCAGACTTTTATGTAACCTTGATAGTGTAACTTTGTAATCTATGGCATCATTGGAAGCCATGTAGTTATGGATATTATAATATTATGTCAATAGAATGTATGTTGATTCAGTTGCTTTGATCTTATGTATAAATGAAATATGGATAAATAAATGCATTGGAATACTTTGATTTCTTTCATTATGAAGATTTAGATGTATGTATAATTTTGAACTTAAGATTTTAATTTATCTAAATAAATGGACAATTGGATTAATTGTGGTGTTAATGTAATCTAAGAATTAATATTCATTCGTAACCCTTAGGAAATCATATGTTAGAATTTCGTTGTGTTATTAAACATGCAATGGTTATAGTTAGTGCACTTAGTCTTTAAAAAAAATTATTTCACCCTTTAGTTGCCTAGTTGTGTTGTTTTCCTTTAGGGTTCCTGGCAGGGCATTACATTTGGTATCAGAGCACAAGTTTCAATAGTAGGTACTCTGGGTTTGTAGTGTGCCTTTTAGTTTAGCATCTTTCTTAGGTCATAATGTTTGTATCTCTCGTATCTTATCCTTGCTATAAATCTGAACTGTTTTCTCTTTTATGGTACGAGGTCATGGCTAGGAAATCTAGAGGAGGTGGTCGTATGGGTGGTCACAAAGGAGGCAGAGGTGGAGGACGGGGTCGTGGTTCTGACCATCACAGTCCTTCACCACCACCCACTCATGTGAGTGTTGATCCAGAATAGTCAAGTCATCAGAAGAAGGAACAGTCTATTCATCAAAACTCTTAGCATGCAGGAGAACATATTTCCAAAAGGGAAGAGCTGAGATAGATGTTTCAAGAGGTTCTGGCTAAGTTAGGCCAAAGGCCTGAGTTTGAACAGCCTGTTCATGCTTAGGTTGAGGAGCCGCTTCAACATGTTCTAGAGAGAGAGAGAGAGAGAGAGAGATCACCCAGGAGGGGGGGAGATTCCAACTATCCGAGATCCACCTTCCTTGGGTCACATAAAGGACTTGATGAGGTCCAATCCTCCTTACTTTGATTGTATGGGTGCTGGTCTTGAGGCAGAGACCTGGCTCATCAATTTGGACCAGTGTTTCGCTATGTTTCCATATAGTAGAAACACCAAGGCGAGATGTGCTATTATGCGTCTCAATAAATTTGCTTCAATCTGGTGGAGATTAGAGGAGGAGAAGATCAGTGTATGCATTAACACCATTACATGGGAACTATTTTTGGAGAGATTTAGGGCATGATTTCTCTCACCCCAGTGGAGGTAGACTCAAGTAGATGAGTTTTATGCCTTGCGTCAGTCAGTATGGGATGATAGTAGACCAGTATGAGCACAGGTTCTATGAGCTGAAACAATACACCAGAATTGGTAATGATGAGGCTATGCTTGTCCAACATTTCTTGAGAGGTTTGAACGACCGTATCAGTGGAGGAGTGAGGGTGTTTGAGCCACCTTCAGTAGAGATAGCCGTGTTGAAAGCCAGATTGGTTGAGTTGAACCTTAGTCGTGCACTTGGTGGTCTAACAAGTGTGCAAATAGGAAGTGCACCTACAAGTGGAAATAAAGCTCGGGGAAATAAGTCCTAGTCAGCTGCACCATTTTGGACTCCACAAGCACCTACTAAGGGTGGGCAATAGCAGTAGCAACAGTCAAAACCAAAATAGTTCCAGGGCCAACAAGGTGGCAATTCTCAGAATAAGAAGAGCAAGAACTAGCAAAGGGGCAGATTAGGCCCTACAGGGCATACCTTGTAGAGTGCATCTCACGCCCCTAGCTAGGGAAGTTTCCAGCAGTCTAGTGGACTGAGAGGTAATAGAGGGGCTTGCTTCTCTTGTGGGCAGTTTGGTCATAGAGCTGCACAGTGCCCTCAAAATTTCCACAACATAGGTAGTTAGAGGCCAGCAACATCTGAACCTACAGTGGGAGATACAGGAAGATCCCATAGACTATTTGTAGTGGTAGGTGACCGTCAAGCTGATCATCAGGGTACAGTCATTGAGGCAGCAGGTATGTTGCATGGAACCCCTATCTCTGTACTTTTTGATTCTAGTGCTTCAGATTCTTTTATTTCTTCATCCATTGTGGAGCAGTGCAGACTTACATCTACTAAGGAGGTGGATAGGTGGCAAGTAGAGTTGGCTACAGGTGTCCATGTTTCTGTAGATGCCTTTGTTCCCTATTGTGAGTTGAAACTAGGAACCAGAGTTACTTCAGTTGACCTTTGAGTTACTCCTTTGGGTTCCTATGGAGTTGTATTGGGCATGGATTGGCTATCATCTCATAGTGCTCATGTATATTGTCGCAAGAAGATAGTGGAGTGTTTAGATGACCTTGGCAGAGAAGTGGAGATTGTGGGAGTTCAAAGGCCGATATCCCTGCGTATGATCTCTGCTATGCTACTTAAGTAGGGCATGCGTAGAGGATGTCATCTTTTTGCAGTTACTCCTAAGGAATTGAATGAGTCAGAGAGTCAAGAAATCACTCTTGATAGTCACCCTATTCTTAGAGAGTATGCTGACATGTTTCCATTGGATATTCATGGTATGCCTCCAAAGCGAGACATAGACTTTCATGTCGATTTGGTTCCTAGTGTAGAACCTATTTCAAGAGCTCCATATCGGATGACTACTCAGGAGTTAAGTGAGTTGAAATTGCAGATAGAAGAATTATTGGCCAAGGGATTCATTCATCCTAGAGTTTCCCCTTGGGGTGTGCCTATTATCTTCATTATGAAGAAAGATGGTTCTCTTCGGTTATGCATTGATTACCGACAGCTGAATAAGGTAACCATCTAAAATAGATATCCATTGCCTCGTATAGATGACCTTTTTTATCAAGTTAAGGGAGCCAAGGTGTTCTCTAAGATTGATTTGAAGTCTGGATACCATCAGTTGTGCATTCAGGATGCAGACATTCATAAGACAGTGTTTTGTACTCATTATGGTCACTATGAGTTGACAGTGGTGCCATTTGGGTTGATGAACGTGCCTTCAGTTTTCATGAGCTTAATGAATGGGGTTTTTTGCACCTACCTTGACCATTTCATCATTGTATTCTTGGATGACATTCTAATTTATTCTAGATGTATGGAGGAGCATGAGGTGTCACTTTCGTCAGGTATTGTAGTGCTTGAGGGAAAATCAACTTTATGCCAATTTGACGAAGTGTGAATTCTTCCAGACTGAGGTGAACTATCTTGGTCATGTGGTTTCGGGAGAAGGTATATCTGTGGATCCTTCAAAGATTGAAACCATTGTTGATTGGCCAGCACCGACCAATGTGTCAGAAGTTAGGAGTTTTATGGGTTTGGCCGGATATTACCGTCACTTTGTTGAAGGCTTTTCCCAAATAGGACACTCGATAACTTCTCTTCAAAGAAAAGGGAAGAGGTTTGTTTGGTCAGAAGAGTGTGAAGCAGCTTTTAGAACCTTGAAGGAATTCCTTGTCAGTGCTCTGATTTTGGCAGTTCTTGATCCATCTAGAGATTTTATGGTATGCACAGATGCCTCTTTGGAAGGTATAGGTGCAGTACTTATGCAGGATGGACTAGTGGTTTCTTATGAGTCTCGCAAACTCAAGAACCATGAGTTGAACTATCCAATTCATGATTTAGAGTTGGCAGTTGTAGTTCATGCTTTGATTAGATGGTGGCATTTCCTGTTAGGGCATTGGTTTGAGCTACATAGTGATCAGCATAGTTTGCAGTATATATTCACACAGCCAAATTTGGATGCTCAATAGCGAAGATGGATGGAATTCTTCTGCGAGTATGATCTTGACGTTTGTTATATTCAGGGGAAAGACAACGTAGTGGCAGATGCTTTGAGTCATAGGCGACATAAAGTTTCAGCATTGTCCCTTGGAGTAGACTTGAGAGAAAGGATTCTTGGAGTTCTTCCTCAGGATACGTGGTATCAGGATGTTAGAGCAGTGATAGAGTCTGGAAGGCCATTAGAGGGTAGATTTTCTAGATATAACCTTGAGGCAGATGGACTTCTTCGTCACCATGGACAGATCTATGTACCTCTTTTGGAGGGTCTTCATGTTTTGATCATGACCGAGGCCCATCATGCACCTTATTCAGCATATCCAAGTGTCAAGAAGATGGAGATAGAACTTAGACAGATTTATCATTGGGCTGGTATGAAATGTGACATTATTGATTTTGTGTTGAATTGTTTAGAGTGTCAGCGAGTGAAGGCAGAGCATCGGCACCTAGTAGGGCTTTTATAGCCTAATTTGGTATTGGATTGGAAATGGGATATCATTTCCATGGATTTCATTATTGGATTGTCTGTCTCTTCGCGTCGTCATGATGCTATCGTGGTCATAGTTGATAGATTGAGTAAGGTTGCTCATTTTGTTCCTATTCAAGCTTCCTATATGGTAGCGGTGGTGGCACAAGTCTTCTTGGAAGATGTAGCATGATTACATGGGATTCCAAGGCAGATCATATCTAATAGAGATTATGTCTTTACCTCAGCATTGTGGACCCCACTTCAGCATGCTTTGGGGACTCAATTGAATTTTAGAAATGGATATTCTTCAGGAGATGGAGTAGCAGGTAGATAGGATTCGTGAGCATTTAGTAGCAGCATAGGATAGATAGAAAAAGTATGCAGATGCTCATAAGGTAGATCATTAGTTTTCTATTGGCAACCATGCATTCTTGAGAGTGCATCCGCGGAAGAGTCCGATCCATTATGGAAAGGGTTCTAAGTTGGCACCTCGGTTTGTTGGACCTTTGGAGATCCTTGAGAGGATAGGACCTATTTCCTACCATCGAGCCTTGCCACCGAGTCTATCCCTCATCCACGATGTCTTTCATGTTTTAGTTCTTCGACCCGATCATCCTGATGTGACACATGTTCATGATTAGAACTCTTTGCAGGTCGAGCATGGGCAACTTTCCATGGAGTCCGTGTGCATTGTTCAGCATCAAGATGTGATCCTCAGGGGTCGCACCATTGACCAGGTAAGGATCCTATGGGACCCGAATGATGATACCTCGACAACTTGGGAGGATGCAGCGAAGATGAGAGAGCTATATTCTTATTTATTTTAGGCTTCCAGGAGTAAGCCTAGTTTTTGGGGGAGAATGTAGTACCCCTACTCGTTTGAACTTATTAGACTCATATTTTATTATTGTTTGTTTTCAATGGACACATTACCATGATGTCTTATTCATATTTTTATGACATTATTTCATGCTTTATCTCGATATGAGATGCATAATTTATTTGCAGTATTTCAATGCTTGTGATTTATGGTAATTTATGGAGTATTGCTATGTACTGACATTTTACTTCATTTATGCAATGTGAAATTATATTTTACGTGTTTGTAAGTGTATTGGATGCAAGGGGACTATTTTCCTTCACTCATTTCGGTGAGACAGGGAACGTCGTGATTCTCCTTCATCGGTGTGTATGTCATGTCTTCTATATAGTATATATGCACGTGTGGTTTGGTGATGCAGGATATTGCAGGTACAAGTATCGGGTAGGTACGGGGTATCGTCTCCACCTTGCTTCACAGGTCTCAGCGTGCCTTATATTTTTTGAAGGAAGTGGAGGAGATATTAGTTGATCCTATTTTATTCAGTTACACTCATGTGAGTTTTGTTAGTTGGTCATCTTGTCAGTTTGTTTGGTCTTTGTATTTTTGTTATTTTGATCTTCTTATGAGTCTTCCTTTGATTTTCTCAGTTGTGTGTTTAGTGGTTTTAATTAATTAATTAAATTTATGGTATTATCTCATAGTTGAATTGTTTATGCATTGAGATTATAAATTTAGTTAATTAAAAGAAATTATTAAATTAATTTGCAAGCTGCCTGATATTAGAAATATATTTTTATTAAAGTTTTTGTGGAAAATTAAATTAAATTAATTGTACTTATTATTTCCTAGAATTATAAATAAATAAAAGAATAAAAGAATAAATAAATGAATGAATAAAATAATTAATTAGAATTAAAGTAGTGCTTTAATTTCTTTATCTAGAAAATTAATTAATTTGCATGAGAATAGAAAAGAAAGAAAAATGATTTTTAATTATTGCATGTTAACTTATCCCTTTGTTAGAAAATTGGAAAAGAAAATAAAATTATTTTTATTCTTAATTTAGGATTTTGAGAAAAAAGTTATTCAACCTAGAATTTTAGTTTAAAAAGAGGAATAGGTCATTATTTTAGGACACACGAGAAATAGGTTAGGAAATTTAGGTGAAGAAACTTATAGGAAGCTTATTGAAAAGATTAGGGCTCTTCTACAGATTTCTTCTAGGAAAGCTATACTAGGTTGGATGACTTCTTTGATTGTGGGTCTTTATAAAATATTTCTATTTTTCTCTGAATGATGTGTTTGTGAATTATTTGTCAGTTTCAAAACCCTCTTTTGGTTAATTCAGGTTTTGAATTAAATTCTTGCCTGATGTTAATTTTCTAGTGTGTGGGAGTAATTTAATTTTGAGAACATTGGGAAAATTATTATGGAAAATATTATTCTCTCTTGTTTGATTTGTTCTGATAGTCCTTTAAATAATGGCATCTCTGTGAAATTAGTTGATTACTTCAGAAATAAATTTAATTGTGAATTAAATTTATTGATTATCTAATTAAAATATATATATATATATATATATATATATATATATATATATATATATATATATATATATAGTTGGAATAAAATTTTGTGAATGAATTTTATTGAATTGGGAAATATATTTTTATGTCAATTCTGTTTGCAGGGATTTTAATGAAATTGGAATTTTTTTTTTTATGTTTTAAAAAAAAAAAATTAGAAAAAAAAATTATTATTAAAAAAAAAATTTATAAAAAAAAATTGTGGGGAGGCTTTGCCTCTACCCACGGAGCAGCTACCTAACGGTAGTGACTGCTGCCATAAGGCAGCAACACTACCCAAAGGTAGCGGCTGCTGCCATAGGGTAGCAATGCTACTCGAGGTTAGCAGCTGCTACCTGTGGCAGCAGGGTTACCATTGGTAGTGTTGGTTGTCATATGGTAGCAACGCTACCTTAGGGTAGCAGTTAAAAGAATTAAAATTAAATTTTAATTTTTTTTTATTTTTTTATTTTTAATTTAGTTTTTCAAAATAATAACAATAATAATAATAATAATAATGTTTTAATATATATATATATAGTTGTTTTTACTTTAACTTATCTTTAATTAAAGTAATTTCTTTGCGTTTTGGGATTTAAAATGAGTTCTTGGTAAAATATAAATATGAGAAATTGATAATTAAAGATTTTTGTTCAAATAAATAATCAATTCAAAATTTAGTTATTTTAGGAAAAGCTTATAATTTTAGATTCGATATTTATGTTGGAAATACATTAGGAGATTAATTCATATGTGAATTTATTTAACTTTATTAGACAAATGACAAGATGGATTTATTTGTATTAATATAGTTGTATTTTCTTATTAGCTGGAAAATCTTTATTTGCAAATGATTTATGGTTTTGGCTATTTTAAGAAAAGATTGCCTGTATTAGGATCTTGTGTAAATGGTGTTTGCAGTCAAGCTTAATTTCATTGCAATTCAAGTTGAATTGTCATTGTGTCCTATGTTATTATTTCTCCTTTGTTAGGTGTTGTTGTATAACCTTATTGATGTGAGCTATTGTGCGTTTTGTCCAAATGGTCAATCTTGGGTTAGTGATTGTGTATAGTTCACTTGTGCTTTGTCAGGATTGGTTATGGTTGTCTATTTTGCCATAGAGTTCTCTTAGCTTGAGACATTTTCTGTTAGTGTCCCATGAGAGAGAGTGGCTTTCAAGCAGGGGCCGTGCTCGAAGTGGATAACAGGATAACCCGTCGGAAGTCAATTAAAAAGTGATAACCTAATAATTGATTAGGGGGTGGGTAGAATAAATATTAATTAAGATAATGTCCTCGTACATAGGTGAGTGCTTGTACAAGGCTCATAATGTTATGAGAAGGCCTGGAATGGCAAACTTACCACCTTGTCTTTACGAAAGGATTGGTAGGGTCCACATGAGACTTAGTTGGAACCAGAGGCTCGAGAGAGGTTACTAGGAGAAACCCAAGATGGGGCCCGAGACCTATGGAGGTTGTACCATGGTATCTACCATAAGACATGTGATGACACTCTCTCCTTAGAGGCACTTGTGTTTTGTGAGTTGAGTTACATTGATGTTTGTGGAGTCTTGTAGTCCTTTCGTACTTGTCTTACTGTGCTTGCTTGAGGGTTTTCTACTATCTCCTAGCATGGTGGGGTGGTTCCATTTCGGGATCATATGGTCGGGTGGTAGTGCCACTTCCCATCGGATGTTCTAGATTGTATCTTCAGGCAAGGAAAGGCTTCATAGTTTTCTTGGTTCGTGGTTCATGTACTAGCTCTTGTTATAGATCACTGTTCATTTGAGACCCTGTGGTCATTGTATTAGACTTTTATGTAACCTTGGTAGTGTAACTTTGTAATCTGTGGCATCATTCGAAGCCATGTAGTTATGGATATTGTAATATTATGTCAGTGGAATGTATGTTAATGCAGTTGCTTTGATCTTATGTATAAATAAAATATGGATAAATAAATGCATTGGAATACTTTGATTTCTCGCATTATGAAGATTTAGATGTATGTATGATTTTGAACAAGATTTTAATTTATCTAAATAAATGGACAATTGGATTAACTGTGGTGTTAATGTAATCTAAGAATTAATCTTCGTTGGTAACCCTTAGGAAATCATATGTTAGAATTTCGTTGTGTTATTAAATGTGCAATAGTTATAGTTAGTGCACTTAGTCTTTAAAAAAAAAAAAATCACCCTTTAGTTGCTTAGTTGTGTTGTTTTCATTTAGGGTTCCTGGTGGGGCATTAAATTTTGGTATTAGAGCCCAAGTTTCAACACTGGGTACTCTGGGTTTGCAGTGTGCCTTTCAGTTGACCATGTTGCTTAGGTCATAATGTTTGTATCTCTCTTGTCTTATCGTTGCTATAAATTTGAACCATTTTCTCTTTTATGGTACCAGGTCATGGCTAGGAAAGCTAGAGGAGGTTATCGTACAGGTGGTCGCAAAGGAGGCAGAGGTGGAGGATGGGGCCGTGGTTCTTACCATCACAATCCTTCACCACCACCCACTCATGTGAGTGTTGAGCCAGAATAGTCAGTTCATCAGGAGTAGGAACAATCTGTTCATTAGAACTCTCAGCATGTAGGAGAACATGTTTCCAAAAGGGAAGAGCTAAGACAGATGTTTCAGGAGGTTCTGGCTAGATTAGGCCAAAGGCCTGAGTTTGAACAGCCTATTCATGCTCAAGTTGAGGAGTTGCTTCAACATGTTCTAGATGAGAGAGAGAGAGAGAGAGAGAGAGATCACCCAGGAGGGGGGAGATTCTAGCTATCCAAGATCTACCTTCCTTGGGTCACATAAAGGACTTGATGAGGGCCAATCCTCCTTACTTTGATGGTATGGATACAGGTCTTGAGGTAGAGACTTGGCTCATCGGTTTGGACCGGTGTTTCGCTATGTTGCCATACAGTAGCAACACCAAGGCGAGATGTGCTATTATGTGTGACAATAAATTTGCTTCAATCTGGTGGAGATTAGAGGAGGAAAAGATCAATGTATGCATTAACACCATTACATGGGAACTATTTCCAGAGAGATTCAGGGCACGATTTCTCTCACCCTAGTGGAGGCAGACTCGAGCAGGTGAGTTTTACACCTTGCATCAGTATGGGATGATAGTAGACTAGTATGAGCACAAGTTCTATGAGCTTAAACAATATGCCAGGATTGTAAATGACGAGGCTATGCTTGTCCAATATTTCTTGACAGGTTTGAATGACCGTATTAGTGGAGGAGTGAGGGTGTTTGAGCCACCTTTAGTACAGATAGCCGTGGCAAAAGCCAGATTGGTTGAGTTGAACCTTAGCTGTGCACTTGGTGATCAAACATGTGTGCAGATAGGGAGTGCACCTACCAGTGGAAATAAAGCTTAGGGAAATCAGTCCTAGTCAGCTGCACCATTTAGGACTCCTCAAGCAACCACTAAGGGTTGGCAACAACAATAGTAACAGTCAAAACCAAAATAGTTCCAGGGCAAACAACGTGGCAATTCTCAGAATAAGAAGAGCAAGAACTAGTAGAGGAGCAGACAAGGCCCTACAGGGCAGACCTTGTAGAGTGCATCTCACGCCCTTAGCCAGGGAAGTTTCTAGCAGTCTAGTGGATCGACAGGCAATAGAGGAGCTTGCTTCTCTTGTGGGTAGTTTGTCATAGAGCTGTGCAGTGCCCTCAAAATTTCCACAACACAAGCAGTCAGAGGCCAGTAGCATCTGAACCTACAGTGGGAGGTACAGGGAGATCCCATAGAGTATTTCCAGCAGTAGATGACCGTCAAGCTGATCATCAGGGTACAGTCATTGAGGTAGCAGGTATGTTTCATGGAACCCCTATCTCTATACTTTTTGATTCTAGTGCTTTAGATTCTTTTATTTCTTCATCAATTGTGAAGTAGTACGCACTTACATTTGCTAAGCAGGCAAATAGGTGGCAAGTAGAGTTGGCTAGAGGTTTTTGTGTTTCTATAGATGCCTTTGTTCCCTGTTATGAGTTGAAACTAGGAAATAGTTACTTTAGTTGACCTTCGAGTTATTCCTTTGGGTTCTTATGGAGTTGTATTGGGGATGGATTGGCTATCATCTCATAGTGCTCATGTAGATTGTCCCAACAAGACAGTGGAGTATTTAGATGACCTTGGTAGAGAAGTGGAGATTGTGGGAGTTTAGAGGCTGATATCCCTGCGTATGATCTCCGCTATGAAACTTAAGTAGTGCATGCATAGAGGATGTCATCTTTTTACTATTACTCTTGAGGAATTGAATGAGTCAGAGAGTCTAGAAATCACTCTTGATAGTCACCCTATTCTTAGAGAGTATGCTGACGTGTTTCCATTGGATATTCCTAGTATGCCTCTGAAGCGAGACATAGACTTTCATGTCGATTTGGTTCCTGGTGCAGAACGTATTTCGAGAGCTCCATATCGGATGACTACTCAAGAGTTAAGTGAGTTGAAATTGCAGATAGAAGAATTATTGGCCAAGGGATTCATTTGTCCTAGTGTTTCCCCTTGGGATGCGCATGTTATCTTCATTAAGAAGAAAGATGGTTCTCTTTGGTTATGCATTGATTATCGATAGCTGAATAAGGTAACCATCCGAAATAGATATCCATTGCCTTGTATAGATGACCTTTTTGATCAGGTTAAGGGAGCCAAGGTGTTCTCTAAGATTTATTTGAAGTCTAGATACCATCAGTTGTGCATTCAAGATGCAAACATTCATAAGACAGTGTTTTGTACTCGTTATGGTCACTATGAGTTCACAGTGGTGTCATTTTGGTTGACGAACGTGCCTTCAGTTTTCATGAGCTTAATGTTATTATTTCTCCTTGGTCAGGTGTTGTTGTATAACCTTATTGATGTGAGCCATTGTGTGTTTTGTCCAAATGGTAAATCTTGGGTTAGTGATTATGTATCCTTCACCTGTGCTTTGTCAGGATTGGTTATGATTGTCTGTTTCACCATAGAGTTCTCATAGAGAGACATTTCCTATTAGTGTCCTATGAGAGAGAGTAGCTTTCGAGCAGGGGCCATGCCTGAAGTGGATGACAGGATAACCCATCAGAAGTTAGTTAAAAAGTGATAACCTAATAATTGATTAGGGGTGGGT